>NC_060121.1:102938526-104188526 GCF_021461395.2 Schistocerca americana | reverse complement strand
CGATCAGGACCTCCTCTAACTCCTGTAGTAGCGAGGGAGGCGGATATCTGCTCCGGAGTGTGCGCTCCAATACCGCTCACAAGGGTTCGATTATGTTCATGTCCGGGGATTGTGCTGGACAGGGAAGACGCTGCAGTTCAGTTGCATACTCCTCATACCACTACTGTAGTCCTGGCTGTGTGAATGGGTGCATTATCATCATAAAATATGGCATCATTGTTGGGGGACAACATTTGAATCATGGGTTGCACCTGATGACGTAAAATGTTCACATTATCATTGGCTGTAATGATGGGACCAGCAGAATACCACGGTATGGCTACCCACACCATCACACTTCCACTTCCATGCTTAATTGTTGGAATAAAACAGTCAGGATTGTAGGCTTATTTTGGCGTTCTCCAGACGTAAGCCCGGCCCGATGTTGGAAATGACGAAAACATTGACTCGTCAGACCATACGACGTGGTTCCACTGATCAGCCGTCCAGGATTTAAGTTCCTGGCACCACGTTTTACGCTTCTTTGCGTTGGTTATCGCCACTAATGGTTTCGGTATAGCAGCTCGTCCATGAATATTCGTTTTATGGAGTTCTCGGTGGGTAGTATCGATAGATACGGGGTTTCGAAGATGGCTATTGAGCTCAGCAGTCACTTCAGCTGCCGTTGTTTTGACACAATTCGTGTTATCGTACGACGATCGCTGTCATTTAGTATTGATTTGCGCCCACTTTTACGTGTACGAGATGATGTCTTTCCATGTTTTGTGTAGTTCAAATGGCTCCGAGCACTATGGGACAACATCTGAGGTCATCAGCCCCCTAGAACTTAGAACTACTTAAACCTAACTAACCTAAGGACATCACACACATCCATGCCCGAGGCAGGATTAGAACCTGCGACCGTAGCGGTCGCGTGGTTCCAGATTTTGTGTAGACTGTCATGATATTGAAACAGTTGCTCTTGAAGCATTCAACAAGTTGGCTACTGATGCTCCAGCTAATCGGGCCCTCACTATATGCCGTCTTTGGAACTCTGTTAGGTCTTTCACAGCACGTCGACCTCGGCCTCTGAATGCAAATACTGTGTGTGCACTACTCGTAAATAACCTGCACTGATGCCTAGTCCGTACTGAACACGCACAGTCGAGCGCGACACGTGCCTTACCTACGTTGTTGACCGTCAACTGTTCACATTATTTTGCCTATTCCCTGTATCTCTGCAGGGAACCTGGAGCACGCACTCTCCTCTAACAGTGTGCCGTTCTTGTTGCTCAGTGGCATTAGCGTTGGACGACGTGTCCAACTCACCTTCTGAAGTCGCTGGGTATAGTCAAGCACCTGTTAACGTCAGTGAGTGAGAAAGCTCATGGAGCAGCACTGACAAACGAATGCAAAACCTGTTCTCAGAGACAGGAAACGACATGATTTACGTGCGTACTACTTGTCCTGCACTGCTACAGTTCTGCCTCAGTTCCCTTATTAAAGCTGTCTCCGTAGCCGAAACCGCTGGCGCACGCCTGTCCAGTGGCGCTCGATTCTCAAGTAAGCCTGTTCGAATCCTGATGTTGGAGCAAATTTTCACTGCCGTATCTGGGCAGCAACAGGAGGAAAAGAAGTGACGGTTAAGTTTCTGACCGCCAGACCCAGTGCGAACATGGGGCAATAAATTCCAGACCCCTTGGCAGTGTCTCGTGGAGTGAGGGCATACGACACTGTTGACGATGGGCCGTCCTTTAGATGGGGGCTTCAAATTCGATGGCCCCATCGCTGCTATTCGAAAGCATTGGGTTCTGTGCCAGCATTATTTTTCATTCCTTCCCTCTCTCACCACCATACAACAAAAACATAACACCACACTATTCAAACACCCGCTGCTTTCACCTACGGTCAACATAAACACTTAAGGCTCGACTTGCACACACCACCTGGAAAGAGCCCACTGTGCGCGAAGAAGGAAAATCCTCTCCGGTTAGACGGCTTACGCTACCCCTAGAGGTCTCGCAACCAGCAATGTTTTTTATGGTGCGTCTGTCACGAATGAATGCCAAGGGTGTACCATTATTCCCAAACATTATGTGAGCATCGGTTACAATTTTATACATTTGTTTACATACTTTCTGAAATGCGCTCTGTGAGTTTCCCCTTTAAGTACCGGTACTGTTGTACGCTAAAGAGCCAAAGAAACTGGTACACCTGCCTAATAATGTGTAGGGCCCCCGCGAGTACGCAGAAGTGTGGCAACACAACATGGCATGGACTCTATTAATGTTTAAAGTAGTGCTGGAGTGAAGTGACACCATGAATCCTGCAGGGCTGTCCATAAATCCGTAAGAGTACGAGGGATTGGATGTCTCTTCTGAACAGCACATTGCAAGGCATCCCAGATATGCTCAATAACGTTCATGTCTGCAGAGTCTGGTGGCCGGCGGAAGTGTCTAAACTCAGAAGAGTATTCCTGGAGCCACTCTGTAGCAATTCTGGACGTGTGGGGTGTCGCATGGTCCTAGTGAAATTGTCCACGTCCGTCGGAATGCACAATGGACATGAATGGATGCAGGTGATCAGACAGGTGCTTACGTACATGTCACTTGTCAGAGACGTATCTAGACGTATCAGGGGTCCCATATCACTCCAACTCCACACGCCCCACACCATTACAGAGTCTCCACCAGCCTGAACAGCCCCTGCTGGCATGCTGGGTCCATCAGTTCAAGACGGTGTTTCCATACCTGTACATGTCCATCCGCTCGATACAATTACAAATGAGACTCGTCCGACCAGGCAACATGTTTCCATTCATCAACAGTCCAATGTCGGTGATGACTAACCCAGGCGAGGCGTAATGCCTTGTGTCGTGCAGACGTCAAGGGTACACGAGTGGGCCTTCGACACCGAAAGCCCATGTCAATGATATTTCGTTGAATAGTTCGCACGCTTACAGTTGTTGATGGTCCAGCACTGAAATCTACAACAATCTGCGGAAGAGGTGCTCTTCTGTCACCCTGAACGATTCTCTTCAGTTGTCGTTGGTCCCGTTCTTGCAGGATCTTTTTCCGCTCGCAGAGATGTCGGAGATTTGATGTTTAACCGGATTCCTGATATTCAGATACACTCGTGAAATTATCGAACGGGAAAATCCCCACTTTATCGCTACCTCAGAGATGCTGTGTACCATCACTCATGCGCCGACTGTAACACCACGTTCAAACTCACTTAAATCTCGATAACCTGCGATTGTAGCAGCAGTAACCTATCTAACAACTGCACCAAACATTTGTTCTCTTATATAGGTGTTGCCGACCGCAGCGCCGCATTGTGCCTATTTACATAACTGTATTTGAATACGCATGTCTATACCAGTTTCTTCGGCGCTTCAGTTTATATCGCTCATGAAAAAGAGTCGACAAGTGCTCACGCCCCGAAACATCGCAGTTGGTACCACTTAAGCTTCAAATCACTCGTAAATAAAAATTATTCCAAAGGCGAAGTATTGGCGTTAATTACTCAGTTAATGCATTTCAATCAATTTTGTGTCATTTAATTACTAACTGTGTTGCAACATAACGATAACATTAGATTGTAACGTCCTTAACCCTTTCAGACTCGATTTTTTTCTGGAGGAAGGAAAACTTTTCTTTGTACAGTAATGTTCTTAGGTGATTTTTAATTATTTTTTATGTTAGATTTATAAAAACTATGCACCTGTTTTCAAAACATACTTTGCACACTTGGCTTCATTTTATGGACTAAAATAACTAATTACAATATATTCTCTATTGTAATAAACTGTTAAAATGATCATTCAATACTTACCATGCAAAATAACCCGCAAAGCAAATGGTGGGTTTGTACAACTGTACCCTGTTTGGAGAAATAGAAACATCTCAAAGAAGACCAAACTCTGGCTTTTCAATAGCAATGTGGAGGCTGTCCTGTTGTATGGTTGCGAAACTTAGGTGACTAACCACATCAAAAACCAGCTCCAAGTTTTTATCAACCGCTGTCTCCGGCGTATTTTAAATGTGAGATGGCCAGATATAATGACAAATGAAGATCTTTGGAGGGAGACAAATCAGCAACCAATCAATATACAAATCAAGGTAAGAAAATGGAACTGGATTGGGCATACATTGAGGAAACCAGATGGAGCTGTTGAAAGGATGGCATTGGATTGGAACCCTCAAGGAGTTACAAACGTGGTCGCCCCAAACAGACCTGGAAAAGGACGATCGAGAGAGAAGCTGCAGAGGATGGGAAAACCTGGAGTAAAGTGAAGAGACTTGCTAGAAATCGTACCAGGTGGAGGAATTTCGTCACGGCCCTATGTTCCAGATGGAACGATAGGAACTACGAGGGTTGTTTTATAAGTAAGGGCCGTTCGCGCGTATAGTGCCGCAGTTCGCGCGGACGCCGCAACAAGCCACCGCGCCACTTGCCGGCATCCTTCCCGTTCAGACTGATGCAAGTTGCAGCTCTGTAGCTGACGTGTACGCATCGCTGTGCTACTTTATAATGTTTACGATTATTGAATCGCCCGCCGCGTGTGAGATACGGTCAGTGATACGTTTTTTGACCGCGAGAAGCCTATCAGCTGCAGTAATTCATCTTCAGTTGACAGAAGTTTATGGCTTGAATGCAGTGAGTGAAGGTAAAGTGCGTCATTGGGTTAGAGAGTTTAAAAATGGCCGTCAAAACGTCCATGACGAAGAACGCTCAGGCCGGCCCTCTGTGATCATTGATGATTTGGTGGCTGCAGTCCAAACAAAGATTCGTGAAGACAGAAGATTCACAATTTCCTCTCTTTCTTTGGAATTTCCACAAGTTTCAAGATCGGTTTTGTACAAAATTGTGTCTGAAAACCTAAACTTTAAGAAACTGTGTTCTCGGTGGGTACCCAGACTCCTCACAGAGGACCACAAAGGGAAGAGATTTGCCACTTCATTGGACTGTTTGATTCGTTACGAGGAAGAAGGGGATGACATGTTGGATCAAATTGTCACTGGAGATGAAACATGGGTATCCCATATCACTCCTGAAAGCAAGCGACAATCGATGGAATGGCGACACACAACCTCACCTGTCAAGGTCAAAGCCAAACAGACGCTGTCAAACCGCAAGATTATGGCAACTGTGTTCTGGGACCGGTGCGGTGTTTTGCTAGTGGACTATATGCCACGAGGAACGACAATCAACTCAGATGCCTACTGTGCAACTCTAAATAAGCTCCGCAGAGCAAATCAAAACAAAAGGCGTGGCATGCTGACAAAAGGAGTTTTGCTCCTGCACGATAACGCTAGGCCCCACACCTCTCAAAAGACTCTGGATTTGATTGATTCTTTTGGCTGGGAAGTATTGGACCATGCATCATACAGCCCCGACCTTGCTCCTAGCGATTTTCACCTTTTCCGGTACCTGAAACACCATCTTGGCGAGCAGCGCTTCAATGACGATGATGAAGTGAAAGCGGTAGTGAACTCTTGGCTGTCGGAGCAGGCGGCCGAATTCTTTGAAGAGGGAATTAAAAACTTAGTTGTACAGTATGACAAGTGCTTAAATAAACAAGGCAACTATGTATAAAAATAGGTAAAAGTGTGCAGAATCAGAAAATAAAAGTTTTTTTACAAAAGTATTTGTATCTTTTTTTAAAAAATAATGTGGTGTCACCGCCAGACACCACACTTGCTAGGTGGTAGCCTTTAAATCGGCCGCGGTCCGTTAGTATACATCTGACCCGCGTGTCGCCACTATCAGTGATTGCAGACCGAGCGCCGCCACACGGCAGGTCTAGAGAGACTTCCTAGCACTCGCCGGAGTTGTACAACAGACTTTGCTAGCGATAGTTCACTGACAAATTACGCTCTCATTTGCCGAGACGATAGTTAGCATAGCCTTCAGCTATGTCATTTGCTACGACCTAGCAAAGCGCCATTACCAGTTACTATTGATGCTGTAAAACATGTACCGTCAAGAGCGATGTTCACCATTTATGGATTAAAGTTAAGTATTCCACAGCTACATCCTTTTTTGTTAGTCTCATTTCCTTGACCTGTTCCAGACCTCACACCAGCCTGCGTGAGCTAAAACGCGTGCCTTTCAGCTTCCTCTCATAGTGGGTTGGCTGTCTTGCTAATCCACAACATTTTGGCGACGAGGTTTTCTGTGTTCTTAACTATATTGCCCTGATTTACTTGTGTAATGGCTTCGCCACCATCTCCAGATGTACTGTCCGAATTTTATCGCTTGCAGAATCAGCAGACGCAGGCCTTACTGGATGCCCTTGGACAGCTCGTCCAGGGTCAACGTGTGATGCAAATCGATGCGGCGGCCGCCGCTCCACCGCTACCGCAGCCACAAAACGCTGTTGCACCAACTTTTCGTCCTTTTGATGCTGCACTGGAAAGCTGGACGGAGTGGTCACGCCAATTTGGAGCCTCGCCGCCTACAGAATTCAAGGTAACGAGCGACAGCCTTTTTTATTAGCATCCGTAGGCGTCCAAACGTACCGTGTGATAGTGAAATTATTTCCCCGACGCGACGTAGCAACACTGTCCTACGACGAAATTTTGTCTGCATTAGATGCGTATTTCAAAAACGTACGGCCGGTCAAACTAATCGGGAGTGGGTTGCAACCTTGCAAGGCCTTACTAGGGATTGTGCTTTTGAGTGTCAATGTGGACTCCCTTATTCAGATACTATGGTACGTGATGCAATTGCACAGAACGTTTCTGATGTTCGTATAAGGGAACAAATTTTGAAACTAGTCAATCCCTCCCTTGAACAAGTGATGGACATATTGGATCGGCAGGACACACTTGACTTTGCTCAGAAATCATTTGAAACTTCCCCAGCCATGTGTCACGTTAACCGGCCGGCCCGCCGGGCGCGCTGCACAGAACAGTAAACAGCCCTCGCGCCCGCCCGCGCAGCTGCCACCAGGCTCTCAGCCACGTGTGCCACGCAGGCAAGCAAATGCAGTGCTAAAATCATGCCCGCGGTGTGCTACTAGACATTCGCGAGAGAATTGCCCATCACGCCAGGCTATTTGCTTTTTCTGTAATAAAAAAGGACATGTTCAAAGTGTTTGCCAGAAAAAGCTCAGATCGGACACTCACAACCATTCCAGGCCCTTTGCTTTGCGCCGGAATCGGAATCGAACCAAGGATACTCTGGCTTGTGAAACTATGCCCATGGAAATTCATGTAGTTCATTCCACTCTGCCCAGAGCCACTCTCTCTACCAGTGACTGTGTTCGTCCCACCAATAGTGTGCGTCGACATTGTCAGAAATCCCGTCAAGTCGCAAGTGATTCTGTACCAGTGTCAGTTCACGTTGCATGAGACAGCCGCTTGTAGACTTGGACATTAACGGCAAAGTGATACCATTCCAGCTCGATACCGGAGCTGCAGTTTCACTGATCAATCACGACACGTACAAACAGCTGGGCACACCTCCGTTGCGTGCCGCAAATGTTAAGTTAAGTAGTTATTCAGGACAAGTGATCCCTGTGTTAGGACAGTGCAGCCTTCTTGCAACATACAAAGGACAAACAAAACTTGTGTCATTGTACGTCCTTCGTTCTTCTTCTGCAGTGAACTTGTTTGGTTTCGATTTATTTCAGTTATTTAACTTGTCTATAGTAAATCAGGGCCTATCAGTGAACCAGACTGTGCCTTCAGACAGTGTTTCTCGTCTATGTGAAGAGTTTGCAGACATTTTTGCACCGGGCCTTGGTTGCGCTAAGAACTATAAAGCACATTTGGAACTGAAAGTAAACGCGCAAACGAAATTTTTCAGAGCGCGCAATGTTCCCCACGCATTGCGTGATGAGGTCGCAAGAACATTAAACGATTTGGACTCACAAGGTGTGATTGAATGTGTGCACGCTTCTCTCTGGGCATCACCGTTAGTAATTTTGCCAAAACCTTCCGGAAAATTGAGACCTTGTGTGGACTTCAAGGCAACAGTGAATCCACAACTAGTGATTGCAACTTTTCCTTTACCCCGCCCGGAAGATCTTTCTGACAAACTGTGCCCGGGTAAATATTTTTCGAAGTTGAACCTAGCAGATGCATACTTGCAAATACCGGTGGACGAAGAATCCAAGCACCTTTTGGTGGTTAACACACATCTTGGTTTGTATCGATTCAAACGACTGCCATTTGGGTGTGCATCCGCCCCTGCATTGTTTCAGCAATATCTGCAAACTGTTTGTGCGTCGGTCCCTACTGCAGCAAACTATCTGGACGATATTGTGATCTCCGGACAGACGAAAGAAGAACATTTAGCCAATCTCAGAACATTATGTCAGGTCTTGCGACAACATGGTCTTCGCTTGCAGAAGGACAAATGTGTGTTTTTTGCTCGTGACTTACCCTACCTGGGACGTGTAATCAATGCCCAAGGCACACATCCCAGTCCCGAGCACCTCCGTGCCATACAAGACTTGCCTACGCCGCAGAATTTGAAGCAGCTACAGAGTGTGCTCGGAAAAATTAATTATTATAACAAATACGTGCCGCACGCCTCTTCCAGTTCAGCTCTGCTTCATCGCTTACGCCGTAAAGGTGTTCCGTTCGTCTGGACGACGGAATGCGAACGCGTCTTTCGCCAGTTGAAATCGGCGTTGCTTTCCAATACTTGCCTTACGCCATTCGATCCCCAGAAACCCCTTTTGTTGATGGTGGATGCATCGGGTTTCGGGATCGGTGCTGTGCTTGCGCACAAAGATGGATCGCACGATCGCCCTATTGCCTTTGCGTCCAAATTGCTCTCATCTGCGCAAAGAAATTATTCACAGATCGAGAAAGAAGCATTGGCTCTCGTATTTGGTGTTACTAAGTATCATGATTTCTTGTATGGTCGTCACTTTACCATCATCACAGACCACGAACCTTTGACATCGGTTTTCCATCCGAACAAGCCTGTACCTCCACGTACAGCACAGAAATTCATTCGCTGGTCTATTTTCCTCTTGCAGCCTATGATATCTTGTATCGGTCCACTGCTAAGCACGGAAACGCCGATGCGTTGTCCCGTTTGTCTGTTGCTGAGGATAGAGCATTCGATTATTCCGAACTTGCTTGCATGTTCATTGATGCGGAAACCGATGACGTGGTCGAATCGTTTCCGATTGATTTTCGTCGTGTAGCTACAGCCACAGCTGCTTACCCTGTCCTTGCTACCGTTCTGCGTTTTGTTGCTACGCAATGGCCCTTGTCCAAGTCACGGATCGAGGATCCGTTGGTTCGCCGATTTTTTGCTCACAAGGAGAGACTTTTTGTACGACGTGGTGTTTTGCTGTTGCGTTCTGATAATGATCAGTCCAAGGTCGTGATCCCACGTTCGTTGCAGTCCTCTGTCTTACGGCTTCTCCACCAAGGACATTGGGGTATAGTGAGAACGAAACAACTTGCTCGTCAGCACTGTACTTGGTTCGGAATCGATGCCGCGATTGCGAATATGTGCTCTTCTTCCATGGTGTGTGCCGAACAACAATCAGCACCGCCGCGGAAATTCTTTGCATGGCCAAAAGCCACTTCCCCTTGGCAACGCTTACACATCGATTTTGCTGGTCCGTTCTGGAATGCTCGATGGTTGGTTGTGGTAGATTCGTTCAGTAATTTTCCTTTTGTTGTCCGGATGTCTTCCACGACGTCATCTGCCACCATCCAAGTGTTATCCGCTATCTTTTGCATTGAAGGTCTTCCACAGACTATTGTTTCTGACAATGGCCCACAATTCATGTCCGCAGAATTTCAGTCATTCTGCAAGGCCACTGGTATTCAACATCTGACATCCGCGCCGTTTTCGCCTCAGACAAACGTTGCCGCTGAACGATTGATCCGGACTTTCAAGTCACAGATGTTGAAGTTAAAAGAGTCGCATTCTCGGGAGGACGCGTTGTTGCTCTTTTTGTCCTCGTATCGCTCTCAGCCCCGAGATGGTCGCTCGCCGGCTGAGTTGCTCCACGGTCGTCCTCATCGAACCTTGATGTCTTTGCTACATCCGCTGCATCAGGTTCCTGTGCAGTGGCAGACGCCTGCTTTTGCTCCGGGCGACGTTGTCTACTATCGTCACTACCGAGGTTCACGGCGTTGGCTTGAAGGGCGCATTCTTCGCTGCCTCGGACGCGCTATGTATCTGGTTTTGGGGGCCTCTGGTGAGGTGCGCCGGCATCTCAACCAGCTGCGCCTCTGTCGTCGCCCGGGATCTGCCGCTCCCCGTCTGCTTTCAGCGACGGTGCCGTCCGGTCAGCGCCCTGGGGACCCATCTACTGGCTCGCCTCAGCCCCAGGTGTTACCGACGCTGCCTTCCATTTTGCCCCATGGCGACGCTCCGCCGCCGCCGCCTGTTCTCCAGCCGGCGACGCCCGCAGTGAACGCTTCGCTGCAGCCGCCGGGCGCCTCCCTGGGTCATGCGCCGCCGTTCTCTTCCCGTGACCAGTTGTCCTCCGACATGGACCTCTTGCCCACTCCGGACCATATGGCGTCTTCGCCCGTCGGGAGGCCCGGCCCGATGGAGGTCGACCCTTCGGCCCCTCCTGTCTCTCTATGGGCGCATACACCGCATGTTGGCGTGCATCCTGGAGTAGGTTTTCAGGCGTTTCCTAGCTCCCCTCGGTCCGAATGGCATGGTGCGGGTGGCACAGCCTCGCCTGTTGTTAGGCTCCCCACCTCGTCGCATACGTCAACATGGGGTTCTCCCCACGGCGGGCGGAAGCCTTATAACACAACCGTACGCCGATTTGCGGGGGAGGAATGTGGTGTCACCGCCAGACACCACACTTGCTAGGTGGTAGCCTTTAAATCGGACACGGTCCGTTAGTATACGTCGGACCCGCGTGTCGCCACTATCAGTGGTTGCAGACCGAGCGGCGCCACACGGCAGGTCTAGAGAGACTTCCTAGCACTCGCCCCAGTTGTACAACCGACTTTGCTAGCGATGGTTCACTGACAAAATACGCTCTCATTTGCCGAGCATAGCCTTCAGCTACGTCATTTGCTACGACCTAGCAAGGCGCCATTACCAGTTACTATTGATGCTGTAAAACATGTACCGTCAAGAGCGATGTTCACCATTTATGGATTAAAGTTAAGTATTCCACAGCTACGTCCTTTTTGTTAGTTTCATTTCCTTGACCTGTTCCAGACCTCACGCCAGCCTGCGTGAGCTAAAACGCGTGCCTTTCGGCTTCCTCTCATAGTGGGTTGGCTGTCTTGCCAATCCACAACAAATAAAAACGGCCCTTACTTAAAAAAACAACCCTCGTAAGTCAAGTTAAGTCACTAATACTCTAACAGTATTCAGTTACAAAGTGGAATACAGCGAACCATCCACATCCGTGTATTCTGGTAGTCACGAGCTGCTGCGTACTGCTGTACTGACTCGCTGATATTGTCGTAGTGATGCCGAATAGTTGGCAGCACTTCCGCACGACGGAAAGACGAGCAATCACAAATGTGTAACTCACGTTTCCATTGGGAAAAAAATACTTCTGTCCCAGCTAAGACTCAGTAAAAGGTAATGTACACAACTGTAACGAGAGGGTCTGAAAGGATTAATGACTGAATTTAAATTTCGTCTTGCACAATGGACGAAAACAGGCATGACATGATAATTAATTTACTGGTTTTTTTTTTTTTTTTGCGCTATTGTACTCGCCGCTCATGACAGAGGCTCAGATCTAGATTCTTTAGTCCTACAGAATCGGTGAATCGGTTACTTGACGTTGGAATCCTAATGCAGACTGCTCCTCGGGGTCCGCAGCTCGTGGTCGTGCGGTAGCGTTCTCGCTTCCCGCGCCCGGGTTCCCGGGTTCGATTCCCGGCGGGGTCAGGGATTTTCTCTGCCTCGTGATGACTGCGTGTTGTGTGATGTCCTTAGGTTAGTTAGGTTTAATTAGTTCTACGTTCTAGGGGACTGATGACCATCGATGTTAAGTCCCATAGTGCTCAGAGCCATTTGAACCATTTTTTGATCCTCGGGACTGACGAGCGATGTTAATAATTCGCACATCTTTATCTCTGAAAGACTTCCAGTATCATCTTCGATTTTAATATGGTGAAAAACATCACTTATCTGACTGATTTCATTAATACAATGTCTCGCATTGTATCGTACACGAAACGAAAAAACCTGCGTGCTCGAATCTCTTTTAATTACTTCGTGTGTGACTCTCTCGTCACTAAATCAACAACTTCGTTCACAGTCAAGGGACTGAGGTACTTTACAGAGCCACGGAGTTTCTGCAGTAATTTTTTCAGTAGTGAAGCAAATAGTTCAACTACGGAGGAAAATTATCATTATTTGAGTTTGAAGACATTAATTAAGCCAAAAATTGCACTCTATTTTTACAATCCCTTTGAAACATTTCATCGGTTGCTCTAAATATTTTTCATATCTCATAGATAGTGTAGAAATCTGCTTAATACTTTGAATGTTCATGTGCTTGTATCCTTGCCCACTTAAATAAATGTAAAAGTGATATAGGCGACCATACCTTACAAGAAACCACTTGAGTACGAAGTCGCAAAAGGCCAATGACGTTTACGGCATTCGACGCCCAATATATTGTATACCATGCAGCCACAATACTGACTGCTAGTGGTTAACACGGGGCGGAACCAGACGTAGCCAGTTCAATGGTGAGCACAGCATGAGGCTGCGGAGTGTAGTTGAGCTGCTTACTCGACAGCTAACTCACAACAGTGCTACAATGCTTGTTGTGTTGATACGAAACAGAGCAATGGCAAGGAGGAACAAAGCAAACATTACATTATGTCTACAACCACGGCTGCCAAAGTTGACATTTCGTCAGAAGGGGACGCAAGGAATTTCGCAGAGCGAGAAAGAAGTGGCAGAAGAAATGTTAGCGTTTCTGCAAGATGATTCAGTGGGATGTGTGGTGTCGTACACGCTCAGCTGTGGGAAGTACAATGACAACGATACGTGCTTAACTAGTGAAAGTTATATTGAAACAGGTGTCAGGTCACGTAGTTCATCATCCTTGTCGGACAGTGTGCCACAAATTCGGTCTCCAGCGAAACGGGACAATCGTTGACCAAGGAGCGGATACTGAACGTAATTACATATATGAAAGATCACCCATGGCATAGTAAAAAAAAAGTTATGAACAGATTTCGAATAAATCTGCAACAATATGACCCTGTAGTGCACGAGAAAAACTATGGAAATTCAAGGGAGGACAAGGCGCACTTGTCACAAAAATTGGTGTTTGCGCGTTTCAAGGATGCTTGCTTGACACAATTTACAGAATGTGCATGACTGTGACCTACTATGTTATGCTCATGAAATTCGCTGCGACGTAGATCACAAAGATTTCAAGGGAAGCAGTGGATGGCTGCGTAACTTTAAACAGTGCTACAGAATCGGAAGATGTAACGTAACGAGATTTCAAACAAAAAGCCAACTTGACGATGCACAGCAAACTACGGAATCGGCCGAAAATTTGTAGGTAAGATAAATTTATACCATCGTTTAGTAAGGCGTTTGTTTTCAACACCGACCAATCGGGGTTTGAAGAGGAAATGCATATGAAATAAGAGGTACCAAGAGATTTGTATCGAGATCAGCTAACATCAATTCCTTAACCCATTCATATACAATTATGCCGACTGTTAATCTGGATGGCAAATTGGCTGGAGAGTTATTTCTTTGTGCTGCGAGAGGTTGGAGGTGCTCTGCCCCTACGATTCTTTCTCGTGTGTGAGATCTTGCAATGGAAATAGAAAACACATTCATCACAGTAAGCAACAGTGGGAGAGTGGGTGTAAGACAACTACAACTATGGTATGAGCACTGCTTCTGACCCGCTTGATTCCTGGTCTGCGTATAAAAATTGTACTCCTTTAGAACAAATTATCCCTCCTGAAAAATGGTTCAAATGGCTCTGAGCACTATGGGACTTAACATCTGTGGTCATCAGTCCCCTAAAACTTAGAACTACTTAAACCTAACTAACCTAAGGACATCACACACATCCGTGCCCGAGGCAGGATTCGAACCTGTGACCGTAGCGGTGACGCGGTTCCAGACTGAAGCGCCTAGAACCGCACGGCCACACCGGCCGGCTATCCCTCCTGAAAAGTGTAAGACATGTAATCCATACCACCTGGAATCATTGGACAAATTCAGCCTCTGGATGTTTGTTTTTTCGTGCGTATAAAACATTCATATTATCGCACTATCTACAGCTACGCCTTAAAGGATAGCCAGCGTCATGACGAGCTCCACGACAGACAGTGTTAGTATTTCGCGGCCGGTTGCATGCCATCCCATTCCACCAGCTGTCAACAACCCGTTATACCAATATGATTCTACACGCATTGTTTAAGAGTTTAGAACTAACTGAAGTCCTCCAAACTGGCTCGCCTTCGATCTAGACGGGCGAAACTTTGTGATCACTGTGGTGCTCCATTTTTCATTCGATATTGATGGTGAAAGTTAATGGTATGTTTCGAACATTTCTTGAATGTGGACGATGTCCGTTTTGTGAAGTGTAACACATACATCCCGTAGAATGTTGATCCCTGCACTGCCAAGACACTCGTTTTCTGCCATCCTGATGCACATGGTGAGTTTTTAGCAGCTAATTTTTCCGTTAGTTTTCCGTGGATAAATAGCCTTTTTCCACCCATGAAGAAAAATGCTTGGTTTCTCCCGGCGTGGTATTCTGACTAAGTCAACGCTTATCGAAAACCTGTCAGCTGCTGTGAGGTATTGGCACAGTCTGAAACCCATTCAGTTCTCGCTCAGAGGACTAGTTTCGCTATACAGCTGCTGATAATCAGAATGATATGGATATTTATATTAATGACGGTCATATTTGACTATTAAAAAGCTAGTACATCATTATGGAATGTGAGCTCTTACTTTTTTTTAGTTTTTAATGTCGCACTATGTCGTTTTTGAATGGAGTCTTTCAGCTGCGGCGTGCGTGAGCGCGTGCGTGTGTGTGTGTGTGTGTGTGTGTGTGTGTGTGTGTGTGAAAATGTACCTGGTCTCTTGCGCAGCTCCACCGTTCATGCTCCTTGAACTCCTCTAAGTTTCGATTTTTATTTTTTATTTTTTTTCGTTTAAAGTATATCCTGTCAAAAAATGGTTCAAATGGCTCTGAGAACTATGGGACTTAACATCTGAAGTCATCAGTCCCCTAGAACGTAGAACTACTTAAACCTAACTAACCTAAGGACATCTCACACATCCACGCCCGAGGCAGGATTCGAGCCTGCAACCGTAGCAGCAGCGCGGTTCCGGGCTAAATCCTGTCAATTACATTCGTTTTACATGTTGTTCGCCATGAGGACAATCATAGTTGCAAACTCTGAAGGAAGTACAGTACTAATGTATTTCTTTATAGATTCGAAACTTACTTTATTGGCTCAAAACTCCAGTACTGAGTGACGGGAGTTTGCGGGATCATGTTTCTTTTACCTCAGACGTGTTGCTTGTAGGTCATTTTGTTACGGTATTTATTATCGGTACAACTACAATGTACGTAGCGTGGCTTCTCCTTTCGATCAGAATGACTTTTAATTGTACATTTCTCTTTTCCACGTTATTTTAGAACAGAGAGAACTACAGCAATGCATGTCACACTTTCTACCCCAATCCAATTACTCCCCTGGACTTGATATAATATAGTACTATCCTGACACAGAGACACAGGATATACCAGTCTGTAATTAAAGAGAAAAATCTGTGCATGACGACTGTGTACGTCGAGTGATATTGTTAACGTTTTCTTTCATTTTCTCCTATTTCTTCTCACTCTTGAGCATCTCAGAATGCCAGCAGTCAAGTGTTGTATCCATAGACATCAAACGATTAGTATTTGTCACACGGTATCGGTACCTTAACTCCTTGAGTTCCCATTCGCACAGACTCCCGAACTACTTTAGTCATTAGCACCACTATACTGTGTATCTAATCCAAAACATGAGGCGGCTTTCTCTTTACTGCGATGTCGGATATAAAATGGTTCAAATGGCTCTGAGCACTATGGGACTTAACATCTGAGGTCATCAGTCCCCTAGAACTTAGAACTACTTAAACCTAACTAACCTAAGGACATCACACACATCCATGCCCGAGGCAGGATTCGAACCTGCGACCGTAGCGGTCGCGCGGTTCCAGACTGGATGTCGGCTATAATCTCATAAATGCGCTATGAGCCACCGAGACTTCTTATTAAGTAGTTACCGTACTGTTTCATTTATTCAACTTTCCCACAACGCCTTGTTTTATTTATCTTTTCATATTAAGAAGTGTACTTGTACTGGAACTATTAGTATACAGTATATCCCTTTTACACATTTTAATCTAAGTATGAATATTATTGTTAAATATTGTTTATATTTCATGTTGTACTGCTAGACACTCACGCTAGCCACGTGAAACAGTTTTAATTACGGATTATGAATATCCTATCGCACTGAATCTGTGATACTGGACACCACCGCCCTGTACCGGTTACAGCTCGACTTTGCCCAAGTACAGGCCCAAGGCCAAGGCCAGTTGTTCATGTACGAGCATGTACAAAGCATTTGACGTTGATACTCGTATCAGAATATTCTTAATGGTACCGGTATATCATAGCCACGTTATACTTATTATATACCGTTTTCTTAGAGTTTTCTATAGTCTCAGCCATGAGTAAGTAGAAGCTGTTAAAATGCTATTTCAATATTTTATGTATAATGTATAGCTAAAAATAGTCCAGTTACGATTTGAATTACCCATTGGCATCTGATTATGGCAATCAGCCAAAACGAGTCATATTGTGAATTATACAGTGTGTATCATTCGATTTGGCATATCTATATTTCTGAAATTGATGAACATATGGCCGGCCATTGTAGCCGTGCGGTTCTAGGCACTTCGGTCCGGAACCGCGTTGCTGCCTCAGGCATGGATGTGTGTGATGTCCTTAGGTTAGGTTTAACTAGTTCTAAGTCTAGGGGATTGATGACCTCAGATGTTAAGTCCCATAGTGTTCAGAGCCATTTGAACCATTTTTGAATGAATGTATGCAATGAATTTTGTTTTTTGATGAACGGGAAACTCCAAAATATTTTTCTCATATCCTTTCATAGGTGTTCTGTATGCCCCCTTGAGATGAATGGCATACGTCGATGCGGTATTCAAATCGTTCCCACACTGCAGCGAGCATGTCTTGAGTTATAGCTTCCACAGCTGCTGATCTACATCTACATACATACTCCGCAATCCACCATACGATGCGTGGCGGAGAGTACCTCGTACCACAACTAGCATCGTCTCTCCCTGTTCCACTCCCAAACAGAACGAGGGAAAAATGACTGCCTATATGCCTCTGTACGAGCCCTAATCTCCCTTATCTTATCTTTGTGGTATTTCCGCGAAATATAAGTTGGCGGCAGTAAAATTGTACTGCAGTCAGCCTCAAATTCTGGTCCTCTAAATTTCCTCAGTAGCGATTCACGAAAAGAACGCCGCCTTTCCTCTAGGGACTCCCACCCGAGTTCCTGAAGCATTCCCGTAACACTCGTGTGATGATCAAACCTACCAGTAACAAATCTAGCAGCCAGCCTCTGAATTGCTTCTATGTCCTCCCTCAATCCGACCTGATATGGATCCCAGATGCTCCAGCAATACTCAAGAATAGGTCGCAGTAGTGTTTTATAAGCAGTCTCCTTTACAGATGAACATCTTCTCAAAATTCTACCAATGAACTGAAGACGACTATCCGCCTTCCCCACCACTGCCATTACATGCTTGTCCCACTTCATATCACTCTGCAATGTTACGCCCAAATATTTAATCGACGTGACTGTGTCAAGCTCTACACTACTAATGGACTATTCAAATATTACGGGATTCTTTTTCCTATTCATCTGCATTAATTTACTTTTATCTATATTTAGAGTTAGCTGCCATTCTTTACATCAATCACAAAACCTGTCCAATTCATCTTGTATCCTCCTACAGTCACTCAACGACGACACCTTCCCCTACACCACAGCATTATCAGCAAACAGCCGCGCATTGCTATCCACCCTATCCAAAAGACCATTTATGTAGATAAAAAACAACAGCGGACCTATCACACTTCCCTGGGGCACTCCAGATGATACCCTCACCTCCGATGAACACTCACCATCGAGGACAACGTACTGGGTTCTATTACTTATGAGAGGACTCAGTTCATTCATTTTTGTCGGTAATGGAGGAATATAAACAGAGTCTTTTATAAACCCCCCACAAGAAATTTTTGTGTTAGCAGAAGAGCCATCACCGTGTTACGAGTGGAGGCCGAAATGCACGCGTATTATCTCACGCAGGCTGGCATGAGGAGAGAACTATACTGGCGTGAGGTCTGGAACATTACAAGGAATGAGAATTCAGAAAGCGGACGTAATTAGTTTGATCTTCACTTTAATCCATTAATGATGAAAGTCGCTCTTGACGGTACTTGATTCACAATATTATCTGTTCAGAATACATTCTTGAAGTAATTATAGTAACCGAATATGGCGCCTTGCTAGGTCGCAGCAAATGACGTATCTGAAGGCTATGCCAAACTGTCGTCTCTGCAATTGAGAGCGTATGTAGACAGTGAACCATCGCTAGCAAAGTCGGCTGTACAACTGAGGCGAGTGCTAGGGAGTCTCTAGACCAGACCTGCCGTGTGGCGGCGCTCGGTCTGCAATCACTGATAGGGGCGACACGCGGGTCCGACGTATACTAACGAACCGCGGCCGATTTAAAGGCTACCACCTGGCAAGTGTGGTGTCTGGCGGTGACACCACAGAAATAATCACATACGGTCAGGTCCGGCGACTTTGCAGGCCAGTAATGTGGGGCTAAATCATTTGGTCAAGTGCGTCCAGTGATCATTTGATTTAGAAACTCCCGCACTTCCAGAGTGGCGGCGCCCTATCCTCATCCTATTGCTAAATGAAGTTCGAATCAGTCTCCAACTGTGGGAAAATAAAGTTCTCAAGCACATCGAGACATGTCCTTCTTGTAACAGTGTTATCGGCAAATAAAAATGGACCATAGACCTTTTCCCTTGAAACTGCACGAAACACATTACATATTGGAGAGTCCCTCTCTATACAACTTCATGTTGTTGTTCCGTACCCCATATTCTCACATTATGACGTTTCGCTTTTCCTTTTAAATGGAATTTTGCCTCGTCACTAAACACTAAGCGTGGAAGAAAATGTCATCCTCCATCTTGCCAAGAACGCAATGACAGAACTCCACACGTTGTTGTTTGTCACATTCACGAAGAGCTTTCAGTAGCTGAATTTTGTATGGTTTCATGTGTAAACGTCGACGCAACACACGCCAGACAGACTTCGGGAGCATTCTGAGTTGTCGAGCTGCACGGTGAACGGATTCTGCGGACTCGTGAAACTCGAAAGTTTGTACTTTCCAACAGTATGTCGTTCACATACACATCTCAAACAACATAATTTTTTAATTGGATTAATCTTTTTGCTGCACCCTGTATAATATTGTGCAATCATGTCGGACCATTATGAATAAAGTGCCCAATATGAACGAGGAATAGGTTGCTAAGGTTTTTAATTGATGTATACTGAGTGCCAGCTCTACCCTGTAAGCCAACAGTTAGGCTCCAGCGTAGCATTTAAAACTTAATGATCAGGAAGAGGGTGGGCTGAATTTGGTGCAGACTCATAAAATTCCAACAAATCTCGTTCTTTACACACTTCTGTTGTCAGCATGTTAGCAATACTACTGCAGCGACACAGGCGCGCACACTGAGGTACCAACCCATTCCACAACGTTCATCAGCAATTGAACTGGTACGCGCGCACGCACGAAAGCGCGCGCGCTGAGAGCGTTCTTACCCTTCCTCTTTTCCTCCCTCGATGTAGTAGATTTTTGTCCCCAATGTCAATGGTTTATAGCACCTCTGTCTCATCTGTTTATTCATACACCTAACAACTTAATACTGCTAGTTTTCTACAGTCTATTAAGGCGCTACTGTATGATTATATTCTAGTACTTTTTCAGGAGATTTATGGAGAGCTGAAGTATTTGGATGGTGATCTAGGTTACTCATGGATAGGTCCATAGCAGACACCCTTGCATCCAAGAAAGGTTCATAGTTCCATAACACTGAGATATTTAAAATTATGACTGACATTGCTGGGGACCGATGACCGTAGCAGTCTGGTCCCTTTAATCCCCACAACCAACCAACCAACCATTGCTGAACAGTAAAGTAAATATTCATAGTATAAACTACTCTTATATTTCCATTGTAGTCTTTATAGAAGTAGCTGGAATACAATATATGTACACAGTTTTCAGGCCAATTTTAGAGGGATCTGTAAATACTTTTTAACAGAAAAGTTAACATTATTCATGTTGATGTGTGTGGCTTTATAACTATCTCTTGGGCTTTACAAGGAAAACTACTATCTCTGACAAACTTGCCTCAACACTGTGTTGGAGTACACAAACTTCTAATTTTGATACTCTTTTAGTTACTAATTGTTCTGCAGTTCCTCTTTTGTGCAATTACAACTTGTAAATTGTTACATTATCCATAAAAACAGTGCAAGACAGTATTACAATTAGGATCTATTTTTTACGGGATGGGGACAACAAAAGCTCTTTCACTCACACAGGTTTCCAAAAAAGCAAAAGCTGGTCTTTGATACTTTCAAATGGTTTTTTTTATTGGTACTGTGTGCAATAGTGAGTTACCTGGAAATGAGTAATAATCCCTCTGATGTTTTTTAATTAGGCATTCATCATACATGTCTCCATTTCTATTGCTAAGATAATTGCACTTGCTGGCTATACAATATTTAGACAAATATTAGCTACAGTTTTGAAATTTAACTAAACTCCAAAAAAACTTCTCTGTTCATGGTGTCATCACTAAATTTATCCACACAGATGCAGTTCCCAAAGTCTTGAAGCTACACTTAATACAGCTGTATCCAAATGCTGTTACATCTATAGTAGAGTTGACAAAAGATCATCAGTGGCAGCACTGTTGTCAGCTTTCTACTTTGAAAACAGAAGTAGTCAATACTTCTGTGACACCAATGAGGCATTGGCTTAAGACATATGCAAAACTGCATTACCTGATTAAGTGAGACGCCTGCACCAAGCCCATTGCCATTGTCGGGGACATTTAACCAACTCTGCTGCAAATGCCTTTTCATGAGCTTGTTTCCATGGGTGTGCCCTGGATCTGAGCTAGAGGAGGGAGGGGGAGGAGGCAATGGCTCAGCTTCATCAACGGTGGAGGAAGCGAAGCACAGTTTCTTACAAAATAAAATTCGAAACTAAAACTGTGTCCTGGGCAGGGACTCAAAGCAGGAACCTTGCAATTTGCACACAATGTTCTTTACAATTGAGCTTTTTAACTGAAAACCTCTTATTTTGTTGAAATGCAATTAACGGCAAAGTTATCCTGATGTTGATGCAAAGATGAACCGCTATCAATTAACACATCCCCGACATTGATACAAAGATTTAGTACTATCAATCAATACATCCTTCACATTACTTACATTCAGCAAAGAATGTTTTTTACAGAATCAACCGACCTTAACTTTTTCTTGCAGAACATTGTCTGTGCTATGTTTGAATTGGTTTTAGGTATAAATCAGGAAAATTAAACGGCAGAATTGTGACAAGTGTCACAGGATATTGCATAAAAATGAACATGTGATATTTATTTAATGATATGAATGATTTGTTCAAACTTGTCAGTGTCAGATTTATATTACTGTTCAACTCTATTGTAGGTGAAAGTGATTTGTCCAAATTTTTGTTCACAAAACTGTATAAATAATAAAATTAGAATGTGAAATACAACACACATTTTATTTGCCTTCAAAACAAAGTCCAACGTTACACCGAACAATGCCTTTTTCTCTCGGCTGTCTTACATGGAGTCTCAAAACATCTTGCATCTTCATAATTTTACAAGATTTTCGCAACTGTCTTATTCCAGCAGGTGATTGTGAACTTGGTCATTTTTAGTTCTCCGCCTGTCTCAAGAAATATTGGATAATTGTACACTGATGATCCACATCTGGCTTCTAAGGCATGATGCCATCCAATTGGTAAAATCTCTGTCTGCAAAAGAGTAATGACGTTCTGGCTTTGTGTTTTGGCCCCACACAATTTTTACCAACTGTCAGAAAGTTTCAAAACTGCAAGGTGAAATATCCAGTATGTAAGCTCAAAACTACTGAAAATGATAAAAGAGGCGATCATATCTTATCTCAAGGAGGAAGCCTCAACATTTGCCTCTGGATAGGAACATGTATAAGAACTGTGGCCAAAGTTTGAAAGAATAGTTACCATGCTCTGAATACATGTGTGTGTGTAGTAGTATAGTTCATGATGAAAGGGACCCTCATAGTACAGAATCACAGTAAATAAACTTCCAAAGAAATAGTGCCTGCTGCATAATGGGCATGATATAAAGCTTAGTGTAGAGTGAGACTGAATGAAACATTTGTGGCTGTCAATAGGGGAATGCATAAAATCCTTCAACAATTTCCATAACAATCTTAACAAAAGATCTGACAAAACCCAAATAGATTATGGTCTTTGTAAGAGCTGTCAGTGGCACAAAAAATATTGTCCAGACACTAATGGATGACAGGGAAGCTGGTAGAAACACATAAGCAGATGTGCTGTATTAAATTTTCAAATGTTCCTCTACTCAGAAAGATACAGAAGTACTGTCTCAGCTTACTTCTCACACCACTCCAAAGATGAGTGGTGCAGATGTTACTGCCAACAGCATTAAAGAATAGCTAAAATTAAATAAGGCTCAAGGGCCTGGTGGCATTCCTGTCAGATTCTATGTAGAATTTGCAGCTGAAATGGCTTCCACTTTAAGCATAATATGCTGTACATCTGTTGACCAAAAAACCGTGCACATTGACAGGAAAATGGCACAGGTCACACTTGTTTGCAGGACGGATAACAGAGGTGATCCACAGAACTATTGTTCAATAGACTTGACATTCATTTGATGCAGATACTTAGAACATATTCTGAACTAAAATATTATGTTACCTCAAACAAAGTGACCTCCTCCATACCACCCCCCCATGGATTCCAAAAACATTGATTGTGTAAAACCCAACGGGTACTTTTCTCACATTACCTTAAATGTATGGATTAACAAAAGAAGATGGATGAAGTATTTCTTGACTTCTGAAAAGCATTTGACTCAGTACCTCACCTATGTTTTTAACAAAACTATGATTATATAGGTTATCAAACAAGATTTGTGAGTATATTGAGGATTTCTTTAGTAAGAAGGATGTAGAATGTTATCTTGGATAGGGAGACAACAGAAATTAAGAGGCATGTGCTGGGATCCTTGTTCATGTAGGCAGTCAATATTAACACTATCTTCAGACTTTCTGAAGATGATAAATCACTTTTAATGAAGTACTACCTGTAGAAAAGAAAACCCACAGAAATATTTAGCTCTTGATGAGATTTGAAAGTGGTGCAAATACTAGCAACTTTATTTAAATGTACATAAATGTGAACACATGCAGTTCACAAGACAAAAACACCCAGTGATGTATGTCTGCATTATCACCGATTCACAATAAGAATCAGTCAAATGCTACAAAGCCTGGATGTAGCTATTTGTGGAGATATGAAATAGAATGATCACACAGGCTCCATCACAGGTAAGACATTGGCAGGATACTGGGAATACGCAATCTGCAAGGAACATTGCTTACAAATCACTTGTACATACTACTTCAGAAGATTGCTGAAGTGTCTAGGACTGTCATACCAATAGGACTAACAGGGAAAGTTGAATGTATATGAAGAAGGGTGGCACAAATGGTCACAGGTTTGTTTAACTCATGAAAATGCTGAAAAACCTGAATTGGCAGATGCTTTAAGACAAAGGTTAATTATCACATGAAAGTGTACTTACAAAGTTTCAAGAACCACTATTAAGTGAATAATCTAGTAATATTCATCATCCCCTATGTATCACTGCCATAAGGGCAATGGAGGCCATATTAGATTAAGTAGAGCATGCACAGAGATGTCATGCATTAATTCTTTCCATGGCCCTTAAGCAATTCGAATGGGAGGAAAACTTAACAAGAGGTACCTTGCTAAGTACACTCTGCCATGTGCTTCACAATGGTTTGCAGAGTATGCCTATAAAAGGAGGAAGATTCCAAGTGCCATGAATAGTAAACAGACAATGAGAAACTGTTCTCCACAGTGTAGGGCGTAATTTTAGGTTGGGTAGACCTTATTTCAAGACCAAGTCCAGAAAATCATACACCTGCTGAAGAAGTTGGTCTATGAATCCTAGTACAGGAAAGAACTGAATAACAAGGGAGGCACAGGTTTTAGAGGGATCAGCAAGTGCCTATACTCCTTACTGAAGTGAGCCAGAAAATCTAACTGATCTGTGTCGGGTGAATCAATTACGTGCAGTGACAGCAGAAGAAAAAGGAACTAAGATTAGGCTTTATCATCTTGTTATGATCTCACTAGTGACTGAGCAAATGCTCAGATATGACAGTATCAGTTATGTCTGGTCTAAGGAAAACTCCTGACACTGCGCTTTTAACAATTAGGGAAGCTGCGAAAAACTTAAATCTGAATAGATGGGAATGGATCTGAAACCTACACCTCCCAGAAGTCAATTCATGGCATTAAGCAGACCACTTCAGTCAATAGTGAAGCTACACATGTCATTAGTGGTGTATATATGTTGTATGTCTGCATTCGAGTAGATACATTTGGCCTGTTGGCAATCCTGTAAGGGAAGGAACATTCCACGACTGCACAAAGGAAACTGCCTAAGTCTAAGAACTGCTGTTTATTAATTTGCTTTATGTGCACCAAAGATTGTAGCTGGCTTTTATGAAGGCAGATATCAGCATCAAAGAAAGTGATGCAAGTCCAAAACAGACCATGACAAATTAATTTTAATTTTAGTACATTTGTTGGACTGGTCTTTTACACAGAAGATCTATAAATATTCGTTCCCCACAGCAAGCACATAAATATTAATTTTATAAACTCGGACACCCTTTTTTTTTTTTTGCTGCAAATGTGTTTGGAGATCCCAAGAATTTTATTCATTTGTGTTTCCATCTGCAACTTTTTCATTTACTCACGTAGCAAATACAAGACGCTTATTATTAAACTTTTGCTACATGAGTGACTATAGATGTATAATTATTTTTGCGTATGGGTACCCAACTCTACAGGAATGATTTTCAGACTGTGTGTTGCAGGTTTTCCATTGTCAGTGGTGTTTGTATCACAATTTGGTAAGGTACTGTAGGGTTGAAACGCAGGAATTAGTGTGGATTACAGTTGCAGACAGTCAACATGTGTCTGGATAAGGTGAGCAGGGCTTTAGTAGTAAAGCTCATTCATCAAAACAACAGCACTAATGCTGCTACTCTTCGCAACAATGCATTAAAAGAGTAAGGAGAGGTCATCTTTCCACACTAGAGTTGGAGGCCACGATTCAGACATTCGAATTTACTGATGATTTGGGAACTGTTCCCGGGAGCCAAGATCCAATTGCACCATAAATTGTTGATGAAATTACTGTTGCCACGGATGAGAATCTGGACGCAAAGTGCGATCTTCACGCAGTGCACTAGCTGTGTCAAGATCCTTGAACATTTCATGGCCCACCATTTGAAAAGTGTTGCAAACAATTGTGAAATGGAATCTCTAATGTGGTTCCAGACTGTCATGGATACAGGTGGTCTGTCACACGGGGCAAAATTTATAACCTGTAATGTAAACATGGTACACAAATAACAAATGTTACCCTCACATGAAATGTGTTTCTTTCAATTATTTACTTATTTCTCTTCCACATGTCCTTACAAATGTTTCCACTAAGTTTCATTGTCTTGCAATCGCTCATTTTTCATGGGAGCCTCTCAAGTAGCACAAGTTTAATTATAACCATCCTGTATTTCACCTCCTTGAACACAATTTACACAGAATTTTGCTGTCTTATATGAAAGAATGAAGTAAAATTCGTGTCGTGACAAAAACGTATCTTTATAATCGAACAATATTATGAAAAGGAGACTTGCTGCTCACCTTATGGTGGAGGCACTAAGTTGTAGATATGCACAACACGAAGATTGTCACAAATAAGCTTTCAGCCAACAAGGCCTTTGTCTGGATTTTCCATGGTTTGATTATTTTCCTAAGTATTTTTTCTACAGTTTAAACTGAATGTTTTACACTATCAGTCATTGTGAACTCGGGATTATATATCAGTTACGGTTTCATCTTTGTCATCAAATAATTGCAGCATTTGCATAACATCTATTTCTGTGCAGCTAATCTTTTGGATAACTTTTAAGTAGTGGGCTATTATCATTGTGACTATAATCAGCAATATCTGCAAAAAATACCAAAATTTTATTATGACTATCATGGTAATATATGTTACCTGTAAATAGTTTTTAAACTAAGTACAAAAGAATAACAAGCGCTTCCCGGACATAAAACATCTGATCCTTCAGGCCTACTAAATTTGGTTCTTACATTCACCAAAGTGAACATCAGACTGCAACTGCACAGTAGTTTCTCAAAACAATTGCCTAATGGAACATCAGACTGCAACTGCACAGTAGTTTCTCAAAACAATTGCCTAATGTCATCAAATGTTACAGAAACTCACGTGTCATCATCTGCCTTCCTGTCTCTTGCCAGCACACTGCAGTGTCTCAACTGTATTTCTTCCCCATCACAGCTGCCACTACTTCCAAAATTTCAAGCAAAATTCCATAGTGGTGAGAAAAAGGAAACAGTTTTACTGCATTGTCAATACAGATTTGTATTCTTTCCTGTGCATATATACACTTAGTACCCAAACAAGCATTATATATGACACTTTACCACATATCACAACATGTTTAATTACAAATTCCAGAGCTAGCTGCTGTTTCATACAGCCCATAAAGTTCCAGGTAATTTCACGTTTTGTCATTCCTCTACAGCCTTTGGCAATTATATTATGAAAGCCTGTGTTCTCACATCCTAACTACACTGAAATTGCACTACAACAGAGGATCTGAAATGGAAAAGTTGGGAGGACTATCTTACACAATTCTTAATGTTCCAACAATTGCTCATCTGTGAAATTATACAATATCTAGTCCCATACTCCTTTGATTCCTGTCACGCAGGCATAGTCATTGGCTTGTGACCTGAACATGATGCAGTATAGCAGCTACGGTAGTGAAAATTTAATTCTACATCCCATTAACGCGAGGCAGATGACACACACACACACACACACACACACACACACAGTGTATAACTTTGAAGCACCAGCTCTTCTCCTATTTACCATTCAAAACAACTGCAGTATACCATGAAAAACATAGGACTCTAAACTGAGAGCATCAGCACTGTATTTCAGTTGGTGTGCTCCAGTGAATGACTATATCAAATACAGTTAGTCCACACTACAGTTAGTGAAATAAACCTAACTGTGGTTTAGTCCAAAATTCTACCACTGTTTCAAAACTGCTTACTGGAGAGGTCCTGTTAAGAATCAATTACTTTTATAGCTGCTAATCAAACCTCTTAATATTTATTATCCTGTGTTTTTGTATTCATATACAGCACTCTATTCACCTTTTTCAGTGGCAAAATTAAAATTTAAAACTGTGTTGTGCTACGAGGTGAAGTTCAGATGCTGGAGCAAAAATTTAAAATTCACTTTCAATTTCTGGATTGGTATACAAGTTACATAATTTGGTGTACATTGTCCCAGAAAGTACGTTATACAGGGTGTTACAAAAAGGTACGGCCAAACTTTCAGGAAACATTCCACTCACTCAAATAAAGAAAAGATGTTATGTGGACATGTGTCCGGAAATGCTTAATTTCCATGTTAGAGCTCATTTTAGTTTCGTCAGTATGTACTGTACTTCCTCGATTCACTGCCAATTGGCCCAATTGCAGGAAGGTAATGTTTACTTCGGTGCTTGTGTTGACATGCAACTCATTGCTCTACAGTACTAGCATCAAGCACGTCAGTATGTAGCATCAACAGGTTAGTGTTCATCACGAACGTAGTTTTGCAGTCAGTGCAATGTTTACAAATGCGGAGTTGGCAGATGCCCATTTGATGTATGGATTAGCACGGGGCAATAGCCGTGGTGCGGTACATTTGTATCGAGACAGATTTCCAGAACGAAGGTGTCCCGACAGGAAGACGTTCGAAGCAATTGATCGGTGTCTTAGGGAGCACGGAACATTCCAGCCTATGACTCGCGACTGGGGAAGACCTAGAACGACGAGGACACCTGCAATGGACGAGGCAATTCTTTGTGCAGTTGACGATAACCCTAATGTCAGCGTCAGAGAAGTTGCTGCTGTACAAGGTAATGTTGACCACGTCACTATATGGAGAGTGCTATGGGAGAACCAGTTGTTTCCGTACCATGTACAGCGTGTGCAGGCACTACCAGCAGCTGATTGGCCTCCACGGGTACACTTCTGCGAATGGTTCACCCAACAATGTGTCAACCCTCATTTTAGTGCAAATGTTCTCTTTACCGATGAGGCTTCATTCCAACGTGATCAAATTGTAAATTTTCACAATCAACATGTGTGGGCTGACGAGAATCCGCACGCAACTGTGCAATCACGTCATCAACACAGATTTTCTGTGCATGTTTGGGCAGGCATTGTTAGTGATGTCTTGATAGGGCCCCATGTTCTTCCACCTACGCTCAATGGAGCACGTTATCATGATTTCATACGGGATACTCTACCTGTGCTTCTAGAACATGTGCCTTTACAAGTACGACACAACATGTGGTTCATGCACGATGGAGCTCCTGCACATTTCAGTCGAAGTGTTCGTACACTTCTCAACATCAGATTCGGTGACCGATGGATTGGTAGAGGCGGACCAATTCCATGGCCTCCACGCTCTCCTGACCTCAACCCTCTTGACTTTCATTTATGGGGGCATTTGAAAGCTCTTGTCTACGCAACCCCGGTACCAAATGTAGAGACTCTTCGTGCTCGTATTGTGGACGGCTGTGATACAATACGCCATTCTCCAGGGCTGCATCAGCGTATCAGGGATTCCATGCGATGGGGGGTGGAGGACATTTTGAACATTTCCTGTAACAAAGTGTTTGAAGTCACGCTGGTACCTTCTGTTGCTGTGTGTTTCCATTAAATGATTAATGTGATTTGAAGAGAAGTAATAAAATGAGCTCTAACATGGAAAGTAAGCATGACCACATAACATATTTTCTTTCTTCGTGTGTGAGGAATGTTTCCTGAAAGTTTGGCCGTACCTTTTTGTAACACTCTGTATACTGCAGTGACATAGGTTCCTTCCCTTGGTGGTGAACTGAAAATAAGTGCAACTACCATAGAATCCTGTACATTCTGAACAGAACACTTGCATAAAATCAATAACCATTAACAAGAGTCCTCAACAGAGCAAGCTGCTGTGTGTAACTATCCTTTTCCTGAAGATTGTTAACTTCCTGCTTAATGGTGTACACATAAGATGATGATTGTGTGATGCATCCTGCACAAAGGGGGCCACAGAATACTCTGCAGCATTGTCAATGTGCTCCCTATCTATCCCATGCTTCAAGCTCCAACCACTGGCTATCCTGGTAACTGGCAATGTTGCAGTTAGCACACACCGAGCCACTGTTTCTGCTTCCGACTCTCTCCAGTAGAAGTTACATGCTCAGAAAACTATTGCTGTCACTTCTGAACATAATACTTCTTATATCTGCTTTATGCCACCCATAATGAACTAGTGACTAATTAACACCACCATACCTACGCTAACACAAAAATCAGAACTGAATGTTCTATCTGCACCCCAAAACGCACAGGCAGATGCAGAAGAATGACACTATTGGCTGGATCACCACATGGTACACTGTTCCTTGTCACTGCACACTGCCCCAGCATCTGCTTTCTTGTGTGCACACTACTATAACAGTAATATTGTTATGGATAAATTAACTCCACAGATAATTTACTTGAAAACATATATGCAGCATGTATAAGTTGTAAAATGTGAAATTTGTGAGCAATTTAAAACAACTGAAAATGAAAGCTGAAATAAATTGTCTCAAATGTCATGCATTTATAGACCTAGTTCCAATATGATTTAGAAAAAGCTCTGAATACAAAAATAATTTTTTTTAAAAAGCAGATAAAAATAGGACAATGCACTTCAGGATCCAGTGACCATAGAAAGTCACAGAATGTTCTCTAATACGCAAGTAGCAATGATGGTCCAATTTATGCAAATATCTTTGTAGTTACGGGCTATTCCTCAAATGAAAAAGGAAATCAAATGTGGGTTTGTTAGATGCTTCAATCCTGTTTCCCTGAATAGATACAGAAAGTACTGAAACGCTACATCACAACGTTTAGGTCAAAATTAGTACCCCATTGCTCCCATATACATCTTAATCACAACGTCACCTCACTTGGTGAGTAACAGTGAAGCCAGAAGTCTAAGATTCATGGGCTCTGAACCTAAAAATCTCAGTATTTCCTGTTTATAGTCGTTTGCTCAGTCTTTCATGAAATCTATGCACTTTTTCAAATTCAAATGAAGGCCTTACTGGATGAAAGCTTTATTTGTGACAGTCTTTTTGTTGGAACTATCTGCAACTCAGCATCTCCACTATATGGTGAGTAGCAACTTTCCTTTCATAATATTGTTACATTCCATCCTGGATTTTCCATTGTTTGATTGAGGTATTAGGATGTAATATTTCCAAAGAAAGGAAAGAAAAAACAAAGGTTAACTTTAAAAGTCTCTATATTTATAAAAATCATCTTCAAAAGATACAGGTATTGAGTATATACATGTTTATACAAAATGAAAAAATAAATAATTATGCTTTACTTATCATAAACTTAATTTTGGCGGTCTAATAATTCACTTACGATTTGTCCTCTTGTTGCTGGATCTCTTATTTATTGCTTCTTGCATCTTACTGTTTTATGTTCAGCAGGTAATGAAGTATTATTTGGCAGTATCTGTCATTTCCCTTTCTGACTGAACCTTACCAGATCCAATTTCTCCTTATTTCAAATGTCAGGAACTTTCGTAGTTCTAGTTTGTTAATTTGATTCACACTAAACACACAATATGCACGGCCACAGCCAAGTTGGACAATTTTATCCTCATTCTCATTGTTTATCAGACACACTTTATCCCATGTCCTTGTGTTTCATAAATAAATTTCATTCACAAAAAAAGCCAATGAAAGAAGATTTATGAAATTGGTTTTCTTCAAGATTGTCTAAGTCAACTGCAAAAAAGGAGATATTCATATGCAGTTGTCAGTTCCAGTTTTTCTTCTAAATTGGTATCTTCTGATCCCAGCTGTAGATGGCAGTTTAATAAAGCCATCACACATCCAGCACAGCAACCACCGTCATTACTCTTGGGAAAACAAATCAACTTTTTAAAATGTTGTAGAATCTTTCCAAGACATCGGAACTTCCATACAATACTTTGTGTCCTAGCGATGGAGGTATTTAAACTTGTGAAATTAACAAATCAGCATAATGCATACATTTCTATGTGCAAATAAACAAAAATGTTGTGTACAATACATTGTCTATGAAAACATGTAAACCATGAAATACCACAAAGCACAGTACAGTTGTTCATCACCCAATGGAAATTGAAGGTACAAGTTACAGACAGTAAATATCATCTATTAAAATAAAATTAGTTTAGAAATTTGCACACAAGTTAAAAATACATCCCACATAAAGGTGCCTGAGTTATGTGTTGACTATGATCTACAAGCAATCAAATAACTGGTGCATAAATCATGTAACAAAAATTAATACTATGCATTAGAGCCTACAACCTGTGGAAATCTCATAGAAGTTAGATATTTACAATTACATGCTGCATAAAGCTGTCATTATATGGTGCACTGCATTTAATCACACCCTCTGCGGAAAAAATGGATTTTTTGATCAGTTATTATAAAAACCTAAACAATACTGTTAAAAACAGTTAAGTCTGTGCTTAAGTTAAGCTATGTGAGCACATAAAACAGTTCAACAGAACAATTTTTAATGAAGTGCGCAAACATAAAAATTATTTTAAAAAATATACTACACTTCATAAATTAAGTAACAAGTGAAAATTAATATGTGTCACAAGAAACAGAGTATGGTAGGTGTGCTTTTCTAATAATACAGAATGCAGAAAAACAAACACACACACACACACACAAAATTAATGCCGTCAAATTAAACTGACTGGATTCTATGTTGTGAAGTTACCTTATGAAGATCTCAATACAACACTAAAAGCAAGGTAGTAATACTCGAAAATACAACAGAAAAAGTAACATATCCATCAACTCTTCATGTACTAACAAGGAAGAGCTCTGTATGTCTTCTAAGATATGTAGGCCCAAAAAAGAGCAAACATATTGATGATAGGCTATGAAAACCTCATAACTCCATCTGTCTGTAAAAACTTTTAATTCCAGTAACCAGTAACTCCATAGCCTAAGAGAGATTTGAAAGTGCATGGATCTCTCTAATCTGTCAATAACTACACTTCTACTGTACTGTTACACATGGAGCAACTTTCTGTATCACTTTACATTACTTTTTAAGAAATCGTTTTCGCTTCACCTGCAAAATTTAACAAAATGAAGTAATGAGGCTTTCACTGCCCACCATTGACATATGTTTTATCAGATCTGTTAGGTGATGTTAGATTTTTCAATTTGGGTGACAATAACAGAATCTACAGAAAGATAAATGACACATATCTTGCTCCAAGATGGCAAAGAATGCTGGAGTTTAATATGCCAGCAAAAACCAGTTTGTTAGAAAAACAGAAGTTCTGACTCAATGAGGATCAAGCTAAATTTAAATGGACAGGAACTGCGAAATAATATGGCACAACAACAAAAAATGTATAAAATGCAGTTGTGGAAATTCTTACCACAAGAAGGGACACATTAAGGGAGCATCTGCTACAACATACATACAAGTGATAGTGGAGTGAGCACTTGATGGAAAATTGTTGTGGTACACAGATTATAAAATGCTAAGATAACAATGGATATTAGACATAAGTACACACATATTAAATATGTTGATGTATGTTAACAATAGATGGGGGATGACATCACACAACAGAAATAACTTTCAGAGGAAAAGTTACAAAGCAGTTAGAGTAAGAGATCAGGAAAAATTGAACACAATTTTTGGGGGAACCACCTATTATTTACCATAAGCCAGAGAAAACCTAAAGCAGAATGCAGGACAGGGTTAAAAACTTCTCTCAAACAGGAATCCACAGTATTAATCACATCCTCTTTCAAAATGCATCTTGTCACAATTCAAACAAATTATGGTTATTAGCCAAGGAAATTGTTCATGCATCAACATATCAATCATGTTTCTTTTACTCTGGATACACAGCTGCCACACCACCATTCAATGGGAAGCATTGATCTTAAGTTATTGGCACACACATCATACTTATTTCAAGGCATTTTCAGTTTGGCATAACCTTTTCCTTTTGTTTCTTAACTGATGTGAAATCATACAGCAAATGGACAGTTTAATCTCTGACATTCAAGTGGAAAGCTAAATGCAATAACTAGACAAGATTTGCCTTCACCAGTCTGCACATTGATCTAGCAATAGTTTGCACATGTAAATCCTGAAATTTTCCATGCCCTGTACCCTCCTGATTACTGTATTAGTACACGACTTGCATGCAAAATACACTATCAGTGCAGGGAACTACTTACTGATGTTTCACTCAGAACCACAAAAACTAGCTGTTCTTGATTAATATGCTGCAAAAATCCCACTGTCTCCTTCTTATCAAGCAAAAAGAACATACTGGTTGGGAAAATTATTTTCCACTCTAGTTATGTTGTTTCCTCTTTTCTTACCATAACAATGAATAATGAGCATGCATATCCCGACAGTAAGTTAAGCCAAGTTGATGACTACAAATAAAATATTCTCTAAAATCTCAGTAAACCAAGTGACTAAGTACTTTAATTAAATAGATAAATGACACTACAACTTACCAAAGGGAAACAGTGCTTTTCACCAGTTGAGGAACTGCATCTACAACAAAAAAATTCAACAGTTTTTGTGATTTAAAAATAGCTACAACCAAGGCAGCCCTATTCAGGTTTAAAAATAATAAGAGGCGATCAAAGAGTTTCTATTTGAGATCTCTGCTGCACCTTATTTGCAATGTAGTGCAACTCCAACACGGGTGTATAAGCACTGACATGTGGTGAGAGATTTATATGGCATTCGTGTCTCTCTGACATGCATGCACTAAATGTAGAAACGTGAGCTATGACCACGTTATTACCGAATGCATCCAAACAGGACCAATGTGCTGTTTTTCTTTTATTAGCTACTCAAAAACAAACACCTGTAGACATCCATCTGAGAATGAAGAATATCTGTGTGTGTGTGTGTGTGTGTGTGTGTGTGTGTGTGTGTGTGTGTGTGTGTGTGTGCGTGCGTGTGCTCGCGCACGCTTGCGCGCCTAAAGCCACAACTGTGGAATGGTACACCACAGGGTGTGGCGTGATAACACATGTCCTCATATCGCAAATGTCGTAATGCAGAAGTTACTCCAAAAACATCTTTAAGGGTCAACAATTCCTGTCAGACAAGGATGTGCAGCAGGCAGTTACGGACTACTTCAGGCAGCAGGATATTGCATTTTACCAAATGGTTACCTTCAAACAGCAGCATTGCCTCACGGCTCATAGCCATTTTGCATGACTGGCATACCGAATGGATTGTACGACCTTCAAACAGAACATTCTGATCGCCCATTATATTAATATTTGAGACAAATGTATTGAATAAGATTAGCATGCAAATAAGACTAACAAAATCAATCAAATCTATAGCTTTTGGAATTTGACACGCTTGAGATGGAGAATGCACATATATGAACAGTTAGAAATGGGGAAAAGTGTAAGTGGTCAAGCAAAGAAAATGCCGCACCAAACTCTGGATCAGGAAACAGACAACATGCAGAAAATATATTAATAAAGAAAGAATGGTGCAAAAGTAAGGCTGACTTTACTTCACTGAAAAGGCATACACAAAAATATTTAGTGATAGACAGCCTTTACTAAGTTTGTTGCTGAAAAGTTGTGTGTCTATTTGCGTAGTTCACATACTTGCCGCTCACGGTGCTGCTGCTGTTCATCCCGGTATTACAGGTGTTGTATATCACCACAAATGTTTCCTAACATACCTTTGGTTATTTCCCATATTTCACAGGACATATAGTTCTTCAGCTCATCCAGCTGTCAAAGTAAGGAGGGGAATGACTGTTGAAGTACGCATAAAACCCGTTTTCACACCACATTAAATCAAATAAAATTCATTGGTTTGGAAGCATCTCAAAAACCTCGAGGTATATATTCTTGATCTATCCCAACAAAAAGAAATCATTAAGTGTAAACTCAAGTAACTGTTGAAACCAGAGCTGCACCAGCGTAGGTAGAATTATTGCAGCCAAGAAAGATCCAGTATTCTGGTACAGTGGCATCCAGGTGCTCATGGACGTTTATGTGGAAATGGGAGGAGCATCACCCTGTTGAAAGACAAAATCAGGAAGAATTTCCTCTAGATAACACATTAGACACACAACGTGTTCACTTTTGGTTAGCCTCTCTCGTTTTCCACAATGACTGTTCTCTAATCCACATATCAGTATTAGGACAGTTGACATTTTCGCAAGGGCAGAATGTCGCTGGATCATTGTACATTAACCTTTCACAAAACTATACTACTGTAACAAATTTCAGACGTCACCACAAAGAGTTAGTCTTTATCAGCCAGTGTCAAACTCTGGGTATGCTCCAAAAGGTGGAATGTGATCTACCTAACTCATGACTAATTTTCATTATCAGTTTAACTGGACTTCTTACATAGCCAGTTCGGATCGTCTCCCCTGCCTCATTCAACATCTGCTCGTACGAAAGACATTTTACATGACACACTTCCAAGTGGATTAGACTTCTGTATATAAAGTGATAATGCAGTGCCTACCCAGTGGAAATTTGTTAAAACTGTGTTCTGAAATGTATTTGCACCATTAAAATAACCAACACTTTTGCAAATTTCAATGAACACCTTTCCTTTCTCACACGGTTGTAACTTAGGAAACAGGAGCAATAGAACTTTAATTCAATGAATTGGATGAGATGGCCATGGTGGTAGCAAGTATTTGAAAGATTTGCCAGCTCCGACCACAGTGTTTTGTAACACTAATCATGTTCTTATACAAACAACCCATGTTGTTGTTGTTGTGGTCTTCAGTCCTGAGACTGGTTTGATGCAGCTCTCCATGCTACTCTATCCTGTGCAAGCTTCTTCATCTCCCAGTACCTACTGCAGCCTACATCCTTCTGAATCTGCTTAGTGTATTCATCTCTTGGTCTCCCTCTACGATTTTTACCCTCCATGCTGCCCTCCAATACTAAATTGGTAATCCCTTGATGCCTCAGAACATGTCCTACCAACCGATCCCTTCTTCTGGTCAAGTTGTGCCACAGACTTCTCTTCTCCCCAATGCTATTCAATACTTCCTCATTAGTTATGTGATCTACCCATCTAATCTTCAGCATTCTTCTGTAGCACCACATTTCGAAAGCTTCTATTCTCTTCTTGTCCATACTATTTATCGTCCATGTTTCACTTCCATACATGGCTACGCTCCATACAAATACTTTCAGAAATGACTTCCTGACACTAAAATCTATACTCGATGTTAACAAATTTCTCTTCTTCAGAAAAGCTTTCTTTACCATTGCCAGTCTACATTTTATATCCTCTCTACTTCGATCATCTTCAGTTATTTTGCTCCCCAAATAGCAAAACTCCTTTACTTACTGTCTCATTTCCTGATCTAACTCCCTCAGCATCACCCGACTTAATTCAACTACATTCCATTATCCTCGTTTTGCTTTTGTTGATGTTCATCTTATATCCTCCTTTCAAGACACTATCCATTCCATTCAACTGCTCTTCGAAGTCCTTTGCTGTCTCTGACAGAATTACAATGTCATCGGCGAACCTCAAAGTTTTTATTTCATCTCCATGGACTTTAATACCTACTCCGAATTTTTCTTTTGTATCCTTTACTGCTTGCTCAATATACAGATTGAATAGCATCGGGCAGAGGCTACAACCCAGTCTCACTCCCTCCCCAACCACTGCTTCCCTTTCATGTCCCTCGACTCTTATAACTGCCATCTGGTTTCTGTACAAATTGTAAATAGCCTTTCGCTCCCTGTATTTTACCCCTCCCACCTTTAGAATTTGAAAGAGAGTATGCCAGTCAACATTGTCAAAAGCTTTCTCTAAGTCTACAAACGCTAGACACGTAGGTTTGCCTTTCCTTAATCTTTCTTCTAAGATAAGTTGTAAGGTCAGTATTGCCTCATGTGTTTCAGTATTTCTACGGAATCCAAACTGATCTTCCCCGAGGTCGGCTTCTACCAGTTTTTCCATTCGTCTGTAAAGAATTTGTGTTAGTATTTTGCAGCTGTGGCTTATTAAACTGATTATTTGTTAATTTTCACATCTGTCAACACCTGCTTTCTTTGGGATTGGAATTATTATATTCTTCTTGAAGTCTGAGGGTATTTCGCCTGTTTCATACATCTTGCTCACCAAACTTTAGAGTTTTGTCAGGACTGGCTCTCCCAAGGCCGTCAGTAGTTCCAATGGAATGTTGTCTACTCCGGGGGCCTTGTTTCGACTCAGGTCTTTCAGTGCTCCATCAAACTCTTCACGCAGTATCGTATCTCCCATTTCATCTTCATCTACATCCTCTTCCATTTCCATAATATTGTCCTCAAGTACATCGCCCTTGTATAGACCCTCGATATACTCCTTCCACCTTTGTTCTTTCCCTTCTTTGCTTAGAACTGGGTTTCCATCTGAGCTCTTGATGTTCATACAAGTGGTTCTCTTTATCTCCAAAGGTCTCTTTAATTTTCCTGTAGGCAGTATCTATATTACCCCTAGTGAGATAAGCCTCTACATCCTTACATTTGTCCTCTAGCCATCCCTGCTTAGCCATTTTGCACTTCCTGTCTATCTCATTTTTGAGACGTTTGTATTCCTTTTTGCCCGCTTCATTTACTACATTTTTATATTTTCTCCTTTCATCAATTAAATTCAATATTTCTTCTGTTACCCAAGGAAGTTTTCAAAATTCTCACATGAATGGAGCAAAATCTCTCAAAACATATTATGTGCATAATAATGAGATTACCATTAAGGATCATTGTAATTGACACTTATTTCCAGCACAAAGTATGTGAACCACAGTAAACAGACAAACTTTTACCTTATGGATAACAAACTTATAAAGACTGTCTATAATTGTGAACTCAATAATGTATTTCAATAAATACCAAATCAGTTTCACTTTTGCACTGTGTTTTATTAAAACCATGGAGAAACTAACAATTTTATGAATAATTCTGTATCGGGGACCAATAGTGAACAGAAACCCAAGATTCAAGTCCCAGAGCATCCAAGATAAGATGGCTATAACTGGTAAGACAAAGATAAGCAGAAAATTCTGAAGTAAACATAGCATTTAAATGGAAGTGAAAGTATGTGACTGAATTAATGGTATCACAAGGACACTGACTGAGAAGAGTCACGACAGTAACCCTTACATTGTTATACACAAAGCTCAATAACTAATTGTTGCTGATCTAACCATAATTTTACCTCAAATTTTATAGTCATCGTGCCAACATAAAATGAAAGAAAAACTTGTAGGTACATTGACAGGGGTGTTCTCATATGACTCCTTTCTGTTTATTGAATAGTTTTTGCCAGACATAGGTTCCGAGTATGTCCCTGAGCATGTGTGTGTGTGTGTGTGTGTGTGTGTGTGTGTGTGTGTGTGTGTGTGTGTGTGTGTGTGTGTGTGTCCGTGCGCACGCGCATACATATGCATGCACATGCATGCCTCCATATAAAACATTTAGCAATGTGATAATTACTAATAGTTACTAAAAATATCTGAATATTTACTATTGTGATCACATAGAAAGTTAATTATCTGTGAGGATATTATCAAAATATTTCTAGTACTTTTAAAGGGGACTGATTTTATGATATACTATCTGTTTACAAACATGTTGCCATAGCTCTCTTTGGTTAAATGGAAAAGAAAAAGAGAGAAAACACACACTTCTTATATGAATAGGAATTGGATTTATGTCCTAATTTCCTTCTCACCCTTGTCTGTCCATCTCCTATGTCCATTTCCTTCCACCCTTCTGTCCTCCTATTACGCATCCCCCTCTGACCTTGAGCTTCATTGTTATTGCAAATTTTGATTCTGTAGTAGTTCTTATCATACAATGGTAGGCCATATATACAACTTTCCTGTTTCCTAACAACGTTGCACTATTCTTTATACATAAAAATTTGAAGTAAATTCATAGAGTACTGTGGTGGGTGTACTGTAAGACCTTCGGTACACACACCATTAGATTATTTGACTTGTCCCTCTAATGAAGTAGGCAAGTGTCAGCAATATGTCTCGTGGTCTTATTGTGGCGTGCTTATCTTCTGCCGTTAGGTCAGACGATAGAAATGCCACTTGCACGCTTAGAGTAGCGGATTGACGGTGACCAACTTTAAATGGAACTCGATTAATTTTCACACACATTTATTAAAATAATAAAAAATATAGACATTACGTAACTTTATTCTGGATGCTGTTTACAATTGACAATCTGAAGTTCCTTTGGTCTTGGCACGTTAATCTTAGTCTCACATATCTCTGATACTTGACGAAGAGTGTATACATTTCTCTTCATGGCTATGTACAGGAATATGATAATCTTATTAGGCGCAGACTGAAACTTGACTACAGACTAATGCAGACTAACACAGACCGACTAATCAGAGGTCTGTACACTCGTTATAATACCTCGCGCCTTCAGATATCACTGCGCGAGTGTGATCCACGAGGAGAAAAGGTTCTACGTTAGCAGCAATTTCATTGGCTGCGTTACATATTAATACACGGATCGGTGGAAGCAGAATTTGGTCCGTCTTTATGGCAGCGCCATCTCGTACTGCGGAGACGGAAGAGCGCTGTGCCTGCGCTGTTGTGCTTAGCGGGGCGCGCTCTAGTGGAAAAGTTGTGTACGCGCTGGCTACGCGGAACTATGTACACAACAAGTACTTTGGGATTTTGGACAACCATTCAGTCATCGTCATTGGAGATTGCTAGTTCACACTGCAAACTTTATATCAAAAATTAGCAGAGACACACGCACAAAGACACCTACTACATAAGCGACCTCTGTCGAGTTCCGTACCCTTTTGCTCCATCTATAGCGTGCAGGTGCATGCGTATTGGTGATACCACATGAGCACTGTGTCGGAATGCACACTTGCACCTGTAGTATTACCGTTACACAGTTCTTTTTTGCCATACATGGACCAATATTCGAAGAGTGCGCTCAACGGCAAGGTTATCTGCACCCTTACACTCATTAAAACAAACATAGCTACAACTCCGAAAATTGTTCCACACTCGTGCACTCGAGGCAACCACAAAATGACTGTCTCACATGTGCTAAAACAACAGAGAAAAGGTAAAATTAGCTCTCACAAGATTAAAACAAGTAAAACAAGAAAGGAGCTAAAAGAAAGGCACAAAACTAAAAGAAAGGCTGACCACTTCCAAAAAACATGGATGCGCCAGTCACCCTGTTAATACATTAAAAACCATCTCCCTAAAATCTTGGGAAACATGTTGGGAAATTCAAAAAACTTTAAAACTCTAACCACATTTGCTTGAACATTACTTAAACTAGAGGGCAGATCCAACAGCAAATCCCCAATGGCCCGCGGGTCAGAAAATAAAAGAACAGCTCAATAAAATGTGGCACAGTGTTATCTGTATGCCACAAGCACCACACATTGGTGAGTCCTCTCGTCAGAGCAAGCAGCCATGCATCACAGGGCTGTGTCCTATGCGAAGATGAGTGAGGAGGATCTAGTCTCATCAACATAGCTGGAAGGCAGTCTGACATTTAGAACACAATCTGGGAAACCGACAGAGCATGCAATGGAGTCCCCCTGTTAGGACCCATTCGTTAAGAGAGTTGCATAGTTGTCGTGCTCATGCAAAATGTCAGAAAATATCGCATTAAAAACTGGAGGAGGAGTTCAATCTCCCTGTGCTGCACTAAATCTAAAATTACCCTGCGGTAACCAGGGTGGCAGACAATTAAAACCCTGGATTTGAGATTGTACTTTCTCTATACGAAGTGACTCCAACACACACTGCATGTGGATCCTAAACAGCATTGTGGCTCATGGAAGGTTGGAGAAAAGGCGTTCCAGAGACAGACAAGCAACAGTATGGTATGCAGGTGACAGTGGAGCTGCAAGGAACTTAACAGACCTATCAGTACCCGTGGTCAGCCGAATACCCTCATGGTGGATAATGTCAGTGAGCTTCAAACAAGAAGGCCTCACCGATCAATGCACCGTCACCCATAGTTCAGCTGCGAACACATGAAAGCCCTATAAAACTGTAACAGACACACCCTGTCCATTCCCCAAGACCCGTGACTAAGGCATTTCAGGACATTCAGTGCCCTGAGGGTCCTGACTTTCAGGTCTCTCTGATGTGGCAACCATGACAATTTAGAGTCAAAAATGAGGCCCAAGAACCTCACGAGTCTCTAAAATGTAGGATGAAGTCCTGAAAATCTGTCTTCGCAGCCCATGCCTCCAGCCTCTGCAACATAAGATGCAACTAATGTGCTGTGATACTGGAGGAGGAACAGAAAACAGCAAAATCAACCACAAATAAAGAGCACTGTGTGGACTCCTTATGGACCCCTTACCGTAGACATGAAACTGTTGATGGCTATGGCAAAGAGGGTAACACTTTAAACACTGCCCTGAGGGACACCATTCTTCTTCTCAAAACAACAGTGTGTCATCAACTAGGGTTCTAAAAAACCGTTGAGATAGGAAAGACCATATGAAGATGAGGTGGTGGCCACAAAAGCACCATTGACGCAGTTGTGTGAGAATATAGTGTCTCCAAGTATTATCGTACGCCTTACTGATCTCCAAGAATATGCCGATACAGTGATATTTTCATAGAAAAGCCTGCTGAAGAGACACCTCTAGTAGGGTCTCTAGTAGTGTCAGGCTGTCGACAGTGGAGAAAACTCTGCAGAATCCACACTGAGAATGGCTAATGACTTGCCGTGTCTCTAACAAGGACCAGACAAAGGTTAACCATTTGCTCCAGGGTCTTTGCTACATAACTCGTTAAGGCGATACTCTGGGACAGGTGCAGTCCTTTCCTGGTTTGAGGAGAGGTACCAAAATTGCCTCTCTCCTTGAGCTGGAGAGTTGACCTGACTGCCGTATTAAATTAAAACGTTTGAGGATTTTTTCCTATGACACTGCTGGCAAATGTCGATGCATGCAATACCTGATTTGATCATGACTGGGTGCAGTGTCACGAGTGTCAGACAGTGCTGATTCCAGCTCCCACAAGGAGAAAGGACTCAAAATTGTGGGATCTGAAATCCAAATTGCCCCTCTCTACAGTCGCACAGTAGTGGCGACACACCAGATCTTGTCTGGCATTCACAGTAGTTTTCGCAAAATGCCAGTGTCTAAGCAATGTCTCCAAATGTTCAGAACCCCTGTTTCAGCACTGCTGCTATCAGTAATAACTGTTTACTGGAAATCCTCTAGATGGCTTCTGATCCTTTTGTAGACCAAGAGGAACAACCAACAAGAGTCCAGGAACACTTCCCATGACCTTTTGCTCTCCTTAATTACACGCCTAGCCTTGGCTCCAACAACTCTAACCCACAGAAATAGAATCCATCATAAAGTCCTTGAAATCAAATCATTCTAGTGGTTATGATAACATATCAACAAAGTTAATAAAGGAGTGTTCATGTGAGCTTAGTCATATCTTAAGTTATTTGTGTAATCAATCACTTGTAGCAGGAACATTCCCACCTCTCCAAAAGGAAGGGGACAAAGAAATGCCGTCAAATTACCGACCAATCTCACTTTTGCAGCTTTTTCAAAAATCTTTGAAAAGGTTATGTTCAAGCATCTACTTAAGCACCTTAGTGAAAATAACATACTGTCAAAGTCACAGATTGGGTTTCTTAAGGGTTTTGATATTGAGAAAGCTATTTATACTTACAGTGAAAATGTCCTTAATTCATTGGACAACAAATTAGAGGCAACTGGCATATTCTGTGACCTATCAAAGGCGTTTGACTGTGTGAATCACAGCATTCTTTTAAGTAAATTAAAATATTATGGCGTCACTGGTAGTGCTGCAAAGTGGTTTCAGTCATATCTTACTAATAGAAAAGAAAGGGTGTCAATATGTAACACTTCAGCAGTAGGTAATCGGACATCATCTGACTGGGAAGAAATTACATGTGGTGTTCCTCAAGGTTTCATACTAGGTCCACTACTGTTTCTTGTGTATATTAATGACCTGTCATCTGTTACATTACCAGATTCCAAGTTTGTCTTATTTGCAGATGATACAAACATTGCAATAAATAGTAAATCAAATATAAATTTAGAAAGGGCAGCTAATCAAATTTTTACCGACATTAATAAGTGGTTCACAGCCAATTCCCTGTCATTAAACTTTGAGAAGACCACTATATGCAGTTCAGAACTTCCAAGAGATTTCCTTCTGGTGTGTGTATAAAATATGATGACATGGAAATAGGAGAAGTTGAGAGTGTAAAATTCTTGGGATTACAACTTGATAATAAATTCATTTGGGAGCATAGACTAACGAACTGCTAAAGCACCTAAACAAGTCTGTGTCTGCAATGCAAATGATGTCAGACACAGGAGATATAAATATAAAAAAAACTGGCATATTTTGCTAATTTTCACTCCATTACATCATATGGTATCATATTTTGGGCTAACTCCACAAACAGAGAAAAAATTTTTAGAGTACAGAAGCGTATGATAAGAGTAATGAGTAGTGTAAATCCAATAACAACATGTCGAAACCTATTCAAAGAATTGGGCATATTAAACACAGATTCTCAGTATATTTATTCCTTAATGAAGGAATGAAGGAATGAGATCCCACACGTATAATATGGCAAGGATATGATGTCGCCAGGTCGTGTCATATGCTTTTCGTAAATAAAAAAAGACAGCAATCAAGTGTAGGCGTCTGGAAAAGTCTGTTTGGATGGCAGACGCTAGGGACACAAGATTATCAGTGGTTGCGCGACCCTGGCAGAAGCCGCCCTGACGGGGAGCCAGTAGGCCACGTGACTAGGACCCAACCCAACCCAACCACCAACACACCTTACGTTCCAGCAGCTTACAAACAACGTTAGTAAGGCTGATGGACCGATAGCTATCCACATAAAGTGGTTTCTTACTGGGTTTGAGCATCAGAATGATGGTGCTCTCCCGCCATTGAGATGGAAAAATGCCATTGCGCCAGATCTGGTTGAAGATGAAGAGGAGATGTTGCTTGTAGTCAGAAGAGAGATGTTTAATCATCAGACTGTGGATCCAATCTGGTCCAGGAGCTGTGTCGAGGCAATGTGCAAAGGCACTGAGGAGCTCCCAGTTCATAAGTTGGGCATTATAGGACTCACTGTGGCGTGTAGTGAATGAGAGGACTTTCCCTTCCAACTGCCATTTGAGAGTGCGAAAGGCTGGGGGAGAATTCTCCGACACTGAGGCTCCAGCAAAGTGCTCAGCAATCATGTTTGCTTCGGCAGATAACACGCCATTTATGTTAACACCAGGAACACCTGCTGGAGTCTGGTACCCAAAAACACGTTTGATCTTTGGCCAGACTTGGGAAGGTGACGTACGGCACCCAATGGTCGAGACATATCTCTCCCAACACTCCTGCTTCCGTCATTTGAAAAGTTGGCAAACGCGAGCACGGAGCTGTTTGAAGGCTCCAGGGAAGGGTGCCACTTATGCTGCTGTAGAGCTCGCCGACACTCCTTAATTGCTTCAGCGACTTCCAGCGACCACCAAGGGACTGTCTTTCACCGGGGGCACCCTAAAGAGCAAGGGATTGTGTTTTCTGCCACAGAAACTACTGTTGTTGTCACCTGCTCAACCATCACATCGATGTTACCGTGTGGGTGAGATACAATGGTGACAGCAAAGGTCAAAGTTTCCCAGTCTGCCTTGTTTAAAGTCCATCTGGGAAGGCGTTCGTGGGGTTGAGACCGGGGCAGTGACAGAAAGATGGGGAAGTGGTCACTACCACAAAGGTCGTCATGTGCTCACCAGTGTATGGATGGGAGAAGTCCTGGGCTGCAAATTGATAAATCAATGGCAGAGTAACTACCTCAAGCCACACTGAAATGTGTGGCAGCTCCAGTATTTAAGAAGCAGAGGTCGAACTGAGACTGTAAAGTTTCGACATCTCGGCCAGTAAGCACAGTGCCACCCCACAAGGGGTTTATGGGCATTTAAATCTCCCAAAAGTAGGAAAGGTTCAGGGAGTTGATCAATCATTGCAGCTAATACATTGAAGGGTACTGCACCATCTGGAGGAAGATATACATTGCAGACAGTTATTTCCTGTGTAGTCCGTATTCTGACAGCCACAGTTTCAAGAGGGGTTTGAGTTTAGGACATTAACACAAAGTCCACCTGACACACTATTATAGTCGCCACGGTTCCTGTAATATCCCGTATAGCCACAGAGGGCAGGGGTCTGCATTGCTGGGAACCAGGTTTCCTGGAGGGCAATGCAGAAAGCAGGTGTAAAGCTTAACAGTTGCCGTAGCTCAACCAGGTGGTGGAAAAATCCTCCGGAATTCCACTGGAGGATGATCTTATCGTGAGACAGGGAACACTCAATGAGGCAGTGTACGCATCAGGGTCACCTGCTGCCACCCAACTTTTTGCCTGACAGGCTATATCCATTGTGTCTGAGGGTCCGGAGAGATCTAGGTCCTCAGCAGATGCCAGAATCTCCACCCCATCCTCAGACGCAGAGCTTGGTGGTAGCAGTGGTGTGGGTGCCACCACAAGTTCCTTGTTCTTGGGGTCTTCTTTTCCGATTTCTCGCACTGTTCCTTGGGTTTCCCTCGCTGGAAGGACTTAACTGAATGAGTCCCCAGGACGACCAGCTGCTTTTGGACTCTTCAGCCATTGGCGGGTGTCATTTTTCCCAATAGCAGAAACCTGGGAAGGGAGTGACCCAAGGGACCCCGTCCAAGTGAGAGGAGCCGAAGAAGCCTTATGCTTCTCTGGCTCAGAAGTGGGGACTAAAATCTCCAATGGTTGGGGGGGGGGGGGGGGGGGGTGTTTCTCCTGAAGTAGGTGGTGCGGGAGCAACAGAGAGAGAAGTGCCCCCCACCATCAAGAGAGCAGGTGTAGTCTCCCAGTTCTGAGAGGCGACAGGAATTCGAGGAACTGATGGGGCGACAACTGTTCTCGTAGTGGCGGCATATGAAGAGGTCATTGCCACAAGATGTAGGCGCTCAAATTTCCTCTTAGCCTCAGTGTAGGTCAGTCGGTCGAGGGTCTTATATTCCATGATTTTCCCCTTTTTCTGTAAAATCCTGCAGTCTGGTGAGTAAGGTGAATGATGCTCTCCGCAGTTGACAGGTTGGGAGGTGGGGCACATGGTGCATTGAGATGCAATGGACATCCACAATCTCGACAGGTGGGGCTGGAAGTACAGCAAGAAGACATATGGCCGAACTTCCAGCACTTAAAGCACTGCATAGAGGTAGGGATATATGGCTTGAAGTCACAGCGGTAGACCATCACCTTGACCTTCTTGGGCAATGTGCCACCCTCGAAAGCCAAGATGAAGGTAACATTGGCAACCTTGTTACCCCTCAGACTCCGATTGATGCGCCAGACAAAATTAACACCTCACCGCTCTAAACTGGTGCGCAGCTTCTTGTCAGAATGCAAAAGAAGGTCCCTGTGGAATATAATACCCTGGACCATATTTAAGCACTTATGAGACGGGACGGTAACAGAAACATCCCCCGACTTCCCACAAGCACATAATGCCCGTGACTGGGCAGAGGATGCTGTTTTTATCAAAACTGACCCAGAACTCATTTTGGACAAGCCCTCCACCTCCCCAACCTTTCCTTCAAATGCTCCACAAAAAACTAAGGCTTCATGGACATGAAAGATTCCCCATCAACTCGTGTACATATGAGGTACCAGGGCGAATAAACTACACTGCCAGCCTTAGCCTAGTGGCCCTCCCATGGTGTGACCAGGGAGGGGAACAACTTGAAGTCATATTTCTTCCCACTGAAATAAGACTGCCCACTTAAGAGACTGCTGGCGGCAGACCACCAGCATGTGATTATGTATTACGCTTCATGGCGTGTCATACGCCGATGCCACCCACTCCGACCAGGGGACTTCCCCACGGGCACCACCCTGCTGCAGCAAAGGCCACATGGCAGGATGGCCATTGCTGGGAATCCCGATGCCCCAGGGTGATGGGCATCTACTCCTTGGCATACGTGGGGAGTTAACAGCGCGGGCATCAGCAGAGCGATCCCTGTGTTGTCAGGGGGCTACAACCAACAGGGTACATAGCGGCCCCACCATAATGGACCGGCTACCGTGCTGGATATAAGATGCAAAAGAAGTCCATGGTCGTTGGCACAGAAAGTGACACTGCGTGGTGCATGGTGGAAAACGCACCCAGGAAGATGTCCTTGCCCAAGAGATGTAGAATGGGTGCAACTGCAATGCAACAACAAGAAAGTGGGCTGAAGATCTCAATGCACGATGGACATGATGCACCACGTAAGGCGTCATTCCCCCGTTGGCTCGCTCTTTGAGAAAATTTTGAAAAATGGAAGTCAAACCCTACAGGGGACCAAAACATAAAGGTTGAAAGGTGTAAGACTCCTTTTAGTCACCTCTTACGACAGGCAGGAATACCACGGGGCTTTTCTAATCCCCAGACCAACAGGGGAGAGCTTCTGAGGAAGTTAATTAGGATACAGTATATGAAATTCTAAAGGTAGTACGGGTAAAATGTTATCGACAATTTATAGCACAAACAGACTCAAGTTATAAGACTGAGGCCATAAAAGAGAAACACTAGTTCAGAAAGGAGTGTCACGGGGGTGTAGCCTCTCCTCGATGTTATTCAACCTGTTCGCTGAGCAAACTGTGAAAGAAGTCAAACAGAAATATGCAACGGAAATTCAATGTCAGGGAGAAGGAATCAAAATTAGAGGTTTCCCGAAGACACCGTAATTCTGTCAGGGACAGCAAGAGACTTGCAAGAGCAAGTCACATTAATGAACACTGTGTCTTGGAAAGAGGTTGTTACACGAATGTTAATAAAAGTGGAGCAAGGTAAATGAATGTAGCTGAATTAAATCAGGTGATACTGAACAAATTAGATTAGGAAATGACACTGAAAGTAGTCTATGAGTTTCGCTGTTCGTTCAGGAAAATAACTAACAATGACAAAGTAGGGAGGTTATAAAATGGAGGTTGGCTATAGCAAAAAAAACCATTTAAGGAAAAAAGGAATTTATTGACATCTATTACAATTCAAGTGTTAGGAAGTTGTTTCGAAAAGTATTTGGCTCTGGAGTAGCCTCCTACAAAGTGAAATGCCAATAATAAGCATTTCAGACAAGAAAAGAAGATAAGCTTTTGTAATGTGGGGCTACGGAAGAATGCTGAATGATATTCAATCTTATCGAATAACTAATGAAGTGGTACTGAATCAAAATGGGGGGGGGGGGGGGGGGGGGGGGGAATAAATTTATGGCATAACTTGACTAAAAAGGGATCGCATGATAGGACAATGGAAGGAAATGTAGGATCAGGGAGGGGTAAAAATTGTAAAGAGAGACCAGTGAATGAACACATTAAACATATTAAAATGGATGTTGGTTGCAGTAATTATTCAGATACAAGGAGACATGCACAGAACAGAGAGAAGTGTGGAGACCCACAGGAGCCCAGTCTTCGGGCTGACCACCACCACCACGCACCAATGCATCCTCTGGGACAATTCATAGGAGCCCTAAAATTACTACAGGAAGCTGATCTGTTCACATTCCATGCTCTTACATTTAATATTTGGCTCAATACAAATGATCACTATTAATTCACCAGAGGTGTTTTTCATCCTAGGTCTTTACATTCGTTAAAAGTTAGTTTATGAAGTGGTGACTTCATCAGTCTGTTGTGAAACTTGCCTTGCCAGAAGCTAGTCAAGTGAGAAACTGTTAATCTCTATATTACTTTAGAAACATAACAGAACGGCATGTTTCTCCAAAACCACTGTGTAACCTTGGCTAGTATTGTGCCTAATAACTCACAGGACTATCCTTTACCACTTCCACACAGCAACTTCAAATATCCTCATATCATCCACATACATTATACATATTGTCATAGCACATTGCCAAAATCTAACGAATGCTTATGATAGATCTAGGCTTGGCTCACTTCAACCTATGAAACTAAGTATACTTCGAATTCCTTTTTCTCATGGGTGATTTTGGTTTTCTTTGTCCAACAACACAGTAGAGAACAGTTAATGGTGTGCTTTCAGGTGTTCAGCCAAGTTTCTGATTTCATTTATCTGGACAATATTTTGATGACCAATCCAGTTGTGTTTTCCAGGGTATGTGTGCTAAATTGTTACGCATACTCATCAGAGGTCTCCATCTGGCTTTTACACTCGCTTGAATTGTACGGAGCGTGTAGTTGGGTGAAAGTTCCACGGATATCAATGTGGACACTTTGCATGTAGACAGCAACTACATTAGACTTAATTTACACTCATTTGAGCAGTCCATGCTCAAATGTCTTGACTGCCCCTGCTGTTTGACTTTTCTAGTTTTCTTAGAGTTGTATAGATTGTGTACCTTTGTGTTGTCAACTAAGTAATTAATTTAATTTTCCTGCACAATATTTTGAAGAATGACCCAGTTGGGTTCTTCAGCTGGTGCAAGTTGCCTACTCCAACAATACCTGACAGATCCAAAATACACAGTTGTTTTATAATGTGCACTTACGCAGAAAATAAATTTTGTAACTAATGGTGATTAACAAAATTTAGGATGCTTGCAACTTACTCAAGATTACTTTTTAACAAAGGTGGGGTCGAAGGGGCAACAACTACTGTTTACTCTTACCCCATGTGCACATTTATATAATCACTGTAAGTACTTATTCAAATATCACTGTGTTGTCACACAAAATGTAAAATATTGTCTGCAACAAATTTCACAGGAACAACATATATTCAGTATGTACACCTATTTGCTACAATGAATTTTAACATGGACAATGTCTTTCATGCTGGTTCACCTATAAGACAGAAGTTTGTCCTCAGTAACACTGATCACGTACTTCCAAGTAGTTAGACAGCGCAGGTAGGTACAAAAGTCCAAATTTTTCCTCTATAAATAAGATTTTCAGATGAATGTTTGACATTTTGAGATCACTAACTAATACCACCCCAGACCCTCTTGGGTCACTTCTAGAGCTGAGGTAAACATGGCAAAACCACCTCCACAATGTCAAACAATACCAAGCTAACCTAAAACAGCATTTGCCTTGTTCAGCTTATATTTTTTATGTATAAATATTATGAGAGAAATATGTTAATCTTTAACAGGCTATACAGAAAATATTAGTTACATGTAATTAATTTCAAAAAATCTTGAATCTACACCTCAGAATTACTTTTCTTTACAATCAACTTCCAGATTTATGGATTTATCACACCTTTCAAGTGGTTAATAAATGACCTCCACATAAAATACTGCTGCCTTTAGGGCCCGGCCACAGCAGCATCATAATTTTCTTAACAAAGTCCGCGTACTGAGTGTCACATTTATCCTACCGCCTAGACTTTACTCCAAGCACTTTCTGCTCCTTTCTACACATAAGAAACTGTACTGGACAAAAGTACTTTTAATTTCATTAAGGAACTTCTAGACACTATCATGGTCTGGCTGCACTGTAAGGTGGTAGAATTTCAGTCAAAAAGAACCGATCAACAAACAGAGATAAATGGTTAAAGCTGGATGGAGATCATGTGAGAAAATAATGCAGAAGTGTAGATGGATGGATTGATGGGACTTGAAGGGACCAAACTGCATGATCATTGGTGCCTTAATCCTCCGTGTGTAAAGCCAGGAAACTCCGGTGAGGAAGTACATAAAAGACAAATTCCCAATGGACTCCACTGTATCAGAGAATCAGAAAGCCATGTATACAAGCAAGTAGAAGGGAAAAAGCAGTAAAAGGCTAATAGGGTAAAAGTGGGAAGTTTCGCTGCCCAGAAAGCAGCTGGAGGTCCCCAGAACATGTTATGTGACCGGAGAACATCCTCTGCATTCAACCAGTGCTTCCACACCCTCCATTACAACAAGAAAACTAGCTACACGGGCAAGATAAAATATCAGGAGAGAGACCAATGATGATGAGTCTGTCAACCAACAATAGATATAAAAGAATAAGAAGACTTAAGAAGGTGGGAAGGGCAAGAGTCAGGCTGGACTACTGAGCAAGGGTAGCCATAGTGGCCCTTGGGTCAGAGCAGGTGACAGGGCACCTCTGAGATTCCTCCACCAGCCAACAAGGTTAATGTGTCATATGTCACAGACAGTAGTAAAAACCACTTTTGTGGTTAAACATAAAACCAAATCAGCTGCTTTGGCATCGTCCACTAGCACCAGAGGTAGTGTATCAGCAAGTTTAAGGTTTCACAGTAAGGTGGCCAAATTAGGGCAGTCCAGTAAGTGTGGGCCACCCAAGTGTGGCCAATGCAAATGCAAAAGTGGAGCAAAAAGGGAAAAATGGCACATCGTTGTGGTGAATTTATGCTTAACAGTTTATTTGGAGAAACCAAGGCACAATAATTCACATTCCAAGCCTCTGATAACTGTCTTTGTAGATTTGACCAAAGACCCAATTCTTGTACCTCCAATTCTAAAGTCGGCATCATGGTAGCCAACTTGGCTAGTCAGCATGTTCATTTCTTGGGATCCCAGTGAGACAAGGGGTTCACACAAAGGTGTTTGACTGTCCTGCATGGTGGAGATCATGTGGAGAGAGCCTGGACAGTCACAACCAATGGGTGTCCAGGGTAGCACTTGTCAACAGCCTGAGAAGTACTCAAGGATTAAGAAAAATGCGTCAGTGCAAGAATAAAGGTGGCTGAGGGCTGGAGCAATGGCCACCAATTCTGCAGTGAATGAACTGCATCCATTTGGCATGGAGCATAGTTCACAGCATCTTGCATGTGTTTAGGCAAAACCGATTCACCTGTTCATTGTAGACTCATCAGTGTATAACCACATCTGAGCACAGAAATGTGTAGGGACATCCAGAAACAGGGCGACGAAAAATCATATGGTCTATAGAGTCTTTCATTACAAAGGAGAGGTCAAGGCAGATTCGAGAACTGGGTAAACGCCTCCCCTGACTAGAGGCTACAGTGGGGAAAGTGAGAGTTCAGAGCAGAGAATGCTTGTGAACAATGATCGTGACTCCAGACCTTGGCCTCTATTGTCAGAGGTAGATCTCCATACCAGGAAAAAGGACAGTGGAATAGCAAATTTGTATTGCATAGCTAAGCAGTAGTTGCTGACGCCTGATCTGAAGGGTAGGTATGCCAGCCTCCACGAATACCCGCTCACAGGACTGGTCCGAAAGGTACCTCACACAAGTCGGACCTCACAATGGTGTATTTGGTCCAGCATCCGCAATGCTGAAAGCGATGCTGAGCCATATGCCACACTCCATAATCAAGACATGACAAGATCAGAGCTCTGTACAGCCGCGAACGTGTAGAGCGGTCTGCACTCCAGCTGGCATTACCAGACAGTGAAGAGTATTAAATTGTGACCAGCATGCTTGCTTAAGTTGGTGAAGATTGGGGAAGTCATGTCAGCATTGAAGACCAACCCCAAAAGTCGTTACGACTCCACTACACTGACCACTTGGTCCTCAAGATAATAGTTCTGGTTGGGGATGGACAGTATGACAGTGACAGAAATGCATGACCCATTTCTTGGCAATGGGAAACTGGAAGCCATGAGTGAGAGCGCAGGATTGCATCTTTCGTACAGCACCCTGCAGCAAATGTTGAGCAACACCCACAGTTGAGGAGCTATAGTAGATGCAAAAGTTGTCAGCATACAGGGAGGGTGACACTGTAGATCTCACAGCTGCAGTTAGACCTTTGTTAGCCAGTAGAAAAAGAAACACAATACTGAGCCCTGTAGTACCATGTTCTCTTGTATATGGGGAGTCCTGTAAGAAGCACCAATTTGAACATGGAAAGAATAGTGAGACAAGAAGTTCCAGATAAAAATCAGAAGCTGGCCACAGAGACCCCACTCATGGAGGGTAGCACAGATGTGGTGACACTGTGTTGTGTCTTAAACCCTATGCAAGTATAAGAAGACAGCTATAAGATGCTGACCTTAGGAAAAGCTGACTGAATAATGGACTCCAGCAGACCAAATTGTCAGCAGTAGAATGATCACAGGACGAAGCCAAACTGTTCTGCCATAACCACAAGCGCCGGAACGAAGATTATAAACGCAAGAGAAAAGAAGGCGGTGACACGACGTTGGCCAATGGTGTGCTGATTAGGACCACACCATGACGGGAGGCCTCTACAAGAGAAGAATATAAGTGCCGCTCCTGCCAGCCTTGGCTGCTCAGTATTCGGAGTATTGGGCAGTATTAGCACAGTTGTAGACCGGCACTCGCAGAAAAGTTATTAGTGATCAATATCCTTTGCTTGTTTGGGCACTGTCTATAGCAAAGAACTTTACTGTTTGCATTTTGTCCATTGATTGCGACACTTGTTGTACACACAAGTTAAGTATTGTCAATCTGCTTTATTGAAATAAAACTACTAATGTTATTTGCTTGAATTATTGTATAGCATTTCGAGAACATAGCATCCCTATACGCGACAAGTGGGCAGGACCCCCACATAAACGATACCGAGACTCGAGGTACCAACACACCCATTGGCTCACCAAACATTCGAGCAACTTGCACAGAACATTAGTGAGGCTAATTGGGCAATACCTGTGATTCTCAAGGTGGTGTTTACCCGGTTTCAGTTCTGGGACGATCACACTTTCTCGCCCCTTGCTCCCTATACAATCAAAAATGACAAGGAAGTGACATTGGCAATCCACTGATAAGTGTTTCAGGATTTGGCTGTGGGTGCAGTCTGGCCCTGGCCCCTGGCAGGGATAAGGGCTTGAGCACATCTCTCACACACACAGCCTCGAACATAATGAAAAGCAAGAAGTTTGGCAATGGTGTCTGGATCAGTGTAGGCATCATCATTCATAATACCAGGTACACTCATGGAGTACTGGTGTCCATATACATGCCAAATCTTCACACAAACCTGCAAAGGAGGGGTACATGGTCCAATGGTAGCAACATACTGCTTTCACCATTCTCGTTTCTGTCGTTTTATGAGGTGACAGACCTGGACACGGAGCCATTTAAAGGCTACAAGGTGCTCCATCAACTAATGTCACTTGTGGTACTGGAGAGCCCACCTACAATCTAAAGTCCTCAGCGATCTTGGGGGTGCACCAAATTACTGCCTTCTGATGGGAGGATCTCAAAGAAGAGGGGAATGCTGAGTCAGTTGCCATTAGAATGGCTGCAGTGCTGCTCTGGACAACCACATCAGTACCTTCATGTGCCGGGGTGCCGACAGCAATGGCAGTGGTGGAAGCATCCCAATCAGTTTTGGAGACCATCCATCCCACTGAAGTGTGTGGGGTAAAAAGTATCCATGAGGCAAAGGTCGAACTCCGGGATCAAGTTTTCGACAGCTTTACCATGACCAGTGGTCACAGTTCCACCCCACAAAGGATTCCGGGCACTGAAGTCACCCAATATTAGGAAGCGTGGGGGAAGCTGAGACAACAGTGCAGAAAATGTGTTCTGGGAAACTTTATCGTCAGGAGGAAGGCACACGTTACAGATGGTAAATTCCAGAGGTTCTTCACATGAACAGCTGCAGCCTACAATGTATGTGCAAATCACCTGATGCTCTTTCAGTGTCAGTGCAGTTCTCAAGAGAGCCCCGATAGCTGCGAAGGACAAGCAAGTTTCCTGGAGGGTGATACAAAAAGCTGGGGACGCACACAAAAGATGCTGTAACTCAGCCAAGTGGTGGCAAAAACCATACAGTTCCACACTGTCACTATCTTGCGGGGGCGTGAAGGGACCAAGGAGACAGTTGACGCCTCAGTGTCAGCTGCTGCCACTGGTTGTGAAGATACACTGCCAATAGACACTTGTTCCGAATAAAGGTGTATTGGAGATCTGGGACATAGGAACCACCAGGAACGCTGCCTCTGATTCAGAGGCAGAACATGCAGGATCTGGTGACACAGGGTCCATCAGAAACTCCCTCTTTTTCGAGGACTACTACCTGTCCTCAGATGATTTAGCCTTATGCGAGGGCTTGTCTGCCTCGTATTATGGGACAGAGGAGGAATGTGAAGTCCTATGACCTGCAACCTGCAGTTCCTTCAGCCACCAGCTAGTATTCGGTTGCAGGTCAGCAGTGTTCTGGGAAGGACCATCCTGAGGGATCCCTTCCTCATCACGAGTGCCAGATGAGGGAGGGAGTTGCTTCTCAGGCTGGGGGTTGGGGACTGACATCCCCTGTGGACAGGTAGTGGGCACTGGGCACTCCTACAGGGGGATGGGAGGCAAATAGTCGGAGGAGCCCCCCAAACCACAAGGGGAGTGGATGTAGTCTGCTGGCCAGACGTAGAAGACATGGAGGGCGATGCCACTGTTACTAAAGTGGACAACATCATCGTAGCAGTAGCATATGTCATTGTCATAACATAATATGTAGGCTATCATAGTTCTTCTTGGCTTCGTGATACGTGAGGTAATCAGAGGTCTTGCATTCCTGGACTTTCTTTTTGCATTTGGAAATGGTGCAGTCTGGTGAACAAGGAGGAATGGTGCTCCTCACAGCTGACACAGAGGAGCATTCATGTGCAACCAACAGCCACAATCCCTGTACACTGTGTTGGCATTGCAATGCAAAGATGTGTGCCCAAATCATATGCATTTGTAGCACCACATGGAGGAGGAATATACGGCTTGACATCACAGTGATACACTATCACCTTGACCACCTCAGGCAGCGAGTCACCTTCGAAGACCAAGATGCAGTCTCCATTATGCACTCTGTTGTCTTCTGCTCACCACTGAACACAACAGACAAAATGCACACCTCTTTGCTCCAAATTAGCACGCAACTCATCATCAATCTATAAAAGGACATAGCCATGGAAAGTGACACCCTGTACCATATTCTCATCTCATCTCTGAGCCGTGCGGCCACCAGCACAAAAAGTTTAATTTACTCAGTGTGCAAATCTTCAGCCATGGTACCACCCACGCCAAACAGGAGCTCTCCCTATGGGTGCCACCCAGCCACACCAACAGTTACCTGACCAATAAAGTGTTGTCGGACACCAGCCATGAGGAGCACATAGTTGAGACCACTTCCCACAATGGAACGGCTACCACGCTCAGTTTTGGAAGTGGAATATATGCCGCATTGGGCAACATTCCCTGCATGATCCACACTTCTGTAAAATTTAGGAAAAAAAGTCTCAAGTCAAACCCAAGGAGGGGACCATAAAATTAATAATGAAAAATTGTAGAGGTCTGGAAGGTAAGGAAACGAGTGCACAAAACACAAACCACATCCAACCACAATCGGCAGCAAAAAGATCATTCAGTAGAAAGGCAGAGAGGGAAAACAAATAGTAGAAAGATGGACCTGCAGCATGGAAAGGGAAGTAGTGCTGCAAGGGCTGGTGACCATGTACTTACTTTAAAGATGTGAGTCCCCTGGGGGCAAAAGTGTAGATTTGAGATTTTCAAATAATTTTTTTCACCTCTATTGGTATTTTAATTAATGCCCCTTGGAAATTTATTTCTGGACAGTCCTTGCATTCACTAATGAAACATGTTAGTAAAGTACGTTTGTTAGGTTTGCTTATCTGTGTAGTTCACTCGGTACCACATCACCAGCTGTACATGTCCTGTGCATTTAGATTAAATTACAAAGATACAGCATGCAATGGAAGGAGTAAAGGTAATCACTCAGCACTTAGTCAACATACTGAATGGTCGATATTCAATTAAACATGAGCGAAACTGTCACTAAGCTTTCAGACAAGTGTGTGTGTGTGTGTGTGTGTGTGTGTGTGTGTGTGTGTGTGTGTGTATCTAAAAACAAAGATGATGTGACTTACCAAATGAAAGTGCAGGCAGGTCGACAGACACACAAACAAACACAAACATACACACAAAATTCACGCTTTCGCAACAAATTGTTGCCTCATCAGGAAAGAGGGAAGGAGAGGGAAAGACGAAAGGATGTGGGTTTTAAGGGAGAGGGTAAGGAGTCATTCCAATCCCGGGAGCGGAAAGACTTAAGGGGAAAAAAGGGGTATACACTCGCACACACACACATATCCATTCGCACATACACAGACACAAGAAGACCTTTGAAATGTCTGCTTGTGTCTGTGTATGTGCGGATGGATATATGTATGTGTGTGTGTGTGTGTGTGTGTGTGTGCGCGCGCGCGCACGAGTGTATACCCCTTTTTTCTCCTTAAGGTAAGTCTTTCCGCTCCCGGGATTGGAATGACTCCTTACCCTCTCCCTTAAAACCCACATCCTTTCGTCTTTCCCTCTCCTTCCCTCTTTCCTGATGAGGCAACAGTTTGTTGCAAAAGCTTGAATTTTGTGTGTATGTATGTGTCTGTCTGTGTTTCTATCGACCTTCCAGCGCTTTTGTATGGTAAGTCACATCATCTTTGTTTTTAAATATATTTTTCCCACGTGGAATGTTTCCCTCTATTATATTGATATATATAATGTTTGTTAGTTTCGGGGAAAGACATTGTCTCATAGCTTTGCCTGCCAGCCATTCCACATATCAATTAAACACCAGTATTGTATATGAAGAAGGTAGTGAGGCCTCATTACAAAAGAGCCATCATCGCATTGGCCTTCTGCGTTCATCAAAATCCCTTAGGATTTGAAAGCAGGATAGGAAGACCGGAATTCTATTTTATCTCCTCCTAATGTTTTATCGGAGACCCATCTCATTCATGTAGCGCAGCTCTATGAATAGTAAAGTCTTCACCAATGGAGAGAGTATTAAGAAACTTTAACAGATATTTATTTATTTATTTATTTTATTTCTGTAGCCTAGTATCAGACTCTCCAAAAGATAATGCCAAACTTATGATTCCCATTACCAAACAGGATACCAATCCCTATGATTTGCTTTAGAATGCAGTGATGTGCAATTTATTTAACATCTAAACTTACTTATCAATCCCAATAAAAAATAAAAATACTAATTGTACAGTTCTCACAAACCTGAAAGAATAACCAATAATCGTACTTCACATTTGAGAGTCATTCAGACGATGCAAAAACTGGTATTACCTATGCAGATTCCTCGTTATGTATATTAAGTAAGTCTACTGCTATGTATACTGATCTTTAGCACTCCTTCATAAGCTGGTTGACAAGCTAAGCATGCAATTATTGGATAGAATTCTTGGCAGATGTATTTAATATATTAATAGTCACATATATTACCGACCTGTCTCAGTCTCACAGGTATGGCTCCAATAATTGTACTATGGCAGCAATCTGAAATCATAATAAACTAACGCGGCAGTTTTTAATGTCACAATGCATTTGAACAAATTCTTTGATACTGTAACAGACTAAGAGATAAGTAACTTATTTTCATCAAAATGATGTAAAGTGAGTAAAAGTCATGAACATCTGACATGTCTGGCACTCTGTGATAGACTTGCCTACCTAATGTAGCATGCACCGTACTTCAAACTGACAAACTTTATGAGTATACATTGATATTTTTGGGCGCACAAATTTTGCTGCTTCTATCAAAAATGACCACACCACCACCTCAAATGCAAAATTCATACACAATGTACAGTGGTGTTCCTTAGGTTTCATGAGAATGGGTCACAGAACCTTTGTTGGCATTTTTGTAGTATGTGTGCTGAAAGAAGGGAAACCATCACTGGAAGCTGACTTCACGTTGTATAACAATACTGATGCATCAGCATGTAACCTGAAATTTCAAATACTTTGGGGCAAGCAATGCGATCCCTTACCCACTTCTCATAAAACTGAGATTAAAAAAGGCATGGGGCATGTAAGTGATGAAACATGTCGTTCCAAACACATTTTTGTTTTTACTGCTGTAAAATAAGAATATCAAAACAAAAAATAAATTCAAATGAATTTAACTTACATGGACTGACCTCTATTATTTTTAAATCTGTAACCAACATCAACATCAGCGTGCTGTGTGGGCACAACTTACAACATCATGTTAGAGGAAACACTTTCTATGCATCATGCTGTCAGCCACAAGTAAATGCCCCGATTACGGATGTTTTCGTTTTCACTCCATGATGATTCCAGAAGTATTTCAGTCCTCAATAAAAAATTATGTTGACAACTCTCTTATCATAGCAATTCCCGGATAAGAACTGACGATTTTCAGACACCTATGAAAAGAAAGATCAAGGGGGGAGGAGGGAGGGGGCAGTGGCTAGGGGGGTGCAAGCAAGAAAGCTTTTTGTCATCTTTATCTTGCCTGTACCAACTTGTAATAGCCCTTTCTACAAAAATTCATTTTTCAAATGTGTGTATCAACATTTGCATCAATATAAATGTCCACAATTGTGCTTTGCTAATAAAAGGCACAGCCTTCAAATATTTTAGAGGACAGCTAGGAGAAGGCTGGCCATTCACACCTCGCTTTTGGCTTTCAGCTATCGCAATGTGCATCAAGATCTGTAGCTGTAGGTAATCTCATAATATACAAGCTTATGAGTTATTTATGTGTTTCTTTCTTATGAATCAACTGTAACACATGCCTACATAAATATTTATTGTATTACAAATTCTATTTTTCAGCAATTCTAGCAGAAAAGTTGCAACATTTTGATGTGGTGTTGATCCACCTTTGACGTAATTTCATACTAATTTGCAATGTTCATTTTTACATACTGTGTGCATGGAACCTGCAGTCATTCAGAGAATAAGTGAGTCTCTTTCAAATCAATCACACAGCATACAGCTGTTACCAAATCACAATATACAGAGCACATTTTTTTTCAAAAATTCAATCTGTCCACATCCTTAGTTGTGCCAATCCCAAAACCTATCTGGGGTTACAATCTTTCTGAAATATTTGAGTTGGCAGAGGTGGGAGCCAACTCACAAACTGATCGCAATCTGATTATTTGATAGGGGATGATACTGTTTGTGTAAGGCACACATATGATCTTCAACTGTTCCAAAAAAAATTTAAGTGGTTCATAAAACCTCAAAAATATAAAACTTAGCTGACTTTCATGTCCTTAATTATTTCACATGATACACATAAGCTATCAATTATGTGGTGATAAAATTAGTCTTCAAATTTCAAAGCATACAGCAAGTATTAATCATAACCACTGAAGTGTGAAAGCATTGATCACTGCTGAGTGGAAGATTCCTGGAATATGTAAGATGCTAGCAGCGGTTTCTATACTGGAGATTAAAGCACTGAACACTTACTTCTACAATGTACTGACTTTTTTACAGGTGCTTTTCACAATAACCAAATATGTTCAACAGGTGTTCAATGACTTCTGCTCACTTTATATTATCTGATTACAGTCCTTTTAACATTACAAGGGAAGACACAAATGAAAAAATAATTTTACACTACAAAAATTAGTTGAAAGTATTTTTCCCATCTTCCCACATGAAGAAATGATGTAACTGGATTTCACTATAATATATCATGTCTACAATACTTCAAAGAATGCCAATATTATACATGGGCTATGAAGGACACAATCGTATGGCACAGTAGATGGTAATGTGGACGTCTTTAGCTCCAACAAGCCCAGAAGATCATATGCTACTACTAATAGAGCTTTAGTTTTTGTGTACAATCCAAGGATACTGACTGACCTAACAAAATGTATAAAATGCGCAAATGTAGGACCTCTTTCCAAAATTCATTACATTTCATTTGAATTCAATTTCCAAAGTAATAAGTGCAGTGCAAAAACTAAATAGTAGTTGATGCATTAGACAGATAATGTTTGAGGAACACGATACTTTTCTTCCTTTATGACTCACCGTGTATTTTATGGTTTCCAGATCATCTCTGGACATTGTTTCTACATCAATGTTATTAACTCCTATTACTAACTTGGAAATAAGTATCATCTGAAGTTTTGATAGCAGAGCAGAGGTTTCTATACTGGAGATTAAAGCACTGAACACTTACTTCTACAATGTACTGACTTTACAGGTGCTTTTTCACAATCACCAAACATGTTCAACAGGTTATTTTTAACTGATGGAAGAACTACTGAGAACAACTTTAAAACATTAAAAACAATGTATATAATTACTGTTTTCCATTCACAAGAGATCCAATATCCCACCAAAAACTTTGTAAAACGTAATATTACAAGCTACAAAAGCAGGTAATATTTATCTATGACAAAAATAAATAAAGTAACTGTGTACAGCCTACTTACAACTATTTACAGTATGAAAGACACAGGATGCATTTGTACAAAATGAAGGCAATCACAGAATAGCCTGCTGCTGGTGTTGGTAAGGACACTCTTCATCATGACATGTTCCACTAAGCTCATATGGACATAGAACCACATTGGGATCCACACCCAAACCACTGTAAAAAGACATAAGTTTTGTTACTTTATTTATTACTGCACAGAAACATTTCCACTATTATGAAAATAAATGCAACCACCACTTCATAAATTATTATGATCAATATCCCTTTTTCAATCCTGAAGTAATTTAATGATTCTTTCCAAAATTTTAAGTGTGAATTAATTTCAATTTTACTAAAAAAAGTATGTGAATATCTGCTTTTAAGAGATTGAAATACATACAAAATTGAATTGTGACGAGAATCTACATGTAAAATTTCCAAGTACAAACTACTATTTGAGAATAATCATACTCAAAAAATTGTAGTAGTAATAGGAGGGGACCAGTTTGGATTTAGAAAGGGAAAAGGAACCAGAGGCACCATCGGCATGGTGAGGGTATTGTCGGAGAGTATCACTGAAGGGAAAATTAAGCAATGGTACGATCAGGGAGAAGAATAATTCAACTTTTGGATGACATGAAAGATGGAAAGAGATACAGCAGACTGAAGGAAGAAGCTGAAGACAGGGGACACTGGCATCAGAAATTCTCCTTACGAAGACACAGACCTGCCACTAGGCAGAATACTACATCACAATAATAATAATACTTTCTTGGGCAATAAGACATCCTGCATATTTAAGCTAAAGAAAGCTTCAAACCTGAGCACTTCTCCTATAGTGCTTTGAGATTTGAAAACATTTCATGGTATGTTTTGTCAGAATGTCAGTCTTCAAACCACAATGTTGTAATATGTCAGTAACTCACATGGGCCAATCCATTAAAATCTCTCAATACCTTCCAACAAACTTACGTCTGTCTTTTGTAATTAAGCTAGCAATTTCTAATGAATAATTTGTGTCAATGCCTCTCATCCATTCACAATCTCTAATGCGCAATACTTATGGTCAAAGTACAAATGTATAAATAATATTGAATTACATTCTGACAAATAGAACAACAAAGTGGTATACTAAGGACTATGATCTTTGACAAAATAAAAGGATAGCTATTTGGATAAAGTGCAGAAGATGTATCATAACACATTTTAAGAAAAACTGTTTTGCCTCTAATCTCGGTCAGAGGCAAACAAAATAATTACTGCAGGTTTACAAGTCACACTACTAAACCATTAAATGTAGTAGCACTTTTGTTACATGCAAAATTTAGTTAAAATATGGCTATGTAGGTTATGATGACCAATAAGTGACTCACCTCCACCACAACAAATAGAAATGGCAACTGCTATTTATCATAACACATTACAATTGCTGTGTGCCACAAGTAGGAGATGTATTATTAAAAGATGTTCAGACGCCAGAATTCTTATACTCGCATCAACAATGAAGGGGTTATAATACAATGAAAAGCAAGTGAGGTTACTACCAGATTATCTACAACACTAACATCATGCACTTAATTTTGTTAATGATCATTTAAATCATATCCAACATGAGGCTGAATGTTCTGATACTAAATTAACTGTTTAAGGAATTCTTGGGATCACAGACAGATATAGTTGCCTTGGGCTGTGGTCACAATGTCACCAACAACAGTGGACTCAACCGATGACAAGACACTGACCGAATACAGCTGTTCTTTACAAGTCAGTATGCCAGTGGGCGTTCAGAATACAGACGATATCATTGCCCCCGATGCACAGACTACGGATGACAGACAGTGAAATTCATATCAGTTCTTTGGTCGAATTTGCCAATGTTCTCACATACTACATATGAACTGTGAGAAACTGGTAAGTTTAGTCCAAGGGAAAAGGAGTTTGTGGCATCCTGATGATCCACAATATCGTAATTGCAATATAGCTCGAAACCCATGGACTGAAATCACAGATTTACTGGAAACCACAAGTAGGCAAAATCTTGATCAGAAATTTGAGGCATAAATTAGAACCTGAAAAATAATTTGTTCAAGTGAGATGGTTGACTTACCTTAATGTTCAAAGTTAATGCAGTTGATTTTTCTGGGTTGTGGTAGGTGGGCATTATATGTCTATGCATTGTTACCACTTAGGGTGATGATTCTGTTGTATGAAGTGTCTTTCAAATGTGGTATATGTGTTTCCACTTTTTAGAGCTTTAGGGACTTAGTGTTGTGTTGTCTTCTTCATCATCATCATCATCATCATCATCATCATCATCATCTCATCCCCATTGACATGCAAGTTGCCAAAGTGGCGTCAACTAAAAAGACTTGCACCAGGCAACCAGTCTATCCGACAGGAGGCCCTAGCCACACAAAATTTCATTTCAATGCTTTAGGTGTTGAGAGTACCTTATTCTAAAATTCATGTTTCTCTTTTGCACACATGCTGAATGACAGTCACTGAATGTTAACTGACATGTCTGTTCTGCTGAATTTATTTGTAGCTGTGCAGAGTGTTTGTACCCTTGCTTTTTGATGTCACCGTTAATCATTTCAAGTGCATAATAGAACATTTCTCTCTTCATCTCATATTCGTCAAATTTGTGTCGTTATTTCAATAGCTGAGGAAAGAATCTACAGTTGCCAGATTCTTTTTAATACAGACATAGCTCATTTGAAAGCATGAAGCATTACTCCCCTCCAAGCACGGACACCACACCTGTTTTTCCCTCTCTTTTTGTCAATCCATAATGTTCCCCATGTTTTCATTCCTGCCTTTCTACTGCATGCCCATTTACAACTCCACTAGTATGGTCACAAAATTTTTGTGGCACCCTGCAGTGGCAGTTGCAACCATTCTGACTGCAGTGCACAATACCCCTGTATCCATCCAAACTTTCCATCACATTTCAACATTATTTAAGAAGCAGATTACCATATTTTACTTCCACGTCTATTCACTCCTGCTCCACAAATTGGTCTTTTCATTTGACATGAGGCAACTTATTTTCATGTGTACAATAATTGCAAACTAATATCCCCATGTAACAGAACCATTCTACAGCTGGAAGTATAATTTTCCCTTTGGACTCTCATCTTCCAAACCTTCAAATTGTTAGACACAACCATATAGCCATCTAGCATTTTAACTTGCCCATTTTCCACACCTCTTCCACATCCTTACACAGTTTTTCCTTTTTCCATCTTCAAATACCAACCAGTGTTATTTCTAATTCATCTTATCACACCCTGGTGTCATTTATATTCCCCTGCAGTAGGGAGAGGGGGAGGAGTGTTGGAGATGGGTGCTCCACCAACCCCACAGGCAGTCAATGGCACCAAAAAGCCCCACCTTACAGGGATGAATACAAATCACATTCAAGGGGAAAATGTAACACCAGGTAGGCTGAGCTGGTGTCGTCTGCCAGCACCACGAGGAGCATGTCAGGAAGATTAAGATGCCACCTCAATGCAGCCAAATTAGGGCAATCTATGACTAAATGGGCCACCGTCAGACGAGCTCCGCATCAGCAGTGAGGGTGATCCTCATGTCTGAGAATGTGGACATCTATCAGCCAAGTGCGGCCAATGCGGAGTCTACAGAGGATGGTGGATTTCCTGCAAGAAGCAAGCAGGGGAGACTGCCACATGGCTGTGGTCTCCTTAATTGACCTCAGTTTGTTTGGGAAGATCAGACCATTCCAATTTATAGACTTCCAACAATCGATAGCATGTAAATGATCAAAGGTCCGGTTCTGCGACTCCCATTTCCAGAATCGGCATCCTGACGGCAATCTTGGCCAACCGGTCAGCTCATTCATTTCCCTAATCCGAACATGACAAGGAGTCCAAACAGAAATGACTGGTAACCCAGCTTGACAGAGGTCTGAGACAAGATCCAGTGCGTGAGGAAAGTAGTGCTTGTCTATTGCCTGAAGGCTGTTAAGGGAGTCACTACTACTCTTGCCAGTGCAAAAATGAACATTGCTAAAGACTAACTTAATGGCCCTCAATTCAGCAATGAAGACACTGCAGCCATTTGGCAGAGAATGGAGTTCACTACACTGTGAAAGTGTGTATGCAGAGCCTGTCTGTCCATCGACTGTTGAGCCATCAGTGGATGTCACTTCCGAACCCAGATACTTCTGAAGGACAGCCAACAACAGGCAGCAAAAAATCTTTTGAACCAAAAGAGACTTCGATGCAAATCTAAGCTTGGAGCACAACCCATGGGGGCAAACACGATGTATTCCTGTCCAAAGGCAACAAAGGAGGAAGTTGCAGTTCAGGATGGGCACACTTAGCATGTTCAGCAATTGTAAATCCAATTCTGGAATGCCGTTGTTGGTGGTGAATCCCCCTTCCAGGGAAAAGGACATGGTAGCTGGGATGCTCAGAGAAGCTACAAACACGTACTGTGTAATTCAGCAGCTGTTGTTGGCATCTGATACATAATGGAGGGCCTCCAGCCTCGACTAGTAGGCTGTTCACAGCACTAGTTCATAAGGCTCTTGTCACAAATCGGACTCCACAATGACGAAAGGGGCCCAGTATCCGCAATTCTGAGGGTGATGCTGAACCATATGCAAGACACCCATAATCAAGACAGGGCACAATCAGGGCTTTGTAGAGCTGCAAAAGAATAGAGCGATCTGCACACCAGCTAGTGTTATTGAGGCAGCGAAGAGTATTGAGGTGTCGACACCACTTTCACTAAAATTGGCGCAGGGGGGGAAGCCACGTAAACCAGGAATCTAAGAGTAGTCCCAGACTGTGGTGCATATCAACTACAAGGAGTAATTGAACATCTAGGTAAAGCTCTGGGTGTGCGTGGGCAATACGACAGCGAAAGAAGTGCATGAAAAGTCTTGGTGGCTGAAAACCAAAAGCCATGGGTGAGAGCTGATGACTGCACATTTTGAATGGCACCCTGTAGGCGATGCTCAGCAACAAGCATACTAGAGGAACAAATATAAAATTAAAAATCGGCACACAAGAAGGGTGACACTGAAGAGCCACAGCCATCACTAGACCACTTGCAGCCAAGAGTAAGAGGGGAACACTCAGTATACAGCCCTGCAGGACCCTGTTTGCTTGGATATGTGGAGGGTACTGAGTGAAGCACCCACTTGAACCTCGAACATTCGGTGCAACAGAAAGTTCTTGCAAAAATTGGGAGTGGACCCCAGAGAGCCCACTCATGTAATTTGGTAAGGATGCGGTGATGCCATGTCATATCATAAGCCTTCTGTAGGTTGAAGAAGACAGCAATGAGGTGCTGATAACATGCAAAGACCCTCCAGATGGTGGACTCCAGGTGAACCAAATTATCAGCAGCCTTTGCAAACACTGCCCAAGACACGCAGCCAAAACGTCCCGACACTAAAGGAGCCAACACAACCGCTTGCTCACCATGCACTCGAGCAACTTACAGGTACAGAGGAAGTTGGTAAGGCTGACTGGGCTATAACTGCTCATCTCGAGGGATTCTTACTCAATTTCAGTAACAGAACTAACATGCTTTCTCGCCACTGAAATGGGAGCCCACCCTCATTGCAGATCCAATAAAAGAGAGCAAGGATGTGATGCTGACAATCAACTCATGGATGTTTCAGCACTTGGTTGTGGCTGCAGTCTGGCCCTGGACCATATCAGGGCAATGAGCTAGGGCACTGGAAGTTCCCATTCATTGAATGGAGCATTGTATGGCTCCAATTGGAGGGTAGTAAAAGTTAAGCACTTTCGCTGCCCCCATTTTTTATGAGCCGAAAGGCAGGATAGTAGTTCTCAGATGCAGATGTGCAAGCGAAATGTTCAGCAAAATGTTCGACAACAGTGTCTAGATCAGTATAAATGGCATCATCTATGGAAATACTTGATATACCTGCAGGGAACTGGATCCCATAGAGTCATCTAATCTTTGCCCATACCTGTAATGGAAAGGGTGTGATCCAATGGTGGAAACGTACTGTTGCCAGGATTCTTGCTTTTATTGTTTTATGAGGTAGTGAACATAGGCACAGAGCTGTTTAAAGGCAGTGGGGTGCTCTAGTGAAGTGAGCCACTTATGGCATTGGAGAGCCCGGCTGCAATCTCTAAAGGCCATAGCGATCTCTGGGGTCCACCAGAGTACCATCTTCCCACGGCGGATGCCGAGGAAGAAGGATTGGCTTTGTTGCCTGCCAAAATAATTGCTGCCATTGTATGCTGAACATCCACATCGATACTGCCTTGCAATGGGCACCTAAGGATGACAGCAGAGGTGAACCCATCTCAGTCAGCATTACAGAAAATCTAGCTGGCTGAGCGCCGAGGAGAGCAATGCCGAGGGAGGGACAGAAAGATCGGAAAGTGGTCACTACCACACAAGTCATCGTGGGCCCTCCAGTGGACAGATGGTAGATCAGGATTGCAAAATGAGAGATCAATGGCTGAGTAAGTCCTGTGTGTACCCACACTGAAGTGTGGGGGCACCGGAGTTCAAGAGGCAAATATCAAGTGGTGGCAGTAAAGTTTCAATGTCTTGCCAGCGATAATTGTTCTACCCCACAACGTGTTGCAGTCACCCAAGACTAGGAATGGTGGGAGGAGTTGAGAGACAGTGCATTCTTGGCTGTGACATTATCGGGATAGAGATAAACATTACAGATGGCAAAATTCTGATGTGTCCGTACCCGAACAGCCACAGCCACCAGTGGAGTATCAAGAGGCATAAGATCACTGTTTATAGGGTCCAGCACATACATACAATCTCCACCCGATACCCTCTCATAGTCAGTGCAATTCCTAAAATAACCTCGGTGGCAACGAATTGCAGGGGTTAGAAATGCTGGAGACCATGTTACCCGGACGGATATACAGAATGCAGAGTATGAGCTTAAAAGCGGCTGTAGCTCTGGCAGGTGGTGGAAAAATCTGTTACAATTCCACTGGAGGATAAGACAGTCCGAATACTGTGGGCGCATGAAGGGACCGGAGGGGGTGGGGGGTCATGTACTGCCACCACTTGAGATGTCAGGGGATACACTGACTGATTCTGTGGCACATGGCCTGGAGAGACCTGGTGCATCAGGGGCCACTGGGATCTGCATCTTGGGGACAGAAGGAGTACATGCAGAATCATATGACATGGGGGCCACCAGAGTTTCCTTCATCTTAGAGGACTTCTTTTTGCCCATCTTGCCCTCCTTTCTCCTTAGAAGACGAGTACTGAAAAGGTTTCCTTGAATTTGTTTCAGGTACAGGAGAGGAACGAGAAGTTCGACATACAGCAACCTGTGGTCCCTTCAGCCACCAAGTGGCATCTAGCTGTGGACCAGCAGGAGCTAAAGAAGCTGGATGAGGATGAGGAGCCACCAGCTGCAGATGAGGACCCGCGCCCCTGCCAGGTGGAGCCAATGTTCCCAAATTGGATGCAGTGGAAGCACCAGGAGGGTCAAAACTGACAGGGGGGAGAGGGCGAAGGTATCAACAGGTGGCTCTGAGGGCCCACTGTAAGAGGCATAGCAGAGGAAGGCACCATTGACAGAGAAGGTGATGACATTGTAGCTATAGTGTAAGACTTCACTGACACTTCCTGCACGTCTCGCAGCAGTCCACACTGCAATAGGTGGTTATTCAGGCTTTTGACAGCTGGTCAAATTAATGTGACTGGACAATGTAATTCTGAAGGCCCTCACAAACAACCTGTTACGGAATTTTTGATTCTGTGCTGGATGACAGTGTGGCCCCTTCGTGTGTCAGTGTTAATACGTAAGAACTCGCATTCACCTTCGAAATATGAAATACATAATGAACAATCTGCAGTCACTTTCCTCAATACCAAAACTAAGGTAGGACGAGCTCTTCAAAATACTGAGCAAAAAGGGATCGGATTGATGGTGTTAATGGGACCAAATTGGTTGTCACCAAACTCTTGATACTGCGATTATTGAGCCAAAGAGTTTCCTCTAGAAGGAAAGTGTGATTAGCTGATTTAATACTTAACAAATTAATCCAGGATGATGAAACAGGTAGGACGAATAGTGAAACAGCCATGGAAGAAAGAATAAAATACTGTGACGTGAGGGAGGCAAAAGCTACTGCAAGCACCCTGAGGCTTGCCATGTAACAGGTGCCACCTCGTCCCCCTTTTTCCCCAGATAACTGGAAAATGTTGGCAAGATGATCAAATCAACAAAATGGCCAGAAAAAGTACAAAGATGCTCATAGGTTGAAAAATAGTAACACAAGCTTAAAAAACTGAAGATCAGGGACCAGGTAGGGTTGATCACCCCTCTGATACTATACAACAACCAGCAAGACCGCATCGACAATGGCTCAAAAGTATACGTTACATCTCCAGTGCCTTGCTGGACAACACACCTCAGCAAAGAGGTGTCAACTGCGGTCTACATTGCAGGCACAGCCATTCGGCAAGGCAGACATCGACAGTCTCCTACACAGTGTACAGCACATGGGGAAGCCTTTGATTGGTATCTGAGGAGGATGTGTCAAATGTCGGATGACATCATCTTGCTCTGCAAACCAATAAGAAAGCAGCTCAATGTCAGCCAATCACACCGAGTGTGTGTATCCCTCTGCGTGTGATCACAATCGGCCCTGACAGGCCTCTGCAGCAGTCTTCAGTGAGCCTGCAGCCAGAGTTCAGTGAGTGTCACCATCGAAAATCTTTGGACACCTACCCTGAAGGTGGCTTATAACTTTCTTTGTATTTCTTTCTTACAACTTTCAGTTGTTTGTGACACTACACTATATTGAAGTGATGAGCTACATGTCAGTCAGCCATGTCACAAAAGTACACAAACCGCACTGTAGGATACAATGTAACATGTTTTGGTAGTTTCAAGGATTGCCGGACAGCAGGGAAACTGATATACTAACGACATATTTGCTATCAACAGGACACTGCAACTGTAGCAAGGTGGGACAACTTCTCTAAAGATGAGTCCATGGAGCAATGTCGCACGAGCAACAAGAAAGTGACATAATTTAACTTCTAGGCAAAATGATCTAAAGGAAGACTGCCACATGGCTGTTGCCCCTCTAATAACATAAAACTTCCCGGCAGTGGCTTGCTCTACATCGCCAGGAGTTAGTTATACAGCGTCACCTCCTGCTCACAGGTTACAGTACCACTATTTCCAGGGAGTCCCCCTTCAGTGACCACCTTGACTAAGTGTTATTGAACTTCAGTCACTATCAGAATCCACAACAATATGAATAGCTGCTTATCTTGCATGCCAGAGATAAGATAATGACTAATCAACATCAAAGGATGTAAATAGTGGTGCTGATTTACAGCCAGCATGCTGGTTAAGAAATCATTACAAAGTATGAAACTCAAATAACTGAGTAAATATATGACATAGAGCTTAATTTCACTGTGGAAATACTGCACTCAGTTTGCACTCATTCACAGCAAGAAGCACTGTTTGCTGCCACTGATCTGTGTGCATGGACTTCAGTTCTTGAGCAATTGAGCAATCAGTACCAATTATTTTTTAAAAGGACTACTAAGTGAGCATCAAAAGTCACTATCTTTGCAGAGCTGAGGTGTATCACATCCTTTGGATCAAGTGATAAACATAGGCATACAGATTCAGCAGATACAGATGTAACTCTGAAGAAACAGACTGCAAATTGATAAATACTGGAACTGCAGACCAGTCTCTTTGACAACAAACGTTCCTCCTTGTCATAGCACAGAATGTAGTAGTTCAGAAATTGTGGTTTACCGTTTATATGTAGAGCACAATTAAGTAGTAGCTGGTGGAGGCTAATCCACCAATAAGAAAATCACCAGCTGTATCGGGATGCTGTTTTACAGGACTTGGCAGTCACTCTGCATCCACAGTGGTGATTCCAGTCAGAACACCACTGTGGCCACCACATGTTGCCCAGGCTTCCAGTATGCATATGACAGTAGTGCTTTGTAGAGCTGTAAAAGGGTTAGCTTGGTAGCAAGTACTTGTCTTAGAAAATGGCATTTCTCAATTACACTGGGCAACTCACTGTGTCGGAAAAATTCTAACTGTAGATGACTAGGTCTACATTGGCAGAAATGCATACACAGATTTTGGTAGAAGTTAATTAGGAGTCACAAGACCGGTTTGATGTAGTTAATCTATTCTGCGCAATCCTCTCCACCTCTGTATCAACACCTGCAACCAATATTCATTTCAACCTGCTTACTGTAGTCTAGCCTCTGTCTACACTATAAAATCCCCTCCATTATCTTCAGTTATCAAATTGGTGATTTCTTGATGCTTGAGAATGTGTCCTACCAACCACACCAATCCCTCCTTTCAGTCAGATTGTGCCACAAATTTCTTTTCTCCCCTGTTTCATTCCGCATTTCCTCATTAGTTATTCAATATACCCATCTAAACTTCAATAGCACTATATTTCTATAAACTTGTCTAAACTTATTATCGAAGTTTTTCTTCCATACAAGGCTATGCTCTACACAAAATATTTCAGATGACTGCCTAACACATTTAAATTTGATATTAACGAATTTCTTTGTCAGAAATGTTTTTCCTGCCATTACCAGACTGCATTTTATATTCTCTCTACTTCGGCATTTGTCAGCTATTTTGCTGCTCAAATAGCAAAAATAATTACTATTTTTAGTCTTGTATTTCCTAATCTAATTCAATCAGCATCATCTCACTTAATTCAACTACATTCCATTACCTTGTTTTATGCACTTTTTAATATATTTCATGACATGATCATTCCAAATAACTTATAGTCCAAGTCCTTTGCCATCTCTGACAAAATTCTATCAGCAGCAGCAAACGAAGTTTTTTGTTTTTTTCTCTCTGAGCTGAAATGCCCACTCCAAATTTCCCCTCGGTTCCCTTTACTGCTTACTCGATGTATGGACTGAGTAACAATGGAGAGAAACTATAACCATATCTCACTCTCTTCTTAACTACCAATTTCTTTTCCCTCTAATGTCTTATGACTCTTACAGCTGCAGTTTGATTTCTAAACAAGTTGTATGCAACTTTTCACTCCCTGTAGTTCACCCCTTACCAACAGGATTTCCAAGAGTGTATTTCAATCAGCACTGTCAAAAGAGCTCTCTAAATCTGCAAATATTATAAATTTAGATTTTCTTTTGTTCAGTATCTTCTAAGCTAACAAAGTCTTCAGTGTTAATCATTTCATTTTCTCTTTTTTTCCCTTTCTCCTTATGTAGTTTTAATTCAAAACATGAAGTGTCACATTAAGAATCCTATACTGAAGAAGAGCACACATTCTACAGCCTATTCTGTTGTCTGCGACTCCTTCAGCCACTGTCTCACATCACAGCATAACCCTACAACAGAGGCAGAATCCAAAAGGTAGGGAGAAGACAACTGCCACACGGGATTTGGCAGTTCTTTCATGTTCAGGGAGTGAGGGAAGTGGGTCTCTAGAGCAAATGTAGGCGAAGGCAAAAAGGAGGGGTGAAGGTGGATGAGTCACTCCTTCATGTAAACACGTGTACAGTATTTTACAGACTATAAGACGCACCTTAATTTTTAAGTAAGTTTTAAAAAAATAAGGTTTTACATTATTAGACAGCAAAGCCAGATTACAAAAAATTCTTAGTTTATAAAACCGAACTGACCCTTAATATCACTGAAAATCATAATCTGAACTTTCTCCACTTCCTCCTCCTCCTCCCCCCTCTTAGTCATCATCATTGTCCACATATATAACATCGCCTTCACTACCACTGAGAGCGTTACTTATGCCGCACTCCTTGAAAGATTTAACAATAATGTCTTCTATCACTCTAAACCACAACTGTTTTATCCACTGACACACTTGTTTGATTGTACGTTGTTTTAAAACCCACTTCTATATGAATTCACATTGGGTTTCATCCATCATGCATTGGTTTTTATGGTTAGTTTTAGCACCTTTCAAGGCAACAGTTCTGTTACTCTGCACATCAAATGTGAGGGGAGTTTCATCCATGTTCGCTATTTGGCTTAGTTCCACACTGGTTTTCTTTCGATGTTGAATAATAAAAGCGATGGAAAGATAATATTTTCTCTTCACACTCTTGTGGCATTTTCTGAGATATTTTGGTTTTGGTTCCCATGTTAAGTCAATGATGCTTCATGAACCTGGAGCACTAACTAACTCCAAGCTTCAAGTCTGCTAAATCCACTGTACCGTTGGCTTACAAGCATATATTTGAATAATTTTTTCATTAATTTCAATGCCACTTTGATGGTCTCACTGAATCCATTTCAATATGTCATCTTCTAGTTTTGGCCATTTTGCATTCAGTCCTCTATTTGCACATTTAGTCTTCCTCATTTTTTTCAGTTCTTTACTAGCCCACTAATCGTAAACGGTTTTTCTCTGTTGGTGGAGAGCCGAAATGCCACTTAGCTGCTCTGTTTCCGTGTTGTTCTGCATATGCTATTACTTTCAATTTATAGGCCGCATCATATGAATACCTTTCATTTTTTACCATTACAAAAATAGCTACTAAGAAAAATATCATATTGTTACTGATAACACAAATAACTTTAAATTCAAGTTTACTAACACCATAGGCTGCAATGACGCATCACAGGCTAGACAAGTGTTCTGGGTTTGTGATGGCACTGCGTGAGGGAGACAGTGTTACCAAGCTTGTAAATCCCCGCAACTGGTATTAGTCGCATTGGTGCACAGGTGCTGTCAGTTGAATCCAGTGCTGCCAGATAGAGGTTTCCTACGACATCGAATATATGGCCAATTTTAAGACTGACAGAAATTTTAAATCAGACACTGGACATTTTTATACTGATTTCGCATATAAGATGCACCTGAAGTTTTGAGGCAATTTTTTGAAGAAAAAAGTGTGTTTTATAGTTTGTAAAATATGGTACTTGCGGGTGACTGAAACACAGCACTGAAGAGGGTGGGGGACAGAGCATTTGTCTTTGCTGCAAGTGGGTTACCTAACAGCTTGCACAAAATTTAAGTCGTGTGGTCGGGATGCAGGCATCATTATTTTCTGTATTTCTGATATATTACAGAAATCAACAGCTTTTACTCATTGCACTTGCATTCTTCCCTTAAATCTTAGCAACTCTGTGAAAAGGGGGAAAAATTACTTCTCACAGTTAGTTCAAAGGGGTGTTCTCGTGAAATGGCCACCTGCATTTGCAACAAATTGTGTAGTTCATGCAATAGGATGACATGCAGCCAAAATGCATCCATCTGATACCATTAAGGAAGAGAGGTTGCTAAGCCTTTATTTGCAGCATATGTACCATTTTTACTTTTCTGATGACAAGGGCAAGACACAGCTGATAGTGGTGATCCTCTCTTTCTAGGTTTGCACATAACTCATCATATGTCAAATATGAGATCACGAAGAAAATTACACTTTAAAACATGTTAAAGAGTGGTAGTCGCAGGAATGTCATCAAGTTTATTGCAGGACAGTAGCGCTTGTGATTAAATAGGGGCACTGTTGTGATCAGATCTCCTTTGTCTATTAAGGTACCTTCTCCCAATTGTCTTCAATTTGCTCTACAAGGAGTAAAGGTTTCGTAACCAAGAAAGATTCACTGTCTATCATAACACATATCAGAAACTGTGGCAAGTATTCCTGTAGTGAGTATTCCCCTCATGAATCTGTTCTCTTCCCACAGTAGGCAATCTCTTCAGTTATTTTTCTGCATCATATCATTCAGAGAAGACTGCTGCAGAAACACCAACATAAAACAATCTGATTCTCTGCACTGAAATTTTTCCACCTTTGTATCACCCATTAACTGGGGATTCTCTAATATGGGCTCCACCCCACCACAGCAATGATTGCTCAGCAAGGAAACTGTTGTCCAGTGTCCCTATGTTTCAGATATGTAACACATTCCTTGGCATTCTGGGGTATTCACAGCTTTGGCAGTTACAGAGTGACAACTTAATGTTCAAGGAGTTGGTACCTGACAGCAACCACCACCATCCCTCCCACTGCCTTCCCAATGTGCTGAAACATTGAATTTTGCATACTTTATGTGCAGTATTCCCACAAGATACTTAGGTGTCACACCCCCCAACTTTTCATCACACTGCATGCACTACTGTGAAATTTAGAAAAAAATGCTGGTTTGAACCCATTTAATGGGGATCATACCACAGTTAATTGTAGTAGGAGGGAAATAAAGACAAGCAGAAAAGACTACAAGGCAATTCAAAATCAGACAGAGAAGCCTGGTCTGTATCAAGAAAGATCACTGGTCATTTTTATATCATAAAACAGGAAACAGAATTTTTTTTTTTTGTCCAATCAGTGGTTCAGCTACATTAGAGTAGTACCTTCTATCATTTTTATGGTGCCCATGTCAGAATGGAGGAGGAGAAAAAAAAATTCACTTATTGTGAAAAAGTATTTGTAGATTCTTAGCACAATGTACCAAACATAGGTACTCTAAAAACTAAAGCTTTGTGATAGATGTTAGGAAAAGTGAGCTGGAGTTTAATCACAACTTCTGACTCACACACAACATTTTGTAAACCAAATACTACACACACAAAAATTCTAGTCACTGTTACCTTTCCCCTCTACCTCTCCACTACAGTTCTACAGCAGTACTCCTGCAAGTATACTGGAGTATTACTTCTATGAAAATAAATGAGCGAGTTTGCCACTAGCCACAGCCTAAGGTTTAATCCTAAATGGCATAAGCGGTTTATTCAATTCAATTCTTGTTTTTCACAAGAGTAATGTCTAACTTGGAGAATGTGATCAAAGTCTTCGTCTGGCACAAGATTTTCATTCGTTACAAACATTCAATTCAACTAATACTGTGTAGTCTAGTAGACAATTTCACTCAGGAACAAAAATTATGCTATAGCAAGGTTTACGCGAAGGCTGGGTCTTTGCTTCACTGAATTCCTTATCAGCACCCAAACAGAACAGATCTGCGATAGGTTGCTGAATCAGCGTGTTTTGTAGCAGAAACACTAAGAGAGAAATTAGGTTTTAGGTGAAAGAAAAAAATAATTATCATTCACTTCAAATGCCACACTACTGAGGGTTGCTTGAATCAAAGAAGTGTTTTGACGTAGTTTTGTAGCAAAGGCAAATGTCAATAAGAATGTAGGGATACACAAAGTTCATCATATATTGGTACCAATATGCAGTGAATTTTGGTTCACTACACGGGCAATTCTAGTTCCTCTTCAGCACACCACCATACTAAAACCTGGCAGCTAGGAAATGGTTGTACATGCATACTTTTCTCTTCACTTCTCCTTTCTAATTATTGTCTGGTTGGCAGGGTAGTTACACACACACACACACACACACACACACACACACACACACACACAGAGAGAGAGAGAGAGAGAGAGAGAGAGAGAGAGAGAGAGAGAGAGAGAGAGAGAGAGAGAGAGAGAGAGAGAATCTCTGTTATTCTCTTGAAGTCTCAAATCATTTCAGTTCTTCCTTATGTATTGAAGCAGACTATGAACGAATCTAGTTCTAAATCTTTATATATCCAAGTTACATTCATCTAAATTTTCTGTTGCCAAATGAAATGAAATCTTATCACAGACAAATGCGATAACAGCTCTCATTTTAAGGTATTGCCTGCTATTCTACACTAATCTTGGATTTCCATTGATACAATGTTCACATTTATGGAATTTCTGTTATGCTACAACACAAACACAAAAAGAAATAAAAAATCAGAGCTTGCATTGTTCTATCCAGTATTACAGCACTAATCTGGGTAATAATATTGAATTTCTCATTTCACACATCTTTTAAGGAAATCAACTAAACATGCACAAAAAGCTTTCTGTACATGACATGTGATTGCAAGCTTTTTAATCTGCTGTAAGGATTCCAGTACAATACATGTATCTGCAGAAACAAACATGCCATTCTCTATTAGTACTTACATTTTGTTCAGTGTGTGGTAGCCAGGAATAGAAATATGTCGGACTGTCTCTTAGAATGTAAAACAGCTCAGGAACAATGTATTCAAAAATAATTACTGTATGATTAATTTGAGTTTCATGTCGGAGGATTAATTTCTTTGTACGAATGTAGGCAAATCATCATCTGTGCACAATAATAGATCTGTTGGGGAAATCCTGTGAGGTAATCAGAATTAAATGGGTAGACCAATCCCATTAACTTATCTCAAAGAAAATGAAGAGGTGCATCCCCAAGTGTTTCTCTCACTCTCCCCCCCCCTCCCACTCCCCCCCCCCATTCCTCCCCCCCCCCCCCCTTCATCCTCGTCCTCCTCCGGCACTGGTGGACAGTGAAACAGAAAGGTATCACGTTTTGAGAAAGATTCACCAAAGTGGAAAGCATCAGATAATGAGGGCAATGTTGTTGGAGTGGCGGAAAATCTCACGTAACAAAGCTGTCCCAGTTGCTTACAGCCCCCCTCCTAACGGCACTCCCTCCTCCTTACCCCCTCCCATCATCATGTGTTGTACATCATAATGGAGCATTTACAAGTTAATGCAGGATAGTGACTACATTGTGTTCCAGGTTCTGTAATCTCTACTGAGTATAAGTGACCTATACAAGCTTTACTCCAATGTTGCATACACTTTGGAAAACTAGAGAAAAACTGACCAACATATGTCACAGCAGTTTTGTAAGCAAATTCTACATTTACGTTACTTGTTAACAGCCGAGCAGGTGCCAAAAATTGACTAGAATAATTATGTAGGAGACACTCACCTGTCAGTCTTGATATGTTCCAAAGGGGAAACATATTTCTGTAACTTGCGTGGTGTGTGTAGCTTTGACTGAGAACTACAAACATCACTACTCTTACGTTTCACCCCAGTTGTCACTTCTTTCAATTCACTTTCGATGTAACATTTCTGAGTTTTTTTATCTGCACTATTTTCCATTGGGCTACTCTCAACACTTGCTTCAGTCCGTCCACTTTGATCTGCATTTCTGACTGGAGACCGCATGTCAATACCATTTACATCCTCTGAATCAGAACCTTTCACTTTTCCTGTCTTTAAGTCAGGAGAGTCAGACTGACTTTCATCAAAACTGATCTCGCACATATCACTAGCTTCAACACCAGACAATGGACTTTCGGTAACTGAGGTTTCATCACCTGATTTTGCGCATTTGGAATTTAGCCTCTTAGCTTGGACAGACAGCTGCTTCACTTTCTCTACTAATAACTGGCTACATCCTGATGGAACCCTGTAAGTATCAAATAGGATTATTCCAAGATTCATTTGTTGTACTTTCTGTATCTACACCAAGTAACTAAGAGAGATTTAAATGAATATGTACAGTAGCACCAAAACATTAACCAATACTTGGCATAATGGTCTGTCACAGGTTAACAAGGAGTGAGAGTGAACTTCCAACACTATCAGGAAATTTAATTTTTAAATAAAAAACAAAAATTCTAACAGACTGCTTTGAATAGAAATACTTAGTACCATTAAAACGAAGAGCAGATGTAAACTTACAAAAATGTGAATGACACATGCGTCACTCTTTATACACTTACTTGTAAGATCCTCCAACAGTTTTCTGCCCAAAACGGTGACATTCACGCACAAGAGAGTTATAATTATTAAATCTTTTATTTATACGCTGCCTAGCTTCTTTTGCATGGTTCCGCATTTCACTTAAAATTTTCTTCTGTTTCAACAGCCTTTCTTCTGCCATCTGCAGTTTAGCCCTTAGTTGCTCTATCTCATCTTCACAATCACTTTCCACTGTTTTCTCTTTTTCTATCTGCTGCAGCAAGTTCGATAGTTCACTCATATCATCCAGTACTGCACACCTTTGACAAATCAGGAATTTAATTACAAGTTTTGTTTTAAAACAATAAAAAGTACATTGTAATATAATTTTTTACTTGAAGCAAAAGAGAGTTAACAGTACTGAAACTTATAAGGGATGTCTATTAACCAGCATCAAACTATGTACAACTGAAGCAGGATTGACAGAGAGAAATCAAATCTGAACCACTAATTCTCCAGCTATCAGAATTTCCAGGAGGGAATCAGAAAAAAAGGGAAGGCAGCACAGCACAAAAAATGGAGCATGGTATAGATGTAACTGAATGAATGAAACCACACTCGAAATCAGAATAGAAAGAACATGTAAACTTATAGCCAACATATTTGGCAGAAACGTATCTTACAGACCAATTTTCAACAGCCACCATAGCTCTTTTCTGCTTATACACACATTACGTGTGTGTGTGTGTGTGTGTGTGTGTGTGTGGTCCAATGATCGTGACCAGGCCAAAATATCTCACGAAATAAGTGTCAAACAAAAAAACTACAAAGAACAAAACTTATCTAACTTCAAGGGGGAAACTAGATGGCGCTATGGGTGGCCCGCCAGATGGCGCTGCCATAGGTCAAACGGATATCAACTGCGCTTTTTTAAATAGGAACCCCATTTTTTATTACATATTCATGTAGTACGTAAAGAAATATGAATGTTTTAGTTGGACCACTTTTTTCGCTTTGAGAGAGATGGCGCTGCAATAGTCACAAACATATGGCTCACAATTTTAGACGAACATTTGGTAACAGGTAGGTTTTTTTAAATTAAAATGCAGAACGTAGATACGTTTGAACATTTTTTTTCTTTGGTTATTCCAATGTGATACATGTCCCTTTGTGAACTTATCATTTCTGAGAATGCATTCTGTTAGAGTGTGATTACCTGTAAATATCACACTAACGCAATAAATGCTCAAAATGATGTCCGTCAACCTCATTGCATTTGGCAATACGTGTAACAACATTCCTCTCAATAGCGAGTAGTTCGCCTTCCGTAAAGTTCGCAGATGCATTGACAATGCGCTGACGCATGTTGACAGGCGTTGTCGGTGGATTATGATAGCAAATATCCTTCAACTTTCTCCACAAAAAGAAATCCGAGGACATCAGATCCGGTGAACGTGCGGGCCATGGTATGGTGCTTCGATGACCAATGCATCTGTCATGAAATATGCTATTCAATACCGCTTCAAGCGCATGCGAGCTATGTGCCGAACATCCATCATGTTGGAAGTACATTGCCATTTTGTCATGCAGTGAAAAATATTGTAGTAACATCACAATATATATAAATGACCTAGTAGATAGTGTCGGAAGTTCCATGCGGCTTTTCGCGGATGATGCTGTAGTATACAGAGAAGTTGCAGCATTAGAAAATTGTAGCAAAATGCAGGAAGATCTGCAGCAGATAGGCACTTGGTGCAGGGAGTGGCAACTGACCCTTAACATAGACCAATGTAATGTATTGCGAATACATAGAAAGAAGAATCCTTTATTGTATGATTATATGATAGTGGAACAAACACTGGTAGCAGTTACTTCTGTAAAATATCTGGGAGTATGCGTGCGGAACGATTTGAAGTGGAATGATCATATAAAATTAATTGTTGGTAAGGCGGGTACCAGGTTGAGATTCATTGGGAGAGTCCTTAGAAAATTTAGTCCATTAACAAAGGAACTGGCTTACAAAACACTCGTTCGACCTATACTTGAGTATTGCTCAACACTCGTTCGACCTATACTTGAGTATTGCTCATCAGTGAGAGATCCGTACCAGATCGGGTTGACGGAGAAGATAGAGAAGATCCAAAGAAGAGCGGCGTGATTCGTCACAGGGTTATTTGGTAACCGTGATAGCGTTACGGAGATGTTTAGCAAACTCAAGTGGCAGACTCTGCAAGAGAGGCGCTCTGCATTGTGGCGTAGCTTGCTTGCCAGGTTTCGAGACAGTGAGTTTCTGGATGAGGTATCGAATATATTGCTTCCCTCTACTTACACCACCCGAGGAGATCACGAATGTAAAATCAGAGAGATTCAAGCGCGCACGGAGGCTTTCGGACAGTCGTTCTTCCCGCGAACCATACGCGACTGGAACAGAAAAGGGAGGTAATGACAGTGGCACAAAAAGTGCCCTCCGCCACACACTGTTGGGTGGCTTGTGGAGTATAAATGTACATGTAGAACATTACGTAGGAAATCAGCATACATCACACCACTTAGATTGCCATCGATAAAATGGGGGCCAATTATCCTTCCTCCCATAATGAGGCACCATACATTAACCCGCCAAGGTCGCTGATGTTCCACTTGTCACAGTCATCGTGGGTTTTCCGTTGCCCAATAGTGCATATTATGCCGGGTTACGTTACCGCTGTTGGTAAATGACGCTTCGTCGCTAAATAGAACGCGTGCAAAAAAATCTGTCATTGTCCCGTAATTTCTCTTGTGCCCAGTGGCAGAACTGTACACGACGTTCAAAGTCGTCGTCATGCAATTCCTGGTGCACAGAAATATGGTACGGGTGCAATCGATGTTGACGTAGCATTCTCAACACCGACATTTTTGAGATTCCCGATTCTCGTGCAATTTGTCTGCTACTGATGTGCGGATTAGCCGCCACAGCAGCTAAAACACCTACTTGGGTGTCGTCATTTGTTGCAGGTCATGGTTGACATTTCACATGGGACTGAAAACTTCCTGTTTCCTTAAATAACATAACTATCCGGCGAATGGTCCGGACACTTCGATTATGTCATCCAGGATACCGAGCAGCATACATAGCACACACCCGTTGGGCATTTTGATCACAATAGCCATACATCAACATGATATCGACCTATTCCGCAATTAGTAAACGGTCCATTTTAACACGGGTAATGTATCACAAAGCAAATACTGTCTGCACTCGCAGAATGTTACATGATACCACATACTTATACGCTTTTGACTATTACAGTGCCATCTATCACAAAGCAAAAAAAATGGTCCAACTAAAACATTCATATTTCTTTATGTACTACACAAATATGTAATAAAAAATGGAGGTTCCTATTTTAAAAAATGCAGTTCCCGTTTGACTTCTTGCTTCATCTGAGTTCTCTGCAAGATTTAAGTGCCAACTATGATATGTAGCCTTGCATCACACATTAAAGAAACTAGTAACCACTTAAAATTACCAGAAAAATTGTTTACAAACATGATGACCAATAAATTTTGGAAAGTGAAACCACAAGATCAGAAACTGAATATCTGAAGAACCAACATTTACATCATTTTACATAAATACTTTTATCTTCACATTGAAAATCAGTCCATTACGAAAATAATTTAAAAGTATGTCTTAGTGATACTACCTGAACAGTTTTGGAGTAGTTTTGAAAATCTGCCCGTTTATGATTTCTAGGCTGCTGATTATGAATTTCAAATTTTTCACCTTTGATTTACCCTGAAAATATTAAAACTTTTTTTTAAAAAGATCAGACTGTTTCTATGTCAGCTTGCTAGGATATCTTGAGCTTTTCGATACAATGCCTTACCAAATGTCACCACACAAATTCTGACAAAATTCTTGTATTTTCCATTGCATACAACAAGCTGTGACAATTATTTCACATGGAACAACTTTGATGACTTCTTCCAATAGTGCCGATCACCCTGGAAATTCTGCTGGGTCTTTGATTTTAATATGAAGCCACAAAAATTCAGGCATGGAAGGAAGACCTTCTGAAGACAGATAAATATTACAAAGATCTACATGGAGCAATTACAATTTTTGGGATGATACATTCACTTCCATTTTTTGAAGCATTGTGCCCACCACAAAACTGAATGTAAGCTCTACATTGCCATTAACAAACTGGAAAGTGTTGCCCACAAACTTTCAGAGACACACTGTGATGGTTGATGTCGAACAAAGCTTTAGTGTAAGTTAACAGAATTTAACTAGGAAGTAACTTCCATGAGGCATATTTTATACAATGAGGAAACTTCCTGCAATGGCAAAAGAAGTTAATTTGGCCTCTCTTAATACTGTGTTTTCTTCCATGTTACTGAACTGATGTTTCTGCTTCAGTGCAGCAGTAGCAGCAGTAGCAGCAGCAGCAGCAGCAGCAGCAACTAAGGCACAAGCATCAGGAACAAGCTATCTGTATCCTTGCAGAAAATTGTCTGGTGGCAGGTACCATGTTTTAGTGAAGTCTGGAACCATATGCTTTTGAAGATTTCTCTTAACACCAGCAACTCAATGTAAATCTGTAACCCGTTCTTTTCAAACAAAAACTGGCAAATTATTTGGATATGAAGCTATTAGTATTTCACTTTCACACATTATAGGAAGCTGCACATTCACAGCTTCTTTTTTGCCAGACCAAATGTCACCTTCAATATTGTCCATCAGTTTCTCCAGAGAAAACTGACAATCCTGAGAATTTGTACGAGAAGAAAAAAATATTTGCACAGATGGCTGAATTTCACTCCTGGAACAACCAGAGGTCGCAATGGTTGAGCAGAATGCTATTCCATGCCCACCTGCTGAAACTAGGAGAAGTAGATTGAGCACAATTTTTATGCCTTGTTTAAGCTCATCACTGGCCTTCTTAACTGATATTGGTATGTTTTCCTGCACTTTTTTCTCACTCTGTACATAAAATTGTGTTTAGCTTTGTGAAGTCTGCTTTAATCATTCAGGAGTTGTGGTTGTGTCACTGATCCACACCAAAAGCAACTAGTTTTTATTCAAATTATTATTATTCATTTTTTATTTCTTTTCTCAGACGTTATGTCTGGTCAAAAATGGAAAGTGACGGCGGACCTTGATCAAGTGTGACTTCCTTTTAACTGTACGGTACATGTTATATTGCATTTAGGAACTTTCGGGTAATTGAACATGTATCAATAATTACGGATTTCTGTAGTTGTATATATAAGTTTGGATGTAGCTGTATTGCATTGATGTACTGGTGGATATTGTGTAGTATGACTCCTGTAGTTGATAGTATAATTGGTATAATGTCAACTTTATACTGATGCCACATGTCCTTAACTTCCTTTTTCTCCTGTTTTCTTTTGTATATTTGTTGTATTGGGTATGGATATTTCGATTAGTTGTGTTAATTTCTTCTTTTTATTAGTGAGTATGATGTCAGGTTTGTTATGTGGTGGTGTTTTATCTGTTAAAATGGTTCTGTTCCAGTATAATTTGTATTCATCATTCTCCAGTACATTTTGTGGTGCATACTTGTATGTGGGAACGTGCTGTTTTATAAGTTTATGTTGTAAGGCAAGCTGTTGATGTATTATTTCTGCTACATTGTCATGTCTTTTGGGGTATTCTGTATTTGTTATTATTATTATTATTATTATTATTATTATTATTATTATATATGAATTCTCGGCCTGGTCTTGTCAAATCCTCTTTGTGAGAGTGACAGTAAACTTCTCACTGATACACTGTTTGATATTTTCATGAACTGTTAGTTAGATCTGACATTGTAAGAAACAAAGAAAGCAATCAAATATAAATTTCTTAAAATTTAAAAAAATGCTTTTACATTATTTTTTTATAATTGTCTAGATTGCCTACGTTATAAAACATTAAAATGCAATGACTAATTTCAGTTGACTAAGCACCCATCTTCAGATCTGAGGACAAGCAAAGAACAGAACACTGCATTAAGTTACATTTTACAAACTAAACCTCAAACTCACAACAGTTTGAAAATGCAGAATGAATATAAGTAATGTTGTACCACCTCTAGTATAAAAAAAGTGTTTCTCAGCCTTTGACAAGTTACTCACTGTTGAAAATGATGTACATACATTTTCTAATTGTCTGCAATCTCATTAAGAAATTACATTTCTTTTAACACAGCTCGTTGCTTATTATTTCATTGTATATGACTACAGTCACTGAAGATGTATAAAATACTAATCTCATTAAGCACGGTATATTTCATTTTGTATACAGGAGGAATGGTGAATATTCAGGGATAGGACGCAAATGATCCTTTGAAGAAAAATTCTAATAAACTTGGGCCCTAAAATGCATACCTTTAGAGCTATGAGTGCGACAACTTCAATACTGTGAAACAAATCTCTTTTATTGCAAGCTCTTTGCTTTCCATATTTCTGGAGGCAGTAGTACCTACCAAAACAAGAAAAACTGTCCAGCAAATATGGATACTACAATGCACACTTTAAGAGCTGCGAGCACTTGTTCAGTGGAAGGTGGTGTTTCACAATAGCAAAGATGACCAAGTGCTCCTAGTTCTAGAGCATGCATTGCATGCATTTTACAGCTAATGTTTACTCGCTATTTTTGCTTCTGATGAATGTTCTTGTCATATCCCTGAATTCTGACCAATCCTCCTGGGACACCCTGTATTATTATTATTATTATTATTGTATTATTATTGTTTTTATCTTTGTAATAATTTTCACTATGTAACACTTGTTTTGCTTCTGTTGTTCCTATAGACTTTGAAATACTTCTTCCCCTTGCTTGTTTATTCAGGTTTATTTTGGAAGTGTTACTCATACGACTCAGTATGTTCCACCCATCATCTCTCTGATGTAATTTCATAAATTTATACATAGTCTACAGTTATCCGACTATCACTTCTGCTCTCTTCAGTAGCTCCCAGCAACATAAATGGTGGGTTTTCAATATGCTATATGCTGACATTTCACGAGTGGTACTTTTCTTTATTCATAACTTTCAAAACTATTTTAAGCTCAAGATTAGTTCGCCAAATTTAATTAGACTGCTACTCACTGTAAAGACGATATGTTGAGTTGCAGACAGGCACAACAACAAGATTGCTACACATATGAGTTTTCTGCCAAACCCTTCTTCACACACACACACACACACACACACACACACACACACACACACACACTGTGTGATATTCCAATCTGGTATTTCCATTGTTTGACTGAGCCAATTTTATGTTCTTTGCTTGTTATTAGATCTGAAGATGGTTGCTTAGTCAACTGAAACTAGTCATTGAATGTTTTATAATGTACACACTCAAAACCGTTTTAAAAATTGAAAAGTTTTTAATTTTAACAAATTATTATTTATGTGATGACTTCCCTCCCCACTCTTCCTTTCCAAACTACTTTTACAAAATATGTGCAAACCTTTTTGGTTCACTTCTATTATTGTGCTTCCACTCTCCAACACACTATCACAAATAAAACTCTCCAAACTCATCAGTTTTTCCCTGCGGCATCTATCAAAACAATCCACGCAAGGAAAGCACAGGAGGGAGGTGGGGGAGCAAGAGAAGGAGGAAGAGGAGGAGGAAGAGGACTAACAATTCCTCGTGGAAACAGTTGCGGCAAGTAGGGGACAATAGCACAAGAAAGGTGATGGCATCAAAACAGCCACACTTTGAGATCTTGTGAAAATCTTTCAATAGAAAAGCTGAAGAGGAAAGGAAGAGGAAATAAGAAAGGAAGAGAAAGTAAGCAAGGAAGAATACAAATAAGAAAAGTAAATAAGGCCGATAGTGCTTACCAGCTCACTACTTCTATGTATGTCTACTCCAAAACAATGTGCCAACACAGAAAATCATTAGACTCAGAATTACAAGATAATTTACTCCACTCCTGCTTTATTTGGTACCAAATGATTTTAACTCAAAAATGCATCTTTTTCAATCTATGACCACAAAACCTGGAGGAAAGCGGCTTATTCCACATCTATCTTTCTTTTAAATTATTCAGGAAAATTCAAGATCATAAAGTTGAAATTCGTAATCAACAACCATCTCCCCAAAAAAATTATATTTCACAGCTTCTTCAAAACTGTATCAAAAGCCTTTTCAGATCCCAATGCAATTCTACAACGTCTGGCAGTTATCATACGAAATGTCTGATACCCTCAGCACATCAATGGAAACAGTGATGGAAGCAAGCTAATTTGCAGAGCTCAGGTCCCGTCTCCCTGGCCACAGGTTAGCTTGTTTGAGTGTTTATCATACAATATGCTGCCCTGATACAAATACCACATGCAGCAAAAATCATTGAGGATGGGAGTTATTGATTACTTGTGTCAGACTGTCATAGGAATTAAAATGTTTGGTACTGAAATAATAAAGGAACATACATTTCTTTCGAAGCCATCTTCCCCCAAATTAAAGTGATGTGCATTGACCACTGTGCCACCTCAGGTTGTAGATTTCTGAAATAGTCTTCATAATTCTTAAGAGCCCAGCAGCAAAGATCTACAGAGTTACTCCAAACACCAACAAAATTTCTGATTTTTGGGAAATTTTCTGGATACCTTGGTGTATGGTCTCCAGTGGACAGTAAAAAGAGTAATAACTCAATTACGATACAGTCAGGCTGTCACCTCAACTACCTTTTTTTCTGTGAAAATACCTTCACAACAGTAAAAATGCCTGTAGTAGAAGTTTCAAATTCTGTCGATCATTTTTATGTGATGTAGAATGAGTCTTATACATTCAAAAATGCTAATTTGTAAACCTGGCTACAGGCTTTCTCATCCACCTTTTTTAGTTCTGTTGTGAGCTGTTAATTCCTACCCATCACCTTTTACACATCACAAAATCAGAAATTCTTCTAGGAAATAGAAGGAATTATCACAGAGAAACTTTTTCAGTTTGTTTTCAAATTTAACTTTGCTGTCTATCAGACGGTTTATATCACTAGCTAAGCAACCAAAAATTTTGGTGGCAATATTGTGTGTCCCATTTTGTGTCAAAGACAACCTTAACATGGAGTAAAGAATGTAATTTTTTTCCACATCTTGTAATTATGTACATCATTGTTCCTTTTGAGTAGCAGTTGACTGTGGTATTTAGAACAAACTTCATGAGGGAAGAAATATACAGTGAAGCAGTAGTCCAAAGACATAAGACACCTGCAAGATGACTGTAGGTCAGCACCACACTTTCTTGCAACACATTTTTGAGCAATGAAGATTTTAAAGATGAGTTGCCCAAAACATTGTTCCTTATGACACTACAGAGTGAAAATAAAGAGAACGTGTGAACTTGCTAATTTGTCTCACCCAAGATTTGCAATGTTTCAAAATGCAATGGTGGGTGACATTAATTGTTTTACAGGTTCCAAAATGTGTTTTTCTATTTAAATTCTCATCAAGGTGGACACCTAAAATTTTTTTTGCACCCTAGTTGTCATTTTTCCTTCATGTGTTACACATACAATTTTTTGTAGCAACTTTAAACGTTAAGAACGGAATACATTACTATTTTTTTTAAAAAAAATTTTTTTAATCTAAAGTGAGACCATTACAGAAAACTATTCAATAATACTTTCAGAAACATTGTTTACCACTTCTTCTATTGCTGTTATGTACAGGGTGAAACATATTGTCTATATAAAAAAACATAATTTAGTCACAAACTACAGTGTACACACACTTTATTCAACATGTAAACGTCATTACAAAATGGCTCTGAGCACTATGGGACTCAACTGCTGAGGTCATTAGTCCCCTAGAACTTAGAACTAGTTAAACCTAACTAACCTAAGGACATCACAAACATCCATGCCCGAGGCAGGATTCGAACCTTCGACCGTAGCGGTCTTGTGGTTCCAGACTTCAGCGCCTTTAACCACACGGCCACTTTGGCCGGCTAAACGTCATTACAGGTATATTTAAAAACAAAGATGATGTGACTTACCATACGAAAGTGCTGGCAGGTCGATAGAAACACAAACAGACACATACATACACACAAAATTCAAGCTTTCGCAACGAACTGTTGCCTCATCAGGAAAGAGGGAAGGAGAAGGAAAGACGAAAGGATGTGGGTTTTAAGGGAGAGGGTAAGGAGTCATTCCAATCCCGGGAGCGGAAAGACTTACCTTAGGGGGAAAAAAGGACGGGTATACACTCGCACACACACACATATCCATCCACACATATACAGACACAAGCAGACATATTTAAAGACAAAGAGTTTGGGCAGGGTATTCAGATTTGGGTTATGACATGTCCAACATGCCTGCCGTCATTGGCGATGAAGTGGCGCAGACGAATAGCAAAATTCTGCATGGCCCGCTGATGCGTCGAAACATAAATGCTGTCGATGACCTCCTGAATGGTTGTTTTCAGCTCTGCAATGGTTTTGGGGTTATTGTTGTACACCTTGTCTACCTACAGCCCCACAAAAAGAAGTCCCATGTGTTCAGACCCGGAGAATATGGCAGCAAATCGAGGAGCATGAAAGCGGCCTCTGGGTACCCCAAAGCCAAAATACGGTCTCCTAAGTGCTCCTCCAGGACATCAGACGCTTTCCCGCTTTGATAGTGTCAAGCTTCGCCTTGGATGAACCACGTCCTATTGAAATCAGGGTCACTTTGGATAGTGGAGATGAAATCATCTACCAAAACCTTCACTGTGCCATTAAGGAATATCACATCGATAATTCCGTGACTAAACATCGCACATGGCAGTCACTTGCAGCGGATGAAGATACTTCTTGATCACGAAATGTGGATTCTCAGATCGCCAATTTTGCTTGTTGACAAACCCATCCAAGTGGAAGTGGGCTTCATCGCTAAACAAAACCATGCAGGCGCATACCAATTCCCATCATGTCCCACGACCAACCAGCGCACTTTGCATGTCCTAATACAATTGGTCAAAAGTTGTGATAATTTTATTTCATATAGCTCAATAATTGTCACCAGTATGTATGTATATCATGCATGTACGTGTTTATTTATTGATTACAATACCAGTGTCACCAGTGAAATGAACCAACTCTGAGTTTTGTGTAATTGATGGAAGGTCGTTTACATATATGAGAAACAATAGTGGACAGAGATTGAGCCTTGCGAAATCCTGAAACCTCAGTATAGCCAGGAGGATATTGATTTAAACAGTCAACTGCAGTAGATAGACAGAAAATACCAGCTTGTGCTGTTTTGTTATTTAGCACTTTCAAATTTGTTGAGTGAATGTGAGAATGGCATTCTTAGTTCAGAAACTCTTCTGAAATGGAAACTGTGATTTATGAAGTATATTATTGTTGCTAAGGTGGGGTACTATTCTAGAATACATCACCTTCTCAAAAATTTTGGAAAATGACAGTAGTGAAACAGGTCAGTAGTTACTGACATCTCTCCTAGTGCGGTTTAACAATGCAATACTTCAATCTCTCTGGAAAAATGGCCAGAATTAGTGATACCTTATATATTTCAGAAAAGGCAGCACTTATTATTGGGGGCTGTTGGAAACACAGTTGGGGGCTGTTGGAAACTCTGCCAAATCCAGATGAGCTTATTTTCTTAATTTTGGAAGAAGTAGGTGAGACAGCCATATGATCGAATTTTATGTAAGTTGCTTCTTCAACATACCCCGGGTTTTTTTCTTTAACTGTTTGTCCCTATATTTCCTACTACAGTTAAAAAATGTTATTAAACATGTTTGCTGCCTGTGAATCACCACTTATAGCCCTCCCATTTAAATTAATAGCGATGTTTCCTGTTCTGTGGCTTCTTGTCCTCTTTCTTCCTTTTCTATAGTTCATGTAGCCTTGAGTTTTTAGTCATAATTACTGATTTCTGACAATGTGCATGTTTCTTGATTTTTCAATAACTTTGCTTAGTACTTCTACACACTTATTGAAGGGTACAATGACTGTAGGACATTTACTCATTCTTGCCGATATATACAATTCTCTTTTCCTTTCACAAAAAACTTTAATCCCTCTAGTGATCCATGTTATTTTTTTTTTTTTTTTTTTGTGGCTGTTTAATGGCATTTCTGGGAAGTGTATTTGCAAAACTATTCTCAAATAATGATATGAATTTATAATGTTAGAGATTAAATTTTATGTTGCCATTTGGTTTATCACAAATCTTATCCCAATTCATCTTTGCACACTATTCTTAAAGATGTTCATCCTGAAATCAATTATTTTAGCCCATTTCCACTGAATAGTATCTATACTGCAAGGAACTTCTCATTTATCCTAACTGTGCATCATTGTCAGAGAAGACACTAGTTAGTAGGTATACAGTTATTTTCTTGTTATGAGCTTCATCAAAGAAAACACTATCAGTTAATGTTCTACTGTCTTCATCCTCAAATATTGGAAAGTTTATTAATACGCAATCACCATATGTGCAACACAAAGCACTGAACAATGCAATAATACTGCCTGGCAACAAACTTGGAAGAGAAACTCAGTACTAAATGTAAGATTGAAGATGACGGGTAAAGTGGAAATCGTCAACAGCAAGTACTGTGAGTTAATGGAACAAGTTCATTTCCGAACAAAAAGTTGTCAACACTCATAGTGTTTTACACATATTTTCCATGTAATATCGATAAAAAGATAAAAGACAGTAAGAAATCAAACCAAATGTAATTACCCTATGATGAGTCACGAATCATTTATAAAAATTAAGTCCAATTCAAAACTATTCTGGTGATACAAGCCAATGTCATTCAAAATGACAAAAATTTGGCCAAAATGTAGCAACATTCTTCAGGGAACAATATAACTACATACGCCTAATTCTGACCAGGCGTAACTCAACTGCCAATATGTGTGTATTTGCTAGTGATTTAATTTATCTCAGGTAGTAATGGAAATGGTACATACCAGGTGTACTGGTATTAAATGAGCGATTTTTTGTGAAAATGAAACACTAATTTTGAACTGACAAGTAAAAACATTTTATTCAAAGTACTGACCATTTTTTTCTATACATTTGACCACCTTTCTGGCAGTTTGTGGGCACCACACCAATAGAAATGGTCGTCTTTTGAAGCAAACCGATCATACACCCAATTTTCGACTTCTTCGTAGGAATCGAAGTGTTGCTCAGCCAATGCGTGTCCCATTGATGAAAACAAATGGTAGTTGGAAGGGGCCAAGTCTGGTGAATACATCGGGTGGGGTAGCAGCTCCCAGCCAAGTGTTTTGATTGTATCCTGAACCAGTTTTGCTTTGTGTGCAGGTGCATTGTCGTGTAAAAAAATTATTTTGCCATGTCTTCTGGCCCATTCTGGTCTTTCTTCAATCAATGCATAGTTCAAACTGATCATCTGTTGTCTGTAGCGGTTAGTATTCACAGTTTCACCGGGTTTTAGAAGCTCATGATACACCACACTTTTCTGATCCCACCAAACACAGAGCATTGTCTTCTTGCCAAATCGATCTGGTTTTGCAGTCGATGTTGATGGCTGTCCCGGATTAACCCATGATTTTTCCCGTTTAGAATTCTTAAAATAAGTCCATTTTTCATCGCCAGTAACAATTCAATGCAAAATTGATTTGCTTTCATGTCTTTGAAGCAAAATTTGACAAATGGTTTTTCGGTTTTCCATCTGTCTTTCATTCAATTCATGTGGCACCCGTTTTCCACACTTTTGGATCTTTCCCATAGCTTTCAAATGGTCAGAAATTGTTTGCTGTGCAACATTTAGCATTGCTGCCATTTGCTTCTGACTGAAAGTATCATCTTCATCCAATATTGCTTGCAATTTGGTGTCTTCGAACTCTCTTGGTGGTGTTCCACGTTCTTCATTTCTTAGATCAAACTCTTTATTTCTGAACCATTGAAACCATCTTTTGCATGTTGCTTCTGATAGAGCATGATCACCATATGCCTTGACAAGCATTCGATGCAACTCTGCAGCACTTTTTTTCAAATGAAAACAAAAAATTAATGCTTTCCACAAATCATCACTTTTTGGTACAAAATGCGACATTGTTAACACGATGAAAACATATGATGTTGTTTGTTCCATGACTTGATGTATACTAAATATCTTTGGCAGGTGTCATACCAAACAAACAAAAAATGTTACAAAATATTTGTTCAAAATTAACACATGATGATGAGGCAATGAATAATCAACATGTTGAAGGGACTATTCCGGCAGTCATTGAGGGAAAAGGGTGCAACCAACTGCAGATTGTGGCACATGTTGAACAAATTATGCCAGTTGTCTGGGCTCTGAGGTCATCCTTGGGTCATTATGGCGACTGGCAGAGAAGGTTGAAAAGACCAGCCTTGCGTATGGAGCTTTAACAAAGCTCATAAATTGCATCATTTTCCACAGAACTGATTGTGACCCTTTGGTTCTGAGTCCAGTGGAAGGACTGAACCAGAGGCTGCTACTCAGGTAGCTGACTGTGTGTAGGGTGTACACAAAGGTATTTTAGATTAGACGACTCTCCATCCAATCCAGATAACGACAGCTGAAGGAAACTCAGAAGTATCAGTGTACAATCAAAAGAAATTCCTCCCACAGGTGAAAGTATTAAAATCCTAATGGTAAGCTGCAAAAGCATTCGCAACAACGTGCACGAGTTTGAAGCACTCATGAAAAGCAGTGAAGCTCACATAATACTAGGTACAGAAAGGTGACAAACCTGAAATTGAAAGCAGTGAGATTTTTGGTGAAAATTTAAGTGTATATTGAAAGGAGAGGCACATGGGAAATGGACGTGGTGCATTTGTCACAGTAGATAAGAAACTCAAATCGACCAAGACAGAAACTGAAGCTGCATGTGGAACTGTTTGGCCAAGACTCAGAATCAGGGGTGGGCATAAAATGATAAACAATTCTATCGCCCACCAGACTCATCTGTTGTAACTGAAAACTCACTCGTATGCAAGTTCCCCAATCATATTGTAATCATAAGTGGAGACTTTTTAACATCCAACAATTAACTGGAAAAATCAGTTTTGTTAGTGGTGGGCGTGATAAGCCATACTGTGCAACTTTACTAAATGCCTTCTGTGAAAACTACCAAGAAGAGGTAGTTAGAAAACTCACTTATTATGGAAATATACTGGATCTAATGGCAACAAACAGGTCTGATATCTCTGAGGATGTCCACATCGAATCAGATATCAATGACCATTACGTGGTAGTGGTAACAATGATTACCAAAGTACAAAGGACAATGAAAACAAGCAGAAAGTTATATATGTTCAGTAAACTAGAGGAAAAAATCAGTAGTGTCATATCTCAATAAGGAACTTGGCACTTTGAGCATAGGGCAGGAGCATGTAGAGGAACTCTGGCTCAAGTTTAAAAGAATTGTTGACGATGCATTGTATAGATATGTACCCCGTAGAACAGTTCATAATGGGAGGGTACCTCCATGGTATACAGCCACTTTAAAGAAACTTCTACGGAAACTGAGATTGCGGCATAACAGGTGTAAAACAAAGTGTAGGGCTATAGATAAGGAGATGCTGAATGGAACACGTTTGGCTGTCAAGAAAGCAATGCATGATGCCTTCAAGACTACCGCAACAAAATAGTATTAAATGACATTTCACAAAATCCAAAGAAATTCTAGTCATATGTGAAGGCTGTTAACAGCACCAAAGTAGCCCCAAAGTGAATGAGACAGGAACTGAAATTCAGGGTAACAAAGCAAAAGCCATTTTCAAATTTTCCTTTACAACAGAAAACCTGTGAGAATGGCCCTCAAAACCCAGGAGAACTGCCCCAATTTAAACCTAATACTGCTGAAGAGATGAATGAAATAAGTATTTGTGTCAGTGGTGTTGAGAAATAGCTGAAATCGTTAAAATTGAACAAAATTCCAGGCCCCGATGGAACCCGTCAGATTCTATACTGAATTTGCATCCCAGTTAGTCACTCTTCTAATTATAGTTTATCACAGATCCCTCAAACAAAAAACTGCGCCAAGTTCTTGAAAAAAGGCCCAGGTTGCACCCATCTACAAGAACGGTAGTAGAAGTGATCCACAACACTACTATCCAACGTTCTTGACATCAATTTATTGTAGAATCTTACACTGAAGAGCCAATGAAACTGGTACACCTCCCTAATATCATGTAGGGCCCCCACAAGCATGCAGAAGTGCCGCAACATGACAGAGCATGGACTCAACTAATGTCTGAAGTAGTGCTGGAGGGAATTGATACCATGAATATTACACGACTGTCCATAAATCCCTAAGAGTATGACGAGGTGGAGATTTCTTCCGAAAAGAACTTTACAAGGCATACCACTTATGCTTCATAACATTCTGGGGAGTTTGGTGGCCAGTGAAAGTGTTTGAACTCAGAAGAGTGTTCCTGGATCCACTCTTTAGCAATTCTGGACCTGTGGGGTGTTGCATTGTCGTGCTGGAATTGCCCAAGTCTGTCTGAATGCACAAGGGACAAGAATATACACAGGTGATCAGAGAGGAAGCTTATGTAAGTGTCATCCATCAAGAGTCATATCTAGACGTATCAGGGGTCCCATATCACTCCAACTGCACACACACCACACCATTACAGAGCCTCCACCAGCTTGAACAGTCCCTTGCTGACATGCAGGGTCCATGGATTCATGAGGTTGTCTCCATGCCCATACACATCTATCTGCTTGATATAAGTTGAAACAAGACTCATCCGACCGTGAAACATGTTTCCAGTCAACAGTCCAATGTTGGTACTGATGGGTCCAGTTGAGGAGTAAAGCTGTGTTGTGCAGTCATCAAGGGTACACCAGTGGGCCTTCAGCTCCAAAAGCCCATGATTCACACGATGACACTTGTTGATAGCCCAGCACTGAAATCTCCAGTACTTTGCGGAAGGGATGTACTTTTGTCACGCTGAACGATTCTCTTCAATCGTTGTTGGACCCATGCTTCTAGGATCTATGTCCGGCCGCAGCAATGTTGGAGATTTGATGTTTTACCGGATTCCTGATATATGTGGCGCACTTGTGAAACAGTCATATGGGAAATCCTCACTTCATCGCTACCTCGGAGATGCTGTGTCCCATCACTCGTGCGCTGCCGACTATAACACCACATTCAAACCCCCTTAAATCTTGATAACCCATCACTTAACAGCAGTAACCAATCTAACAACTGCACCCGACATTTGTTGTCTTATACAGGTGTTGCTGACCACAGTGCCGTATTCTGCCTGTTTACATGTCTCTGTATTTGAATATACATGCCTATACCAGTTTATTTGGCACTTCATCGTAGAACATATTCTCATTTCAAACATAATGAGGTATCTTGAACAGAGTGACCTCCTCAATGCCAACCAGCATGGGTTTCGAAAACATCAATCATGTGAAACCGAACTCACGCTTTTCTCACATGACATACTAAAAGCCTTGTATCAAGGCACCCGGGTAGATGAAGTGTTTATGGAGTACAGAAAAGCATTTGATTCAATACCTCACCTATGCTTATTGTCAAAAGTATGATCATATGGGGTATCGAGAGAAATCTGTGACTGGATTGAGGATTTTTTGGTAGAAAAGACACAGTATGTTATCTCGGATGGAGGGTAACTATCAGACGAAGTAACTTCAGATGTGTCCCAGAGAAGTGTGTTGGGACCCTTGTTGTTCATGTTGTATATCAATGACCTTGCAGACAATATTAACAGTAAAATCGGGCTTTTTGCAGATGATCCAGTTACCTATAATGAACTAATATCTGAGAGAAGCTGCATAAGTATTCAGTCAGATCTGATAAGATTTCAGAGTGGTGCAGAGATTTGCAAATTGCTCTAAATGTTCAGAAATGTAAAATTGTGCACTTCTCAAAATGAAAAAATGTAGCACCATATGACTATAATGTCAACGAGTTTACTGTTGGATTCGGCCGACTCACACCAATACCTGGGTGTGACACTTGTACGGATATGAAATGGAATGATCACATAGGTTCACTTTTGTCTAAAGCCCGTGGTAGACATTGGTTTATTGGTAGAATACTTCGGAAGTGCAATCAGTCTACAAAAGAGACTGCTTACAAATCACTCTTTGCAATCCATCCTAGAATATTGCCCAAGTGTGTGGGACCTGTACCAGAGAAGGACAAGGGATACTGAACGCATACAGAGAAGGGCAGCACAAATGGTCACAAGTTGTACAATCCTTGAGACAGTGTCAGAGAGGTACTGAAAGAACTGCACTGGAAAACTCTTGAAGACAGACATAAACCATCCCGAGAAAGCCTATTAAAGTTTCAACAACAAGCTTTAAATGATTACTCTAGGGGTATACTACAACCCCCCTATGTGTTGCTCACATAGGAATCATGACGTAAGATTTGAATAATTACTGCACTCATAAAGGAATTAAAACAATCATTCTTCCCATGCTCCATACATGAATGGAACCAGAAGAAACCCTAATAACTGATATACAATGGACTGTGCCCTCTGCCATGCACCTCATGGTGGTTTTTTTTTTTTTTTTTTTTGTGGTTTTAGGGCGCACAACTTCAATGGTCATTAGCGCCCAGACTACGTTAAGAATGCACCGCGAGGCACAAGTTTAAAACAACAACTAAAAGGGAAAACACGATAAAAGACAGACTGACAGGCATAGGATTAAAAAAAAAACAGCATAATCAAATGTCCTTAGAGAGGTTTGTCAAGTTGATAAAACGAAGAACGCGAGCAGCTGCTCGTGGGTCATCCGCTAAAATGGCATCTAGAGTAAATGGCAGGCCAAGATCAAGACGCAGTGTGTTAAAATCCGGACAGGACGTTAAAATGTGGCGGACCGTCAGCAATTGCCCATTTGGGCAGAACGGCGCCAGCGCAGCCGTCAGCAGACGGCGATGGCTGAACCGGCAGTGTCCTATTCGTAACCGGGCCAAAACGACCTCCTCCCGCCAAGAAGGGCGGGAGGAGAACGTCCAAGCCGCGGGAAGAGGTTTCAAGGCCCGAAGCTTGTTGTCTGTAAGTGCAGCCCAATCGGCATGCCATAGCGATAAAATGCGCCGACATATTACCCTGCTACAATCCGACGAAGGGACACAACAAGAAGCTGTCCGAGGCTGGAGGACCGCAGCCTTGGCTGCGGCATCTGCAGGTTCGTTCCCAGGGATACCGACATGGCCAGGAACCCACATAAAGCTAACCGGAGAACCAACGTCCACCAGCTGCTGAAGAGAGTGTTGGAGCCGGTGCATGAAAGGGTGAACCGGATACGGATCACAGAGGCTCTGGATGGCGCTCAGGGAATCGGAGCAGATGACATAAGCAGAATGTCGGTGGCGGCAGATGTAAAGAACAGCCTGGTAGAGGGCAAAGGGCTCAGCTGTGAAGACCGAACAATGGCCATGGAGCCGGTATTTGAAACTTTGTGCCCCGACAATAAAGGAACACCCGACCCCGTCATTGGTCTTTGAGCCATCTGTATAAATGAAGGTCATATTAATGAACTTAGAACGAAGTTCGACAAAACGGGAGTGGTAGACCGAACCGGGGGTAACCTCTTTTGGGAGCGAGCTGAGGTCAAGGTGAACGCGAACCTGAGCCTGGAGCCAAGGTGGCGTGTGGCTCTCGCCCACTCGGAAGGTTGCAGGGAGTGAAAAATTAAGGTGTTGAAGGAGGCGACGAAAGCGAACTCCAGGGGGTAGCAGGGCAGAGACATACAACCCGTATTGACGGTCGAGAGAGTCGTCAAAAAAGGAACGATAAGACGGGTGGTCGGGCATTGACAGTAGCCGACAAAGCAGTATATCGCGCCGGTAGGTGAGTGGCAATTCGCCAGCGACAGCATGAAGACTTTCTACGGGACTAGTATAAAACGCTTCGATCGCAAGTCGTAAACCTCGATGTTGTATGGAGTTGAGGCGGCGTAAGATGGATGGCCGTGCAAAGGAGTATACGAAGCTCCCATAATCCAGCTTTGAGCGGACGATCGACCGATATAGACGAAGGAGGACAGTTTGATCCGCTCCCCACGACATACCACTGAGAACACGGAGGACATTTAAAGAACGGGTACAACGGGCAGCCAAATATGACACATGTGGAGACCACCAGCTAAGTTTCCTGTCAAACGTAAGACCTAAAAATTTTGTTGTCCTCACGAATGGGAGAGCAACGGGACCGAGTCGTAAGGACGGTGGGAGAAACTCCTTGTAGCGCCAGAAGTTAATACAGACCGTCTTCTCGGCAGAAAAACGGAAGCCATTGGCGACACTCCAGGAGTAAAGACGGTCAAGAGAACGCTGAAGACAGTGCTCCAGGACACGTGTACGCTGCGCGCTGCAATAGATGGTAAAATCGTCCACGAAAAGGGAGCGTGATACATCAGCTGGGAGGCAATCCATTATTGGATTGATCGCTATGGCGAAGAGAGCAACGCTCAAAACTGAGCCCTGTGGCACCCCATTCTCCTGGTGAAAGGTGTCTGACAGGACAGAACCCACACGTACCCTGAACTGTCGATCCATTAAAAAGGAACGAATAAAAAGAGGGAGGCGACCGCGAAGACCCCATGTATGCATGGTGCGGAGAATGCCCGCCCTCCCACAGGTGTCGTAAGCCTTCTCCAAATCAAAGAACACAGCCGCGGTCAGGCGCTTCCGCAAGAAGTTATTCATAATGAAGGTCAACAAGGTAACCAGATGGTCAACAGCAGAGCGGCGCCTACGAAATCCACATTGGACATTGGTAAGTAGGCGTCGAGACTCGAGCAGCCAAACCAAACGAGAGTTAACCATTTGCTCCATCACTTTACAGACACAGCTGGTAAGCGAGATGGGTCGATAACTGGAAGGCAAGTGCTTGTCCTTCCCCGGCTTAGGAATCGGGACAACAATAGACTCGCGCCAGCATGCGGGAACATGTCCCTCAGTCCAGATGCGATTGTAAGTACGAAAAAGAAAACCTTTACCCGCAGGAGAAAGGTTCTTCAGCATCTGAATATGAATAGAATCACGTCCTGGAGCGGAGGACCGTGACCAGGCAAGTGCGTTTTCGAGTTCCCGCATGGTGAATGGGGCATTATAACTTTCACGGTTCGAGGAGCGGAAGTTAGGTGGCCTAGCCTCCTCTGCCTGTTTGCGGGGGAGGAAGGCAGGGTGGTAATGAGCGGAGCTCGAAACCTCTGCGAAGGGGGTATGCTGCAGGAGATGGATAACACACGGGAAGTGGTCGCTCGAATATGTATCAGAAAGTGCATACCACTCAAACCGGCGTGCAAGTTGGGTAGTACATATAGAGAGGTCTAAATGGGAATAGGTGTGAGATGTGTCCGAAAGAAAAGTAGGGGCGCCAGTATTGAGGCAGACAAGACTGAGCTGGTTGAAAAGGTCTGCTAACAGGGAGCCCCTCGGGCAGGATGCCGGAGAGCCCCAAAGGGGATGGTGGGAATTAAAGTCTCCAGTGAACAAAAACGGGGCAGGTAGTTGAGCAATAACCTGCATCATGTCTGCCCTGGTAACGGCAGATGACGATGGAGTCTAAACGGTACAAATGGAAAATGTAAAAGTGGGGAGAGTAATGCGGATGGCAACTGCCTGCAGGCCGGTGTGCAATGTGATGGGATCGTAGTAAATATCATCCCCGATCAGCAACATAACCCCTCCATGAGCCGGAATACCTACCACAGGGGGTAGGTCAAAACGCACAGAGGTGTAGTGTGCCAAGGCAATTTGATCGCATGGGCGTAGCTTCGTTTCCTGGAGGACTACGACGAGCGGACGGTGCAAGCGGAGCAGCAACTTCAAGTCCTCACGGTTGGAGCGAATGCTGCGAATATTCCAGTGAATAAGTGCCATCGTAAGAAAAAAGGGAAGATGAAAGAAGGGGTCACCTCGAAGGCCGCTGAGGGCCTGGCTTCGAGCGAGCACTGCTCCGCTATCAGTAGGCGGACAGTCATCGTCCATTGGGTCTATAGGTTCATCGGCCATCTTGGTAAGATGGCCGGGAGGGGGAGCTTCCTCCGCTGGTGAACGGCCAGATGTTCGGCTACCAGCGGTGCGGCCAGGCGAAACGGATGACGGCCTGGGGCGGCAACCGCTGGGTGGCGCAGGAGAAGAAATGCGCCGTGGCGGAGAAGGAGAACTGTGCTTCCTATGAGCCTTCTTGGAAGGTCGTTTGGTGGAAGTACCGGTCGAAGGCTGGGAGGTCGAGGTACGTAGGAAGTCTGCATGGGACGGTTCCTTCTTGAAGGCCCGTGCATCTGACTTCTGGGTCTTCGTCTTAGCAGAAGCTGATGAAGGGGCTGGTGTCTGTGGGGTGATGGGAGGAAGAGGAGACGTCGCCCGCGCGATCTTAGCACTGGCCGAACGGACGACCGTGGTGCTGAAAGTCAGATCGCATGTCTGGGTTGCCACCTCCCTGGTAGTCCGAGGAGAGGCGAGGACAGTACTGTATTTCCCCGCTGGGAGCAGCGTGGGCTTCCTACTAGCCAATAGCTTGCGAGCAGCCGAGGTGGACACTTTCTCTTTGACCCGAATTTCTTGGATACAGCGTTCTTCCTTATAGACAGGACAGTCGCGGGAGGATGCGGCATGGTCACCCTGACAGTTCACACAACGAGGAGACGGAGGTGGACAGTCACCCTCATGGGCATCCCTGCCACAAGTGACACATTTAGCCGCATTGGAACAAAACTGTCGAGTGTGATTGAAACGCTGACACTGGTAGCAGCGCATAGGTGTCGGGACATAGGGGCGAACAGAAATAACCTCGTAGCCCGCCTTGATGCGCGATGGCAGCTTAACACTATCAAAGGTCAAGAAAAGTGTCCGGGTCGGTACAAGGTCATTGTTGACCTTTTTCATGACCCTATGGACAGCCGTCACGCCCTGCTCAGCGAGGAAAGATTGAATCTCCTCGTCAGTCAATCCGTCGACGGATCTAGTATAGACCACACCACGAGACGAATTCAAAGTTCGGTGAGCCTCCACCCGAACAGGGAACGTGTACAGGAGTGTGGCCCGAAGCAGTTTTTGTGCCTGAAAGGCGCTCTCAGTTTCTAGTAATAAGGTACCGTTATGCAACCTGGTACAAGATTTGACAGATCCGGCTATGGCATCTACGCCCTTCTGGATAACAAAAGGGTTGACAGAGGAAAAATCCTTTCCATCCTCAGATCGAGAAACGACGAGGAACTGTGGGGCAGGCAGTAGTACTTTGGTCACTGGTGGCTGGTCAAGTTTCCGTTTTTGGGCAGAAGTCGAAAGAGATGGAGTGAAATCCATTGCGGAGGAATCCCCCATGATTGCCAGCGTCTCAGATGGCGCGCTCCTTCCTTGTGGGGACCCTCTCAGAGGGCACTCCCGCCTTAGGTGAATGTTTACACCTCAGGTCACACCTCCCGAGAAACAGACGGAGGGACCAATCGGCATGGTCAGAAGGTATCAGCTCAGGCAATCACCCCTCCCTGGGCCTGGCCTTTACCAGGGGGTACGTGCGTGCCTTACATGTCTACCCAGGGCGGGGAATTACGCGTTACCCCGTCACCGGCTACGCGTGCGAACGCGTGGGTCGGCCTTCAGGCACGCACAGGGAGGAAGGAAGAAGAGGAAAAAGAAGAGAGAGAGGGAGAGAGAGGACAGACTGTCTCAAACGCCGAGGCGGAGACCAGAGAAGGCAAGGAGAAGAAGGCAAGGAGAAGAAGGCAATGAGAAGGCAAGGAGAAGAAGGCAATGAGAAGGCAAGGAGAAGAAGGCAAGGGAAAGAGTAAGGAAGACAGTGAGGTGGAGAAGAGCAACGAAAGGAGCCAACCAAAGGAAGGAAGAAACGAGAAGTGAAAAAGCAAAATGACCGCAAATAGAGGTCGTGGAACCGTCCGTCTCCGGACGCAGGCGCAAACTACCCCCTTGAGGGGGAGGGACTCCTTTTAGTCGCCTCTTACGACAGGCAGGAATACCTCGGGCCTATTCTAATCCCCGGAGCCGCAAGGGGTTCATGGTGGTTTGCAGACTATAGATGTACACATGTGAGCATTTAGATTTATGGTATACCTGAAGAACAGGTGCAGGCAATAAAAGTGCATGAATTACAATGAAGGCTGGAAGTTTTGAAAGTACTACAGATAACACAAATTAAATTGAATTTTTTTTGTTTCAACTTCAATACCATTTAACCTTCTCTTTTTAAAATCTTTCAACTTCTATATTAAAATACCTTCAAGTTCTGAAATGTTTCAGTAGTAAGATTTCTCTTTTTTTAAGGATTTTTTTTACAATACTGTCAAAGTAACCAGATATATGAAATAACTAAATGCAAGTGATGCTCTTCAACAGTTTTGAGCACTTCTTAAAATATTACAGATCGTTTAGACAATGAAGCAATTTCAGGTTGCAGATAAAATCGTGGCATAGACTTACTAAAGGAAATTACACCTGTAACATTTCTTTTTTTAAGCAAATTCTTTGCTCACCTTTCCTTAAGAAGATTATTCTCCAGCTGCATCAGCTGAACATTGCTTCCCTTGTCGGGTTCTGTATTGGAATTTGATCCTTTTCCACACGACTGGTCCGAAGTACTTGAGGTTTCTGCAACACTTTTGTGTTTAACACACTCAGAATTCAAGAGACTGCCCGCATTAAATTTTCTCTGCTCCACAGAAATTTTACGCATAGGGCTAGAAACTTGTGTAGCTATGTTACCCATTTGTTTTTTGCTTTCTACCGTGCTTTTCCTGTTTCTATAATCTTGTAACTTTGCACGAACAGCAGCTTCCAACTGTCTTGCTTCAAGTACAGTTCTGTTAAGTGCACTTTTATCATCCTTACGCATTGGTTGATTTGCTTGAGAGGAAGTGCTCTCTAGCACATCCTTTGGCACTTTCTGCATCATTGGTTGTTGCTTAGCTGGAACTGCTGATGTGGATGCTGAGACACTGAAGATCTCAGGAGAAGATTTATCAGTCCCTTTCTGCACACCACTTAAAGTTTTAGCAGCACTACTTAAAAGTTCTTTGTTTCCACCATTGTGAGAATTTTTGCTTTCTATTAAATTCTTAGGTGACTTCAGGAGATTACCTGCAGAAGGTAATTCAACATTCTTATTTTTCAATGTAACTGAGCTATGTTGCATATCTAGAATTTTAGACTTGATGGAAAAGGTGCGCTCCATTTTTATGCTTTTAGGGCTATAGTTCATTGGAGGCTTTACAACTGGGGAAATGCTATTACTCCTGAGATCTGTCTGCTCTATTACAGGAAGACTAGTACCTGTTCTCAAATTAGCATTTTGTGCATTTACTTTTATTCCTGAAGCTTCTACAATTCTAGTGCCACTGTCACTAATTTTTACATTTAATGAAAAATTTCTAAATTTATCAGCAATATTACGGTTAGGTGAACCTATTCTAGTGATTTCATTTGACGCAGTTCCTGCAACAGCCTTGATATTAGTTACGCTTTGGCTTGTCTTCATTAATGTAGTATTCACCTGCTTTGAGACTGTACCTATTGTGCCATGACCTTGGGTTACCACAACTGGAGAAACCTTTGACATCATTACACTTTTGCCTCCAGGAGCAACATTCTTTCGTATTAATTTGTGAGTTGATTTCTTCACAGTCATAGTTTCCCCTTTTACTTCAGTACTGGAAAGCTGGAGTGAAGGCTTTGCAATAGTAGTTTGGAGTTGCCTTTGCTTCAAAGCTAACTGCTCCTTCAAACGTCTATATTCTTCTTGTCGTGATGACGGAAGAAATCTAACAGCCTGTGAATAAAAAACACAACAAAAAAGATTTAGTGTAATTTCAAGGAAAATAAATACTTTTTATCAAAGCCATTTTAAATTTTACTTACCAAAGGAGTTGCAGTCAATGGGCTGTCCCTTATGGTAACAGTCCTGCCTTTTCGTTGCAAACCTGGCACCAGAGAATTATCTGCCACTGTATGAATTTGTATCGGATTGTTTGCTGTTGCAACACATTTTACTTCTCCCATTCCACGTGCCTCTGCCTCTGATCTAGCCTGCTTCAGCAGTATGTCAAGACTCTCTTCAAATTCTTTAGCGGCAGGAACTACTTCAGTACCCAACGTACTACAAGCGAGTGGCCCCTCAACATGTAACAAGGCAGTGGGTTCTGAGTTTTGACTGTCTTCCTTGTAGCCAGAAACCGGAAATATTTCTGAGGACCGAGCAGAGTTCTGTAATTTACTGTTTGCATGTTCACTAATATGAACAACCCTATGTTCTCCACTGCTCACAGTTTGTTTGCCTCCATCATCTTCACCACTGTCTGTGTCCTCATCAAGGCGTATAACAAATCGTTCCACAGCTTTTCCTCCATCAAAAGGGATTATCTTTCTCTTGGTACTATTGTCCTTGCTTTCTGTCATTGCAACAGTTACTTGCAATGAACCATTATTTGTTTGAGATCTCCGAACTGGTTTTCTGTAACTTACAAGCTCTTTCTGCTTTTTAAATCTATCTGAAGATCCTTGTTCCTGTCTATGACTGAGAGAGCTATATTTTCTCCTAGTAAATGCCGGTTTCAGACTGCGCTTGAAGGCCCCTCTTGTCCTCAGCGTAGAATTATGTACAGACTTAGCCACACTCTTCTCACGCTTCACAGATGGTAACTTTTTTGGAATTACTATTGCACTTTGTCTCGAAACAGGCTTCTGTGACTGGCTTTCACTGCCAATTTCTTTTTGCTTTGCTGATCTAGACTTCTCGCATATACTTTCCAATAATTTAGTACGTAAAAGCTCTTCATTTTCATCTATACTGTCAACATGTCCCACCTCATCAAGCACTGTTAGGCAAATCTTCTCAGGATACTCTGGTTCTGGGGAGGAAGTGGGGCCTACTTCATCCAAAACTATCATGGATGATAAATCCATTGGATCACCTTCACTTGTGTTATCTGATCTGACATCATTTAATCCAGTCTCCTCATCATGGTCCGCATCTGGCTCGGTGTGCACATCCACCTCAGTCACTTCCATCGTACAAAAAGGACGTTTCTGGAAGTTTACACTATTTGCCATCTCATTGTTTCCACCGACATCTACGCCTTGCTCTGCAATGTGAGGAGAAACTGGACCATCCTTCTGAGGTTCATCACCTATTTTCTCACTGACTTCCAGAACCATTGTCACTGGAGTCAGTTTACCAGAATTTGCAGGTGAATGGCAGTTACTTTTGTCAGGCATGTCTGGGCCTTCAACAGAAACATTTTTCAGATTGATTTCACAATTGCTGCTTTCAAGATTGGATTCCCTTACACTCAAAGTACTCAAGTTCTCTTGATTCAAAACATTGTGTAAAACAGGATTACACTCACGTTTTTCTGAAGTGGAGACATCCACTGTTTCCCGTGAAGCATCTCTGACATAATCATCTTCCACCTGAAAATCTGTCAATACATCAGCACTCGAATTGGTTGATTCTTCACCTGGAGGTGGTGGCGGAGGAGGAACTGCAGTAGGTGGAGGAGGTGGTGGAGGTGGGGGTGGCAATGTTGGGGGTAGAGGAGGAACTGATGGTGGTGGTGGAGGGGGTGGAGGTGGGGGTGGTGGGGGTAAAGATAAAAGAGCACCTTCAGAGAAAGAAGTTGGGTATAAGGCAGCACCTCCAATGCTGTAATGCCCTTGTTCTGGGAATCTGTAGCCAGGGAACTGTTGTGACCATTGCAATTGATTCAAATGAACAGCTTGTTCATTTTGAAGCATTAGCATGTCTGGGGCATCTTCCAGTGTCACAGACTCACAAACTGCAGGGGCAGGGCATACTGCCAAGTATCCCGTTCCTGGTGCTGTTAAACAGCTTCCATTAGATACAGAAGCTTCTGTGACACTATTTTTGCAGGTGACAAGCATATTTCTTTCACTTTTTCCTTCATCATCACTGTTGGATACATCCATATCAACAAGGGCTGTAGTTTCATCTGGCTCCTGCACTTTCTTCATGGTGCTTAAATTGAAATCAGGAGGTGGGTCTGGTGGAAGAGGAGGCAAATCTGACAAAATTTGGTGAGACAATTCTGAATGTTTGTTTGGCAATGTTTCAGGATAAAGTTCTGGTGAATTTAATGGACTTAATAGATCTGGAGACTTACTGTTTGGTGAAGTAGTTTTTCTCTGTTTAATTCTCAAGCCATGCTGCTTTCTAGCCATATGTTTCTTTAAATAAGCAGATCTCAGTGCCTCTAACCTCAACTGCAGGACTTCATCTTCTTCTCTTTTCGATCTGTCTTCTACACAACGCTGATCCTTATTTTTGCTGGAATGCAATGCTTCTAATCTTAATAGTATCAGATCTTCATCTTCAGGTAACAGATCCTGTGAAGCATTTACTGCATCTGTTGTGTCATGCTGTTCACTTCTTTGCTGTTGCTGCTGTTCACTCTCTTCCTGTTCTGCATTTTCTTCCACATGCAAGTGTCGTTCATTCTGCACACTATCTTTTTCATGAGAGCTCCCCATCACTCCATCATTGTCATTGGCTTTTGAAACTACTTCAAGTGTAGTCACATCTTGGTGTAAGTTCTGGTTCCCCTCCACATATTTATTCTGTTGAGCAGCCATTTCTCCCTGCACACATTCAACCTGATGTGAACACACTTCCTCTTGCAAAGCTTCTTTCTGACACACATTCCCTTGCTCCGACAAGCCCTCTTCCTGATGACTACCCTCTTCCTCCACAAGTGTTTCCAATTGTAGCTGTCTCGCTTCCTGAACATTCCCTCCAGTATCTTCAGAATTCGTACAATCCTGGCTGTTCTCATGTGCAATGCTCCCTTGCATCGTTGAACTGTCACATAATGGCAACTCTTCACATCTTTCCTGACTGGATACAACTCTATTCAGTTCTTGGGTTTTATCAGCATCATTAATAGATACTTGTGCCTCTTGAACCTCATCATCACTGTCATCCAAAGTGATGACTTCAGGTACTTTCTTTTCTACCTCAATTATTTCAATTTCTGGTAATTCATAATTTGCCGAGGAACTTCCTTCACCAGTGCATTCCTGAGCATCAACATTCTCTTTAGATACTTTTTCAATTCCCTCTTCAGACTCTACACCTGGACTGTTGTCATTGGTGGATCCTCCTTCATGAGTACCGTCAATACTGTACTTGGCAGCCATCATTGCAAGTATTCGCTTCCTCAGTGCACTTTCCACACAAGATTCTTCTCCAAGGTTCCCACTTCCAGTGGAATTACATGTGTTAGTTTCTGATGTAGTCTGCAAATTGTTTGGCTTGTCTGACGTCACGTGCTTCTTCGAATGAGTTTTCTTGGATTTCTTGTCACCGTGTTCTTTACTTTTTTTACTATCAATAGTACTACTTTTTCGGCGCATATCTTCTTGATCTGATACAGGATCTGAAGTTGTCTGGCATTTCGAGTCAGCTAACTGATGTAGAGAGTGTCTATGCTTTTTCCGCGATGGCCATCTTCTTGCTACCTCAGTTCTTGCATGATGCCTGTTTTCCTTTTCTTGGGCATTACCTGGAAATTAGGAAAGATGCTCTTGCAAAAGGTACTACAACTAGTTCTTAAACAACAAAATGCCAAGACACACTTTTGACATGTACATACAAAAAGAATTAGCTAAGCAGAAAATAAATTAAAATCTCTTGATATACATGTTTTTAACAAGTAGAATTTCTATGTAAACATATGACATGAGTATTTTAGAGCAAGGAGAAGAAGATTAGCAGTCTGTCAAAAACATAATTAGAGAAAGCACAAGGTGTGTTTAGCCGAAACCAATCAAATGAATATCTGTGGACTCTGCCACTGTGTCATTTCTCACACCATGCAACCTAAAGTCGTCCAATAAAGGGTACAGACAGTAATATGTTTACTAGTGTTTCCAATACAAGTAGTTTACCAGCATTATCCACATACATAGAACTCTCAACAGATAACAGGCCAAATTCAGGATACAACTATTAAAAACAAGAATTATCATGTTCAATAAACGTACCAATGAAATATTTGGTTAATGTGTGAAACTATGGATATTTGGCTTTTTTAATCAAAACTGTGATACAATGACAAGCGAACTAAATGAAGGGATAGAAAATGGTCACAACCTACATGGAACTGATATTGCGAGTAGTAATGGATGAACTGGTTCATTATCATTAGCAGGATTATCAGAAAAATAATCTGCTATGATTATGGCCACTGAACATTCAGAAATTCCTATTACAACAGATGCAATTAAAAGGAAGCTTCTCGACATGGAAGTGCCTTTGGAGTGAGTAGTTTGGAACATAAACGAAAGTATTTTCACCGAAATGGGTCTTCTGCGTCATCATTTAGAAATAACACATTTTAAAAGTGCCTCAAACAGTGAGATTAATGACATTGTACAAAACAGAACCTCAGGTATCTTCATTGCAGGGATTTTATCCAGGTCTGTTGATAGAAGTGTATGGTATGTTGATTTGGACACTAGTGTGCATCCCACAGCAAATCAAAATTGGTTGAAGAATATAGTAAATGATGTTAGTGAGCATAAAATTGGGGCAGCGAATTAAAGAAATTCCAGTGCTGATTTAACAAAAGTTGTAGGAAAGACTTGCTATTATATCACAGTGAAAAATGAGGTTTGTTGTCCAACTGAAAGCAAATGTGTTGTCTGAGGAGGCTGACTGAACAAGGAAACTCAGTTGAATTTCTTAGTGATCATCTTAATATTTTTAACAAGAATCTAGAATCAGCTGCAACTGCAGGTTCTATTAATGGTGTTTATAAGCTGAACACTGAAAGAAGTAATTTGTTTGGAATGGTCCCTGCAACTTGTTGGCATATAAAACTGATCACTCAGTTGGAATCAAAGACTAGGTTATTTAAATGCACAGAACCTTACAAAAATGAAAGATGGTGTTGCTGCTGGAATGGTGTGTGAAGATGTTAACATCAGTATTAGTATGCAGAACTGTGTGGTATGTACTGAAGGCAAGCGAACGAAAGTGCCTTTTCCACACAAAGCAAAAAAAGCTCCACTAAGCTATGCATGCAAATCTCTGTGGACCAATGGAAGTTATGTCATTAGGCTGTGCAAATTATTTTCTCATTTTGAAGATGATTGCAGCTGAATGGGATTTGTGTGTTCCTTAAAGACAAAGGATGGCACTTGTGAAAACTTCAATGACTTCAGAAAGTGGTCGAAAGCCACCCGGAAAGGAAAATTAAAATAGTGAGGAGAGATAATGATGAAGCATTATGCCGTGTGAGTCTTTCCACTGTGTTGAAAAGTACCGGATTGTACATCAACAGACTAACAGTTATACACCAGAACAAAATGGTTCAGCAGAGAGGTTGAACAGAACTCTGGCAACAAAAGCAGAATGCATACTATTAATGGTCAAATTGATAAAATGTTTTGTTGTAGAGCCTGTTAATAGTGCAGTATATTTGTGCAAGAGGCCTGTAGATTCAAGATTAGGGAATAATATTTTATTCCTAGGGAATAATATTTTATTCCTTATGAACTGTGGACAGCAAAGGAACTAAACATTAGGCATCTCAGGATAACTGGAGGCAAGGTCATGTTGCAGAGAGCAAAATAAGAAAAAGGTAAAAAATTATCTTAGTGGGATACAGCAATACCAAAAAAGGCTATAGGATTTATGATCCTGAAGCAAGTAATGTAACGAGAAGCAGAGATGTGACGACTGGAAAACAGAAATGAAGAAAACTGAAATACAGAATCATGAAGGAATCACGAGTTCAGTGGGGTAAGATGAGGAAATGATGCTTCAGAAGAAAGTGAGTCAGAGGAAGAAACTGATCAAATACTTGTTCCACAAGAATATGGAGTGAAGAAGATTACAAGATCAAAAAGGCAGTTCAAATGAAACAAGAGATATATTATGAGATTTATTTTTGTGCTATCTTAGCCAGTTGATACCACAAAGGGGGCAATCACTCCACGAATACAGGTTGCCACTAAGAGATTCCACTGTTCCTGTCAGCAACTAGTGACATCGGCTGTTGCCACCCAACCACTGGCCACACGAGTGCTACACCCCCCGAGCTAGGCACTGCAGATCACCTGGATAAGAGGCCACCCGATTGCAGCTCTAGTCAGTTCTTGGCCAGTTGTCGAGTAGCTCCAGTTGTAGTGCAGTTGCAACTTCTTCTATGAAAGCGGCACATTTTTTTGATTTCTGCCTCAGAACCCAATCACCATCCTGCCAGGGCAAGACTATTTTTGGCGACAAGATTATGTAATCAAAGAGTAAATGATGTTCTGAGCTACTTGGGTTACAAACAGTATAGACTAGAGCCTTGCTTGTTTTTGAAACATAGAATAAAGGTTTCTTTACTATCATAGCTTTTTATGTTACTGATTCTTTTACTTTATCAACTGACATGTAAGACTGAATTCTTGAAACATAAGTTTGGGATCCAGAGTAAAGAATTTAAGAATAGCTAAAAACTGTTTAGAGATGGAAATAAAATATGACAAGATTAATGAAATGTTGTCTTTAAGTCATGAGAAGAACAATGAGCAGCTGGAAAGACTCAATATGACAGATCGTAAAACTGTAGAAGCTCCTACTGAAACTATATCAGATTTTCTAATGAAAAGAAAATAATGTTGATAATGTTCCTTATCAAGCCATAACAGGTAGTTTAATGTAGGCCTATGTGTCTACTTATAAGACCAGATATTTCTTTCAGTGTGAGCTATTTTAGTCAGTTTCTAATTCATAACTTTAACAAGCATTGGCAATGTGCTAAGAGAATTCTGAGATATTTGAAGAAGACTGAGGATTACTGTCTGTAGTTTACAAACCGAGATTTAGTACTAGTGGTTTTGCATATGCAGTTTAAGCAATTGTTCCTTGGACAGAAAAACATATACTGGTTTTATTTTTAAGTTGCATGGTTCTGTAGTTTCATGGCAAAGTGCTAAGCAGAAGACTGTTGCTCTTTCTAGCAAAGGTGCTGAGTACCTGGTTTTTTCTGATACTTGTCGTGATGTCATTTATTTAAGAAATTTATTACATTAACTGATAGGCTATGGCAAGTGACAATTTATTTCGTGATAATCAGACTCCATTAAACTTATCTCGGGAACTTCAAATCATAAAATATTGAAGCATATTGATATTAGACATCACTAATTAAAGGAAGTTCAGTCTAACAAAGTTGTAAGGACAGTGTACTTACAAAGAAGTGATATGCCACCAGACATAATGACAAAAGGATTAAGAAAAAAAATTATGAATTTAAGAACTGTATCAGTCATGCTGTTTTTAAGAAAATCATTTTAATATCTTGAAGTTGGGGTGTTGAGTTTAGTATAAAGCACTCAAACGAAAATGTGGAATGTTGTGAGCCACAATCTTTGCCTGTCTTTGCTCACTCACAGGATGTGCCTACTTCACTGTCTACTTGCCAGTGTGTATCTACTATTGTGTCAAGTCCTGCCGTGTACCACCTGATGTTTAATAAAGTGTACAGTAGTATGTTTACCGGTGATCTCAATACAAGTAGTTTGCCATCAGTATCCATGTGTAGAACTCAACAATCTGGCTATATATGAGGAAGGAACTATTCTGTCATCCACCTAAGCGAATGCAAGTGCCTTAGTCACACCACTACTTCATTCAGTTCTTTAAGAGATAATACAGAAGGAAATTACTGCAGTGAAACGACTTTTAAGGCTGTGATCAGATAACATGTTGGCTGTCAATTTTGCCTGCGGTTTGTAATCAATTAATGCAGTCAAGTACGTTAAATTTTTCCCCATTCAAATCACTTCCCAGGTAGATTTAAATATTCTCTGCTAACACAAGGAGGAGAAAGTAGATTAGTTGACAGGTAATGGCAAAAATTATTACATGTTCTATACAAACAGTAAATTAAATGCATAACAAGGCTCTGTTGCCAGAATGAAATTCTCACTCTGCAGTGGAGTGTTCATTGATGAAACTTCCTGCCACATTAAAACTGTTTGCCAAACAAAGAAACTCGAGACATTTGTCTTTTTCTGGGAAGTCTTCCACCAACTGAACTAACCGAGCACAACTCACGGCTTGGCTTTACAAGCTTTAGTTCTGCCAATACCCCATCTCCCACCTTCCAAATTACCTGGCACAGGTAAACCTGGGAGGACAGGTTGTGAGTCGTCCTTGGGTAGCTGAGTTTTAAGTCGCCCTTGGGCAATTCAGTTGGTAGAGTACTGGCCCTCAAATGGCAAAGGTACTAAGTTCAAGTCTTGATGAAGCACCCAATTTTAATCTGCCAGAAAGGTTTCATGTTCCATCAATTTCAATAAAAAAAAATTATAACCTAAGAATCTCATAGTGCAGCTTCAAATGAAACTGACCAATTTCCCTTCTTGGGTGAAAAACAGACACAAGATACAAATAAAAAATTCCAGCTAATGGGTCCTTGTGACTTGATTGTCTAGATCATGGATTGTTGATACACAAGACACAGGACGCAGGGCAAAACCATGCGGTTGGTCTAATTCTTATTTATTTAGTAAGACTTAGTCATTTTACAACATAATAGGCAATAAATTTAAGGTATGACTGCCACACCAAAACGTTTGTGGAGGGGGAAGGGGGCTGGTAAAAGGAGAAAATTTCTTGGGGGTATTGTACCAGTATAAATCATACACTGAACTGCAGTAATAAAGTATACTGCTTCTGCTGTGTATCAAGCAACACAGGTACAACCATTTGGCTTGTGTCTGTCAGCTCCGAGCAGCTGCCTCCAGCTGGTACTCACAAACACAGACATCTTTCTGCTTCCACACCACTTTCTTCTTCTTGCAACTCATCGTGACATACTTATGCCTATTTTTCTCCTATGATAACTACAGAACCAAACTGGTTATCAATTTCAAAATTTAACTGTGCATTACAAAGGACTGGACAGCATGGCAGTAAAACTGTTACACAATAGCTGCAACACACATTGAATAAACTGCCTGCAAGTTTTATACCACTGTCATATTGTGTAAATTTTGGTGAAGTTCACAGCAGTCTACCTGGCATGTTTTGGAAAGGATCCATGATGGGGACAACTTTGTTATGTCTTTTTACTGTGAAATACTATTAATGTACTAGTTTCATGAACTAACATTAAAAGTATAGCATATTATGTGTTTTCTTAGCTTGTGATTCATGTGAAACATTATTGTACTGATGAAAACTAGTATAAATGTGTTGCTACTGTCCATGGTGGCTAGTGCACTGCTGGGTTCTTTTAAAGTGAGAAAACCAGCAGCCCCAACAGCATAGGGGTCATGTACAACAGTCCAACAGCAGTGACAGGTGGGTTTATTTGCCACAGGTTCCCTTACCTGATAGGGACTTCTTTACACAGGATCCCATACTTGATGAGACATTTCTTTCACTGTTAGAGGCCAAAGTTAGGCGAGGCCTCTTTTAGGATCCTAAGCTTATGTTTCCTTCAATGTACTTGAATTTTTACACACATTTCATTAATTTGCCATAGAATGTCGTGAGGAGAACTACATACACCACTGGCCATTAACATCAATGTGGACGTTGGAATAACTGCAATATGTGCTGATTCAGAACCCAGTACTTCTCACTCCTTGACCGCCAGCAATATTAAAGCATTTTTCTGCTTAGTGGATGTCTCAGAGTTTCCAATTCACCACTCCTTTACACAAATGTGTGTAGCATATTGTCCTGGCTGGAGATCCAATGTTAATAAATCTCTTTCACTATTCTCACCAATTATGGCCAGAAAAGATAAATTATCACTTGAAATGCTGCTGACCTGAATTATTGTTTCATCAACTGGAGGGGGGAAAAAAATCCACTTCCCCCACATTACACGCATTTTACTTCATTCAAATTCTTTGGTGCTGATGAAAGCAAATTTAATGCCGTTAATGCTCTCAGCACCACCTGCAAACAAAAAGGACCTCCAGCCAGGACAATACGCTGCAGGCATTTATAAAAAAGAAGGATGGACTGGAAATGTCTGAGACTTCTGTTGAACAGAAGGATGCTTTAATAAGGGTGAAGCACGCACATGGGCAAGCAAATTCATTTTATTGGCCATCAAAGAGTGACAAGTACTGGGTTCCAGAACAGCACATTATCATAGTTATTCCAGCACCCTCAGTCATACTGCTTTCCTCATAATTTTCTACATTAAATTAATGAAACCTGTAGAATAAATCAAGTAGCTTGAGGGAGACAAACAGATTATTCTAAGACAGACCTCTTCTAGCTTTAGCCTCAGAAAAAAAAACCTTATCAGGACTGGGAACCTGTGGTAAAGAAACCCACCTGTGGCTGCTGGATCATCCCATTTTACACCACATCGGAACATTTTGCTGCTCGACCATCACAGATATTGAAGTTTTATGTGAACCTTCAGGCATGTCCCCAATGAACATTGGAAAAGTTTTAACATTTGTTGAAGAAATGCTTGCCGAGATGCGATTTTGTGCAGAACAAGCATGAATTTCTCTCAACTTTGAGCTGTTCTATCTCTGACAAAATTTTATTGACAGACGTGAAACTTGCCCATCTTGTACAACTTAAAGCGTCCTCTTAAGAATAATAATAAAAAGAATTTTACTAATCCCATTTAGACACTACTTAAGACAAAATTGCCCGAAAAAATTTCGAAGTTTGGTTTCTTACATCTCGGGGACTACAGGTATGACGAACGTGAAACTTTGCATGTAGTAGCCTAACAACACAAGGTTCTAAAACATGTTTCATTTATGTACCACTTTCCAATGCTGAAAAAATTATGCACAAAATTGAAGATTTTGCAGAAATGTTAAAAATGCAGTGTTTTCGGCCTGTTTTTGCAGACAACTTGAGCTACAAAATTCTCCAAACAGGGCTCAACACAAATACCATGACTTTAAAACCATAAAAAAGTTCGATTATCCAAGGCGGGCTACATAATTTGAGTCAAAGTTGGTCGCGAAACCGCGGTATGGAAAAAATTAAATTTCAGGTTTTTTTATATTGGAGTAAATTGCATGCTGAAGTTGAACCTTAGCACGCAATAGGTCGGTAGCACAAGGACGTGGAATACTAAATTTCATTCAATTATTATCCAATGCTCTAAAAATGCATCGAAAAGAAGATTTTTGTGAAAAAATGAAAATAGGATGTATTCGACGCTTCTTTTACAAATGCCGTTTTCCCTTAGAAGTGTCAAAAGCAGTCTCATTCGAAACAACGCGTTTTAAGTGGCCCAAGGTCAATGGGTTTAATTTCCAACATATGCTAACAATGTTGTATAAATTGTCGCAAATCGTGCAGCAAATAATGAAAAGAAGTACATAAATGATACTTTATATTGGAAAACCTTGTATTTTAAGTTGTTGTTGTCGTCCAAAGGTCCATATATTTTCATGCCCGTAATCAACGAGATATAAGAAGACAAAGTTAAGATATTTGCTGCGTGATTTTTCCGGCTACTTTGCGACAATTTATACAACATTGTTGGCGTATGATGGAAATTAAACCCACTGTCCTTGGGCCACTTAAATTACATTGTTCTGAAAGAGACTGGCTTTTAATAGAAAACAGTGTTTTCATTTTTTCACAAAAATCATCTTTTCGACGAATTTGTAGACAATTGGAAACCAGCAGTTGAATGAAATTTTGTATTGCACACCCTTGCGCTACAGACCTATTGCGTGTTACAGTTCACGTTCAAGGTGCACTTACGCAATTTTATAGAACTTCGTTTCATGCAAAATTTGGTCGAAGACACAGCATTTTTAACATATTTACTTCAATTTTGCGCTTATTCAGTATCGCAAAGTGTTAAACAAATGAAATGTTATGTTCTAGAACTTTGTGTTGGTAGGTTACTACACGTAAAGTTTCATTTTCGTCATGCCTGTAGTCCCTCCCACATACGATTGATTGATTGATCCATCTTTAAGCATTTTTCATGAAACTGATGTCATTTTACATACATTATATAATTACAAAATAAGTCATACATTTTTAACATTCTGAATGAGTAAATATGTTTTATACTGCACATGTTTAGTAGTCATTAAACATAAATGCGTTGTGCAGAATGACAAAAGGAGATACTGTATGTGTAATACAATACACATGCTAAAACAAAACATTAACAAATATAAATGAGACAGGCTTAATACATGTTAACCACTGGGGAAAATGCATTATGTAAATAAAGCACAACAGCATGGTACAATAACATTTTTAGAAGAACTTATGTAATAGGGTGGTCATGTCATACAGCAGTTAACTATTGAGTAAAAATACATTATGTAAATAAAGCACAACCGCATGATACAATAACATTTTCAGAAGTGCTCATGTAATATGGTGGTCATGTCATACAGCAGTTTTAATAGATTAGACCATTTTTATTACATACTTTAAATTCTTCTATTGTATAGAATGCTTTTTGTCCAAGCCACCTTTTTGTAATATTTTTGAAGACATTCAGTGATACACTGTGTGCAGTAGGTGGTAACATGTTAAATAATTGTATCCCAGTGTATGTGTAACTGTTTTGGTTTTTTTTAAGCCTAGTAACTGGGATGTCCATCATCTGCCTTTGGCGTGTGTAATGACTATGTACAGATTCGCGCAGTTTATAGCTTTCTTGGTTTTCCTTTATGTGCACCAAGCAACAGAGAATAAACAGTGATGTAAGTGTCAGTATTTTTAACTCTTTGAAATAGTCTCTACATGATACATGGTTTCTCACTCCAGCAATACACCTAATGGCCTTTTTCTGCCAAAGAAAAATTCTTTTTGCCCCAGAGGTGTTGCTCCATAACAGTACTGCATACATGAGGTGGCTATGAAAAAAGGCATAATTGGCATTTAGCAGTAGCTTGTCCATCACACAAGTCCTGAGCTTAGTTAGCAGATAGGTGACTCGGGATAACTTTTTGCATACATAATTGGTGTTAGTTTCCCAGGTTAATTTTGGGTCCAGATGAATGCCAAGAAGCTTAACTGAGGAACTACAGTTGTCATTGTTACATAGGCTGAATAGAATGTTTACAGTTTTAGAGTGGTTAATTTGTAATTCATTTGCTCCGAACCATACACTGGATATTCTGAGTTGTTCTGCACTTTTGCGCTTGAGTATGTCCAAGGCCCTATCGACTGTAAGAAAGGTGGTGTCGTCTGCATGTAGTATGGACTTACAAGGCATCATATTGGACAAATCATTTACATAAATTATGAAAAGCAAGGGTCCAAGCACAGACCCTTGTGGCACACCTCGTGTTACACCCAGTGTGTTTGATTTTTTCTGTTAAAATTTACTATTTGTTTTCTATCACTCAGATAAGACGTAATCAGAGATAGTACTTTGCCTTCAAAACCATACAAGCAGAGCTTATTTAATAGAATTCTGTGGTTGACAGAATCGAAAGCTTTACTTAGATCTACAAGTGTGGCATTTACAGAAAGTTTGGATTCAAATGCAGACAAAGTGAAAGAAATAATATTTTCCACTGCCTTCACAGTTGATAACATAGGTCTGAATCCAAATTGAGAATCATTAAGGAGGTTGTTGGCCGATAGATGCTTATGGATTTGGAGTTGCATGCAATGCTCTATTACTTTTGATAGAATGGGTATAAGAGAAATTGGTCGATAATTACTTGGACATGACTTGTCTCCTTTTTTGTGTAGTGGTGTGACCACTGTCATTTTTAAACATGTTGGGAAACAACCACTAGTAAACATCCAATTTACAACTACACAGAGTGGAGATGCTATTATATCTCCTATTATTTTAATTACAAAATTAGAAAGACCATAAATGTTTTCTGTTCTTGAACTTCTTAATTTTGCAATTGATCTCATGATATCACTTAACTGGACCTCTTTCCATTTACATGTAGGAGAAATGTGTTACAAATGTTGTAGGAAAGATACAGCTTCCTTTAGGTCCTGTTGACGTTTATTGTTTGTCTCAGCTGCAGCAGACGAACTTACGTCACAAGCATTAACGAAATAGGCATCGAATTCATCTGGTGTGATATTCACATCACAGTCATCACTTTTACAATTCTTATTTCTCCCCAGTTCCGTCTTTACAACATTTCATGCAGCTTTACATTTGTTGCCAGAATTATTAATGTAATTGTCATTTGCCTCACACTTTGCTAACCTGATTTCTGATCTGTATTTACTCTTTAACTTAATATAACTAGCTTTGTCTGCACCATGATTTTTATATTTTTCATAATAAATCATAACCAATGCTCTAAGCCTCTGCAGAGCGGGTGTGAACCACTTGGGTGTATAGTCATGTTTTCTGGTTGTTGCCGTATTTCTTTTCAGAACTTTAGGACAACAGGTCTTAAAAATGTCTGCGAGTATATTGATAAAAACTGTAAATGTATCCTCGACACTTTCACTATCAAGTAGGATGTCATTCCATCTAACCATCTGCAACTGTGCCCTGTAGTTGTCAATATTTTGATCTTACAGTAGCCTGATATGCTTTGCTTTGGGACAGTTAGATATAGGTTTATTGATTTTTAATTTTAACCATATTCCCTCATGGTCTGAAAGAAAATAAGTACTGAACAACCCTAGCTCATACAGATATTTTTCAACACTGGTGATAACATTATCAAGACAGGATAACTGCCTTGTTGGATTGTTATTAATGCAATATAGATCATGTGATCTTAACATATTCTGTAGATAAAGCTGCTTTGATGTCTTTAGCCGTATAGCAATGTTTATGTCTCCAAATATTAATATTCTATATTTGCTTAACTTTTCAAAGTGTAAAATTATTTTTTCTAAGACCTGCGTAAATAATTCACTGTCACTATCTGGAGCATGGTATACTGACACTATTATGAGTTTTAGTATCGGAAGTAGCATTGCAGCAGCTTCAAGCACATTCTCTATACAGTATTCAGCAATGTTGAAGACACTATATTGCAAATCAACCACTGAAATTTTATCGGATGCCAATTATTTCGGGTGATTTTGCTAAAATTTTCTGGCATTACTGTCCAAACACTTCCTGAGAGCTCGAAGTCGCCAGAAATTCACGCTCACTCTCTGCAAAGTTTCACCTGGTAATAAATAAGTGACTATATCTCACCCAGTGTTGCTTCGACAAAAGTTAAGCTCCACCAATGTTCACTAAAGACATACGCAAATGTTCACCTAAAACTTCAATGAAATCTTTTGTGGCCGAGCTGGGCGTCCCTAGTGAGTAGACAGGGAAATGACCCTACTGTTTTACAGCTATTGGGCTTGACCCCTATGCCGGTGGGGACGCTGTTTTTTTTCCCCTTTAAAGAATCCAGCTGTGGACAAGCCACGATGTAGAACAGAAACGCATTTATATTATTTTTACATCTATACAATAATGCTTCACATAAACTGCAAGATATGGAAACAAAATATGCTGTACTTTAAACAGGAATGAAATTAGTACATCAATAGTATCGCACACTGCACAGAAAAAAAGAAACCATAGTCCTCTAGAACATGAATCCTTTCCAAAAATGTCATGCGGACTACTGTGAACTTCACCAAAATTTAAACAATGTGACTGTTCTGTAGTTATTATGGCAGAAAAACAGGTGAAGTATGTCACAAGTTGTGAGACACCCCCCCCCCACACTTTTTAGTTCTTCTTCCTTGTCATCAGCGCTTTTGATATTACCTTCACCAGAGAGTACTAAACAATTGTAGAATGTACCAAAATATGTTGGGTTTAATTTGAGTTCCAGCAGAATATGGGCATATTTTCAATGTACCTCCTGTTTTTTATTTCAGCTTTATATGCTCACATTGCAAAACCAAATCCAATTATTTAGATGGTTTAGAACATGTTATTTCTAATGAAAACAGTCTAAAAGACCCAGAAGAAGACTTTCTTTAAAGTGGACTAGAAATACCTATTTTTTGCATGCTTACAAAAATCATCAATTTTTCCCTCAATCTTTCGGAAAATAGGAGAATGAAATTTTATATTTTAAGACCTTGTCCTTACAGGCAAAGTTTCAGACAAATCCTGCAATTATTTGCATAAAGATAAAAGGTAAACTTAATTTTTTTCCAAGCATCTACCTATTTTTTTGGCAGACTTTGCTTCAGATTATCTATATGAAAATTGCTCAAGAAATATTTCTTTATTATTTCACACAAGAGTGCAAAAAGTTGCACAAGAGGCCTAGTTTTGTGTCTTATGAAAATACTGCCAGAAGCATGTCTCAAAGTTGACAGAAACTCAGAGGTGCACTTTCGATAGCTGCACTATAGGGTAAAACAAATGACTGCCTCTGCAAGTATTGTACTGGCAACAGTAAAACTGTACCTACATCCATGGGGAACACAAAATTTTTAACAAAATCTATGATGGTCATGCGGGAACCTCTAGACGACTTGGTGTGACACTTCATGTTCTGGCATCATCCACAATATGTCTATATGATAAAGTATTTTCTTTGCAAATTTTCATTTCTTGATATGGTGTAATACCTTAACAGGTATGAAGTACACGTTTCCCAATACCATAACCATAAATGTTAAAACTATCAAATCTTTACATGCATCCATGGGCAATTTACATTTTTCATGTTCTTTGTTGTGGCAAAATTTCGAATGTATTATTCTGATTGTGTAGGAGAAAGAAAGGATACCGCAAATGCCACAATGACAGATGTGGCACATTCATCATTTTCAAACAGTGAATCTTATTGTGAAACGCTAAAACAGAGAATGTGCTACATTAATCTACTGAATGTCATCGGATCATAGTATGTGCTATATACAATAATTAGAATACCCAACAAATATAAGAATTATGTATACCATCAACCATTTGACATCCTCTGCCAGATACGAGATTCCTCTACACTTCTCCATCCATTTCAATTTTGTGTTACCTGAATTCATTTTACTCATACACTTTTTAATGATATCCATCTGTCTTCCACTTGATTACCATTTCAGTCTTTCTTATACCTTGAAAACCAACAAAGAACCTCCATGAACCACATGGCTGGCTACATGGCACAAACACTTAAACTTTGTTTTTACTTCTTGAACTATAGTTGTTTGCATGGTTCATTATTTGGTTTGGCTTCTAACCTAATGACAAATCAGTTTTCGAATGGTTTTCACACTAAATGCTTATGTCACATTGCTCCAAGAGAAAACTCATAATACATGCAGATGGTAAGCTTTGAGGAGGAGGAGGAGGAGGAGGAGGAGAAGGAGAAGAAGAGGATCAATGGAGAATCGTACACTGTATCCTTTTTGCTAGCTGCTACGTCCAGATAAAGACATACCAACTGAAGCAACACCAACAATATTATACATCATATTTGACAGATGCCAAATAAGGAGGAAGGGGATTTCTAGTCCCTCATAGTAGAATGGCAAAAAGATGTGCTAGCCATGACATTTTTTCCTTTCAAACTTAATGTGGAAGAAGCTATTGTGAGAGATGATCTTTCAAAATAGTATGATTGTATTCCCTGAAAACGTTCACTTGTTAAAAATAGGAAACTGGTCCCAGTCAATTAACATTGAAAATAATATATGTTTATGGAGAACAGTTTTTGTAAACTGTTCTCAAAAGTGAGTGTTACTCTCCAAAACTTGCTATCAACAGAATTCCACAGGGATTTAAGATGATTAGTGATATTTTCAAGCCCCAAGTTCAAGGCTTTTCTCTAAGTGAACTTCATTCAGGATAACCTAATAATAAACATGCAAAACAAGAGGACATACAGAAAACTGTTGCAGGAATAAAAGAGAACCCAAAATGGAAAGACCATACAGAACTCAAACAATAAAAGCAGAGCATTTGGAATATAGCACAAGAAGAAACTGTTAACTCAAAATCAAAGCAGATGAACATAAAAATTAGAAATAAAGGTAGTTTAATAGATAATTATAAAGGCCTGGCAAACTTTATAAACAACTGCTTTAGTAATATAGCAACAAATCTGCAAGAAAAGCATCCTAAAACACAACACACAATGGCAAAGAACTATGTATCTCTCACAATGCTACTGCTACCCACCAATGAAGAGGAAATCAATAGCATTGTACATAAATTCAATAGTAAATCATCCACAGGTTTAGATGAAGTTCCAATGTGTGTACTAAAAGACTGCATTAGCAGCATAAAAGAACCCTTAGCAGACATTATAAATGAGTCGATCTCATCAGATTGCTTCCCTAATTATCTAAAGCATGCAAAAATTCTTCCCATACACAAAAAATGTGATACAGAAAATATAGAGAATTACAGACCAGTTTCACTGCTATCTTTCTTTTTCAAAAATAATGGAAACTATTATGAAAAACAGACTTATGGAATACTTAAATAAATACCAACTCCTATGCAAAGAACAGTTCGGTTTCAGGACTGGAAAGGGAACAGAAGCAGCTATAGAACAATTTACAAGAGTTGTTCTAGAAGCCCTAGATAAAGGAGGACAAGTAACAGGCATTTTCCTAGATCTCAGTAAAGCATTTGATACAGTTGAGCATGAAATACTACTAGGTAAACTTGAAGCACTAGGAATCAGGGGAGTTGTAAATAAATGGTTTACATCTTACCTTGCAGACAGAGTGCAGAGGGTGGAGATTTCTCAAATTTCAAGTAGCTCAAATTATTTGGTGAAACATCTTTCAGATGAAGAATATTTGAAAATTGGAGTACCTCAAGGGAGTGTGTTAGGCCAAGTACTATTTCTCATTTATGTTAATGACTTCCCAAAGCGGGTAACACAAGGTGAAACAGTGTTATTTGCTGACGACAGCAATATAATAATTACAGACAGGACACCAGAAATGTTAAATGTAAAAGCTGAAAAGGCACTTACGGCAGTTCACAACTGGTCAAATAACAAGAAAGTAACAAAATAAATCTTGGGTGAACAGCCCGGTATGAGTGGGCATAGGACAATATTTCAGCAATCGACCACGTTGCCATCATCAGGTGCGCCGATGTATTGACCGGCGGTGTGCCGGCGCCATGTATATATAGGACAATCCCCCTCCCGCTCCTCTCTCAGGCAACTCCAATGAACCGGTGCGGTCCGCGCCCCACGCGTGGTCCAGGTACATGGCCCCGGCCCACCGCCGGTCAGTACATCAGCGCACCTGATGATGGCAACATGGTCAATTGCCGAAATGCTGTGTCCTATTCACACTCACACCAGGCTATTCACCCGAGATTTATTTCGCCATAAAATACGCCTGGAGAAATTGAAGAATCACAACAAAGTAACATTTAATGTGAAAAAGACTAATAACAAACTTCTATATAAAGAAAAAACCAAATATGACAAAAAGTTCAAAATGAAACCATAGAATGTGTAGCCAGCACAAAATTTTTGGGTATGTATGTTGATCAACAACTAAAATGGGATGAACATACTAGGATGCTTGGGAAAAAAATTACCACAGCATGCTATGCCTTACGAATATTAGTCACTGCATGCAATAGTTCATGCCAGAGAATGACATACTTTGCACACATACATTCTATAATAAGTTATGGCATAACATTCTGGGGTGCAAATGCCCAAAATGTGAAATGTGTGTTCAGATTGCAAAAATGAGCTATCAGAATAATGAGCAAGAGTCACAAAGAGCACACTGCAGTGAGCTATTTAAAAACTGGGGTACTCTGACAATCGCAAGTGAACATATCTTGCAAACTACAGTTTTTATTCACAAAAATATTGAGCAATATTTAGCAAACAGCTGCATACATGATCACCAAACCAGAAACAGTAATTGCTAGACAGAATGAATAAAACAAAGCCAAACCACTATGTTTTACCAAGGTGTCAAGGTATACAATAAATTGCCAAAAGTAACTCTGTAAATTTAAAGCATTCCTTAAAGAACATTTATCAAAAACTAGTTTTTACTCGATTAGAGAATTCATGCAGCATAAAATTGGCATAAATAAATAATCAGGTTAATCAATTATAAAGTGGACATTCTAGATTGTAATTTACCCACCCAAGTATTAGAGGAGTCTTGTGATCTATTTCTTTTGATTAAAGCAGGTTCTTCTGCATTATGTTATTCAATGATAAATTGTGTGTGTAATATACATAGCTTATGTGATTAAATAATGAACATACGTACGTATAATGACGACATCCATACAAAGAAATTTGTTTACGGATGAATAAATAAATAAAATTAACAGAATTTACGCTGCATTATTGTTTGATTTCAGTTACAATAACTTTGTAATTGATGTCTTGGTGAACTGAGTAGTAAGGCCAGATATGTCAGTCAGTCACAGCTGTTTCTCAGCACCACATGCTAACTATGTTGCCTGATCTCTGACAAAGAGTGTTATAACAGTTGGTAGCACCTTTTTCTTGGTGTGCACACAACATTGAGCATATGGCTTGGGTACAAGCTGGCAACTGTTCCACACCACTGGCCTCTATCAAGCACAAAGCTAAAATATAATACTGTTACCCATTTGATATCCACTGATGGATAAAGAGCTCTCTCCATACTAATTCATGTAATACAATATTCAGTTAGCTGTATCCTTGTTGCCTCTGAACATTTTCTAGTGTCACATACACTCCTTACATTAGACTGTCACTTGGTCATTTCTTCTCTCTTTGAATACAGCCATCTACCACCCTCCATTTCATTTCACTCAAAGCTACATGTTCACTACAGTTTGTTGCTTATGTCGCATTTCAACCTAACCTAGGTATGCCACTGATTCTACAAATTAGTCTGGCACTATGACCAAATTCCACAAAATGCTGTGGATTTTTTTAAGAGGGGAGGTCAAGTGTTCTGATCTCTCTTTGCTTGGGCGACATTATTATATTACCCAACAGGACAATGCCAACAATGAATATTAGTCAGGGGGAGGGAAGGAGAGAGAGATTTACCATGGCCAACTACCACATTCCCAATGGTGCAGTTTGAGTGTGACAATTTACTAGTTAGCTCTGGAAAAGAAACTTGATTCTTTCTGTCAACAAAAATTAAATCCAGTTGTGATTTACAGTAGTGTATGTGTATGGTATCAATTTTTCCCATTAATGTGAAACACATAGTGCACTTCCCAGTTTTCAACAATAAATTCATCAGCACAATACTGATATTTCAGAGGAGCACTAGGCTAATATTATTCACAAAGATTTAACATGCTTTAAACATGGAAAACTCTTCATATCTTTAATTATCTGACTTTTTTAATACACAGATGACAAGATTATGTTCCCAGTCTTCGCAAACCCTTCCAATGCAGCTTGCTAGGCTGCAGCAATACAAAGTAAAAGCCACCAATACACAGTGAATGAGAATTACACTCTACAAGAAACTAAACTGATTCCTGCATCAAACGAACTACGAAAATTATTCACGTCAAACCACGTCAAGTAAACTGGTATTAACTGATAAAGTACTAAACAAGTAACGTATACGAGGCACACTAATCGCATGTCTATACCTGTAAATACGTCAGCAGCAAAATACTTACACTGTAAACAAAGGACTGTAAATAATGAAACAGCGGATATAAGTACTCATAACACTAACGTGAATTCGCATTCGTTTGCCTTAACTTCAAAATTCTTGGACCCTTTATAGTGAAACTATACGGTCGTGTTCACAGTATTTGCTAACTGCTACCGAGGAGCAAACATGTTTACTACATACTGTCCACATGTAACATTTACAATCATCACTCACAATGTGTTCTAGTTGGATCTCCTTTTCCCCATGGCCTCAGGTAAGGCGAAGTAACTATCTCATGTCTTGTAAAATTTGTTCTGTCATGCGCGCTCTTCCGTCTTCCTCTGCATTCCCTTACAAATCCCCCGACTTCACGAGACGTAAACTGCCACTGTCTACGAGGAACAAAGTCAGAAGTGCCCGGATAGTACTTTTTCAGCAATGGCACAATCGTAGACAAATTTTGATCTTCTACAGACTTCAATTCTTCTTGTGGTTCATCATCACAAATTTCGCCTTCCTCTGGTTCATCTTGACTTCCTTTAGTCATATCCGTTAAACGCTTCTCAATGCCGTCTGCCATTTATCTTCCTAGATCAATGGATAATGCTGACACAAATACTTACAAAACAACAAATTTCAACTAAAACCGTTCACTACATTTCTTCACACTCTGATATCACAAAGACACAACTATCATTTGAAGCAAAGATTCTAGAAGTGAATCCTGTCAAAGATAGTCGAAGACACTATTTGCACTGTACATGCAAAACGATTGCACTTTTCATTGTATTTCATGCTTTTGCATCGTTATACAGTTGTAATTGATTTAACAAACGTACTTTTCTAATTCTTAAAACAGCAAGTAAGGAAATATTTCCCGTTAATAGCGCTCTTTTACATATCATATACCTCCTTCATTTTGCTGTACCAACCTCCTTGTAAGTTCGATAGTTGATACGAGTAGACGTTGGTTGATACCAACTTTTTATTCTGACCGTGGTTCTGACCTCCGATTTATAACTTCCAAACATGATAGTGTTAGCTGGCAATTTATTTGGGAATAAATGTGCAACCAGTCGCTTTATTATTTTTATTGTTTTTTGATAAGGTTTATTGTACCATCACTAGTTTGCGAGCCATTGCAGACTCATCATAGGAAGCAGGTGTGTACAGGAACGTGGACGAAATGCAGCCAGACGCTGTGGTAATGGTGAGTGCACCCCGTCGTGATATCCAGGGCAAATCAAAACAGCATCTAGCTGCACTTGGTACACGATATAACGTTTCTCTTAACATCAACATCTGATGATGACCCCACAGTGGCTCGAAAACTAGTTAGTGGTGCAATAAATCGCATCAGAAAACAGACTGGTTGCAATTTACGAGTATACTCAGATAAATTGCCAATTTAAAGCGCAGTTATAGCTTGTCATCCATATAGGACATAACGAAATGACAGTTACAAATCTAGGATTGATTGCGTTGGTGCATCGATACTGTTCAAATAAATAACAAAAAGATCAAATTTTAACATTCTTTCAGATTTATTATTGAAGCTTATCCACACTGTCGCCGAATTTGATAGGTCCACAAGCCTGAGTTTCATTGTATAAGAGTGATGGGAGGGGAATGACCATACAGCTACTTTATACTTTTATTTACAGGCTGGTTTTGGAGCGTTATATCTCCATGTTCAAAGCAAAGAATTCATTTGGTGGTATACAAATTAAGCAGCAGAGAGACTTTAGTCATCCTATTTGGTTATTGACAGCTGAATTACTAAAATTGTCAAAAGAGTTGGCTACATGCGCCCTTGAAAAGTAACATACAAGACATATACATCAGTAAAGATATGCAATACTGAGGGTCAATTCTAGGTTTCTGTATCTTCAGAAGTTTGGAATTGGCAATATACATCTACATCTATACTCTGCAAACCACTGTGAGGGGCATGGTGGATGGTCAGTATTTCATCCTTTTGTATTGTGTCACACACGTTCTTGAAACATCATTTGTCATTTTTCATACAGCAATGCTATGTCTTATTACTGTCATTAGTGCAGTGATCTGACCTTACATATGTACAAGACTTGTACAACTTCGGATTTTTGCACTGATAACCTCGCCCTTGAGCGCCCATAAGATCCTTTCAAATTGCTCACATTGGGAATGAACCATAATGTCCTGAAACTAGTCCATAAAATAAACTTATTTACTACTATAGCTGCAAGGTTTTTTCTTCCATTAGATGAATTCTTTTAGTGCTCAAACTCCAGATACGAATCTTAGGCAGAAACGAAATCATTGAGAATGCATTATATTGTATTTTATTGATCCACTAAATCACAACATTGTACAATTTCTACGTCCAATGTTGGACAAGTCAGCTGCATATATTTACAATTTAGTGTGTTAAATGAAGGATTTTGCAAAATTACAAGAACATAACAGACATTGCATTACATGTATACTTTCATTAATTAGGTGTATGCAGCCTTTTTTACTGTAAAATGAAATAATGTGTGGTAGAATGAAAAATGATGGGAGCATGTTGCAAACAATACAGAGAAATACCTTACAGACATTAAGAAATCATGTACATAACACACAACTCGACAGCCATAAGTAAATATTTATTAATTGATTAATTAACATTTACAATATTTTCCAGAAAAATAGTTAGCTGTGGAACACTTTACTTGAACAGCCCCTGCATTTTTGTTGCTTTAACTTCAACTGGTACCAGTAAGTTTATTGTACATCCATATCCAACATGCAGAAACTTTTTTGGTTATGAGTTGTTCTGCATTGTCACAAGTGGGATAGCCTGTTGCCTGGTTTCATAACTACAAATGTGTCCATTTAAAGTCAGTGGGCTGTATTTCTTTTTTTTAAGGTAGGTCTTAATGAGTGGTTCACTCACTAACACTGAGAGTATCTGTCAACTAGTGATATTGGTTGGGATCCCTCTTCCAGTGAATCACCTCCCTACTATTTGTTGAGAGACATACAAAATAAATGGCTGAAAAATTTACCCATCCAGAATGTTCACACCAGATGTCACAATATATTTACGCACTTTCCTGGTGTTAATGGTGAAGCCACGAATGCTGACACCATTATCAAGGGCTGTAAGATTTTCACTGGCCATGATTTATTCGATTTGATATCAGAGAGCATTAATACTTGCACAGATCATGTAAATTTCCTTATAAAAGTGACCAAAAAACGAGTTGTTTAATGCACTTTTGAGTCTTTGTACATGTCTGGCATTCTTCATGAAGGCAAAACGAATATGTAAAAATTTTGGAACACTTCTGGCACAGAAGCGGAAATCGTTCCTCAAATATGTCATAGTGAAGTTTCCTTTTCTTTTGAGATGTGTTAGAATAGATAACACTCACACAAGAGAGGAACATAAAAGAAAATGATGATTTGGCCCTTATTGTGATGTTATGGAGGGATTCACAAAAAAACTGTAGATTACATTATACAACAGATGAATGCCTTACAGTCGATGAAATGTATCTTTTTAGGGGCTGTTGTTCTGTAAGAGGACAGGGACGGAAGTCGGCCATGCCCTTTCAAAGGAACCATCCCAACATTTGCCTAGAGCGATTTAAGGAAATCACGGAAAACCTAAATCAGGATGACCAGACGCGGGATTGCACCGTCGTCCTCCCGAATGCGAGTCCAGTGTGCTAGCCACTGCGCCACCTCGCTCGGTTCAGTACAGAATGACAACCATGTGATTCTTTAGCTTCTCCAGGCGTATTTGTTGATGGAACAGTCCACGGGTGTATTGTCGGTTCATAGTGTCCAACACGCAAAATATTTTGGCGAAAAAACATGTTGCCAATGTCATGTGCGCAGACGAACTGATCTCAAGAGGGTGCATGGCCAACGTATATCCGTTGCCCCTGAGAGCCGCTCCGTCCACGATCCGCATCCGCGGCCGAACATTTGCAGAGAGTCTTCTTAATTAAGCTAAGAGTTGGTCCCCGAGCCTTGCTAAGAATATAGCCACAATCTCGTCTGATAAGATCGTCCCTGTACGAATTTGTATGGGCTCTCTAATGATACTATCCCAGTATTTGGAAGCTTATGCCAAGATCCTGGTATGTTCGTACTCCATCTCATGATTCTTGGACCAACAGTACTCTGACATGTTGGGACACATCAGTCGAGTGTGCCTCTGGTGTTCTTGGCAACGATCGTCAACAGAGCACACTGTCTGTCCAATATGTCTTCCACCAATGACATGAATTCTGGTATTGTCAGTCTTCCGCAAACCGAGATAGTCTTTGATGCTTCCCAATAACGTTCGTGTTTTGTTGGGTGGGCAAAAGACCGTTTTTACTCGATGGTTCTTCAATATGCGGCCGAGTTTTCCCGATAGTCCGCCAGAGTATGGTATAAAGGCAGTGACTGCCTCTTCCTTCGTGGCTTCTTCCACCTCCACAGGTTGTACTGTAATGGTGAGGCGGATACCGCGCCTAATCTGCCATTCTGGGTACCCGTTTTTGCAGACAGTTCTAAGGTGTTCCAGCTACTTGTGCACACACTCTGCGCCTATAATAGTGCGCGTCTTTGGCAGCTAGGTTGCGTGCAAAACACAGGTAAGTGTGGACTTCATTCAGACACCCCCCCCCCCTCCCTCTAGGTTGCCTAGGGTGCTATCTACTATTCTCGTGACCATGACGCGCAGAAATGGTAATCTTCCTTTTGCTTCGGTCTCCATTGTGAAACTGATGTTGGGATGTATGGAGTTCAAATGTGTAAGGAAGTCAAGGAATTGGTCCCTTCCATGGGCCAGATGACGAACACGTCATCCCCATAACGGAAATAAGCCGTGGGTTTCCACTTGGATGACGCCAAAGCTTCCTCCTCGAAGTACTCCATATACAAATTCGCGACCACAGGCAAGAGCGGGCTGCCTATTGCGACTCCTTCCGTTTGGTCATAGTATTCTTCATTAAACAGAAAATACATGAAGGTCAGGACATGCCTGAAAAGGTCGGTGGTCTTCTCATCACGTTTCTGACCAATAAGCTCTAGTGACTCTCATAGAGGTACCCTGGTGCATAACGAAATGACGTCAAAACTCAGTAGGATATCTGAGTCGTTCACCCTGAAGTTGTCGAAGCGTTTTACAAAATCCGCATAACTGCAGATATGATAGCGACATGCCTGATCGCCGAAATATTGTGCCCACTGGAGACGATGAACCAACAGTACATCCATGGGCTTTTCGATCGATGACAACCATTTTTATTTGATCGTACTGTGCACTAAAATGTGTAATAATGTGAATTACTGCATGTAACAACCCTAAATTCATAAGTTTTATGGACAAACACTTCTAAAATTCCGAAAATGGTTTTAAATGTTTAAGAATTTTTAGAAGCTGAAAAATTTAATTTTCAGGTTTTTAGAGGAATAGAACCTTATTTTTAAGGAAGTGTAGGGTAAATTTAAATACTAATAACCACTTAAATGCATCTGGCACTGCTGTTTAAAATTTATATCTTAATTATTTTGTAATATGAATAGAATGTTGGATCTATCAGATCCATCCCATCTGTTTGTGTTTTCCTTTCACCCTTCCACTCTAGAGTTAACAATTCCAACATAATGTATAATCACTACAAAAACGATCAAGTACATTACACTTGCAAAATGAGTTTCCGAATAGATTGATGGTGGTTACCAAGAAAGTTGATACCAGGAATTTAAACAGCATAAATTATGTTCCGTTCGGTTAATGGTGATAAAGTAATTTTAACTAACTTTTCAAAGATAATATGCACTTTTAATTTTATTTTGCTCTTGTCCTATGGAAGACAGTCCATAACAGAAAACTATTTTTCTCAAATATTAAGCAGGCTTGGAGTCAGATTAATGCTAAATAGACGTATAGACGTGATTAAATAAATATATATATAAATGTGTGTGTGTGTGTGTGTGTGTGTGTGTGTGTGTGTGTGTGTCTGGGTCTGTGTTTGTGTATGTATATATGTATTATTAGTACATGCATATATTCCATGTATTAATTTTGATGGAATTTTTCTTTCATGCTAAACCTGAAAAATAGTGAGGAAAGACCCACACTGGAAATTGAAGAAAAAACTGATACACCCTGAAATAAGAGATACGCTGTACTGAAATAGAAAATTTAAAGCCAAGGACGAATGCACAAAAACTTAAGGTAAGAGCAAAAGTACATGAGCTCTTGTTTTCGCATGATATCACAATTGATAGTACAGCAGATAATACACTGTCCACAGTGGATATTGCCAAAATTCTGCACTTAAGATAATTATTAATGAAAGAAGAGTCATTACCAAAAACAAGGGATTTTTATCTTTGTAAAGCATTCATGATCACGTACAGTGGAATATTTCAAACTGTTAACTGTATATGTCACTTTTGTGCTATTTGTTTAAAGTGATTGTATTTATGTGTGTAACTTTGGAACATGTGGACATATACACTGTGATTCCTAGGTATCCATAGTAATTGAAATTAAGATTACCTGGCTATATTAAAGATACCATTAATTAATTAATATATCAGAGAATGACCTTGAGAAGTACCTTTCTGTGTTAGATCTATAGACTTCGCACAGGAGAATATGAAAATAAGTAAAGAGTGTCGAAACAACCAAGCTTCCCTGAGTAAGAATGAAAGAAAATACCTTAATACTAACTGTAACAATGTCAATGGGAAAAATTTTGAACATCAACAAGGGAATGGGTGCCTGCAGAACGGAAATAGACACCCAAATTTTAACCATAAATTGAGATATGACTATGGATTTAAGCCCAGGCATAATGACAACCCGCAAAGGCACAATAGTTGAAACCAATGGCACAACAACTATGCACCACAGTGGAACCTGAACGCAAGGCTACCACTTGACAATAACAATACATACTGAGATAATACTAGGAATTGAAGGCAAAACATGAATACAAATCAACCACACTGGCCTGAATCAAACCAGAATGTGTGAATCATGGAGGTGACGGGTGAGAATCATCCAGGTTCCCTGCAGCCAGCAAATTGATTTTGGCCACATTGCTGGTTGACAGGTAGAGAGGGGCCACACCTTCAGGGAGGCATGAAAGCATAGACATGCTGCAGTACAACGAAGGTACTGCTATGCAGACAGAACTGCTAACAGAACCACTTAAGTGCAAAAAGCACTGAAACTGTGAAACAAGCTGTGATATAAGCAAAAATAGGTAGAATACCTAAGGATGTGTGCATAGAGGCAGGAGCAGTGTCCATTGTCCTAATTTATGACCTATTCAAAACAATAAGTGGGGCACAGAAACATCCCACATATCCAGTACAAAATCCGAAGGTGATTGGACCCATTGGTGCATAGTCTCAAATTATTAAGCACCAGTTGCAGGTGTAAATGATAATAAGAGAAGCAGCCTTCAAATGCTCTTTTGCCATGTTAAAGGGATTGTCAGTGGCCTGCATTCTAGGGTGCGATTTCCATTGTGAGAAAAAGGCTCGAATTGACCTTTCGAATGAGTAACTTAGTAGCCCCTAAAGAACACAGTGGGAGGAACACTGGCTGGATATGGTGCAATATGAAGAGATACATGGCAAATACTGTTAGAGTAACCAGATAAAGTGCAAGGGGCTGCAAATAATACAGATTAGTATGGTATTATGGGGCGAAAATTATAATTATTCAAACACTGAAGAAGAAGATGCTCTTGGGAGATTGAAATTTACTAGCCCTAAGGTGAAGTATATTATGGGGCAAAAACTGTAGTTATTCAAACACTGAAGGAGTAGATGCTCTTGGGAGATTGAAATTTATTAGCTCTAAGGTGAAGTAATCCGGTTATTGGAATAGCAACAGTGGAAAATCTAAATCAGCTACATCAGAATACCTAGAAATTTTTTCTCAAAAGCTGGGTATAATTAAAGGATATACCTATAACATTGAGGCTGTGCCCATGAAGCATTTTGTCACACCACACACTCTGTACTGTGGACTTAGAAAGAAGTTGTTATTAACAAAATACGAAAAATAGTACAATAGGGAATCATGGAGCCATCTTTATCACTGTACAGCATTCCCTTGGTCACCATAGGAAAATCAGGAGAAAAGATCACACTTGTATTAGATGCAAGGGATATTAATAAAACAGTAGTACCATTTCGCCCTAGACCTGAAAACCTTGAAAAATTCTTTGGAGTGAAATGTTAAATTTCAAAAGATTTAAAATATTCTTATTGGCAGGTAGAACTAACGGAAGACTCAAGAAAATATACTGCATTTATTTTTGGAGGCAGGAGTTATCAATTGAGGGTACTTCCATTTGGACTTAATATGAGTGTGGGAGTGTTTATAACAGCTTTAGACAACATATTAGGACCTGAATTACTAGGCAGGGTAACTCCTTATGTTGATAACTTGCTGAGTGCCACCTTCACATGGGAAGAACACCCTCATTTACTTGGAAGAGTGTTGAGGAAGTCTGCAGACACTGGTGTAATGGTAAATTTAGAAAAATCGAATTTCGTGAGGGAGCAAATAAAATTCCTGCAACACATCATCTCTCATCTCGGAATAGGTCCTTATCTGAAGAAAATGAAGGCCTCTGAGGATTTCCCTCACCTGAGGACAAAGAAACACCTTAAAGTATTTATCGGCCTCATAGCCTTTTTCCAACAATTTGTGCCCTACCAGATACTCAACAATAATGTTTGAATCTATTATATAAGAATACCAAATGGGTTTGGTCGGATGAATGCCAGAAAGTTTTGAAAAATATTAAGCACACAGTAATAAACTCGGACATTCTTCACCATCCTAATATGAAAAACGATTTCTGGCTGGAGACAGACATGTCTTCATATGGTGTGGGGGCGTGTTTGTTCCAAGATGAAGAGAATAATAGAAACAGATAAGAATAAATGGTTTCATAAGCAGGATTGTATACAACTGTGAAAGATCATACTCTGACACAGAGTTAGAAGCATTAACAGTAGTGCAGCCTCTGCAAAAATTTCATTAATACATGTGTGGAAAACAGGAGAAAGTCTTCTGTGACCCATAAACTTTGAGCTTTTTGTTGACCTGTAAACTGCTGCATGCAAGGCTGGCCAGATGGACAGTAGCTGTTCAAGATACAACTTTCGAATTATGTATGTTAATGGAAAAGATAACATAATGGCCGATGTCTTATCTAGATTTCCACAACGTCTTCCAGAATTAGCTGAGTTAGTGGAGCAGGCATTAAAATACGATGTTCAATTGTTAAAAGATCAAGACTACAGGAATATATTTTTCAACATGGGGGAAGATTAAACAAACAATAAGACAAAACCTAAATGATGAGTTAAATCACCATTACAAAGTAAAAGACGATGTCACATTTTATAGGAAGGGCACTAATTCTGAAGTCTCATGTGCTTAAATAGCCATCATGTGTTTAGAAAGCCTCATCTGGCATATGGACAATTCTTGGGCCCAAATAGGCACTGGAAAATGTGTAGCCACCATAGGCAGATATTGTCACTTTTTGAACTTTAAGCAGATAGTGGACAAAATTTTAAGACCATGGTCACATGTCAGCAGGGAGAGTACAGCAATAGATCAAGCAAGATTGAACTCTATCACATTATTACTACCTAAGTAATTATTCCTACAGAAATTTAGTCTCAGTGGATGTTGCAGGATCTTTGCACACAGCTAGGGATGGAGTGCAATATTTGCTAGCAGTGTATGATAAATTTGCAAAATATTTAACATTGTCTACAATGAAGAATTCAATTACAAATGCTATAATTAAAAAGATCCTGAGAGATTACATATCAAAAATTGGAAAACGTCTTGCTATCCTATTGGATAATGCATCATACTTCACCGAATTAAAATAGAAAGCTTTCCTTGCTGATCACAGCGTGAAGCATACCTTAGTTCCAAGATTCCATATGGAGGCCAGCCCAGTGGAGAGGATTTTTCGAGTGTTTGATCGTTTTTGCGAACATATGCATCAAAACAGCACACCAGATGGGCTGAGTTAGTAACCCTATTTGAAAACATACTTAACAACCTACCCCACTCAGAGATGGGCTACATACTATCCGAGATCATGGTCAGATATACGTGAGATGAATGTATAGCTATTGCCTTTGCCTGGACTGCCAGGAATGGATAACTCTGGAGAGGATAAAGTGAGTGAACTTCTAGGGAATTTAACTAGATATGCACAAATGAGAGAGGCTAAATATGTTGCACATGTGCAAAAGACAGTAAATTACCAATTATGCGACTTAGTATTGTTAAAAAACCATCACAAGTAAACATTGTTAAATAAAAGGGACAAGAAGTGGCAAATGACCTATAAGACCTTATAACATAATAGACATATCATACAATTGAAGTTGTGTTTTGGCAGATGCGGAAACTAATAAGATAAAAGGATGTACCCTTACAAAGATTTGAAGATGTATATTCAGTAACACACCCAGGTACAGATGATATAGGGTTTGCGTATTGCTTTATTTTGTCATGTTTATGTGTTTTATGCAAGTGTATGAAAAATTTTCATTTTTGTAGTAGTTGTAAATGACTGGTAATTACTTAATTGCTTATGAATTGCCTAGCAAGAACGCAAAATGTGCATCTGTGGTGCAAATAAGTCCATATGTGACAGAAGATTGCCATGTTTTAAGCATATTAAGACAAAGTAACTTCATATTTCTGTTTTGAGATAATGGGCTGAACTAAAAGGAAAGGAGTTTAATAATGAAAAAGACCTTATTTGTAAATAGAATTTTCCATTTATCTTTCATTTTTGATTTAGCAGTCATCACCTAAAGGAACAAATGTATAAGCATTTTTAAACCTATAATACTGTATATGTAACTAGTGCTATTCATTGATGCTAACCATATAAGAAAAGAATGATCAGATAGAATTATATAGAAGGACAATCATGTGTGTGGCTTATTAGCACATTAAAAGCGCCATGAGTCATCTCTGATGCCATGAGAATTTCATGTATAAAAGATATATCCGATTTAGACGAAGTCATGCCACTTGAGAGCATGCTTTTGCTCAGTTGTGGAACTTATGTCAAAATTTAACTTCATTGTAGGAAAGGCAGTTTGCAGTATTTTTTAATATAAACCAAAACATGCATGGCAGTCGTGTAGGTTAATAATGGCAATACATGAGGCCAAGATATTATTTTAGTTAACAAATAATAAGAGATAATCATGGTAAAGTCAGGCCAGAGTCTGGATTCCATTTCTGAGGATCAACTGATCAGAAAAAGTTGACATGGTGCAGTAAGACATGAAAAGAATATAAATAAATATTTACATTATTTACATTGATGCTTATGCTCAGATAACTGTATCGAAATGTGAACTATTTCATATATATGAAACTGACATTGAACAAATACTGTAAATTGCTAATCTGTGCGAATGTGAACTTTACTTGTAAAGTGTATTAGTGGCAGCAGTCAGGATGAATGGTTTTGCGCTAATTGTGACTGTAAATTAATAGTGGTTAGTGGGAGAGAAGGTGTAATATTGTACGTTTGCCAGTATGATGTACAAACCGTGGCAAGCCATCATTTTACGTTTAGGTACAGCAAGGACAGTGGTGACTGAGAAGGTTGTATTTATTGATGCTTCAATCTCGCCTGACAACACAGTGTAACTGTGTGAACCGAAACAAAAGTGCTACGCAAAAACAGTGTTAGTTGACTACAATCAAAATATAAGAGCCAATGTGTTTGGAATGGATGGAACTTATTCTGTGACAACAATGCTTATTTCTGCCTAATGAATGAGTGACACATGTTCATGGGGGAAAAACGTTTCTAAGACAGTGTGTGGCGCATACTCAGTCACCGTAGTTGGACACTTACATAGTGCCTACACTGTGGCAAGCGCTATGTTTTACAAAGACTAAAGAGTGCATCAATCGTTAACAGATTATTCATGAATTCCCTAACGAATGAAGTATGAAAATCAACCATGTTACAGCCTGTGAGGACGCTCATAAACACGCAGCTGCCATGTGATAGACAGTAATTGAAACTGGTTCTGCAGTTTACAATAATAGCGAATAATCATTATACTGAGTTCTGTCTCACAGCAAAATTATATCTGTTTCTAGTCAGAATATAATACAATGATGTGACTTTAATTTCATGCACATGTTTAGGATGAGCCGAACTGCAATGCCGAACACCAGACCAGGGAGCAACACCCACAAGACTCCAACTGACAAGAGTTCCAGCCATGCAGCTCCATGACCTGACAGTGTGTTCTGACTGGGCGTTATACCAAATTTCACAATTACAAAATGCAGTTAGATATGCATACAAATTTTACAGGAAGACATTTCACAAAGGATGGTGGTACACTTTAAAAACGCCTATTATGCCTTTTGGGCAGAGTGGAGGGCAGCATCGCAACACTTAACACTTATACGAAAGACTAACCAACGCCACCCTGTCCCTTGGCCGAAACGCCATCATACGGTCGTATATCCTTGCACAAGCCAGTGTCCCAGTAAGTACACACACTAGTATCACATTCAAGTCTCTCTTCTGAAAGTCATGTAATAGAAGGTTCTCCATTGACTTGAGGGCCAAGACCCCTCTCCAACTGGTGGAAACTGAGACGAATGCCACATCTTTAGCCGCTGGACAGGCAGCATGGACTGCCTCATGTGTAGCCGAGATGTTGTATTAGGCGATCTTCTCCAGGTGACACTTGCCCATGTCCAGGTAGTCAGCAATGACCTGAGTGTTGATGATGTGCCACCTCGCCACGCAACGTCAAGATGGCTGTCTTCCAGAGCAACCAAAGAGAGTGAGAAACGTTTCCTTGCATCGACCTGGAGACTGAGATCCCCAAGTTCAGAAACCGCCACACCTACCACTTCCTGCAACCCAATTTGCGTCTCAGCAAACAGGAGAACGTCTTCCATGAAGGCAGCAGCATAAACTCAACAATCACCAATCTGGGCACTAACATTGCCTGGAAGCCTAGCCAGTACAAGATCAAGAGAGATATTAAAAAGGACATGGGAAAGAGTATCCCCCTGCCTAATCACATGGATCAGCCTCACTGAACTTGATGACTTCCCAGACCTAGAGATGACCATTGAACCATTCAACCCCCTCATAGCAGCGCTGAATGTACCCAATGAATTCTTCAGGTAAGCCATAGGACTTCAGGGCCACTCCCGAAAGCCCCTTGGACACATCCAGGTATGCAACAAAGAGAGAATGACAGCACCTCGCGGGCTCAGTCATGGCCAAGTCCAGCAGAAAGGTGTTCTTGAGCATCATATTCTGAGAAATAAACGCCCGCTGGCGACCATCCACGACAAAGAGCCATCTAAGGCGACCAGCCAATACCTTGTGGAAGGCCCCTAGCCAGCACTGAGCAGACTGAGATCGGATGGAAGTCAGTGGAGAATGCTGGTGCAGCCACTTTAGGCAGCAAGGCAGTACGGGAACACAGGAGGTGCGATGGGGATGCATGGGAAAGCAGAAAAAGTTTAAAGAGCTTGAGGAGAAGACTGGAAGGAAAACAGCGCATCCTTGATGCACAGAGGCCATCAGGACCTGCAGCAGAACGAGGTGGAAAAAGAAATGCAGCGACTTCAACAGCACTGGTGTGTGCCCAGATGTCCAAGAAGGCCACGGCGCGGCAACCAGGAAGTAGGGACTAATTCAGGGACTGCAGCCTGCCCGTTGGTCTCTGAGTTCACCCACAACTCAGCGGACCCAGCGACAGGTTGTGAGCATTGAAATTGTGTCCCATCAAATAGTCCCCTGATGCAGTGATCTTGATTCTCGCAATATGACAGGTTGAAGACAACATACTGCAATCTGCGCCACTTCTTCTTGAGAGCAGGTGGTGGAGGTGGTGGCCGGTGGTAGTGCTGTGCAGCTCCTTCCTGTATCAGAGGAAGAGATCTTCTCATTACGTCTAGGATGGCTGGTAGCATCCCACAAAGGACGTTGGGAGGTGCTCCAGGCCCCAGGCTGATGATGTGACCTAGGGCCTGAAAACGAGGAGGTGATGCAGTAACGATGTTGGAACCCCCCAGATAACACCCTCCAATGGGGTACCAATACCAGAGCCAGGAGAAGGAGGTCAGGGAATGCTGGGTGGTGGGGCCACAGGAGGAGGCGACCGCAACTTCAAGGCAGCCACAAAGGCTGCTACGTGGTCTCGATACTCCTTCTTCCTCAGCTGTCCCTTAGTAGGCTCCAGGCTACGCTCCAGGGACAGTGGCTGGAGCCTCTGGTTGATGAAGTGGGACTCCTTGCTGAGTGGTTGGGCCTCAGCATGTGCCTCCCTCAACAACTCTTCAGACTCTCCTACTCCACGATAACCATAGATGGCGTTCAACGAAATTCAATGATACTTCAAGAGGATGACAGTTGATAAAAATTCATTATTCAAATACTATTGTGTAAACCAAGGAGATTTTTGTTGTATTTAGCCACCACATTAACAAACATTTTCAAGTGTATGAATAACAAAAACACTAATTTGAAAATTTCGTCATACGTGTGTGTGCCAACACTTGTGAATTTTGCATAAACAGTTAAATAATCAAAAGACTAAATTATAAAGCCTTTAAATTGATGAAATTTTATTGTTTCCAAAGTAATGTTTGTAGTGATATTAATTGTAAAAGTTTCAATTTTTTCTGAACCTTATTCAAATTTTGAAATTTTGTTCTATAATAACTGAAATAGGTGACATGTGAGAATCTTGTGGAGTAGCCTGTCTGCTCTGCTGGTGTTTTCTGGGGTTTTCCTTCAGCCCTTGTCCAAATGGAGGAGCATAAAATGCAGATAGTCCCCAGCATACCATAATATACAAGCTATCCCCAACATTGCCAGGAAAAGTTCAAAAACCTGTAAACAGTTGTAAAATTTTGTACCAGTACAAACGAACTGCACTATAAAACTGAAGACAATGGAGAGTTGCTTAAGTGTATCTATGTACAAACACTGCAATAAACATGAAAATGTAACCTTAAGAACTATGGCAGAGAAAATGTTTATGTCCTAAGGTGGCAGAGAAGTTCAGATGAAATGCTAGGCAGAGACATTTGACAAGTATGCGCCTAGCGCTCCCAAATGAAAGGACAGAATTTGTGACCATGAATCCCAGTGAGATAGTTTATTTACAATGTGGGAAACGTTTCATGGAAGAGTGAAATCTGAGTACAAAACCGAATAACAGTCAAATGTGAATAAAAAATCTGTGCACTGAACATTATAACTACGTGTATGAAGTGTTGTCCCTGAAAACGGTATTTATGCAATAAAAAAGTGGGATCAGTAGCTGCCATCACTCTCAGTCTCTGTATCTGATGAAATGGGATTAATGTGTGAAATTGTGTACATAAAGATTATTATGCGTATCAGATATTCATCCAGTTTTCATTTATAGAAATCTTGCATTTCCCATGTCATGATTTTAATTATTTCCGCATTTCTATCATTTTCTAACTGCGGTGCTGCAAGTTATAAGAAGATCTCTGGTGGACAAACACATGCACCACTATGCAGAAAATTCAAATTTACTCAAATATTGATTTTCGCCTCTTTCAGTACAGTAGGAAACGTCTAAAATTATTTGACTTTAGGGCGTCTTCATAAAGATATTTTTCATGTTTTCTCAGTCTTTATAGTTTTTCATATTCAAGTTAAGAACAGCACCTTTGGCCCATACTACTGATAAGAATTTAAATAATATAAACCATGTTCTGCCCCATAAATGGTAGTTGTGATTTTAAGTAACTTTTCAAAGACAATATTCAGAATAATATTCAGTCGTACAATTCTTACTTCAGTCTTGTCCTATCGAAGCCAGACCACAATGGAAAGTTATTGTTTCCAAATATTAGGCAGGATCATAGTCACATTAATACTAAACAGACGTGTACAGTGAGAGACGAAATAAGACCCAGCCACTGCATCTGCATTGTCCCAGGGAAAGCGGTGAAATGACGACAGAGCGACTCAGTGCCCCAAATTCCACACCAGAGATTGGGTGGCTATGGCTGGCTGCATCAGGCACTGGTGGTGCATGGGTGGGGGAATCTTAGTTCAAGCCCTGGGACATCAGAAAGCGGGTAGAGGTTTGGTGGTAAGGGGAAAGCAGCACTTCCAAGGGCTTTGGCTGTCAGGCAGCAGTCGAGGGTTAGAGGCCCGGTGAAAGTGTTGGCAGCTACGTCACAGGTACATCATTGTCTTCCCGGCAGCGTCTGACACAGGTTGGTCCTAGCTAGGCCCAACTGTCAGACGATAACTGCATCTCCCCAGGGAGGTGCAGATACTGTTGTTAGGGGTTTGATTATATGGAAGACGTAACACTGTCACATTACTCCACCCTACGGTAGAATATCGAAGTGTTGTCAGCGTCTCAGGATATGGTCATTGCCTCACAGAAATAGGTCAGAGCACAGAAGCAGCTCACTGTCGTGGGTGCTATGTTGGAATGGGTCGTCGACTGCAGCAGTCAGTGTCTGGAACACATCGCTTTGCTTAAAGACAGCATTTTGTTGTGGACTGGGATCGTCCACTTTGGAGGAAATCTCGCTGCCACTGAAAAAGACTAATACAGGTGCGCTGGTAGGACAAATGCGTGAGTTCTAGAGCAGCACACACACAGTGGAAATTAACACAGAACAGCGAGTAGTGAAATATATTACTCAACTTTGGTAATGCTGGTTACGACAACTGTAGAATGCTGGTTTAGCTCATTGATTACATTTCCATGAACACAAACTAAATAATGTTCTCTGAACTAAAATTGGAAGAAAACTAATGTTCTGTCTCGAAGAACAATTCCAAACTAACAGTATTCAGTCAAATCTCTTGTCAGGTGGTCTCTGTCCATACACGATAATCCTATTCGCTCTTCTGTTTCTGCTGAAGACTAATCACTGTCTATCTATTGATCACTGTTTCTACCTCACTCAATGACAAGACATGATGAATGTTTTGCACGAACTCCCTAGCTAAATTCGAACTGACTTACAACTTGCAACTCGCAACTCCTGCTAGTGCACAGTTACTTAAGCGTGCATCTCTCATCCCGCTGGCACTGCCGCTCCATGGGTTGTGATTGTCACAGGCAGCGTGACTGCGTAGCTTTGCAAGGAGATAATTAATCAGCGGTGCAGTGCCCACAAAGACATAAATTAATGTTACTATCCTCGTCCTACCCCCATGAACCATTGACCTTGCCGTTGGTGGGGAGGCTTGCGTGCCTCAGCGATACAGATAGCCGTACCGTAGGTGCAACCACAATGGGGGGGGGGGGGGTATCTGTTGAGAGGACAGACAAAGGTGTGGTTCCTGAAGAGGGGCAGCAGCCTTTTCGGTAGTTGCAGGGGCAACAGTCTGGATGATTGACTGATCTGGCCTTCCTACACTAACCAAAACGGCCTTGCTGTGATGGTACTGCGAACGGCTGAAAGCAAGGGGAAACTACAGCCGTAATTTTTCCCGAGGGCATGCAGCTTTACTGTATGGTTATATGACGATGGCGTCCTCTTGGGTAAAATATTCCGGGGGTAAAATAGTCCCCCATTCGGATCTCCGGGTGGGGACTACGCAAGAGGACGTCGTTATCAGGAGATAGAAAACTGGCGTTCTACGGATCGGACCGTGGAATGTCAGATCCCTTAATCGAGCAGGTAGGTTAGAAAATTTAAAAAGGGAAACGGATAGGTTAAAGTTAGATGTAGTGGGAATTAGTGAAGTTCGGTGGCAGGAGGAACAAGACTTTTGGTCAGGTGAACACAGGGTTACAAATACAAATTCAAATATGGGTAATGCCGGAGTAGGTTTAATAATGAATTAAAAGAATAGAAGTGCGAGTAAGCTACTACCAGCAGCGTAGTGAACGCATTACTGTGGCCAAGATAGACACGAAGCCCATGCCTACTACAGTAGTACAAGTTTATATGCCAACTAGCTCTGCAGATGATGAAGAAATTCATGAAATGTATGATGAGATAAAAGAAATTATTCAGGTAGTGAAGGGAGACGAAAATTTAATAGTCATGAGTGACTGTAATTCGAGAGTAGGAAAAGGGAGAGAAGGTAACATAGTGAGTGAATGTGGACTGGGGAAGAGAAATGAAAGAGGAAGCCGTCTGGTAGAATTTTGCACAGAGCATAACTTAATCATAGCTAACACTTGGTTCAAGAATCATAAAAGGAGGTTGTATACATGGAAGAATCCTGGAGATACTAGAAGGAATCAGATAGATTATGTAATGGTAAGACAGAGATTTAGGACCCCCGGTTTTATATTGTAAGACATTTCCAGGGGCAGATGTGGACTCTGACCCAATCTATGGGTTATGAACTGTAGATTAAAACGGAAGAAACTGCAAAAAGGTGGGAATTTAAGGAGATGGGACCTGGATAAACTAACTAAACCAGAGGTTGTACAGGGTTTCACGGAGAGAATAAGGGAATAATTGACAGGAATGGGGGAAAGAAATACAGTAGAGGAAGAATGGGTAGCTCTGAGGGATGAAGTAGTGAAGGTAGCAGAGGATCAAGTAGGTAAAAAGACGAGGGCTGGTAGAAATCCTTGGGCAACAGAAGAAATATTGAATTTAATTGATGAAAGGAGAAAATATAAAAATGCAGTAAATGAAGTAGGAAAAAGGGAACACAAACGTCTCAAAAATGAGATCGGCAGGAAGTGCAAAATGGCTAAGCAGGGATGGCTAGAGGACAAATGTAAGGATGTGGAGGCATACCTCACTAGGGGTAAGATAGATACAGCCTACAGGAAAATTAAAGAGACCTTTGGAGAAAAGAGAGCCACTTGTACGAATATCAAGAGCTCAGATGGAAACCCAATTCTAAGCAAAGAAGGGAAAGCAGAAAGGTGGAAGGAGTATATAGAGGGTCTATACAAGGGCGATGTACTTGAGGACAATATTATGGAAATGGAAGAGGATGTAGATGAAGATGAAATGGGAGATACGATACTGCGTGAAGAGTTTGATAGAGCACTGAAAGACCTGAGTCGAAACAAGGCCCCGAGAGTAGACAACATTCCATTGGAACTACTGACGGCCTTGGGAGAGCCAGTCCTGACAAAACTCTACCATCTGGTGAGCAAGATGTATGAGACAGGCGAAATACCCTCAGACTTCAAGACGAATATAATAATTCCAAGATGCTGACAGATGTGAAAATTACCGAATTATCAGTTTAATAAGTCACAGATGCAAAATACTAACGCGAATTCTTTACAGACGAATGGGAAAACTGGTAGAAGCTGACCTCGGCGAAGATCAGTTTGGATTCCGTATAAATGTTGGAACACGTGAGGCAATACTGACCCTACGACTTATCTTAGAAGAAAGATTAAGGAAAGGCAAACCTACATTTCTAGCATTTGTAGACTTGGAGAATGCTATTGACAATGTTGACTGGAATACTCTCTTTCAAATTCTAAAGGTGGGAGGGGTAAAATACAGGGAGCGGAAGGCTATTTACAATTTGTACAGAAACCAGATGGCAGTTATAAGAGTCGAGGGGCATGAAAGGGAAGTAGCAGTTGGGAAGGGAGTGAGACAGGGTTGTAGCCTGTCCCCGATGTTATTCAGTCTGTATATTGAGCAAGCAGTAAAGGAAACAAAAGAAAAATTCGGAGTAGGTATTAAAGTTCATGGAGAAGAATTAAAAACTTTGAGGTTCGCCGATGACATTGTAATTCTGTTAGAGACAGCAAAGGACTTGGAAGAGCAGTTGAACGGAATGGATAGTGTCTTGAAAGGAGAATATAAGATGAACATCAACAAAAGCAAAACGAGGATAATGGAATGTGTTCGAATTAAGTCGGGTGATGCCGAGGGAATTAGATTAGGAAATGAGACACTTAAAGTAGTAAAGGAGTTCTGCTATTTGGGGAGCAAAATAACTGATGATGGTCGAAGTAGAGAGGATATAAAATGTATACTGGCAATGGCAAGGAAAGCGTTTCTGAAGAAGAGAAATTTGTTTAACATCAAGTATAGATTTAAGTGTCAGGAAGTCATTTCTGAAAGTATTTGTATGGAGTGTATGGAAATGAAACATGGACGATAAATAGTTTGGACAAGAAGAGAATAGAAGCTTTCGAAATGTGGTGCTACAGAAGAATGCTGAAGATTAGATGGGTAGATCACATAATTAATGAGGAGGTATTGAATAGAATTGGGGAAAAGAGGAGTTTGTGGCACAACTTGACAAGAAGAAGGGACCGGTTGGTAGGACATGTTCTGAGGCATCAAGGTATCACAATTTTAGCATTCGAGGGCAGCGTGGAGGGTAAAAATCGTAGAGGGATACAAAGAGATGAATACACTAAGCAGATTCAGAAGGATGTAGGTTGTAGTAAGTACTGGGAGATGAAGAAGCTTGCACAGGATAGAGTAGCATGGAGACCTGCATCAAATCAGTCTCAGGACTGAAGACAACAACAACAACAACTATACTCGTGTACGGGGTAACATTACCGTCTGAACAACTGGAGTGCACCTAGTGCACTGCAAGAAACCTTGTAATCATCATCCTATAATCCTCGGATATCCAATGGGATCTCATGTTCCTTTTCCAAATCCAAAATGATTCTCTCCTACGTTTTAGTCAGTGTCCTCACAAGTGTTTTGGGCACAAGCCTACACATGACCTTCAAAATGTGGCTTAACAGAAGTTTATCCTACAATCTTTACATTCTGTGGTGTTGAGTTTCTTAGGGGAAGGCGCTAAAATAGTTTTAACTGAATCGCCTGGAAGAATGTCCATATATCCAGTGATAAGATTGGTCTATCAGGTTAGCGCTACATTTGTGCTTCAACAGGTATTTTACTACAGTCATTACTTTCCTCTTTCAGAGATCCTAAATGGCTTTCTCCATTTCCCACCTCAATATCTTAGGCCCACAGTCTGCTTTGGCATATTCCAATTCATGTTCCAATTATACTAGTGTACGATCTCCTTGTGTTTCATATAATTCCCTGACATTATATGTTTGTCCTGTTATTTGCGTGGTCTCAGTTTTCGATTGTTATTGACTATACCCTATTTCCTGACTTTTCTTCGATAGTTATTTGTTGGTTACTTAGCTGTTCTGTACGTTTCTTGTAATTTACCTTGTGCTTGTGGTCCTTCGGTCTCCTCATACTGACTTTTCATCCATTTCCCTGTAACTTTATCAGATAATCTTCGTAATTCATTTCTCAGTTTTCCATGGTGCTTTTTGTCCTGCTGTAGAATGGCCAGTCTTTCATTTCCCACGATTGATAATTTTATCTAACAATTTGATGTAATCCTGCCTCTCCCACCCTTTTCTTTCTTTACTTCTCCAACCTCTTCTTCCTGCCTGGCGTTTTCAACTAATGGCAATGAGTCATGGATTTTTAATGTGAAATTCGTTCAGAAGCTGAGGGTCATAGCGTATAAGTTGACTGTCATGTTATTTGTACTATTTGGTAAAATATGTAAATTTGTGACGTGTAGCCGCGTTAATGGTGCTAGTGGTATAGGTTTTGATTACAAATATGACATTTGCTCTCGCAAGTACAATAGATAAGGACACGCTTCAAGTACAGCACGAGGAAGAGACTAGAATGACATAATGTGCCATCGCTTAATTTCGACAATGTACCGATTGCAAACGTCGAACCACTTGAAAATTGTACACTAGTACAACAAGTTAAGTAAGACTGAGGCGAGACGCAATCATTTTCACGCTAAAGAGATAACTGAGCTCACCCCGCAAGTTCAGATAACATGTGGAGGCGACACCTCTTCACCCTTGACAGGACAAGTGGCCCAAAGCAAGGCGATCATGCCAGTTTCCAACAAAGTCCCAAGGCCTCATGGACGAGGTCTGATTGTTCATACTACGCTGCTCTTGTTCGCAGTAACGCTCCGTTATCCAGACGAATTCCTCCTATCCACCTTAGCGCCAGGGGCACCTCATAACATTTTACAAAAACATTGGAAGAATGACACTTTCTGTACAGATCGGTTTACTGTTCTTCCAAATTTTCGCATTTAAAATTCATACGCTTTTGAAAACGTTCCAGTCAAACCAGGAAACTTTTTTCTAGTCTCATGTTGGTACCCCGACGATTTGGTTGGATGCAACTACTTGAGGCGATGAAAATCACTGTCCCTGCATTTTTGTTTGCCATTAGAGAACAAAAATATGTCTTGAAGTGATTAAGAATTCGATGTTTTTCTCCGTCAAATAATTAATTATTTGGTCTATTGTGTGACAGGTGGTACTGACATGATGAAAACTGAAGCGTTTCCGACCGTTTTTCCTAATTTCATCGATGAGTTGTGCTAGACAAAATTTTGTATACCATTCAGTATTAGCAGTTCTTCGAGCCTGTAAAGCAATGATCGTGACATGTGCGACAAAACCAAACAAACAACCTCTCATTTTCTCGGAAGTACACTACTCGCCATTAAAATTGCTACACCAAGAAGAAATGCAGATGATAATCGGGTATTCATTGGACAAATATATTATACTAGAACTGACATGTGATTACATTTCCACGCAATTTGGGTGCACAGATCCTGAGAAATCAGTACCAAAAACAACCACCTCTGGCCGTAATAACGGCCTTGATACGCCTGGGCATTGGGTCAAGCAGAGCTTGGATGGCGTGTAACTGATACAGCTGCCCATGCAGCTTCAACACGATACCACAGTTCATCAAGAGTAGTGACTGGCGTATTGTGACGAGCCAGTTGCTCGGCCACCATTGACCAGACGTTTTCAATTGGTGAGAGATCTGGGGAATGTGCTGGCCAGGGCAGCAGTCGAACATTTTCTGTATCCAGAAAGGCCCGTACAGGACCTGCAACATGCGGTCGTGCATTATCCTGCTGAAATGTAGAGTTTCGCAGGGATCGAATGAAGGGTAGAGCCACGGGTCGTAACACATCTGAAATGTAACGTCCACTGTTCAAAGTGCCGTAAATGCGAACAAGAGGTGACCGAGACGTGTAACCAATGGCACCCCATACCATCATGACGGGTGATACGCCAGTATCTCGATGACGAATACACGCTTCCAACGTGCATTCACCGCGATGTTGCCAAACACGGATGCGCCCATCATGATGCTGTAAACAGAACCTGGATTCATCCGAATAAATGAAGTTTTGCCATTCGTGCACCCTGGTTCGTCTTTGAGTACACCATCTTAGGCGCTCCTGTCTGTGATGCAGCGTCAAGGGTAACCGCAGCCATGGTCTCTGAGCTAACAGTCCATGCTGCTGCAAACGTCGTCGAACTGTTCGTACAGATGGTTGTTGTCTTGCAAACGTCCCCATCTATTGACTCATGGATGGAGACGTGGCCGCACGATGCGTTACAGCCATGTGGATAAGATGCCTATCATCTAGACTGCTAGTGATACGAGGCCGTTGGGATCCAGCACGGCGTTCCGTATTACCCTCCAGGACCCACCGATTCCATATTCTGCTAACAGTCATTGGATCTCGACCAACGCCAGCAACAATGTCGCAATATGATAAACCGCAAATGTGATGGGCTACAATCCGACCTTTATCAAAGTCGGAAACGTGATGGTACGCATTTCTCCTCCTTACACGAGGCATCACAACAACGTTTCACTAGGCAACGCCGGTCACCTGCTGTTTCTGTATGAGAAATCGGTTGGAAATTTTCCTCATGTCAGTACGTTGAAGGTGTCGCCACCGGCGCCAACCTTGTGGCAATGCTCTGAAAAGCTGTTCATTTGCATATCACAGCATCTTCTTCCTGTCGGTTAAATTTCGCGTCTGTAGCACGTAATCTTCGTGGTGTAGCAATTTTCATGGCCAGTAGTGTACTTCACGAATGAGTCGCATGCATAATAACCAAATTCTCGATGTTCTGTTGACTACCATTACCTTGAAGTAAAGTACTTCATCACATAGGTTTCAAGATCGAAATTCATTTAGTAATTTCATTCGAACAGAGAGGAGTTTTTTGATGCTACTAATCATCATTGTAAAAGATGTTCGCCGACAGCAAGACACAAAGATGAAATAGTCCATAAAACTAAGAGATGTGTTTATACGAGGTGTGATGAGAAAGTACCGGGAATTTATATTTTTTCGGAAAGTTGTTCATCAATATCTACTTCGTCCCCATCAAAGTAATCCCGCTCAGAGATAATACACTTGTCCCAGCGCTTATTCCAATCTTGGACGCACATCTAAATCTCAGTTTTCGTTATGGTGTTCAGCTCGTTCAGTGATTCTGCTTTTATGTCATCAATGGTGGCAAAACGACGTCCTTTCACAGTTCTCTTCAGCCCCAGGAATAGATAGAAATCGCAGAGCGCCATGTCCGGCGAATATGGTGACTGAGGCAAAATAACGGTATTGTTTTTCACCAAAAAATCGCGAACAAGCATTGATGCCTGAGCGGGAGCATTATCGTGGTGCAATTTTCACGAGAGATTTTGCCAATTATAGTCGTCTTCTTCGGATTGTTTCACGCAAACAGCACTTAACTTTCGGGTAGTATTCCTTACCGACCATACGACCGTAAGGTAGCAAATCATGATGCAGTGTCCCATTGTAATCGAAGAAAACAGTAAGAAGAACCTTCACATGTGATCTAACTCGTCGATTTTTTATTTATTTTTTACTTTTATTTTATTTTTTATTTATTTATGTATTTTTTTTTTTTTTTTTTGTCTCTTCTGGCACTTCCCATTGGGACGATTAGACCTCGATTTCGACGTCATACACATATACCCATTTTTCATCATGTTATAATCTCCTTTAGAAGTTCTACATTCAGCAATTCCTGAGCGATGTCTAGGCGACATCGTTTTTGGTCAAAATTCAACAATTTGGAAAGAAAATTTGCAGCTACAGGCTTAACGCCCAAAACACACAAAAAAATTGCTTGGCATGAGACAAAGGATATGCCGACATCATCAACAACCTCTCTGATCGTGACTGTCAGTTTTTCTTTACTTCTACTCTGTCGTCAGTAACTGATATACTAGGGCGCCCAGGGGCAGTCGTTGTCCTCGTCTTCTTGCCTCTCTTTGAAACGTTTACACCACTCGTAAACTCTTTATCTTATACGTAGCAGATTCGCCAAAAACCACAGTCAACATTTAGAATGCGGTGCAGCACTTTACTTCATTTTTCAAGCAAAATGTAATACAAAAGCACTGATTCATCTTTTTCGAAAGTATAGAAAGCGGAAACGCTTATGACCTTATTGTCAAGAAAACTAAAGTATTCAAAATAGCTGAAAATGCAAACATACATCAGGAACACGTACGTACACAACAAGATAAAAAAATAGAAGTCGGATCTACAAATCCCGTGAAATTAAAAAAAATACGGTAACATTTTGACCATACCTCATATTTTACACACAACTTCATAATACCAAAGACTTCCAGTGAGTAACTTACGTTTACTTTCTGACATAGACTAGCAGTCATGTTAATATTTCTGGCCGCTTTGGAAACATTCTGGTCATTAGCCTATGCCACAAAAATTGCAGCAAATTTATAACAAATAACACTGACCATTTAATTATGAGAAATTATATAAAAAACGACGCAGTTTTGATAGATCATCACTGTGCCATAGCAGTGAAATATACTTTCATTGCATGCAAGTTATGACACTAAAAGCGTCAAACATGGGAGGCCTTGAAACTTCCTGGCAGATTAAAACTGTGTACCAGGCCGAGACTCGAACTCGGGACCTTTGACTTTCGCGGGCAAGTGCTCTGCCAACTGAGCTACCCAAGCACGACTCACGACCCGTCCTCACAGCTTCAATTCTGGCAGTACCTCGTCTCCTACCTTCCAAACTTCATAGAAGCTCTTCTGCGAACCTTGCAGAACATGCACTCCTGGAAGAAAGGATATTGCGGAGACATGGCTTAGCCACAGCCTGGGGGGATGTTTCCAGAATGAGATTTTCACTCTGCAGCGGAAGATGCGCTTATATGAAACTTCCTGGCAGGTTAAAACTGTGTGCCAGACCGAGACTCGAACTCAGGAGCTTTGTCTTTCGCGGGCAAGTGCTCTACCAACTGAGCAATTCAAGCACGACTCACGACTCGTCCTCACAGCTTCAATTCTGCCTGTACCTCGTCTCCTACCTTGGGTAGCTCAGTTGATAGAGCACTTGCCCGTAAAAGGCACAGGTCCCGAGTTGGAGTCTCGGTCTGGCACACAGTTTTAATATGCCAGGAAGTCTCATATCAGCGCACACTCCTCTGCAGAGTGAAAATCTCATTATGGGAGGCCATAACTACCAACATGTTGTTTCCTGTCCTGATACTATAACAAATCGTACCTAAAATTAAGCGTGTTCGAAATATCCTCAAGATGCTGATGCTTTGAAACAGCTTATTTTCATAATTCGTATGCAGTATACACTGGCCGAAAGCAAAATTAGTACACCCTCTTAGAGGTTTCCAATTCACCCAACATTTATTATTTCAATAGTGTGCGGATGTGTTCGAGGAAAAGGAGAAGGTGGGGGAAGGGCACGAGGTCGTAGAGGATGCGCGTGGGGGACGGAAGGTGGATGCAGAAGGCGAGGCAGAGCGCACGGCGTTCGAGGATTTGGAGGGCTTTATAGAACCGGGGATGGGCGGAAATCCAAGCTACGCTGGCATAACAGAGGATGGGGCGGATCAAGGATTTGTAGGTGTGAAGGATGGTGGAAGGATGCAGACCCCACGTCCGGCCGGGCAGGAGTTTCAGGAGGCGGAGGCGGTTGTGAGCTTTATTTTGGATGGTAAGGAGATGGGGAGTCCAGGTGAGGGGGAGGTCGAGGATGAGGCCAAGGTATTTGAGGGTAGGAGTGAGGTGGATAGGACGGCCATAAATGGTGAGGTAGGAATCATGGAGGCGGAAGGAGCGGGTGGTGTGGCCTGCTGTCTGGTCTTTTTTTTTCTTTTTTTCTTTTCTTTTTCTTTATTGTGATTTTAAAACCTGTGGAACAGGTAGGCTGGCAGCGGCACAAGACGCCGCTCTTCAGTCAAAGAGAGTACAATGACATAAACAGAGAAGATACATCACTTGGAAAAACGGCGGGAAAAACAGTAGACACACGAACATAAAAAAAAAATGAAGCCGTTCACACTCGATGACAATCCACACTACGAACTGTTGACACGACGCACAAACACTGAAGAAGACGATGGCACTGGTGAACGATGGAGTGTGATGGTGAACACTGAACACTAAACACAAAACACTGATAGCGGTGATCTCCGGCACGCGAATGTCCACTTAGCATGTGCGAGTCCGGGGACCTGCCAAGAGGGGAACAGGGGTGAGGTGGGGGAGAGGGGAGAAAAAGGATGCCAATGGCTGAGGAGATGGGGGCAGGAGGAGAGGGACTGGGGAGGGGAAGCCCAGGGGAGGAGGGGGGAGAAATGGAGGAGGGAGGGAAAGGGAGAGAAGGGAGGGAGGGTACCCAGAGGAGCAAGCACTGGAGGAGGGCAGGAGGATCAAAGTTGGTAGGAGGGGTAGATGGAGGGGAGGAGGGCATCATCAGGGAGGGGGAGCTGGTGGAAGCCACCTTGGGAGAGGGTAAGGAGGGTGGAGAGATGGAGACCGAGCGAGACATGCGAATACAGGCGCGGCAGCGGGCGGGGGTGGGAGAGGATCGGGGAGAGGAGCGGGTGAGGAGGATCGAGTTTGCGGGAGGTGTACAGGATCCGTATGCTTTCAAGGAAAAGGAGGAGGTGGGGGAAGGGGATGAGATCGTACATGACCTGCGTGGGGGAGGGGAGACGGATGCGATAGGCGAGGCAGAGAGCATAACGTTCAAGGATTTGGAGGGATTTATAAAAGGTAGGGGGGGGTGGAGATCCAAGCCGGATGGGCATAACAAAGGATAGGACGGATGAGGGATTTATAGCCGTGGAGGATGGTGGAGGGGTCCAGACCCCACGTACGGGCAGAGAGGAACTGGAGGAGACTGAGTCGGGAGCGTGCCTTGGCTTGGATTGTCCGGAGGTGGGGAGTCCAGGAGAGGCGGCGGTCAAGGGTGACGCTAAGGTACTTAAGGGTGGAAGTGAGGGCGATAGGACGGCCATAGATGGTGAGATAGAAATCAAGGAGGGGGAAGGAAGGGGTGGTTTTGCCTACAATGATCGCCTGACTGGCTGGTCTATCGGGGGCGCCGCTGTTGGCCGCTGGAACCATGTGTTCCACTGTGGCGCCCTCACACTAAAAGCGGGACAGGAGGTGCCCACCGCCACAGCTTACGGCGCGGTGGTGCAGAGACCTCTACGGGTCTTCGACGTCCATGACGTCTGGCGTGGATTCAAATTACGCGGCGCGCGGTACCAGACGGTTTACTTTCGTAGGGAAACACAGTGGTTGTCTTGTAAAGTGTTCGTTATAATATGTTTCGACCTCAGATTTCTCAAGAACTTCGCAATATTTTATTTTTCATTTTGTTCTATTCACAAAGGAATCTTTTATCTCCTTGGATTTAGTTCCACTGCTAACAGTTCGTTAACTTACACATTTGGTAATGCAGCCATATTCCAGCCACAACAAAAACGAACAATACAAACCGTCATCAGTGCAAAGGTTTTGTGCATAAACATGATGTTGTTGTCGTTGTGGTCTTCAGTCCTGAGACTGGTTTGATGCAGCTCTCCATGCTACTCTATCCTGTGCAAGCCTCTTCATCTCCCAGTACCTACTGCAACCTAGATCCTTCTGAATCTGCTTAGTGTATTCATCTCTTGGTCTCCCTCTACGATTTTTACCCTCCACGCTGCCCTCCAATACTAAATTTGTGATCCCTTGATGCCTCAGAACATGTCCTACCAACCGATCCCTTCTTCTGGCCAAGTTGTGCCACAAACTTCTCTTCTCCCCAATCCTATTCAATACTTCCTCATTAGTTATGTGATCTACCCATCTAATCTTCAGCATTCTTCTGTAGCACCACATTTCGAAAGCTTCTATTCTCTTCTTGTCCAAACTATTTATCGTCCATGTTTCACTTCCATACATGGCTACACTCCACACAAATACTTTCAAAAATGACTTCCTGACACTTAAATCTATACTCGATGTTAACAAATTTCTCTTCTTCAGAAACGCTTTCCTTGCCATTGCCAGTCTACATTTTATATCCTCTCTACTTCGACCATCATCAGTTATTTTGCTCCCCAAATAGCAAAACTCCTTTACTACTTTAAGTGTCTCATTTCCTAATCTAACTCCCTCAGCATCACCCGACTTAATTCTACTACATTCCATTATCCTCGTTTTGCTTTTGTTGATGTTCATCTTATATCCTCCTTTCAAGACACTGTCCATTCCATTCAACTGCTCTTCCAAGTCCTTTGCTGTCTCGGACAGAATTACAATGTCATCGGCGAACCTCAAAGTTTTTATTTCTTCTCCATGGATTTTAATACCTACTCCGAATTTTTCTTTTGTTTCCTTTACTGCTTGCTCAATATACAGATTGAATAACATCGGGGAGAGGCTACAACCCTGTCTTACTCCCTTCCCAACCACTGCTTCCCTTTCATGTCCCTCGACTCTTATAACTGCCATCTGGTTTCTGTACAAATTGTAAATAGCCTTTCGCTCCCTGTATTTTACCCCTGCCACCTTTAGAATTTGAAAGAGAGTATTCCAGTCAACATTGTCAAACGCTTTCTCTAAGTCTACAAACATGATGACATTTTTGAAATAGCACATGATAATGCTTACAACGCATTTACTATCAAAGTAGCTTTTTTTCCAAACAATGTGTGACTTTGCAACAGCTTTGGTATCATTTATGGTACCTTTCTCCTCAATCCGTTGTCTTGGCATTTTTTGACACTAATTTGCCTACTGAATAAAAAGTGGAAGTGGCCTATACACTGAACTGTGAGGCAGGTGAAAATATTAAATCAGTTGAAGCAGGAATCCATCAAATTCCAAAATTTATCAGTTCGATGCCACTGCAAACGAGCTGTCTTAAGGAATTTGTCATTTATGCCAAATCTGGTTAAAAATCTGAAGATTTCGGATAAAATGTTGGACTGTCCAGAGACATTAAGTGACTGCCTGGTTACGACCTTCTATTTTTTTATATTTTTACGACACAACCAAATGAGCACTGTGAAATGTCTATGTGATTTTTGTCGTAAAAATATAGAAAATAAAAGAATTCAGATATCGTCACACACTAAAGCCAATCACTGAACTGAACGTTGTGCATAATTCGGCAGAAAGAGACGTCAACTCAAGTAGGATTACATTCAATTATTTGGAATAAATGAGAGAAAGAAGCAGTACGTGCTTAAGATTGTATCTGAGTCTCCAGCGCAAAAAAAGGCTTTATCAAAGACGAGCGATTTTCAAAACAAATTTTAACTATCTACTCATATTTGTATGACAAACGTTGCACATAGTACTGTTGTAGATGGATTATTAAAGTTAATACAGCAGCCAAACTAGCGAAATAAAATTCTTGGTTAATCAGCCATAGGAGAGGAATTCCACCTTACGCAAGACACTGTTTCATGGTTTGTTTTTCTTACTACCCCTATGTGTTTTATTTATTCAGCGACTAGTTCTTTCGTTATATTCAGTTGTGTTCAATCTTTTTTGTTGTATTATGATGCGTTGGGTTGCTGTTATGATGTTCTCTATTGTTTTGTGGGACACCATTGCATTTGTGTGACGTTTGGGGCCATTTTCAAGCAGGCTGCTTCCATGTTCAGATAAATTTGTGTCTTTTCGACTAAGCACTCGTTTGTGAAAAATGTGTTTACGATATTGATGTTGTAATGGCATACCCTCTGTGTGATTTAACATTTTCGTGAGTTTCTTATTCAGTTTTCGTTTTCTTTCTATTAAAGCATTTGCATTTTTTATATCCCTGTGCTTTATTCCATAAAAAATGATGTATATTTTATATGGTTTGTTAGGTGATGCACTATTCAGTGCTTGTTTTTGGAATACAGATATTGGATTTCCTGCTTTATTCATGTGATTTCAACTTTACATTTTGTATGTTATGCTGCAGTCATCATTACACAGATGGGAGTTATGTTATAGACCGCCGGCCCCTGTGGCCAAGCAGTTCTAGGCGCTTCAGTCTGGAACCGCGCGACGCTACGGTCGCAGGTCCGAATCCTGCCTCGGACATGGACGTGTGTGATGTCCGAAGGTTAGTTAGGTTTAAGTAGTTCTAAGTTCTAGGCTCAAATGGTTCAAATGGCTCTGAGCACTATGGGACTTAACATCTGTGGTCATCAGTCCTCTAGAACTTAGAACTACTTAAACCTAACTAACCTAAGGACATCACACACATCCATGCCTGAGGCAGGAGTCGAACCTGCGATCGTAGCAGTCGCGCGGTTCCGGACTGAGCGCCTAGAACCGCTAGACCACCGCGGCCGGCTAAGTTCTAGGGAACTGATGACCTAAGATGTTAAGTCCCATAGTGTTCAGAGCCATTTGGACCGTTTTTGTTATAGACCAAACATACTTTGTTAAATTCTGTTTTAGTTATAGTTCTTTGAAGTTTGATCGTTGTGTTCTGGAAATTTTTTGAAGGGTCTCGAGGAAAATACTTGGCTTAGCGTTGAAATTATCATCTTTTGGTTGTTATTCTCCGTGCTTGCTAAGAGAAACTGGAGAGCAATTCTACCTTATGCAGGACACTGATCAGCCAGAGCATTATTGCGAAATTTCCCCCATCCCCCTGCTGTGCTACATGGCTGTACTGCTAGGTGTGACAACATCACAGTCATACTGATATCAAACTAATTAATTATTCAATAAAATTAACCCTTCTCCCTCTTCCACCTTCCCCCACCCTCCCCCTTCCCATGCCCTCCTACAGAGCTGGCTAGTATTCTGGCCAGGTCCTACATTCTTGCCAAAATTCCCCCCTCCCCCGCCCTTTCCCCTGCCCCTCCCATCCCATGACGTAAACCAGATGGCGGCCTGGAAATCCCTCGGTGGTGTCACTGGGACTCAAACCCCGGTCCTCCTGGGTGGGGATCCCAAGCGCATCTTACGCCGTGATGAGGTCATGAGTTTTCCCTAGCCGACAGATGGGCCCATTCCCTGATCACACTTCGCCTGTCCCTTTGCCCCCCTTCTCGCTTCCCCTCCACCACCCCGCCACCCCTGGAAATAGCAAGAAATTTGTTCAGTCTGTGTTGAGCTGCCGGACTAGGAGGATCAATACAGTATTTATTTAAACAGCTTTATCCTACTTATTTATTTAAACAATAATAAATGCCGCCATCAGAGGATATACCACACCTTGCAGAATAAAATGGCGGGCAAAATCTCTCACTCGGTGTCGGAATGTTGGGCTGGGATGATATCACAACAGTATGCCGTCAATCACATTGCATTAAACAATGTAAGACATTGGAATATTGTTTAAATGATATCCAGGAGGCAAGCCTGTGAGGAATATTGTTTATTTAGCCAGTTTGTGGGAATGGATTTCACACAGTTTATTTATTTCTAAAGATCATGATACAGCTTGAAATTGGCGGTGTCACACAACTGGTGTTAAAAAAGTTCACAGTATCACTCAAAAATAGTAGGGTGCAGACTCCAACTCTACATAGAGCGCTCCCTTCCCCTATAATTCGAAATAAATAAATACATATGTCGGTAACTCTAAATAGGACGTTTGCCACATTTCGAGTTTTAGCTGCTTGTTTGAAGGCACTCTCAGAGAGAGAAAAATTTCTGAGTCCTACAGCTGCTATGATGTTTATCACTTTTCTGAAACGCTGAGTGGGTTCAGTTTATATTTGCTGCTGCAGTCAGGGATGTTATTGCTCTTACCTTTTATTTCCCTCACTTTTCGAAGCACACTGGTGTCTAAGCACAGACGAAAATATCAGAACAATTACATATCTAAAAGTTCATGACATATTTCGAAACCTACAACAGATTATGAAAAAAGCACAGACAGAACTCGAAGCACTGACCTACAGACGAGAAAAACGGCTGCCATTATCGGTCTGGAGATGCTCTAAAGCCACAATGGTGGATGGGGGACAGCATACCATTTGTCCGAACAAGAGGAGGCTGGTCTGCCTGGACTTGTCTCTGAACATCACGTGACTCTCAGACGTCATGGAACATTCCGTAGATATCTTGCGCCTGTCTTGTTCGAACCAGTCTGTAGAGACTCCTACACCCGCCACAAAGGCTGTCTTACGACTCTCTGACGTCATGGAACTTCGTGTGAATGGAGCATTCTGATTGGCTCTTACTGAATTTACCCGCCAAACTGCTACTGCTGGTGTGGCAGCGCCGTCCGCCGCTTTCTACAGATGGACAAATTACGAGATTTTCAGCGAAAAACTATTCTGTACAGATCGAAAAACGTACAGCTGTCATATTGCACTGACAGTTAAACTCTGCAAAAGTGGTCTACAGATCACGAAATATGGAAAATATCGCCAAAGATACTTCGTTAATTACACTGCTCTCCTACTGTCTAGGAAAGCTTGAATTTCTAGACGTGAAACTGATGTCCAACCAAGCGGAATCACCAGAAACGATTGTACCACCATGCCATATCGTTGTAGTAAACACACAATTCTATACTAAACCACACAAAATCATCACTTCTGTATCCTGCATATAGCTATCGACCATAGATGACAGGGATGAACGACGGCTGCGGAGATTTGTTTGGGCGAAGGGACGTGCAACCGCCGAGCAGCTGACCGCCCAGATGAACCAAGGGGCTACGAACAGTGTCTCGTCAACGACCGTTCAACGAACGTTGCTGTGTATGGGCCTCCGCAGCAAGCGCCTAGTTCGTGCACCTATGCTGACTGCTGTTCGTCGGCGACGAAGGTTGGAACTGCACTCAACTGGACGTCCACGGAGTGCCGACAAGTGGCCTTTTCAGATGAATCACCCTTTATTCTCCATCGGGCAGATGGCCGTTGGCGTGAAACGTTTGAAAGCAAACGCCCTGCAACAGTTACGACCTGGGGAACGTTTTCGTCGCATTCCCTGGATGATCTCGTTATTCTGGAAGACACTACGGATCAACGTAAGTATGCATCTATTCTTGGGAATCATGTCTACTCCTACATGCAATTTGTTTTCTCCTCTATATCTACATATATACTCCGCTAGCCACCAAGCGGTGTGTGGAGAGGGGCACAATTCGCGCCAAAGTCATATCCCCCCCTCCCTCCCTCTGTTCCACTCGCGGATCGCGCGAGGGAAAAACGACTGTTCTGAACTCCTCAGTACGAGCTCTAATTTCCCTTACCTTTGAATGATGATCACTGCGCGATTTGAAAGTTGGTGGTAATAATATATGCTCGACATCCTAGGTGAAGATCGGGTTTCGGAATTTAGTGAGCAGCCCCTTCCGTTTAGCGCGCCGTCTTATCTGCAAGTGTGCCCCACTTCAAACTTTCTACGAGATTTGTAACGCTCTCGCGATGGCTAAATGTGCCAGTCATGAATCTTGCCACTCTTCTTTGGACCTTCTCAATCTCTTGAATCAGACCCAACTGGTAAGGGTCCCATACAGACGAGGGTCCCATACAGACGAACAATACTCTAAGACTGGACAAACTAACGTATTGGAAGCTATTTCCTTTGTTGAAGGACTGCATCGCTGCAGGATTCCACCAATTAACGGCAATCTAGAGTTTGCCTTACCCGTTACTTGTGTAATCTGATCATTCCATTTGAGATCATTCCGAATAGTCACACCCAGATACTTGACGGATGTTACCGCTTCCAAAGACTGGGCGTTTATTTTGTACTCGTACATTAATCGGGATTTTCGCCTTGTTATACGCAGTAGGTTACACTTACTAATATTGAGAGATAACTGCGTCATTACACCACGCATTAATTTTCTGCAAATCCTCATTGATTTGTTCACAACTTTCGTGTGATACTACTTTCTTGTAGACTACAGCATCATCGGCAAACAGTCTAATGCCGCTGTCAATAGCATCAACCAGGTCGTTTATGTAAATCGTAAAAAGCTGCGGACCTATTACGCTGCCCTGGGGCACACCTGAAGTTACGCTTGTTGCTGTTAAGTCACCCCGTTTAGGACGACATACTGCTTCCTGTCTGTTAGAAAACTTTCTATCCAACCGCATATGTCATCGGATAGTCCGTAAGGGCGCACTTTTTGGAGCAAGCGACAGTGCGGAACTGAGTCGAACGCCTTCTGAAAGTCGGCGCGATGGAAGCTATCAGCGGAACAATGCGTCACACAGCTCGCATTGTACGTGTGTGGTTAGAAGAGCAACGGAATGAGTTGGCCGTACTCCCCTGGCTACCAAACACCCCGGATTTAAACCCAGTTGAGAATCCTTAGGACCCCCTCGATGGGTCTGTTATCGCACATGGATTCTCAACTGCCAAACCTACCGGACCTGACTGCGGCACTGGAGTTGGCATAGTTGTAAATCCCTGTCGGTAGCTTCCAGAACCTCTCTGACTCTCTTACTCCACGTCCGCGCTGCTAAAGCAGGATATCTAGGCTTTTGACAGCTGGTCATTAACGTGACTGGACCGTGTAAAAGTTGCTGTATAGCCGTATGTTCTTCCCTTACTCGTAATCGAAGTACAAATGTGAAGTTGCAGTGAAGTGATTAAAACACAGCGGAGTGGAACAGCTCATGGCAAAGGCCTGGATTATGTGAACACTTTGGCTTTTGACCGTGGACTACTGCAGTACTGTAACATCGAAAGTTACGTAGCATGCCCACACGAAGCCTTTGCAAAGAGTGCATGCTGCTCCATTTCGCTGTCTTTTAACCGCATAATGAAACTTCACATTTGCAATTCGATGACGAATAAGGAAGAACGTACAATGCAGCAATCTCTATTTTGGTAAACACGACTGTGTAAATACTGCATATATAATACATATTGTCCCAAGCAAATGTTTAGCTCTTTGCCAAATAGTGCCTCGTTTATGACTCTTGTGAAATTCTGGCCCTTGTTGTCTGTAACACTGCACTGCTTCTACAGTGGCTTGTGAGCCCCTCGTTCTAAATTCCTAACGTTCAAACCTAATTTGTACAGAGTTCTGCAGATAAATCACCTTGATTCTTAGTAGTGCGACCCATCTCCGTATTAAAAAATATTTTTATTCGGTTTTAGCCGTTAGATCTCGGGTACATGTCTCGTAAGAGATCGAACACAACGCAGAGACATTGTATTCAACAGTGGCTACTATATAGTTAGTGGCATCAGTATGGTTTGATCTCGAAAGTTGGCAACGAGCAGATGCGACACATTAGAAGGCCGAAATGGTCACTTTTACCGTGTTTGCACTAGGGAACCGAAACTTTATATCTTCTTGCTTAAAACACTAAATGTAAGGAGACGATATAGAAAACTCAATTCAAGTGTTGTGCTGCCGTAGTCAGTGTATCAACCTACAAAATACTCTTTCTTCGTTGGTCTGTTGCTACGGATACGGTCATTGTACACCTCGTTAGAGATTTTTCTTACCTAAATCGCGTTACGAATGTGTAGCTAAAATAAAATACGGATTGTCAGCTAAGGTGCTGAAAGTATATGAGCACAACTTAATTTGCGTACATAGTGCGGAAGGCTTAATAAAGAAACAAACGTGACTGGAATGGCGAAAACGTAAAGCAACAATGTCAACGATACATAAACACCTACGAAACGTTTCATAGAGCTGTGTTAATTCCTATAGTTGTAACTTACATATCAGGAACCAAATACGCCGAATGCCAATTTCTTCAATTCTCATTCCGTGGTAGTTGTTGATTCACGTCTGAACTCTTTGCATACATCATTTAAAAATCTCTGATCTTTCGCGACGGTGATTTCTTTGGATTTAAAATGCTGTGGCACGATAAATGGTCAAGTGTGTGTCGTTATTGTTAGATTTGTCATTTGTACAAGTGAGATGAAAGTGCAATTTGTCGTGGTAATCCTGTTTTTCGTCAGCCACGCCGATGGCGTAAGACCCAGTTTAAATAACAGACCAATTATAGGTAAGTACATGATCAGTAATATTCAATATTTGTTGCACGCCTTTTTATCACGATCGCTTTTGTGTAAGATTGTCTACATGTTGCAAATCTAGATGGTCTTGTTAAAATATTTTGCGCATTGCAAAAAAATGCATTCTCTTCTCCAAGTGTCTATCTTCAGGAATAATGTGTCGTTACACTAACATTGTTTTCTTCGGCGACTCCGAATGAAAAACAGTTGTAAGCTATTGAACATTTGATAACCTCCATGGTATATATCGAATTCCTGAACGAATCATTGTAGAAGTATATCGGAGAACCGGATTTTTGCATTACTAAATCTTACTCTGTTGTAAAGTTGATTTGAAATGATTATTGACGAAAGATAAGCGGTAATACATTAGTGGAAGACAAAATGTCCGTCTCCGAATCATGTTTTAGATTTTAGAATACAGTTTTAGTATGTCACGCGGGTGGATTTTTCGTATGGGTTTGCTTGTTTGTTTGCTACATCAATATCCTTAAGCCAGCTTAGAGTGTGTGGGTGAGGATACATGGTGTACCATATTCACTTCCTTACTTTTCTGTTCATAGTCGCGAAGGCCGCGAGGAGCGATCATCTCTCGGTATCTTTTCGTATGCGCTGAAATCTATCTAATTTTATTTTCATGTTCTTTTTGCGAGATACATGTAGGAGGAAACAATATGCTGGTTTACTCTAATGATGGACCACAACGTCACTCACAACGTTCCTCTTGTAGCGCTAACCACATGAAGGTGGATGAACATCAACTCTGACGCTTTCGTGCTGCTAAACATCGGTCGAAAGAAGGGTTTTGTATGCTACGTGCTTCGTGGGTGAATTACGCTTACTGAGGAGTCTACTGTCGATAGTCAGTGTGACGTCTGCCTTTCTCGCGGTTAATTTTATGTGGTTGTTAAATTTAAAATCGCTCATTACGGAGCCTCCAAATACTTAATGAATGTGTTGCCAATGATAGTTCTTAAGTCGCGTGATCATACAGTAATGAGTCTTTCGCTTATTTATGTGTAATGCGCTGTATCTGTTTTTCTGTATGAGCTGCAATCCCCGTACAAAACGTCGATTCTCTGTAGGTCTTCCTGCATTTTGTAACTGTGTGACTTCTCTGTATACAGAGAGTCTCCATAATTCCCTTCCACAAAACCGGGACAGACGCCTACTAGCAATGAAATAATAGCGCAATGTCGATGAAATAAGTAACACAAATATATTTGGCGTAGTTTTAATGCGAAATTTGTATTTTATTATTCATTGTGAAATTTATGTATTATTATTCCAATTGTGCTTTTGTGATGACTGTACAGAGAGTCAACGTATTTCCACATTTTGTTACTGGAGATTAGCTTATAGAATTCAGAACAACTGAAATTTACCGTATTGTATTGGATGTCTAGAATAGCCCTAATTGATGCCAAATTTAACTCACTTTTTCTTCAGGCCAGTGAGCATTCATTAGTGGTGACGGTGTCTCCACGTTAGCATTGTGGCCACGAAGGGAGAATTAAAGTGAACTAGTTTCAGTAGTTCAGAGTATTGGTCTTATGATAATACTGTTTTCGAAGAACAGTACCCACTTTTTGCTGGCTAACAAACCACTGAATTCTGTGTTTACTTATTTTGTCTCAAAAAATACTTAAATTTCGTGAACTGATCAAAGCAAATACTCTCACTCAATTTACAATCGCTATGCTCAGCCAGCTATTTGAAGAAATGTTCTACCTGATGCCATGTAGGGCTGCCGTCTACAGAAGTAACTGACCAAAATGTTACAACTGTGACAGAGACTCGCTTCATTTCATCACATATTCAGTAGTTGTCTCATAAAGTCATATGCTTTCGTCTTGAAACGTCTGATATCGTACTTTAGGCGAATCAGCTTGCAAATTCTTCACTTTTGTAACAACAAAACTATCATTCTGTCGTTCTGTTATTGTGTCAAATACTTCACGTAGCACATGCCTAACCTCATTCGATGAAATCTCTTTCTCTTGGATTCTGGCAATCCTTTTTTGAATCAGACCCATCTGCGTCATGAGGAGCGAGAAATAAGACTCGCCAACTTCATTTGAGAAAAAAGAGACTTAGGGAGAATCGGAAATTTGTCCAATGACATGAAACAAAATTTTAATGGCTTAAACATATGTAAAAATCTTTCACTATCTTGTTTTTACGTGACTTTGGAGGTCTTGATACGTAACATTAACAAAGTCACAAAACTCCATGAGTAAAGCAACTCTTATCAGTATATATTCAAAAGTGATTGTACGCTTCCACAATTAAAGCTTTAACGTGTACAGGAAGACACTCAGCACCAATTTGTAGAGAGTTATGTAAAAAGTGGGTAGACGCCCAGCCCCTACAACTGGCCTATCTAAATAGACCTCAATTTTGTAACAACATTATTTTCACCTTTACTAGAAAATCCGCCAGAAGTTAGTATTTGTGTTATCGTCCACATACGCATTTATTTTCTAATTGATATTGTTGTGTTCTTTAACTTTATGAATAAATTCAGAAACTGTGTCAGAATCTTCGTTCTTGTACTCAACCAGATGTAACAGTTTTGACTGAATACCTTCAACTTTGTCAAAGTACTGAAAAATCACAGGAACAATGTTACCTCTTAACTCAAGAGGTGACTTCTGTAACGTATACTGTAAGGTGAAGTCTCGTGGACCCTTTTTTTTCAACCGATGTTTTAGGCGCAAATCACTTGAAATTTTTAATTTGTGTTGTTGTTGTTGTGGTCTTCAGTCCTCAGACTGGTTTGATGCACCTCTCCATGCTACTCTATCCTGTGCAAGCTTCTTCATCTCCCAGTACCTACTGCAGCCTACATCCTTCTGAATCTGTTTAGTGCATTCATCTCTTGGTCTCCCTCTACGATTTTGACCATCCACGCTGCCCTCCAGTACTACATTGGTGATCCCTTCGTGCCTCAGAACATGTCCTACCAACCGGTCCCTTCTTCTTGTCAAGTTGTGCCACAAACTCCTCTTCTCCCCAATTCTATTCAATACCTCCTCATTAGTTATGTGATCTACCCATCTAATCTTCAGCATTCTTCTGCAGCACCACATTTCGAAAGCCTCTATTCTCTTCTTGTCCAAACTATTTATCGTCCATGTTTCACTTCCATACACGGCTACGCTCCATACAAACACTTTCAGAAACGACTTCCTGACACTTAAATCTATACTCGATGTTAACAAATTTCTCTTCTTCAGAAACGTTTTCCTTGTCATTGCCAGTCTACATTTTATATCCTCTCTACTTCGACCATCATCAGTTATTTTGCTCCCCAAATAGCAAAACTCCTTTACTACTTTAAGTGTCTCATTTCCTAGTCTAATTCCCTCAGCATCACTTAATTCGACTACATTCCATTATCCTAGTTTTGCTTTTGTTGATGTTCATCTTATACCATCCTTTCAAGACACTGTCCATTCCGTTCAACTGCTCTTCCAAGTCCTTTGCTGTCTCTGACAGAATTACAATGTCATCGGCAAACCTCAAAGTTTCTATTTCTTCCCCATGGATTTTAATACCTACTCCGAATTTTTCTTTTGTTTCTTTCACTGCTTGCTCAATATACAGATTGAATAACATCGGGGAGAGGCTACAACCCTGTCTCACTCCCTTCCCAACCACTGCTTCCCTTTCGTGCCCCTCGACTCTTATAACTGACATCTGGTTTCTGTACAAATTGTAAATAGCCTTTCGCTCCCTGTATTTTACTCCTGCCACCTTCAGAGTTTGAAAGAGAGTATTCCAGTCAATATTGTCAAAAGCTTTCTCTAAGTCTACAAATGCTAGAAACGTAGGTATGCCTTTCCTTAATCTAGCTTCTAAGTTAAGTCCTAGAGTCAGTATTTCCTCACGTTTTCGAACATTTCTACGGAATCCAAACTGATCTTCCCTGAGGTCATCTTCTACCAGTTTTTCCATTCGTCTGTGGAGAATACGTGTCAGTATTTTGCTTCCGTGACTTATTAAACTGATTGTTCGGTAATTTTCACTTCTGTCAGCACCAGCTTTCTTTGGGATCGGAATTAGTATATTCTTCTTGACGTCTGAGGGTATTTCGCCTGTCTCATACATCTTGCTCACCAGATGGTAGAGTTTTGTCAGGACTGGCTCTCCCAAGGCCGTTAGTAGTTCTAATGGAATGTTGTCTACTCCCGGGGCCTTGTTTCGACTCAGGTCTTTCAGTGCTCTGTCAAACTCTTCACGCATTATCGTATCTCCCATTTCATCTTCATCTACATCCTCTTCCATTTCCATAATGTTGTCCTCAAGTACATCGCCCTTGTATAGACCCTCTATATACTGCCTCCACCTTTCCGCATTCCCAACTTTGCTTAGAACTGGGTTTCCATCTGAGCTCTTGATATTCATACAAGTGGCTCTCTGTTCTCCAAAGGTCTCTTTAATTTTCCTGTGGGCAGTATCTATCTTACCCCTAATGAGATAAGCCTCTACATCCTTACATTTGTCCTCTAGCCATCCCTGCTTAGCCATTTTCACTTCCTGTCGATCTTGTTTTTGAGACGTTGGTATTCCTTTTTGCCTGCTTCATTTACTGCATTTTTTTCTCCTTTCCTGCATTAAATTCAGTATTTCTTCTGTTACCCAAGGATTTCTACTAGCCCTCGTCTTTTTACCTACTAGGTCCTCTGCTGCCTTCACTACTTCATCTCTCAAATCTACCCATTCTTCTTCTACTGTATTTCTTTCCCCCATTCCTGTGAATTGTTCCCTTATGCTCTCCCTGAAAATCTGTACAACCTCCGGTTCTTTCAGTTTATCCAGATCCCATCGCCTTAAATTTCCACCTTTTTGCAGTTTCTTCAGTTTTAATCTACAGTTCATAACCAATAGATTGTGATCAGAATCCACATCTGCCCCTGAAAATGCCTTTCAATTTAAAACATGGTTCCTGAATCTCTGTCTTACCATTATGTAATCTATCCGAAACCTGTCAGTATCTCCAGGCTTCTTCCATGTATACAACCTTCTTTTATGATTCTTGAACCAAGTGTTAGCTATGATTAAGTTGTGCTCTGTGCAAAATTCTATCAGGCGGCTTCCTCTTTCATTTCTTAGCCCAAATCAATATTCATCTACTACGTTTCCTTCTCTCCAAATCCTACTACCGAATTCCAGTCACCCATGACTATTAAATTTGCGTCTCCCCTCACTATCTGTATAATTAATTTTATTTCATCATACATTTATTCAATTTCTTCGTCATCTCCAGAGCTAGTTGGCATATAAACTTGTACTACTGTAGTAGGCGTGGGCTACGTGTCTATCTTGGCCACAATAATGCGTTCACTATGCTGTTTGTAGTAGCTTACCCGCACTCCAATTTTTTTATTCATTATTAGACCGACTCCTACATTACCCCTATTTGATTTTGTATTTATAACCCTGTATTCACCTGGCCAAAAGTCTTGTTCCTGCTGCTACCGAACTTCACGAATTCCCACTACATCTAACTTTAACCTATTCATTTCCCTTTTTAAGTTTTCTAACCTACCTGCCCGATTAAGGGATCTGACATTCCACGCTCCGATCCGTAAAACGCCAGTTTTCTTTCTCCTGATAACGACGTCCTCTTGCGTAGTCCCCGCCCGGAGATCCGAATGGGGGACTATTTTACCTCTGGAATATTTTACCCAATCATTTAACCATACAGTAAAATTGCATGCCCTCGGGAAAAATTAGGGCTTTAGTTTCCCCTTGCTTTCAGCCGTTCGCAGTACCATCACAGCAAGGCCGTTTTGGTTATTGTTACAAGGCCAGATCAGTCAATCATCCAGACTGTTGCCCTTGCAACTACTGAAAAGGCTGCTGTCCCTCTTCAGGAACCACACGTTTGTCTGGCCTCTCAACAGATACCCCTCCGTTGTGGTTGCACCTACGGTACGGCTATCTGTATCGTTGAGGCACGCAAGCCTCCCCACCAACGGCAAGGTTCATGGTTCTTGGGGGGGGGGGGGGGGGGAATTTAAGTTATATAAAATTTATTTTCACAATTATTTAGGTCTTGTTTGAATTCTCCGCTGTTGATTTTATTGTACTAAATAAAACCAGCAGTATTTTACTTTATATTACACAAAATCACGTACTTTTGTGCGTTTTTTTAATGGTACACATAAATGAAATGCTAGAGAACTGAATTTTACATTCCGAAAAATTATAGAATCTCTGTCGCAAGTAAGTCTTTACCTACAACTGATTTCTAGGGTTTAAACTTGCACTAAATATTTGCCCTCGATGGATGCAAAAAGAAAGGTGTAAAAATTACATTTAGTGCTGGAATCCACAGTTTTATCACTACGCAGAACATATTTGGTTATAACTAACATTTTATGTATTCTACAGGAGAAACATTAAGGTCCCCATTACAGTTGTCCTGAAGTTCTTCTGACTGATCCTTTGCTAGCAGACCTGTGATCACTGGCTACTATAAAATCACGGTCATTTCGTCTATTTCTTGATCAATGTCGCTGATATCTCCTTCCATCTATCGACTAACAATTTCATCAAACTTATGATTGTTGAAACTGACACTTTCCTGAGACCACACTTTATAGTACACCGAAGAAAACAGATACATAGATCACGAGGTACGGCTTAGGAGACCTCAATACACGTCAATAACACGCATCAACAACAAACAAAGAAGGCGATAATGCCACCGACAATAAGGCATTGTAGGGTTGGCGATTTAAGGAGAATAGGACGATATATTGAAGCATTCCCCCGGAACTGACGTAGGAGAGCGAGTTCGATCATTGTCGCGCGGTCTGAGAGACCACATCTCCGTGGGTAAGCGCTTGTGGTGGAGGTCCACTTGCGGTTGCCTGGGGTCATTAAAGTCCTCATGTACAATACGTACTTCAGGTACTTTCAGTAACGATAACTTCGCTGTATGGTCTTTGAAATATCCTTCCAGGATAGGGAAAACAAACAACTCATTTAGAAAACAAAAAACATGAACGATTTTATTGAATACCGTTGAAAATAACTAACTCAAACTGTGGTGTCGCCGCCAGACACCACACTTGCTAGGTGGTAGCTTTTAAATCGGCCGCGGTCCGCTAGTATACGACGGACCCGCGTGTCGCCACTGTCAGTAATTGCAGAACGAGCGCCGCCACACGGCAGGTCTAGAGACACTTACTAGCACTCGCCCCCGTTGTACAGCCGACTTTGCTAGGAAAGGTTCACTGAGAATTACGCTCTCATTTGCCGAGACGATAGTTAACATAGCCTTCAGCTAAGTCCATTGCTACGACCTAGCAAGGCGCCATTTATCCTTTGCTATGTATCTAATGAAGCATGTACAGTAACAAGACCAATGTTCACCAATTGTGGATTAAAGTTAAGCATTCCAGCAGCTACGTACTTTTCTTTATAGCATTCATTACGTATCCTGTTTCAGACCTCACGCCAGCCTGCGTGAGTTTAAGCGCGTGCCTTTCGGTTACCCGTCACTGTTGACTGGCTGTCTTGTCAGTCCACAACACAAACGTTGTTGTTGTTGTGGTCCTCAGTACTGAGACTGGTTTGATGCACCTCTCCATGCTACTCTATCCTGTGCAAGCTTCTTCATCTCCCAGTACCTACTGCAACCTACATCCTTCTGAATCTGCTTAGTGTATTCATCTCTTGGTCTCCCTCTACGATTTTTACCCTCCACGCTGCCCTCCAATACTAAATTGGTGTTCCCTCGATGCCTCATAACATGTCCTACCAACCGATCCCTTCTTCTGGTCAAGTTGTGCCACAAACTTCTCTTCTCCCGAGTCCTATTCAATACTTCCTCATTAGTTATGTGATCTACCCATCTAATCTTCAGCATTCTTCTGTAGCATCACATTTCGAAAGCTTCTATTCTCTTCCTGTCCAAACTATTTATCGTCCATGTTTCACTTCCATACATGGCTACACTCCACACAAATACTTTCAAAAATGACTTCCTGACACTTAAATCTATACTCGATGTTAACAAATTTCTCTTCTTCAGAAACGCTTTCCTTACCATTGCCAGTCTACATTTTATATCCTCTCTACTTCGACCATCATCAGTTATTTTGCTCCCCAAATAGCAAAACTCCTTTACTACTTTAAGTGTCTCATTTCCTGATCTAATTCCCTCAGCATCACCCGACTTAATTCGACTACATTCCATTACCCTCGTTTTGCTTTTGTTGATGCTCATCTTATATCCTCCTTCCAAGACACTATCCATTCCGTTCAACTGCCCTTCCAAGTCCTTTGCTGTCTCTGACAGAATTACAATGTCATCGGCGAACCTCAAAGTTTCTATTTCTTCTCCATGGATTTTAATAACTCCTCCGAATTTTACTTTTGTTTCCTTTACTGCTTGCTCAATATACAGATTGAATAACATCGGGGAGAGGCTACAACCCTGTCTCACTCCCTTCCCTTTCACGTCCCTCGACTCTTATAACTGCCATCTGGTTTCTGTACAAATTGTAAATAGCCTTTCGCTCCCTGTATTTTACCCCTGCCACTTTTAGAATTTGAAAGAGAGTATTCCTGCCAACATCGTCAAAAGCTTTCTCTAAGTCTACAAGTGCTAGAAACGTAGATTTGCCTTTTCTTAATCTAGCTTCTAAAATAAGTCGTAGGGTCAGTATTGCCTCACGTGTTCCCATATTTCTACGGAATTCAAACTGATCTTCGCCGAGGTCGGCTTCTACCAGTTTTTCCATTCGCCTGTAAAGAATTCGCGTTAGTATTTTGCAGCCGTGACTATTAAACTGATAGTTCGGTAATTTTCATACCTGTTAACACCTGCTTTCTTTGGGATTGGAATTATTATATTCTTCTTGACGTCTGAAGTTATTTCGCCTGTCTCACACATCTTGCTCTCCAGATGGTAGAGTTTTGTCAGGACTGGCCTCCCCAAGAGTGTCAGTAGTTCTAATGGAATGTTATCTACTCCCGGGGCCTTGTTTCGACTTATGTCTTTGAGTGATCTATCAAACTCTTCACGCAGTATCATATCTCCCAATTCATCTTCATCTACATCCTCTTCCATTTCTATAACATTGCCCTCAAGTACATCGCCCTTGTATAGACCCTCTACATACTCCTTCCACCTTTCTGCTTTGCCTTCTTTGCTTAGAACAGGGTTTCCATCTGAGCTATTGATATTCATATAAGTGGTTCTCTTTTCTCCCAAGGTCTCTTTAATTTTCCTGTAGGCAGTATCTCTCTTACCCCTAGTGCGACAAGCGTCTACATCCTTACATTTGTCCTCTAGCCTTGCCAGCTTAGCCATTTTGCACTTCCTGTCGATCTCATTTTTGAGACATTTGTATTGCTTTTTGCCTTCTTCATTTACTGCATTTATATATTTTCTCCTTTCGTCAATTAAATTCAATATTTCTTCTGTCACCCATGGTTTTCTACTAGCCCTCGTCTTTTTGCCTCCTTGATCCTCTGCTGCCTTCACTATTCCATCCCTCAAAGCTACCCATTCATCTTATACTGTATTTCTTTCCCCCATTCTTGTCAATTTTTCCGTTATGCTCTCCCTGAAACTCTGTACAACCCCTGGTTTAGTCAGCTTATCCAGGTCCCATCTCCTTAAATTCCCACCTTTTTGCAGTTTCTTCAGTTTTAATCTGCAGTTCATAACCAATAGATTGTGGTCAAAGTCCACATCTGCCCCTGGAGATGTCTTACAATTTAAAACCTGGTTCCTAAATCTCTGTCTTACCATTATATAATCTATCTGAAATCTGTCAGTATCTCCAGGCTTCTTCCATGTATACAACCTTCTTTTATGATTCTTGAACCAAGTGTTAGCTATGATTAAGTTGCGCTCTGTGCAAAATTCCACCAGGCGGCTTCCTCTTTCATTTCTTACCCCCTATCCATATTCACCTACTACGTTTCCTTCTCTTCCTTTTCGTGCTATCGAATTCCAGTCACCCATGATTATTAAATTTTCGTCTCCCTTCACTACCTGAATAATTTCTTCTATCTCATCAAACATTTCTTCAATTTCTTCGTCATCTGCAGTGCTAGTTGGCATATAGACTTGTACTATTGTTGTAGGCGTGGGCTTCGTGCCTATCGTGGCCACGACAATGCGTTCGCTGTGCTGTTTGTAGTAGCTTACCCGCATTCCTATTGTTTTATTCATTATTAAACCTACTCCTGCATTACCCCTATTTGATTTTGTATTTATAACCCTGTATTCACCTGACCAAAAGCCTTGTTCCTCCTGCAACCGAACTTCACTAATTCCCACTATATCCAACTTCAGCCTATCCATTTCCCTTTTGTAATTTTCTGACCTACCTGCCCGATTAAGGGATCTGACATTCCACGCTCCGATGCATAGAACGCCAGTTTTCTTTCTCCTGATAACGACGTCCTGAGTAGTCCCCGCCCGGAGATCCGAATGGGGGACTATTTTACCTCCGGTATATTTTACCCAAGAGGATGCCATCATCATTTATCCATACAGTAAAGCTGCATGCCCTCGGGAAAAATTACGGCCGTAGTTTCCCCTTGCTTTCAGCCGTTCGCAGTACCAGCACAGCGAGGCCGTTTTGGTTAGTGTTACAAGGCCAGATCAGTCAATCATCCAGAATGTTGCCCCTGCAACTACTGAAAAGGCTGCTGCCCCTCTTCAAGAACCACACGTTTGTCTGGCCTCTCAACAGATACCCCTCCGTTGTGGTTGCACCTACGATACGGTATCTGTATCACTGAGGCACGCAAGCCTCCCCACCAACGGCAATGTCTATGGTTCATGGGGGGAGGAACTCAAACGTAACATGGAGAATTTACATTAATACTCCTAATCAGTTCATTCTAAATCTTCAATACAATCTCCACATATTATGTTTGTATGAGCTTTGCAAACAAAGGATTTGCATCTTTAGCATTTTTGCGAAGGTTTTGTTTCTGTTTTGGGGCACATTTTGCGCCTCCCACGAGAAGGTCCAGGAACATCAGGGACTACTCCGGACTGTTTTTTATTCTCCCTCAAATTTATTTATTTTTCTTAAGGACTTGGGAATATTATCTATACAATGCCGCATTCTGATGTGCTTTTCAACCAATGATTCTCCCAAGTTCCTTAGTAATTTTCGTCGTAGCAGGTAATCACTTTTCGGGCCAATGTTGCACAGCAAATGTGCATGTATACCTATTGCATTTAGAAGATGGAAAAATATGGCTAGTGGCCACATTCTTGTTTCTCTACGAACATTAATATTTGCACACAATTGATCGCATGTGTCGACCACACCTTTTGGTTCCATCATGAAAGGTGAGTACTTCAGGCTTCGCTTTCATACCATCTACATCTACATACATACTCCGCAATCCACCATACGGTGCGTGGCGGAGGGTACCTCGTACCACAACTAGCATCTTCTCTCCCAGTTCCACTGCCAAACAGAACGAGGGAAAAATGACTGCCTATATGCCTCTGTACGAGCCTTAATATCTCTTATCTTTGTGGTATTTCCGCGAAATGCAAGTTGGCGGCAGTAAAATTGTACTGCAGTCAGCCTCAAATGCTGGTTCTCTAAATTTCCTCAGTAGCGATTCACGAAAAGAACGCCTTCTTTCCTCCAGAGACTCCCACCCGAGTTCCTGAAGCATTTCCGTAACACTCACGTGATGATCAAACATACCAGTAACAAATCTAGCAGCCCGCCTCTGAATTGCTTCAATGTCCTCCCTCAATCCGACCTGATAGGGATCCCAAACGCTCGAGCAGTACTCAAGAATAGGTCGTATTAGCGTTTTACAAGCGGTCTCCTTTACAGATGAACCACATCTTCCCAAAATTCTACCAATGAACCGAAGACGACTATCCGCCTTCCCCACAACTGCCAGTACATGCTTGTCCCACTTCATATCGCTCAGCAATGTTACATCCAAATATTTAATCGACGTGACTGTCAATGAAAAACAACAGCGGACTTACCACACTTCCCTGGGGCACCCCAGATGATACCCTCACCTCCGATGAACACTCACCATAGAGGACAACGTACTGGGTTCTATTACTTAAGAAGTAGCCGGCCGAAGTGGCCGTGCGGTTAAAGGCGCTGCAGTCTGGAACCGCGTGACCGCTACGGTCGCAGGTTCGAATCCTGCCTCGGGCATGGATGTTTGTGATGTCCTTAGGTTAGTTAGGTTTAACTAGTTCTAAGTTCTAGGGGACTAATTACCTCAGCAGTTGAGTCCCATAGTGCTCAGAGCCATTCGAACCATTTGAACTTAAGAAGTATTCGAGCCACTCGCATATTTGGGAATCAGTCCCATATGCTCGTACCTTAGTTAGGAGTCTGCAGTAGGGCACAGAGTCAAACGCTTTCCGGAAGTCAAGGAATATGGCATCCATCTGATGCCCTTCATCCATGGTTCGCAAGATATCATGTGAAAAAAGGGCGAGTCGCGTTTCGCAGGAGCGATGCTTTCTAAAGCCGTGCTGATGCATGGACAGCAACTTCTCTGTCTCAAGGAAATTCATTATATTCGAGCTGAGAATATATCCGAGAATCCTGCAACAAACCGATGTTAAGGATATTGGTCTGTAATTCTGAGGATCCGTCCTTCTATCCTTCTTATATACAGGCGTCACCTTCACTTTTGTCCAGTCGCTCGGACTTTACGTTGGGCAAGAGATTCGCGATAAATACAAGCTAAGTAAGGAGCCAATGCAGTAGAGTACTCTCTGTAAAACCGAACTGAAATCCCATCAGGACCTGGCGATTTATTTATTTTCAACCCATTCAGCTGCTTCACAAACCGAGGGATGTCTATCACTATGTCCTCCATACGGGAATCTGTACGAGACTCAAACGGCGGTATATTTGTACGATCCTCCTGTGTGAAAGATTTCTCAAATGCTAAATTTAAAATTTCAGCTTTCGTTTTGCTGTCTTCCGTTGCCAGACCAGACTGATCAGTGAGTGACTGGATGGAAGCCTTCGACCCACTTACCGATTTTACGTAAGACCAGAATTTCCTTGGGTTTTCAGCAAGATCTTTTGCTAAGGTATGACGGTGGTAGTGGTTGTATGCTTCGCGCATCGCTCTTTTTACAGCAGCACGAATCTCTACTAACTTTTGCCTGTCCTTATTCTCCCGATCTTTCTTGCCTTTGCTTCCTGAGCATTCTCCGAATTGCGCTGTTAAACCACGGTGGGTCTTTTCCGTCCGTAACCCACATTTTCGGCACATACTTCGCCAATGCGTGTTTTACAATGAGTTTAAAATTTGACCATAATTCTTCCACGTCGATCGTACCGGAAGTAAATGAAGTCGATTCATTTACTAAGTGGGATGCTAACAACTGCTTATCTGCTCTTTCTAGTACGAATACTCTCCTAGCCTTCTTGACCGACTTTTTAACTTTCGTAACAGTAGTCGTAATGACAACATCATTATCACTAATCCCTGTCTCAACACTGACACCGTCAATGAGGTCTGGTCTGTTCGTGGCTACCAGATCTAAAATATTTCCACTTCGCGTTGGCTGTCGATTTAGCTGCTCAAGACAGTTTTCGGATAATGTGTTCAAAAGTAATTCACACGACGGCTTGTCTGTACCACCTGTAATGAATCCATAGACATCCCAGTCTATACTAGGTAGGTTGAAGTCGCCTCCGACTAATATAGCATGATCCGGGTACTTCTGCGATACAGAGTGTAGACTCCCTTTGAATGATTCTAGAACTGTCACGGTGGAACCTAGTGGCCGGTAATAACACCCAACAATTAACTTTACTTCTCCTAGCCATGTTAAACGTGTCCAGATAACTTCACAATCACACTCTACTTCGACCTCAGCAGACACAATATTTCTGTCAACTGCACTGAAGACACCACCTCCTACGGTGTCTAATCTGTCTTTCCGATAGACGTTCCAACCCTCACTAAATATTTCAGAACTTCCTGTCTCAGGGTTCAGCCAGGTCTCAGTCCCGAGAATAATTTGCGCGCCACACGCTTCCTGGAGGGCAGTAAATTCAGGAACTTTATTCCGAACACTCTGAAAATTTACTGCTAATATCTTGATAGCTGAAGTGTCTTTACATTTACACTACAGCAGTTGATGTATCAACGACACCATACACCATGATGCATTGTTGGTAACAACATTACCACCTTATTTTGGCAAGTAATGTATGATACTGTAGTCGTATCTTTAGTGGATCTAAAAACAATGCTAGACACCAAATGTCACAAGTTATATTTATTTATTTAACCTGGCAAGATTAGGGCCATCAGGCCCTCTCTTACATCTAACCAGGCATTCTACTATATATGTTTTAGTAGGCATGTTAAACTACATCTAGTACAAAAAGTGAAATGAACAATTAGAAAGGTACACCTGGAAAAATACATACATATAGAGTTTATATTCGTAGATCATAAGTTCTGTTATAATTAGACATTATTGAAGAGACAGATTTTAGATAGGAGTGTTGGCAGCAGGGAGTATGAGGGAGACTCATGGTGAAGGGAGGAGAAGACTAGAGAGACATGATGAAACATAATTAAGGAAATATAAAGGAAAAGAAGATTGCGTGGCTAATAGAGATAGATGAAGAGGAAGGCATCTCAGGAGCAAGATAGGAGACGCTAGCTTTGCTATTTGACAGAGGAGAGGATTGGCCTTGTACATTAATTTTGTGGAGAACGTTATGAGGATGATAGTAGGAAATGCTTCAACTTCTTCTTAAAAGCAGCAGGAGATCGAATTTTGCGCAAGGTAAGGGGCAGTTCGTTCCAGAGGCGGACAGCGGCAACTGAGAAGGAGTTATATTCTTGTTGGTACCCACAGCAGGTTCAAAGAACCTGTTCACAATTGATAAGACAGCGTTATCTTGACGGAACTGTCCGTCCGATTGTGCACCTGCATCTATTTCAGAATTGACTAAATAATTCAGTCTGGCGTCTACAACTGTGGAAACCTTTATTCCATACCTTTTGCGTTTTGCGGGAAATATTGCCTAAATGGACGTTTCCTCTGAATGGTGTAAGCTGTTCGTCAGTTCTACGATATTCACTTGGGCTGCATGCATTTTTACAATTATTACTTACAGCAGGGAGAAAGTCCCATATAGGTGCTAATTTATCATGTTTTCTTATAGTTTCACGGGTGTGAGTGTTATCAAATCTGATGACCTTAATTAAAAATAAAAATCATTTGCACGATATTGGTTGACTAACATAAGCGGCTTTGTGAAGCCCTGTCAAATAGAGTAGCCCCAAAAACTCTAGTAAATCTTATTTTGTCACAAGTTTGGCATCCCGCTCTCTGGAATATTCATTTTTTACCGACTTCACACACACACACACACACACACACACACACACACATATATATATATATATATATATATATATATATATATATATATATATGTATATATATATATATATATATATATAACTCAGGTCACTATATGTTCATCAAATAAAATAGCAACTGAATCGATAGCAGATACTACACTCTTGGAGTATGCCTTTCTACCAGGTAAATGTCCGGCCCCGGTAGCTGAGTGGTCAGCGTGACGGAATGTCAATCCTAAGGTCCCGGGTTCGATTCCCGACTGGGTCGGAGATTTTCTCCGCTCAGGGACTGGGTGTTGTGTTGTCCTAATCATCATCATTTCATCTCCATCGACGCGCAGGTCGCCGAAGTGGCGTCAAATCGAAAGACCTGCACCAGGCGAACAGTCTACCCGACGGGGGGCCTTAGCCACACGACATTTCATTTTCACCAGGTAAATAGATTATAATACGTTTTCGGTTCTGGTGATTCTGGCTGGTATTTCCTTTTACCATTTTACAGACATGTCTTTGCATACAAATAATCTACCATCCGAACACTCTACCTCGGATTCACTTCCTTCTTGTTCTGTGTCAGAAGTATGCTCTCTGTCCTCGTGTCTTCTGTACACGTTCCTCCTACGTCTATATCTGCTTCACCTCTCTCCCGATGACGAAATTTCTCGCATATTTCTTCGGTCATGCGGGATGCAGCCGTCTGAAAATATAATGACTGGAAATGGTACATTGGCAAAATTAATAATGAAGCGTCTGAAACCTAACTAACCTAAGGACATCACACACATCCATGCCCGAGACAGGTTTCCAACCTGCGACCGTAGCAGCAGCGCGGTTCCGGTCTGAAGTACCTATAACCACGCGGTCACAGCGGCCGGCTGTTATTACTGAATTAATTCGTCAGGTGCCTACTGGAGGACGCAGAAGCCACGGCATTCTTGAGCTCCACTACACATACGTAATCTTTAATGTTACTCCAATGTGCAATCGAAAAATAGCAACTGTAAACATTTTGCAGTCGAATTAAGTCGGGTGATGCTGAGGGAATTAGATTAGGAAATGAGACACTTAAAGTAGTAAAAGAGTTTTGCTATTTGGGGAGCAAAATAACTGATGATGGTCGAAGTAGAGAGGATATAAAATGTAGACTGGCAATGGCAAGGAAAGCGTTTCTGAAAAAGAGAAATTTGTTAAATGGTTCAGATGGCTCTGAGCACTATGGGATTTAACTTCTGAGGTCATCAGTCCCCTAGAAGTTAGAATTACTTAAACCTACCTAACCTAAGGACATCATACACATCCACGCCCGAGGCAGGATTCGAACCTGCGACCGTTGCGGTCGCGCGGTTCCAGACTGAGGGGCCTAGAACCGCTCGCCCACTCCGGCCGGTGAAATTTGTTAACATCGAGTATAGATTTAAGTGTCAGGAAGTCGTTTATGAAAGTAGCCATGGAGTGTAGCCATGTATGGAAGTGAAACATGGACGGTAAATAGTTTGGACAAGAAGAGAATAGAAGCTTTCGAAATATGGTGCTACAGAAGAATGCTGAAGATTAGATGGGTAGGTCACATAACTAATGAGGAGCTGTTGAATAGAATTGAGGGTAAAAATCGTAGAGGGAGACCAAGAGATGAATACACTAAGCCGATTCGGAAGGATGTAGGTTGCAGTAGGTACTTGGATATGAAGAAGCTTGCGCAGTATAGAGTAGCATGGACAGCTGCATCAAACCAGTCTCAGGACTGAAGACCACAACAACAACATTTTTTAAAATGACTGAATGTGTCTTCGGCGAAAGGAAACCCTATTTATTATTCCACCAATCATTTGTTCTGTTTCTTACTTAAAAAATAAAATACCAGGAAACCTATGTGCAAAGTTTACATTCTGCTTCATATTCACTTCGACCGCGTTTTACTGAAGGAAATTCTCTGACGTATTCACATTTAAATGTTGTTCTCCATTTTGCTGCCATGGTCTTAAAAATGTTAACTATTTCACACTAGACAACACGGGCACTTATCATAATATCATACCGAATTTAATGGATTCCTACAGATCCTTCATTTTAAAACACAGAATGGTGAACAAGATTCTTTCCAGTATTCCGGTCGAAAAAGAAGCGGTAACACTCGACGTATGTTGAAAGAGATGATAATTTGATACTTCATCGATAAGGTGAAATCTGATCGATAATTTTTGAGTCTCAACCATTCAGATTAATCGCAGTTTGAAGAGAACTGGTGAGTATTTAAATCGTATTTCCTTGATATCTTTGTAAAGAGATAAATTTTTAAAAATCTCCACCTAATATTCAGTTCAACGGGACATTATTACACAACACTCAAATCCCGGATAATCGCGGCTTTTCGGCAACCCTATATAACGGTAAGCCAAAACATTGTGACCACCTGCGTAATAGCTACTTGTCCGTCTTTGGAACGAAATACATCACTGATTCTGCGTCATGGATCCGACAGTTTGTTGGTAGGTTTGTGGAGGTATGTGTCATTAGATGTCTACGCACAGGTCATGTAATTCGCGTAAAAACAGGCCGCTGACTTGCGTACGCGGTGATGACACCCAATAGCGACCCAGATGGGCTCTATAGGATATACATCAGGCGAATTTGGTCGCTGAGACATCAACGTGAGTTCTCTAAAACGCTCCTTAAACCACTGTAACGCTGTTCTGGCTCCGAGACACGGACAATTATACTGCTGGAAGATGAGATCGTTGTCGAGGAAGACATCAAGCATGAAGGGATACAGATGGTTTGTAGCTGTCACCCTGTCTTCGATTACTACCATAGGTCCCACGCAAGCGCAGGAGAATGTCTCCCTTAGTATAATATTGCTCCCACCGGCCTGTGGCCATGGCGCTGCACATTTCGAGCCGGCGTTCGCCTCGATGACGGCGTTTCTGGAGATGACCATCGATCTATTGTACCAAAAATATGATTCATCCGAAGAGCCTACACGTTTCCATTGATCGACGGTCGAATTCTGACGGTCCCATTCCGACTGCAGTCGTAATTGATGATATCGTTGAGTCAACATGTGAACACGTAGTGGTTGTCTGCCGCAGAGATGCATGTTCAACAAAGTACTCGGAAACACTTGTACATGCACCAGCAATGTGCTCTTTCGGCAGAGATGCCACAGATCACCATCTAATCTACTCTACAGGGCAGACAAACCTCCGAACCCCACTTTTTGTGAAGAGTCGTGGATATCCAACCATTTAGCAGCTAGTGGTAGTTTCAGTGTCCTACCTCTTTCCGTAGATGCTGACAATAGTAGCACGTGAACATCCGACCAGCTTCGCCGATTTCGAAATACTCGTTCACAGGCCCTGCCCTTTGTCAGAGTTGCTTATCTCAATGGATTTCCACATTTGCAGCCCATATCCACGCTAGGGTACTCCTCCTTCTGTGTCTGCTCCACTTACAAATGTTGCCGCGTTACGCAACGCCACCAGACGGCATCCAGCGTCGCGGTGGGCAGTGATCATACTTTTTTGGTTGGTCAGTGTATATACAGTACAACAGCAGAATTCGCAGTCAGCCTCTTGGAGCGTCCGATGTTATTTGCTGGGTCACTAATACAGGGTGGTCCATTGATAGTGACCGGGCCAAATATCTCACGAAATAAGAATCAAACGAAAAAAGTACAAACAACGAAACTCGACTAGCTTGAAGCGGGAAACCAGATGGCGCTATGGTTGGCCCGCTAGATGGCGCTGCCATAGGTCAAAAGGATATCAACTGCGTTTTTTTAAATAGGAACCCCCATTTTTTATTACACATTTGTGTAGTACGTAAAGAAATATGAATGTTTTAGTTGGACCACTTTTTTCGCTTTGTGATAGATGGCGCTGTAATAGTCACAAACGTATAAGTACGTGGTATCACGTAACATTCCGCCAGTGCGGACGGTATTTGCTTCGTTATGCATTATCCGTCTTAAAATGGACCGTTTACCAACCGCGGAAAAGTTTGATATCGTGTTGATGTATGACTATTGTGATCCAAATGCCCAATGGACGCGTGATATGTATGCTGCTCGGTATCCTGGACGACATCATCCAAGTGTCCGGACCGTTCGTCGGATAGTTACGTTATTTAAGGAAACAGGAAGTGTTCAGCCACATGTGAAACGTCAACCACGACCTGCAACAAATGATGATACCCAAGTAGGTGTTTTAGCTTCTGTCGCGGGTGATCCGCACTTCAGTGGCAGACGAATTGCGCGAGAATCGGGAATCTCAAAAACGTCGGTGTTCAGAATGCTACGTCAACTTCGATTCACCCGTACCATGTTTCTATGCACCAGGAATTGCATGGCGACGACTTTGAACGTCGTGTACAGTTCTGCCACTGGGCACAAGAAAAATTACGGGACGATGACAGATTTTTTGCACGCGTTCTATTTAGCGACGAAGCGTCATTCACCAACAGCGGTAACGTGAACCGCCATAATATGCACTACTAGGCAACGGAAAATCCACGATGCCTGCGACAAGTGGAACGTCAGCGACCTTGGGGGGTTAAAGTATGGTGCGGCACTATGGGAGGAAGGATAATTGGCCCCCATTTCATCGATGGCAATCTAAATGGTGCTGTGTATGCTGATTTCCTACATAATGTTCTATCGATGTTACTACAAGATGTTTCACTGCATGACAGAATGGCAATGTACTTCCAACATGCTGGATGTCCGGCACATAGCTCGCGTGTGGTTGAAGCGGTATTGAAAAGCATATTTCATGACAGGTGGATTTGTCGTCGAAGTACCATACCATGGCCCGCACGTTCACCGGATCTGACGTCCCCTGGTTTCTGTCTATGGGGAAAGTTGAAGGATATTTGCTATCGTGATCCACCGACAACGCCTGACAACATGCGTCAGCCCATTGTCAATGCAAGTCTAACATTACGGAAGGCGAACTACTCTTTGTTGAGAGGAATGTCGTTACACGTATTGCCAAATGCATTGAGGTTGACGGACATCATTTTGAACATTTATTGCATTAATGCGGTATTTACAGGTAATCACGCTGTAACAGCATGCGTTCTCAGAAATAATAAGTTCACAAAGGTACATGTATCACATTGAAACAACCGAAATAAAATGTTAAACGTACCTACGTTCCGTATTTTAATTTAAAAAAACCTACTTGTTACCAACTGTTCGTCTAAAATTGTGAGTCATACGTTTGTGACTATTACAGCGCCATCTATCACAAAGAGAAAAATGTGGTTCAACTAAAACATTCATATTTCTTTACGTACTACACGAATATGCAATAAAAATGGGGATTCCTATTTTAAAAAACGCAGTTGATATCCGTTTGACCTATGGCAGCGCCATCCAGCGGGCCAACCATGGCGCCATCTGGTTTCCCCCTTCAAGCTAGTCGAGTTTCGTTCTTTGTAGTTTTTTCGTTTGACGCTTATTTCGTGAGATATTTGGCCCGGTCACGATCAATGGACCACCCTGTATACACTAAAGTCTACATACACCCTAAAATAATACTTGAAGTCAAAATCAATCAAGAAAAAATTATGTATTCACTTTCTGTGACATAAACAGACATGTTAGGAACTGAAAAAACATATACACTGAATAATTAATAACAATTCCGTATACTGACATCTTGAGCATACAAATGAAACAACGGCCAGGTACAAAAGTAGACGTACACTGTGAGGTTCTTCACTTTCAGGCCCAATTTAATATTTTGTATTGCCACCTTCTGCTTCGATCACAGCTTCCAAACGTCGAGGCATAGATTACACCAATTTTTTTTGTGTACGCAGGTGTAAAGTCATTCCACTCTTTCACTAAGGCTGCTTTTAAGTAATTCTGGCCGCTGTGGCCGAGCGGTTCTAGGCGCTATAGTCCGGAACCACGCGCCTGCTACGGTCGCAGGTTCGCCTCGTGCCTCGGGCATGGATGTGTGTGCTGTCCTTAGGTTAGTTAGGTTTAAGTGGTTCTAAGTCTCGGTGACTGATGACGACAGATGCTAAGTCCCATAGCGCTTAGAGCCATTTGAACCAGTTTTTAAAATCATCTTTGCTTTTGATGTTGTATTTTTCTACCCTACGCCTTAATTTTCCGTAAAGATGTTCGATTGGGTTAATGCCTGGTGACTGGGGAGGCGAATGCGACTGTTTTGCTAAAAGTAGCCATTCTTTTACGACACTGGCCGTATGCTTGGGATCATTGTCTTATCGAAACACCCAGTCTCTCCTTAGTCCCAGTTTCTCCGCGTATTGCTTCAGATTCTTCTTTAAGATGGTGAGATACTTCCGTTGATCCATAACACCTTCAATAAATACTAAATTCCCAACTCCAGCTCCAGACGTGCAACCCCACATAAGAATATTTCCACTACCATACTTCACTGATGGGACAATATTACTCTTCTTCCATCTTTCATTCCTTTCTGGCCGCACCTTTTGCTATCCATCACACTGGAAGATGTTAAACTTACTCTCATTCATGAAAAGTACTGTATTCCAAAATGTGGCATCTTTATTTCGGTGCAGAGTTGCAAATTCTAGCCGCTTCTGTTCATTTACCATTGTCCAGCAGTCTTCGTACTGTTATGGGATGAACATTATTTCCACTAGTTGTTGCGACATCTACTGCCAACTCCGTAGCTCTAATTCTGGGATCCGCATTCACTTTTCTAATGATGTGTCGGCGCTCCCTGTTAGATAATTATGGTGATCGTCCACACCTAGCTTTGTTTTCTACACTTCCTCGATCCCTGTAATTTCTTATAACGTTTTGGACACTTGCATGATTCCTTCTAACAATTTCGCCAATTTTCCTCAGTAAAAATCCCCTATTACTGAGCTCAGTAGTATTTTTCCATGCCTCCACTGGTATTTCGGTTCTTTTTGAATCCTTAATACGCGATCGAATTATGTACTACAATACACGTCTATTATACCAACAAACCACACTGTTCACTGCAACGTCTCTCTTGCAACTAACGACAGACTCGATGTGTATGTTGATTTCTGTACCGTAGTAAAGAAACACTGTTGCACCTATCACGCTTGCAGTGCACGATACCGGCTTGAAGACCTTGGTTTATGTTATTGTGGACGTGGATGCAGGCACAGAGTCGCACATCTACCTTTATGCATCCAGGCTGTACGCTACATGCTACAAGGTGGGGGTGTATGTAGACTTTAGTGTCCGACTGCACATCGTAAACAACAATAGTCCGACGACACTACCTCCAGATATGACTAAAGCCATTCTCTGTCCCAGGATTTGTCTCCGTTAAGAACGACAACCTGTGTTCTGTTTGCCCGAAATGTTCAGTCGCAAATCCGGTCTTCTGTTCCGTACGCTTGACTCGTATCTTCTTCATAAGCGACAGTCCAGAAATATCAAACCCTTCCGGCAGTCAGGCAACATGGCATTAAATTGGGCGCCTTTGCCGGTATCTACTGCTTTCTGGGGCAAAGAGGACGAGCTGTGATTTGCAAGATCATAGTTAGAAGAATCTCTGTTGATTCCTACAAAGCAGATTTCCGATCTCCAGAAATGTGGCAGTACTCCAGCACAAAACATGTTCCAGAATTCCACAGCTACGTAACGTCAGGCATCTAGCTGTGGGCATCTGTTCACTAATCTTTTTCAAATAGCGAATGATCTCTGGATTTTTAAAAAAGATTTCATTTTCACTATCGACTGTGTTCATCAAACATCATCCTGTCACCTGTCGTACAACGTAGCGTAGGTGCATATTAGACTAAGATAAGTAGCTATCAGTGTAAAATATTAAAGAATACTGGCCATCCGAAACCAGTCGTCAATTTAATTGTAATGTAGAAATGAGACTACATACAGTGTACTTGTTTCGTTAAGGTAGACGCCCTGCAAATAGCGTCGATTATTTACAATGCTGTTTTTTTTCGTAAAAGGAGGGATTTACACTAACCAGCAAAGATCTAATTAGGGCCGCTGGGCAGTAATTCTAATATCAATTTAAAGTTTCTTCATGTCGTTGTTGCATAAACGCACCAACGAAAATTCTTTCCGTGGTGTATTTGCTTTTAGACAAATTCTATTTTTTGGGATACCACTGCATTCATAAAATTTCAATTCGTTCTTTGTACAAATTTGCAGTAGGATAAATTTAAACGAAGCAATATATTAGTGTAGGACTAAATAGTCTTAACGTTTCTTTAAATTATGTACCATAGGCTAATAGCAGCGTAAGAAGTAATGATGATAGATAACGAATGACACGTTGCCGTAAAACCACCACAAGCTGCTATTTTAAGATAGACTTTGTTTTCGGAACTAGTATTGGCTATCTTCTGAAAGACGAGTATCCAAAAATAGTAATTGTTTACGGGCCAGTTTCTACAAATACTGCCGAGCCTGTACATTAGCGTTGCACACCCAGCACCTTAAGAAGCGGTTGTCAAGAAAATCACAGCGAACAAACTTCAGTTGAAAGCTGTCGGGCCTACTGGTGTCTTATCTTTACTGCAAAGTGTATGTAAATCACATCATCTGCTGCTTAGAATATCTACGTCTATGTCTACAACCCTGCTCTGAAAAAACTGTGAAGTGAATGAGAATCTTGACGATCACTACGGGAGCAATGTTTGGGAGGTTGCAGTCTTCAGTTCTTGAAATAGAGTGGGCTTCCAGGGAATAGTTCCCGTCTGTCTTCAGGCGCTTGCCAGTTCAGTTCTTTCAGCATCTCCGTGACACTCTCCCACGGGCCAAACAAATATGTGACAATTCGTGCTGGCCTTCTTTGTATACGTGCAATATCCCCCGTTAGTCCTATCTCGTACTGGTACCAAGCTCTTGAGCAGTATTCTAGGATGCGTCGCAGGAGTGTTTTGTAAGCAGTCTCCTTTGTAAACTGATTGCATTTCCCTAGTACTCTGCCATTGAATCGAAGTAGGCCAGCTGTTTTACCTGTAACAGATCTTATGTGATCGTTCCGTTTCATGTGCTTACAGACTGTAACAGTGGGGTATTTGTATAAGCTGACCGGTGTTGCAACTGTGATTTGTTGATACGGTAATCATAGAACCAGACGGAAAATTTACGCAGCTTTTTTCAGACATACAACTGCATCATTTGCGAAAAGTCTGTCATTATATTAATATTTTCAGCACGATTGTTGATATACAGAATTAACAGCGAGGGTTCCATTATACTTCCGTGGGGCACACTTGATGTTGTTACTTCTGCATATGTCAATGATTCCACCCAAGATAACATGCTGCGTCCTCCCTACTAAATAATCATCATTTCAGATACAGGTTTCTGTTGATACCCCGCACTATCTGTCTTTCGACAATAAGCGTAGGTGTACCACTGAGTCAGATGCTTTCCGGAAATCGAAAAATACTGCATCTACCTGACACCTTCAATGAGGTTCCTGAATGTTTGTAGAGGAACGGTCCTCAAGAACAGAAATCAGAGAAGGTTGCTGTATGCTGGGGCCTGAAGCGAAGCCGACGTTCTGATTCATCCCAAAGTCGTTCGATTTGGTTCAAACCGAGACTCTGGGCAGGTCAGTCCGTTTCATGAATCTTGTCCACAAACCACTGTCCCACAGTTGCTGCTTTATGGCAGAGTGCATTGTCACGTTGACACAAACAATCGTCATCTCCGAACTGTTACTCAACTACAGAGTTTCTCAACCTTTCCGTATTCGCGACCCAATTTTCAATCACAATTTCCGCGCCCCCCCCCCCTCCCCGCCCCCCCCTTTTGAGTGTTCCATGCATCAGTCTCTAAAAACGGAACCCTTATAGGATCACTTCGTCGTCCGTCTGTCTGCCCGATTGTTAAAAGCGCTTTTTCTCAGGAACTGGTAGACGAAATTTATGTAACATACTGAGGTCTATGTTCCCTTGGCAGTGTAAGACATTGAAGCTCCTAAGTCAGTACAATCCAAAGATATGGCTGTTTATGTTACATATTTTAATACTCGCAAACTCAGTGATGAAAACTTATGCATAGGTACTTACCGTTGGACTAGAATCATGAAATTTGGCAAACAGGAAGGTTTCACAGTAGAACAGAAGGAAAAAAATCCGAAAACTGTAAATTTGTAATTACATCAAATGAAAGAAGTTTGTTTCGATTTCTTATCTGAGACTGCGTCTGTTCGTCCCGCTGTTAAGACCACTTTCTCACAGCAACGGGTAGACGTATAACGCTGAAATTTATGTCGCGCAGTCCCTTGACTGTGTAAAAAATAGAAGCTTCTAAGTCAGTACAGTCAAGAGATACGTCCATTAATGTCGCGCATTTTCATACTCGCAAACGTATTCATCAAAAACTATAGGATACTTCGCGTTGGCCTAGAATCATGATCGCGCGGGTTAACCGTCCGGTTTAGGGCGTCTTGTCACGGTCCGCGCGTCTTCCCCTGTTGGAGGTTCGAGTCCTCCCTCGGGCATGGGTGTGTGTGTCGTCCTTAATGTATGTTAGTTTACGTTAGATTAAGTAGCGTGTAATCTTAGGGACCGATGACTTCAGCAATTTGGTCCCGTAAGACCTTACCACAAATTTCCAAAATTTCCTAGACTAATGAAATTTGGCAAAAAGGAATGTTTCACACTACAACAAATGGAAAAAAATCCGAGAACCATAAATCTGTAATTATATCACACGAAAAGAATTGCTATCAGGCTGTCAGACCGTCCGTCCGTTACGCCCGGGTTCCCGGGTTCGATTCCCGGCGAGATCAGGGATTTTCTCTGTCTCGTGATGACTGGGTGTTGTGTGATGTCCTTAGGTTGGTTAGGTTTAAGTAATTCCAAGTTCTAGGGGACTGACGACCATAGATGTTAAGTCCCATAGTGCTCAGAGCCATTTTTTCGTCCTTCCGTTAAACTCCTTCTCACGAACGGGTAGACATATAACGCTGAAATTTATGTTCATACTGAGGTCTATGGCCCCTCGGCTGTATAGTAAACTTTTGCTGCTAAGTCAGAGGAGTCAAAATGTACGGCCATTTATGTCACATATTTTGATACTCGCAAACTCATTCATCAAAACTTATAGGGTGCTTCCCGTCGACCTAAAATCATTTAGTCTGTAATTATTTGTTTCACATTCAACCTGAAACGCCATATCAGCGTGCAGTAATCACTCCTGGATATCTGAGTATGGATAAATTCCGAAACGTATCATATGAGCAATAAAGTCATTCCTTGCTTGATGTTTGACGTTCACCATTGCGATCCAGTCAGCCTAAATGAGAACTTCTGATTATTGTAATACTGATCGCCTGCCTCCTGCATGACTTACGTCATATTTATGTTATTGAAATTAAAACATTCTCAAAAACCTTGGAATCCCTGGGACCGATGTCTTGAGAGTATCCATATCGATAACAGGCAAAAATGGTTGGGATTCTCAAGTCCCGGAATGGACGAACTGTCTGCATACATAATTGAGTGTGTGCGGAATTCTCTGTGCAAGAGTCCTACATGCACCTAGCTAACTTTTCCTCTTACGATTGCAATACATTGTGAATATTTTAACGCTAAAACTGTAAATTTACAAACCTTCCCAAACACCAAGAATTTATTGCTATTTCCTGACACCGATCCGCTACATTCACAGAACCAAAATCTATGTCCCTCTATTGAACTTGCCTTACGGGTAGCGCGCTAAAATACTCCCGAAGTTTTCTCACCTACCGAAGCAGAAGTTTTCATAGACTTCATGGCAAGTGACAAAACCAAAAGATAGTTTACTAAAAAATCGCTTAAATTTCGGGCAGGGGTGGATTGGTGAGTTTTCTGCACTAAAAACAACATTTCGTATACTATTACCAGTTTCAACATCCTACCTTTGCGAAACCAGATTTTCTGTGTTGGCTGCCTTGAAGACAAAGAATAGATCTCAGCTAAAAACAGAAAAAGAACTCTGAATGTGTATTTCTAATATTGAAGCCCATCGAGAAACTTTGGTCAGTACGTCAGGCCCAAGGGAGACACTAATAATTTCAAAACTTGTCTTCAGTTTAGTGTTGAAAACTTAATTGTTAAATGCACTGTGCAGTACCGATGCAGCCCTATTTATAAATGCATTATATCAATGTAAAAGTCAATTTTAATTTTTTGTTGTGTCAGAATGTATTTTGCTTTTCTTTTCTTTCAGTAAATTAATCACTTTGTGAATTCATTTTTTTTTCTTTTCAGTAAGCTAGTGCCCCCCTCCCACCCAATTTAGTGTTATCATGCCCCCCTACGGGGGCGGGGCGCTCCACAGGTCGAGAATCGCTGCTGTACTACACTCATGCTCATAAATTAAGGATAATGCTGATACATGGTGAAACAACGCTCTAGTGAGTAGTCTACGGTTTTACATCACCTCGGGGTATGACTATGCGGTGCATTTGATCTGAGGTCGTCGAACGGTGGCGCCGGCAGCAGTCCACATACGCAGAAGTGTGTTGGTGCATGTCAGAGTACAGTGCAGCGAGTAAGTGTGCAGACGTTTTCAAGCGTGCTAAGGGTGCCTGTGTGTTGAAAATGGCTCAAAGAACACATATTGATGACGTTATTAAGGGTAGAATACTAGGGCGACTGGAGGCCGGTGAAACACAGCAGGTCGTAGCACGGGCGCTCCGTGTGCCACAAAGTGTGATCTCAAGATTACTGCAACGATTCCAGGAGACAGAGAACGTGTCCAGGCGCTACAGTACGGGACGTCCACAATGTGCAACACCACAAGAAGACCGATATCTTACCATCAGTGCCCACAGACGGCCACGGAGTACTGCATGTAGCCTTACTCGGGACCTTACCGCAGCCACTGGATCGGTTGTCTGTAGACACACAGTCTACAGACGACTGAACGGACATGGTTTATTCACCCGGAGACCTGCAAGGTGCATTCCACTGACCCCTGGTCGCAGGAGAGCCCGTAAAGCCTGGTGTCAAGAACACAGTACATGGTCATTGGAACAGTGGTCCCAGGTTATGTTCACGGACGAGTCCTGATATAATCTGAACAGTGATTCTCGCCGGGTTTTCATCTGGCGTGAACCAGGAACCAGATTCCAACCCGTTAATGTCCGGAAAGGGGCCTGTATGGAGGTCGTGGTTTGATGGTGTGGGGTGGGATTACGATTGGTGCACGTACACCCCTGCATGTCTTTGACAGAGGAACTGTAACAGGTCAGGTGTATCAGGACATCATTTTGTACCAGTATGTTCGCCTTTTCAGGGGTGCAGTGGGTCCCACCTTCCACCTGATGGATTACAACGCACGGCCCCACCGTGCTGCCATCGTGGAGTACCTTGAAACAGAAGATATCAGGCTAATCGAGTGGCCTGCCTGTGCTCCAGACCTAAACCCCATCGTCTGGGATGCTCTCGGTCAACATATCTTCAAACCCCTATGACACTTCAGGAGCTCCGACAGGCACTGGTGCAAGAATGGGAGGCTATACCCCAGCAGCTGCTCGACCACCTGATTCAGAGTATACCAACCCGTTGTGTGGCCTGTTTACGTGTGCATGGTGATCATATCCCATACTGATGTCGGGATACATGGGCAGGAAACAGTGGCGTTTTGTAGCACATGTGTTTCGGGACGGTTTTCTCAACTTATCACCAATACCGTGGACTTACAGATCTGTGTAGTGTGTGTTCCATATGTGCCTATGCTATTAGCGCCAGTTTTGTGTAGTGCCACGTTATGTGGCACCACATTCTGCAATTATCCTTAATTTATGAGCATGAGTGTATATGCGCTGCACAATGGCGTAAAGTGTGGTCGTTAAGTACGGAAAACATCCGCACATCGTAACACAACATCTTCGTACTTCAGCACTTTTACTTGGCGCTACATGTGATCGCAAGTAAATGTCTCCAGGCATTCGCCGTACTCAAACGCTTCCATCGGATTGTCGAAGTGTATAAAGTGATTCATCGCTTCATATCACTCATTTTCAGCCATTCACTGTACAGTGGTTTCTCTCTTAACATCACACCAAGCGTCGCTTAGCTTTGACTGCAGAGCCGCAGTTCGTGGTCTAGTGGCTAGCGTTGCTGCCTCTGCATCACAGGGTCCCAGGTTCGGTTCCCGGCCGGGTTGGGGATTTTCTCTTCCCGGAGACTGGGTTTCTGTGTTTTCCTCATCATTTCATAATCATCATTCGTGAGAGTGAATAGATTGGACTGTGAAAAAATTGGACCGTGAAAAAATTGGGATTCTGTTCGGGCGCTGATGACAGCGCAGTTGAACGCCCCACAAACTAAACATCATCATCATTGACTGCACAAATGTGGCTATTTGCAGCAGCTTTACCATTGTATCTTATTCGTTTTAACTCACTACGCACAATTGCTAGCCGAAGTGCTGGTAGAAATTTGTAACTCGTGAGTGATTCTTTCCGTTGATTTTGTGGAATGTTTTACAACGACCCTCCACAATTCAAGACGGTCCCTGTTCTCCAGTACATATGTGTGACTGGTCTTGGTTTAGCCTGTGGTTGTACCTCCGCGTTTTCACTTCACAGTAACATCACCAACATTCGACTTGGGTAGTTTTAGAATGGGTAAAATGTCCCTGTTGGATCTGTTACACAGGTGACATCCAACGAGTACTCCACGTTCTACCGGAACCACGCGGCTGCTACGGACGCAGGTTCGAATCCTGCCTCGGGCATGGATGTGTGTGATGTCTTTAGGTTTAAGTAGTTCTAAGTCTAGGGGACTGATGACCTCCGATTTCAAGTCCCATAGTGCCTAAAGCCATTTGAACCATCCACGTTCGAAGTGACTGAGCTCGCTTGGCCCATTCCCCTGTTACTGCTCCTCTGCTGACAACACTATACTCTCCGCCGCCTCCTATACGCCAGCTCTCCTGACATCCACTGGATAACTCCGCATTACATAAGGGTGTGCGGATACTGTCGACTGTCTGCGTGCATCAAACATCGTCCGATGACCTGTAAAAAAAAAACTCACAGGGGCGCGCATTATGATTTGTAGCTATTACTATAACATTTAGAAATTTTTGTTTCACATGTGAATATTCAAAAGCGCATAGAACCGTGCGAAGTGCTTTGTTCTGCAGCGATACAGTTCGGTGGCGTTTGACGTGATACCTAGCCTCGTGTTGGAACACATCGATCTGTTGCACTCCGCAATAATGTCTTCGCTAAGTGCTATCTTTTTCCTGTTTACTTCTCCCGCTGAAAGCCTCGATACGGCACTCTAAGACTAGCTGTTGGTTGCTTGCTTCCTTGTATAAACCTACGATGAGTAATTGTCTCGCTTCGGCTTGGCTTGTCGTTCTTGTGTTACAGTAAAATTTGTTCTTTGCACTATGATGTTAGGCAGAGATATCAGTGATATAGCTTTGATGTTCCACGATGTCCCCTGCGTTTCCGAGTACTCAAATGCAAAGAAAGATCACTAAATATTTCCTTGTACTAAGAGCCACATATCTTAAAGCGGGTGTCTGTTACGTTAGGTCATTTTATTACGTTCGATGAAAACAAAGTGAAAGTAAAAACGTAGTTTTAGACAGAATCTAAAGTGGTGAATTACGTATGCTGTACCTCAAAACAACATCACCTGTGGCAGCACTATTTTTCACACATGCGTACCATCAGTAGCCCTAGTGGTCCCATAAGCGACAGTTAGATAGGTCTATAGTATTTGGTGGCAAACGCAGTTCGAAATTTCATGTTTTCTGTCGTGGCAACAACTCTCGTTTCATCAGAATAGATTATTCTAATAGCAAGGAATATGAGTACATGGTCAGCTCTTTAGACTCGATTAAGAAAAATTAAAAAGAACAGTAGATATTTTGTCTAATGAGTTTTTTGACAAACACACACTTTCAAGTTTTATTGGCGTGTATGGCTTTGGAATACTGTAATCCACCATGGATGTGTGGCGAGGGAAGAATGAACTCCAAGGCGAGGTACAGCAGTAGGAAGCTTCCGACAGTACAACATAGAATCATCACTCCACTAACAAACAGAACTAGGCCTCATGATACCATTTGTAAAGAATTGAAATAAAACTTGTTCTGCCATTAAATACGTAACGCATAAATTACCTGGACACACTGAAAAGAGGAAGGCAGTAATTTTCGAAACAGGACGGAAGGAAGAAACGAAGAATTAAGGTTTAACGTCCCGTTGACTAAAAGTGTAATGCAGAAGCTTTCTGTGACGTTTAGAACACTTAGCTAGGACTCTATAGCTGTCAAGTACAGGCCCATTACAAAGAGAAAGTGAGAGTAAAATAAAATTACGAATTCACTAGTAGGAGGCACGGGGCTGTACAACCTTTAAATACAAATGCTATTTTGTCAGAAACTGACATCCTGAGCCAGTGGCTGTGTACAAAATGTAGGTTGACCCTTACAGAGAGAACAACCAGCCGCTTCTTACAATGATATTTAAGTAGCGCCGTTCGTAGTTTCGAAACAAAAAATTCATCTTCAGACTGCTAGTTGACGTTAAGACACATTTTACAGTAGCTTTCACTCATTGCTTTCCCAAATGATGAAATTTCCTTGTGCTGGTGGTGTCCTACAACCAAAACAAGATGTGAGACAATGTCTTTTTAACCGCAATTGTGCCTCACAACGATTTTAAATAATGTAAACAAATTACTTATGTGTAAGTAACCATAACATCTTCACTAGAATAATTTGTTTACGTCATTTAAAACCGTTGTGATGCCCAATTGAAGTTAAAAAGACATTATATCACACCTTGGTTTGGTTGTAGGACACCACTATCCCAAGGAAATTTCATCATTTGGGGAAACAAAGACTGAGAGCTAATGTAAAATGTATCTTAACGTCAACTAGCCGTCTGAAGATGAAATTTTCGGTTCGAAACCCGTAACGGCGCTATTTAAATAAATAAATAAATAGCACTGTAAAAAAATGGCTGATTGCTGTTGTCCTCTCTGTAAGGGTTAACCTGTACTTTAATTACAAAGTCGATAAATACAATCTGCTTATTTATACATTAAACGTAATTTTCCCAAGCCAACTGAAGCGACCGAACTAGCTGCAAATACGCGATTTGTACGGCGAGCAATTAGCTTAACTGTATCTACAAATCTTTGTAGTTACGTACTGTCTGGTTATCTCTCTTTTCTTATCGGCGTTATCTCCCGTTTATCCACATTTAAAGAGAGCTGCTGTTCATTTCACCAACGTAAATTCTGTTCAAGACTTTTTGTATTTCCGTATGATGAGACAACGTCCATAGTTCCTTCTAGGCAACAGCATCATCAGCGAACAATGCAATAATGCTGCTGGCTATGCACGATGAATCGCTTAGGGCCTACCTGTACTGAGAACACTAGCGGAACACTTGATCCACGCTAGATTGACTTTCATATCTGTTGAACATTTGCGTCCATTATAATTTACTGGATTCTGTTCGTAGAAAGTTCTTCGTGGAGATCTCGTATTTAGGAAAATAGTCTATGTGAGAGTACATGGATTATCTGTTAGTAATGCGACACAATATCGGACGCCTTTCACAAACGTAGGGAAAGAAAGATTAGGGTTCCGTGGACGACGAGGTCATCAGAAACGTCGAAATCTAGGACATACTATTTGCAAAATAGCGCATATAAATAAAGGACTTATATCTCAAGAAAGCGCAATGCCGAGATACAGGTGATTTTACGGCTTAAGAACTCCGAGAGGTCTTCTAGTCGGCAGTGTCATGCCGCCTTTACCTGTTCCCTATTTCAATCATTATTTGTTCTCCTTGGAGAACCATTGTGCTGGAGCAATCGTCCTGCATTGCAATTTCTATGGCAAGCGTTCATACTTCTTCCTATGTTTTTGTAGCATGTTCTTTTTTTCCTTTCTATAATTTTGAAGTTGATTTTCCGCTGGAAAGAAATATAGAGCAAGAACACCACTCGTGTAGAATTATCGACTTAGCAGACGATGGCCTGTGTTCATCAAGAAATGGAGCAGGCAAGACATACAGAACTAGGGACCCGTCAGTAATATATACTGAGGTGACAGAAGTCATGGGATACCTCATAATATCGTGTCGGCCCTCCTTTTGCCCAATGTAGTGCAAGAGCTTGACTTGGCATCGATTCAACCCGTCGATGGAAGTCCCCAGCGGCAATAATGAACCATGCTGCCTCTAGAGCCGTCCATAATTGAGTAAGTGTTGCCAATGCAGGAATTTATGCACAAACTGACCTCTCGGTTATGTCCCAAAAATCTTCGATGGGATTCATATCGGACTGGGTGCCCAAATTATTCTCCCGAATTGTCCAGAATGTCCTTCAAACCAATCGCGAACAACTGTGGCCCCGTGAAATGGCACAGTTTCATCCATAACAATTCCGTTGTTGTTTAGGAACATGAAGTCCATAAATTGTTGCATATGGGCTCTAACCAGGAAAGTACTTGGGCTCGAAAAAACAGATCTGTGTGAACGTTTGGTTACAGGACCATTATGTACCTCTGAATGTGCTGGTGGGTGTCGTTTCTCTGCAAAACTCTGCAGTCATGCTCTAGATATCACTGTAGATGTAATTGTAGACGCCATACGCAATCTTAACTATAAATGTAAATGCGGAATGTCAATAAAATGGTCCGAGCAATACGAATGACTGCAAAACGCACAGTGAAGAAATGCAAGTTGATCGCATGGCGTATTTGCACATTCTACACTCCTGGAAATGGAAAAAAGAACACATTGACACCGGTGTGTCAGACCCACCATACTTGCTCCGGACACTGCGAGAGGGCTGTACAAGCAATGATCACACGCACGGCACAGTGGACACACCAGGAACCGCGGTGTTGGCCGTCGAATGGCGCTAGCTGCGCAGCATTTGTGCACCGCCGCCGTCAGTGTCAGCCAGTTTGCCGTGGCATACGGAGCTCCATCGCAGTCTTTAACACTGGTAGCATGCCGCGACATCGTAGATGTGAACCGTATGTGCAGTTGACGGACTTTGAGCGAGGGCGTATAGTGGGCATGCGGGAGGCCGGGTGGACGTACCGCCGAATTGCTCAACACGTGGGGCGTGAGGTCTCCACAGTACATCGATGTTGTCGCCAGTGGTCGGCGGAAGGTGCACGTGCCCGTCGACCTGGGACCGGACCGCAGCGACGCACGGATGCACGCCAAGACCGTAGGATCCTACGCAGTGGCGTAGGGGACCGCACCGCCACTTCCCAGCAAATTAGGGACACTGTTGCTCCTGGGGTATCGGCGAGGACCATTCGCAACCGTCTCCATGAAGCTGGGCTACGGTCCCGCACACCGTTAGGCCGTCTTCCGCTCACGCCCCAACATCGTGCAGCCCGCCTCCAGTGGTGTCGCGACAGGCGTGAATGGAGGGACGAATGGAGACGTGTCGTCTTCAGCGATGAGAGTCGCTTCTGCCTTGGTGCCAATGATGGTCGTATGCGTGTTTGGCGCCGTGCAGGTGAGCGCCACAATCAGGACTGCATACGACCGAGGCACACAGGGCCAACACCCGGTATCATGGTGTGGGGAGCGATCTCCTACACTGGCCGTACACCACTGGTGATCGTCGAGGGGACACTGAATAGGGCACGGTACATCCAAACCGTCATCGAACCCATCGTTCTACCATTCCTAGACCGGCAAGGGAACTTGCTGTTCCAACAGGACAATGCACGTCCGCATGTATCCCGTGCCACCCAACGTGCTCTAGAAGGTGTAAGTCAACTACCCTGGCCAGCAAGATCTCCGGATCTGTCCCCCATTGAGCATGTTTGGGACTGGATGAAGCGTCGTCTCACGCGGTCTGCACGTCCAGCACGAACGCTGGTCCAACTGAGGCGCCAGGTGGAAATGGCATGGCAAGCCGTTCCACAGGATTACATCCAGCATCTCTACGATCGTCTCCATGGGAGAATAGCAGCCTGCATTGCTGCGAAAGGTGGATATACACTGTACTAGTGCCGACATTGTGCATGCTCTGTTGCCTGTGTCTATGTGTCTGTGGTTCTGTCAGTGTGATCATGTGATGTATCTGACCCCAGGAATGTGTCAATAAAGTTTCCCCTTCCTGGGACAATGAATTCACAGTGTTCTTATTTCAATTTCCAGGAGTGTATAATATCAGTGTTGAACGCCGCGTCAATGACACTTTTGAAGTTGTTCACTGGTTCACCAATATAGTAGCCAGCGTTCTGCCACGCGTAACGAAGCATTGGTCTGTATACTCCCGCAGATAACTGATTGTAAATGACAGAATGCATATTCATGATAAAGAATCTGTCGTGCAATTTCGGCTGCATATTACCGGAACGTAGTTTAATGAAGTCTGTTATTCTCTTGGCATATATTTTGAAGTGTTGGCAGAAGAGCCAACACCGTGTTGCTAGAGGAGGCCGAAATGCATGCTTAATAAGCTCACGTAGATTGGCGTGAGGTCTGGAACATTACAAGGAAATGAGAACTTAGAAAAACGGACGCAGTTGCTATAATACTTAACTTTAATCCATAATTGTAGAACATCTCTCTTGACTGTACATGCTTCAAGATAAATATCAAATGCTATGGCGCCTTGCTAGGTCGTAGCAAATGACGTAGCTGAAGGCTATGCTAACTATCGTCTCGGCAAATGAGAGCGTAATTGTCAGTGTAGCATCGCTAGCAAAGTCTGCTGTACAACTGTGGCGAGTGCTAGTAAGTCTCTCTCGACCTGCCGTGTGGCGGCGCTCGGTCTGCAATCACTGACAGTGGCGACACGCGGGTCCGACGTATACTAATGGACCGCGGCCGATTTAAAGGCTACCACGTAGCAAGTGTGGTGTCTGGCGGTGATTCCACATATTTTATATTGCCTGAAGAAATACACATCCAGAGGTTGTGCATAATTTGTAGTTTTAGGCGGAATGATTTTTAAATCTACATGTTTTCCTCCAGATGCTTCTAGTAGTATTCGATCATCCTTATTTCCAGAACAGGAGTCACAAAGTACTAATGACTTTCTCGACAAATGCGGATTCAAAACTGACAGAAAAAACGTCTTCAGATGTTGTTTCGTCATCTTCCCACTCACACTTGCGTCGACTGCGACATTTGGAGGGCACCGCGTTTCTATTTCCCTTGACACGCGGGGTCCAAACTTTCCACTGGATTCTTGGAAGCAAATATAGAGTTTGTCTGCCAATCGTCCGTCCGTTGATACAGCAACATCGATCGTGTAACTATGTGTTGCACAGTTAACTGATTGCAACATCGCGACAGTGTTTCTCTCCCCTTTCATGGATAGTGTTCTGTCACAAGAAAGTTCATAGTTGAAGTGACTCTGATCACAGTTCCATACAGAACTAATATCGATGTTTTCTCTCGTGATATGCTCATCGACGTCAGCAACAAACGTTTGAGCTCTTTCAATCAGCTCTTCTTCGTCATCCTTATCTGTTCGTGCTTGGAGCATAGTGATACGGCGTGATGTTATCCTAAACTCCTTTTTCAAATTAGTAATAAAGCCTAGTGAAGCTGTAAAGTTTGTACACCCGAGATTTCTGGCTACGTCCAATGCCCAATGTTGTGAATGCCAATAATGAACGGCGGAACCGCATTCTCGCGCTTCATCGAATTTCGCCATTACACGCTCGTTGATGGTCTTGAACAACAGTGTACGATTTCCTTTGAAAACTGTATTCCTTCTCTTTTCTTTGCCACGTAATCCAGTATGTTTATAATATTGCTTTTAGACCTCAGTTTAGGGTATCTTTTCAGAAGCTTGTCGTATGTGTCGAAACCTCTTACGTAATAATCATCGTATATGTTCTCCAGTGTGTTGTCTTCAAACGCCGTGATGATACTTGCAACTTTAACCTTCTTCTTGGGAGACGCTTGGGGTATTCACTGTCACTGCTGCCATCGCCTCTTCCCGCACTTGCCGTAGCACTACCGTTTGCAATGAGTTGTTCGTCATTATAATCTCTATCATCATCATTATGTGTTAGTGTTACAACAGTACCTGTTTCTAACTTATGCTCATATTTCTGCACTGTAATAGATACCAGAAAACATGCGAATGATTCGTCTTCTATACCAATACCATCTTCACGAAGACGAGTTCTTCGTAACTTCATCTCAACCAATCGCAATACATTAGCAGGATTGATTACCAATCGCCGAGCCATCTGACGCTTCAATACACAAATAATGTCACAAAACGCAACTTCAGAGGCACACTGCACCGTCCCTACTGGTCCCGACTGGCGTACCGGCAGGTCAGTGTGCAATGCGGCATGGCATACGCAGAGGCCTCTAACGGACGACTGCAGAGGTTTGCAGATGCGGGAGTATCACTAGTGCAATAAGAGACCTTTACGTTATTTCTCGCACGATTTCGGTGTATTTGTGTTTGTTTGAGCCCAAGTACTTTCCTGATAAGAGCCGAACATAAACATTTTCAGTCAATGATCGGTTCAGTTGGATCAGAGGACCCAGTCCATTCCGCGTAAACACAGAAACACAGCCCACACTATTATTGAGGCACCACCAGCTTGCACAGTGCCTTATTGACAATTTGAGTCCATGGCGTTATGGGATCCGCGCATCACTGTAATTCTACCATCAGCTCTTTCCAAGTGAAATCGGGACTCATCTGACCAGGTGACGGTTTTCCAGTCGTATAGGGTCCAACCGATATGTTCACGAGTTCAGGAGGGGTGCTATAGGCGACTTTGTCTTTTAGCAAAGGTACTCTCGTCGGTCGTCTGCTGCCATAGGCTATTAACGGCAAATTTCGCCGCACTGTGCTAAATGATACGTCCGTCGTAGGTGGCGCATTGATTTCTACGATTATTTCACGCAGTGTTGCCTATCTGGTAGCACTGACAAGTCTACGCAAACGACGCTGCTGTCGATCGTTACGTGAAGCCTGTCGGCCACTGCATTTTCCGTGGTGAGAGGAAATGCTTGAAATCTGGTATTCTCAGCACACTGTTGACACTGTGGATCTCGGAATATTTAATTCCCTAACAATATCCGAAATGGAATATCCCGTGCGTCTAGCACCAACTACCATCCCACGTTCAAAGTCTCTTGAGTTCCCATCATGCGGCCATAATCACAACGGAAACTTTTTCACTTGAATCACCTAAGGGCAAATGACAGTTCTGTCAATGCACTGCCATTTGTACCTCGTGTTCGCGGTACTACCGCCATCTGTATATGTACATATCGGCATCCCATGACTTATTCACCTCAGTGTACAAGATACAAAAATTATTGCCAAGAGTATAGGAAAAAGAAACATTAGGTTTTAATTATAAAAAGAACATCTTGGCTTTAGAAGTGTGCGTAACGCATTGGACTACTTGCAAGAAATTATAGAAGAGAAGAATGAATATGAAATGCCAGTTTGTCCGGGATCCATAGATTTTGATAAAGCTTTTGACTCAGTTTCCACAGAGTCTGTGCTAACAGCCCCTAAAAAATAAGGCTGTGCTTCTCTGTATGCTAGTATATTATAGTACATTTTTGTTGAGTTAATACACTATTAGCGGCGTGCTGGTGCACCTTCGGAACGCAATACTGTAGCGACTCTGTCTTGCATGATTTCGACAAGTCCTTGGTACAGGCTGATAATAACTGAACTATATAAAAAACTTTATTCAACATGTCAACGTCACTACGGATATTCGGACTTTGGTTATGACATGTTCGAAATGCCTGCCATCATTGACGATGTTGTAGCACAGACAAATAGCGAAATTCTGCATGACTCACTGAAGTATCGGAACATCGATGGTGTGATGACCTCCTGAATGGCTGTTTCCAGCTCAGCAAGAGTTTTGGGGTTATTGCTGTACACCTTATCTTTAACATAGCCCCACAAAAAGGAGTCGCTTGCTGCCATATCCGGAGAATATGGCGGCCAATAGAGGCCCATGACAGTGTCTCTGGGTACCCCAGAGCCAGCATGCAGTCCCCAAAGTACTCCTCCTGGACATAAAACACTCTCCTGTTTCGATGGGATAGAGTTCCGTCTTGCATGAACCACATTTTGTTAAAATCATGTTCACTTTGGATATTGGGGATGAAATCATCTTCCAAAACCATCACGTATCTCTCTGTTGTCACCGTGCCGTCAAGGAACATCGCACCGATTATTCCGTGACTGCTCACTGCACACCACACAGTCACCCACTGGGGGGTGAAGAGAGTTCTCGATCGCGAAATGCGGATTCTCAGTCCCCCCAAATGCATCAGTTCTGTTAATTGACGAACCCATCTGAATGAAAGAGGGCTTCGTCGCTAAACCAAACCATATTCACATCGTTCCATGGCCGTGGGGCTAAATGGCTGTGGGGTTTGAATTTCTTTATTAGGAAGAGCTGCAGGTCTTCAACAACAATCTGCTGCAATCCAGAATGAGATTTTCACTCTGCAGCGGAGTGTGCGCTGATATGAAACTTCCTGGCAGATTAAAACTGTGTGCCCGACCGAGACTCGCACTCGGGACCTTTGCCTTTCGCGGGCAAGTGCTCTACCATCTGAGCTACCGAAGCACGACTCACGCCCGGCACTCACAGCTTTACTTCTGCCAGTATCTCGTCTCCTACCTTTCAAACTTTACAGAAGCTCTCCTACGAACCTTGCAGGACTAGCACTCCTGAAAGAAAGGATACAGTGGGGACATGGCTTAGCCACAGCCTGGGGGATGTTTCCAGAATCCGCTGCAGAGTGAAATCTCATTCTGGATGCGTTTTCCGACCTCTGAAGTCGGAAACGAGGTAGGAAAACATACTAGGTTGGTGCTTTTTAGTTCGTAGCGTTTTTCCATTTTAATAAACACAGCAGAACTCATAACAGAAACTTTTGTCACCGATAATATATTCTCCTTCACTGTTTGTAACGCCGGAAATGCATATCCTCCTATTTTCATCTATTGTACTATTATTTTTTTCCTTGTTTTGTTACCTCAAGATATGACATTTCTGTCTCTTTATATATTGTAATTGTTTTACTGTTTGTATATATATATATTTATGCACTTATGTCGATGTATAATTGGTTTGTTTCGTAAATATTATTTGTATTTTACGCTGGGTCTTGCCTAGGGAAAACTGCTATCGAACGATTACATCGATGGGTCGTGTGAAGAATCAAAGTGTGTAGGATCTTTGGGAGTGTTAACTCTGCTGCGTGGGGCGCGGGCAGTCGGAGTCTGGCTGGAGTAGCGAGTGGAGCAGGTGTGTTGTGTGACGCTCCCGCGAGTTGCCGCGCTTTCGGGGTTTGGCAGCATGTAATTGCGCTCGACTCGCGATGATACTTTCTGACATGGTGTCGCGGACGGGAAGCATTAGCTGGCGCACATCAAGAGCCCGTTTCGCCTGGTGACCGTGTCGAGAAGAAGGCGCGCCAACATCCAGCTTCTGCAACAGCGACGGCCGACAATGAGTGACTGTCGCCACCTCCTCGATCGACGGCTTCAAACCTTCAATCAACCAACAAGGAAGACTAAAAGCACGTAAAGTTTCAGAACTGTATGGCAGACCTCAGCTTTTCAAATTGTTCCATTTGCCTCGCAAAATTACAGCAACTTAGCATGAACCTTTGTTGCTCATTGTCCCAATTGCATTGCCAAGCAGGGTCCCTTCCTTTTCCGAAATGAACCCGAGTGTCGTTGAAATTCAAACGCCAGCATTAAAATAATATAATTAGATTTCACTGCTTTAATTTCAAATTTCAGTAGCTGGCTACAATATTTAGGTTACACGAGCACAAATTTAGAGTGCGAGTTTTGTTAGCATATTTTAGCTTACCTGTGACTGCAGCTCAGCTTGGTACGTACAAAATTTTACTATTGTTAATAGTTCAGAATCATTTAATTCAAGTTCAAAGTTAAATCTCTTGTTTCTAAATTGCGTAGAGTCAAGTTGCTTTTGAAATGATTGTTGAGGTAGTCCAAGACTAACCGTATTTTACTGGATTTCGATGTGCTTCAGAAAGAAAGCTCACTATTAACTTCAGTCACTAAATTAACTTTCGATTTTCCGGTTTTATTAATTCTTTTGCTAAATTAAGTCAGAGTGTAGCGAAATTTATTACTTCTGGCAAACTTTCAGTTTTCACACTACACGTGTCAACCTTCAGTTGCCACGCTTCTAGTGTTAATTATATGTGTAATAACCTTTCTTTTTCAGTTACTATAGTAATTGTCCTTAGGACTGGCGACCGTGATTTCCCCCAAATCTCAAATATCTAATTACCGCTAGTTAATTGTTAACGTAACGGCCGCACATTTACTTTCTTTATTAACTTTACCCCTTTTCAAAATTAATTTCCACCAGTTTCATTTGCATTTTTCCTTTCATTTAGATGTAACCCTTTCCTCCCTCTTTACCGATAGATTAACTTCGGTGACGATTGCTTTTCCCAAATTTCCATTAGGTACACGCGGTTTAATTTTTCACTGTCATTAAGGTCGATAAGTGAGGGGGGAGGTTACACGTGGCGACCTGGTGACAGGACAATCTTCAAATTTGAGGTTGTTCTGGACACGAATTTTGCATTGTGCAAATCTCGTAACAAAGTACTGGTTACGAAATGGTCGATACGTCAGCGAGAATATTCGTGTGAGGAATCCTAATTAGAGTTGAGATTTTGCATTTATATTGAAAATTATTAAAATGAGTGAAGGCAACAATTACCAAAATTTGGTAGACTTAGATACGGAACAATCGGTCGAACAGTGGGAAACGCGCACAGCGGTACCCATTGTTCCGGGGCAGGCGGCTAGCATGAAAGATGCGACCGCCGAAACGCAACAAAGAGCAGAAATGGAATTCCAGACTTTAGAAAATGTTTCGGAATCGGAAGTGAAAATCAAATCTGAATCCCTTGATGACGAATACGGGGGGACAATGAAAGAGGAAGCCGCTACGGAAGTAAAACCGGTGGTTTCCGGGAATTTAACTGATTTATTGAATGTTTTGATTAACGAAATCAAGAGTCAATCGGCAGAAATTAAAGATCAGGCTGCCAAGCAAGAAGCTCAGGCTGCCGAGCAAGCAGCTCAGGCTGCCAAGCAAGTAGCTCAGTCTGAAAAAATTGAACGAATGCTAGACAATTAGAACAAAGCTATTAATGTTGTTAACAACAATGTTGAAGTTGTTAACACAAAAGTTGATAAAATCAAAGACGGTATTGTCGTGATTAATACCGAAATCGGTAACCTTAAACAGGAAATGATAGGCGTTCAGGCGGAAATTGCGAGCATAAATACTCGTTTTGATTCCGAAATTAGCAGAATCGAGAAAAGTGTAGGAGACGCAGTTGCTCCGATCATCGAGAATAAGGTGACGGAACAAATTCAATTAGTGAGAAAAGAGGATCAACAGAAGGTGGAAACTTTAAAGGCTTTAGTATCCGAAGTAGATACCAAAGTGACGAAGCAGGCTAACACCTGCGAAGAGAAAAAGAGGGAAGTGGAAACACTTGCGACAACCACTTGCCAAGTGATTACGAGGGTGTCGGAATTAGAAAGGAAACTTGACGAAAAACAGAGCTATGTGCCAATCTGTGCACATAGTTCGGAGTTGTTGACGAAAGAGGAGCGGTTCGACCCCTTGAAAAAAGGCGGTATACACCCGACGGATTTCATTAAAAATTGTGAAAGAGTTTTACCCAGATCATGGACTAATGGGAGAAAAATTAATGCGGTTGTTGATGTGTTGGCTGGTGATGCCAAGCGTTGGGGCCTAAACCTCAACATTACGAACCTGACTTTTGACGAGTTTAAAAATTTGTTTCTGGCTGTATACTGGTCAGAGCAAAAACAGCAAAGTGTCTGGCGCGAATTTGTCGTATCGAGGCCTTTCGATGCGAATTCGCGCGGCTCGATGAAGGAGTTTTGTGAGGGTTGGATCCGCAAGTTGGAATATTTGCGTGATCGCCGCACGGAATCCGAAATAGTCTGGGAACTCTACAAAAAGCTTCCAGATGATACAAAACGCTACGTAGGAAGCAATTACAGGACAATAAATGATTTCCTGGAAAGAGTGGAGGACGAGGACAATTGGCGCAATAATCGCGACAGTGGTAGAGGCCGTGGTAACAACAACGGGTACCACAGCAACCACACCAACGATAACCATGGGAATAATGCATACCGCAACCATGGCAGCAATAACAATAATTGTTCGGACCGTAATAACAATCGGTACAATGCAAATAATAACCGGAATGACGGAAACCAGTATCATACTAGCGTGATACGGGCTGCGCAGAATAGTAATAACGCCAGAGGGTGTGACCAGCCGCCTCAGCAGTATCCGGGGAGCGTATCTGCTGGGACGAGACAGGGAAACCATTAGCCGCGCCGGTGAGGGGCCGACCGGGCGTGGAGAAATTTTGGCGGCCCAATAACAGGAGAAAACCCAGGTGTCGTCGTTATGAAAATTCCGTATGGAATAATCAACGGCGGGAGAGTGTGCCAGTGTTAGGAGAAAGGAGTGCGCCCACAAGTAGTAGATCAGCTGTAGACACAGCAGTAGGAAGTACATTCACTGTCAGTGAGAACAATTTAAGTAGTGTTCCGGAAATCGATTATAAAGTGGCAGATGTAATACCCACAGTGGAACTGGAGATTGAGTTCAAGAATGATTCGCAAGTGTTGAAAGAAGATCAGATGTCGGATAAAACGTCCGTCATCGAGCGAGGGGATGCAGAGAGGGATGAGGTCTGGTTAAGGCAGTTCGGTCGCTTATACGACGAACTAAGAGATTATAGGGGCCTGTACGGGAGAAGTGTTTATGGGGAGCGCGGGCAGGATTTGCCGCGTCTCGTCCCGCAGGAAGATAGTGATTGTGAAGTGATAGAAAGTTCTGGCCCTAACCGGCAGACCTTACTAGAAATAGTTGATGTTAATGGGGAACACGAGCAAGATGCGTCGTGTTTCGTCCCGCAGGAGTTGAATGTTGAAGTAGTAACGGAAAGTTCTGGCCCTAACCGGCAGACTTTACCGAAAGTTGTAATGGTAGAAGTAGCCGACCCATCCGACGCGAACATCCAGTTTAAACGTTGCGAGAGTATTAAGGAGAAAGATTACGAAAATTTTAGTGATAGCCGGACACGATTGGTAGAAAAGCACATAGATTACAGCGTGTATGAGGTTAGAGCTGACATTATACGGTCAGAAGATAACAGTGTGGGTTGCGCAGATCTAGAGGAAGTAATTGCAGATACTACTGGGCACATGTCTCCAGGTAGATTGGCAGATGAGATCAATCTGATTAAAGAGGAATCAACGAAGGTGATAATTAGTGAATTGATAGCAAAGCAACACTCACTAGTTGACGAGTTACAGGAAAAGGTTTCGGTATTGGAGGCGACGCTACAGACTAAGCCTCAGGACAAACGTGTTGAAATTAAAACTGTATGTGAACAGAGGCTGAAAAAGCCGCCAGATAAACCGGATTTAGGATCAAAGCCGGGTGGTTTTTTCTGGAATGACCTGGATATAGACGAGGATTTACTGTGGGAAAATAAAGAAACAGTCGAGGACAAGTGTAGACAGATAGTAGTGTCTGTTAATATGCACGACCTACAACTAAACGTGTTGATTGACACCGGTGCAGAATTGAGTGCTGTATCTGGGAAAATATTTGAGTTACTGAAAGACAGACCTGGCATCGTAGTTATGCCAGTAACAGGAGTGAAAATTATCGGTGCTACTGGGAAGGCCAGTAAACCGGTCACAAAAGAGATTTTTGTCAACTTCGAGATATGTGGGGCACGATTTGAACAAGAGTTTGTCGTCGTGCCAGACTTAACTACGGAAGTAATTATCGGGTTAGATTGGCTATTAAAGTACCGTGCAGTGATTAACTGCGAAAGCAAAACTTTGACATGTACGTCCCAAGATAAAACAATAGTAGTTAGTTTTTACGAGGCAGGAGACGGTGTGCATAGGCAATACCAGCCTATACACATTGTTAACTGGCCGAATGGTATTGACGTAGGTATGAATTTGAACTACTGTAATGTGAGGAATCTCGGCATTGACAATAGTGTAGAAAGTGAATTGGAAAGTATTGTAGACGGTGTGTCAAACGTAACACACGAACAAAGACGAGGCATGTATGAAGTAATAATGAGGAATAAGAGTGTGTTTTCAGACAAACTGGGTCTTGTGGAAGGATATAAATGCAAGTTGCATGTAATTCCGCACGAACCATTCTTCGTGAGACCGTATGCTATACCGCTGTCCAAAAAGGAAGCAGTGCAACGGGAGATAGATAAGATGATCGAATGGGGAGTGATTGAAAGAAGTACAAGTCCATACAATAACGGTTTGGTCATTGTAGCAAAACGGGATGGTAGTGTGCGTATTGTGATTGACGCACGCACGTTGAATAGGGTCGTTCAACGTGAAACAGACAGACCAGAGAGTATGGAGGAGATTTTGCAACGTTTTCATGACGTTAAGTTCATGACTAGCCTCGATCTGACGGCTAGTTACTGGCAAATAGAACTCGAAGAAGAATCTAGGCCATACACCGCCTTCTTGTTTGCGGGCAGGTGTTATCAGTATAGAGTACTGCCGTTTGGACTTAATATATCTGTGTCCGTATTCATCAGGGCCCTAGATAAAGTGCTAGGACCGGCTTTGAGTTCAAGATTAACTGTATATGTTGACGACCTATTGTTGGCCAATGCCACTTGGCATGACCATTGTGACCTGTTAGATGAAGTTTTTAGAGCATTGCGCCGTGGCGGAATGACTCTAAAGCTAAAGAAATGCGAATTTGTGAAGCAGGAACTGAAATTTTTAGGGCATGTAATTACCACTGCTGGTATTACGAAAGACCCAGAGAAACTAGAGGCAATAAGGAATTGTCCTCCACCCAAGTCTAGGAAACAGTTAAAAAGTTTTCTAGGGCTCACAGGATTTTACCGTAAATTTGTAAAAGGACAAGTGTTTAATGATGAAAATTTGAATAACCTCTTACGCAAAAATGTTCCGTTTGTGTGGACTGACGGGTGTCAGACCGCTTTCGAGAGATTAAAAGACGAGTTGTTAAGATCTGATATACTATTTCATCCTGATTTATCGCTACCCTTCCATCTGGGAACGGATTCGTCGAATTACGGGGTGGGGGTAGAACTGTTCCAAGAAGTTGGTAAAGGAGAGGATAAGGAACACCGGACGATAGCGTTCGCGAGCCGAACTTTATCAAAAAGTGAGCGAAACTACACGATTTCTGAGAAAGAGTGTCTCGCTATCGTGTGGGGATTCAAGAAGTTCAAGGGTTACCTATGGGACCGTAAGGTGATTATTCATACGGACCATAAGGCGCTCACTTATCTGAAGGATTGTAAACTACTTCACGAAAGACTGACTAGGTGGTCGCTGTATTTACAGCAATTTAACTATGACATCTGTTACGTAAAAGGGACCGACAATTGCGTAGCGGATGCGCTGTCGCGGTTGCCCGAGTCTAATCAAGGTCTATTGAAAGATGAGGCAGATGGAGTGGTCAAATTGTACTATTTTAAAGAAGTTGAGGGGCGTAAATTAATAATGAACATCTGTAAGAATCTACGTCGTCATCAGAACGAGGATGGTTGTTTAAATATGGTGAAAACCCGATATGACGAAAGGAGTCCAGAAGGAGAGAAATTAAGGAAGTATTACAAGATATACGATCATATCTTGTACATACGTAAGGGTGAAGATAGTAATATTTGGCGGGTATGCTGGCCCACCAAATTCGTCACGGAAATAGTAGACTACTACCATTTGGCGTATGGTCACTGTGGACCGAAGAAATGTACGGAAAAGCTGTGTGAAGTAGTGCATTTTAACAATATGTTAAAACGCGTTACTGACAGAGTGAAAACTTGCGATTTATGTCAGAAGATGAAGGTTAACAACTGTACGAGTCGTGGTCCTATGCAAAGTATAAGGCCTAACGACACCTTTGAGTTACTGTGCGTGGACTTGTACGGACCTTTGCCCAAGTCATCAGGAAACTTTGCCTACATTTTAGTAGTGCTAGAAGCTTTTTCCAAGTTCATCAAACTATACCCGATTAGGAAAGCTACAGCCAGAGCGGTCTATAGCAAGCTTGTGAACGATTATTTTGTTAATATTGGCAAGCCCAAGGCGATTCTATCAGACAATGGGGCACAATTTACTTCTAAGTTGTGGAATGAAGGCATGGAAAGTAATGGGGTCGAGGTGATCCATATTTCAGCTTATTGTCCGGCTGGGAATCCCGCTGAGAGGTATATGCGCGAGCTAGGCCGACTTTGCCGTACCTATTGCCATCACAACCATAGGGCATGGGGCAAATATGTAGCAGTATTTGAGAGAATTATGAACACCTTGAGACATGAATCTACGGGATTTTCTCCAGAGGAAATCCTGTTGGATGACAGAAGTAAAAGTTTAGTGGAAGAGGTAATCAAATTCCCTCCACGGATTGACATTAGTATTGGTATGAAAAAAGATCGTTTGCGAGAAGTAATGAAGCTAAAAGCTGATGCTCGCATACGTCGTCATGACGCTAAAGCGCGTTTTGCTAAGTTTGCAGTCGGAGACTTAGTACTTGTAAAAGCTCATGAGAAATCGAGCGAGATAGACAATGAAATCTCTAAATTTAAGTTTGTTTATAATGGACCATATAAAGTCATTGGTATACCTCACACAAATGCTTATTGCTTAGAGTATCCAAGCTCTGGAAAACGATTAGGTATACGGAATATAGTAGACTTGAAATTGTACCAACCTAGGATCGATTAATACCACACAATGCGTAATTTGTACAATATGTAAATATAGAGTGTAAGATTTAAGGTTTGCTAGATTGCCATGCATTTGCCTGACCAAGAGGACATTAAAGAAGTTGTAATTAATAAGTAATTAATTTTGACTAAATGATTTAAGGGAAAGTGATTATTTATCAATTGAAAAATCCAAGCTGCTAGTTTAAGTTTTCAGCTGAGTCACAGTAGATTAAGCAATGTAAATATGATTTTGTAACTAGCTGTAAGATTTCATGAATATGTGTTTTACTAGTCATTGCCGATGTACTTAGACGGTGTTTTAAGTTTCAGGCTAGTACATGCGTGTGATGATGGACAGTGTTGAGTTATCCACTGTGATAGAATTAATGGACTCCTTGAGATTATTCGGGAGTGAGTTTACCGAAAGAATTCAGTGAAACGGACGTTCTGGAAATGCCGTTACAAGGGCGAGAGAGATCAAGCGTGCCGCACAGGCGGGCGCAACAATACTGGCGGGGCGGTGCCGCTGTCGGCTCTTGTGCCGCTGTCGGCATTCTTTGTACTTGCGAGTACGGAAGGCGGAGTTGTTTTTCTTCCCTGACAGCTGATATGAAAGAATTCTGTTGTCAATATTTATGTTTTTGTCGATCTGCTGTATATTATTTTCTTGTTTAGCGTTAAGTGCACACTCATGATGAGAGTATAAATTATGAAAAGTTTATATAAAATACGTATTCTATGTAAATAATTATTAATTTGAGTATTTTGATATACCTGTTTTCTATGACCATGTAATCTGATTAATTTTGTAAATAGTATTCCATTTCTTGATACTGTTAGGAATTTAGATTTTTAGAATAGCTAAACCATTTTCTATATTTTCTATGAATTTTAATATGTTGTCAACCTGTTTTATTTTGTGCAAGGTGACAGAGTGGAATAAGATTAGGAGTGTCTCCACTCAATTATTATGGTCTAAAAATTGATTTATGGTTAATTAGACGAATGCTAACTTTTGTTGATGTTTTGAGCATATGCATTTCCGCTGTTTCTTTTTTGGGACATTTTCTGAGTCTGTTTACGTTACACGAACATCCTCAGACAATGTGGGGCACGTGTAACGCCGGAAATGCATATCCTCCTATTTTCATCTATTGTACTATTATTTTTTTCCTTGTTTTGTTACCTCAAGATATGACATTTCTGTCTCTTTATATATTGTAATTGTTTTACTGTTTGTATATATATATTTATGCACTTATGTCGATGTATAATTGGTTTGTTTCGTAAATATTATTTGTATTTTACGCTGGGTCTTGCCTAGGGAAAACTGCTATCGAACGATTACATCGATGGGTCGTGTGAAGAATCAAAGTGTGTAGGATCTTTGGGAGTGTTAACTCTGCCGCGTGGGGCGCGGGCAGTCGGAGTCTGGCTGGAGTAGCGAGTGGAGCAGGTGTGTTGTGTGACGCTCCCGCGAGTTGCCGCGCTTTCGGGGTTTGGCAGCATGTAATTGCGCTCGACTCGCGATGATACTTTCTGACATGGTGTCGCGGACGGGAAGCATTAGCTGGCGCACATCAAGAGCCCGTTTCGCCTGGTGACCGTGTCGAGAAGAAGGCGCGCCAACATCCAGCTTCTGCAACAGCGACGGCCGACAATGAGTGACTGTCGCCACCTCCTCGATCGACGGCTTCAAACCTTCAATCAACCAACAAGGAAGACTAAAAGCACGTAAAGTTTCAGAACTGTATGGCAGACCTCAGCTTTTCAAATTGTTCCATTTGCCTCGCAAAATTACAGCAACTTAGCATGAACCTTTGTTGCTCATTGTCCCAATTGCATTGCCAAGCAGGGTCCCTTCCTTTTCCGAAATGAACCCGAGTGTCGTTGAAATTCAAACGCCAGCATTAAAATAATATAATTAGATTTCACTGCTTTAATTTCAAATTTCAGTAGCTGGCTACAATATTTAGGTTACACGAGCACAAATTTGGAGTGCGAGTTTTGTTAGCATATTTTAGCTTACCTGTGACTGCAGCTCAGCTTGGTACGTACAAAATTTTACTATTGTTAATAGTTCAGAATCATTTAATTCAAGTTCAAAGTTAAATCTCTTGTTTCTAAATTGCGTAAAGTCAAGTTGCTTTTGAAATGATTGTTGAGGTAGTCCAAGACTAACCGTATTTTACTGGATTTCGATGTGCTTCAGAAAGAAAGCTCACTATTAACTTCAGTCACTAAATTAACTTTCGATTTTCCGGTTTTATTAATTCTTTTGCTAAATTAAGTCAGAGTGTAGCGAAATTTATTACTTCTGGCAAACTTTCAGTTTTCACACTACACGTGTCAACCTTCAGTTGCCACGCTTCTAGTGTTAATTATATGTGTAATAACCTTTCTTTTTCAGTTACTATAGTAATTGTCCTTAGGACTGGCGACCGTGATTTCCCCCAAATCTCAAATATCTAATTACCGCTAGTTAATTGTTAACGTAACGGCCGCACATTTACTTTCTTTATTAACTTTACCCCTTTTCAAAATTAATTTCCACCAGTTTCATTTGCATTTTTCCTTTCATTTAGATGTAACCCTTTCCTCCCTCTTTACCGATAGATTAACTTCGGTGACGATTGCTTTTCCCAAATTTCCATTAGGTACACGCGGTTTAATTTTTCACTGTCATTAAGGTCGATAAGTGAGGGGGGAGGTTACATCTTTACAATAGTCTGCCAACGCAGGCGTAACTTTTCGATTCCGCGACTGTAGACATAAGTCGTAGATCTCGTCGTGCCATGTTCGGGGCGCATTTTCATCCGGAAAGGAAGTTCCTTAAAGGCTGTTCGATATAGAGCGGAAAAGGTAAAAATCTGAGGACGCAAGATAAGGTGAATGCGGAATAACTTCCCAAATCAACTCCCGTATAGCGTTTTCTGTCAGTGTAGCAGAATGAGGACGGGCAGTATCGTCGAATAGAATCACTTTGCACAGTCTTCCCAGTCGTTGTTTTTGGACTGTGTGTGTGCAAGACATCTCAGTTGTTGACAATAAATGTCAGCAGTGAGGGTTATCCTCGGAGAAGAAATTCGTAGTACATGTGGATCATTGTCGGTTAATGCGATTGAATGATCTTCATGGAACGCCAAAGGTCTTCCTGAAAATGGAAAGTCAGTAATGCCGCAACGATCCTCCTCAAAACGATAAAACCATTGTCTTGCCGTGCTCTGTCCAGTGACATTATCCCCATACATGTTCCACCACATGATAATATTATCATTTGTGGATGCGCGCAGGTCTTTGAACGGGAGTTGCTGCGTTATTTGGCTTAGTTATTCCTATTTTTCATCTTGTTAACGTAAAGACATCATTTCTCGTCACCAGTAATGATACAGGATAGGAATGGTCGGTGTTGTTCTCGAGCCAGCTGATGACGAACAAGCAGAGATGCACATATGGCCTCCTGCTGATTTTGTGGTTTTGCCGTAGAGCATACATCCGATTTATGAACTTTCTCCATTGCATGCAAATATCGCATAATGGTGGAATGGTCACAGTTCATCACATTTGCCAGTTCTCCAGTACACTGATGTAGATCATTGTCGGTTAATGCGTTTGAACGATCTTCATGAAACCCCAAAGGTCTTCCTGAAAATGGAGAGTCAGTAATGCCGTAACGATCCTCCTTAAAACGATAAAACCATTTTCTTGCCATGCTTACGCACCAAGCTAATACATGAACAACCTTAGTATTGCTGGTATCATCATACAGTTGACGGCTAGTGGAGATAAGCTTCAGAACTTAATGCCATGGGCAAGTTTGAAAATAGGCCTGAACATCGGACATAATGAGACTAGGATAATATAAATTTAACCTATCTTAAGGACAATTGTTTAAGTTAAAAATGAATTCAGCGAACCAGTAGATAGATTTTGTATTTAGAATAGTGGAAGACAACGACTGGACAGAACGAAAAGAAATAAATGAAATTAAAGTGTCCAGGAATCAAGACTGTGTTTAGGATCAACAGGCCGCTAGGCTGCAACTGTGATGCAGATACTGCCAGAGGAAATAATTGTGACAAGTAAGGCGGAAAACTTGCAAGCCATAGCTTGCTTTAATCATATCCGGGGATCCCCCCCCCCCCCCCCTCCCCGGCGGAGGATCCAGTCCTCCCTTTGGCATAGGTGTGTATGTTGTCTATAGCGTAAGTTATTTTAGTTAGATTAAGTAGTGCGTAGGCTTAGGAACCGATGACCTCAGTAGTTTGGTCCCATAAGACCTTACCACAAATTTCAAAGTTGGTTTAATCATAAATATATGTCTGAGTTATGCAAAATATTGTTGTCTTTACGTAAAGAAAAGTATTATCTTCTCAGTAACCTTAAAATCGTGAGCTACACTCTTAATTTTTATATATGAAATTAGCGAATTTACTCATGGCACTTTGGTTGTGTTAATAAAAATGAACCTTAAACTGATGGTGTACCCATTTACCACAACAATAAAATAATAACAGTGAACAATTGAGGGAGTATGAATGAGAGTATGAATGAGAACGGTGGGGTATTTAAGTTTACAAAAATAATAACAAGTTTTAATTAATCCTAATATAACTACAACGACGTGATAAATCTTGTACAAAAATGACAGACACAAATTGGAAATCGGATAGCGTTGGATTGGCAAAGCATACATTACGGTGGAAGCTATAAGAATTCTTCCTTGAATTAATTCCTTTTACAACAGACTCTGACTTTGTTTACATGACCCCACTGTGAAGCCTAACTCTATTCAAATAAAACCAGTTACAACCAAGTATACCACAAACTATGGTTCAGCGGAGAACAGGGAGGTGTGTACCTCATTTAACAAACCTAGGCCAGTGCAGCAGTATTTTACCCTCTCACCTTGATTCCGGTAGCGGCAGAAAAAATTCGAGAACTATGCGGACTGGCTTTCTGATTACCAGAACGCGGAAAAATTCCCTTTCAGGGCCCTGAAATCAAACCGGCAGATTTCAGTGTGACGTGCACCCGTTTGCTAGTCTGGCAAAACCGATTTGACTCAGAGGAACGACGGTGTTTGATGGAATTACCAAACGTCAGATGGCAGACTCAGAATGAATAAGTTCATCCTCATGACACATGATATGTCTAACATGATATGCAGTTCCACTGTCAGTGCAGTTGGAAACTGCCGCTGGCTCTTACTCCAACACAAGTTGGAAATCAGAAGTCTCACCTACTAGGGAAAGACCTGTAGTTCTCCACCAGGGGAGGATCAGAAGACGAGGAAGGTAAAGAATCATAACCACTTTCCATCAAGCCTCAGTACGGGAGCCGAATTAGCAAAAACAAAACAGCTCCCACATTGCACAAACCAATCGAACTATCCTCTACTCATTGAATCTCCCCTCTTGACTGTTCTGTTGGCCCAGTAGCCAATCCTGACACGGCACCAGGGTTCCCCCGCTGGGAGGGCAAGCCTCCAGTTATATCCTGAGAGAGGAATCACTCAGCGACTCCAAATCTCTCTTGTCTGTAAAAAGAAGATTTTAGCCTCGCCAAGAGTTGTTCTCACTGTAAGCACGGCCAAGTTTTTGGCAAAAAACATCTACCTATATGGGACCAAATTCTCTCATTTATGGAGAGCTCTAATCTTTCTAGGCCGACCATTTCCGATTTCTGAAAGAAGGCTGTTAAGCTTCCCAGACAATCGTACACATGAAACAGATGTTTTTGCCGCTCGCTAAAAAAACCTGACCACTCCGTGGCATAGGGGAGCTACAGTCTTGCCTCCACCGAACACTTGCACCAGCCACTCTGTCCGAATCGTCTCAGCTTCTAACAAGAGAATGTACTGAGTTTTATGATCTTCCCAATGTTTGCACAGAGGCTTAGTTCACAGGGTCTCTCTTAAATGACTTACTCCACCCACTTTCCACGAACTGGCCACCTTCGCAATGGACTGCTGCCTGGCCCAGGTAAAATGTTTTGCAAACTGGCACCCTTCTTTCAGATCCTAAGTGGAAGGAGGAGAGTGCTATGGCTACAAGTCCCTATGCAGGTACGATCCACTAAGTGCAGCTTCCCATAACCACTCACAAAGACTAGTCGTTGTACTCAAAATTTATGGCCCCAATCCATCTCTCTTACTGTTCTCCATCGATTCCAATATTGCCCTAGGAGTACAATTTCTCTACAGGTTACACATGCAATTATAAGAAGATTCTGCCCACAATTTCCTCATGCAAAAAAGTCAAAAAACCACACATAGTGAATGTAATACAGGAGAACACTGAGATCATGAGCTGAAATATGAACGTTAATCTGACTGATAATGTTGTTAAAGTGAGAGAGTTCCATGCTGTGCCTCAGCATTTTGCAGGAATTTTCCACTTGGAAGTCAAAAACACTACGTTTGAGGTTTATTACTTAACTGTATGAAATTTTAATATACTTTTGTCATAATTAATTAATGACGTAGAATAAATGAAAAATTTCGTCTGGTATCCGTGTTTTTAAAATTTCTTCCTTTTTGCCCAATTACTTCGTATCTTATGGCAGTGCTTAATTTTAAATTATACAGATAAATATGAAATATTATAGTAATAGCTCTACTTTGCTGTCATGTTGTTCTCATTCGTATAGAAAACGGACACAGGCGGCATGGCAGTTCTCTGTCTTGAACAACAACGACAGACATCGCTAAGAGATGACGAGATATCTTTGCACCTGTTTTCAATCGGTAGCGGTATAATTACTAAGAAAATTTTTTTTTATAAATATAGATACATACTTTAAAGAACACATTTGTTTATTTTACTTTTAAATTTCCTTCTAAAATGCGTACAGTGCCCAAGTGAAGTTGCTATGAAGCCACGAGTCAGTAAACTCTGTCAGACGATGTTGATCTTGACAGTTATTGTATGTTTCACGCAATTTCTCGCTCAGAAGTAAAGTTATCTGAGAATGCGTTTCCCAAAGTTTAAGAACTGAGGGATCTGTGGATGGCTTTCAGCAAAATCAAACTCACTTCAAACGGCCAAAATATCTATAAACCATACTCTTGAAAGTCTTAGTGGTTTTGCCAAAGAAGGGTCATGCGTTTCGCTGGAAACTGCTGGGAATTTGACACGAGGGAGCGAAGGAATTGACATCAACTGTCCAATGAAACAATCAGACAAATAAGACAGTATAATACAACTACATCTTTCACATTTATAAGAGGGCATGAACCATAGTATTAAAAGCAATACATTGTTTTTATTTCTAATTTTTGCGGAACAGGCCCCTATGTGATGCATATATCTAGGCCACAGTGTGGGTAGCTGCGCAGGCCAAATGCGGCCCTGCCCAGAATGCTTTTCGTAACACAAAAGGGATTTATAAAATCAAGCTTCCTAAATGTCTGAAAAGCTATTTATCAGAAACTTTAAGTTAAGATAGTGACACATGGACACAAAAGAGGCAGGGTTGCTCAACGTACAATTTATAACTGTATGTTGGAAATTAATGGAAGAGATAGGGAAACGAATAACAGGGTCAGCCAAGGCTCTAAGAGTAAAAGACGAACTATAGCTGCAGTGAGAATTAAGTGGAGCTCGACGGCGAATGTATGAATAGTAGAAGGACCAAGGGCGGACTTTGGTGGAGTTCAGGAGATAAAAGAGCGAGAGGACTGCCAGTAAAAGGGAGATAAATTCAGGAGACGTTTAGGAACAACCGAGATCTACATCTGTCTCTACAGTCCACAAGGCATCTTAAGGTGTGTGATCCAGTGTATCACTATATTTTTTGTCCCCTTCACTGTTCAGTTGACTAATGGTGCATGGGAGAATGATTGTCGGTAAGCCTCTGTATTACCTCTAATTTCTCGAATTTTCTCGTAGTGCTCGTTTCGCGAGATGCGTGTGGGAGAAACTAAAATGTTATCCGACTCTTCCCAGAAAAGTGCTCTCTCGAAATTTCAGTGCTAAATATCTCCGTGATGCTAACGACCCCTTTATAACATCTGGCACTGGAGTTTGTTGAGCGTCACTGTAAAGCTCTAGCGCCGACTGAACGATCCGTGAGGAGGCGCGCTGCTTCTTGTTGCATCTTGTCTCTCTCTTTTGTTAATCCAAGCCGGAACGGGTCCCGATGAGCAATACAAATAATCGGTCGAACCAGTGTTTTGTAGGCCACTTCGCTTGTGATCACTATCATTTCCAAGTACAACAGTCACCTCTACTCCAAAAATTACCTTTACGTCTGTCGATTTTGTTGTTCGGTGGGGAAGGAAGTCGATTGTGTGCTTTTGGATGGAAGATTCGTGCCTCAGACGATTTAGGGACGCCACGGAGAAACTAAATCTGCATGACTGGACGGAGGTTTGGACCGACCTTCTCACGAGTGAGAATCCAGTGTCTGATCACTGCCAACACATCTCGACAAAGCTCAGAAGTACTCAGATCGTAGTTACTTTACAGATAGCTACGTCTCCTGTAAACAATTACTGCCACGTGAGATGGAGCGCACGCAAAGTCGGTGCAATCAACGGACCAGTGTCATATTTAGCAGCTGCTGGCGAATAGAAGTACGTGTTAACAGCCGGCTGTGACATCTATCCGATGTTATTAAGTAGGCCTCAGCTGTACTATCCCACTGTGGTTCATCTTGAAGCACGCAAAAAAAAGGTATAGATCTGACGAAACAGAAAGGATCTCCCGGTCGTCAACGGTCTGAATCTACTGGTGGTGGTGGGGAGGAGGCGCACACAGTTTGTTGCTTTCTCTGTCACCGACGCCCCAAGTTGAACTTGACATCAACCCCATTTTTAGCGTGCCACAGATGTGTACGATTTTAATATTAACCACAATAAAATATATAATTACTATCTTTTAATACTTCACGGCAATCCATCCAGTTCTTACATTTCAGCAAGATGATCTCCCCCCCCCCCCCCCCCTACACCTACACACGGCGAGAGTTTCTACCGCTTGTCTTCGTGCTTTCCAAATCCTGTATTGGTCAGCAACTGAGAACATTTGGAGTATTATGGGCAGGACCTCGTGATTCTGATATCTAATGCGCCAATTGGACAGAGCTAAGGACGATATCGCTCAGAAGGACATCCAACAACTCTTTCAATTAATACCAAGCCGAATGCTTGCATAAAGGTGAGGTGCGCATCAGCACATTATTGACTTGCTCAATTTGTCTGTATATGTACGTCACATCTACCAATTTCCATCCCATCGAATAGTTCCTTTATGGTGCGTTGGTCTTTTTTTTTCGTAGAGTGTATAGAGTTGCAAATGACATTGCATTAACTGCAGATTCAGGGCACGAACTACGTAAAACGTTGCGAATTTTACCATTAACACAGGACTGTGCTAGATACCGTAAGAACGAAATGAGGAAGATGTGCGGATTCCATGCAAAAATGGCACATGGTCACTTCTCCTGAGTGTGACCGCTGTCCTGAAAGACAAACAATTAGACACATTGACGAGGAATGTCCTATTAGAAAGTACCAGGGCTAGACTGATGATTTCCTAAATGCAACCGAAAAGGCCATCGACTATATTAGTAATCTGGACATATGTTTGTGTTATCCATATTATTCTGTTATGCGCTGTTGAGGCCGGGCACCCGGGAGGAGAGCAGATTTTGGTTCTTACGCTGGCACAGCTGACGCTGGCTATTGGACGGAGAGAGCTGTGTACTTGCGTAATGTTGCGTGAAATACGTTACACACACTCTCTATGTAACTGAAGAAGTGCTATTAAATATTAATCGATCTTTTTCATACTTATCTTACGAAACTCTATCGATAACACAACCATACTGATAAAATTTCATATCAATAACTTCAATACCATTGGAGATATAAATTTTTACCTAAAAGACATAATATCTGTGCTAGCATTGTGAAACTGGAGTAAGAATTAACCGTTCTGCCATTTTGAAACTGGAGTTAGAGACTGTAATGTGTTCATCTACAGTATCCATCGAAACTACAACCAATATTTTGGAACTTTCTTTAGTTTCATTACCACAGATTTCTGACGTAATGAAAAGTTCATTGGAAAATTATTATTTCATTGTGTCTTGGTTGAGTGAGTGTTTTGAAGAGACTGAGACAGTGAATGGAGGACATATGTAAAGTGACAATGCGGTATTTTATTCAAACTCTGTAAATGTATGCGTAAGAAAGTTGTGATGAATCGTACGTCCGAGTGAGTTTAATTTTGTAATAGGCAGCCAGAAGGACGTTGGGCATTAAATTTATTAGTTATTTAGTTTGTGGAAAGGAATGTAGTTTGCTTTCGATAAATTTTATTTAGTTTCGGAGTTAGGAAATTTCTAGTCAAAATTACTTGGAGTAACATGAATGGCTGACATTAGAAATACCGCGAGTATAGAAGTGCTCGAGATGATCTGATTGAGTGCTTAAAGTACTAGCCAATAGGAATTTAGCATTTCCCGCGCGTTTGAGTAGAGCTTTGTGCCTCAGATCTATGAGTCGAGAGAGACGTTCGGGAGCCGTCTTCTGGAAAAGTCTCTATTAAACCGCGCTGATCAGATTTGTACCAAAGTGAAGAAATTCGCGCGTGTGATCGGTTCTCGTGTGGTTGATGAGAAGCGACTACAGTGTTGAGTATTTTGTGAAAGTTTGAGCTTTGTGAGTGATTTATTTTAGGAAAGTTCTGCGTGTGGCCATTTGAAGTCATACTTAAATTCTGCGTGGCGTGTTTCGTGCAGATTACGAGACATTAAGGCGTGCACTTGTTTATGGGAAGCGTACTGAACGACTGAATGCGTTAACTCGCAAGTAGTCGTGGGTCAGTGACTGTTTGAACGTTAAAAATATCGGGTCGGACTAAATATCTTATGGCTGCTTTCAGGCGTGAGCTTCTCACAGAGACAATACGTAACATTGCATAATTAATGGCGGGATAATAAATACGCACTTGATAGAAAGTTTCCTTTTTTTAAAGACAATAAAACAACTTAAAGGAAATTTCATATATTTCTTCAAAGGACTCATGCAAGAATCCCGAACGCTCGATAGTTTAACTAACTTTCAGATGCTACCCATTGTATGGAGTTATGTGGCCTTTGCGTGATAGGTATTTAGTCAAATTTCCTTCAACGCTGATTTTGCCATCTAAACCAGTATCTATAATCGCAGAGTGAAATGGCAGACAACCTGAAGCCAATTCAGGTAGGTGGACAGATTGTTTAAAGGATAGTGAGACCACAACCCGCTCCACCTCAACTCAATAAGACTTTCGTGTCTGTATAAATATATTTATATCTTTATTTACACTTATTTTTATATTTTTCTTTGCATATTTGTGATCTGTTTGTGATTTTCATTTGTATTCTTCTTGCACATTTTCGAATTTGTGTTATTTACTGGCGTCCTTTGTAAGTTCTTCTGTACCACACGCTAAATAAATGAATAAGACACTAAAGGAAGCAAAATTGAAACTAGTACTTTAAAGACCAAAGTAATAACAGTAAAAAAAATGAAAGCAAACAAGCGACCATCAAGATAGTTAATCAAAACATACAACGGTGCAGTCAGCTCTGATACTTTGATCCACATCCGACCTTTATGCAAGCAGTCACTCGGCTTGGTACTGATAGACACAGTTGTAGGATGTCCTCCTGATGGATATGGTGTCCAATTCTGTCCAACTGGCGCATTAGATCGTCAGAATCCCGAGTTGGTTGGAAGGCCCTGCACATAATACTCCAAATGTTCTCAATTGCTGACCAATATCGGATTTGGCGAGGCGATACTGACCCTACGACTTATAATCTTAGAACATAGTTTAAGGAAAGGCAAACGTACGTTTGTAGCACTTGTAGATTTAGAGAAAGCTTTTGACAATGTTGACTGGAACACTCTCTTTCAAATTCAGAAGGTGGCAGGGGTCAAATAAAGGGAGCGAAAGGCTATTTATAATTTGTACAGAAACCAGATGGTAGTTATAAGAGTCGAGGAGCATGAAAGGAAAGCAGTGGTCGAGAAGGGCGTGAGACAGGGTTACAGCCGTTCCCCAATGTATTTCGCGTAAATAAAGGGCCGCTGATTTGCACGCTCTGTGGTGGCGCCCAGTATCAGCAACCCAGATGGGTTCCAAAGGTTCAGGCGAATTTGGTCGCCGCGACATCAAAGTGTGTTCACAATAATGTTCCTCAAACCACTGTAACACAGTTCTGGCTCCGAGACACGGACAATTATACTACTGGAAGACGATATCGGCGTTGGGAAGGACATCAAGAGTGAAAGGATGCAGGTGGTCTGCTGCTGTCAGCGTGTCTCCTGTCACTACCACAGGTCCCATGCAAGAGCAGGAGAATGGCTCCCATACCATAATACTGCTCCCGCCAGCCTGCGACCGTGGCGCGCTGCACGTTTCGAGCCGGCGTTCACCTCGATGACGGCGTTTGCGGAGACCAAGTGTAGCAAAAACATGATTCATCCTAAGAGCTGACACGTTTCCGTTGATCGACGGTCGAATCCCGATGGTCCCGTGCCCACTGCAGTAGTAACCGACGATGTCGTTGGGTCAACATGTGAACACGTAGGGGTGGTCTGCTGCGGAGCTCCATGTTCAATAATGTGTGATGAACGGTGTGCTCCAAAACAATTCTGTGTGCACCAGCAGTGGTCTTTCGGCAGAGATGCCACAGATCACCATCTGTCCTACTTTACAGAACAGACAAGCCTCCGGACCCCACGTTCTGTGGTGATTCGTTGACGTCCAGTCATTTAATGCCTAGTTTTAGTTTCACCGTCCTTCTAACTCGTTCTGTAGATGCTCACAACAGTAGCCCGTGAAAATTCACCAGCTTCGCCGTTTTTGAGATACTCGTTCACAGGCTCTGCCTAATAACAATCTGCCCTTTGTCAACATTGCATTATTATTTATTGTGGTCTTCAGTCCTGAGACTGGTTTGATGCAGCTCTCCATGCTACTCTATCCTGTGCAAGCTTCTTCATCTCCCAGTACCTACTGCAGCCTACATCCTTCTGAATCTGCTTAGTGTATTCATCTCTTGGTCTCCCTCTACGATTTTTACCGTCCACGCTGCCCTCCAATACTAAATTGGTGATCCCTTGATGCCTCAGAACATGTCCTACCAACCGATCCCTTCTTCTGGTCAAGTTGTACCACAGACTTCTCTTCTCCCCAATCCTATTCAATACTTCCTCATTAGTTATGTGATCTACCCATCTAATCTTCAGCATTCTTCTGTAGCACCACATTTCGAAAGCTTCTATTCTCTTCTTGTCCAAACTATTTATCGTCCATGTTTCACTTCCATACATGGCTACACTCCATACAAATACTTTCAGAAATGACTTCCTGACACTTAAATCTATACTCGATGTTAACAAATTTCTCTTCTTCAGAAACGCTTTCCTTGCCATTGCCAGTCTACATTTTATATCCTCTCTACTTCGACCATCATCAGTTATTTTGCTCCCCAAATAGCAAAACTCCTTTACTACTTTAAGAGTCTCATTTCCTAATCTAATTTCCTCAGCATCACCCGACTTAATTCGACTACATTCCATTATCCTCGTTTTGCTTTTGTTGATGTTCATCTTATATTCTCCTTTCAAGACGCTATCCATTCCACTCAACTGCTCTTCCAAGTCCTTTGCTGCCTCTGGCAGAAATACAATGTCATCGGCGAACCTCAAAGTTTTTATTTCTTCTCCATGGATTTTAATACCTACTCCGAATTTTTCTTTTGTTTCTTTCACTGCTTGCTCAATATACAGATTGAATAACATCGGGGAGAGGCTACAACCCTGTCTTACTCCCTTCCCAACAACTGCTTCCCTTTCATGTCCCTCGACTCTTATAACTGCCATCTGGTTTCTGTACAAATTGTAAATAGCCTTTCGCTCCCTGTATTTTACCCCTGCCACCTTCAGAATTTGAAAGAGAGTATTCCAGCCAACATTGTCAAAAGCTTTCTCTAAGTCTACAAATGCTAGAAACGTAGGTTTGCCTTTCCTTAATCTTTCTTCTAAGATAAGTCGTAAGGTCAGTATTGCCTCACGTGTTCCAGTATTTCTACGGAATCCAAACTGATCTTCTCCGAGATCGGCTTCTACTAGTTTTTCCATTCGTCTGTAAAGAATTCGTGTTAGTATTTTGCAGCTGTAGCTTAGTGAACTGATTGTTCGGTAATTTTCACATCTGTCAACACCCGCTTTCTTTGGGATTGGAATTATTATATTCTTCTTGAAGTCTGAGGGTATTTAGCCTGTTTCATACATCTTGCTCACCAAATGGTAGAGTATTGACAGGACTGGCTCTCCCAAGGCCGTCAGTAGTTCCAATGAAATGTTGTCTACTCCTGGGGCCTTGTTTCGACTCAGGTCTTTCAGTGCTCTGTCAAACTCTTCACGCAGTATCGTATCTGCCATTTCATCTTCATCTACATCCTCTTCCATTTCCATAATATTGTCCTCAAGTACATCGCCCTTGTATAGACCCTCTATATACTCCTTCCACCTTTCTGCTTTCCCTTCTTTGCTTAGAACTGGGTTTCCATCTGAGCTCTTGATGTTCATACAAGTGGATCTCGTATCTCCAAAGGTCTCTCTAATTTTCCTGTAGGCAGTATCTATCTTACCCCTAGTGAGGTAAGCCTCTACATCCTTACATTTGTCCTCTAGCCATCCCTGCTTAGCCATTTTGCACTTCCTGTCGATCTCATTTTTGAGACGTTTGTATTCCTTTTTGCCTGCTTCATTTACTGCATTTTTATATTTTCTCATTTCATCAATTAAATTCAATATTTCTTCTGTTACCCAAGGATTTCTACTAGCCCTCGTCTTTTTACCTACTTGATCCTCTGCTGCCTTCACTACTTCATCCCTTAAAGCTACCCATTCTTCTTCTACTATATTTCTTTCCCCCATTCCTGTCAATTGTTCCCTTATGCTCTCCCTGAATCTCTGTACAACCTCTGGTTCTTTCTGTTTATCCAGGTCCCATCTCCGCAAGTTCCCACCTTTTTGCAGTTTCTTCAATTTTAATCTACCAATAGATTGTGGTCAGAGGCCACATCTGCCCCTGGAAATGTCTTACAATTTAAAACCTGGTTCCTAAATCTCTGTCTTACCATTATATAATCTATCTGATACCTTTTAGTATCTCCAGGGTTCTTCCATGTATACAACCTTCTTTCATGATTCTTAAACCAAGTGTTAGCTATGATTAAGTTGTGCCCTGCACAAAATTCTACCAGGCGGCTTCCTCTTTCATTTCTTCCCCCCAATCCATATTCACCTACTACGTTTCCTTCTCTCCCTTTTCCTACTACCGAATTCCAGTCACCCATGACTATTAAATTTTCGTCAACCTTCACTATCTGAATAATTTCTTTTATTTCATCATACATTTCTTCAATTTCTTCGTCATCTGCAGAGCTAGTTGGCATATAAACTTGTACTACTGTAGTAGGTGTGGGCTTCGTATCTATCTTGGCAACAATAATGCGTTCACTATGCTGTTTGTAGTAGCTTACCCGCATTCCCATTTTTTTATTCATTATTAAACCTACTCCTGCATTACCCCTATTTGATTTTGTGTTTATAGCCCTGTAGTCACCTGACCAGAAGTCTTGTTCCTCCTGCCACCGAACTTCACTAAATCCCACTATATCTAACTTTAACCTATCCATTTCTCTTTTTAAATTTTCCAACCTACCTGCCCGATTAAGTGATCTGACATTCCACGCTCCGATCCGTAGAACGCCAGTTTTCTTTCTCCTGATAACGACATCCTCTTGAGTAGTCCCCCCTGGAGATCCGAATGGGGGACTATTTTACCTCCGGAATATTTTACCCAAGAGGACGCCATCATCATTTAATCATACAGTAAAGCTGCATGCTCTCGGGAAAAATTACGGCCGTAGTTTCCCCTTGCTTTCAGCCGTTCGCAGTACCAGCACAGCAAGGCCGTTTTGGTTATTGTTACAAGGCCAGATCAGTCAATCATCCAGACTGTTGCCCTTGCAACTACTGAAAAGGCTGCTGTCCCTCTTCAGGAACCACACGTTTGTCTGGCCTCTCAACAGATACCCCTCCGTTGTGGTTGCACCTACGGTACGGCTATCTGTATCGCTGAGGCACGCAAGCCTCCCCACCAACGGCATGGTCCATGGTTCAGGGGGGGGGGGGGGGGCAACATTGCATATCTCAGTGGTTTTTCCCATTTGCAGCCCATATCTTCGCTAGGGTGATCCCCCGTCTGTGTCTGCTCCGGTTACATACTTTAGTTACCGCGTCCCTGCCGGCAAAGTCACTAGGCGCCATCCAACGTCACAGTGGACAGTACTCATAATGTTTTGTCTCGTCATTGTATGCGGAAAGTGTTATAATGACGCACCTCATGTAGTCAGTGACAGTGACTAAATTCATATAATATGTGCATAGGCTGAGGGAATAAATGTTTACTGATAAGTGTGGTGACTTAAATATGTAGTAGAAAACTAAAAATAACAGAAATAAATAATTTCACAAAAATCGTAAGAAAATGGGAATATTGTATGTGCTTCAAAAACAGTAATCTGATACTTTATCAATATAAAAATATGCACCCAAGATTTATAATATAACATTCAGTTATTAATAAACATATTTACCCGTAAATATATTTATATTGGCGATATGCTGCACAGATATGTCATTACAGCCACTTTTGTTTCGGGTGTCAGGAACACCTCGCGCGACTAGTAACGTTGTGAAAACACTGTCGACCGCATAATGGCTAATGACGTTAACAGCGAGACGCAGCTGTCTGTGAAGGGATTTTCCGCGATCACTTTCCGTGTTTCCGTAGCAAGATAACACCCACTGCTTGGAACTGGAATGTGGTTGTAGCTAGTCACGGAAGCAACGTAGTTCACGCTACAGGAGCGTCTACAGTTCGCTTTGTCGAGTTTCCGTGTTCCCGTAGCAAGATAACACCCCCTACTTGGAACTGGGATGTGGTTGTAGCTAGTCACGGACGCAACATAGTTCACGCTACAGGCGGGTCTACAGTTCGCTTTGTCGATTAATAAGATAGTAAGGAAGCACAGTGCTAGACTTAAAAGTCCTGATTTCTCATGATCAGAATTACGAAAAGGCTCATGAGAACTCTTGTATTAGTCTTATGCTATTGTGAGTATAGTTAACTTTCATGGCGATCCCAATACTCGCAGCCCTTACTCCATGCAAAAGCAAAATACGATGCAAATATAGTGTGATTTACATTGTATGTGAACAGCGCATAACAGATGATACACTAGAAATTCTGCACACTTCTCTGCAGTTAAGCTTGTCAGTGAGGGTCAGCAGCATGTGCACATCTATTTGCTCATAAATCTGGAACAAGAAAACGTTGAGAGTCTGACAAGAGACAGACGAAGGATGAAATGCTCACTGTTGTGTAGGAGCGTGACGTGTAGGGTTACCACCCACGCGCGATAGTACAGCCCACAGGCGAGGTGGTACTCATCTGAATACAGCTTGGCCCGTGTTCATAGCATGTCAGGCCGGCACGGTAGCTCAGCGTGTTCGGCCAGAGGGCTGCTTGCTTTCTGTAATAAAAAAAAGTGAGTAAAGGAATCAACGATCAACTTGCACGGATGTCTTGTGACGTCCGCCCAGACCAAACGCAACGAACAATACCGGGAAAAAAAGCTGTCTAAGGCGCTGCTTTCAGGTCGCAGTCCACTTCTGTGGGCGTGGGTTCGAGTCCCATTCCTGACAGCATGATTTTGCGAATCACGTTTGACGCGTAAATATTGGCGCGAGACTACAATTTATATGGTTTGAGCTCTAATTTATCGATGTTAATATTGTTTTAACTCCGAAGTTATGCCCTGAAATAAGCCTACTTGAAGAAATACAGCAAGCAGCCACTTTTTGTGTAACTTTATTTTATGCCAAGATGTGTTTCGATCTGTCGCCCATCTTTAGCTGGCGTAGTACACTTCTGTCATTGATAATTAACGCTCTGAAGTTCTATAATATTCTGATGTGATTTATGAATGTAAATCCAGAAGGTATTAATTTCTGAAAATTGCCAGCAACCCATTTTACACAAAATTCCGAAGGCATAATCAGTGATTCGGAAAGAAAATTCTCAGGACTCGATGAAATGTGAAGTAATCTCTATGAATTGCAGGAGAAGAAAGGATTCCTCAGCTCCACGAGACCAATGCCGGAATCATTCCTTTATTTCGACCAGAGCTGCTTCCTTCCCACTCTTCTTTAGTTCTTTAGTTTAAGAAATGGGCAAAGCGGAGTTAAGGAAAGCCAAATGAAGACAAATATTGAAAATAAACACCGACCTCAACAGTTAGATTCACGTAATTGTTCTTTAGAGGCCGGATCGAGACAGGTCCGACAGGAGAAAAAGACTGCAGCGAATGCACGAAAAAACGGGCGCTTAAGGAGGAAGATGATAAGAAGCAAAAGGACGTACTATAACATTTCAATCCAAAGAGAGAACGACGTAGCAGCATCGAGGGTAAAAAGATGGATGTTGAGCCACACTAATGAAACTACTGAAAATACTTCATCTTCAGAACATCCCAGTGACCACCGAAAACAGCAACAATGCTGACAGTGGGCTATCCTCAAGATGTTCAACAAGTTTCCACTCGACTGAAGACCTGGTTCCTGAGGAAAGCTCCGAGAATGACCCATCAGACAGAACTGAAATTAGGGGACCCGACTTGTAAAATACCGGAGGGACATCAGCTGCTGCAGTCACACATAGGATCAAGGCGAGCCTAAACTTGAAGGCACAGCTGACCCAGATCCCGGAAGATGGCCGAAAATTATTAACGATTGCGTTCGAACGATTTTGGTCATGCGAGGTCACACCGAGAGCATTAAATAAACTGAAGAATGTCCTAAAAACGTGACGACCGGCGCTGTAACAGTGTGCATGACAGCTATTCTTTGAAGAATCTAAAAAAACAGATATACATTGGTTGTTGTACTCAAAGAGCAAGGATGCTGTCTTCTGCTTTTGTTGCAAACGTCTTGCGTCACCGAGCGGGATGGCGCAGTGGTTAGACACTGGACTCGCATTCGGGAGGACGACGGTTCAATCCCGCGTCCGGCCATCCTGATTTAGGTTTTCCGTGATTTCCCTAAATCGCTCCAGGCAAATGCCGGGATGGTTCCTTTCAAAGGGCACGACCGACTTCCTTCCCCATCCTTCCCTAATCCGACGAGACCGATGACCTCGCTGTCTGGTCTCCTTCCCCAAACAACCCAACCCAACCCGTCTTGCGTCATCTACAGTAAAACGAACCAGAACGGAATGGGTGACTGGCAGCACCTTGTTTCTTATCTCGAAAGTCATGGGAAGTCCACCGAGAATTTGAATTTGCACAAAAAGTGAATTGTGTTTCCTGAAGGACTGAAAAATTCACGAACTGTCGACGCCCATCGTTAAAGATGCTGAATACCGAAAGCGAACATTGCAGTAGAGTTCTTCAGCGTTTAACAATGATAAAAAATTTCATGGGTCAGCAATGTCTGCCTTGAGAGGAAGTACAGATACACTCTTTCAACATTTTATTAATGATCAAATGTGCAAAGTATTACAGTATCGTTCTCGATTGCACACCAGATATTTCAAAAGTTCAGCAGATGACAGTTGGAAGATAGAAAAAAATCCCGTTGTGCAGTAAGAGAGGTCAAGGGCACGACAATGAGCCGAACATGAATGGAATGCATTTTGGCCTCCGGAAGAGAATTTTTAAATTTGAACAAGAGAGCATTTTATGTGCCATGTAGCAGTCACTCATTAAACCTTGTTATTTAGCTATGTCTTCCCAATATGCTATTTCCACGTTTTCGACAGTGAAGAGCTTGAACGATTTTTTCTCGCCCACCATTCGGCGTTGGGATGTCTTGAACTAGCATGTGCCTGACCTGACGCTGAGACCGCTGAGCGCTGTAGGTGGGGAAGCCACATCGATGCACTTACTCTCACAAGGTTTCAAATTCGAGGAATTTGTGACGCACTTGTTCACATATCAGAAGAATTTGATGGCATGACCGCTGACGAAGCCACGGCACCTTTGTTACCATCAGCGTAATCAGTAAGACCCTAGAGGTGACACAATGTTTCTGAGGTCATGGAAATGCTTGTTTATACGGAAGCGTAGTTGAGAACTGCAGAACAGAAGAAAGTTTGTCTATCTTGACGGACTCCAAAGAACTGGCCATAGAATTAGAGATAGAAGATCTAATGTTACCACGGAGAAGTGTTTCCCGGTGAGAAAGCAAGACACTTCACGTATGAAGGAAAGGATGATGCCGAGGATCCAACGAAACGTTACAAGTTTGAATCTTCTATGATCTTTTAGACGTAGCCACCACATCTTTGGATGAGAGATTCAATCTGCTGAAGTCTCATTACGATCTTCTGTACGACTTCGGCAAGCTAAGGATATCCCTTCTGACAGCTTGGACTAAAAGTGTAGAAACCTCTCAGCGGTTCTACAAGACAACGAGTCAAGCGACGTTGATACGACGGAGTTGAGGGAGGAACTTAAAATATTTTCAATGTTGGTGAAACGCGGAATAGGTGCAACAGAGACTTTGAAGTTTATGGGAAGACATTATTTGTGCCTCATTGTTTACATTTGTCTAAGAATTCTCCTAATACTGCCCATGACAGTTGGAAAAGGAAAGAGAAGTTTCTCAAGGCTAAAATTGATACAAACAAATGTCAGATCAACGATGAAAGAAGATAGTTTAAGTGAACTTGCAAGAATATGTATGGAGCATGAGTTTGTAGAGGACATAAAAATTACGTGGATCGAATGAAAAAGTTCGCGCAAGTGACAACCAGGAAGGTTCGATTTGGCTAGTTTATTTAAAAAATATTCAGTTGCATAATCCTTTACAACGTTGTTTTTTATTTTATTCAACGCAAAATAAATTGTTATTGTACACAATATTGTTGAAAGGAAATTAACATGTAAATCTGAAACTGTGCTGTAATTATATTTTGTTTCCCATAGAGTACATTATCGGTTGACAACCGTAAAAAATGTTCATTATGGTAACTCTAAATTCGCATGGTTTATTAAAATTATTTTTAAGAGCTGGAGTTGTTTAAATCATATGACCGCCTTTTCAAGTCAAGTTTCTACACATACCATAAAATGGACAGATTTTAACATTACACAAACTTAAAAAGAAGGGGGGGACGACAATTTTGCAGCTTGCGCGGAGCGTGAGTCAGGTTTTCACCGGCCCTGATGATGTAAATGTACTACACAGATGAAAATTGATGAAAGTTCGAAGTGTGTCTTGATATGAAACACAGATGTACAGAAAGTGACTGCTTGATATGTTTGTTAGATAATAGTTCATCCCACTACATAAAATCTCTGTCAGCATTTACAAAACTGTACTCCTTTCATTATAGAACGTACCTTTATCTGAGATTCGTACGTTGTCCAGAATTCATCTTAAGGCATTGAGACGTTTAGATCCACCTAGTAGCTTACACTAAAGAAAGCAATTAATGATTAATATGATTTTGTCGTACTTTATACAGCTCTGTAAATATAAACGAATTTGTATGCATATGTAAAGCCTGATTATGGACACTAGATCATGGAGACTCGTTATCAACGCATTTAGTCGACTGAAAGAATCATCACCTGACTGCGTCAGGAACACGCTGAACGGCGCAGCCACTGTCAAGAGAGGTAACTTTGTTAATATCAGGTCAGAGACAGAACTACATGTATGAAGAATGTTATGTAAACCCAGACGTCGAGTTAATAACGCTATGACGCTCTGGAGGAACGTTCCTGGCTCTGATGAAGATAGCACTTAAAGTGTGTGTAAGTGGTGATCAGTATTGTTACTTTTATGGTGGTTTTGAACAAACCTCTACTGTTAAAATGTCGTCAGATTTCATCACAAATCATACAGGTCAAGATTTAATGTACACATCAATATTTCAAAGTTTTCCGAAAAAAATATATGTTGAAGTTTGAAATGACAGTGTTATGGAACTGAGAGAATTGTGAAAATTTCTTAACGAATGAGAAAATAAAAAATGTAGTTCAAAAACTAAAAAGACAGAGTTCTGAAATTACTTTTAAGTAAAACTTTGTTCATAAACTATCAGACATGATTAACACGTACACACATCTATGTTTTCACCTTTAACTTGCAAAAATAAAATAAGAAAATTTGGAACTTTTTGCGACTTCAAAATTGTGTTTTGAAAATATGAATAGGATGTTACTGGTCATGAAAACTGCCTTAATGCCTTAACTTATTAAACTATCCATATACAAGTGTTTCTTCATAAAAATGAGAAAACTGAAATGTTTTCATTCTTTATAAATTATTTTCTAAAATCCGCACCCAGATATTCTAAAAATTGTATGGGAAATTATTTTTTCATTGTATTTTTGGAAGATACAATAAGAATGGGCAATATTTATCTGTGGAAAATGTGAGCAATTTTTAAATTAGGTCTATCTAGTCTCAAGGTAAAAAGAATCTGACATTTAAAAGTTTCAAATGTTTCCTTAAGTTGAGTAAAAGTAATCAAAAACTGATATTTCTGTGTCAAAATAACTAAGTTTTACAATGCTGTAAGTGATTTTTTTCATTTTTTCAAGGCTTTTGTATCACAATGAGGTATAAAAAACGCATGGTAGCCAGATTTTTTTCTGTTTATTATTTTTCACAAATTTTTACCCTCTTCTGTCTTGATTTTAGTTCGTTACGAAGACCATGAATTGGAATTACCTACACTGGTTTGAAATGGAAGGTGAAGAGACTGTAAAATTTACTAGACAATAAATTATTTGTCCAGATGTGCTTTTTACCTTGTATGTATACTTCAGCTACTCTGTAGTAAGTCTGCTGAAAAAGGCACACACTGTGACAATCAACACCACACTGCCAAAAAGAGTTTTTTTCGTCTGCTTCTCATTGAACGTGTGTAGCTAGCACGTATAAGTTTGTGAATAAGGATGATTCAGGAAGAGCAGCACTTCGAAAATGGGAATTGCACACCGATCAGCTGATGGCCATTTGATGAAAGCATATGCTTAACCATAAGGTATCAAAGGAAGTTACATCTTTCAGCTCATGAGAGACACTAGTTATTTGTCCCACTCACCTCTGATTGACATACATGCACGAGTATTGCAACTCCTGCATAATGAATGTTATAGTGCAACAGTTACTTGAGTACAAAGATAGTGGTGCAGTAACTCAGTCATATTTCCAACTATTATGAAATGGTTTTCACATTTTTTAAACATAATCCTCTTGTCTTTCATACTCCAAACATCTCACCATTTCATTACCGTATTCCCTCACTGGCATTGTATGCTGTATAATAAAAAGGTCAAACTACACACAAAACACTAAGCAAAATAATTCATGTACAAGTTGAGGCATGCTTATAATAAACAGAAGAGAACAGATACTGTTGCGAAAATGCTCAGATTACACTAGAAGTTAAATGCTAAACACACAGAATGTTGAAATATTTCTAACATTTTGCAAACAAAAAAATTCCTACTCGAATTGCACCAATTACTAAAACAATAACCGAATAATGGACTGCGCAATTCATAAATTTTGTGATGGGGCTTTTTGAGTAAATAATTTGTAAAAATTCTTAAAAATGTGATTTTTAAATTTTTATTAATAAATATTTACGGAACACAGATAGACGGAACAGAGAAGACATTGTTAACAGTTAGACCAGTTATATGTAATAATAGAAAATTCTATAAAATTCTGTGACTTTCTTAATTTTAAAAAATATTTTTGAAGACTAGAAAAATCTTAAATTTAGGTTTTTTCTTCTTAAATGTGTAAGTAAAAGAAATCCTATAAGTGTTTTTATCAACTAAGTTTTAACATATTAAGAGGAAGCTTTAAAGCAAAAAATCTGCCAGGTCTCCAGGACTTTTGGTTTATTAGTTATGTTCTCTACTGTTTTACCATTGTACACTCTACTGTATTAAAGACGTGTTTCATAAACACATGTGACTGACATTGTAAAAAGGACAACATAGCTCATATAGGTTTTTCATTTCTCGATTTCATTCTTTAACGGCTATACGGGAGAAGCTAGAATGGTCCCATTGACGTCGGTGCATAATAAGTTTAACATGAAGTTAAAATAGTCTTCCTCTAAAACAAGCAAACGAAAAAATTCACCGCTTCGCATTCCTTCAGTTCGAGACATGATGTTAAAATTATGGGGAAGACATACTACATGCGGCAGCGTCTTTACGAATCCATAGCTGGTTATCAAGAAGGTAAGAAACCGTTTACCTTCCAAGCTTTTGACTCGTGTCAACATACGTTACCTTTATTTAAAGAAATTCAACATGACTTATGTTGTCAATTGCATCAAATGACCATTGTTTTGTGACACAGTGTTGTGGTTTGATTTAGGCTTCGAAAAGTGTCACTGTTAATTTATGAAAATATTACCGTCTTCTAGGCACAGTTATTGAGTCATCCGTGTGTTCCATAGACACAGTGGAAATAGTTTTCCGTGGTTGTCTGCGTAACAATATGAAAAAAAGCTAACGAGAGCCCAGTTTGTAAAGATCTGATTGCTAGTACAGCTTAGCAATCCCCCACCTCCACCGCTCTGTTATAAAGTAATAACAGACCTACCTTCAAATAGTTGACGCGGCCTCGAAGGTGCTGGAAGATTCTCTAATAATATTAAATCCAGATCAAGCGTTGGATAGCTGTTTACAGATTGAAGCATTCAACCAGTTATTTTCAGATATTGCAGGATTATTTCTTGAAAGGAATCGTTTCAGCAATTGAAAGTTTTTCTGCTTCAAGACGACGGTTCCTACAGGCGATCTTTGGAGTACTGTCAACATGTAAAGCAGACGAGTATGGAGGGTAATAAGTATCTCACTAGTAATTAATGAGTTCCTGTTTAGTCACTATTTATTCCCGTATATACAGCTCATCTTCAAAAGGTGTACTAAGAACGGTGCGCACGTGAATTACGGACAAGTCAAACAAAACAAGCCAGTGCTCAGAACAATCAGTCCCTCGTCATGTTACCAGGTTTGATATAATTTACTTATCTTAGACACTCCTCAAGTATGCACCTTTTTTGGAAACTGTGATTTGAAAGAGAGATGTAGTTTCGAGTTTAGTAGCAAACAGAAACGAGTGTACTAGCTGGACCTGCAACAGGTATTACTTATATGTTCGTCCTATAATGGAATATTTTGACCTTTTTATGCATCACGAATCACGTAATTTTTTAAACCGTACGTATTCAAAATAACCTGCAAACCTTGTACAATATTTACAAATTAAATTAATTGTAAATGAAATTAATTATAAATTAAATATCGGCATTTTTTGTTTAAATTTGTGTTTTCCGCTACAGCCTCTTTGGCTCCCTCTACTACTATGGAAGTTATCCCTGATGTCTTAGCACATGCCATATCACCCTGTGCCATATTCTAATAAGTATTTTCGACGGATTCCTCTCCTCGTTGATTCTGCACAGAACCTCTCCATTCGTTACCAGGTCATTTAATTCTCAGCGTCCTTCTGTAACACCGCCTCTTCTGTTCCGCTTTTCACACAGTTCATCATTCTCTTCCTTACATTCCTATGCTCCAGAGTTAGGCCTACATTTTTCGACGAGGAATACCTTCTTTGCCTGTGCTTTTCTACTTTTCATTTTCACCTTGCTATCTCCATCATGGAGTTTTTGCTTCCGAGGGAGCAGCATTCCTTCAGTCCAGCCACTACATGGTCCTGAGTTTTGATGTTAAGCTTATCGCTAATCTCATTTCTGCTACTCCTCGTCACTTTCTCTTTCTTCAGTTTATACTCAATCCAAACTCCGTCTTTATTAGACACTCCATTTAACACGTCCTGTTATTCTTCATCTGTTTCCTTTCGCTCTGAATTTTAATCCCATTACTGAACCCTTGTTCTACTTCGCTCATTGTTTCTTCGATGAAGGACTGTGGCCTTGTCTAATATCTACGTTTTCGAATATTATTTCTAGGTCTACAAATTGTATGGAAGTGTCTAAACTTTTTGTAAGTCTTCCTTCCATTATCAAGCATGACGTTAGAACTGTCCCTCTGGTACCTTTACCTTTCCTAAATCCAGACTGTTTGCTATCGAACATAACTTCAATTTTCTTTTCAACTCTTCTGTCTACAAACATTATGAAAAAGAGGGAGAATCTCCTCATGACACACGCGGACTTGGTCGAGAGGAAGAGGAGGGCTAGTGTATTTGATGAAGTATGCCTATTAGATTAGATTAGCTCTTATTGTAGCAGCACCTACAATTAACTTTCAAAGAATATTCGTGGTAATACATTTTTCTGGTAGGCGGTAGTGTAAAAACTCAAAAAAGCGAATGAAGAGACAGTTAGGAACGGAGTGTAAGATACACAGCACTGGCCACACGATGCGACGGTCAGCCGAATCGCACAAGCCACCACAATTCCAAGTACGGTGTCTCTTTTGAAGTTTCGGCCAACGTATACTCGTCACAAGTTAAAGTTGTATTACCGTATACGTATACAGACTACTTACGTGACGTCAAGAGGCACGGAAAACAGCAGCGGCAATAAACGAAAGGTGGACATTATGCGGCATTACCACTGCAAACTGCTTCGAGGTCGTGGTTTACGAGGCTGCATTTGAACCGATCTACCATATCTATCATCATCCGACTCCGTTTGAACTACGCCTCGTTTCCTGTACATATGTACTGAATCAACATTAACGACTCTCCTGTACTTCAGCGTGATTCCGAGTCAGACGCCGGTGTAAACCACATCTTCTTTTCGTATTCCAAATTTGAGAATGAACGATCGGATTTTCTGAAGACTTTGACGAGTACGGGTTACCTCCTGTATCAATCAGCATCTTGGTCTTTTTTTTTATGTCTGTTAATCGCTGCTACGCTCGCGTATCAGTAGTTTTGTTATAATAAATGATGGTAAGTAAGCGTGTAGTTTTACGAGATGTCTCCATCTGTAGTGGTATAGAGACATATACATTAAAATTGTATGTAGATACATAACGAATGTGTTTCTATTACTTTATTGTATGTCGAATTTGAAAGCATGAATTATTTTTTCTAATTATATTTAAAAAGTGTCTCCATTCATTACATTTGTGCAGAAGTAGAGTTTTGGGGGCTTCTCTGGCTCACCTAGTATCGGATGTGAGCTTTTGCCACCAGAATAACACATACCAACCGTTTCTCCCTTTCATTTTAATGCGTTATGGTGCCTATAGTTTTGATGTATCCCCCTTGATGACTAATTTATGATTAACACAGTCATTTAATAGATCATAATCAAATGTAGCCTCAGCAAAAGCCTCACGCGCTCCACATGTAAAGGTACTACTCTCTGTTTGTCGTACAGCCTTTAAATGACGCCGTCGTTATGAGTCTTCAAGCGTCTTGGAAACTGTAACAGACGCGTGACGCTCAGCGTCTAAAATGCGACGGGTTGTGACTGTTCTAATGTCTATGTCGGTCTTATGACGTTCCGCAATCAAGTCCCGGCGGCGAATATGAAACTGCTCTGAGATTTCTTGAATTCGAGTAACTTCAGCGTCTGGTGCTCTCTTAGAACGATGCGCCAAATCAAACTTACGTTTGCGGGGATTATGGTAATAGTTTTAAATATGGTTCTCGGTCTTACTGTCCGATTTTCTTGTTGTATCTCCAACAAAACTCTCCAGCTATGTCAGGTGGTGTACGAACCCAATATCATACACTGCGCGCACAGTAACATGGAATTTGCACTGTCACGGAATAATCTGTAGACACAGAGCCGCCAACCATCGCGCCACCGTCGTCCGCATGCCACTCACGTATACCGCATTTAAAAATGTTAATAATACTCGAAAAGATACAAGTATCTAAAGTAGCCTGTGGTCTTCCTCGGGGTTCAAGCTATATCCGTATCAAATACCTTGGGAATCGGTTCAGCGGTAGAGTCGTGAAAACGCAACGGAGTGAGTTACTTTCGCAATTAATAATATTGGTACTGGTATGGCAGTATGGATTACGCACGTTGAGAATTGAATAAGCAATGTATTGATTACGTTGAATCATATTAAAAAACATTTTCACAATTATGGCCAAGTTAAAAAATGAGAGAGTAAATAACATTTTCAAATAGTTCAAAATGGTTCAGATGGCTCTGAGCACTATGCGACTTAACTTCTGAGGTCATCAGTCGCCTAGAACTTTGAACTAATTAAACCTAACTAACCTAAGGACATCACACACATCCATGCCCGAGGCAGGATTCTAATTTGCGACCGTAGCGGTCGCTCGGTTCAAGACTGTTTTTTCAAATAGTAATTATTGTTCCGTATTTCGCGTTATATTCTTCAAATCAATAAATATGTTGTCCTGTAGATTTTCTAAAAAAATGGTTCAAATGGCTCTGAGCACTATGGGACTTAACATCTTAGGTCATCAGTCCCCTAGAACTTAGAACTACTTAAACCTAACCAACCTAAGGACATCACACAACACCCAGCCATCACGAGGCAGGATTCGAACCTGCAACCGTAGTGGTCGCGCGGTTCCAGATTGAAGCGCCTAGAACTGCTCGGCCACACTGGCCGGCCATTTTCTAAAGTATCCTATGCTCTTCCTCAGCGTTGAAGCTATTTGCATACCAAATTTTATCAAAACGGTTCAGTGGTTTCTTCGTGAAAACATAACAGGCAGAGTTATATTCGTATCTAACTTGGTGTAACGTGAAATGTCAAGTGCAGTGTTTCACTGGCACAGGTATAGTTCTTGTATGTCTTGCGTTTCCGTTCGCATATCGTCCTCGCTCTGTTGTAAAATTATTCGCCTGTCAGCGAGCATCACAGTATTTATCCAGTTATCTGGTCTTATTTTAATGTCTCAGTTGCACTTGACTTTCCAATATCTAACATTGTCGACGTGTACGTTTGAGAAGTGTCACCATTTTAACACCTTAGTTAATTCTCACAGTCGAGTCTTGCCTCTAATTCATGTTCACTGTGATTTTTGTTTCTTGATATAGGCATTTGATGGTTTGTATAAAGTGTTTGGTGTGGCAGTTTCTCCTAAACACATTAAAAAATGTGTTAGCTGACTTTTGCAAATTTTTTTTTCTGCAATGTGCGAACATTTACGTTGTGATGCGTTTTTGTAATTGTAGTGTTCTATTTGAGTATGCAGATGTCAGAATGATAGTCAGTGATCGAAACTCATACAGAGGCGTGTCTTAATTTTCTTAAACTATTTGACAACTTTCGGGTTGCCTAACAAAAATGTTAAACAAAAATTAAACTGGAAAACAGATGGCGGAGACTGTAGGATGTGAGAGATACACGGAGATAAATAGGTAGGCAGCTGATAGGAAGAGAGAGCGACTGCATCAAACTGGTTTGGAGTATCTATATGGTATTGCTTTTAGAAGTTGGGTTTTCTGTAGAGCTTCAGTGTGAGGTGTTGTAACGGTCTACAGAAAAATCAAGAATAATGTTGCACGGAGTTCTCGCGCTGCACCCACGCTTTAGCTCGCTCCGTTATCGACTACCGCTGCGCTGTCACGCGCCCCGAGGCCTGCGCAGTGCTCACATTTCGCCTCTCAGCGGTCACTACCCAGCACGGACATATCTCTACGAGGAAAAGTGCACTCCTTACGCCAGCACGCGACCAGCCTACCGTCGCCGAGCCGGTAGCGCTACTTGCCTCAAAAGCGGCACCTCTGCTCTGATGCGCTAAGTACTTAAAATTCCGCACGGCTGCACTCTCCAGGAATACAGTAAGCAAAGTTATGCTCAAGCAATAGGTTCGTTTGAACACCGCAGTGCTTTAGCAGGCATGCTCCACTGGAGGTTGTAGGCCGTCGTCTTCCGCCGACCTCTGAACTGACCTACCCAGCCAGCTATAATGGAGTCGTCAGTTTAACGTGTACTCCGAACCAGGCTGCGACTTCTATGATATACACAAATTATTGCCTGAGGTGACAACTGACACAAGAAACCTTGCACTTGCTGGGGATCGAACCCTGGACGTTTGCATTTGTAATCTGGCACTTACACACCGAGCCATCAAATCACATCTTCCAGAAATGTATTTAGTGGAATGTGCGTATCGCAGCTCTCAACATACGTAAGGCATTAAAACCTTCACAATACATTTAAAGGCTATTGATTTAGAGACAGCTGTTGTGTACGAGAGAGAATGGAATATATTCGCTTATCAAACTTATGCGTTTGTCACACGTTTTACTGGCTGTCAATATGACAGCTGATCGCAGAACGGGCAAGAAACGAGATATCAGCGCATTTGATTATGGCCGGGATGGAAAGAGGGGGGAGGGGTGTGGCTATCATTGAAATATTTATATTTCATATCATGTAAGGATGTGGACCAGTGGTCTTGGGGTAGCGTTTTTGATTCATAATCAAAACGTCTTCGGCCCCGGGTTCGAATCCCGCCGCAGCTTAAATTCTGATTAATAATCAGCATTGGCGGCCGAAGACTTCCGGCATAAGAAGTCACCCTCAGTCTGCCAACGGCCTTGTCAAAGAGGGCGTAGAGGCGGACAAAGGTTCAGGGCACTCTCTTGTCCTAGGGGTTGGAAACTGCCCCTGAAGGCGGAAGAATCAACAAATATCAAAGGCATGAGGATGCAGAAGGCAATAACGTGTATCCACAGGACATGTGGCCTGTAATCGAAGAAAATATGAAAATCTGGAAAGGGAAATGCAAACGCTCAATCTAGATATAGTAGGGGTCAGTGAAGTGAAGTGGAAAGAAGACAAAGATTTCTGGTCAGGCGAGTGTAGTGTAATATCAACAGCAGCAGAAAATGGTATAACAGGAGTAGGATTCGTTATGAATAGGAAGGTAGGGTAGAGAGTGTGTTACTGTGAACAGTTCAGTGATAGGGTTATTCTTATCAGAATCGACAGCAAACCAATACCGACATCGATAGTTCAGGTGTACATGGCGACGTCGCAAGCTGAAGATGAAGAGAGAGCGAAAGTACATGAGGATATTGAAAGGATAATGCAGTACAAGGGAGACCAAAAATCTAATAGCCATGGGAGACAGGAATGCAGTTGTAGGGGAAGGAGCAGAAGAAAAGGTTACAGGAGAATATGGGCTTGGGACAACAAATGAGAGAGGAGAAAGAATAAATGAGTTCTGTAAAATGTTTCAGCTAGCAATAGCGAATAGTCTGTTCAAGAACATAAGAGAAGGAGGTATACTTCGAAAAAGGCCGGGTAATACGGGAAGATTTCAGTTAAATTACATCATGGTCAGACAGAGGTTCCGAAATCAGATACTGGATTGTAAGGCGTACCCAGGAGCAGATACAGACTCAGATCACGACACCGTAGTGACGAAGAGTAGGCTGAAATTAAAGACTTAGTCTGGAAGAATCAATACGCAAAGAAGTGGGATACGGAAGTACTAAGAAATGACGAGGTACGCTTGAAGTTCTCTAAGGCTATAGATACAGCAATAAGGAATAGCTCAGTAGTCAGTACAGTTGAAGAGGAATTTTCATCCCTAAAAAGGGCGATTATAGAAGTTGGGAAAGAAACCATGGGTACAAATAAGATAACTGCGAAGAGACCGTGGTTAACAGAAGAAATACTTCATTTGATCGATGAAAGGAGGAAGTACAAAACTGTTCCGGGAGACTCAGGAATACAGAAATACAAATCGCTGAGGAATGAAATAAATAGGAAGTGCAGGGAAGCTAAGACGAAATAGCTGCATGAAAAATGTGAAGAAATCGAAAAAGAAATGATCATCGGTAGGACTGACTCAGCGTATAGGAAAGTCAAAACAACCTTCGGTGACATTAAAAGCAAGGGTGATAACGGTTAGAGTGCAACGGGAATTCCATTGTTAAATGCAGACGAGAGCGGGTAGGTGGAAACAATACATTGAAAGCCTCTATGAGAGGGAATATTTGACTGATGTGATAGAAGACGAAACAGGAGTCGATTGAGAAGAGATAGGGGACCCATTTCGCCAGTTGCAGCTGACGGGTTTATGGAACATTTTGAGCAACAATCGTTAAGAAGTGCTCCTTTGAAGCCTTCTTGCTGGCTCCGCTATGTGGACGATACATTTGTTATATGACCACATAGCGTAGAAGAACTTCATGCGTTCCAAAATTTCTTAAATGGAATTCACCCCAGAATCAAATTCACCTTGGAAGTTGAGAGTGAGGTCGGTCTCCCGTTCCTAGATGTGTTGGTATACAGAAGATCTGATAACACTCTAGGCCACAGAGTGTACAGAAAGCCGCCTAACACAAACGGGCATTGAGATGCCACTTCGCACCACCACCCAGCCCAGAAGCAAGCAGTACTCAACACTCTGCCTTCACGTGCCTTCTGTATCAGCGATGACGACAACTTGGAATCGGAGTTGAATTTTTTAAAGAGGACATTTAAGGCAAATGGGTATGATAGTTATTCAATCGACAGGGCTTTTAGGCGGAATATTTATACCGATAATAAGAATGACGAGGAACCGCCTTCTCACTCCGTCAGGTTACCGTTCTTTTCTGGGGTCTCTGACCGCATAAGCGGAATTTTAAAGAAAAATGGTATTCAGACATGTTTCTTTAGTCAAAACAAAATAAAAGACTTTTTCCGACGGAAAACGGATGCACCTGATTGCCTCCACAACGCAGGCGTCTACCAAGTGACGTGGCTGCGGCAAAGTGTATATGGGCGAAACGGGAAGAACTGTTGAAAAACGCATTAAGGAACACGAACGCCACATGCGGCTAAAACAAAGTGCAAAATCGGCAGCAGCGGAACATCATGAGAACTGTGGCTCTGACATCGACTTTAAAAACGTACGTGTACTGGCTAAAGAAACAAACATTTATAGAAGAAAGGTCCGAGAAGCGGTTGAAATTTCTAAGAATGCATCTAATTTCAATAGAGAGGACGGCTATAGGCTTCCGGCATCGTGGCTCCCCGCCATCAAGGAAGTAAATACGCGGCCGCGGTCTGTGAACGGCATAAACAACGCGCAGCAAATCACCTCGGCGGACAATAATATTTTGGGTAAACATTCCCCCTCTCTAGCTCTGTCCGTTTCGAATCTAGCCACTGATGACGACCAACCAATAGCGGTAGCAGGCATTTCAACCAATAACCCTTCTCCAGCATAAGTGTGGAATAGTGCCTTTCTAGCCAATGACGATGGGCCGCCAATGGTATCCACAGGAGATGAGCTACCAACGCCCCTTCTTCTGCATCAGAGCGGGAATATTAGTCAATGACTATGGCCCACCAATGGTAGCCATATGAATTTTAACCAATACCATCACTTCTCCAACAACACCGAGCGAGGTGGCGCAGTGGTTAGACACTGGACTCGCATTCGGGAGGACGACGGTTCAATCCCGAGTCCGGCCGTCCTGATTTAGGTTTTCCGTGATTTCCCTAAATCACTCCAGGCAAATGCCGGGACGGTTCCTCTGAAAGGGCACGGCCGACTTCCTTCCCAATCCTTCCCTAATCCGATGAGACCGATGGCCACGCTGTCTGGTCTCCTTCCCCAAACCAATCAACCAACCAACTTCTCCAACACGAACACCTGAAAACTCCCCCTTTATAAGAGGACGCGATACTTGTCTCTGACAGTGTTCTAGCAGTAGTGGACACAAGAAGATCCTGAAGAAGATCCCAGCAGAGGGGTCGAAACGTCGATCATTTTAGAAGAAACATTTTAACTTCAGTGACAACGGCCACGATAGCCTGCAAACTTACATATGCTCACAGGTTTGTTTGACTAACGGCAGAGCGTCACGAAAATGCCGGAGAAACTGAAGAAGTAGGCAGTTGAAGAACGCCTGCTTACAAGGTTTCAAGAACCAGAGTGTAGCGAGGAATATCCTGCAATACTTCTTGTACTGTTCCAGTAAGAAAGCGACAAAAAGACTAATTCTAGCGCATAAAGAGGCATTCAACCAGAAATTCTTCGGCGCTCCGTACGGGAAGAATCTAGCGTAATGTGCAGTACCTTCTATCACAGACTTCACAATGGTTCCCGAAGTATAGATGAAACATACGAATTTGTGACACTCGCAGAAATGTCTCAGATGGTAGTCATACTAAGGAATCTATCGGTATCTTCGCGTGACTCTGATTGATTGCAGAAATAGTATACTCTCACACCATGGGATCATGGTTTATAAGACTAACAACGTGGTAACGTATTTGTTGATTTTGCCCACTCAAGCAGGCTTTGGTGGCCGTGCGGTTCTAGGCGCTTCAGTCCGGAACCGCGGGGCTACTACGGCCGCAGGTTCGAATCCTGCCTCGGGCATGGATGTGTGTGATGTCCTTAGGTTAGTTAGGTTTAAGTAGTTCTAAGTTCTATGGGACTGATGACGTAAGATGTTAAGTCCCATAGTGCTCAGAGCCATTTGAACCATTTTGCCCACTCACAACCAAACTATCTCCTTCTATTCAAACGCAAAGCTCGGCCTGTGCTGCAGATTAGACTGTCATTGTAATCAAACAAAAATAAATTTTAAAAACACGGATGGTGACGTAGCATGGCAATATCAAGACTTTCAATATGCATACAAACAGAGGAGTTTGGTGAAACAAATTATCTTTTATGAGTAACAGTATCGGTCTCGACATTCTATTTAGACATTTTTAGAAGGTGACTGTCAACAGCTGTTGAGTAATGAATAAAATGTATTTTTGAACCATCAGCTGCTTTTATTGTAAACCCAAATATCAACCGGTTTCAGTCTTGGACCATCTTTTTCTCAGTGCTGGTCTGTGTACATTTAGTATTCGTGTGTTTGCTTCTAAAACTCCTGTTCTGTACATTGATATTCATGGCATGCATTACACATTATTTAAATACCTAATAACTAATGTAACGTGGCGGCTTAAACCATTTTAACCCTTATCCGTGAAGATGATCCAAGACTGAAACCGGTTGATATTTGGGTTTAAAATAAAAGCGGCTGATGGCTCAAATATGCATATTAATCATTCTACTTAAATTTGCCTACGATTTCACAATATATATGCCATAAATATGATACGAATATAAATACTTAAGAAACTTTGAACACTGACTCACTTAGTCTCGTCGAAACTGCGCAAGCATTCCATCAATAACACACCCACCGAACAAACTTGTGATAAAAACTGTTATATTATTCTGCAACCGCAGAGCACAGGTACGAATTTGTGTCACCAGTTCCACGACATCAACATCATTTCAAAAGAATTCCAACATGAGCATCGCGACATGTGGAATTTAATTACATTAGTAACGTGTTATAAATACAGGAAGACGGCCAGAAACCAGACACAACCGGATGCATGCACACGATATCCAAATATTCATCATTGTTTACGTGATGAACCGGTTAAAGGTGGCACAAGCACGTATATAACATTTTAATACAAAGGAGGGTAATTGTCGTTACGTCACCGGCTCTGCATGATGTCATTATCTCTGGCAAACTAAGCAGTAATGTATTGTGTGCCGTGATTAGTGTTATGTATTGGTACTCTGAAATTCCAACCGAAAGTTCACCAGTGACAATCACAGTCATTGTATTATAGCGTCATGCGAATTTATTCATCATCAGAGATCCACCATCTTCTATTAAACGAGACCGTTCCGTTTCTGCTCTCTTAAAGGTATTTGTTGTTTAAGGACCTTAAGGCAACAAGTGATCTACCAGGCGTGACGCCACCACGCACACGTTCGTGCACCAGTGTATCTTCTTAGCCACCGAACAAAACATAGATAAGAGTGAAGCGATCTTCTGAAGAACATCGCTAGCGGGCAAACACAGGGTAGTAGTTAAATACCTGCTGTGTGTGGCGAAGTGTTTGTAGCACAACAGTGAGCAAGCCGTGTCTGTCAACAAACAGAGACAGCAAAGATTAACTCCTACAAAGATAGACTAACTAAATGAAAACTCCGTCAAAGATAGACTAACTAAATGAACCAAGATGGACTTCAACCTTGAAACTCTGACGCAATACGGAACACGAGCACCATCTGGCGCCAGTGAACAGTCAACAGACTTCCCTATCGCGTGTGCTGATTAGCCGAGCTTGACTCACCTCCGCTTGCAACACTCCGTTGCAAGTCCTCGACGAAGATGAAGCGCGCTATGAACACTCGCAACACTTTATTTCCTTTCGTTTAGAGACTCATGACGAGAAATTTTTTATACTCACGAAACCACAGCCGCAGCTTTCAGCTGTATTTTGTAACATTTTTCCCTCTTCTCTTTTACTGTCCATTTCGTACCATTAGACATATAAAATTTAATGGTGTTGTAGCTCTTTTTCATAGTACGTGGTTTAATTCTATATTTATGTTTGAGATACAGTTTAATTTTTTTTTTATCTAGTGTTCCATTGATGTTTGCCACCCATTCGGACGTGACCTGCTGCCAGCGTGTTACGTGAAGTGTCTTTCTTAAAGTTCTCGTGCTGTTGTAAAGTTCTGCACTTCACTATCTCGTGCTGTTGTAAAGTTGTGCACTTCACTATAAATGAGTCACAGCTACAACGACAGTCTCTTCATACAAATACCTACAAGTAACAATGCTTAGTGATATGAACTGGCGTGATCATGTAAGCTCAGTTATATGAAAGGCAAATAGTAGTCAACGATTTATTTATTATTCAAGAAACGATAGTGAAAGTACTAAATCACGATTAGCCAATTCTGTCACTATGTTGCCTAGCGTGGTCGGAAGTACTGTGATCTTCGCTGTCTCTACATTATTTAGTTTTGGTTGCTTGTCATGTTGTTCCGTTTGTTTTTAATGGATTGCGATTACATCGCTGTACTACAGTGAAGACAAATGCGAACCTTTCGAGAACAGAGTGATATGTCCAATGCTCGGCACGAGGAGTCAGTCGCAAGTCCCCTGGGAACACTGCACTCCGCCTTCACCAGCACAATACGATCTACTTGTGCATTCATGACGGAGCAACTCACAAACAGTCCGTCAGTATGAATGAACTGTCGTTACGTCTGTTTCTCTGAGCGCTAGACTCAGAGATAATACAATATGAAAGTGCCATGGATGCACCTAAAAATGAAATCATTTTTGATTATGTGTTAGCGAAGAGTTACGCTTAAGTTACAGAGGAGATCTTGTTACGGGCGACTGAAAATGTATTTATTGTGTAGGTAAGCTGACGAATGTACAAGGTCTCCGTATGAATAATTTTTTTTAACTTAAATTAATCTGAATTGTACCAGCTTCTGGCTGTGTGACACGGTCATAGCTGTAATTACTATTAATTTTAGTAACTTAATTATTTTAGTAGAAAAAATAAATTTCGCAACTGTGGCTTTTAAAGCAGATAGAAATGTCGCCGTTACATCAAACACATCTTTTTCTTTAATGGCGAGAATTTAGTTATGAAATTGCCACTGCCACTGAATGAACAATTAAAATCGACAGGCCTCTGACATAAACAGCTCCACAAATTAACGTATCGTGTCGGGTGGAGTCATAAATTTTAGTTAACACCTAAGACATGCTGAAGGCAGACAATCCTTTTTACTCTTTCAAGTGTCTATCTACTCCCAGGAACAAATAGGGCGGGCTGTTTGGATCCGACCCATTAAAAAGCCAACCACATCAGCCAGCAGACTGGCAGTTGGGTAGCGGGAGTATCTGCAACCAATGGAAAACTCCTGAGACCTTTGGTACAAACTGGGCGACTTGAAGTATTTTAATCTACTTCTGGAACAATAGTAGCGATTATCCTAAACAGAAATTAAAATTTAGCGCTCGTGTGTGTGTGTGCGTGTGTGTGTGTGTGTGTGTGTGTATGTGTGTGTGTGTGTGTGTGTGTAAAAAACTGATCTTCAATTTTTTACGTTATTCTCAGTAGTCACCTGTCTTCTCCCATTCTTCTTAGCAGTTCTACATTTTACATGTCGTCCTACGTTGTTTCTTCCATTCTTCGCCACATCCTATTCCTGCCTTCCTCAGCGTCCAGGTGTCTGCCCCTTACGACAGAATAACCGAAACGAAATATTGTGCGAGACGTTTTTGCAGGATTAAGCCAATATTTTTGCAAAATAAGCTCTCATAATTTGCAAATTCCAGTTTTGCTATTGATATTCATGATCTCATTTCTTCTGCACTGCTCTGTCCGTTCTTAATTCTACTTCCTAGCTATTTATACTATAGAAGATTTTATAGCTTTTATCCACTCCAAATTTATTTTATCTATTTTCCTCTTCCGTTTTGAAAACTTTTGTTTTGATTGCGTTGATTTTGCTTCCAAAAACAGCTGAAGGCTATATCTCCTCCACAGTTTTCTAAAGTTCTTTTTCATTGTTTACTCGGAGGACTATATCGAGTGTAAGTCTCAAACAATATAGTCTTTGATGTCCCTTGTTTTCATCCCATTTGCCTCTGCTGACAAATTCCTTGTTGTATCTTCTAGGTATACAGGGTGAGGCAACTAAGACAACTAAGACCCAAATGCAGGTATATCCAGAGTGAAAGAGGAACCGTTTTCGCCAAGTTACGGCTGTCAATATGGCGAATTTCCTGACATTCGCAAATAATTTTTATCGTTTATAATCAACGAATTACGAGACCGAACCCTTTTACCACTGGCGGACTATATACTTTTTACTGTGGCATTTGGGGGAAGCTTCTAAGAGAGATTCAACGACATAGCATGGAAGGGGGTTGATCAAACAGTATCAAGATAACAGCGCACTGTCTCGCCGTGAGGAGCAGAGGTTCCACAAGCGTCTTCCCTCTTATATCAAATGTAAGCCATCGCGTAAGTCAGGCACGGTTCGTGTGCTTATTGTCATAGCTGTCATAATGTTGACCTTGAGCGTTGCTGCACATTGCAGAGTGATTCTGGGTAAACAATACTGCACGTTAAATTTCACCTGAAGTTAACGGCAGCATAGGCTCGCCTTGAAAAGCATTTCATGCCTGCGGGATTCGTCATTGTCTCCTAATAGATCTATTGTTTTAATTTTCAAGAGATGAAAGTATACAAGTGTTACGTCCGGGAATGTGCAGACCATCTTGCGTTTCCTGAACGACCGTTTCACTGCTTTTCGATGTTCTCTGAAGAAGGTCTGTCATTACATGTGCGGAATGGGAAGGAGGTCCGTCGTGTTGGTACCACACTTCCATTAACTATGACAACAGGACACACTGAAGAGCCAGAGAAACCGGTACACCTGCCTGATACAGTGTAGGGCCCCCGCGAGCACGCAGAAGTGCCGCAACACGATGTGGCATGGACTCGACTAACGTCTGAAGTAGTACTGGAGGGAACTGACACCATGAATCCTGCAGGGCTGTCCACAAATCCGTAACAGTACGAGAGGGTGCAGATCTCTTCTGAACAGCACTTTGCAAGGCATCCCGGATATGCTCAATAATGTTCATGTCTGGAGAGTTTGGTGGCCAGCGGAAGTGAAGAGCGTTCCTACAGCCACACTGTAGCAATTCTAGGCGTGTGGCGTGTCTCGTTTCCCGTTGGAATTACCCAAGTCCATCAGAATGTACAATGGACGTGAATCGATGCAGGTGATCAGAAAGGATGCTTACGTATGTTTTACCTGTCTCGACGAATCAAGGGTCCCATATCACTCCAATTGCACACACCTTACACAGAGCCTCCACCAGCTTGAACAGTCCCCTTCTGACATCAGGGTGTATGGATTCATGAGGTTGTCTCCATACCCGTACTCGCCCATCCGCTCGATACAATTTCAAACGAGATTCGTTCTACCAGGCAACATGTTTCCAGTCATCAACAGTCCAGCGTCGGTGTTGACGGGCCCTGGCGAGGCGTAAAACTTTGTGTCGTGCAGTCATCAAGGATACACGAGTGGGCCTTCGGCTTCAAAAGGCTATATAGATGATGTTTCGTCGAATGATTCGCACCCTGACACTTGTTGAAGGCCCAGCATTGAAATCTGCAGCAATTTACGAAAGGGTTGCACTTCTGTCACGTTGAACGATTCTCTTCAATCGTCTTTGGTCCCGTTCTTGCAGGATCTTTTTCCGGCCGCAACGTTGTCGGAGATTTGATATTTTACCGGATTCCTGATATTCGCGGTACATTCGTGAAATGGCCGTACGGGAAAATCCCCACTTCACGCTACCTAGGAAATGCTGTGTCTCATCGATCGTGCGCCGGCTATAACACACGTTCAGATTCAGTTAAATGTTGATAACCTGCCATTGTAGCAGCACTGACCGATCTAACAACTGCGCCAACCACTATAGGCGTTACCGACCACAGCGCCCTTTACAAATCTCTGTGCCGCCCGCGGTGGCCGTGCGGTTCTAGGCGCTGCAGTCCGGAACCGCGAGACTGCTACGGTCGCGGGTTCGAATCCTGCCTCGGGCATGGATGTGTGTGATGTCCTTAGGTTAGTTAGGTTTAAGTAGTTCTAGGGGACTGATGACCTAAGATGTTAAGTCCCATAGTGCTCAGAGCCATTTGAACCAAATCTCTGTGTTTGAATACGCATGCCTATACCAGTTTCTTTGGCGCTTCGATGTATCTTAGTAATTCGAGATACTCCAGTGTATTTAGATTCCTGTCAATAAAACAGCGGCCAATGATGCCGGTCTTGAAAAACATGCACCAAACTTTGATAGACCAAGAGCGTTGTTTTTATCAACTTCTTTGAGTCAAGGCGGATTTTCAAATGACAATTGATGCATACTGCGAAAATTGACATGTCCATTATTTGTGAAAGTTTCTTCTTTAAAAAAAATATTCATCGATATGCCGCACCGAGCGAGGTGGCGCAGTGGTTAGCACACTGGACTCGCATTCGGGAGGACGACGGTTCAATCCCGCGTCCGGCCATCCTGATTTAGGTTTTCCGTGATTTCCCTAAATCACTTCAGGCAAATGGCGGGATGGTTCCTTTGAAAAGGGCACGGCTGACTATCTTCCCTAATCCGATGAGACCGATGACCTCGCAGTTTGGTCTCCTCCCCCAACACAACCAACCATTCTGGATATATTTGGGGTGGCTTTTCTTAGCTGCCTCACCCTGTATGTTGAAAGAAAAGGTAACTTACTCTTTCAACCTTTTGTTTTAATAACGTATATTTATTAAGTTCGCGCTTATCTTCATCAGTATGTATGAAAGATTCTCCATCCTGTATTACAAAAAGCCTTCTCTAAGTCTGTAAAAGAAACCAAAAGTCTCCTCTTTATCAATAAGTATTTCTGCTAAGGCCGCAACAGTCCTATCGCATCCCTTGTCACCGCGTTTCTTATGAACCCCACCTGTATGTCAGCTGAATTTCCTTCATTATTTTATTTAAGAAACTCAGCTACATCTTTGCTGTGTATGAGAAAAGTATAATTGCAATATGTAAACCAGTTTTCTTATCTCCTTGTTTCTTTGAGACTGGGATCATCACTGTTTTGAGGAAGTCTCTAGGTCATTCACCTGCGTCATATATTATATTGCACAACATAGTTATTTCTTTAACTAAGTCTTCATATCAACGTTTTAAATGTTTCATCAGACATAAAACTGGTTCATACTGCTTTCTAAATTTTCGTTGCTGCTATTGCAGTGCTCCCGATCCCGTGCTATTTCATCATCTACATATATCTTTCATCCAGTTCCAATTTCTTTCCTGTTGGCCTGTGTTACACTGTTTTTTTTTTTTTTGACGTATCCTTTTTTTCATTTTTTGATTAGTATGCATGTCCATTTAATCTTTAATAAGAATTTCTACATTTATTTCAGTTCAGTGCTGCTTTCTTCACTTTTTCTGTGTCAGATATTCCTCTCTGTTCCCACTACTTCAGTTACTTTACTGCTTTCCCATCCACTTCTTCTAGCATCCTAGACTTCTCTTTGAAGTTCACTGTGTGCGCGTTATTTACTGATAACGCCTACATAATGCGTGCCGGTTATTTTAATAGAGTAGCCGTTCTCGCTTCCCACGCCCGGGTTCCCGGGTTCGATTCCCGGCGTGGTCAGAGATTTTCTCTGCCGCGTGATGACTGGGTGTTGTGTGCTGTCCTTAGGTTAGTTAGGTTTAAGTAGTTCTAAGTTCTAGGGGACTGATGACCATAGATGTTAAGTCCCATAGTGCTCAGAGCCATTTGAACCATTTTTTGGAATAGAGTAGCCACACCCAGTTGTCTGAGTATCCTTTCGTCATTGCTGTTACCTCGCGAAAAAGGCTTTTTCCATGAACATTTGGGCTGGAATGGATGGTAATTGTATTGTGCTAGCACTTTAATCTGGACAAGATTACCAACAATTACCCCACGACATATTTACGGAACATTAAAGCATAATCCGGTTTGCTGAGTGCAGCGTCTGTTGGACCACAAGCACATTTCGGCAGAGAACACTGGAGAAGACGAACAGCAGCTGTTGCGTGGCCAGTGGGCTCACTTAAACGAACGCTGCTCGACCTTTCTGTTTGGGCCCACGTGAAGAGTACGGTGTACATTATTTCAACAGTCGCCAGAGCTGCTCTGATTCCCAAAACCATCACGAAAAACAGATTCCTATCTGAATCAACGGAATCGTACGGTTATTGTTTTACACTTCACTGCATCCTCCTGGAACATCTGTTTAAATTTTATTTCAAATCACCGTTAACAACATTTAATTTGTGTACGATTGTTACTGTGTACATTTCATATGCATATTTTATAACACATAGGTTAAAATAACGTTTGTAAAAATATCCCATGTGTTTCCTTTTTGCAATTGACACAAGTATTAAAACTGATCCCATTATGAATACGTCAACACAGGTAATTGTAAATATGTTTAGAGTTATTATTGACTGGTTTTCTGCAAATTATGTTTCTCCTAATTTTTAGAAAACACAGTAAATTCAGATCTACACACTAACAACGGAGGGGTATCTGTTGAGAGGCCAGACAAACGTGTGGTTCCTGAAGAGGGGCAGCAGCCTTTTCAGTAGTTGCAAGGGCAACAGTCTGGATGATTGACTGATCTGGCCTTGTAACACTAACCAAAACGGCCTTGCTGTGCTGGTACTGCGAACGGCTGAAAGCGAGGGGAAACTACGGCCGTAATTTTTCCCGGGGGCACGCAGCTTTACTGTATGGATAAATGTTGATGGCGTCCGCTTGGGTAAAATATTCCGGAGGTAAAATAGTCCCCCATTCGGATATCCGGCGGGGACTACTCAGGAGGATGTCGTTAACAGGAGAAAGAAAACTGGCGTTCTACGGATCGGAGCGTGGAATGTCAGATCCTTTAATCGGGCAGGTAGGTTAGAAAATTTAAAAAGGAAAATGGATAGGTTAAAGTTAGATATAGTGGGAATTAGTGAAGTTCGGTGGCAGGAGGAACAAGACTTTTGGTCAGGTGAATACGGGGTTACAAATACAAAATCAAATAGGGGTAATGCAGGAGCAGGTTTAATAATGAATAAAACAATAGGAATGCGGGTAAGCTACTACAAACAGCACAGCGAACGCATTGTTGTGACCAAGATAGACACGAAGCCCACGCCTACGACAGTAGTATAAGTCTATATGCCAACTAGCTCTGCAAATGACGAAGAAATTGAAGAAATGTATGATGAAATAAAAGAAATTATACAGATAGTGAGGGGAGACGCAAATTTAATAGTCATGGGTGACTGGAATTCGGTAGTAGGAAAAGGGAGAGAAGGAAACGTAGTAGGTGAGTATGGATTGGGGGTAAGAAATGAAAGAGGAAGCCGCCTGGTGGAATTTTGCACAGAGCACAACTTAATCATAGCTAACACGTGGTTGAAGAATCATAAAAGACGGTAGCATACATGGAAGAAGCCTGGAGATACTGACAGGTTTCAGATAGATTATATAATGGTAAGGCAGAGATTTAGGAACCAGGTTTTAAATTGTAAGACATTTCTAGGGGCAGATGTGGACTGTGACCACAATCTATTGGTTATGAACTGTAGATTAAAACTGAAGAAACTGCAAAAAGGTGGAAATTTAAGGAGATGGGATCTGGATAAACTGACTAAACCAGAGGTTGCACAGAGTTTCAGGGAGACCATAAGGGAACAATTGAAAAGAATCGGGGGAAAGAAATACAGTAGAAGGAGAATGGGTAACTTTGAGGGATGAAGTAGTGAAGGCAGCAGAGGATCAAGTAGGTGAAAATACGAGTGTTAGTAGAAACCCTTGGGTGACAGAAGAAATATTGAATTTAGTTGACGAAAGGAGAAAATACATATAAATGCAGTAAATGAAGCAGGCAAAAAGGAATACAAACGTCTCAAAAATGAGATCGACAGGAAGTAAAAAATGGCTAAGCAGGCATGGCTAGAGGACAAATGTAAGGATGTAGAGGCTTATCTCACTAGGGGTAAGATAGATACTGCCTACAGGAAAATTAAAGAGACCATTGGAAAAAAGAGAACGACTTGTATGAATATCAAGATCTCAGATGAGAACCCAGTTCTAAGCAAAGAAGGGAAAGCAGAAAGGTGGAAGGAGTATATAGAGGGTCTATACAAGGGCGATGTACTTGAGGGCAATGTTATAGAAATGGAAGAGGATGTGGATGAAGATGAAATGGGAGATATGATACTGCGTGAAGAGTTTGGTAGAGCACTGAAAGACCTAAGTCGAAACAAGGCCCCGGGAGTAGACAACATGTCATCAGAACTACTGACAGCCTCGGGAGAGCCAGTCCTGACAAAACTCTACCATTTGGTGAGCAAAATGTATGAGACAGGCGAAATACCCTCAGACTTCAAGAAGAATATAAAAATTTCAATCCCAAAGAAAGCAGGTGTTGAGAGATGTGAAAATTACCGAACTATCAGTTTAATAAGTCACGGCTGCAAAATACTAACGCGAATTCTTTACAGACGAATGGAATAAACTGGTAGAAGCCGACCCCGGGGAAGATCAGTTTGGATTCCGTAGAAATATTGGAACACGTGAGGCAATACTGACCCTACGACTTATTTTAGAAGCTAGATTAAGAAAAGGCAAACCTACGTTTCTAGCATTTGTAGACTTAGAGAAAGCTTTTGACAATGTTGACTGGAATACTCTCTTTCAAATTCTGAAGGTGGCAGGGGTAAAATACAGGGAGCGAAAGGCTATTTACAATTTGTACAGAAACCAGATGTCAGTTCTAAGAGTCGAGGGACATGAAAGGGAAGCAGTGGTTGGGAAGGAAGTGAGACAGGGTTGTAGCCTCTCCCCGATGTTATTCAATCTGTATATTGAGCAAGCAGTAAAGGAAACAAAAGAAAAATTCTGAGTAGGTATTAAAGTCCATGGAGAAGAGAAATTCTTAGTAGGTATTAAAGTCCATGGAGAAGAGATGACATTGTAATTCTGTCAGAGACAGCAAAGGACTTGGAAGAGCAGTTGAACGGAATGGACAGTGTCTTGAAAGTAGGATATAAGATGAACATCAACAAAAGCAAAACGAGCGTAATGGAATGTAGTCGAATTGACTCGGGTGATGCTTAGGGAGTTAGATTAGGAAATGAGACACTTAAAGTAGTAAAGGAGTTTTGTTATTTGGGGAGCAAAATAACTGATGATGGTCGAACTAGAGAGGATATAAAATGTAGACTGGCAATGACAAGGAAAGCGTTTCTGAAGAAGAGAAATTTGTTAACATCGAGTATAGATTTAAGTGTCAGGAAGTCGTTTCTGAAAGTATATGTATGGAGTGTAGCCATGTATGGAAGTGCAACATGGACGATAACTAGCTTGGAGAAGAAGAGAAAAGAAGCTTTCGAAATGTGGTGCTACAGAAGAATGCTGAAGATTAGATGGGTAGGTCTCATAACTAATGAGGAGGTAATGAATAGGATTGGGGAGAAGAGGAGTTTGTGGCACAACTTGACTAGAAGAAGGGATCGGTTGGTAGAACATGTTCTGAGGCATCAAGGGATCACCAATTTAGTACTGGAGGGCAGCGTGGAGGGTAAAAATCGTAGAGGGAGACCAAGAGATGAATACACTTACCAGATTCAGAGGGATGTAGGCTGCAGTACGTACTGGGAGATGAAGAAGCTTGCACAGGACAGAGTAACATGGAGAGCTGCATCAAACCAGTCTCAGGACTGAAGACCACAACAACAACAACAAATATATATATATATATATATATATATATATATATATTATATAGTTGTAAATCGATACTGTACAGCTTTTAAATTACTTAATTCATCGACTTTTGCACTTTGTGCTATTATAGGCCTTGGTGAGGAACACATCAGTAAGTTACTTTGTAAATATATCATCTTATTAATTAAGAGTTCGAAAGAAGCATCTTTTGCTGAACACTTAATTAATAATATGATATATTTACAATATCACAAGCTGCAGACCACCAAACGTACGACACATTCTTAAGATACTTGGCTTATTTTCATTCAGTAATATCAAGCAGAATTATAGTATGGGGGATCTCGTCAAAGGAAGTCAGGCTTCATTGCACAAATGTGTACTGTAAGAATAAAATGTTGTGCTCACCCTCGATCACCATGTGTGCTAGTCTGTAAGGTGGTGCATATTTTAGCCTCATCATCATAGTACAAATAATCTCTTGTGAAATTTTTTGTGGATAATCCACTAGAGTTCAGAATGAATAATGACACCCATAATTACAATACATGAGGATAAAGTACCATTCATTACTTTTTTACAAATGGACTTCAGCTCAGAAATGGGTAAATCGTGGTACTGACTAGATTTTATATGACTTGAGCCCAATGATATTAAATGTCTGACAGGTTGCAAAGCTGAATGAGTTCCTTTTAAGCAACTTCTTCTATTCCATAGAAGAACAGTTTAGAAAACTTGTAACTTATTTAGTACAGTGTCATGTACTTAAGTAATTAAACTAAAGATTGTTTTCAGTTCTGTGAATGCATCTGTAAATGATCAGGATTTAGCCACAGTTAAATACTAATTAAGCTAATATTCCATGAACACCCATTCCAAGTCATTAAGATGTTGTTATTATTTTATGGCTATAATTTTCAACAGCAGTAGTATTATTTTTTCAGGATAAAATTGAGTCATCAGTAGCAAATAAATCTTTTATGCTTTACCAGTTTTGACAAAGTAGTCACCTTCAGAAGCCTAAAAAATTAGGAGTTTAATAAATAGTTGACAAGAGCTGTAGAATGAACCTTCTAAAAGAACTTGAAGTGTATAAACATCCCCATCTAAATTCAAAAGATTTGGTGAGTGATCAACTTGCATTAAAAAACAGGCACTTTTCTGATTGCATATCACCTCTTATAAAATGTGAAAATTAGTCCACCCCTTTTGAACATTAGAACTATGTGTCATGTTTTCTTCAGATATATTACATATAACTTATTTACATATCTTGGTTATATATTTTATATGTGGTTTTATACATGCTCCCTGCTGCTTGCGTAACGGATATATTGATGTGACTCAGTTACTGTAAACTGTCAATCAGTGTTCAAAATAATAGCATACAATATGTACATTTCTAGACACATCATAGCATTATGCTTCTGTGAAGTAGACATTGACATCTACCACACCTGTACTAAGTAAGTCTCTGTAATATACTTTTTATACTTGACACAAATGTGTAGCCAAGATGTAAAGATTCATAATATCCCTAATTTTGTAGGCTTTTGAAGATAGCAATTTAATTTGTCGAAACTGGTAAGGAATAATAAAAATTTATTTGTAACTTATGACTGAATTTTATGCTGTGAAAAAAAATTGTTATTGTTGTGGTCTTCAGTCCCAAGAGTGGTTTGATGCAGCTCTGGACACTAGTCTATTCTGTGCAAAACCATTCACCCTATATCCACATGAACCTGCTTGTTGAAGTGAAGCCTCTGTCTCCCTTTGTTATCTTTGCTTCCCACGCTTCCCTTCATAAACAAACTGAATGTGATGGCTAAAGATGTTTCCTACCAACTGAGCTCTTCTTTTCGTCATACTATACTATAAATTTTATTTTTCCCCTATTAGAGAAAGAAAACTGGCGTTCTACGGATCGGAGCGTGGAATGTCAGATCCCTTAATCGGGCAGGTAGGTTAGAAAATTTAAAAAGGGAAATGGATAGGTTGAAGTTAGATATAGTGGGAATTAGTGAAGTTCGGTGGCAGGAGGAACAAGACTTCTGGTCAGGTGACTACAGGGTTATAAACACAAAATCAAATAGGGGTAATGCAGGAGTAGGTTTAATAATGAATAGGAAAATAGGAATGCGGGTAAGCTATTACAAACAGCATAGTGAACGCATTATTGTGGCCAAGATAGATACGAAGCCCACACCTACTACAGTAGTACAAGTTTATATGCCAACTAGCTCTGCAGATGACGAAGAAATTGAAGAAATGTATGATGAAATAAAAGAAATTATTCAGATTGTGAAGGGAGACGAAAATTTAATAGTCATGGGTGACTGGAATTCGAGTGTAGGAAAAGGGAGAGAAGGAAACATAGTAGGTGAATATGGATTGGGGGACAGAAATGAAAGAGGGAGCCGCCTGGTAGAATTTTGCACAGAGCACAACATAATCATAACTAACACTTGGTTTAAGAATCATGAAAGAAGGTTGTATACATGGAAGAACCCTGGAGATACTAAGAGGTATCAGATAGATTATATAATGGTAAGACAGAGACTTAGGAACCAGGTTTTAAATTGTAAGACATTTCCAGGGGCAGATGTGGACTCCGACCACAATCTATTGGTTATGACCTGTAGATTAAAACTGAAGAAACTGCAAAAAGGTGGGAATTTAAGGAGATGGAACCTGGATAAACTAAAAGAACCAGAGGTTGTACAGAGATTCAGGGAGAGCATAAGGGAGCAATTGACAGGAATGGGGGAAATAAATACAGTAGAAGAAGAATGGGTAGCTTTGAGGGATGAAGTAGTGAAGGCAGCAGAGGATCAAGTAGGTAAAAAGACGAGGGCTAGTAGAAATCCTTGGGTAACAGAAGAAATATTGAATTTAATTGATGAAAGGAGAAAATATAAAAATGCAGTAACTGAAACAGGCAAAAAGGAATACCAACGTCTCAAAAATGAGATCGACAGGAAGTGCAAAATGGCTAAGCAGGGATGGCTAGAGGACAAATGTAAGGATGTAGAGGCCTATCTCACTAGGGGTAAGATAGATACCGCCTACAGGAAAATTAAAGAGACCTTTGGAGATAAGAGAACGACTTGTATGAATATCAAGAGCTCAGATGGAAACCCAGTTCTAAGCAAAGAAGGGAAAGCAGAAAGGTGGAAGGAGTATATAGAGGGTCTATACAAGGGCGATGTACTTGAGGACAATATTATGGAAAGGGAAGAGGATGTAGATGAAGATGAAATGGGAGATACGATACTGCGTGAAGAGTTTGACAGAGCACTGAAAGACCTGAGTCGAAACAAGGCCCCCGGAGTAGACAATATTCCATTGGAACTACTGACGGCCGTGGGAGAGCCAGTCCTGACAAAACTCTACCATCTGGTGAGCAAGATGTATGAAACAGGAGAAATACCCTCAGACTTCAAGAAGAATATAATAATTCCAATCCCAAAGAAAGCAGGTGTTGACAGATGTGAAAATTACCGAACTATCAGCTTAATAAGTCACAGCTGCAAAATACTAACACGAATTCTTTACAGACGAATGGAAAAACTAGTAGAAGCCAACCTCGGGGAAGATCAGTTTGGATTCCGTAGAAACACTGGAACACGTGAGGCAATACTGACCTTACGACTTATCTTAGGAGAAAGATTAAGGAAAGGCAAACCTACGTTTCTAGCATTTGTAGACTTAGAGAAAGCTTTTGACAATGTTGACTGGAATACTCTCTTTCAAATTCTAAAGGTGGCAGGGGTAAAATACAGGAAGCGAAAGGCTATTTACAATTTGTACAGAAACCAGATGGCAGTTATAAGAGTCGAGGGACATGAAAGGGAAGCAGTGGTTGGGAAGGGAGTGAGACTGGGTTGTAGCCTCTCCCCGATGCTATTCAATCTGTATATTGAGCAAGCAGTAAAGGATACAAAAGAAAAATTCGGAGTAGGTATTAAAGTCCATGGAGATGAAATAAAAACTTTGAGGTTCGCCGATGACATTGTAATTCTGTCAGAGACAGCAAAGGACTTCGAAGAGCAGTTGAATGGAATGGATAGTGTCTTGAAAGGAGGATATAAGATGAACATCAACAAAAGCAAAACAAGGATAATGGAATGTAGTCTAATTAAGTCGGGTGATGCTGAGGGAATTGGATTAGGAAATGAGGCACTTAAAGTAGTAAAGGAGTTTTGCTATTTGGGGAGCAAAATAACTGATGATGGTCGAAGTAGAGAGGATATAAAATGTAGGCTGGCAATGGCAAGGAAAGCGTTTCTGAAGAAGAGAAATTTGTTAACATCCAGTATTGATTTAAGTGTCAGGAAGTCATTTCTGAAAGTATTCGTATGGAGTGTAGCCATGTATGGAAGTGAAACATGGACGATAAATAGTTTGGACAAGAAGAGAATAGAAGCTTTCGAAATGTGGTGCTACAGAAGAATGCTGAAGATTAGATGGGTAGATCACATAACTAATGAGGAAGTATTGAATAGGATTGGGGAGAAGAGAAGTTTGTGGCACAACTTGACCAGAAGAAGGGATCGGTTGGTAGGACGTGTTCTGAGGCATCAAGGGATCACCAATTTAGTATTGGAGGGCAGCGTGGAGGGTAAAAATCGTAGGGGGAGACCAAGAGATCAATACACTAAGCAGATTCAGAAGGATGTAGGTTGCAGTAGGTACTGGGAGATGAAAAAGCTAGCGCAGGATAGAGTAGCATGGAGAGCTGCATCAAACCAGTCTCAGGACTGAAGACCACAACAACAACATTAGATTCTGAACGTCCCCTTTAGTTATCTGATCTACCCATCTAGTCTTCAGCATTCTTCTGCAGCATCACATTTCAAAAGCTTCTAATCTCTTCTTGTCTGAACTGGCATCATTCACATTTCAGTTCTGTAACAAACTACATTCCGGACAAATACCTTCAGAAAAGACATCCTACCACTTAAAATTTATACTAACAATTCACATCACTAAGTATCTACGGCCAGACAATTTGTCTGGCGTAGTGGTAATACATTAAGTACACAACCTTCCACGCAAATCATTGTATCTATAAGTAAAAATCGCATCTAAATCCCTACAAAAGTTCTTGAGACTAGCCTTCAAATACATGCAGAAAAACACGTCGGGGAACTTTAATTCATCGTAGTTTAGATAATCTGTGCGGAATTTATAAATTATATACATAAACTTTCCTTGTAAATCAGTCTATATGTTAGTGAAAACTGTATCAAAATCCCTGAAGCGGTTCATGTACTTTAGCTATCATATACAGACAGAATAACGCGGTAAGTGACTGCATAGATGTATACATTTTGGTCTAGCTTTGCTGCTCTATGGAGCGGTGGCGACTGTTTACCGCTTTTTCTACCACATATCACCCGCTCTGTAGCTTATCAGCCCGTAGCTCCCATCATTACCATGAGATGCCACTCCAGACGCCAAACAAATATGAGACAAATAACAGTAACTGTATTGCACACTCACTATTACTATAATTATCTCTACACAGGATGGTCAGAAGCAGTCCGAAAAGCTTATAAGGGCGTTGGAGGGCAGGCTGTGCCGACCAATAGTTGTTTAGGAAAAACTTCGATACGTTGCGCCGTTTCCGAGTTAATTAGCATTGAAGTTAGCGTTATCAGGCCGTTGCGCGAACATATTCAAGCGGTCCGCCAGATACAATTATTGTCAGTTGTTCTCATAGCGTGGACAATAGCGCACGAGACTGTTCAGCCCTTGGTTCGGGTTCGATCCTCACTACCGTCCGTTGTCCGACGTTTGTGTCACTCTTTTGTCTGGTTTTAGAAAATCAAACGAAGCACACGTTTGGCGACACCGTCTCCGAAGGGCCGCTTGAATTTGAGTGGGCAACAGCCTGATTGGTTAACTTCAGTGCTAATTAAGGGGGGGGGGGGGGGATCATAAAAAAACACACACTACTTAAAAGATGCACCGAATCCACAATTTTGAAGAAAGAGCAATGAAATTTTGTACCATGGTTTACATGAAATTAACATATTTACATCTACATCTACATCTATACTCCGCGAGCCACCTTACGGTGTGTGGCGGAGGGTACTTATTGTACCACTATCTGATCCCCCCTTCCCTGTTCCATTCACGAATTGTGCGTGGGAAGAACGACTGCTTGTAAGTCTCCGTATTTGCTCTAATTTCTCGGATCTTTTCGTTGTGATCATTACGCGAGATATATGTGGGCGGTAGTAATATGTTGCCCATCTCTTCCCGGAATGTGCTCTCTCGTAATTTCGATAATAAACCTCTCCGTATTGCGTAACGCCTTTCTTGAAGTGTCCGCCACTGGAGCTTGTTCAGCATCTCCGTAACGCTCTCGCGCTGACTAAATGTCCCCATGACGAATCGCGCTGCTTTTCGCTGGATCATGTCTATCTCTTCTATTAATCCAACCTGGTAAGGGTCCCATACTGATGAGCAATACTCAAGAATCGGACGAACAAGCGTTTTGTAAGCTACTTCTTTCGTCGATGAGTCACATTTTCTTAGAATTCTTCCTATGAATCTCAACCTGGCGCCTGCTTTTCCCACTATTTGTTTTATGTGATCATTCCACTTCAGATCGCTCCGGATAGTAACTCCTAAGTATTTTACGGTCGTTACCGCTTCCAATGATTTACCACCTGTGGCATAATCGTACTGGAATGGATTTCTGCCCCTATGTATGCGCATTATATTACATTTATCTACGTTTAGGGAAAGCTGCCAGCTGTCGCACAATGCATTAATCCTCTGCAGGTCCTCCTGGAGTACGTACGAGTCTTCTGATGTTGCTACTTTCTTGTAGACAACCGTGTCATCTGCAAATAGCCTCACGGAGCTACCGATGTTGTCAACTAAGTCATTTATGTATATTGTAAACAATAAAGGTCCTATCACGCTTCCCTGCGGTACTCCCGAAATTACCTCTACATCTGCAGATTTTGAACCGTTAAGAATGACATGTTGTGTTCTTTCTTCTAGGAAATCCTCAATCCAATCACAAACCTGGTCCGATATTCCGTAAGCTCGTATTTTTTTCACTAAACGTAAGTGCGGAACCGTATCAAATGCCTTCCTGAAGTCCAGGAATACGGCATCAATCTGCTCGCCAGTGTCTACGGCACTGTGAATTTCTTGGGCAAATAGGGCGAGCTGAGTTTCACATGATCTCTGTTTGCGGAATCCATGTTGGTTATGATGAAGGAGATTTGTATTATCTAAGAACGTCATAATACGAGAACGCAAAACATGTTCCATTATTCTACAACAGATTGACGTAAGCGAAATAGGCCTATAATTATTCGCATCTGATTTATGACCCTTCTTGAAAATGGGAACGACCTGCGCTTTCTTCCAGTCGCTAGGTACTTTACGTTCTTCCAGCGATCTACGATAAATTGCTGATAGAAAGGGGGCAAGTTCTTTAGCATAATCACTGTAGAATCTTAAGGGTATCTCGTCTGGTCCGGATGCTTTTCCGCTACTAAGTGATAGCAGTTGTTTTTCAATTCCGATATCGTTTATTTCAATATTTTCCATTTTGGCGTCCGTGCGACGGCTGAAGTCAGGGACCGTGTTACGATTTTCCGCAGTGAAACAGTTTCGGAACACTGAATTCAGTATTTCTGCCTTTCTTCGGTCGTCCGCTGTTTCGGTGCCATCGTGGTCAACGAGTGACTGAATAGGGGATTTAGATCCGCTTACCGATTTTACATATGACCAAAACTTTTTAGGGTTCTTGTTTAGATTGTTTGCCAATGTTTTATGTTCGAATTCGTTGAATGCTTCTCTCATTGCTCTCTTTACGCTCTTTTTCGCTTCGTTCAGCTTTTCCTTATCAGCTATGATTCGACTACTCTTAAACCTATGATGAAGCTTTCTTTGTTTCCGTAGTACCTTTCGTACATGATTGTTATACCACGGTGGATCTTTCCCCTCGCTTTGGACCTTAGTCGGTACGAACTTATCTAAGGCGTACTGGACGATGTTTCTGAATTTTTTCCATTTTTGTTCCACATCCTCTTCCTCAGAAATGAACGTTTGATGGTGGTCACTCAGATATTCTGCGATTTGTGCCCTATCACTCTTGTTAAGCAAATATATTTTCCTTCCTTTCTTGGCATTTCTTATTACACTTGCAGTCATTGATGCAACGACTGACTTATGACCACTGATACCCTCTTCTACATTTGTTGCTGTGAGGTCTAAAACGTTAGCTTCACGAGTTGGTTCTCTAACTATTTAATGTTAGTTTCCTTGGATTATATATATACTTAACTTTTTTATTGAATTTAAAAATTTTATTTTGAAAAAACAATATATTTACCTCTTTCTAAGAAACTACTCGAGAAATTTCTACAATTTTCTCTCTTTAATATCTTTGCATATAATAAGCTTCCCTGATTAGGCATTTTTTAATATATGGAATAGGAGAGTTTTAATAATTTCTAATTATAATTCTGCAAATATGATATAAAATCAATGTAGAATTCCAAGCACTATGTCACATATCTCATCTTACACCCAGATTTCAAAATTTACTCTTGAGACAACATTTATTGAGTTTTTAGAAATAAGTGTACAAAATTTCATAATTCTACCCCTCATAGATTTTAAGGAAAAGGCACACGAATTTTAAAAAATATTAATTTCATGACACGCAATTTAAAGTTGAACCTAACGGTTTTTTCTTGTGTCATCTCTTCAGAAGGCTCCAGATTTGTACTCGCGGTCTTCTTTCCCTTCAAGGCTTCTCATACGGTTTCTTGTTTTCTCCCGTATTTCCTTTACTATGTCTTCAGCTGACTTTTCAGCTGCAGAGAGGCGCTGTAAAACTACTTTACTCAAGATTCCTTGAGTGAAATTTCCCATCTTAATGCCCATTCTCTCTAATACCTTCATCCCCTCTGCGTTTCCATCATTAAATACAAGAACTGTATCATAAGTTGCAATTCTGACAACTATAGCAGATGAAAATGTGGACAAACAAGAATTTCTTCTTCATAAACAAAGGAGTTGCTTTGTCATTATTTCGAAGATACGGAACAGAGTCACAGATGACCTATAAAAACAAAGAGTGTATATCATAGCTATCTAGATGTATCGTGTCTAACTTTGCTTTAAAGTTATTAATGGAATCGTTGTTCATCAACTAGTATTGAAGTATAGCTTCAGAGAGTTGGCGTGGCAGGAAGGGCGTGTCACATATTCACTTATTACGCTTCAGGCACCTCGGATGCGTTTACACCACTGAGACTTTAGTAATTTATTGTCCATGAGTTCTACTAGTATCAAATAAAAAATTAGATTGAAAGCTAACATTTTCTGTCAATTCCATTAAAATCCCCGTGTAACCCGGAAATGGCGCAACTTATCGGACTTTTTTCTTGGCAATTATTTCTCAGCGTACCCTAGTGTGCAACCCCCTTACAAGCTTTTCAGATTGTTTTTGACCACCCTGTATATTGATTGACTCATCATTGCCAGTCCAAAGCACCGAACATAGAAACTTGAAACAGGAGAAGCTGTTGATCTTATATTGTAGGCATTATTTAAAAAGCGATTTTTCAAAATTCCACCCCTGAGGGGTTGAAATAGGGGAAGAAATTTTTTTAAAAAATATGTCGCTATTAACGCAATTTTAAAGCCAGAACTACTATTCTTGGTCAAAAATAAAAAATACGCGTTTCAGCATTTTTGGAAAATCAACCCCTAAGGTTGTGAAATAGTGAGTGAAAGATTTTTTTAAAATAAATCATTGTTAAAGTACTGCTAAAGCATTTTTGAAGCTACTTCTATGAAAACTAGTATTTGACTTACTGGTTACAAATCAAAAATCCATGTTTCACTGTGTCTGGAAATTCAGCCCTCAAGGGGTTGAAATAGGGCCTGACTGATTCACTGACTCATTATCGCCCAGCCGAAATCGCTAAGGATAAAATCTTCAAATTTGGGGAGGGTGTTGATCTTATACTGCAGGCTTCATTTCAGCAGAAATTTTTTGAAATTCCGCTTCTAATGGAGTGAAATAGGGGATGAACTGTTTTTTGAAAGTATGTCGTCATTAAAGCAATTAGAAACTTGAACTTTGGAGGGGGTGTTAATCTTATACTGCAGACGTCGTTTAAGAAAGGAGTTTTCTAAATTCCACGGTCAAGGGGGTGAAATAGAGGATGTAAGCTGTTTTGGAAGTACGTCGCTGTTAAGGCAATTTTGAAGCTACGAACATTGGTATCTGGTCTTGCACTGTTTGCACAATGTGTTGGTTTGCACATGAACGATGAGTATAACTACACAAAAATTAGATTAAATAATAAGGAAACCATTGTACATACTGTACAGGTAGTAAATTATAAACACGAAACTTCCTTGTGGATCAGTCTATCTATTACTGAAAACCGTATCAAAATCCTTACCGTAGTTCCTAAGATTAGCGTTCGCTTACAGGCGGAAAAAACGTGGCGGGGGACTTAAAATTATGTACAGGGTGAACCAGAACAGCAACCACAACTTTTCACAGGTTGTTCAGGAATGCCTACTGAGTATTTTAGTGCAAGGGAACCATGGTTTCCAGCTGCTAGTTACAGAGCTATTACATTTCGTTTGGTTTCTTGCCCCAGTTAGCTTTGTAACTGCATTGCTCCGAAAATAGTGCACAGCAGTGTTAATGTTGACGGCATGCGCTGTGTGCTCTTGTTTCGAACATACTTGTTCCATTTAGTCACGGTACTTGCTGCAGGTAACAGAATTAGCCCTATTTACTCAGCGCCGTGTAATCTTGCATTCAGTACTGCTCTGAGCTGTCTCCGGGTTGTTTTTCTAGCAATATTAGTTATACATCAGCGGTGATTCGCAGTTATATAAAGAACTAGCCACGTGCACCTGGCATCTGGGTTCACTTACTGTTAATGAGATGGCAGAGCGCCACGACGGTAATATGTGCTTTCGCATCTTCTGAGGATCGTTGCCTACTCTGTGTTTCGTGTTGCACGTTTTGCTTACAGCGTAGTACAGGGTTCTTCACTGTTGTGAAGATATTTTCACAGAAACAAGGGTTACTGTGGTAACAAACCCACTGAATCACAATTTCGTTACTACTCTGTAACGAGCTACCGGAGACTATGGTCTCCTTGTACTAAAATACTCAGAAGGTATCCCTGAACAAATCTGAATGTTTATCGGTGCAGTTCTGGTTCACCGTGTATGTATTTACATGTATAAATGTTAACAAAACCCTCTTTTTCAGAAATGTTTTCTTGCAATTGCCAGTCTACATTTTATATCGTCTCTTCTTCGGGCATCGTCAGTCATTTTGCTACCCAAACACTAAAGCTCACGCCGGCCGAAGTGGCCGTGCGGTTAAAGGCGCTGCAGTCTGGAACCGCAAGACCGCTACGGTCGCAGGTTCGAATCCTGCATCGGGCATGGATGTTTGTGATGTCCTTAGGTTAGTTAGGTTTAACTAGTTATAAGTTCTAGGGGACTAATGACCTCAGCAGTTGAGTCCCATAGTGCTCAGAGCCATTTGAACCAACTAAAGCTCATCAACTATCTTTAATGTCTACTTCCTCGTATAAATCTCTCAGACCCGCCTGATTTGATTCGACTACTATCCATTATCTTTGTTTTACTTTAGTTGTTGCTGTTCATCGAATAACCTGTTTTCAAGACGCTATCAATTATGTTCTTCTGGCCTTCCAAGTCATTTTGCTACCCAAACACTAAAGCTCATCAACTATCTTTAATGTCTACTTCCTCGTATAAATCTCTCAGACCCGCCTGATTTGATTCGACTACTATCCATTACCTTTGTTTTACTTTAGTTGTTGCTGTTCCTCGAATAACCTGTTTTCAAGACGCTATCAGTTATGTTCTTCTGGCCTTCCAAGTCATCTGCTATGTCTGACAAAATTAAAATGCTGTCGTCAAATCTTAAACTTACAACCTGAGCTCACTGGACTTTACTTTCATTTCAATTTTTTCCATTGCTTTCCTTACTGCTTGGTCAATGTACACACTGAACGACACGAAAGATCAGGGATACGCTACATTTCCTCACGCCCTTCTCAACTACTGCTTTCATTTCACGTCTTCCGATTGTTATGATTGTAGTCTGGTTTCTGGGCAGGTTGTAGATATCATTTTGCTGTTTGTTTGTTTTATCCGTGCTACTGAAAGTGATTCCAGTCAACATTGTTAAAGGCTTTCCCCAAATCTACGAATGCTATAAGTGTGGGTTTCGTATCTGTTGTGATAAAACATATAGTCAGTATTGGCTTCTGTGTTCTTAAATTTACCCGGATTCCCAACTGAACTTCCACGCGGTTGGCTTATACTAAGTTTTCCGTTCTTCTGCAAATAATTCGTGTTATTACTTCGCAACAATAACTTATTTAAGTGATTGTTTGATTATTATTTAACTGATTGTTTGGCTATACTGAAATATGTTAGCACCTGTCTTCCTTGGATTTGGAATTATTACAGTGTTCCTGAAGTCTGATAATAATCCAGCTGTCTCATATATCTTGCGCATCAGTTATAATAGTTTTATTGTGGTACGTTCTACCAAGGACCTCAATAATTTCTGAGAGGACATCGGCTAGACCAGGTGCCTCGTTTCGACTTAGGTCTTTCAGTGCTCTGTCAAATTGCTGTCGCAGTTTCATATCTCTCATCGCATCTTCATGAACTTCCTCTTGCCTTTCCATTATACTGTCTTCAAATTCGTTCATTTTGTGTAGCCCTTATATATACCCCTTTCATCATTCATTCTTCCCTTCTTTGTCTAGTACCGGCTTGCCATGTAAGTTCTCGATATTCATGCAGCTGTTTTCTCCGATAGGTGGTATCTGTCTGTCAGACAGTCATAGGTGCTTCTGCAGGTTTGCACTTATTTTCTAGTCATTCCTACGTTGCCATTTTGCACTTTCGTCAACCTTATTTTTTCAAGTGTCTATATTCCATTTTGGCTCTATCATTTCCTACTTCCTTATATTTTCTCCTTTCTTCACTTAACTTATGTATCACCAATGCTATCCAATTATCCAAAGATTGCTACTGGGCCTCGTTTTATCCCTATTTGATCTTTTACTGCCTTTCAGTCCCACAGCTATCCATTCCTCTTCTATTATATTCCTTTCCCCTGTTTCACTGAATCATTTTGTAACATTCCATCGGAAACACTCGACACTTACTGTATTTTTAACTTATCCAGGGCGCGTCTCCATAATTTGCTGCATTTCTGCAATTTATTCAGTTTTAATCTGCAGTTCCTAAAAAAAATAAATTGCTGTAAGACCACATCTGCACTTGGAAATCGATACATCGTGCAAAGTGATGAACAGAGGGAGTAAATAAGTAAGCAGCCTATCGTTCCTCATAGTTCCTCGTGGGATCCTGAGACAGTGCGACTCTAGAGAAGTCGTGTTGCAGGTGTCCTGTCGCAGGAGGCGCCGGCCTCGTTCGTGAGGAAGTTCTGCGGCAACGCCAGCTGCGGCAGCTACATCGCGGCGTCCTACGTCAAGTTCGTGGAGGGCGGCGGCGCCAGGGTCGTGCCCGTACGGTACGTCGTCGGCAGACTCCGGTCTGCTTAAAAACCCGTGCTTACCTCATCACTCAACGTATTACTCTATTTCAGACGCACTGACAGGCCACACGTCGAATGACTCTCGCTGCCTCATTCTTGGGGCAGCTCCACGAAGGCCGCTCCCAGTCTCCAAAACATGGTCAGAACGATCTTCTGTGTCAATTTGGCGTCTTAGAGGTGTCCATTGCCCACGCACCTTATTGCGTCACCTCTGTGCCGCACATCCAGTGTGGATAACAAATGGCATATACACTGAGGTGACAAAAGTCATGGACTACCTCCTAACATAGTGTCGGACCTCCTTTTCCCAGACGTAGTGCGGCAGCTCGCCGTGGCATGGGTTCAACAAGTCGTTGGAAGTCCCCTGCAGAAATATTGAGCCCTGCTGCCACTGTAGTTGTCCATAATCGCGAAAGTGGTGCAGGTGCAGGATTTTGTGCACGAACTGACCTCTAGATTATGAGTCATAAATTCTCAATGAAATCTACGTCGGGCGATCTGAATTGCCGAATCATGTCCAGAATGTTCGACAAACCAGTCACGAACAGTTGTGGTCCGGTGACGCGACGCATTGTCATCCATAAAAATTCCATCGTTGTTTGGGACATGAAGTCCGTGAATCTACATCTACATTTATACTCCGCAAGCCACCCAACGGTGTGTGGCGGAGGGCACTTTACGTGCCGCTGTCATTACCTCCCTTTCCTATTCCAGTCACGTATGGTTCGCGGGAAGAACGACTGCCGGAAATCCTCCGTGCGCGCTCGAATCTCTCTAATTTTACATTCGTGATCTTCTCGGGAGGTATAAGTAGGGGGAAGCAATACGTTCGATACCTCATCCAGAAACGCACCCTCTCGAAACCTGGCGAGCAAACTACACCGCGATGCAGAGCGCCTCTCTTGCAGAGTCTGGCGTTTGCTAAACATCTCCGTAACGCTATCACGCTTACCAAATAACCCTGTGACGAAACGCACCGCTCTTCTTTGGATCTTCTCTATCTCCTCCGTCAACCCGACCTGGTACGGATCCCACACTGATGAGCAATACTCAAGTATAGGTCGATCGAGTGATTTTTAAGCCACCTCCTTTGTTGATGGACTACATTTGCTAAGGACTCTCCCAATGAATCTCAACCTGGCACCCGCCTTACCAACAATTAATTTTGTATGATCATTCCATTTTAAATCGTCTCCAGCTAGCCGAACGTAATCACTACCAGCCAATGATCGGTTTAGTTGGACTGGAGGACCCAGTCCACAGCCCACACCGTTGTGGAGCCACCATCAGCTTGCACAGTCCCTTTTGGCAACTTGCGTTCATAGCTTCGTGGGGCCTGCGCCCCACTAGAACTATACCATCAGGTTATACCAACTGAAAGTGGGGCTCATCTCACCAGGCCATGGTTTTCCGGTCGTCTAGGGTCTAACCGATATGATCACGAGCCCAGAAGAGGCGCTGCGGGCGATGTCGTGTTGTTACGATAGGCACTCGCGTCTGCTGCCATGGTTTATTAACGCCAAATTTTGCCGCCCTGTCCTAACCGGTATGTTCGTGGTACGTCCGCCGATGATTTCTGCGGTTTGCTCACGCTGTGTTGCTTGTCTGTTAGCACACAACCGCTTAAATTCCGTCGGCCACTGCGTTGTCTGTGGTGAGAGGTAATGCCTGAAATGTGGTGTTTCTGCACACTCTTGACACTACGGATCTCGGAATATTGAATTCCCTAACGACTTCCGAAATGGAATATCCATTGTGTGTAGCTCCAACTCCGATTCCTCGTTGAAAGTCTGCTAATTATCCTCTTGCGGCTATAATCACGTCGAAAACCTTTTCACATGAATCACCTGAGGACGAATGTGAGCTCCGCCATTGCACTGCCTTTTCTATCTTGTGTACACGTTACTACTGCCTTCTGTATACGTGCGTATCGCTGTCACCTGATTGTAACTTGGTCTAGGAAGGAATGGTATGTTTATTCAACAGAGAGGCGGCAAAAATTTTGGAGCACATTTGCACATTATTTCCCTCTTCCTTCACTATCAACTTGAAGTACGAGGGTGAGTCAAATGAAAACCTTAAATTTGTAATAACAAATCGAAATTTCGCGCCGTTATCCTGTAAATTGGTAAGCCTGCTACAAACGGCGTGCAGAATGGCCTGTAGGTGGCAGCATAGTGCAGATGCACACATACCGTCGCAGTATAAAGATGGCCGCCCCACTTGCGACTTGCACCAAGACAGAACAGCGTTCTATTATTCGGTTTTTGCGCAGTATAGGTGTGAAAACTATTGAAATTCATCGACGAATGAAAGTTCAGTACGGTGATGCATGTTTGTCACAGCAGCAAGACTACGAATGCAGTAGGAAGTTCGCAAATTGTATGGCTTCAGTGGTAGATGCTCCTCGTCTAGGTCTGGCACAACGAGTTGTGACTCCACAGAACATTGCAGCAGTTGAAGCCATAGTGAAGGAAAACCACCGATTGACACTGAATGACATTGCAGCATGTTTACAGATTAGTCATGGGTCAGCACACCACATTGTGCATGATGTGCTCCAGTTTCACAAAGTGTCTGCAAGATGGGTGCCACGGCGGCTGACTCCTGAAATGAGAGAACGACGTGTTGATGCTTGTGAAGAACTTCTTCGGCCCTTTGAACGAGAAGGTGATGGCTTCCTTGCAAGAATCGTTACTGGGGACGAAACCTGGGTTCACTTCCAAAAAACGGAAAAGCATATCTTCCTCATCCACCATACTCACCAGACCTTGCCCCAAGTGATTTCCATATGTTTGGACCACTCAAAGACGCAATGGGAGGAAAGAAGTTCCGTTCTGATGAAGAGGTACGCCACGCGGTGCATGAGTGGTTGCGCGAACTACCATAAGAATTTTTTCCTAAAGGAATTTATGCAATTTGCAAGCGCTGGAGGACTTGCACTGAGCGTGGGGGAGATTACGTTGAAAAGTGGTACAGCTTTGTACCATTTCTGCACAATAAATAATATTTTAAAATATATTTAAGGTTTTCATTTGACTCACCCTCGTAGAATACAGGACGTGTCACATATTGCTACAGGAGATAGTGTCGGTCAAAACTAGAAGAAAATTTCGTATAATGATGTGATGTGTCAGAAAACCAGTACCTGTTGAGATATGGGTCAGTCTGTCCTCTCATTCACGTCTGTCTGCTACTTGGAAGTGGATAGTACAGGCAATGCTCGTAAGCGTGCGCTCAGCGTTCTTGTGTGGATCTTGTATGTGGTCTTATTTAACATGGGATATGCACGACGAAGTACCGATGTCGGTGGATGGCTGCAAAGGTGAAAGATGGGTGGTGGTTTGATTTGGGGGAGGGGACCCAACAGCGAAGTCATCAGTCCGTCAGATTAGGTAAGGATGGGGAAGGAAGTCAGCCGCGCCCTTTGAAAGGAACCATCCCGCCATTTGCCTGAAGCCATTTAGGGAAATCACGGAAAACCTAAATCAGGATGGCCGAACGCGGGTTTGAAGGACCATCGACTTCCCGAATGCAAGTCTAGTGTGCCAACAAAGGTGAAAGTAAAGTTAGTACTTAGCTTTTTCATCGTCCTCTATATTCAGACTGCGTTGCGTTTTTCTTCTCCCAGGTTCATTAATACCACGAAGCCTCCATGTGGTAATTGTCTCTCATGTTTAATTAAGTGTCGTTCCTTCTGGTACATATGAGGTCTTTTACGTTGGTAGCTTGATAGCTTCCCAACTTATACATTGCAACAGTTTAGTTAGTACTGCACAATTTTGTTTTACAGAACTAGGTACACATACATCTGTTCTTCAAGTACTTTCACTTTACAAATGCCTAAGGCTTCAGAAATGCTTGAGATATTTGGAACGTCTCCCAAGTCAACTGGTTGTTTACAGTATTAGCTCCGAGTACAAACGGTATGTAAAATTTACAATATGCATATGCAATATTCGATATATAAGACAAGTGTCTGACGCAGTTGTTAGAACGGTTACTGCTGCTACAGTGACAGGTTGTCAAGATTTAAGTGAGTTTGAACGTGTTGTTATAGTCGGCGCACGAGCTATGGCACGCAGCATCTCCGAGGTGGTGATGAAGTGGGGATTTTCCCGTACCCCCTTTTCACGAGTATATCATGAATATCAGGAATCCGTGAAACATCAAATTTCCGACATCGCTGCGGCCGGAAAAAGATCCTGCAAGAGTGGGACCAAAGACGACTGAAGAGAATCGTTCAACGTGACAGAAGTGCAACCCTTCCGCAAATTGCTGCAGATTTCAATGCTGGGGCCGGCCGCTGTGACCGAGCGGTTCAAGGCGCTTCAGTCCGGAACCGCACTGCTGCTACGTCGCAGGTTCGAATCCTGCCTCGGGCATAGATGTGTGTGATGTCCTTAGGTTAGTTAGGTTTAAGAGTTCTAAGTCTATGGGACTGATGACCTCAGATGTTAAGTCCCATAGTGGTTAGAGCCATTTGAACCATTTTTCAATGCTGGGCCATCACCAAGTGTCAGCGTGTGAACAATTCAATTAAACATAATCGATATTGGCTTTCGAAACCGAAGGCCCACTCGTGTGTCCTTGACGACTGCGTGAGACAAAGCTTTACGCCTCGCCTGGACTGTCGATGACTGGAAACATGTTTCTTGGTCGGACGAATCTCGTTTCAAATTGAATCGAGGAGATGGACGTGTACGGGCATGGAGACAACCTCATGAATCCATGGACCCTGCATGTGAGCAGGGGACTGCTCAGGCTGATAGAGGCTCTATAATGTTGTAGGGCGTTTGCAGTTGGAGTGATATTGAACCCTTGATACATCTAGATACGACTCTGACAGGTTACACGTACGTAAGCATCCTGTCTGATCACCTGCATCCATCCATGTCCATTGTGCATTCCGAAGGACTTGGGAAATTCCAGCAGGACCATGCGACACCACACACGGCCAGAATTGCTACAGAGTGGCTCCAGGAACACTACTCTGAGTTTAAACACTTCCGCTGGCCACAAAACTCTCCAGATATGAACATTATTGAGCATATTTGGGATGCCTTGCAACTTGCCATTGAGAAGAGATCTCCACCCACTCGTACTCTTACGGGTTTATGGACAGTCCAGCAGGATTCGCGGTGTCAATGCTCTCCAATACTACTTCAGACATTAGTCGAGTCCATGCAACGTTGTGTTACGGCACTTCTGCGTGCTTGACGATATTAGGCACGTGTACCGGTTTATTTGGCTTTTCGGTGTAATTATATATAAAATCAGATGTTATAGTATCGCTGCTAAAAAATTCAGATATGGTTTTGCAAACTGTTTTGAAAGAAGTACATAAATTTAACTGCTCTGCTGTACTCTGGGTGGTCTTGTCAACACCGATGTTTTATTATACGTTTCACAAACCTTTGGTGATTTTCGTATTATTAATCTGACAGTACGAAATTACACGTGGAGTTTTAAGTGTGTCAAGGATGTGAATCACTTGCGTTTTGATTAAGTTATTTATGACGTAATATAGTTCGTGCTTATGTCGAATAATCCTCAGTCTAGGAAGTTTGAAGGAAAATGAAAGTTTTACCGGAATCTTCGCGGCCCGAGCTTTCTAATGAGATATTAACTTCAGAAGAGGTAATTAGTTTTTGAATTATGAATTTTCGTAATTTTTTGCTACTTGGAATGAAATGCTGCTTCCAAGTTTTGGTGGCTTTGAAGATCATTTACGAGTCGTAGTATACCAGAGACTACATTGAGTATCATTACACTTCGCTGACGGTTGATATTTTTTATTACGTAGCTTCAGTCATGGTAGGGATTTTCGCTTGTAATTGAATGTCACTATATGAAAAATATTACTTCGTTTTTCACATCAGTAAGCACATGTCATCATTTCAGATAGAGTCGAGTTCGTTATTATTCCTGTTGCGAATGTTAATCTTTACTTTATAGTGCTAACTTGTCAACCAGACTTACTGGTATCATTCCTGATGAGATTCCTTGTCCAGGTATCGGGTGGTGTATAAAATACAGAGATCGATACGGTACGAAAAGCTTTACGTGCTGCGTGTGTATACCACGCATCCTGACACATCCTTCAGCTCTTAATCATGAATAACGCACCCTTTCAGTTACAGCTGGCTGCATTCGGATTGCGTCACATGCGTTGGTTACTCGCTCCTGCAACGTCTAAACATTGTCGATGGGTTGGGCATATAATGTTTTTAAATGTTCACAGTCAGCAGTCCAGCGTATTCAGGTGCGGTGAACGGGGGAGGCCAGGCTGGCGGACCTCCTCGATCAGTCCATCGTCCATGAAACGTTGCGGTGTGTTACTGACACACGGTCCGTGGAAAATAACATGCTGCCCCGTCGTGAATAAGTCAGATGTCCTAGACGAAAATCGCCTTGGGAAATCCAGTTGCCAGTGTAAAAGTCGTAACTGAGGCCGTACTTCTAACATCTGACTCCATCAAAATGTTCTGCCGCTGCGAACGACACTAGCGAATCAACTGAACGCGACGTCATCCATTGAATGAATGATTGATGCGTAGTGCACGATATAGAAAGTGCAAACTAGGTAAAATTATTTGAAAGTAAATCGAGTGCACTATTACGTTAATTCATTTTGTAAAATTAACTGTCGATCACTGGTTTAAAAACATTACTTTTTCCAGTAGAATTAATGTTCTTAACAGTTTTTTAAAGACATCCTGTGGTAACTGCAATAGCTGTGACCTTGCGCAGTTATAAAGACGTCAGTCCAGAACGAATATAATACAGTGACTGACTATTTCACAATGAATTTTTAATTACTTCTATTTTGAAAGAAACATTCGCAGGTGTATTGTGTACTGCCTCTTGTTCCCGGGCGGCTGTTGCGCGCCCTGCCATGTATTACCTAAAATTTACCGGTTTCGATTTGCCACTCAAAACATGGTCAGTGCTAAACAGAATTACGACCCAAAACGGCAAATGCTGCTATTTCTTACTCACATGGAGTAAGCAGCCAACCACACGTTGTGACTGGGAAGAACTACAGACATCACACGTCAGTGCCCCACGAGATCGTACGATGGTGGACCAGAAGATTCCAGCTGGCGACTCGCAAATCGACAGATTATGTAAATGTCCTATATTTTTGTTTATAAGATTTTATACTGTAAATATTATGCGTCCTTTACTTCAGTTCACCAGAAAGCGATGTGATAAGTAAATAAAACGTTCCGCGTCTTCCTAGGCACACCATTTTCTGAAATGCGATGCTGCATGAAGGCTCGAACGTTTTCTACAGTAGACATGCAACAGATTTTTACAAACTTATTGATAATTATTTACATAAAAAACGTAGTAACATAATACGCTAAAACGGCCTAAAGAGTGTAAAATAATTTATCGAAGCCCCATAGGGATTTCTAATCCCATAGAGATGGTCCCGAAAATCGGCGCTTGTGAATTATTGGCTATAAGAATACTTGTAAAATTTGAAACGTAAGTGGTGGGGCACATACTGAGGCCAGAGTAGCTTACCTCAGTCACTAACAATTTTATAGCTCTGCAAATGATATGAACTGTTGAGTGATTTTTCTCAACAGCAGCTATTCTGTACACTCCTTATTGCCCCACGTCTTCCGTTTTAAATTTTATAAATATCGTCATGGCTGCAACAAATTCACACCCGCAGATTTTCAAGACTATCTATGAGGAGATGGGAATCTATTTGGGGACAGGAGGAATTAATTTCTACTTATTTGCCCATTTTAAAAATGTGTTGTATTAGAAAGATTTTTATTTCCATAATTATTTTCTGTTTTATAGTCTTGGGTGTGTGCAATTTTTCAACAGATTTCAACAATTTTGATCAGATTATAAGAGAGAAACGTGGTAAATTTAAGGATTATTATAGTTTACCTTGGTCTTACTTAACCAATATACAGGGTGGTCCATTGATCGTGACCGGGCCAAATATCTCACGAAATAAGCATCAAACGAAAAACTACAAAGAACGAAACTTGTCTAGCTTGAAGGGGGAAACCAGGTGGCGCTATGGTTGGCCCGCTAGATGGCGCTGCCATAGGTCAAACGGATATCAACTGCATTTTTTAAATAGGAACCCTCATTTTTATTACATATTCGCGTAGTACGTAAAGAAATATGAATGTTTTAGTTGGACCACTTTTTTCGCTTTGTGATACATAGCGCTGTAATAGTCACAAACATATAGCTCATAATTTTAGACGAACAGTTGGCAACAGGTAGGTTTCTTAAATTAAAATACGGAACGTAGATACGTTTGAACATTTTATTTCGATTGTTCCAATGTGATACATGTACCTTTGTGAACTTATCATTTCTGAGAACACATGCTGTTACAGCATGATTATCTGTAAATAACACATTAATGCAATAAATGCTCAAAATGATGTCCGTCAACCTCAATGCATTTGGCAATACGTGTAACAATATTCCTCTCAACAGCGAGTAGTTCGCTTTCCGTAATGTTCGCACTTGCATTGACAATGCGCTGACGCATGTTGTCAGGCGTTGTCTGTGGATCACGATAGCAAATATCCTTCAACTTTCCCCAAAGACAGAAACCAGGGGATGTCAGATCCGGTGAGCGTGCGGGCCATGGTATGGCGCTTCGACGACCAATCCACCTGTCATGAAATATGCTGTTCAATACCGCTCAACCGCACGCAAGCTATGTGCCGGACATCCATCATGTTGGAAGTACATCGCCATTCTGTCATTCAGTGAAACATCTTGTAGTAACATCGGTAGAACATTACGTAGGAAATCAGCATACATCGCACCATTTAGATTGCCATCGATAAAATGGGGGCCAATTATCCTTCCTCCCATAATGCCGCACCCATACATACCCGCCGAGGTCGCTGATGTTCCACTTGTCGCAGCCATCGTGGATTTTCCGTTGCCCAATAGTGCATATTATGCCGGTTTACGTTACCGCTGTTGGTGAATGAAGCTTCGTCGCTAAATACAACGCGTGCAAAAAATCTGTCATCGTCCCGTAATTTCTCTTGTGTCCAGTGGCAGAACTGTACACGACGTTCAAAGTCGTCGCCATGCAATTCCTGGTGCATAGAAATATGGTACGGGTGCAATCAATGTTGATTTAGTCAACACCGACGTATTCGAGATTCCCGATTCTTGCGCAATTTGTCTGCTACTGATGTGCGGATTAGCCGCGACAGCAGCTAAAACACTTACTTAGGCATCATCACTTGTTGCAGGTCGTGGTTGACGTTTCACATGTGGCTGAACACTTCCTGTTTCCTTAAATAACGTAACTATCCGGCGAACGGTCCGGACACTTGGATGATGTCATGCGGGATACCGAGCAGCATACATAGCACACGCCCGATGGGAATTTTGATCACAATAGCCATACATCAACACGATATCGACTTTTTCCGCAAATGGTAAACGGTCAATTTTAACACGGGTAATGCATCACGAAGCAAACACCGTCCGCACTATCGGAATGTTGCGTGTTACCACGCGCCATCTATCACAAAGCGAAAAAAGTGGTCCAACTAAAACATTCATATTTCTTTACGTGCTACACGAATATGTAATTAAAAATGGGGCTTCCTATTTTTAAAAAAACGCAGTTGACCTCCGTTTGACCTATGGCAGCGCCATCTAGCGGGCCAACCATAGCGCCATCTGGTTTCCCCCTTCAAGCTAGACGAGTTCCGTTCTTTGTAGTTTTTTCGTTTGATGCTTATTTTGTGAGGTATTTGGCCTTGTCACTATCAATGGACCACCCTGTATTGCTTCCTCGTCAGTATATCTCGCGAAAAGATCGTGAACGTAAAAAATTAGAGATTTTGGAGCTCACGTGGAGGCTTACCAGCTACTGCTTACTGCAGAAGATTCGTGATGGCAACAGGAAACAGGGTAAATCGCAGTGGTGTACCAAGTATCCTCTGCTACACACCAGACAAGAAATCGAATTACTACTTCAGTATCATTCAGTTCTGAGCTACTGTGAAATCGGGAAGTTAGTGTGAAATTTTTTATTTTTTATATTACACGTCTAGTTCCGTAGAAAAAATTGAGGAGCAAATCTCCAAGGTAATGGAAAGTGTCAGTACACAAAATTACAACATAAATGTAATAACAGATAAAATAAAATGTTTATGAACCCAAAAAAAGATAATTCATAAGTTTATGTAAACGCAATCACGAATATAACCCAGGAATCAGCTTAATTTTTCAAGGAACTCCCTGATGGAATAGAAGGAGCGATCCATCAGAAAACTCTTCAGTTTCGATTTGGAAGCGCGTAAATTACTGCTAAGAATTTTGAATTCTTGTGATAGCTTATTGAAAATGGATGAAGCGATATACTGCACGCCTTTCTGCACAGGAGTCAAAGAAGTGCGATCCAACAGCAGATTGGATTTTTGCTTAGTATTGACTGAGTGAAAGCTGCTAATTCTTTAACAAGAAACGACAGTAAGGAACATATATATTGAGAGGCCAATGTCAGAATACCCAGACTGGTGAACAGAGGTCGACAAGAGGTTCGTGAACTTACATCACTTATTGCCCGAACTGCCCATTTCTGAGCCAAAAATATCCTTTGAGAATGGGAAGAGTAACCCCAAAATATAATACCATACGTCATAAGCGAATAAAAATAAGCAAAGTAGACTACTTCTCGTGTCGAACTATCACTTACTTCAGATACATATCGAGTAGTAAAAATGGCAGCATTAAGTCTTTGAACAAGGTCCTGAACGTGGGCTTTCCACGACAGCTTACTATCTATCTGAACACCTAGAAATTTGAACTGTTTGTTTTCACTAATCATATGCCCGTTCTGTGAAACTAAAATGTCGGGTTTTGTTGAATTGTGCATTAGAAAATGTAAAACCTGAGCATTACTGTAATTTAGCGTTAGTTTATTTTCTACAAGGCATGACCTTATGTCTTGAACCGCACTATTTGAAACAGTGCCAGTGTTGCACACCACATCCTTCACTACCACGCTAGTGTCATCAATAAGGAACAAGAGTGGCGCCAGCACTGATCCCTAGGGCACCCCACATTTAACAGTGCCCCACTCAGACCCCACATTATAGCCGTTCTCAACATTGTGGAGAATGACCTTTTGTTGTCTGCTATTAAAGTAAGAGGTGAACCAATTGTGAGTTACTCCCTTTATTCCGTAATGGTCCAACTTCCAGAGCAATATTTTGTGATCAACACAATCAAACGCCTTAGTTAGATCAAAAAATATGTCTAGCGTTCGAAACCTTTTTTTAAATCCATCCAGTACCTCACAGAGAAAAGAAAATATAGAATTTTCAATTGCTAAACCACTTCTAACGCCAAACTGTATATTTGAGAGCATGTCAATGTGGATTACGTGTTACGCTGCTATAAAGCTAGTTGCATTAGGTTGACGAGCAAGCTGTGTGATCGCTACTGAAGCTCTGTACAGGAAAAGCATGGTCGCCAGGTTGTGTCTAAGGCGCTGGTGTTCGTGCCTTGACCGCTGCGGGGTGGTTGGTCGTTCTAGTAAATATGCAAGTTCAGCCCTCTCACATATTTCTGATGTAGACCGCTGTCTTCAAACTGTCTCGGACCCTAGCAGCAAAAAGTATTAAAAAACGGTCGGAAAACATTTTTCGTGGCGAGGATATAAAAACCCCAGTTTTCGTGCAGCTCATATTGACAGCGAAAGGGGTAGATTTCTCAGCTGCTGTTCGAATAACTGGTGTCGTAGTACATAGCTTTAAATTAGGTATGATTCTCCCACAGAAGGTTATTTAAGAAGTCAGACTAAAAGTTTTACTCCTGCAAGGTTTCTAAATGCAGTGCTTTTTTCAGCTCTATTTATTCTGTCTTGACAGCACTTTCATACATGATGTATCCGTTAGGGTATCTTAAGTCTTCAGGTGATTGATATTAATACATGAAAATTCTTTTTGCTACAATTCTCCCTTTTGCAGGAATCCTATATGATTTTCGACCCTTCTGGCCTCGAGAAGAATTGCGTAAAGCACAGCGCTGTGGTATTACTTCACTTGTAGCTTCGGAAAATACATATTACCCCCAATAACGCACACTTAACAGGAGGGCCCGATGCGGGATGCAGTGTCACGTGTTGCGATTTAAGCCATTAAGTTATTTGAGTGTTTTCTGGAAATTGTCTTAAACGATTAATCATACCGTTTTATGCTCCTAACATGCTTTTTTTCTCTTGAATTTCAGTACTCTTTTATAAAAACGGAAATGAAATCCCTGTAGTTTGAAAGCCCGCTAAAACGCTCCATTCGAGTCATATGATGCCTGTGACGTCACTGACTACTTCGCTGCTCCTACTGTCAAGATGATAATTCACAGTATTGTCACCGTTTGAAATTTACGTTTCGAAAAATGAGTTTCTAGTAGTGTGTAGTACCATACTGTACAAATACATCTATCAAAAGTCCTTAAATGTTGTTTTTGAGTGTTCCAGAGAATGAGAAGATGCGTCAGGAGGAGGAGGAGATTAGTGTTTAACGTCTCGTCGACAACGAGGTCATTAGAGACGGAGCGCAAGCTCGGATGAGGGAAGGATGGGGAAGGAAATCGGCCGTGCCCTTTCAAAGGAACCATCCCGGCATTTGCCTGAAGCGATTTAGGGAAATCACGGAAAACCTAAATCAGGATGGCCGGAGACGGGATTGAACCGTCGTCCTCCCGAATGCGAGTCCAGTGTGCTATGATGCGTCAGATTTGGTTGCAATGTACCGGCAAATTTCCACCACGTCGATGCACAAATTCACTAACTTAGTCAAAAATGTGTTGTGCTGTGAAGTTAACATTAACTTACCTCCGAGATATGCTCTCCCACTGTTACAACGAAGGATAGCATCATTCAAGGAAATAACCTCCTCGTGCAAATTGTCCTTTTACTTTCCTGTACCTCAATTATTCGGTAGCTCAGATGTTAGAACGGTAATTCGTCGAATTTTAAATGATGCACATAGATCGTTGGTTCGATCCAATCCGAAAGAATATTTTAAGTTATTTGCAAAACTACTCGACGGTCCTCTCATTTGAAAACCAAATCACAATTACAAAACTTCACCACACCGATCAGACATAGTATATTACTGTGTTTTCCTTGCTCTTTTCATGCGCTTACATTTGCAATCGCTGTTCACACACTTCATGTTCAAAAAGATTGTTACCATACACTTTTTACTTTATTAGAAACAATGTTTTTCATCTTCATACCGTCCAGCTAGAATCCTTGCTGTTTAAACTTTTTCACTTTTATCATCTTACATAAAGATGAAGTAAATCTGCTTCAGATGCTAACGTTAGTTTACACTCACTAACATCACAGCCCTTACGTTTGTGTCACCTGCATGTTGTAAAAGCTTTCTGCCTCTCCATATAACTTCATCGTCCTACAACTCGTTGTATTGTGGGCATATGGTGAAATCTTCAATTCTAGCTGTGCTTTCCAAAAAATGAGTTGCTTGTTCGCACAGTAAATCTCTTTATCCTCTGTTGCCCATTTCTCAGACTAAGACTAATGTGAAGCTATATATAATACATCCCACAATTGAAACAACTGCTACAGTCAGTTCTTGCTAACACTATTTTCGTATTTCGTGTAAAACTTTTGGAAAAGTATTTGTCCCATCGAGGATTCGAAGATGTGACATCTTTGATTTCCGTCGTATACGCTATCCTTTGCGCCAGCGAATGCATAGTGGATATCTCTGCTGTCTTCTGTAGGCGAAATCAACACTACGTTCTGTCGAGAATAATTTTATTGTGCATTGACTGATTGTTGACAATCTAGTTATCGTATGCGGACCCATTTGCAAAAGCTCTAAAATTCCTTAGTTTTGAGCGAGTTTAATGATGTTGCGGGGAGCAAGGAAAAGAATGTCTGTCTTTGCATATATCACCGCTCTAAGTGGGTGGAGCAACAAGCATCAACTCTTGCAAGGCTTCCGCTATCAGGGTTCATAACATTCCTTTCTATTGTTACTTAAAAGTTGTAATTGCGTTTTCCATTACTAACTGGCTAAAGCCGGCCGCGGTGGCCAAGCGGTTCTAGGCGCTTCAGTCCGGAACCGCGCGACTGCTACGGTCGCAGGTTCGAATCCTGCCTCGGGCATGGATGTGTGTGATGTCCTTAGGTTAGTTAGGTTTAAGCAGTTCAAAGTCCTAGGGGACTGATGACCTGAGATGTTAAGTCCCATAGTGCTCAGAGCCATTTGAACCATTTAACTGGTTAAACTTTTTGCAGAAAAAGTACGTAAAAACCTTGTAACGTCGGCTAACGCATCTGTAACACACGTGTTACTCCTAACCTGTGAAGTCACCAGAGCACCAGCCAGTAACAGAACGTTTTCGATCATGTTACCAGATCTAGCTATTGAATGGTTTTTAAGCTTTAATTACATAAAAATAACAGATATTTGTGAGAATATTGACCATAAATGCAATGTAAATCTTATAATCAACCAGGATAACAACAATCCGATCCATATTTTTAACATACTAAAACAGCCTAGACTACCACTGCCAACTGCAGCAGACAGTGGCGTTGTAGCTACTACCAAATTTTTTGTGTACTCCGATTTGTTCTGTGTTGTGGACTGCTTGTTTTCTTTTCTTACTTTGAAATGAGTGGAGAGACTAATTCTGCTGCATAAAGGGATTTGAATGCTTTTCTCACCATAACGAAAGGAATCAGCGGCGTCTCTGACCATTATGTCATTTCTGCTTTCGTGGAAACACAGAACGCAGACGTAGGGTGGCAGCCCTTCGAGAGGGAGGTGGGGCATATTCCCCCGCATCGTTTCTCACCACTCGGGTAGTCAAGGTTCTCGTTTGTTTACGGTCGCGACTGACTGCCACCTCATACTGTCCATATAATACCTGTGTTACGAGTTTGCATTCGGAGCTCTAATGCACACGTTTGTGGGATCAGTTTTCTTGACGGGCAGGTGAATATTACCGCGCTGTTATCGTGGTATTACATCATCTGATCAAAAACGTCCGGACACCCTAAGCAATGCGGAAATGACCACTTTTTTTTTTTTAAATCTCATTTTGTTCGCTTCTGTTCGTTGCATCTGCTCGGGGCGGACGTCGTAAGACATCCTTTTATGTTCGTTGTTGGTCGATTGACTCAGTTTTTTTTATTACAGAGGGCAGCTAACCCCCTGCCCGAACAGGCTGAGCTACCGTGCCGGCTACCACTAGATGCAACGAGAGGCTGTCCCGCCAGTATAAAAGGTGGGGAGGAGTGTTGTGTTGTCAGTAGAGACGCAGCGACAGCAGAACGGGACTGTCAGGTGAGCTTACAATTAGTCGCACGTGGACCAGTCTTCGAATGTCACGTCAGTGTCAAATCCATCAGGGACTTCTCAGCGCTTCTAGAGCTGCCCATGTCTACTTTTGGTGATGTGATTGTCAAGAGGAGACACGAAAGGGCAACCACGGGTAAACCAAGAGCAGGCGGACCTCACGTACTGCAGGACAGGGGCCGTCGAACATTGTGGAGGGCTGTTGTAAATCAGCGGAAGGAATGACTTGTGAGTTCCACAGTGGTGTCAGCAGTCTAACTAGCACAGTGTGGGAAGGCAGTTTAAAAAACTTGGGTACAGTGGTCGAACTATTCCTCATGAGCCACACATTTGTGCAGTCACGGTAAGCGGCGCTTGAGGTGGTGCAAAAAGCGACGCCGCTGGACGTCGGCTGACGGAGGAGACGAGTGATTTAGTGATGAACCGCGCTACACCCTTTGACAGTCATATGAAAGGGTATGGGTTTGGCAAATGCCTGGGAAACGTTAACCCCCATCGTGTTTAGTGCCAACCATGAAGTAGAGACGAGATGGTGTTGAGCTACGGGGATGTTTTTCGTGGTTAGCGTGTGGTTCCCTTACTGCACATTTCACAGCATTGTGTACTGATTACAGAAGAGGAAGAGTTCGGAAATGTTGAGTGTTTCTGTCAGCTTGACAATATACCCTGTTATAAAGCAGCATCTGTCAGCCAATGATCTGTAGGCAGTAACGTTCCTGAAATGGAGTGAGCTACCCAGAGTTCCGACGCGAACCAGCAGCATAACTTTGGGATGAATTGGAACGTCAACTTCGCTGCGGACTACCATCACTACCATCTCTGTTTTCGGCTCTTTTGAAAAAGAATGGGTCATTATTCCACCACAGACATTCAGACACCTCACTGTGTCTTCAGGCGGCCTTAAATCTTCGTAAAGGCGAATGATGGACCCACATGTTAAAGTCAACTAATGGGTGTCCGGATGCTTTTGGTCAGGTACTGTGCATCGGAGCCTGTGTCATCTTAAAAACTGCAGCTTGACGGTTTTATCTGTCACCACTAGCTGTTGTGGTCCTCGTTTGACGGAATCCCAATTCCGCCGCTGGGAGGAGGCGGAGGTGCCACTCCCATTTGCATACTAGGAGCACGCTGATACTCGCCGCCTTTCTCTGCCTCCGAGGTGTCTGCGTAGTCCAGTCATCTGGTACTCAAAGCCGACCCTCTGCGGTATGTTTTGGGGAGCTCTTTTGTTGTCTTATTGCTGTCTGTGCTTCGTAGTGCTAAACACGAATGTGTAGTTCGCCACACAAAAAAAGTTGCCTGATATCGAAAAAAATGGTAAAAACACAAAAAAGTGAAAATCACTTTTATGATCAATTTTTGTATAAAACTAAAAAATATTCAACTACGGGTGAAAAGCACCCAGAACCAAGATAAAGAATACAGGATGTCCCAGGAGGAATGGTGAGTATACAGGGATACGACAGGAACGATCAGTCGATGATTGTACTTTAAGAGCTATCAGCACTTGTTCAGTACAATAGATGTGTTTAATTGCACCAAAGATGAACATGTGCTCATAGCGCTTACGGTACGCACTTTAGGGTCAATGTTTACTAGACCTTTTTGGTTTGAATGATCGTTTCTGCCCCCTGAATACTCGCCATTTCTCCTGGGACACCCTGTATAAAATTTATTAACAATTACTTCCCTGTGACTTTTTTGTCGGTTGACTCATTCTTTTGTCTGTGACGGCATATTCAAACCTATTGTATATTCCCATTTGTTTCTGACATATTAAAAAGTTTCCGTTCAGTCACTTTGAACTTGGTGAATAGCTCCTGGTAATGAACAGGGAAGTTCTTCAGCTTCCACTCACATAACTGTCTAAGAAAGAGACTTATTACAACTGAAGGAGGTTAAAGTTTAACGGCGAATCGACATTAAGAATGAAACTCTTGTTCGATTGGACAAGTAAGGAGAAAGGTATCAGCCAAGACCTGATTATACCATCTATCGTGGTCAACATTCACCTGAAACGAGCTAGGAAAATCACACAAAATCGTATATCCCTGTTCCCATACATTGTGTGTCATGAAGGAAGCATTTCAGAATGGACCCAAAAGTGGTTACCGATACATGAAAGAAAAATATATTGTCAGAAGTGGGATTCGAACCCACGCCCACAGAAGTGGACTGCGACCTGAACGCAGCGCCTTAGACCGCTCGGCCATCCTGACATGAAGCCAATGTTTGTCAAGCTATGTTGAGATCGCCGCCACCGCAGGTTACGCAGCACTTTCTCTCGCTTGTGGGCGGCCGCAGGTTGGGGCGACTGGGTGGAGTGGGGGGTTAGACAAGTGGCAGCGCCGCTGAGGGCAAGATCTGTGTTTGGCCCCTTCTTCAAAAATAGCACACGATTTTGTTGCTATCTTGAAAGAAAGGTTTGACGTGATTTAAATGCAAATTCGACGATACTGGGACTATACAAAAAATACTCATTAGGATGAAATGTAGAATACGTATGATTCTTATTAAACACCAAGCGTACCTTCATAAATGGCATCGATCCGTGCTCGACATTATAAGAACCAATATGTTCCAAAAACGTCGGGCTTTAAAATGCGGTTTTGCAGGGGGTCATGTTTACAGGCGGCTATTGATTACAGAGACAAGAGGTCAACTTTTTTGCATAGCGCTCTGCCTAGTGACCATTTACATACTTATCGCAAGAATTGGCGTACTGTAACTATCTTACAGTACAAGACAATATTTGAACATTACACACTTTCTCGAGCCCAAGCAAATTGAGGAAGTCCATTTGTTCTTCTGCGTTACGTGGGGTCTAGGGTAGACAGTAGGCGACTCCTAAGGAAACCCCGAAAAAACACTATTCAAGAGTACGAAAGAGACCAGTTGCAGGGATGGTCACTTCAGTAATTTCTATTCATGGCAGATCGTCGAAAATTTTACCATATTTTCTTAAGATGATATTTTCTTGAAACTTATCCGTTACCAAGACCGTAATATCCGGTCTGAGACGTAACTGTAGTTTTAGCTGACATCGTGGACGCATGGCAAGGGTTCTAGAGCAATTTCAGGGGTTCTGAGGTGATCAAACTATCTCATTTGTCACAACTTTTTCATCAATAACAGTTTACGACACGCTGTCTCTGAACAATGGGAATTTAACGCCTATATAAATACGCCCACAGTGGTACTACACTGAAAAATTGGGCTGAGAGGGTCTTAACATGCCTAAATAAGACTTAAAATTGCTACCGAAAATTATGTACAAATTCAGTAAAATATTTCTAATAGCCTTTTTGCTCTTTTAAGATACAAATCATAAGAAAAAATGAAAAGGAAACGATTTTGTGTTAACCTTATCTTATACATACTTATTGGCTGTTCGTATGTGTCAAACTACATATATCGAAGTATGCAAATAAACTGTCAAAATTTTTTTGACCAGTAGGATTCGCGTTGTAAAAGCAACACACCCTGCTGTAGTGGGGGAAAAGAAGGGAACCAGCGGAAAAATTCTCCTGCCAGTAAACAAAAGAAGGGAATATGATCCTCTTTAATACACTCTGACAGAAAAGTGGTAACCATTTCTCAATCCTCATTCCGCATCCCTCACCAAAAATTATGACGCGGTCATTTTCACGCTTTTTTGTGCTGAAAGAGAGTAGCAACTCCACGCTGTGATGGCTTTGGTTTCACAGCTTGACGCTGCAGTGGATGGGCATCACTGTTGTGGGCCGGCCGTAGGCATCCAACGGACATCCAGCACGTCTGAGTCCGCCGATGGGTCCGCACCGGCGGCCAGCCCAGTTAATGCTCGCACTGAGGTTGACCCCTCACCCGCAGTCTAACGGGAGGTCGCCTTTGGGGCGTGGCAGGCGGCGAAAGACTTACCAGGGGGCCGAACGTAATGCCTCCCCTGTTAGTCTGAGACTAATGACCTCAGAAGTTGAGTCCCATAGTGCTCAGAGCCTTGGTACACAAAACGGGTCAGAACACTGTTGTAGAAACAACGAAAAAAACATGCCAAATTTAAACGAAAGCAAAATCTCCAAGATTGGCGATCTTTTACAGAAGCTCGAAATTTAGCGCGAACTTCAATGCGAGGTGCTTATAATAGTTTCTACAACGAAACTAGGCAGTAAAACCAAAGATATCCTGGTCGTATGTGAAGTATGCTAGCGGCAAGACGCAATCAATACCTTCTCTGCTCGATAGCAATGGAAATACTATAGACGACAGTGCTGTCAAAGCACAGTTACTAAACACAGCCTTCCGAAATTCCTTCACCAAAGAAGACGGAGTAAATATTCCAGAAATCGAATCAAGAACAGCTGCCAACATGAGTAACGTAGAAGTAGATATCCTCAGAGTAGTGAAGCAGCTTAAATCACTAAATAAAAGCATATTTACCGATCGAGACTGTATATCAATTAGGTTCCTTTCAGAGTACGCTGATGCAATATCTCTATACTTAACAATCAGTTACAACCGCTCGCTGGACGAAGGATCCGTACCTAAAGCCTGGATAGTTACACAGATCACACCAATATTCAAGAAAGGCAGTAGGAGTAATCCACTAAATTACAGTCCCATATCATTAACGTCGATATAGAGCAGGATTTTGGAACAAACATATATTGTGTTCGAACATTATGAATTACCTCGAAGAAAACGGTCTGTTGACACACAAATGGTTCAAATGGCTCTGAGCACTATGGAATGTAACATCTGAGGTCATCAGTCTCCTAGAAATTAGAACTACTTAAACCTAACCAACCTAATGACATCACACACATCGATGCCCGAGGCAGGATTCGAACCTGCGACCGTAGCGGTCGCGCGGTTCCACACTCAAGCACCTAGAACCGCTCGGTCACATATGTCGGCTATTTACAGACAGTCAACATTGATTTAGAAAACATCGTTCTTGTGAAACACAATTAGCTTTTTACTGACACACAGTGTTGAGGGCTATTGACAAGGGATTTCAGATTGATTTTGCATTTCTAGATATACAGAAGGCTTTTGACACTGTACCTCACAAGCGGCTTGTAATGAAATTGCATGCTTATGGAATATCGTTTCAGTTATGTGACTGGATTCGTGATTTCCTGTCAGACAGGTCACTGTTCGCAGTAATTGACGGAAAGTGATGGAGTAAAACAGAAGCGATGTCTGGCGTTCCCCAAGGTAGTAATATAGGCCCGTTGCTGTTCCTTATCTATATAAACGATTTAGGAGACAATCTGAGCAGCCGTCTTAGGTTGTTTGCAAATGATGCTGTCGTTCATCGACTAGTAAAGTCATCAGAATATGAAAATAAATTGTAAAGCGATTTAGAAAAGATGTAAGTATCTTGCAAAAATCTAAAAGTGTGAGGTGTTAAAAGGAATCCGTTGAATTTCTTGTAGACAATAAATAAGTTTAACCTGAAGGCCGTAAATTCAACTAAATACCTAGGAATTAGAGTTATGAACACTTACACTGGAAGGAACACAGAAAAAGTTGATGGGAAGGCTAACCAAAGACCGCGTTTTATTAGCAGGACACTTAGACAATGTAACAGATTTCCTGACGAGACAACGCTTGTCCGTTCTCTTTTAGAATACTGCTGCGCGGTGTGGGATCCTCACCAGGTAGGATTGACGGAGTACATCGAGAAAGTTGAAAGAAGGGCAGCACGTTTCGTACTATCGCGAAATAGGGAAGAGAGTGTCATTGAAATGATGCAAGATTTGGGGTAGACATCATTAAAACAAGAGCGTTTTTCGTTGCGGCGGAATCTTCTCACGAAGTGTCAGGTACCAATTTTCTTCTCCGAATTCACGCCGACCTACATAGGGAGAAACGATCATATTAAAATAAGAGAAATCAGAGCTCGCACGGGAAGATATAGGTATTCGTTTTTTCTGCGCGCTGTACGAGACTGGACTGGAATAACAGAGAATTATTTTGAAGGCGTTTCGATTAACCCTCTGCCAGGCACTGGAATACGATTTGCAGAGTATCCATGTAGATGTAGAATATACGTCCCACAATCGAAACAACTGCTATAATCAGTTATTGCTAACGCTATTTTCGTATTTCGTGTAGAATTTTTAAAAATGTATAATGCATACAGGATTCGAGCCTGTGACTTTTCTATCTAGAGTCGGACGCTCTATTCGTTACACCACTTCTGTTTGTTGATCTCATTTTGTTCGTTATTGTTCGTTCTATTTGTTCAGGGCAGACGTCCCATGACACTTGCACAAGTTCACTGGTGACCCATAAACTCAGTTTTTGACCGGACAGGCTGAGCTACCGTGCCGGCCACACCACTGAACTCCCGCTGGAATCAGTGTCTCCGTTGACGGCCTTCTAGAGAGGACATCGGCACTAATTTTCGCCAAGAATAATTTTTTTGTTTTTTGGGTCGTAGCTCATGACTGATAGTCTTGAGCTAATTTAATGATGTTGCACGGAGAAGGGAAAAGAATGTCCGTCGTTGAACATATCGCCGCTCTAAATGGGTGGAGCATAAGGCGCATCAATTTTCGCAAGGTTTCCACTGTAAGCGTTCACAAAATTCCTTTCTATTGTTATTACAAGTTGTAATTGCGTTTTCCATCACTAAATAGGTAAACTGTTTACAGAAAAAGTACGTAAAAACCTCATAACTTCGGCAGACGCTCCTATAACACACGTTTTACTCCTAGTCTGTGACGTCACCAGAGCAGCAGCGAATAACTGAGCGTTTTGGATCACGTGACCACATCTTGATACTTAATTATTTTAAGCTTTAATTACAATAAAAATAACAGATATTTTGTTAGAATATTTACCGTAAATGTTATTTAAACGTTATAATCAATCACAATAATAATCAGAACCATATTTTTAATATGGGAAAATAGCCTATTACAAACTTACCACAACAGAGCACGGGCAGATGGGCTGCAGTTGCATTTGTTACGAGTTTGTTTACATTCGGAACAGTGATGCAGACATTTGTGGGATCAGTTTTCCTGACGGGCAGGTGGTGAGTGCTGCGCAGTTATCGTGCTATTACATCATATGATCGAAAACATGCGGACACGGCAATGCAATGCGGAAATGGCTAGAGAGGCGATCCCAGCCGTAGGAAAGGAGGCGGGGAGTGTTGTGTTGTCAGTGGAGAAACAGCGACGGCAGAACGGGTGGGTCAGGAGAGCACAGCAGGACGTGGACCAGTCATCGAATGTCACACGAGTGACAAATCCATCAGCGACTTCTCAGTGCTTATAGAGCTGCCCAGGTCGACATTTGCTGATGTGATTGTGAAGGGGAGACACGAACGAACAACCACATGTAAACCAAGAGCTGGAGGACCTCATGTACTGCAGGACAGGGGTAGTCGAACACTGCGGAGGGTTGTTGTAAGTAATCGTATGAAATCAGCGGAAGGAATGAGTTCCACATTGGTGTCAGCAGTCTTAACTAGCACAGTGTGGGAAGGGAGTTTAAAAAACTTGGGTACAGTGGTCGAACTATTCCTCATAAGCCACACATTTGTGCAGTCACGGTAAGCGGCGCTTGAGGTGGTGCAAAAAGCGACGCCGCTGGGCAGTGGGTGACAGGAAACAAGTGGTTTAGAGTAATGAACCACGTTATACCCTTTGACAGTCAGATGAAAGGGTGTGAGTTTGGCAAATGCCTGGGAAACGATAACACCCTCCATCATGTTTAGTGCCAACAGTAAAGTCAGAGGAGATGGTGTTGAGGTACGGGGATGTTTTTCGTGGTTAGCGTGTGGTCCCCGCATTGTACCTGTGAAAACGCTAAATGGAGAAAGATATGAACACTTTTTGGAGCATTGTGTACTGAATACAGTAGAGGAACAGTACGGAAAAGTTGACTGTTTCTGTCAGCTTGACAATATACCCTGTCATAAAGCAGCATCTGTCAGCCGACAGTCTGTAGGCAGTAACGTTCCTGAAATGCAGTGGGCTACCCAGAGTCCGGACCCGAACCAACAGTATAACTTTGGGTTGAATTGGAACGTCGATTTCGCTGCGGACCCGAGCGTCCAACATAACTACCATCTCGTCCACAGCTCGTGGTCTAGTGGCCAGCGTTGCTGCCTCTGGATCACAGGGTCCCAGATTCGATTTCCGGCCGGTTTGGGGGTTTTCTCTGCTTGGGGGCTGAATGTTTCTGTTATCCTCATCATTTCATCACCTTCATCGTCACTCGTGACAGTGGCTAGATTGGAAGGTGTAAAATTGGACTGTGTAAAAATTGGGACTTTGTATGGTTCAAAAATGGCTCTGAGCACTATGGGACTTAACATCTGTGGTCATCAGTCCCCTAGAACTTAGAACTACTTAAACCTGACTAACCTAAGGACAGCACACACATCCATGCCCAAGGCAGGATTCGAACCTGCGACCGTAGCGGTCATGCGGTTCCAGACTGAAGCGCCTAGAACCGCACGGCCACACCGGCCGGCCGGACTTTGTATGGGCGCTGATGACTGCGCCTTTGAGCGCTCCGCAAACCAAACATCGTCGCTCTGTTTTGGGCTCTTTTGAAGAATAAAGGGTCGAGATTCCATCACAGACATTCAGACACCTCACCAAAAGTGTCCTCAGCAAACCTCAAGCATCACAAAGGTGAAGGGTGGACCCACTCCATATTAAAGTCAACTAATAGGTGTCCGGATGCTTTTGGTCAGGTACTGTGCATCGGAGCCTGTGTCAGCTTAAAAAATGCAGCTTGACGGTTTTATCTGTCACCACTAGCTGTTGTGGTCCTTGTTTGCTGGAATCCAAATTCCGCCGCTGGGAGGAGGTGGAGGTCTCACTCGCGTTTGCATACTAGGAGCACGCTGATACTCGTCACCTTTCTTTGCCTCCGAGGCGTCTACGTAGTCCAGTCATCTGGTACTCAAAGTCGACCCTTGCTGGTAAGTTTTGGGGGAGTTCTTTCGTTTTCTTATTTCTATCTGTGCTTTGTAGCGCTGAACATGAATTTCTAGTTCGCCACACAAAAAAGTTGCCTGATATCGAAAAAAAGGTAAAAACACGAAGGAAAGTTAAAATCACATTTCTGATCGATTTTCAGTTTATAGCTCAAAAATATGCAATTACCATTGAAAAACACCCAGAACAAAAATAAAGAATACAGGATATTCCAGGAGGAACTGTCAGTATTCAGGGATCCGACAGGAACGATCAGTCGATGATTATACAGTAAAAGTGGGCTCTGAAGTGCATGCCTCAAGAACTATGAGCACTTGTTCGGTAGAATAGATGTGTTGGATAGCACTAAAGATGAACAAGTGCTCATAGCTCTTAAGGTACGTACTTTAGAGCCCATGTTTACTGGACATTTTTTCGTCTTTTGGTCCATATTACGTGCAGTAGAAGAGATTTGTTTCACTGTATAGAAGATGAATAAGTGGTCATAGCCCTAAAGGTATACACTTTATAGTCAATGTTTACTAGACTTTTTTGCATCAAATGATCGTTCCTGTCATACCCCTAAATATTGACCTTTCCTCCTGGGACACCTTGTATAAAATTTCTAAAAAATTACTTTCCTGTGATTTTTTTTTTTTTTTTTTTTTTTTTTTTTTTTTTTTTTTTTTTTTTTTTTTTGGTCAGGTAACTCATTCGTGTGTAAATCATGTCGTTTGTCTGTGACGGCCCACTGAAGCACATTAACCCATAAACACAAAACCTCACGCTTCCACAACAAAATCAAATTTATTATTATCAAGTTCAACGAATAAGTCTCAGGTTATTTCTAGTTCAGTAAGTGCTAAAGCTGGTCGTAGATGATATATTCTAAGGTCGTGTACACCACCAGAAGAATAAACACGGAGCGGTAGTCAGATAGTGCTGTGGCAATGTGCTTTTGGGTAATTATTTTGAGAAGTCCCTGTTTCCAGGTCACTGAGAAAACGCTTCCGGTTAAGGAGTCATTCACATCTATTGTAAATTCCCATTTATTTTTGACGTATTAGAAATGTTGCGTACAGTTACTTTGAACTTTTTGGATAGTTCCTGGTCATGATCAGAAAAGTTCTTCAGCTTGCACTCACATGAAGATCTAAAAAAAGAGTAATTACAAGTGAAGGAGTAAAGTTTAACGGTGAATCGACATTAGGAATGGAACTCTTTGTTCGACTGGACAAGTAAGAGGGATGGTATCAGCCAAGACCTGCTTAAACCATCTATCGTGGTCAACATTCGCTTCAAACGAGCTTGAAAAATCACAGAAAATCATACCTCACTGTTACCATGCATTGTGTGAAATTAACGAACCGTTTCAGAATAGACCAAAGGGCGATTACCGATAGATGAAAGAAAAATGTGTTGTCAGAAGTGGGATTCGAACCCACGCCCACAGAAGTGGACTGCGACCTGAACGCAGCGCCTTAGACCGCTCGGCCATCCTGGCACGAAGCCCAAGATAGTCAAGCTGTATTGAGATCGCTGCCACCTCAGTTTAGGCAGCACTTTCTCTCGCTTGTGGGCGGTATGTCGGTATGACAGCCGGCCGCAGGTTGGGGTGTCGGTGTGATGTAGGGTGGGGGGTTAGGCAAGAGGCAGGGCCGCTGAGGGCAAGGACTGGGCGCGGGGTAAGATCTGTGTTTGGCCTCTTCTGCAAAAAATAGCACCAGATTTTGTTGCTATTTTGAAAGAAAGGTTTGACATGTTTTAAACATAATGTAAATTCGAGGATATTTGAACTAAAAAAAAAATGCTCATTGGGATGAAATGTAGAATACATACTATTCTTATTAAACACCAAGCGTATCTTCATAAATGGCATCGATCCGTGCTCGATAGTGTACAGAACCAATATGTTCCAAAAAAGTCGGGCGTGAAAGTGCGGCTTTGCAGGAGGTCATAGGGACTGATGTCACCGTAGTTTTGCCCCTTCATTCCCCAAACCAACCAATAACCAAATGGTCATATTTGCAGGGGGCTATTTATCACAGAGATAAGAGTTAACTGTTTTCGATAGCGCTCTGCCTAGCGACCATTTACATATCTATTGGAAGAATTGGCATACTGTAACTATCTTACAGTGCAGGTTAAAATATAAACATTACACATTTTCTCCAGCCCAGGCAAATTGAGGAAGTTGGTTTGTTCTTCTGCGTTAGATGTGTTCTAGGGTAGACCTTAGGCGGCTTATAACAGTACCATTTGTTAATAGGCGATTCCTGAGAAAACCCCGAGAAACCATTTTTCTGGGTACGAAAAATACCAGTTGTGGGAATGGCCACTTCTGTAATCTCTATTCATGACAAATCGTCGAAAATTTTACCATATTTTCTTAAGATGATATTCTAGGGAAACTTCGCTAACTCTTTTGATATCATTATCCGTTACCAAGACCGTAATATTCGTAATATCCGGTGTGAGACGTAACTGTAGTTTTAACTGTCATCGTGGACACATGACGAGGGTTCTAGAGTAATTGCAGGGGTTCTGAGGTGATCAAGCTGTTATTCATCAGAATTTTTTCACCAATAAAACTTTATGACGCACTGTCTCTGTATAACGCCTATACAAATGTACCCTAAGTAGTACTGCAATAATAAAACAGGGCAAAATCGAGTCTTAACATGCCTAAAAAGAACGTAAAATGACTCTCAAAAATTACATACAGCTGGAAAGACTGCAGATTCAGTAAAATATTTGTAATCACATTTTTGCTCTTTTATGATACAAATAATAAGCCGAGTATTATCGATGAATTGAGATCGGTGAGCAAAATATTGAGAAAGAGGCAAAGCAAAATATTTCGTGTTAACCTTATCTTATGCGCACTTTTTGTTTTGCTTTTTATCTATGTCAAAGTTAATAAATGTGTATGTGTATATAAATAAACTGTCAAAACTTTCCTGAGTTATAAACTCGTTTTATATATGCTGCATACGCTTCTGCAGCAGGGAAAAGAAGGAAAGCAGCGGAAAAAGGCTGCAGCCAGAGCACAAAAGGGCGAATATGTTCCTCTTGAAAAGACTCTGACAAAAAGTGGCAGCAGCTGCCTGAGTCCTCATACTGCCTTCCTCACCAGAAAATTCTGGCATGCGAATACCGTATATTTCGCGCTTTTTTGTGCTGAAAGACAGCAGTAGAGAGTCAGTGCGGTGGAAGAGAGAGGAGGCAGTGCCAAATGGGGAGAGAAAGTGAGCGGAGACTATACTATGATGGGCAGGAGAGAGAGAGAGTGGCAGCGAAAAAGAAAGGGAGATGAAATGAAGACAATAAAAGTGACAGCCAAAGAGAGAGGAGACAGTGATGGTCAGTGAAAGACAGTGGCAGTAAAACAGAAAAAGATATGGGTGGGGACAGAAGCAGCGGGAGGAAAAGAGAGAGGAGACAGTAGAAATGAAAAAGAGGGATGAGTGGCCACCATACATAGGAATTGGGAGGGGGTCGGTTTCTGGATCTTCCCAGATGGGCCAACTTTAACATTTAGGTATAGAGGATGGTGCATGTTCGGATCGAAATTTAAAGCACTTGATAATAGGAGAAAATGTAACCCCTCCTACCCCCCACCCATAGCACTTTTTTGCTGCCGAGGTATGGTGGAGACAGTGGCAGTGGCAAAGAAAAACAAAAAGTGGCAGTGTAAGCGAGAGAGGAGACAGTAGCACTGGGATATACTGTAAATCTGTGGGAGAAAAATGAGAAAGAAGGAGAGAGGCATACAAAGAGGTAGTGAGAGGCAAATATTGAGTATGAAGGCTTCACTACAGAGAGAGATTTGATGAAAGGATTTAGAATGTTCTGTGTTAAAAGTGCGTGAATTTATTTGCATGCCGAAATTTTGCATAGCTGATCAGAGACAGTTTTTAACACGGGCCCGAGTGCTACAGTTTTTAACACGAGGCCGAGTGCTACAAGACCATCCTGCCTCAGCTACAGTCATAGGAAGAATGAAAAAGATGCGCATAGCTACACATACATTGAGAAACAAGCACCATATTTTAAGCTCGTATATCTTTTTCAGGAATTGTAATGGTCCCAAAGAAATGATTAAAACCGCGCGCCGGCCGAAGTGGCCGTGCGGTTAAAGGCGCTGCAGTCTGGAACCGCGAGACCGCTACGGTCGCAGGTTCGAATCCTGCCTCGGGCATGGATGTTTGTGATGTCCTTAGGTTAGTTAGGTTTAACTAGTTCTAAGTTCTAGGGGACTAATGACCTCAGCAGTTGAGTCCCATAGTGCTCAGAGCCATTTGAACCAAAACCGCGCGCCGGACTGACGTGAGACTCGAAGTCGGGACCTTTGCCCTTCGCGGGCAAGCGCTCTACCGACTTTTTTTTTTTTTTTAATCACATTTTGTTTCGTAATTGATCGTTGTATTTGTTCGGGGCGGACGTCCTATGACACTTGTGGAAGTTCATCATTGATAGATTAACTCAGATTTTTTTATTACAGAGGGCCTGCTAACTCTCTGACTGAACACGCTTTTTTATTTTTTAAACATTTATTTAAGAAACAATGTTACACATCCCAAACACATACTAGTACATGTACTAACCATGCACCCATGTTATACATGAAATGATTTAAACAAAAACAGTTTGATCATTCCAGTTATGCTGATGTTAAAGAAATACAACAGAAGATTGTATTACTGACGAAATTACCAGAAACGCCGACTGACGTACCCAAGCACGATGTACAACCCTCCTCACAGTTTCAATTTTGCCGGTACCTAGTCTCCTTCTAAACTTCAGAAGAGCTTCTGTGAAGTTCGGAAGGGAGAAGACGAGGTACTGACAGAATTGAAGCTGTGAGGAGAGCTTGTGAACCGTGCATGGGTAGCTTAGTCAGTAGCGCACTTCCCCTAAAAGGGAAAAGGTCCCGAGTTCGAGTCTCGGTCTGGCGCACAGTTTTAATCTGCCAGGAAGTTTCATATCAGCGCTTACTCCGCTGCAGAGTGAAAGTCCCAGTGGGGAATATATTCAAAGTTCGAAAGATGCGATATTTTCATATGTTTTAATTTCTTCTTCTAAAAATGAAAGGACCAATCACACGATCTTCCATCAAACAGCATCAGACATTAACTATGGGAGAGTCTCGTTGATGCTGAATAACTTCATGTGGATGCACTTCCCCCCAAATTCTACAGTTATGACGATTAACTGTTCTACTGACATGAAATGTAGCCTCATCAGAAAAGAGTTGCTCTACAGTGCACTGCACTCACGCCTGGACTGAACTGAGGGAACAGAGGAAATAAACAGCACTGGTGCCGTCTCAAGGTCAAGCAGATCTGTCTATGCAGGGGAGCCAAACTTGGAAAGTTGATGAATCAAACGCCACAAACCAGAATAGTGTATGTCACTTTATACAGATTCTAGGACACATTAAAACTACGAAGTTCTTTTTCAAACACAATGTACATAATAAACCGAAGCACGGCACTGTTCATGTACGTGAAGCATCACCACATGGGAACCTTTATTACCAAAACAACTGTCGAAACGTCAGGATATAGACTTCTAACTTTCCCGTCTGGCCTGACATTTAAACACTAAACTTTCGCGACGGCTAAAGATCATAGGATGTACACTCCTGGAAATTGAAATAAGAACACCGTGAATTCATTGTCCCAGGAAGGGGAAACTTTATTGACACATTCCTGGGGTCAGATACATCACATGATCACACTGACAGAACCACAGGCACATAGACACAGGCAACAGAGCATGCACAATGTCGGCACTAGTACAGTGTATATCCACCTTTCGCAGCAATGCAGGCTGCTATTCTCCCATGGAGACGATCGTAGAGATGCTGGATGTAGTCCTGTGGAACGGCTTGCCATGCCATTTCCACCTGGCGCCTCAGTTGGACCAGCGTTCGTGCTGGACGTGCAGACCGCGTGAGACGACGCTTCATCCAGTCCCAAACATGCTCAATGGGGGACAGATCCGGAGATCTTGCTGGCCAGGGTAGTTGACTTACACCTTCTAGAGCACGTTGGGTGGCACGGGATACATGCGGACGTGCATTGTCCTGTTGGAGCAGCAAGTTCCCTTGCCGGTCTAGGAATGGTAGAACGATGGGTTCGATGACGGTTTGGATGTACCGTGCACTATTCAGTGTCCCCTCGACGATCACCAGTGGTGTACGGCCAGTGTAGGAGATCGCTCCCCACACCATGATGCCGGGTGTTGGCCCTGTGTGCCTCGGTCGTATGCAGTCCTGATTGTGGCGCTCACCTGCACGGCGCCAAACACGCATACGACCATCATTGGCACCAAGGCAGAAGCGACTCTCATCGCTGAAGACGACACGTCTCCATTCGTCCCTCCATTCACGCCTGTCGCGACACCACTGGAGGCGGGCTGCACGATGTTGGGGCGTGAACGGAAGACGGCCTAACGGTGTGCGGGACCGTAGCCCAGCTTCATGGACACGGTTGCGAATGGTCCTCGCCGATACCCCAGGAGCAACAGTGTCCCTAATTTGCTGGGAAGTGGCGGTGCGGTCCCCTACGGCACTGCGTAGGATCCTACGGTCTTGGCGTGCATCCGTGCGTCGCTGCGGTCCGGTCCCAGATCGACGGGCACGTGCACCTTCCGCCGACCACTGGCGACAACATCGATGTACTGTGGAGACCTCACGCCCCACGTGTTGAGCAATTCGGCGGTACGTCCACCCGGCCTCCCGCATGCCCACTATACGCCCTCGCTCAAAGTCCGTCAACTGCACATACGGTTCACGTCCACGCTGTCGCGGCATGCTACCAGTGTTAAAGACTGCGATGGAGCTCCGTATGCCACGGCAAACTGGCTGACACTGACGGCGGCGGTGCACAAATGCTGCGCAGCCAACACCGCGGTTCCTGGTGTGTCCGCTGTGCCGTGCGTGTGATCATTGCTTGTACAGCCCTCTCGCAGTGTCCGGAGCAAGTATGGTGGGTCTGACACACCGGTGTCAATGTGTTCTTTTTTCCATTTCCAGGAGTGTATTTCACAGCTTTAAACATGATCTTGAGATACGTTCAATCCATAGCATCTGGAGTGGCGTCCTTGTAGCCGACGTTATGCTAGGTCGCACTAAAATTACGGAATATGAGTACATCAGCATATATAGTCCGCTACCCACCTAGCGGTGCATGGCGGAGGGCACAATTCGCGCCAAAGTCATATTTCCCCATCTCTGTTCCACTCGAGGATCGCGCGAGGGATAAACGACTATCTGCACGCCTCAGTACGAGCTCTAATTTCTCTTATCTTTGAATGGTGATCAAAGCACGATTTGAAAGTTGTTGGTAATAATACGTGCTCTTCATCCTCGGTTAAGATCGGATTTCGGAATTTAGTGAGCAGCCCCTTCCGTTTAGCGCGCCATCTATCTGCAAGTGTGTCGCACTTCAAACTTTCTATGAGATTTGTAACGCTCTCGCGAAGGCTAAATGTACTAGTCACGAATCTTGCCGCTCTTCTTTGGATCTTCTCAGTCTCTTGAATCAGACACAATTGGTAAGGGTCCCATACAGACGAACAATACTCTAAGACTAAGATTGTAAGCTATTTCCTTTGTTGAAGGACTGCATCGCTTCAGCATTCTACCAATAAACCGCAATCTAGAGTTTACATTACCTGCTAACTGCGTAATCTGATCATTCCATTTGAGATCATTTCGAATAGTCACACCCAGATACTTGACTGGTGTTACCGCTTCCAAAGACTGGGCATATATTTTGTACTTGTACATTAATGGGGATTTTCGCCTTGTTACACTTACTAATATTGAGAGATAACTGCCAGTCATTACACCACGCATTTATTTTCTGCAAATCCTTATATAAGTCGTAAAACGCAACGGACCCATTACGCTGCCCTGGGGCACACCTGAAGTTACGCTTGTTTCCGTTGAAGTCACCCCGTTCAGGATGACATACTGCTCCCTGTCTGTTATAAAACTTTCTATCTAACCGCATATGACATCGGATAGACCTTAAGCGCGCACTTTTTGGAGCAAGGGACAGTGAGGAACTGAGTCGAACGCATTTCGGAAGTCGAGAAATATGGCATCAACCTGGGAGCCGGTATCTGGAGCCTGTTGTATATCGTGCACAAAGACATCCAGCTGGGTCTCGCATGACCGCTGTTTCCTAAAACCGTGCTGGTTTCTGCAGATAAGCTTCTCAGAGTCTAGAAAGGTCATTATGTTTGAACACAAAATATGTTCCATGATTCTACAACAAATCGATGTCAGTGAAATTGGCCGGTAATTATGTCCATCCGATTTTCTACCCTTTTTGTAGATTGCTATGACCTGGGCCTTCTTCCAGTCCCGTGGAACTTTCCGCTGTTCCAATGATCTCTGATAGATGATGGATAAGAATGGTGCTATATTTGTAGCATAGTCAACATAAAATCTTACGGGGATACCGTCTGGGCCATATGCCGTCCTGACGTCTAAGGATCTTAACTGTTTCACAATCCCAGATACACTAAACACTGCGTCAGCCATTCTTGCGTTTGTTCGATAATTGAAAGGGGAAAGGGTGCTGCAGACCTCTACCCTAAACGAGTTTTTGAAAGTTAGGTTTAGAATTTCGGCCTTCTGTTTGTCATTAGTTACATTACCCGTACTGTCAGCAAGAGGAAGTATTGAATTATTTGTAGCGTTCATAGATTTTACGTACGACCAAAATTTTTTCGGTTTATTTTTAGAATCTGCAGATAAAATATTGCTTTCAAATTCGTTAAAAGAATCTCTCATTGTCCTTCTGACAGCTGCTTTCATTTCGCATAATTTCTATTTGTCAGCGGGGCAGTGACTACGTTTAAAACGACTGTACAAAATTCTCTGCTTTCTCAGCAACTTCCTAATATGTTTATTGCACCAAGGTAGATCCTGTCCCTTCCCTATATTTTTTCTAGGCACGTACTTCTCGAGCATATGGTGGACAATACGTATAAGTTCCGACCGAAAATGCTCAATATCTTTGTTTCCCGCAGTGAATGCTTGGAGCTGACTATGAAGACATTCATTAATGACACTTCTATTTGGCTTCCCAAACAAGAAAACTCTACACTGTTTCTTTGTTTTTTTTCCTTGCAACTTCCACTGACAGAAGCCACAATGACATTATGGTGTCTAATACCTTCTTCTAGATTAGTTTCCTCAAAAAGATTAGGTTTGTTTGTCGCCAAGATGTTCCCATCTCGAGTAGGTTTTCTAACCAATTGCTCAAGGTTTTATGTTGAGAGCGCTCCTAGAATAACTTCACATTAATCTTTGCTTCTGCCCCCTGTGATAAACGTGTAATTTTCCCAGTCAATGGATGCCAGATTTAAGTCTCCACATATTACTAATGGATAATTTGGATATTTATTTCCTATGTACTCAAGACTTTCCCTGAAACGCTCTGCGACGCTTGTATCGGATGCTGGTGGTCTATAAAAACATCCTAATACAATGGTCGATCCTTGTCTGATTGACAGTTTTATCTAGTTTATTTCACAGTCCGACACAGTATCGATCTCAACTGCGTTTAGACTGCTTTTAACCTCCCATGGCATCAGTCCTATCCTTCCTAAACATTGTCCAATTTGAGTTCAAAATTTCACTGCTTTTTATGTCTGGTTTCAAACAGCTTTCGGCACCTAATACAATATTGACATTGCTACTGTTTATTTCGGAGAGTAACTCGGGGATCTTGCTACAGACATCTCGACAATTTACTAACATGAGATTAAGCATATTTAAATCCTTTGGAATCACCTGTTTAGGCGAATTAACAATTTTTACAGTTGGCACACCCACATCGGTGACATGAACTGGTAATTTTTCAGGCCAACGGTTTGCTTCCCGTGGGGAGGGACCTAATCTAAAAAACTGCAATGTGCACGCCACAATACTGTGCTACCCATGTAGCTCCTTGCTGTGTGTAGTGCACCCCTGATCCATCGAGGAGCGTCCTACAATCTTCCACCCCATAGCGTAGGTCGAGGAATCTACAACCATTTTCGTCACAGAGTCGACGTAGCCTCTGGGTTAGATTCTCCACTCGACTCCAAACCAGAGGACCCCAGCCCGCCCTGGGTACGATGCTGCAGATCGTCAGCTTGGCTTCCACTCCTCGACAGATGGAGGCCGCCTTCGCCAATTTAGGCAGCCGTCGAAAGGACCCAAGGATTTCCTCGGAACCCCGACGACAGGCACCGTTGGTGCCGACACGTGCAACAATCTGCAGCTGGCAGCAGTCTGCACGCTCGATAGCCGCCGGAAGAGCCTCTTCCGCATCCCGGACAAGGTCCCCTGGCAAGCACACCGAGTGAACGTTGGACTTCTTCCCCACACTAGCCACTATGTTCCTGAGGGGCTCTATGACCAGCCTAACATTGGAGCTCCCAATAACTAACAAACCCCCACGTGCCTGTTCGGACCTTGCTGAAGGAGCAGCCACTATCCTGGCAGAAGGTGCATTCTGATCCGGCTCAACCTCCCTCCCCAACATCAGATAGGACACTGAACCTATTAGCAAAGTGCAGCCCTCGCCTTGAGGCTCGAGACCTCGACACAGTCCGCCACCCACACTGAGGTGAGAGTGGGCCGGCCGGCCCAGTCGCACCTGAGGTCGGCTCAGTGGCAGAGAGCTGTGACATTCCCCCCTCCCCCCCGCACATCTAGTACAGCAGAGGCTGCTCCAGGCACCCTATGCCCACCGCACCTCAAGGTGGCACTCTGGAGCTTGTTGACTGTGGCCAACAAAGCTTCCAGCTGCGTCTGGACTGCGGCCGCACGCAACAGACACAGTCCCTATCCATCTAGTTAATAATTGATTTACTATAAAAACTTAAGGAAACCTACTGCCACACAATGTTAACAGCTACACTCTAGTTGGCAGAAAGGACACTCAATAATGAAAATATAAATTTATGGTAGAAGCTAGATCTGGTGCTTATTTTCCTGCTAGGGGCTATTTAGTGAATACTAAAGAATGAGACAGTGATCTACAGTAAACTGCTAGGGAATCTCTAGTGAATATTATTAACGAATTAAACAGTGACCTACGGTAAGCCGCACCTCCCTCGTATCTGTAATTTAAACAAGCGTTTACGTACACGCGAAAGTCACCTAATAAAACTATAAAAACTGCTACCTTAAATGTACCGAGTCTAAATGACACTAATAAACGTAAATAGTGAGTATTGTACACTGACACATGCAGGTATAAAACAAAACCTTTAGCTAACAATAAGAGTTCAGGTTGTAAAGCACAAATACGAACTGTACTTCATAGGAACCGATGAGGTTACAGTACACGATCACTAAAGCGCACATCAAGCTAAGGAATTTAAGCAGATGGCGAGGTGAGTTTTAGCTTTCTGCTAACTAAACCGTATGTAACAAGGGCTCAGAAGTTGTATTGTAACACTGTATTGTAAATGAAAATTTCACTGTGATTTTGACAGAAGTTCTGTAGATGTTATAATGTGGGTTTTAATTTGATCACAGTCAAATTTTCACTTACATTTCATAATTTTATTTTGTTATGTTGTTAAATCACTGTAACATCACCCATACGAACGGTAATCCCGATACTCTTAACAAAACGTAGACAAAAAGCACTTGAAGCTGAAGATTAAAAACTTGAAACGCTTCATACGATATTAATAAAATGATTTCCGACTGGTTACGGATTTCAGTTTGTTATAGCTTTTAAACAGTCGCACTAGGGGTACCATCAGAGTGGCCACTTCGAAAGCGGTAAAGCACGCTTACACACTGTGTCGTTATCTTGTAGAAAGGCTTGGTATCGTTATTCGGGACACTTATGACAAACGTTTACTTCCTTAACCTTGTCACCATACGTGCCTCTCGTTGCGCGCTGATAACAGATAAACAGGTGTGGGAAAGATATCTGTACGATAATATGCGTTCCAGCTTTCGAAATCACCTATCACATAATGTACTAGAACTTTTATTCCTGCTGCCATCCTTTATTGTGAACTTTTATTCCGAATGTTGTCTTGTAAAAAAAAAAAGACCGCAGATCAAATCAAATACGTTTTGAAGGGCTTCGCTATAATACACTTTTGCAAGGTAGATTTGTATCTTGTAGAAAGGCTTGGTACCGTTATTCGGGACACTTATGACAAACGTTTATTTCCTTGACCTTGTCACCATACGTGCCTCTCGTTGCGCGCTGATAACAGATAAACAGGTGTGGGAAAGATATCTGTACGAGAATATGCGTTCCAGCTGTATCTTTCGAAATCACCTATCACATAATGTACTAGAACTTTTATTCCGAATGTTGTCTTAAAAAAAAAAAAAAAAAAAGACCGCAGATCAAATCAAATACGTTTTGAAGGGCTTCGCTATAATACACTTTTGCAAGGTAGATTTGGCAGTATGTCGTTGAGTTAGTCAAACGATAGCGCTAATTTGAGGGAAAAAAAAGAATAATGTACCCAACGGAATGAGCGTTCAGGAAGTACTTCCCAGTAAATGTGAAACATCTTGCCTTCTGTGGGCACACAATGTGTTTAATGGTAACATTCAAACATCGTTAACGATTCCAAAAACGGACCGAGGGTCGACGCTGGGAGGCATTGCAAGTGCACTCAAGTTTACGCTTCCCCCCCCCCAAAAAAAAAAAAATAAATAAATAAATAAAATAGCCGTCATCTCCCTACGCGCCACGGATGACTACGATTTAAACTAAGTGTATTCCTTAACTCTTGAGGTGCGGTCTCTCCGATCGCGAGAAAATTTCGGACTCTCTCACCAAGGTTCGTTCTGGCAGAATACTTCTGTAACCCCATCCTCCATCTTCCCTAAATCGCCAGCGCTAAAATGTTTTCATGTCGGTTACATTATCGGCTTCTTTGTTGTTGACGTGCGTTGGGCTCTCTTAGACCGCGCATCGTTAATTACGTAACTACGTGTTCCCTTCAGTACAAATGTGTTCACAAGTACATGTCAGTTTTAACGATTCCAAATTTGATGAAACTGTTGGTCGGTGGACGCAGGAAGATGTCAGTGACACAGATCTAGAAATGTAACGAAAAAGACGTCGATTTTGCCACATCCATTGATCACTATTCTTTTAGCGAAAGAGAGGATCATTCAGAGGAAGATATTCAGGACAGTTTTTTTTTTCAGTAAAATACAGGAAGTGTTGGTTAAAATCAAATGTGTTGTGAGCGGTAGTAAAGAAAAATGCTGATCCCAGCACTGAAGTCAGTTTAAAAAAAAATGGCTCTGAGCACTATGGGACTCAACTGCTTTGGTCATCAGTCCCCTAGAACTTAGAACTAATTAAACCTAACTAACCTAAGGACATCACACACATCCATGCCCGAGTCAGGATTCGAAACTGCGACCGTAGCAGCAGCGCGGCTCCGGACTGGATCGCCTAGAACCGCACGACCACCGCGGCCGGCTGAAGTCAGTTTCGCACTTTCATTTTGTACCTATCAAGTGCAATTGTTATGTGTAAATTTAAACCATAGAATTAAGTTTTGTGTCAAAAATGGCTCTGAGCACTATGGGACTTAACAGCTGTGGTCATCAGTCCCCTAGAACTTAGAACTACTTAAACCTAACTAACCTAAGGACAGCACACACACCCATGCCCGAGGCAGGATTCGAACCTGCGACCGTAGCAGTCGCACGGTTCCGGACTGCGCGCCTAGAACCGAGAGACCACCGCGGCCGGCTTGTGTCAAAACTTACTTGTCACAGAGATAATATAATTAATCAGAATATAAAATTTAGTTCTGTAATTGTTTGTTTAGTTTTCTATTTTAAAAATCACAAAAGTGTGGATTCTGTGTGATGAAAAGTAGAGTACTTTGGGGTGTTTAAAGAACAGTTAAATGACTTAGAGATGAATTTTATACAATTTAAATCAAAATTTTCAAATGATTGTAGTAACCTCGTGAGCTAAGAGTTAAATATATAATGTTTTAATGCAATAATTTATGTACATCATTGCTTACTGCATGGCTTTAGCAGAGTGGTTCCCAATCTTTCTGAGACTGTTACCTCTGAGCGCAATTAAATATTATCTCCCCCAACTCTCCTCAACATTACAACTCCTCCTCAGTAAAGAAAGCTGACTGCCCAAATTGAGGGAGACACCTGTTACAAAACACGATTCCTCTGCAACACTAATCTCCCTGGCGGCATTTGGATTCAACTGCACCTGCAGCTCCGTTTCAGATCAACCAAGTGAAAATGGCTGCTCTATACTTACCGTTTGTAAACGACTCTATTGTTGGCCACCTTACTTCTGAACTGGCAGCAGACACTGGAAGACTTAGGCTACCAACGCTCTGTGTCTCACCACTGCCATTAGTAATAACAATAATAATACTGTATCGACCTACAGCAGTGCAGTAGCCATTACATAGTTACTGTTGATCTGTGCTGTCAATTGGTTCATTTATTGTTGCAAAGTGAATGATGAAGCAATTTGTGGTGTGTTGTGGGAACCACCCACAGCTTGGAGAAGGGATTTCTATGAGAAATTTGAGCATATCTGTTGTGTATGTCTCAGTTTTACTAACATAGATGCATGGTACGAAGTACAGAGTGTATGCGTAGTGGGTTGACTATGTGAGAAAGATTTTGTTTCTACATTCGTTTCACAAGTTGTAACTTCCACAACACTGCGCCACGTGCTAATGCTAGAACTCGAAAAAACCTAATTATTGATAACCTTCATAATCAGTAGGGCCTCGATTTTAATTACCTAAAAAACAATGAAATATGCAAGCATTTATGACCTAAAACTTACATAAATATGACCATAAAAAATAAAATATGACTTAATAGAAGTTTATTTAAAGCATTCTTGTTTGTTTATTTAATTTTTTATTCACCATAAAGTAATACAAAATTCACTTCTCAAAATATTGTAAGTATAGTTCTTTCTTTCTGTAGGGTTTGTGGATAATTTGCACCTATTTTTTGAATGTCTGACTTTTATTTTCTAAACGCGAAGTACAGTGAAAAGATCATCTATCGAAACAGTAAAACAATGTTTTTATTTCTACATAGTATTTAAAGCGTTTCACGTTATTTAATACCATATGTCAATCTTAAGTATCTGCAAAGTTGCACTGGACCACAAGGTGCATTTTCAGGTTTTCCATTGTCAAAGATCTACAGTTGTCGCTGAGGATAGTTTTGTACCTGGAAAAGCTCCTCTTCACTTCACAAGACGTCACTAGAGTGTATTTGAAGGCAGCCAAGTCACTGGAGTTCAGCTTTGTTTCATTATCTTCAAGTATTGCGGCATTCCCTGAAAGACTGTCACTAATTTTGCACAGTGTAGAATATCCAGGATTCCGTTGGAGAACACTTTGCAATTTGGTTTTCACTTTGTTAGCCACATGACCACGAGCTCGACCCAACTCACTCTGCACATGTTGCACAATACCCAGGGACTCACATAGCTGAGTGCCAACAGCTTTTAGTCCTTTGATGGCTTTTGATATCACTGAAAAATTGGCGTTGATGTATGCCAAGTTTCAAGACAATGTATCTGTAAAAACTTCTTTCACAATGTTGATAGCACTTCATTCATTGCTATCAAGCTCACAGAAGATTGTATTTATTTGAGTGTAGTTGGTGCAGTAATTCTCAGCATCATTAAGCCAAGAACCCGATCGTGTAAGAACAGGTTTAGGTGGGAGGGACGTCGAAGGTGCTTGTTCCTTGAATTTGTGCACCCGTAGCGGAACCATCACGTAGATTTTCTTGCCACAGGAAATTAATTTGTCCACGTCAGGGTAATTTTATCGCACCTCTTCGGCAACTCTGTGCAACGCATGTGCAAGGCAAGTGGCGTACATCATACTGGGGTAGAGAATCTGAAGCCCTTTGGCTGCTTTAGCCATATATGAAGCATCATCTGTTACAAGCAGCAAAACGTTGTCTCTTTTCACGCCATCCGGCCGCAGTAGCTTCAGAGAGTTGTCAAACGAAATAGCAATCGTCGAATTGTTTATCGAGAGCTTCACACGTTAGCAGGAACATATCTCCAGGGCCATCAACTTTTAGAACACCAACAACAACATTTACAATATATCGCCCACTAATATCCGTAGTTTCATCTATTGACAGCCAGATCTTTGGCTCACCAATAGTAATTCGTATTTTGTTGAGCACATCATTGTAGCATACGGATAAATAGTTCTTTCTCAGTGTAGATTCATCTGGAACTGAATGTGTTGTATACTTCTCCAAGAACCATCTGAAGCGTGGATTCTTCAGCATTTTCAGTGGGATGCTGCAGGACACCATCATCTCACACAAATCCTTGCAGAATGATTGCACGGTTGACGATTGACCTGTCTGTTCAAATAACAGCGTTTGCCTGCTGTTATTTTCAGCACTTCGTTTCACACAGCTGCTGTGTTTAGCGGTATTACACTGTTGTTGCACATTAAAGCGCTTTTCTGTACGAACTTTAACTTCACACAGTTTACAAAATAATATTTTCCCATCAGTACTAAAGAACTTCTCTCCAAATTCTCGAACATATCCTCGCAACTTCACGCTGTCGAAACACTTTGTTTAGGCATGTTGAACAAGGCAAAGGCTGTATCCAAACTGGTTACTGGGAACACCTGTGCGACTGCGATGATTATTACGGCAGAAGCCGCCTTTGTTGGCTCTGATAGCGTATTGTCGACTCTGCGCAACAATGTTTTATGTTGGCGAAACGACTGTTGTGGTACACCGATTGTCTGCTACAGTCCTGACAAGGGAACCTCCCCATCGCACCCCCCTCAGATTTAGTTATAAGTGGGCACAGTGGATAGGCCTTGAAAAACTGAACACAGATCAATCAAGAAAACAGGAAGAGGTTGTGTGGAACTATGAAAAAATAAGCAAAATATAGAAACTGAGTAGTGCATGCAGATGATAGGCAACAACAAGGATGATGTGACTTGAGGAGCACCGTGGTCTCGTGGTTAGCATGAGAACCTGTGGACCGAGAGGTTCTCGGTTCAACTCTACCCTCGAGTGAAAAGTTTAATTTTTTGTTTTCAGACAATTATCAAAGTTCAGGCACTCACACATCAATTTCGCTCTCCAAAATTCCAGGACATGTTCAGATTTGCTTGGAAATATGCGGGATTTGACGGTCTACACAAGGAAAAATTTGAAAACGTTAAAAACATATGTTTTGACAGAGCACAGGGAAAACTGTACGACTATGAAACTGTTGCATTCATTTGTTGCAGTTTGTATGACAAACTCTTATGTTTTCATCACTTTTTTTGGAGTGATTATCACATCCACAAGAAAACCGAAATCGGGCAAGGTAGAAGAATCTTTTTACCCATTCGCGAAGTGTGCATGTTAGGTGGGTCGACAACATATTCCTGTCATGTGAGGCACATGCCGTCACCAGTGTCGTATAGAATATATCAGACGTGTTTTCCTGTGGAGGAATCGGTTGACCTATGACCTTGCGATCAAATGTTTTCAGTTCCTATTGGAGAGGCACGTCCTTTCGTCTACTAATCGCACGGTTTTGCGGTGCGGTCGCAAAACACAGACACTAAACTTATTACAGTGAACAGAAACGTCAATGAACGAACGGACAGATCATAACTTTGCGAAAATAAAGAAATTAAAATCTTCACTCGAGGGAAGATCCGAACCACGGACCTCTTGTTCCGCAGCTGCGCACGCTGACCACTTTTTTTTCATAAAAACATTTATTAAAAAAACTATGTTACACATTCCAAATACATACTAAGTTATACATACATGAAGTTATTTAAACAAAACGATTTGATCATTTCAATTACGCTGACGTTAAGGAAAGACAACAGAACATTGTGTTACTGACTAAATTACCAGAAAGAATTACGTTAAACATCAAGAAAAAAAATTTTTAAAGGCATTCAAACTTCAACCTGAAGAAGTAAAATCTGCACATTGAATTACATGAGCTACAATCTTTACAGAAGCATAATTTCTTTATGATGGATATCAGCAAGTTCGTGGGATAATTTTAAATATAAAAGAATTTAATAATCATATTAGGCAATTTCTGAAATACTTGAGAATGGCGGAAAGGAGATATATAATAAAGTTGACTAGCCTTCCAGCTACACTTTCTGGACATTAATTGAATCTTAAGTATCTGAAGTGATCTGATCTACATAATCAGACTTTCACTGCGAAACTGACTTGCACATCACAGTGCAAAAATGAACAGGGCAATGTGCCAGCCATTGAATATTACATTTATCAGATAGAATCTCATGGTTTTAATCAATCGATAAGGACATTTCTATAAAAGCTGTCTATTTCCAAATTTCTAGTATAAGCCAATAATGCACCTTCAATGTTTTGTGTTTTGACACTATTAGACACACAATCTCAATGTCACATAAGTTCTGTACATTAGCTTATAAATCTCAAACACTACTCTCTGAAGTAGAAAAAGTACACATCATAAATATACTGTAAAATCGTAAATAGTATCCTTAAGGTAACTACAATACATCATTGTCAACACAGCCTTCTTTTTTATATTAACCAATGCCCATTCTTTCAAATACAATTTTTAACATATTACCGAACTTTTTCGTGTGATTCGAATAGCTTCTAATTTTGTGGAACTCACACAGCATGTATACCTTGAACTCTATGGTGCTATCGGATCCTAATTTGTTAAGGACGTAGTTAATAAAATTTCCCAGCAACCAGTACACAGCGTTATTTTTTGCTTCTGGGAAATAGCGTACTTCAGGCCTGTGTATCAATGACAGCCATATATACTCAGGGGATGTTCTTGTAATCAGAGCTATTTGCTCCCGGATCCACTTCCAACTATTCATGTGACCACTGCAAGTATATCTATGAATTACTGTGTCAACTAGATGACATAAATTTGTTTCACAGAGTCCGATTGCATGCAGTCTTTCATTGGTGCAAACTATGTTGTTAACTGTCTTGTACCATGACGTCTTTATATTAGACGTGAGCACATTAGAACTAATGTTCTTCCAAATCTCAGTCCACTCAATGTTTGGAAATTGTCGTTCTATTTTGTTCCTTCCTTCGCTTTTCTTTCGTTCCCGCATTATGGCTCTCGATGTTAAGTGTCGGGACTGGCTGAGTTCGACACTGACATAACTAAACTCAACATAGAAAATCCTCACGTGCTGTAAGCGACTGTTGATATTCTGCACGTCAATCGGGGGAAGCAGGCTTGGAGGTTTAATGATCTCGAAAAGTTGGCTGGTTATGCTTTCTCGCGAGTCTCTTATTACCACTGGACCACGGCGCTCCTGAGCTAAAAGTGTCCTTGATGTTACCTATCTTGCGCGTGGACTACTCAGTTTGTATATTTTGCTTTTTTTTCATAGTTCCACACAACTTCTTCCTGTTTTCTCGATTGATCTGTGTTCAGTTTTTCAAGGCCTATCTACTGTGCCAACTTATAACTAAATCTGAGGGGGGTGCGATGGGGAGGTTCTCTTGTGAGAAATAAAGCTGTGTACTAATTTATCTGTTTATCTTTCATAATAGCACGTTAAATATTGTCTCGTGAGCAACATATTCATTTTCTTATTCGTGCGTCCCGTAAGATACGAGAAAAACGGTATATGCATTTTTGGCAAAAGTTGACGGAAATATGACCTATTACATTAAAAGTTAGCCGCAATATGACCTATTACTAAAATCTGTTGAAATGTAACTTCATATGCACAATCAAAATACTTTTTTCAACACTAAAACGCCTAGATTTGTGTATAAATTGTTCTAAAATTCACCCTATAGTTCAGAAAAAATATGGCGTGTCATTAAAATCTGGGCCGTAGTAATCAGTATTAGTTTTATGAAACATCAGAGCCGGTTCGAGAACGTTCACTCAAGCGACTTATCAGTTGGCGTTCCGCCTCCTTCCCTTTTCGCTCGTACTCTTTCTCTCCTGTCCGTTTTCGCTACTAGATGTGATACACACTCTAGTACTTTACAGTTGTGGCGCCCTAAGTGGCGGCCTGTGTCTCTTGGGCCTTAAATCGCCCCTGATAATAGCAACGATTTTTTGAAAAGAATTTAGTTTCGTGATCAAAGTGCAGTTGAATACGTTTGTTTTTACCCCTCACCCGAAAATTTCATTTTACTCCTCAAGAAATAACTACTCCTGGGTTGGGAAGCATTGCTTTGGCGTAACTTCCAAGATTTTACAATTCGGAGAAATACAGCATTTTAAAAGCATATGTTTGAAAATTTGAGAATACATGTTACACGCAGTTAACTTCAGAATTATGATAGCAGTAAATTCCCACAACTTTGGCATTGCCATAATTTACACTTTATAAAATCGAAGTGTGCACTCAGCAATAGCAATAGCCGTATGAGTATGCAAAAACAATGTTTCTTTCAGTCGTTTCCACATGTGTTCGACAAGCCAACCCTGCCATTTTCTTTTTCGTTGTTTCTTTTTTTTCAAGTGGAAGATTTTTTCTTTGCTGCTTTCCCTTACCTTTCTGTGGTTTGCCAGTTCTTTCTCATTCCAAATGTCGGATTTGTTATTGACGGCAGGTATAGTCAGCATGTGAATGTGTGCATTTACCTGGCTGTAATCTTGTCGGCATATCCAGGTGGGCAAGCCCTCGCCAGTGGCGAACTGACAGACGGCGGCCTTCCCCCGGGCCTCAGGTTCCGGAGGGCCTCCGAATCTCGAAGGCCTCGGGATTTGGAGGCTCCCCCAGGACAAGACCATTTTTAACCAAATATTAGACAACGCCAAAATATGTTCTGTAAGTAAGAGGCAGTCTGGAGTTCGAGGCCCCGTACGTGTGCGAAGTATCTTCTTCTGTAGTGGTCAATCCAAGGATTGGTTTTGCATCAGCTACAATGGCAGCTTGTCTCCATTCTGTGCGTCTTTCAGCTTTTCTCTTCATTTCTTTATAGGTGTTACGTCCCACATCTTTCACGATTTGATCCATGTACCTCAGCCGTGGTCTTCCTCTTGGTATTTTTCCCTCGACATATCCCTCTATGATTGTGTTCAGGAGTCCTTTATGCCTTAATATATGGCCTGTAAATTGCACTCTTCTTTTAACAATGAAACTCCAGAAGCTTCTCTTCTCACCTGCTCTTTCCAGAGCTACTTCGTTTGTGACCTTGACGATACATTTGATTTTGAGCATGCGCCTATAGCACCACATTTCAAAAGAATTTTGCTTCTGGTCTTCCTCTGTCCCGAGAGTCCATGTTTCACACCCATAGCATGCCACACTCCACACATATGACTTCAAAAATCTTTTCCTGATTTCAAGGCTGATGCTCTTGGATGTTAAGATGTTTTTCTTCTCGTTAAAAGTAGCCTTTGCTTGAGCAATTCTACTTCTCACTTCTGCCTTGCTCCTCCCATCCCTAGTAATATTACTGCCCAGATAAGTAAATTTATCAGCTTGTTCAAGCAGTTCATTGCCTACATGAACTTGGACTTTCACTTGATCTTTTTTGTCACATGCCATTACTTTTGTTTTTGCTTTATTAATTCTCATATTATGTTCTTCCCCCATAACTTTATCCATTCTATTAAGTAGGACTACAAGATCTTCTTCACTTTCAGCTAGGGCAGCTATATTATCGGCATATCTTATCGTATCTATTCGTTGGCCGTGAATTACTACACATGTCTGTGAATTTTCCCTTACTTTTTTCAGCACCTCTTCAATGTATAGGTTAAAGGTAACAGGGGATAGTGCTCAACCTTGTCGGACACCTTTCCGTATCTGCACCTCTTCTTGTTTTGTCCGTCCACGGATAACTGCTGTCTCGTTTTTGTACAGGTTCCATGTCATTTTTCTATCTTTATAGTCTATTCCTACTTTTTTGAGTATCTCAAACATCTTATCCCATTCAGAATTATCAAGGACTTTCTCTACATCTACGAAAGCTATGTATGTTGTCAGGTTCTTATCTAGTCGTTTCTCTATTATTAGTTTTAGAGCAAATATTGCTTCTCTGGTTCCTCTGTCTTTACGAAATCCAAAATGGTCTTCGGAGAGTGTAGCTTCGACTTTTTGTTTTATGCGCTTTAGGATAATTGAGGTTGCTATTTTAGAGGCGTGAGTAACTAGGCTGAACGTCCTATAATTTTCACATCTTGTAGCATTTCCGTTTTTGGAAAGGGGATCATAATGTCTGTAGGAATTTTACCCTGCTCGTACATGTTGAAAACAAGATTACACAACTCCTGATTCAGTTTTGCTCCTCCAGATTTCAGAAGTTCAGCTGGGATACTGTCTATACCAGGCGATTTGTTGTTTTTCAATTTTTGCAGAGCTACTTCAAACTCTTCCTTTAATATAGGTTCACCTATGTTGTGTACATCTACTTCTGTTTCTTCTTCCATGATGTTTTCAGACAGTTCTGGTCCGCTGTACAGTTTTCCTATTTATTGTTTCCATCTTCTTGCAACTTCATCATCGTCATCCAACATATTGCCATTTTCATCCATCACAGCCCTACACTTGTTTCTTCTGTCTCCAAAGAAATGTCTCACACATTTATAGGCCTTGTCAATATTTCCCTTTCTCATGTTGTCCTCAACTGAAATACAGAGATCATCAAGGTATTTTTCTCTTGCTTGTTTTGCATCTCTGTTGATTCTGTTTTTCAGACTCTTGTATTTCTCTTGGTCTTCCCTCTTCACAGATTTTTTTAATTTACTTCTTTCTTCCATCATATTTAGTAGGTCATTAGTGATCCATTCCTTCCTTTTCTCTGTCCTTTCTCTTCCTATTACTTCTTCTGCTGCTTCTAAAATACCAGTTTTTATTTTTTCCCTGCTGCTTAGGATGTCATTGCTGCCCTCTGTATTTGTTTTCTTGTCTGTTTCTAGTTGATAGTGCTTCAGTGTATTTTCATTTTTTAGGTTTGTCAAATCCTATTTACATGTACTTCTTTTTTTAATGTTCTTGAATTTTAGTTCAGTCGTCATCATAACGAGTATGTGGTCACTTTCCACATCACAGCCTGGATATGATCCGCTGTCCTTAACTTGGTTTTTAAATCTTTGCTTCACTAATGTTAAGTCAATTTGATATCTGTTAAAGTCACCAGGCATTTTTCGAGTATATCTTCTTCTTGGATGACGATTAAAGAAGGTATTTGTAATGCAAGTTTATTTCTTTCGCAGAATTCTACACGTTTATCCCCTCTTTCATTTCTTAATCCTAATCCAAAGTTCCCTGCCACACCCTCTTCTTTACCTTCCCCAACAACGGCATTCATATCTCCCATGATGACAAGGTTTTCAGCTCCTTTAATTCTGCCAATTACTTCGTCAAGGTGGTCATACATCATGTCGATTTCATCATCCTCGTGTCCTGTAGTTGGCATGTATACTTGGATTATGATTGTGTCTCTTGGTTTAGTTTCCAATCTGACATAAATTATCCTCTCACTACGTTGAACAAATCCTTTTACTCTCAAACCCATCTCTTTATTGAGGATAATTCCCACTCCTGCAATCCTGGGATTGTCTTGTGCTGTCCCAGTGTGTATGATTCTGTAATCCCCTGACCAAAAGTCACCAGCGTTTGGCCATCTCATTTCCGAGACTCCCAGTACATCAATATCCATTCGTTTCATTTCCATTTTCAAGTTTTCCACTTTACCACATTTAAGAAGTGAGTTGACGTTCCATATTGCTATCCTTCTTACATTATTGCTTTTGCATTTCAGTATCTCTTTAGTTGTCCCCGCCCGGAGATCCGAATGGGGACTATTTTACCTCCGGCGAATTTAACCAAAGAGCTTCCCATCATAAGCTGTTGATACTTGCTTGCCGAAGTGGCCGAGCGGTTCTAGGCGCTACACAGTCTGGAACCGCGCGACCGCTACGGTAGCAGGTTCGAATCCTGCCTTGGGCATGGAGGTGTGTGATGTCCTTAGGTTAGTTAGGTTTAAGTTCTAGGGGACTGATGATGTCAGAAGTTAAGTGCTCAGAGTCATTTGAACCACTTTGTTGATACTTGGGATACCCGCCCGGATCTTTAATGGAGTGGTTTCCCCTTGCCTTCTCCATTCTATGCCGTTGGCCGCCTTGTGACTCCTCCGCCTTTATTAGCAGTTTCCCACCCCAAGGGCAAGAGAGTGCCCTTCCTTCTAGCCGCTCATCCGCCCTCCTAGAAGGCCGTTGGCACTTGATAGAAGGTAATCTCCTTGTCCCGGGAGATATTCGGCTCAGTAGAAGTATAGGTTGGAAATGAAAGACCCCGTAGCCCTCGAAACATAATAGCGTCAGGGTCGGAAAAGAACAAGAATTGGCCGAGGGTGGCCAAATAGGAAAGATAAAAGTGAGGAGCCTGCAAAGTATATCCAAAATAAATGTCGCGGAAGACTGCAGAGGTTTCACCGCGCAGTAGATAGAAAATGCTGAACTGGATATTACGTTTTGCAGAGTTCAGGGTTATGACAATGCCGTGTCAAAGTCAGATGTATATGGAGAAGTACAATGAAAACTTCGAAAAGTCAATCCAAAGATTCTGTTGTCCGTAAACTAATTATTCCTTAAACCTTTGCGGTGTTCGTGCATTTCATGTGTTCCGTCTGGCGTCGTCTGTTTTGGAACTGTGGAGAAGTTGTATTTATTGATTCTCGTCTTCTTCGTAGAGATGGAATTACTTGTAGGGAATAAAAAGCAGGTAAAAGTTTGAAACGAGTGTCTGGTACTCGCAGGAATGCTCATTACAATTCAGCTAAAGTCGTAAAAGAAAAGTGGAAACAATTGTGAGCACCGTGGAAGATACGCAACATCCATTCGAGGGGAACCTGATACTAGATATACAGAAACCTTGTTCGTTCCAACTGTATGTGATTTTACTTTTTTCACCTACATCAACTTTTGGCGCACGATGCTGGAGTAAGTAAATTTAGTCCAACAATATCGACAGTCTCCAGAAATGACTTTGGATAAAGGACTTACCAAATTAAAAACTCTGAATGAGTTTTTAGTGACGGAATTAATTACAATTATAGACATTTTTGTTACTTTTGATATTAAAAAAATGCAGTGATATCCACATGAACAGTGACCAACGTGGAAGAAGGAAGGTAAATAGAACACTTTTGAATGCATAGACCGTTTTATGCAAGAACTGTCACAACGATGCACGGCTATAAAAGAAATCAAAATTTTCCAAACTGCTGAAACAATATTTATACTTCAAGCTTCCAATGACGCATTGGCTGTAGCAGTGGAGAATTTGGAAGAAATTTACGAGTTTGATAAGAAACAGGTGCTGCAAGAAATGAAAAAGTACCATAGGCATCTGCGTGCAACCGATACGAGTGTGGGCGTTGGTACTAGATGGACAACCCAAGATATCATTCAGTTTGTAATTAAATGGGACTTACGTAAATCAGTAACTGCATTTCACTTACATTCCAGTACTTCTTGACGATTTGTGTCTTACACGTTGTCAGTCGCCGTTGCCAGTCACACGAAGCCAGAGAATTTTTTCTACACTAAAACTAACAAAGATCATCTTCGCTCTACAGCGAACCAGGAACGACTGTCCACTCTGTTCATTTCATCTACTGAAAGAAACGTTACAAATGAAGAAGAATTCGACGAAGTTATTGAGGATTTCAGTACAATAAAGGCACGAAAACATGTTCTACGATAATATCAATAATAACTGTTATCTCGTACTAAGGTTACGGAACGGATATCAAAATTGTAAAAGCTTAGTTTCCAGATATGTAGGATGAAAGGTAATTTCTCTATTCTATTCTTTATTATTTTTTTGCACCATAACTGATGGTTGCTGCTGACTTGTATTCTAAGTTTCTCACCCACATATATATATGTACACGGCCGGAAAAAAATGCAACGCCGTCAAGAAGAAGTTCATTTCCTTGAAAAGTGAAGTGACAGTGAGCTCATCATGTAGCACTTTATGATGACAAATCCATGTGACAGTAAAGGATGCTCAGACGGTCCCATCAATAAAAAGTATACCCCCCTGTGGAAGCAACGCAGGCCTGTATTCTTGCGCGCAAACGATCATAAAGGCGCCGAATGGCATCCTGCTATAGGTTGTCCCAAGCATCTTGCGCCTTTTGTTGCAGTTCGGCAGACGTTCTTGTAAGTCCTGGAGAAGCATTAAGTTCCCGCTTTACCATGTCCTACAAGTGTTCAGTTGTCGAAAATCAGTGCAGTTGTCGTATGACTGAAAAAGCACATCACTTTCCTGTCGTAGATCTCCCAGGAGCACAGGGATAACAGCTTGTGCAAAGTAACGGTCACTAGTTACTCTACCCTGCAGAAACACCAGGTGGGACTGCGAATTGTAACTAATGACTAGAGACCAGATTATATGCATCATAAAAATCTAAAATATGCTTGCAGATATGCATGAAAAATGGTTCAAAATACATGAAAAGTGTCGAAATATGCAAGATCAAATGATAAAAAAACGCAGTACTAACTGTGTGCATTATATCTCAAAGTCGAACCTGTGCATATCAATTACGAGGAAGAGCGCCGGCCACGCGAGAAGTCGGTACGTTTAGAACACTGATATGATTTTCTGAATACTTTCTGGTAGATGTTAGGAACGGGGCCTTTCTGGGATTATTTTCTAAAAATTTACAAAATGGGGACGCGTACCATTTTCGAAGAATTGTTCCTTATTTGCTATTGTTGTCGGTAACGAGCGAATGCGATGCGAGTGAGTCGCAGCAAAACAATCGATATGTACAGGACCAACTTAGAGATGTATCGCAAGCAGAGGGGCACACTCAAAAACTCCATAATTTTTTATTTAAAAAACAACACACAATCATGAATTTTTTGAACATCATTAGCTTTTAATTAATACTATTGGACCACAGCATCATTTACAATTTATTTTACATTTTTCTACTATTGTAAACATAAACGACAGTATTCCAAATGTTCAGTACTAAGATTGTGACTTCGATCATTCAAAACATTTTCATAAGCAGGAAAGGACCGTTCTATATCAACGGGGATAACTGGGCAGTATTTCAGTTTGGGTGCAATGCTGGCACTTATTGTTTCTGGTAAAAGTTCATCCGTGCCATTAACAAAACTATCAATTTGGTACAAGGGGTTCCAAGCCTTGATTATTGTTTAAAATGTTTTCAAACTTTTTTAAAGTTTTCTTGGGAATACGTCCGACAATGACGAGTTCACTAGAATTATTTATTTATTAACTGAATAGATTCATTCAACGCCAAACCTTGAGTTTCAAGCTTTTTAATACATGCAGGTATATGGGGAAAATGTGTGCAAATCACAGCAATGCCTTTTTTAATAACGGAGTCATTAAAAGCTTCCTTGCATTGGCCAAAGCCCCTGCACTATCGAAGTCGTTTACCAACCCTCTAGCGGCCTCGAAATGTTCATTGTAAAACAACACAGCTTCGACCCACGCACCCTAACGAGTTACCACTGGTTCTTTGTAGGGCGTCATGCGGGCAGAAGCCTTTAGAAACACTTTCTTTGTGGATATAATAAATTTAATTACATTCACAAACATGGGATGTACTTCTTCAGCAAGGCGATGTACTTCCTCAGCAAAGCACGCCACATGAATCAAATTGGGATGAAATACTGAGAGGGCTTTTACTACTTTGATCATGTAGGGGACACACCTGAAATAAACACTAAACATCCTTTCCCTTTTTAAATTTTCTAACCTACCTGCCCGATTAAGGGATCTGATATTCCACGTTCCAACCTGTAGAACGACAGTTTTCTTTCTCCTGATAACAACGTCCTCCTGAGTAGCCCCGGCCGCTGAACCGAATGGTGGACTATTTTACCTCCAAGATGTTTTACCCAAAAGGACGCCATCATCATTAAACCATACAGTAAAGCTGCATGCCCTCCGGTAATATTACGGCTGTAGTTTTCCCTTGCTTTCAGCTGTTCGCAGTACCAGCACAGCAAGGCCGTTTTGGTTATTGTTACAAGGCCAGATCAGTCAATCATCCAGACTGTTGCCCTTGCAACTACTGAAAAGGCTGCTGCCCCTCTTCAGGAAACACACGTTTGTCTGGCCTCTCAACAGATACCCCTCCGTTGTGGTTGCACCTACTGTATGGCTATCTGTATCGCTGAGGTACGCAAGCCTCTCCACCAATGCCAAGGTCAATGGTTCAGATACGGGGGTGGGGGTGGGGGGGGGGGAGGAACGTGGTATGCAACCGGTATTTGCAACTCCCTCATGCCCCCACTAGATATTTCTCCAGTATTTGTAATGCATTCTGTCTCGATGCCAAGTCATGGGTTCTGCAATATATCGACTGGGCTATAGGTGAAGATTGATTGAGAAGGATCACAAACAGTAGGTGGTGTGCTGATTGAAGTCGTAAGAAATGTACACAGGCTTTTCAGATCTCTAGTGTTACGCTGCCCGCCAGAAACACTGTCTGGGATTTGGAGTCAACTCTTTCCAATCATTCACATACCTGCCTTGGATCCTATGGAGAAGTTCTTTAACGATTACAGCCACTAGTGACTCATATTTCTGGCACTCTCATACCTTGAAACGAGTCACCTCTTTCGAACCTATCTGCTACAGTAAAATTTCAGATAGTCCATATGCCTCTTGCAACCGCTGCCATTTCTGCAACTTTGCACATGTGATCTTTCCAATTTAAGTAGGAACTGAGCAGAAGTCAGAGAGAGCTGAATCTACCCCCTTCTGCAACCTGTGTAGAAACAGAGTGACCTGAGTCAGTGCGACAGGACCGTGTTTTGATCATTTGGTGGAAATGGGAACAAGTTGTCGTTGCTCCACCAACAGTGTATGATGTGTAAGGTCAGCACCATACGGAGCCTGCTCCTGCAACACGAGGTAGTAACAAAGACAGTACAGGAACTGGGAGAAGGACGAGGATAGTGCTACAGCATTGTGCTGCGTCCCCAAACTACATACGGGTGCTGCAGTCCGAAGCAGATTCGCATCCCTCGGGATCCATTCACATCTATTGCTCCAACATGCTATCATCGTTACTCTGTACCATCCAACAGAGAAAAATTACAAACTATGAAAGTTCCACTAACTTCATCCAAAAGGGAACTCGATAACATTTATACTGCATCTCTCTCCTCCCATACAACGAAAACAAATACCGTCTGCATGCCGGCATCGACCACATGTGACGATCCTACTAAATATACAGGTGTTGATCCTTTCGACAACATAAGGAAACTGGAAGAGTTTGGCAGCATTGTGGACCATTTCCAAACTGCAAGCCAATGGTGGTTGACGACCTCTACATTTAAACTCATCTGTCACAGTGACTGAAAAGGTGATGGCTCTGCGTTCCATTTTGACTGATTCCGCATATTGCAGTCATGTACGCTATCACTGTTTCGGTGGTAGCCATCCCCAGAAGGTATTGCCCCTCCACCAAAACACTTTCTCCGTCTGAGACAATCGATGTCAGTCAGTCATTATGCCGTGCCCAACAGCTTAGCAGTGGATGGATGGGATGGAAAAGACATCGTCGATGTACTGTAATAATAAACATCACAGTTGATAGTGCAAACAGTATTAGAAATTTTACAGTAATTTCAACACCGACCAATGTTTCCCGATTTCAGTTTCATAGCTAAACCGCCGATTCTGGACTTTGCGAATGTAGACAGATGACTGTGCAGTACGCCCATTCACTGTTAATTCTTGAACATATACATTATCAAAGTATACCAGACAGCGCTCGACATATTTTTAGCACCTCGAGCATAGTGCATAATTTATGATCTATCTCTCTGGGAGTCACAGAGCATTCATGCAGTCTTAGAATACAATTAGAGACTGTCTTTGACCAACCAACTCTGCAGTACTGTTACCAATTTAATCTGCAAGTGACCAGAAGTAGACCACTACATTCCACGACTCGTGAATGAATGGACCTTGCCGAATCCTATCCCATCCAAGTGCACAAGATTTCTCTAGATGCGCCCATGTGGAGGAGGTTAGCACCCCTTATCCATGTATAGTAACAGATATGAAAGTGCTGTAATAGCAGATGATTAAGAAGAACAAGAAATGGGTGGTTTTTATGCCTGATGGAAGTCAAGGCGGATGGTTTTCGAAGGATTTTACGTAAATCAACGACGTAAAGTATTGTTCTAGTGTCTTGGATCAGTACCAGGAAGGTATTGGTGAGTGAGAACATAAACACACACACTCCTAAGGCTACGTGGTTCTGCACTCAAAACAGGCTTTAATGTTAGATCGCTTAAGTTTCTGACCTATCAGTCATGTGGAATGCAGCGCTGTTAATATTCCACTGTAAGAAATATATTTCCAGCGCATGACATACATGTTTCTTGCAGGTTTCTCAACGGTAAACTATGGTAACAAACAGTAAAACAAAAAAAACTACTTCCTTAAAACAGCAGCTCTGTGTGATACGTGTGCAATATAGCTTTCCAGAGATGTATAGCGTCCACTGCTCACATTCGATCATGGTTCAGAAATTATACTATACCCGAATCAGTCCTAGATAAACTGATCAGCAGCGGCATCCGACATGTGAAATTACATGTTCTGCCGCCACTAACTTTGTAAACAGCACACCTGTCAAGCAGATGTATACACGGGGATTGCAGTGTCTCACAAACACTTATCGCTAACGTAGAATCATCTTAGTTATGAAACTGAAGTCTCGATTTTATACCCAAGATGCGACAGGGGAATGGAGTACATTGAATACATCTTCGTTCTTTTAGAGCAATGTGTCAAAACAGGATAGTCACGTTTCATCACACATGAGATGTGAACCCTATGATGACCGAGAGGTTTGCTGTTCTTGATCGCGAGTAGACAGTGCTCTAAGTCACAATCAGGGCACTTGGTAGTATACAAGCGAACGCAGGCAATGTCACGCGACCGTTGCATCATGGAAGAACAGCGGAAAAAATTACCTGCAGTAACATCCCCCTCTCTAGAATGCATCATCAGGCTGCCATTAAATAATATGTCATTACAGCTCCATCTCAATCGATCACTCCGTCTTCTCTCTCTCTCTGTTATCCTTTAATGCAGATGCATGTAAGTTTAGAGGCAGATAGTTCTTTGTTTTCCAAAATAGCGTCAAATACAGTAGTCAACTCGTGTGTATCACTGTTACCTCAATAGACATTGAGTAGAATGCTGCATCGACGGAGAAAAAGGTGACTGTTTCCCTGGTTGCCTTTGCTTCCATGTTGACGTTTCCTCAGATACCTCTTTTAATCACATACTTGTTCTGATGTAAAAGAATTGTTCTGCGCCAACCAGAACACACACAAGTGCTTCCTCAATTTCCCCACATTTCAGTGTATTTCCCTCAATTTATACGTATTTTCGCAATTCTATCGATTTTTTAATGTCACTTCCACCCATGCGATAATGGCATCACCTCTCATTCCGTGTTCTAAAATTCCTTGTCAGTGTAGTGCAGCTGCGAACACCTAGCACAAATGCGCTATTTTTCTGCCTCCACCCACATATTCCACATTTGCAGGGCGTTTGCACTGTTTTCTGTGTGTCTGTGGCTCACAGGACCTGGTTCTGCTGCTGTTGGACCCAACTTCGTAGAACACATCTTCGAACGTAACATGTGGTTGGTCCACCTGCAAGCCCTTTGCCAGATGTGACATGTTGTGGATCCACCTCTGAACATCAGTCTGGATATATAGTGCACTGCAGATCCAGACTTGATCACTAACTCGGACGTGGTATATTGTGGATCTGCATTCCAACATTGCTCCGGAAATAATACGTGGTGGATCCACACTCGAACACTAACTTGGGTTTACTGCGAGTCCTGGGAGCCAACCGCTAGCACCAAAACAGTGATAGCGTACATGACTGTAATATAAGGAATCAGTCGAAACGGAACACAGAGCCGTCAGGTATTCTGCACTTGTGACAGATGAGTTTAAATGTAGAGGTCGTCAGTCACCTTCGGCCTGCAGTTTGGAAACGGCTCACAACGCTGCCAAACTCTTCCAGTTTCCTTATGTTGTAACCGTCTTTTATTTAAAAATGGTTCAAATGGCTCTGAGCACTATGGGACTTAACTTCTAAGGTCATCAGTCCCCTAGAACTTAAAACTACTTAAACCTAACTAACCTAAGGACATCACACACATCCATGCCCGAGGCAGGTTTCGAACCTGCGACCGTAGCGATCGCTCGGTTCCAGACTATAGCGCCTAGAACCGCTCGGCCACGCCGGCCGGCCCGTCTTTTATTTAAAATCACCCAGTGTGTGTGGTGTGTTATGGTAGCAGCAGTAACAACATGATTTACAAAATGTCACGTCTAGTTTTCTGAGAGAGGCAATGGGTCAGAAAGTGTTAATGTCAGTTTAGAACTGGACACAAAACTTGAAGAAGTCGTGGCGGGAAAAAAACAAAATGTATGGCAGTGTACAAAGCGTGATACAGTAGGAAAAAAAGCAATATTTCAAACGATACAGGGTCACAGGGAGCGTCTCTTGCGACTTAACAGTATAGTCTGTGGGATATGCTCATCCTCCTACAGTACAGGCGATGCAACTTTAAACTGATCTGTGCTGTGGATCGATACCTGTATATTTAATAGGATAGTCACATGTGCTCGATGCTGGCATGCAGGCGGTATTTGTTTTCGATATATGGGAGGAGAGAGATGCAGTAAAAATGTTATCGAGTTCGCTATTGGATGAAGTTAGTGGAGCTTTCATAGTTTGTAATTTTTCTCTGTTGGATAGTACAGAGTAACAATGATAGCATGTTGGAGCGATAGAGGTGAATGGGTCCTGAGGGATGTGAACCTTCTTCGGACTACAGTATCTGTATGTAGTTTGGGGACGCAGCACAATGCTGTAGCACTATCCTCGTCCTTCTCCCAGTTCCTGTACTGTCTTTGTTACTACCTTGTGTTGCAGGAGCAGGCTTCGTATGGTGCTGACCTTACACATCATACACTGTTGGTGGAGCAACGACAACTTGTTCCCATTTCCACCAAATGATCAAAACACTGTCCTGTCGCACTGACTCCAGCAGTTGCAAGAGGCATGGGGACTATCTGAAATTTTACTGTAGCAGATAGGTTCTAAAGAGGTGACTCGTTTCAAGGTATGAGAGTGCCAGAAATATGAGTCACTAGTGGCTGTAATCATTAAAGAACTTCTCCATAGGATCCAAGGCAGGTATGTGATTGATTGGAAAGACTTGATCCCAAATCCCAGACAGCGTTTCTAGCGGATAGCGTAACACTAGAGATCTGAAAAGCCCGTGTACATTTCTTACGACCTCAATCAGCACACCATCTACTGTTTGTGATCCTTCTCAATCAACCTCCCCCTATAACCTACACGATATATTGCAGAACCCCTAACATGGCATCGAGACAGAATGCATTACAAATATTGGAGAAATATCTAGCGGGGGCATGAGGGAGTTGCAAACACCGGTTTCATACCACGTTCCTTACCCAAATCACTTTCTAAATTCGGTAATTTTATGACGAGGTTGCAACGTAGGCGACGTGTAACCCCACTGTTAGCCTGATAATATACACTCCGGCAATCACCGTCTATATTCAGCATCACGGTATTTGTCTGGAAAAACCACTTCATTCATAGGTAATGCCGTACCACCGTTTATAAAGCTAGTATAGCTTTTAATGTGGATACTTGTCTGCACCTGTAGAACCAAGATTGCTTGTGACAGTAATATGGTCGTGTTTTTTAACATCAACGTCTCTCTTTCTAAGACAAAGTGGTAGCACTCGCAACAAAAACTTATGAGACATGTCCAGCCATCCCTGATTTTCTCTCAATATTATTTCGTATCACCAGCACTCATTTATTGGCAAAGTATTATACTTAGCAGTAGAAGGTGCGTGATAGGTTCGCCATGAGCATCGGGCATATAAAGTATGCATGTGTGTTCTGACATGTGCAAAGGAAATGACTATGTCCGGTCATAAGGAAGGTATGGATTTGACTTCAAATACTGTGATACCAAAGGGAAAAGTATGTCAAGTCATACGAATGGCACGGTATTTCTATTTCCTGGGCCACAGCCATCAACAGGGTGTATTTCTGATACTTCCCTCATTGTCGAATGTCGTCCAATTGAGAATTTTACTGTTGCAGCAAGGGTCATGAAAGGTGACTCGTTTTAACATATGAGAGTGCCAGAAATATGATTGAGTAGTGGTTGTATTCATTAAAGAAATTGTCAATAGGATCCAATGCAGTTATGTGCTTGAATGGACAGACTCGATTCCAAATCATGGACATCATTTCTAGCAGATAGCGTAACACTAGAGACCCAAGAAGCTAGTGTAAATTTTCTTACGACATGATCTACTATTACTGTTTGTGTTACTTCTTAATCAGTCATCGCCTATAACTCAGTGGATATATCGTGGAACCTCTGATATGGTCTCAAGACAGAATGCGCTACAAGTACTACAGAATTATCTAGCTGGGGCCGTGTGATGAAGTTGCAAATACCGCTTACATACTACGTCCCTTAGCCGAATCACTTTCAAAATGCGATAATTTTATCACGAGGTTGCACCATGGGCTACGTGTTTGTCTGATAATACACATTCCTATGATCACCGTCGCGGTACTTGTGCAGAAAAAATCCACCTCATTCAGAGGTAATGTCGTACCTCGATTTGTAAAGCGGTTATAACTTTTAACATGGATCCTTGTGTGCACCTGTAGAACCAAGATCGCATGTGACAGTAACATGCAGTAGTTGTTGGGATTGGTTTTTTTTAACATCTGGCCGATTATGTCTCTCTTTTTAAGACAGCAGTAGCACTCGCAGGAAAAACCTAAGAGACATGTCCAGCCATCATCGATTTTCAGTCAGTATTATTTCACATCATAGGCAATCAGCTGCTGACGAAGTATTATGCTTAGGAGTAGGGGATTCATGATATGTTCACATCTGAGCATCAGGTCTATAAAGTATGTGTTTGTGGAAATGAAATTACTATGTTCAGTCATAATGAGGATATGGATTTGACTTGGAGTACTGTGATAGCAAAGGGAAGAGTATGTCAAGTCATAAGAAAGGTATAGATATTTCTATTTCCAGAGCCACAGCCTTCAGCAGGGAGTATTTCCGATACTTCGCTCATTGTCAAATGCCATTCAATTGAGACCACGACCATAACATTTAATTGTAAGTATAATGATAAGACATATATGTTACCGGTTTTCTGGAATGATTCCGTGTATGCATGGCCTGTGGTGGGAATGATTCACATTTCCCGTTAACGGCAGCAGCCATCCGAATGCAGAGCCCTGTTGGAGTGTAGGAATGTATCTGAGTTAACTTTGCCATCGACTAGACCGAATAGCGACCCAGCACTTAATATGTGTAGGGTGGCTTTCGTGATCATATGGGAATTTGGGAAGATTGTGTATGGAGGTGTGTTTGCGCTGGACTGTTATTCCCTCCCACGTAAATTGTTCGGTCGACTGCTTCTGTACATATTGCGCCTTTATTTAGTTGAGAGAAGATCGATTGTGGTGTGTGCATCTAGCATGTGGAAGACACGTTCGCCTGTTCTCTAGACATGGGAAAGACCTTAGTTGGCTTGGAAATTATAGGGATGATTTGGAATCTGTTACATCACCAACGTCAGTATTCGAGAAAGAAAATATCAGTTTCCTCATCTGTTTCTAGTTACTCAGTGGTCTACAGCCCGCTGCACCTCGCTAAAGATTGGGGTTTGTAGAGAAATAATTTACAGTCTGTATCTTGGGAATTATGTTGCACTAGCGATCGGTAGGATGCTGCCTAGTGCTTGATATCGAGAAGTACCACGAAAATGGTATAATATTATGACAAACCACGCAGAAATACGTGTGTTCTTGTAATCCTGAGTCTGGAGATGTGCGTAGAAAAGCGAGCAAGCAAGGAAGCAGGTTCAGAGCTGAAACAGTAACGTGTTTGTGCTGAGGGGAAACGATCCCAAATTTGTAGAACAGTTCTGAGAGCGACTTTGGTCCGCTGAGGATGCTATGATGTAAAAGAGATGATTTTGTATGGCAGAGGATATGGATACACGGTGATATATTGCTGGGTTGGAGATCGGTTTCTCGCTCTAATATTCAAGCTCCTGTCCTCAGTGGGAGAACAGTGTAATTGAGTAAGAGTCATTCCATATTTGACGATATGTGTGGCACTTTGCGAGGTTTAGTTGTCGTTGAAATATGGTGGTCAGTGTAAAATAGTTTTTGCCGCTGAATGTCATGTCTGTAGAAAGAAAGAAAAGACTGATAGTGCTTCCCTAGGATTGAGGAGCATCGTGACATATAGCCGGTGTGAGTGTAGCCATACCATAATTTTTTCGGGTAATGTACTGATATAAAAGATAACTGCACTGTTTGTGTAAAATGTGTATATATTGGGAATGCAATTAGAAGTTCCACCTTATGCAAGACACCTTTTTTGTTTTGTTTCACCCATAAATGTTTCAGCAATTTTGTTCTATGGTCAGTGGGTTCAATGTTTTAGTTTTAACTGTAAATTTGTTGTTACATATTAACACTTGTGTTGTTTGCAACATTATGTAGAAGTTGCATTTATAACTTAATTGACGAAAAGTGGGTGTAAGCGTTAGTTAACATACCTTATGTGATGTTATTGTCCATTTATTTTGGTAGCTATTCTGCTACACAATATACAAAGTGCTGAAACATGTATGGGTGAAACAAAACAAAAAAGGTGTATTGCATAAGGCGGAACTTCTCATCCCATTTTCTTAGCAAGCACGGAGACAACAAGAAGAACTACACCACAAGATGTAAAGTTACTGTGACTTACGTTGTGTAAAATGTGTATATATTGCATCGTAAAGTTACTATCGTTTATGTTGTGGTGTGAGTAGAGAGGATGACTTTCTGTCCTATCGTGAGGGAAGTATAGATTCAGCACATCGATTACTGCGAGGGTATGAGAGAGATTCCTTACATGGAAAATTATATCCACTATAGATACTGAGATTTGTCCAGAAGCACAGTCGTCAATAGGAGACATTACCTGTTCATTGCTTGGTGTCAGACTGTAGCAGCAATCGCAATATTTACTTTCAGTTACACCTTTTAATATCTTCCTGGCTTTCAATATTCTTGTGAGTCTCATATGTATTTGACAAATGTAATGCACTTCGTGGGGTTTAGTTGTCGGTGCAATATAGCAATCAGTGTAAAATAGTTGTTTGTCATTGAAAGTCACATCTGCAGAAAGAAAGAAAAGGCGCACATTGCTTCCACACCAGCTGCATCAGTAATTCGATAAGAGCCAATCATAATGCTCGATTCATCCTTTGTGTTGGGATATAGGAGTCTCTAAATGGTGGTGAGAACGATTGCGTATATTGAAAGCATGAAGGGTATCACGTTAGGACCTCTGGGAAGACTGTATTCGTCGTTATTCTGCGCTATCTTCGTCAACTGGTTCTGTTAGGAAAAGAATTTCCGTGCATACCAGCTGAGACATCACGAAAACTCCTGCAAAAGTGCAAGTTAAGTATTTCTGGGGCACTATGCAATATACTAGAGTTCAACTTTTAGATAGCCATGTGGCTTCAGTATAACATTGAGAATGTTGTTAGATGCACTTGTGATGGTATGTAGCTACGTGCAGCGATGCATCAGCCACACATCATGCATCGACCATTACAATCGCTCGGGAGAAAGCAGCTTGTGCTATTCCGGAACGGATTTCTGCAGTGTCGCTCAGCAATAAGCTCTTTGCTGGACCGCAGATAGAGGGAGGGTTCATGGCAGCAGCGGTGAACATGCGCGTGCAGCCCACCTTGGAGCGTCTGCGCTTTATATATAGGTCTTTGCTCCCGTTCGGTGGCGTCTTCAACAGTGCCTAGGTGAACATGTATTCCAAGAGGAATTTCTCAGGTGTTAGGTATGAAAGGGATACCCTCACCTCACGCATGTGGGACCCGAACAGGCGCCTGTGTATGTGGTTTGGCAGCTGATGGCACTGTCCCTTCGCAGGGTTGTTGGTGCATCCCGACTTCTGGGAGTGTGTGCGGTCCAATGGACAGAGGGTGGTGGGCAGTGTCGGTATGCGTCTGTTACATTATTTTGAAAGTGGGTCTGTAGGCTGTGCTGTGCGCTATTTGGACAGTTTACAAGTACTGAGTGTGTCTACACATCACTGTGCTGCATTATTTAGGAGCAATTTGCAGGTCTGTACTGAAATTATTTCGTCAAGTTAGGAGTTGTTTGGGTGCCTGCAGAGCGTTATTTAGGAGTAATTTAAGGTCTGCAAACTGTGTATTGTGACCCAAAGCATGTGTTTTGTGTCAGTGTGATAAATATACTCCATCCCTAAATAAATTGTTCCAAAATAAATAAAGTACACTCCTTCCAGGTCAATCTGTGTGACATCAAAACTAGATCGAGCTAGCGACCATACGTGTAAATTTTGAAAATATTGTAAACATAGAGCGAAAATATGCATCGTCACTAGTTTTTAGTTAAAATATGCAATAACCAGTGAAGAGGAGTCGAATATGCAAATGGATATGCAAGATGCAAATGCATATAATCCAGTTGTGTATCGTGTCCGGTGTGTCGTGAGCGAATGCACTCTGGAATACGCAACTGACCAGGTCCACGCCACACACGTGTGCGTCCATCACCCGCACACAGACAAAAATTATTCTCTTTAGTGACGACAATACAGCGCTGCTCTGCTCTCCAGTCAACTATTTTACGACACTCAGCATGCACACTCCCTGGTACAACTGAATACCGTACATTAAGGTGTTGCATTTTTCCCGGTAGGGTGTATTAGAATTACTACAGTATAGAGTACAACTTCATCTATTTGCCAGCCACTACATCTATGTTATTCATTTTTTACAAAGTGTAGACACAATTACATCAGCTTCTAAGCAGACTGGGGCCTCATTTAGTTTGGCCACCCTGTACCTCCAACGGACTTTGTTCGCCACTGCCCCTCACGTAAGCAACAGAAAACTAACCGGTATTAAACGTAGCTTGTAATTTCTAGAAGCTTTTGCCATTTCAGAGACTCTCATTTTGATGCTACCATTCTTGATTCTCAGAAAGTTAGCTGTAAACTTTGTCAAGTGATATATGTAGAAATATAAATGCTTTTACCAAAATGCATTTTGAGGGTTTGATCTCCTGTTCTTTGGATCTGCACCTGCCTGATTCGTCGAGATAGCATAGTGGTGAAACTCTAATGACGGGGAGTGGGTGGGATAGCGTTCAAAACCCTGCACAGCCGTCGAGATTTAGGTTTACCGTGGTTTGCTTTTCCTACGAAAACGCCAGAGACGATTTCTATCCGTAACCTAGTCCTATCCGAGCTTGCTCGCCGCCTAACGACGTGGTCGCTGACAGGAGGTTAACCCCATAATCATTCACTGAAAGGTTTTACGTCCAGGTGAAGGTTGATGCGGAGAACTTGTTAGAGCAAATGGTACCGGGATTCCAAACAGAAGAGGTTTTGCCAGAACCTTGTTTCATCTGTAACTTTACTAGAGCAGAAATAAGATCTTACATTGACTGATAAGTCTTACAAACTATTTATAAACTCCAGCATTCATGAAACTGTTTTGTCACATCCAGAATACGTCTTGTAATCGCTCATAGTAGGATCGCCCTAGCACGTTTTCCATTATTTACGAATATCGTTCGCATTATTTCTACATTTCCTTCTGTTTCAGCATCGGCCAAACGAGGGATTACTACAGAGCTGTAATGAGACAGATAAACGGGTGAGTATCTTTATATGTCGTGTCTCTGATATTTCGCATAAACAGCTTTATAGACTGCGCGATATTGGCCATCACTTAACGATGTATAAAAGAAAGTTTTCACCGTAGTACGCTGTCGAGAACATCAGGATAGCAGAAGGAGTTAACATCATTAAATTGTCGTTCTTATCTTTTAGCGCAACTCTGAAAAAGAGTGAGCAACGGAAACGTCAAAAGATTTTGAAACCGATATATGAAGGAATCACGACAATGTTGTCATAAAGTGTTATTTTTACAGTGAAGGAACGGGAGTGAAAAGGGACCCCGAGAACTTGTCAGAGGCCAGGAAGGGCGCGGAATAACGTTAGCAGTAGATTAATAAGAATTTTCTTTACTTTCTTTTACTTTCGACTGCAACCTTTGCTACAAAAAGCCAATAAAATTAATTTAAAAAAATTCTTTTACTTGCAAGGAGTGGTTCACAGCGGGAGGATCGATGTTATCCATACTAATATGTAAATGCGAAAGTTCGTTTGTCTGTTACCTTTTTACGACAAAACCGATGAAGCAGTTTCGTTGTAATTTGGTATCGAGGTAGCTTGAACGCCGAGGAAGAACACAGGCTAATAAAAATTCGTAAAAATATCGATCCCTAATAGGGTGAAGTAATGAATGGAACTTTTTTTACTTCAGTGAACATAAACCGTGTTTAAAAAGTATTAAATTTGCGTCATAACGTATACGTCGTATAATGTACAGCTACTTCAATAGCACAGTGTGTAGATACGCACCCCTGCCCATGCTCCTCCACATGCACGGATCGAAAGAGTACGTGAGTGTGCCACCACGTCATGCATTCTCGCAGTTTAGGGGGGGGGGGGGGGGAGGGGGCGGTGAATGCACACCGCTCGACGTGCTTACCCGAACAGGCAGACACGTGACAGCAGCTGAAGTTATTGCACATGCAATACCTCACTCACTCGCCATCACTCATCACAACAGAAGTACCGATACGCGACCACAGATGCAGGTAACAGCTACAGTCCGATTAAAATTACTCGATAGTTCACACTACAGGCATTGCAGCTGCTTTGCTTATATCAGAGCGCTCGACGTCATTACTGAATCGTTAGCCATTGCCAAACTGCTTTCACTAGCAATTCCTTATCCGGCATTTTTTCTTGATGTGTTTGGATTCTGAATGGTCTGGCACGTTTATTTGCTACAGACACACACACACACTCATATATATATATATATATATATATATATATATATATATATATATATATACAAAAACAAACTAACTAACAAAATTATGCTAATGAAATACGCACACATCATGCAAAGCACTAACCAAACACTGCTGCATACAACTACTCAAGACATGATTCAGCATCACATACACAGTTATCATATCACAGAAATTGGCTTACACTAGATAAACTTCACACGACATTCCGTGAAGCCGAATTTTTTGCAGCTGCAATTCATCATTTGACTGGTTTACCATATTCGTCAATATAGCACCCGCACGCAAATGCCGTAGCACCGTTGTTAGTAAATGACATGATGTCTACAAGGTCGTTGGTGTGATCTCGTCGAATATACCGATTTTTTTTAAATTTCTTAATCTAACAAAAAGAGTATTATTATTATTTTTATTCTATTAATTGGTTTATATACATTTTTTTTATTTTTCATATCTAATTCTTTGTCGTGTCATTTTCATCGTCGTATTGACCCTTTTATTTGCCCTTGTTTTTCTTCCTATCATTCTTTTTTGTTTGGAATCTGCCTATAATCTTCAACGAGGAGTGCCCATCGGTTGGTAACACGGCAGCTGGTATAGCCAGTGAGAGGATAGTTTCGGTTAACCAATGATAGCGAGAAACTAAAGTTCGCTTTTAGCGCTGAAACTGAACTTTCTATGTCTTGCATTTGCTCTTAAAGGTTAGCTTTAATTGCCATGAACGGAGCTATCTTGTTGTCCGCCATTTTCTCGGATACATTGCACATCACGAGGTTGTCGTTAAGTTAGGATATCAATTTAATTTCAGGGCTGCAAAACTCGTCGTCTGTCGCAGTTCACACATTGGGCACTAAAAATCAGCAGTCGACAGAGTAACTCGCAGTGGGCACTTCCAACATTGCTTCCCGTTACACATTAACAGTATTCATGCAGTGACCCGCCGTGTTTGTGTGTCACTTACAACCGAACGGTAGCCGGCAGCCGATGTCGCAACACTATAGTGCAAATGACAGACGTCAACCATTAAGTAACTCTAGTCGGACTATAGTCATCTATACGGTGATGTAGGTTAAGGTCCCAAATATCACACCTTGCAGCAATCCACCATGGTGGGCCAGCAGTTGCGAGTAAACGACGGAAAACAAATTTGAAGTTTCGCATGTTGCTCTACAGCTTTGGATAAGGAGCAGTGTAACAGACTGATTGTGCAGCGTAATGGTTAACGTACAGGACGTATACGCCAATGGTTGTTCGAGCCGTGATAAATATTTTGACAATTTTTGTTTTATATATTTATCGAAGTGAGTTTGGTCATTATTTTCATTCCATTGTTTGGGTTAAATGTAATTTTCCTTATTTTTACTGCTTTGTCACTTCATTTTAATCATCGTAGTTTCATTTCCTCTCGTTTTTCTTCCTGCCATACTTTGTCCTCTTTGACTCGTTGTTAATGTTATTTTAATTATTTTTGTATACTAACTTCTATTTATTTTTTCCGTTTTATCACTCTGTATTTTTGTCCATGTTACTGCATTCATTCTGTTCTTCATTTTTCTTGAGTTTCGTTTTATTTATAATCCCGTCTTTCTTTTAAATCTTCATCTGCGTTACTTTATCTATAGTGCAATAAGAATGTATGTTTTAAATGTTTGTTTGACGATTACCATACAAAAAATGTACTTCCTGTTACGAAAATACAATTCTGAGCCGTTGCACAGTCAATATAAATAGATTATTACGTCTTTTGTTCTTTGTCGGCCGGTGTGGCCGTGCGGTTAAAGGCGCTTCAGTCTGGAACCGCGTGACCGCTACGGTCGCAGGTTCGAATCCTGCCTCGGGCATGGATGTGTGTGATGTCCTTAGGTTAGTTAGGTTTAAGTAGTTCTAAGTTCTAGGGGACTGATGACCACAGAGGTTAAGTCCCATAGTGCTCAGAGCCATTTGAACCAATTTTTTTGTTCTTTAACCGGCGAATCGGTAGTTTCAAAAATGTTATGATAGATAAATAAAATGAATTGCATTCACATACACAAATATTCCAAGTGGTAAAAGAATGGTAGGAAAAAAAATGTGAGCAACTGGAAAAATTGATATAGCGATACAGCGATCTGACAAAGGAATTGGAAAAAAATACATTTAATCCAATTAACTGAATAAAAATAATAATCATTTCGATAAAGATTCAAGAATAAAAAGATTCTACCCCAGAACTTTCTGCTTGTGAGGCTGTGTGCTGTTATGCTGGGCAATCAGTCTGTTAAATATTCCTCATTCGAAGCTATAGAACACCACCAGAAATTGCGATATATTTTTCCGTCCATCGCTAACAAGCTAGGGCCCACCAGCCCAGGGTGAATCTCCGTATAGATGATTCCAAAAAGTCGAACCCACCGCTAGGGACTTCTCCTTGGTACGTTAATCTTGTTTCCAGTACGGGGTCCACTGCAGTCCGCATTTGGGAAACTAATTTTATTTAAGTTTACGGCCGGATGTCGTTGCTGCCGCCGTATCTGTGTTTCAGTAGGCTTATTTAGTTAAACATACTGTAGAAGAAGGATTGAGAAATATTTATACTTTTTTTAATAAAGAAAAGATTCACTTAGCTGTCAAAACTAGATGAAAATTCGAAGTCGAATGGTCAGTGATAAAATGAAAACGGGTTTTTTGACATTCTCACCCACGAGAGAATTAACATCTGGTAACTGGTTAACTGGTAGCGTGAAAGCACTATCTATATTCAGTCTATTTCTGTATTTATTTTTCAAAAAAGGTAAAATTGAGAAGAAGGATCGTTCTCAAAGATAGTTTGTCGAAAAACCCGTCAAATGCCTCAGTGGACAGTAGTTCCAGCAATATCTCTACCTGGATTGAGGGAAGTGATGTAGTGGCTAATGCCCTCAATTAACATTCGAAAGACCCGGGTTCAATTCTCGGGTCGACCATCCAGGTATCGGTTTTCTGCGGTCACCCAGATCACTAAATGTAAATGCTGGGGTCGTTGCTTAAAAGGGCTATGGCCGCTTCCTTCCCTCCCGTTCTAAGAAATCCGAGCATAGCTCCGCCTCATAATCTTACAAGGGGAGGCCGCCAATTGTGAAATTCAGATTCGATTCATACTGCGCATGATAAAAGCTCATGGCCAGAGGTGTAATGTGGCAAAGCACCAAGATGCACTTCTCAGCCGTTGTCGAGAAAATCGACAGTTAAAAGAAACCGTTGCGGCGAAATACTCTCTACGATTAATAATTTTCTACAGCGTCGTGGCGCAGCGGTAAGCGCTCGGGTTCGTAATCCGAAAGTCGCCGGATCGAATCTCACGCCATGCAACATATATATATATATATATATATATATATATATATATATATATATATATATATATATATATATATATATATATATAACTATTAATGAATTGCTTATATAACTATTAATGAATTGCTTATGGCCGCGAGGGATTAGCCGAGCGGTCTGAGGCGCTGCAGTTATGGTCTGTGCGGCTGGTGCCGGCGGAGGTTCGAGTCCTCCCTCGGGCATGGGTGTGTTTGTTTGTCCTTAGGATAATTTGAGTTAAGTAGCGCGTAAACTTAGGGACTGATGACCTTAGCAGTTAAGTCCCATAAGATTTCACACACATTTGAATTGCTTATGCATGTTGGTGAAGGCGGATCGCTCTCCAATTGTTCCGCCTCCATTTTTCCGTTTGTTTAACAGTGTGTACCGCCCGCACTGATTTTCGACGATGTTATAAGTTGCGCTAGGGACCGCATCTACCTTCTTCCGAAGTTAGCAGGCAACTACGCTGTTATGCGGCGGCTCGTTTCGGCCCATTCAACATCTGTCCTTCAAGTGTAACGAGCGAGTAACGGAGTTTATATTTCATACCTGCCACAGCAAATTTGTGTTCGTGGGGTTTCTATTCTAATTCGAACGTTTGACTTACGCTATACGTATTCGTTTCGGAATATCGTTTAACTATACGTGGTTAACATTATGAAGACAATTAATAACATTTGTGAAATACAACTTTGTTTGCGGAAAACATAATGATGTTCGAAGTCGCCAGTTTTTCCACGACAAACGACTTTCAACAACTTATTATATGCATAACTGTTGCAACTGATTTCCAGGAATTATATATATACGGCTGAGAAGTGCACCTTGGTGCTTTGCTACATTACACCTCTGGCCATGAGCTTTTATTATGCGCAGTATGAATTGAATCTGAATTTCACAATTGTCGGCCTCCCCTAGTTAGCCGTAGACGGGACGTAAAACACCAACAGTCTTTCCTTCTCTATTCTTGCGTCAGGACATTAAATGAGCAGAATCCAACCGAGTCGTTGTTGTGGATAGCCGTGTCCGAGAAACGACCAGCTCGACAAATTACGATCGAATTGTGTGTGGCATCTTATGTGTTTCCGCTATGGGCAACCAGTCTATGAGGGGTGTACACTTGCAGCCGCCTGGTACAGGCTAATTTTCAACATCTGGCAGACCGCCTTAGCAGCTTCTTTTGTACTATTCTTATTGTGTGTTACACTCGCTGACCTTGAAACCCTTGAAGCTTCGGATACTTTTGAGCTCGTCGTGGACCCTCGACCAGCACCAACGGCTCATTTCCACGCTGCCCACGGCCCGCAAATCGACCGTGGCCTCTACGTTGTTAACCGCTGGTCCATTCCCTGTGGATTCCGTACGATGTCGACCGAAGATGAAATATAGTTTCTTGTGGAAAAAAATGCTAAACACTCTCGACCGAGGATAGTTCGCGAACCACTTCCAAGCAAATCATGGCTTGTGTCGCGATCATTACTTAAGAAGAGCGAAGAATATTTGTGCTACATGTTATACAATAATTTGTTTGCCCGAAATCATCGATGAAATTGAGAGATACAACCGAAAACGGAGCATCAGTCTTCGTCATGACTATACCAGCTGTCACACAGCATTTCGAACAATTTATTTGACAGAGAAAAGCGGGATCAATATCTCACTGCCAGTACTGACCCGATTCTCCACCAAACGACCGCTTTCAGTTCCCTTACGTCCATCAAGAATCCGTGGACAATGATTTTATTCCTAAACCATGTTTTTGAGGTACTAACTTTAGAGATGAAGACATGTCCGGAACTGGTTTGAAAGCATGCAGTAATGTAACACTTTGAAAGACGAGTAGCTCGTGCCAAATTACGTTTTCCTTTGGATCACTTTTTGTAAAAGCTAAAAGGGCGGCCCTCGGACGGAAAGATCCATTTACTCTTATCTCACATCCACATTTCTGAGACACGAGCTCTACGGATCATCTTTCTCTATTTGGGCGTTCTGGTTGTAGACTGCAAAGCCCTTATAAAATGTTACACACACATTACACACTGTCAGTGCCATTCGCCTATGGTCTTAACCTCAGAGAGTTCCTTTTCCATTATAGTGTTCTGAAACATGTTCCGGAGCTCGCAATTGACTTTTATGAGTATACAAAAATAGCGTATCCTGATAGGATAGCCGGCCGAAGTGGCCGCGCGGTTCTGGCGCTGCAGTCTGGAACCGCGAGACCGCTACGGTCGCAGGTTCGAGTCCTGCCTCGGGCATGGATGTGTGTGATGTCCTTAGGTTAGTTAGGTTTAACTAGTTCTAAGTTCTAGGGAACTAATGACCTCAGCAGTTGAGTCCCATAGTGCTCAGAGTCATTTGAACCTGATAGGATAGTCATTCATCTGAGAAATGAAGTAACTGTTGAGCGAGGTTGCATAGCGGTTAAGAGAATGTAGTTGTATTCGACAGGAAAGAGGTTCAAGTACACTTTGAGCCTTCCCGATTCAGTTTTGCTACAGTACCCCTAAATCACTTCATTGCATTGTCTGTGGGAACCGCTTGCAGACTGTGCATTTAATCTGAGGATGACAGCTGCTGGTGGAAACCAATTACGGCATTGTCACATGCTCATGTGATTGTGCCGTAAAAAATATAAACAATAAAAGAAGTAAGTCAGTCACAATAGTCTTCAAGGCAGCATGTCACTTTTTCCAAAATTACCCTTGTTTACCATGTTGCTACTTTTGCGTGAAAGGAAAGATTGAATATTGCTAATGGAAGTGAGACATGAATTACTCATATTACAACATGAATAAAAAATGCATTCTTGTTTTAGATTTTTTTTCGTAACATTTCATCAACTGCTACATACCCTTTCCATTGCTAATAGGTAATGCAAGAATTTTCACAATGCTGTTGAAAGAAACATGGCTGCAGAGAATACCTGTAGTTGTAGCCAGGGGCACGTGCATGCTACCATGGGTGTCTGCCAATATTTATCAAAGAGCACTGTTTCTTCATGCCCTTTCAACAATTTACTTTTTATTCAAGTGAATATTTTTTATTAAATTGACGGTGTTGTCACGAGTAGTCCTCTCTCCCGTCTGGTAACAAACGTTTTTGTGGAAGGCTTTCAGGAGAGGGCAGAACTTAAACCAAAAGTCTTCTGGCGATACGAGAATACCAAATTTATGATGGTATTGGAGAAGGGCGGCTGTCTGCCATTTCTGGACATCTTGGTCAGACGGAAACTGGATGGATCACTGGGGCACTCCATATACCGTAAGGCCACACTTACAAACCTGTATTTGCAGGCGTCTAGCTGCCACCACCCATCACAAACCTTGGGCCTCGTTGGAGCGTTGCTGCACTGGGCACATGTTGTGTCTGATGGAGAAAGCCTTGCAAAGGAGTTGGAACACCCACAATCACTGTTCAAAGATAACGGATACTCTTCACATCAGATCAGCACAGCCTTAAGGAAGAAGAAACGTGACCACCCACAAGAGCTAGAGGAGAAGGAGCGGTTGAAGTCAAGGGCGTTCCTCTCGCGCATCGGCAGTGTTTCGAAAAAATTAGGCAGAATATTAAGGAAACATCATGTCATAGTAATGTTTCACCCACCTACAAAGACTTGTCCTCTTCTTGGTTCGGCAAATTACAATCTGGGATTGCGAAAGCTGGAATCTATAGAATACCTTGTCAGAGTGGCAAAACCTGCATTGGTCAGACGATGCACACCGGTCTTGAAAAATGCGTTGAACATGATCGCCGCAGTCGCCTTTTGCAGCTCAATAAGTCAGCCATATCCAAGCATTGCATTTCCTAAGGCCATTCCATGGATTACTCTGCCACGGAAATCTTGGGCTCGACAAGGTCCTTCTCGGATTCAATTATTAACTAATCGGTGAGAATACGTTTACCACAGTATCTTATTAATCGTGATAGCGACTTTCAACTGAATTAGGCGTGGGACCCACTGATTTCATTAATTTCTTCAGAAAGAAAACATTTTGTGACCAATGACACTTCTAGTGACATTTAATTTTATTAATTTTGACATCTGAATTTCATCTCCGCGAGTGCACATTCTGACAGAGAGCGCACAAGTAGTATCACATTACTCATGCGCCTGCGCGCCGTAGATGGAGTGGTACTCGAAGAGAGCGCATAACTCGTCAGCGGCTGCCTTTGCACATGCGTCTTCGCGCTTATTTTTGGTATATGGGTAGCAACGTGAACTAGCAACCTTGCGGAAAGCCCGTTACCGCTTCCGCCTCATGAAACTCCTGTCTGGCCAGACATGGGGATTGCATCCTTCCACCATCATCCACACCTACAAATCTCTCATCTGTGCTACCTCCACATCTTTTACACTGTCCGCAAGCTTGACCCCCCCCCCCCCCCACCCCCTAGTTTCATCCTTCCTCTCCACCCCCTGCCCGTTGCCGAGCCTCTATCGCTGTATCACTCCCTCTCTCTACCTCCACACCCTCCATCTTCTTTATCAGGGCAATTTCCAGCACCTCCCCCTCCTGGATGTTGAATTTTGCTGTGATGTCTACCCTTCCAGCTGCAGCTCGGCCTTGTCCCCCTCCCCCTCTCCAGAGCCCCCTTCTTTCCTCAAACCCCAAAAATCTCCTACTGACGCCTCCTCCTATTGCCCCATCTGCCTCACCTCAGTGTGTAGCAACGTCTTCAAATCCATCCTCTCCTGGCAAATTCCTCAACACTGAAACCAACACATCTACTTCCTGTTAACGAATGTGGCTTCTGTCCCAAGTTCTTCTCTGATGACCTGCTTCTGCACCTCACCCACAGCCTATTGCACCAACTCAACTCCCGTTAATCCGTTATTTTTCTCCCTCGGCCCGGAAAAACCTACGACCATGTATGACATTCCGGTCTCCTTTACAAACTCTAGACACATGATCTTCCAGTTAACTATGTCTGCCTTATTGCATGCTTCCTGTCAAATCGCCCATCCTTTGTCACTATTAACAGTACCAATTCCCATAACTTCCATCCCACTGCAGGAGTGCCACAGGGATCTGTCCTCTCTTACCTCCATTATCTTCTCTACACTGCCGATATGTACAAACCATGTCCACCTGTCTACCTCCTTCAGTATGCTGATGACACCACTTTACTTGCCCTCTACCCAACACTCCAGAAATCCAAACGATCCCTCCAAATTCACCTCAGTCAGTCTACCCCTTGGTGTAACGAATCGCTCCTCGAGACCAGCCCTTCAAAGCCCAGGCAATAATTACAGGACAAATCATCTACACCTTCCGCTCCCATGACTTCTCAACTATCCTATACAGCTCACTAACACACTAAAATATCTTGGACTAACCCTCGACCGACAACTAAAGTGAAATCCCTACCTACTAACCATCCAACAGAAAGCTCAGAATAGACTAAAACTACTGACAGGCCGAACTTGAGGATTTCACCCCTCCACTATTCACCACACCTCCAAAACGCTGATTCGACCCATCTCTTGTTATGCAAATGTTTCATGGATTTCCAACTCAGCAAATTTCTATAAATCACTCCAAATTCTCGAATGCCATGCACTCCATCTCGCTTTAGGCACTCATTTAGCTTCTCCCACCTGGATCCTCTACCATCTCATCAAATTTCCCCCCTCCCCCCCCCCCCACATCGAAAACCTGCAGCCGGCCGAAGTGGCCGTGCGGTTAAAGGCGCTGCAGTCTGGAACCGCAAGACCGCTACGGTCGCAGGTTCGAATCCTGCCTCGGGCATGGATGTTTGTGATGTCCTTAGGTTAGTTAGGTTTAACTAGTTCTAAGTTCTAGGGGACTAATAACCTCAGCAGTTGAGTCCCATAGTGCTCAGAGCCATTTTTTTGAAAACCTGCACATCGCATATACTGCCTGCAAAAAAGTCTCCAATAACCTCATTGTCTTCCCTCTGATCACTAACTGCGGCATGCTGCTGCACCTTCACCAACACATTCCTCTCTCCAACACTTTCACATTCTCCATATCCTATCCCAATACAACTTCAACCAACTCCCTCTCACAGACAATGAGATCCACCCCGATATTAATCCCTCCTATCAAGTTTTTAACTCTTCCCCACCTATCCCACTTCACATTAAGGTTCCACTCTCCTTTTCCTTCTGCACCCACCCTTATAACCTTTCGCCCTGTGCTACTAACCTTCCCATACACCATTACTCTGCTCACCCTCTGTCATTCCCAAGGTCTGTATTCCCACTATGTGCTTGACCTCCTACGTATCATCTCCATAGTTTCCCTATCTCTTTAACCCCCCCCCCTCCCCCCAAACCTCTGTGGAACATACTCTCTCAGCCCATAATACTTTTTCACTGACCCCAGACCACCACTATTTGCAACTTCATTGGCACCAAACCAGAATTCACTGGAGGGCAGTTGAAAGACTGTTATGTTTTCTGATGAATGCTGGTTCTGCCATCGTGCCTGTGATGGCCATGTGTTGATTAGAAAGAGGCCAGTTGAGGACCTGCACCAACCTGTCTGTGTGCTAGACACACTAGACCTACACCTGGAGGAGTGTGATTTCGTATGACAGCAGGAGCACTCATGTGGTTGTCCCACGCACTCTCACTTCTACACTCCTGGAAATTGAAATAAGAACACCGTGAATTCATTGTCCCAGGAAGGGGAAACTTTATTGACACATTGCTGGGGTCAGATACATCACATGATCACACTGACAGAACCACAGGCACATAGACACAGGCAACAGAGCATGCACAATGTCGGCACTAGTACAGTGTATATCCACCTTTCGCAGCAATGCAGGCTGCTATTCTCCCATGGAGACGATCGTAGGGATGCTGGATGTAGTCCTGTGGAACGGCTTGCCATGCCATTTCCACCTGGCGCCTCAGTTGGACCAGCGTTCGTGCTGGACGTGCAGACCGCGTGAGACGACGCTTCATCCAGTCCCAAACATGCTCAATGGGGGACAGATCCGGAGATCTTGCTGGCCAGGGTAGTTGACTTACACCTTCTAGAGCACGTTGGGTGGCACGGGATACATGCGGACGTGCATTGTCCTGCTGGAACAGCAAGTTCCCTTGCCGGTCTAGGAATGGTAGAACGATGGGTTCGATGACGGTTTGGATGTACCGTGCACTATTCAGTGTCCCCTCGACGATCACCAGTGGTGTACGGCCAGTGTAGGAGATCGCTCCCCACACCATGATGCCGGGTGTTGGCCCTGTGTGCCTCGGTCGTATGCAGTCCTGATTGTGGCGCTCACCTGCACGGCGCCAAACACGCATACGACCATCATTGGCACCAAGGCAGAAGCGACTCTCATCGCTGAAGACGACACGTCTCCATTCGTCCCTCCATTCACGCCTGTCGCGACACCACTGGAGGCGGGCTGCACGATGTTGGGGCGTGAGCGGAAGACGGCCTAACGGTGTGCGGGACCGTAGCCCAGCTTCATGGAGACGGTTGCGAATGGTCCTCGCCGATACCCCAGGAGCAACAGTGTCCCTAATTTGCTGGGAAGTGGCGGTGCGGTCCCCTACGGCACTGCGTAGGATCCTACGGTCTTGGCGTGCATCCGTGCGTCGCTACGGTCCGGTCCCAGGTCGACGGGCACGTGCACCTTCCGCCGACCACTGGCGACAACATCGATGTACTGTGGAGACCTCACGCCCCACGTGTTGAGCAATTCGGCGGTACGTCCACCCGGCCTCCCGCATGCCCACTATACGCCCTCGCTCAAAGTCCGTCAACTGCACATACGGTTCACGTCCACGCTGTCGCGGTATGCTACCAGTGTTAATGACTGCGATGGAGCTCCGTATGCCACGGCAAACTGGCTGACACTGACGGCGGCGGTGCACAAATGCTGCGCAGCCAACACCGCGGTTCCTGGTGTGTCCGCTGTGCCGTGCGTGTGATCATTGCTTGTACAGCCCTCTCGCAGTGTCCGGAGCAAGTGTGGTGGGTCTGACACACCGGTGTCAATGTGTTCTTTTTTCCATTTCCAGGAGTGTAATTTTGTGATTCGACCTGTTATGCCACCATTCATGGACAGCATTCCAGAGGGTGTTTTCCAAAAGAATAGCACTCGTTCAGTTACCACTGTTGCAGCCCAACATGCTCTACGGAATGTCAGCATGCTGCCTTGACCTCCTCGATCAACTCCAGCGTCATTGACGAACAGCATTAACCGCTCCTGTATTGACCAACCAAGTGCAACTGGCGTGGAACTCCATTCCACTAACTGACGTCTGGCACCTCTACACACTATGCATGCACATTGACGTGCTTGCAGTCCACATTCTCGCGGTTACACGCTTACAGTGACCTGTGATCCTACAATATTAATCACTAAAATACTTTGACATATTTATTCACGTAAAACCATTATTGCACATTAAGACGTATCCAAGTTATGTGCAGCCCACTGAAGCTACAGTGGGTGTTACCAATTGCACTCAGCAGTGTTATATCTGAAGTTTAGTAGCACAACAGAGAATCGTTTCTTAAAATGTGCGATTTGTTTAGTAACGATTGTGAGCTGTTACATGGTTAATATGTGTGGAATGGGAGCTATTTGCTTTTTTTTTTACATTTTGGTGTCGCACCTTACTCGCCTTGGAGGGAGTCTTTCTGCTCTGCTGACTCAATTATGCTTCTAGGCGCTCTCAGTTCGTGATATATTTTCGGATTTGCTGTCCCTACAATTTCCATGTGCTTGACACATTCTTTCACAGGCTATGTTCATTTATAGTGTATGATGTTTCTAGTCTCTTGTGTAGATTCACTGTTCTTTCCCACCTAGCTAGTCCAAGTTCAAATGGTTCAAATGGCTCTGAGCACTATGGGACTCAACTGCTGTGGTCATTAGTCCCCTAGAACTTAGAACTAGTTAAACCTAACTAACCTAAGGACATCACAAACATCCATGCCCGAGGCAGGATTCGAACCTGCGACCGTAGCGGTCTTGCGGTTCCAGACTGCAGCGCCTTTAACCGCACGGCCACTTCGGCCGGCAGCTAGTCCAAGTATCCATTTTAAATTTGTATTTTAATTTTTTTCTGTATCGTTATTTTAATTCCCCACAATGGTGTCGGGATGGCAACAGACAAATCTGCTCTTCAACCAAAGTATAGAAAACTGTATTTAAATATGGTTAAAGTACATAAAAGATGACAAAAATAGACGATGTTGACAATTTTTATGTAATATCATGCGACAATACAACTGATTTCAAATTTTTTTGTGTGCTGTATTTCAGACCCTTATCCAGGGCGGGCTGGCAGCAGCATAGGCGCTGCTCTTCAGTTGAGAGACATTATGTATATAACAGGAAGACATTTAACACAACATAAAGGAGAAAACATTATGGAACATAGATATAAAAAGGGGAAACATAATGGAAGAGAGGATACAAAAGGGGGTGACTGCAGAAATGGAGATAAAAATCTAAAAAAGTATTTTACACAAAAGAACCACACACTGTAAGGATTAAAAAAGCACAAGACAAAACACGGGTGCAGCATAAAAGTTGCAGAATGATTAAAACAGCCATGTGATGGGCATAGCACAGAACAATCACCTACGACAAAGAACAAACTGGGAGGATCTGCTAGGGGTACGGACACGAAGGAGAAGGGAAGAACGGGGGCAAGGGGCAGTGCTGGAGAGGGGGAGAGAAGGGGGACATGGTGGGGGGCACACCGAAGGGTGCCGTGGAGGGGAGGATGAGAGAGGAAAACAGCCAAGGTGGGAGTGCAGAGATTCAGGAGGTGGAAGGAGGAAAAACTGCTTTGACGGAAGAAGGGGAGGGGAAAGAGGGGGACCTGGGGAGGGGAGGGAGAACAAGGCCGGGCTACAGTTGGTAGGAGGGGTAGACATCGTGGTTCAAATGGTTCAAATGGCTCTGAGCACTATGGGACTTAACTTCTGAGGTCATCAGTCCCCTAGAACTTAGAACTACTTAAACCTAACTAACCTAAGGACATCACACACATCCATGCCAGACTCAGGATTCGAACCTGCGACTGTAGCGATCGCAGGGTTCCAGACTGTAGCGCCTAGAATTGCTCAGCCACTCCAGCCGGCTAGACATTGTGGTGAAATTTATCTTCTGGGAGAGGGAGGTGCTGGAAATCATCCTGATGAAGGGCATGTAGGGTGTGGAAGTGGAGAGAGAGGGGATACAGCGATAGAAGTGCGGCAACAGGTGGAAGTGAAGGAGGACACCAGGGGGTGGGGGGAATCAAGCCTGCAGATAGTGTAAAGGATGCGGGTACGTTGGAGGAAAAGGAAGAGGTGGGCGAAGGGGATGAGGTCATACAGGAGCCGTGTGGGGGACGGAAGGTGGATATGGAAGGCAAGACAGAGTGCATGACATTCAAGGATTTGGATGGCCTTACAAAAGAGGAGGAGGCGGGGGTGGAGGGGGGGGGGACAGGATCCAGGCAACACTGGTGTAACAGAGGATAGGACGGATGAGGGAATTGTAGGTTTGGAGTATGGTGGAAGGTTGTAATCCCCATGTCCAGCCGGACACGAGTTTCAGGAAGCAGAGCGTGTGAAAACACTGCTGATTTGTTTTTTTTTTTTTCTCTTTTTTTATGTCAGTGGCACTGTGCTCAAGTAAATCATTCCTACAGAACATACAGTGAACTACCATTTTTAACTGAATGTGTTACAAAGATTACAAGAGACTGTGTGACGAAAATGGTCGGAACTGGGAACTGGTTGCATCACCACGACTATGCTCCAGACGACGTGGCCCTGATGCTCTGGCAGTTCTTGGCAAAAGACAACATGGTGCTTGTGCCTCATCCAACCTACTCACCCGATCTGGCTCCATCTGCCTTTTTTTGTTTCCACTAATGAAGCAAACTCTGATAGGAAAGCGATCTAGTGATGTGGATGATGTCAAAGAAAACACGCTAATGGCTTTGAAATGTATCCTGCCTCAAGAGTCCCAGAAATGCTTTCAGCTGTGGCAAAAGCATCGGGACAACCACATTAATGCATATGGAAAATACTTTTAGTGGGACTAAAGTACTGTGAATGTAGAGTTCAATAAAAATGCAAAATAACAAAAACTCCAGTTATTTTTGGGTCCCCCATCGTATGTGTTTTTGTAGATCACTTCATTGTCTGTTACAGCTCTCAAAGTTCGTACCAGCACTATGACTTCTCTATTTGATCTCAAGTTTTCTCGGTTGTACCTTTCTCTACACTTCAAGTGTTTCTCTTGTTAAGAGTGGCCACAATTATCTCTTCTGCTTTATTGCACAAGAGAAACACCATACATCGATGTCTACCGTATTTTCTGTATTTCTACTTCCATTTTCATTTTTCTTGATTTTTTTCTTTTGTCGGTGGGCGACAGGTGTCAGTTCGTTTTCCACGCGACCCAGTCATGCTTGATAGGATTAACAGGATTTTTATTCTTTTTCCAAATTTTTTCTCTCTTTCTTTTCTAAGATGGAGAGGGCTGTTTAAGATCCAGCCCCATTATAGACATCGCTTTCAAATTTCTCCGAGTTGTTTTGAATGGTCGCTGGTTCCACACTGTAAACCAGAGCAAAAATTGCTGCCGCATTACACTCCAGAAGGGCCAGATCACATTCAGTCACGTTCAGTCCAACGATGTCCTTAGGGAAGTGTCGAATCGTACAAGAGCTATCAGTGGTGTCAACGGTTGTCAAGAACGTTAGTCTGTTGCACATCGCACGGCAAACTCTCGTTTTTGACCACCCAATGTTTGTAAATGTTCGCGCTAATGGAAAGGATGCTTTCATTGACGTCCTTTATGCCATCTCCTGAGGCTTTTCCGTGTCGATTCTGAGCGGTGATGTGTCTGAATTGTTTTCCTCGGCCACCCATAAGAAAACCACATGATTTCAACGCAGAGCGTCGTGGTCATAACCTCCACTGTAGGATGTCAAGAGATGGGATGAAATGTAGGTAAGAGGGGCTGTGACGACGTTCACATCGTATGACATGTCAGTGGATGGCGTTGGGAAGAATTGTGGTGATATCTGATGTCAATGTGACATCATTAAGCCACCTTACGACCCACATGAACTTCTGAGCTGTAGCCTTTTTTTCGCACGTGTCGGCACCTTGGTGTTTGAAGTGTCGCCGAGCCCGAGGTTGACGTCGTAGGGTGCCATGATTTTGCAACATTACGTAGCAAGGCTGAAGGCACCGTAGAACCAAATTTTACACTTCTGCATCACAATGGGGAAAAATCATGGGGTCTCAAGAACGTGACTCTTTAATTCTTTTGCGCAGTGCGTATATATATAACACCTGCTACAAACAAAAATTTGTTCTCGAAAATTGTCTCTGATCAAAGCCGACAATTATAAATAAATTATACAGCACCTCCACGCATTAAGCAATGTCATTTACATGATTTATCAAAGCTGTGCGACACAATCGACGAAAACTATTTTTAAATCTGTTAATGAGTTGACATTTCTCTGTACAAAACTGTGCCAATTGAGATTGCAGCCAGCCCGTGACAGGATCTTCAAGTTATTCGTTGGAGTTAAATCAGTGGGAGCCAATCCGCTTCTTCATGTCCATATTGACCTGGAAATCACTTAGCGTGGTCCGCATGGCGAGCATTCGAAACCGTACCCATTGTCCTGGCGCAACAATTTTTGTGTTTGGTGGGCACAGTGTAACCGAGCATTGTCGTGCAACGACAATACGTGACAGTCCAATTATTCGAACAACAGTTTTCCAAATATCTCACAGCAGTCTGCAGAATTGGTCATGCTGTCACTGACAATAAAACCCACAAACAAGATTCCTTTAGCGTCCCTAAAAACGGTAGCCGTAACATTTCTACTGGACGTGATCTTACTCTACTGACTGCAGCTTTGTCTCTGGTTTAGCATAACAAACATATGTCTTGTCCATGTTCGTGATTCTGTCCAGTAGGCCTTTCTTTCTGCAACAGATAGCAAAGAAAGTCCAGAGAACTCAGCCTTTGAGTTGATAGTTCTCAGAAAGAAGTTTTGGAACCCAAACAACAAAGAATGTACGGTACTGGTACCATATTGTTTGGTCATAGTAACATATAAAACACTGGAATAAATATAAGGAAAGGTGTCCGACAGTTGATATGTTATGATTTTTTTTTTTACCGCTAAAAATGCATAGTGAAACAGACTTCACATCAGGCAGGATTTTCAGTGGCAACAGTGATTTTTGACAGCTACTTAGTCAAACGAGAAGCAATGTGGTACCTCAGTTCTGTGAGAATACTGACCTACTGAGTGAATCAGTATAGTGTCCATTCCATACCCCACTCCACTTCCAATGATACTGCAGTTCAAAACGGATGTAATTCTCAGATAGCATTTGTACTAATGTGTATTTGATCAAGGGCTCCCATACAATAATTTGTAAGGGGGGGGGAGGAGGCTATACTTGGAGGTATGCAGTATTTTTAGTATTTTGGAAGATGAATGGCGACTTGTAAGCAGCCATAAAAAGTTCCAGTTCCGACCCTGTTAAAATCTATGTAATAGTGACTTTTCACTCATTTTCTAGAAGAAAAACCTCTGGCGATGCTACATTTTTTCCTTTCCCTGAGAGCTGGGGTGGTAGGGGGGGGGGCTGCAACCCTCTCCCCCCTTGCTCATGGCCATGGGCACCAGTGTATGTGATTAAGATACAGCTACCTTGCTAGCTATTATATACTAACATTTAAATACTTACAGTTGTAGTCAGAAAACCATGAGACAGCAAGTTGTCTGTGGCCTTATTGTAGGAACTACACAGGAAATTGCCTTCGATAATTCAATGAAACCATGGAAAAGATAAATCAGGATTGCTGGATGGTGATGACTGTATGAAGTTTTAATTTAAGAGTACCAGAGAAGGAAAGTTGCTACTCACCATATAGCGGAGAAGCTGAGTCATGATAGGCACAATAAAAAGATTCACACAATTAAAGCTTTCGGCCATTAAGGCCTCTGTCAGCAGTAGACACACATGCACACACACACACACTCACATAAACACAACTTGCACACACATCTGCATTCTTAGAGAGCTGAGACCAGACTGCGAACAGCAGCACCAGTGCATGATGAGACTGGTGACTAGGTGGGGGTGAGAAGGAGGGTGGGGCAGGGAGGGGGAAGGATAGTATGGTGGGAGTGGCGGACAGGGAAGTGTTGCAATTTAGATGGAGGGCAGGAGAGAAGGTGCGGAGAGGGGAGGGGGTAAGTAGCGGAAAGGACAGAAATAAGAGAAATTAAAAGACTGGGTGTGGCGGTGAAATGATGGCTGTGTAGTGCCGGAATGGGAACAGGGAGGGGGCTGGATGGGTGAGGACAGTGACTAACGAAGGTTGAGGCCACGAGGGTTACGGGAACATAGGATGTATTGCAGGTAAAGTTACCATTTGCGCAATTCAGAAAAGCTGGTGTTGGTGGGAAGGTTCCGTATGGCACAGGCTGTGAAGCAGTGTTCAGCAACAGAGTGGTCCACTTGTTTCTTGGCCACACTTTGTCGGTGGCCGTTCATGCAGACAGACAGCTTGTTTGTTGTCATGCCTACATAGAATGCAGAACAGAGGTTGCAGCTTAGCTTGTAAATCACATGACTGGTGTCACAGGTAGCCCTGACTTTAGTGGGATAGGTGACATTAGTGACTGGAGTAGGGGGTGGTAGGAGGATGTATGGGACAGGTCTTGCCTCTAGGTCTATTACAGGGGTATGAGCCATGAGGTAAGAGATTGGGAGCAGGGGTTGTGTAAAGATGGACGAGTATATTGTGTAGGTTCGGTGGATGGCGGAATACCATGGTAGGAGGGGTGGGAAGGATAGTGGGTGGGACATTTCTCATTTCAGGGCAAGTCGAGAGGTAATCTCTGGCGGAGAATGTAATTCAGTTGCTCCAGTCCCAGATGGTACTGAGTTACAAGGGGAATGCTCCTCTGTGGCCAGACTGTGGGATTTTGGGAGGTGGCGGGAGACTGGAAAGATAAGGCACGGGAGATTTGTTTATGTACAAGGATGGGAGGATAATTACGGTCAGTGGAGGCTTCAGTGAGACCCTCGTTATATTTTGAGAGGGACTACTCATCACTGCAGATGTGATGACCACAGGTGGCTAGGCTGTATGGAAGGGACTTCTTGGTATGGAATGGATGTCAGCTGTCGAAGTGGAGGTATTGCTGGTGGTTATTAAGTTTGATATGGATGGAGGTACTGGTGTAGCCATGTCTGAGGTGAAGGTCAGCATCTAGGAAGGTGGCTCGCTGGGTTGAGTAGGACCAGGTGAAGCAAATGGGGGAGAAGTTGTTGAGGTTCTGGAGGAATGTGAATAAGGTGTCTTCACCTTCAATCCGCCTATTGCAACTCAGCATCTCCGCTATATGGTGAGTAGCAACTTTCCTTCTCTGGCATTGTTACATTCCATCCAGGATTTTCCATTGTTTGAAGTTCTAATTTCATACACATAGAGGAGCATTCTGGCTTTTGGAGAAGTCTGGACAGTGAAACAATAATTGTTCACCTTCCTCTTTCCATTTACCTTGATATGGATGATAATGTAGATCAATAAGCCTCTAAATATTGGCTCAGATGCAGCACTGACAACTATTCCTGAGTCGTTAGTTCTCATTAACTGACTCTCCACATTCATGGACAGAGCAGTAGAAAGCCAGGCAGCTGAACTAGTGCCAGTTCTTGTTTGAAAATTTCGGTGGAGCACAGTCAGAGGAAGTGTACAACAAAATGCTTATGATGATGTATTGTTTGTACTACAGTGAGCCTTGTAACTTCCCTCTCTTCCATACTGTACTACTATCCTGTCATTAATTACACTTATCCCCATTGTTGCCTTTCTATCACTCAGATTTCTTTCCTTTATTGAGATGGTTTAATAGGCATATAGTTAATGAAATGTTATGTTTGTTAACACTAAAACATAATTAACATAAAAAGTGCCTTTTAATTGTTCCAAGATAGATTATGCTACACTTATCATATGCAACAGTCTACAACGTGACATGTGCAACAGTCTGCGAAGTGACATGATTACTCTCTTCACTTGCACTCGGTAACTTTATGTTTCATCATAGTAAACAAATACATTTATTTTCTCTCTAGCCACATCATTAAGTTTTTTCACTTTTCTGTCTCCAACATGAATTCAAGGATACTGTTAACTATCACTATACAATACTCGATGATAATGATGATGTTTGGTTTGCAGGACGCTCAACTGTGAGTTCATCAGCACCCATACAAAATCCCAATCTTTTCGCACTCCAATGTTTCACTCAGTCCACTCTAGTCACTATCACTAATGATGATGATGATGAAAGGATGAGGACAACACAAACACCCAGTCCTGGGCAGAGAAAATTCCCAACCCAGCTGGGAATCGAACCCGGGACCCCGTGATCCAGAGGCAGCAACGCTAGCCACTACTCGACGAGCTGCGAACATGATACATGAATATGATATTCTAACTGATGATGACTTCTGCACAGATTAACTGCTTGCAGCTTAAATGCTACAATATAGTAACTGTTGTCATTCGCCTGACAGGCTGACTCTTCTTACATCACCTTAGACGTTGATATATATTAGCCAAGATGTGAAAGACTGAGAAAACAGATGTATAGAAAGTAAATATACAGGGTGAGTCAGGAGGAAAGGATCGGGGCTTTCCCGGCGTATGTGTTGTTTCCAGGGCTCTCAGGTGTCCAGCCAGCATCTGGCTGGACACCCGAGAGCCCTGGAAACAATTTTTAATATCAGTTTTATACGTTTTTCTTTAATAACACAAAAACCACACACTCCAACAAAAACATGTCTCAGTACACAATTAAACTAAATTACATTTGCTACAAAAAAGGTCCTATTTATTTTTCGTCTAGGACTAACAGTTTGCATGGAGAGATCGCGACAGTATTGAAAATCTGGTGCAATACACATGTCCTGTAGCTCAGGTATTTTTTGTAGCCAGTTTGAGGTATTGTCTGACTTGATAGACCACAAGTGTCCTGTATCAAAATGTGCATCTCAACTTCCTCTATATTACTGTGGTGTGTTGTAAACAATGACAATGAATAATACAGAAAATAAATAGAAATGTACATTAAAAGTGTTCTATCTCAGAAACCATTTGGAATAGGGGAATTGTCCACATCCAGTTTTTTGTTCAAAATCAGTAATGCTATCACCTCTCAAAACGTGTACCTTTCCTCCTGACTCACCTTGTATATAAATAATCTCCAGTGGGAGAGAGCAATCTCCTTACAACCTCAACCCTTTTGTCTGTTTGGTGCTTTCCCAGTGAAGACCCAACCAATGGAGTTAAAATATTTTGGTGCCCTCAAGAGGAAATTGGCATCTCATTCTTCACCATCTTCATACTGAAGGCTGCTATCTCCTCATATACCTGATACACACAGTGACTGCTGTTTGTCACAAGTGATGATCCCTAGGGCTTTGAAATGTCAGATGTCAAAGAAAAGCCATCTCCCTCATCATGATAGTGCACTACCTCACATTACAGGGGCAAATGTCAACTTCAGGTAACAGAATGGGATCAGTCATTCTGTTCAAATGACTTGGCACCCATCAGATTTTCTCACTGTCAAAGAAACGATCCAAATACCGAACTTCCCTTTGCATGTAGATACTGTAGCATCCTACATCTGTTTGTTGCATGGCATATCCCAAAACGTGAGAACTGTACTTTGCAGATGTTTGCAAGGAATGGAAAGAAAAATAAACACTTGTCAAGAATATAATGAAAGTGTATGAGACCCATTTGTTGAACAAATTCATTATAACATATTCATATCAAAATTCTTGGTGAAGTCCTGATGAGTATCTGCACCTACTTTATACACCAGTAGGGTGGACTCAGTTGTCCATGTTCAAACTCCACAGTATGGTCACATTTGATCTCTCATGTTGCCTTATGACAGAATTTTCTCCAAACGTTCCACACAAAAGGTGGGATTGGTGTGTCAGTATCACTTCTCATTGCTTGGTGTCTGGATAGAATAGTCTTTAAGAAGGGAGGTATCGTCAAAGAAAATTGTGGAGCTTGTGTGACATATCCTGTTTAATAAAACATACATTTTGTTTTCCAGTGCTGCAGAGTGTGTGATTTAGATTAAATGTGCTTCCTCATGTACATGTGAAAATCTAGTGATTTTTTTTTTAGAAATTCTTGTTCTAAGTCTCTACAAGTGTATGTAATATGTGAAAAAATATGGGCCTTCTGAATAATGGATGCAAATATAGAGACCACAAAACACTCTTAAGGAGAGGGAATAAAATTCAGTGACCAATGAAGTGTGAAAACTTTCTTGTATTTTACATGTAAAGAAATTACAGTAGACATTAAGTGACAAGAATGGCTAAGCTAATGAGTGACCATACCACACTGACTAATTACGTTCATAATTTTGTAGTTTCTGTTGGCAAAGTGTTGGTGCTCATATGGCGAGTGATTGCATAACCATGGGAACCGAAAGGTTTAGTGTTTCAAGAGGCACTATGTTGAAGACTTATATGGCATACAAGGAAAGTGGAAAAACATCATCCACTATGTCATAGTGTGGGCAAAAGTGTATGTAGAGTTATCATGACAGAGGGTCACTGAGAGGATTGCAGAGGTCATTGCAGGATTTGATGTCCCACTGGCAAACCCTGCCAGCATCAAAACAACACAAGGGGAGCCCAGTAAGCTGGGAACAGATGGGTAATCTGGAATTCCTAAACCACACATTAGTAATGCAAATGCCTGTTATGAGAAAAGATAGTGTCAAAGTCATAAAATCTGGACTGTGGAACAACGGAAGAAAGTCATTTATCCAGATGAGTCTTTTCCACATTGTTTCCAACTTCTGGCCAAGTCTACATCCCACAAGTGAAACATGGTGATGGTTCAGTGGTGTTTTGAGCAGCCATATTGTGGTATTCTGTGGCCCCTGGTTACTCTGCAAGGTTGCACTACTGCCGAGAATTACGTGACCATTTTGACTGATCAGGTCCATCCCATGGTACAATGTTTGTTCCCTAATAATTATGCTGTGTTCAAAGACAACACTGCCCCCATTCACACTGGTTTTGCGAGCACAAGGATGAATTGTTATTTCTCCCTTGGTGACCACAGTACCCATACCTCAATATTATTGAACCTCTGTGGTCTACTTTGGAGAGAAGTGGACATGATCACTATCAACCTCCATCACAATTACCTGAACTTGCTACTGTTTTGTAGGAATAATGGTATAAGATTCCTTCGAAAAACCATACAGGACCAGTATTTATCCATTCTGAGTTGACTGGGCACTGTTTTGAATGCCGGAGGGCTTCTTACACCTTATTAGGCATATGTTGTGTTTTTGGTGCTTCCATATATTTGACCAAACCCTAAATGTAATTTGTGACTCATGTGTTTTATAATATGTAGGCCTCTTTATAAACACTGTTATTGCTCTTTGTGAAGACTAGCCAAGTACCATCTTGTAAATTGTGCTACAAATCAACAATGGACTAAATAAATATAAAGCAAAGAGCTGCAGTATCTCATGCTTTGTTGGCATACATTCCAAATTCTGTGCTTTGCTCTAGACTGTTACTTTCTGATCAATATACTATATAGCACAGTTCACAGAGGAGGAATGTGGTATTCTGATCTATGGAACTTCCCATCATTTGCAAGAGTTGAAAAGGAACCCACCTCATCTTGTGATGTGGGCCAAAGTTAATGACAATATCTGTTGGGACTGCTTTTCCAATGCATTCATGAATGGAAATTCTTATCTAGACATGTTGCAAACATGGTTAATAGCCCAGTTAAAAGATAAGTCAATAATGGATCATGTGCAGTTAGAGCACGATGGAACGCCAGACCACTTTGCTATTCAGGTGTGTGAGTACCATAATGAACAACTTCAAGACCATTGGATTCAGCATGGTTCCTGCAAAATCTCTAGACTCATTGAATTGCTCACCATGAAGCCCAGACCTTACCATATCATTATGGAGAGTAACCAAATCTTATGTCACTCAACACTGGTACAAGGCTAGTGAAGAATTATGTGAAGTGCTGTAAAATCATTTTGTGGTAGTATTCTTGAGATGCTCCACAAGATATCAAGGGAGACATGAAGCTGCATAGATCTCTGTGTAGGCATGATGGCACATATGCAGATCCATTGAATACATAGTTTTTATGTACAAGTACTCCGCTATGCAGTAAACAGTATACAGTTTCGACATAAGGGTACAATGATTCTGGGGCATCCTGCAGAATCTGTAACAATTTAAATGCCATAGCCTGTAATATTGCATAATTGCCATTATGAACTATTAATTTATTTAAATGCTCCACTGTACTACTTCTTATGTTATGAGTAATAGAATTTCTGAGCTGTTAGAACCACTATTATACTAGTTATAATGTTAAGAGCTGTAGAATTTCAGAGATTCAATAGAATTTGAGATCACATATTTTTGTGAGTATAAGTATTTCTATCCAAATTAGACAACAGCCGATATTTTGATTCACATGGGACTTTTTTTAACTTTTTCTGCTTTTATGATTTTGTTCCCCATGTTTAATAATGAGAACAATACATTAATTTTTGGACAAAAATCAAACAAAAGGAGAATTATTCTTTTTCAAATATTTCCTACAATCAACCTAGTATAGCTAATGAGCAGACTAACTATTTTTTCCCTTGAAAAGTGAATATTTGCTACATAAAATGAACTCACACTAGATGGGAGGACATGCAGTTGTAAATTAATTGTGATTTTAAAAACGTCCTGTCAGATTAAAACTGTTTATCAGACTGTGACTTTGACAGTACTGGCAGAAGTGAAACTGTGAAGTGACGGGCTGGATAACTCAGCCAGTAAGCATATTGTTCATAGAAGGCAAAGTTCTGGATTCGCATCTTGATCCAGCTCAAATTTTAATCTACCAGAAACAGTTTGCACTCCACTAAGAAAAATTTGTTCTGGTAATTATGATTTAAATCCATCATCTCTTATTTTTTAATGTCTGAAAAAATTCAATGCACTTTCCGTTTATATTTATGTAGATTTTATTGTCATGACAGGTAATTGTGATAAAAACAAAATCTACATAAATATAAAATGAAAGTCACCTGTCATTAGGATAGTCAATTAGCAGAGATGTCACCCAGCAGGGTTAACTGGATACACCATGAGTTTTGCTAGTAAATTGCATCCATTAGTGTGTCTTGAGAATAATGAGAGGGCATTAAGTATTTCTTCATTTGTTTGCTGGCCATATAACAATCGATTTCACATGGAGACTTATTTGTAAGTTTACCCAGAAATGAGCTATATTAATGTGATAAAATCAACAGAATACATGTAGGAGAAGCACGAGTGAATGCCTGTGAAAGTAAATTGAGATATTAAAATAATTTTAGTGTGAAATTATATCGTAGAGTTGTAAGACAACATTGTAAGCAGATCTAGATGACTGAGTAGTGCCAAAAGTTATTCTTTTTATTGCCATTTGGCTTTTGGCCACACAACCATTTCATAAGTGGCAATTTATCTAAATTCTTTTGGGTATGTTGATCACATGTTGGTTGTGTGCAGAAAATATAGTTCACATCTCCACATTTATCACATACATGTCAGAAAGACAGAAATGCCAAACTAATCTCTTGCATACATGTTGCTGTTTATTTACCCACATTGAAGTTACACTATGTAGCACGTATGCTGCAGGTGCATCCTCAAACAGAAACTTTTTGAGTGCTCCTGACGCAGTCCTTAATATTTTACATGCCAAGTTTTGTTCTAGTTGTGCCACAGGACAATGAGTATCCAGATATAAATATTTCATATGTGTTGTATCCGTATCCCTACGATGTCTGGGTGGGAAGCCATACCAGTCCCCGGTACGAATCCGCCTGGCAGATTTGTGTTGAGGTCCAGTGTGCCGGCCAGTTTGTGGATGGTTTTTAAGGCAGTTTTCCATCTGCTTCAGCAAATGCGGGTTGGTTCCTCTTATTCTGCCTCAGTTACACTATGTTGGCGAGTGCTGGGCAAACACTTTCTCCCCGTACGCGTACACCACAATTACTCTACCGTGCAAACATTGGAGTTACACTCGTCTGATGTGAGACATTCCCAGTGGGGTCCACTGGGGGCCAAACCGCACAATAACCCTGAGTTCAGTGTAGGGCGGCAGTGCAGTGAGTGGAGTGCTGTAGCCTGTTGTGGGGTTGTGTACCACTGCGGGGACGAAGCCTCTCCGTAGTTTCTAGGTCCCCAATTCCAAACGATACAATACAATACAATCCCTATTATGAGTTAAGTAATTCTGTCAGTTTTCAGGTGGTATTACAATTATATCCCTTATTTCATATTAAACTCTATCTGTCTGTACTGTTGAATATGACAAGAAGTCAAACCAATATAAATGAAAAATAGTTATAAAATTTCAGAGACAGATCGGCTGGTCAGGCTTCAGGACATGAAATTCCAGCACTGTCAATCAACACATTAAAAGTGAAAAAAAATTAATCATACTAGGTAGGAAAGAGGGATACTTTGGGGAGTTGTAAAGGCCTTGCAGGATACTCAGGCACTAGGATGAGAGGGACCCATCTGTAGTGAGGACAAGGGGATACAAAGATCACAAATGGTTCTGTTTTAATAGGCCCTCTTTACCACTTCATCTACAGTCATTGTATATAACCTCCAATCTTATATATATCGAATGGTTTTACTGCTACATATAAGTATCTTCAATCAAATGAAAACATCTGCATTTGACAACTAGCTCAGAGCACTCAGTCAATTAGTGTAGTGTCCTCCAATCACTATCAAATGCTTGAAGAGGGCACTGATCTATTATTTGCTCCTCCACTCTGCTGTCACAGTTAGTAGATGGATCGAAACTCAACTTTTTCAATGTATAACCACATCTTCCTTGGCTTGTTGTAACGCAATTCAGCTTCAACTGGGTTTGACACAGTAGCTGGAATGTATCAACCTTCTTTGTTGGATCATGAACAAGGTGAGCATTCTAGGGGACTGTTTGTTTCAGCTTTGTCACCACTTGGAGGTAAAATGTTGAAAGAATTAGCAATTAACCAACCCAGGGTGGTTTGATGGTTTCAGACGAGTTGTTGGTGGTTCTTGTAGGGCATCCTACAATGGAGAGTTCTTCTGAGAAGTTATCTTCTTCAGCATGTTTGCCTTAGCTGCTTTCCTCTGTAGATCTTGTAGAACAGTATTAGCTAGGACAAACAACCACTGAATTGGGGTAGCTGTAACAGTACCAGTGATAACTCTCATGGTTTCATTAAACTGCACATATGGCAGCAGAATACACAAATCTTTGTCCTCCAGATGCCTAAATATTCAGTAGATGGGGTCAGGTAAAACAGAACTCTGCCTTTGCCCAACACCTTAAAGCCACTGGTCATAGTCCTCTGCAAGTACAAAATCTTAAGATTTTGCATTTTGCGCAGAAGGGTAGGAATGTAAACATTTTGGAAGAAGTTGAAATATTTAGGCATATGGAGGACAAAGATTTTTCCCTCCTTAACGACCGAATATTTGGCATTAATCAGGTCTTTTTAAAAGTTATGAAATCGGTGTTATTAATGTAGGCCTGGGGCTCTTGTAATTCTGCCTAAATATGAGCCCTGTTCCTCTCTGGCCTTATGTCACCTTGTTAGGCAATCCATTAGAGGTTCTTTGACTCAAATATGATACTTGCGAGTTTGTCACTTTAAATTTCGACGCATTTTACACATTTTAATGTAGCTATAAAATGGAAATGGGAAAAAGTTCACCTGCATTACGTCCGTCTTCCACGTTGGTGTGTATTTTTTAAGTGTAATAATTTTACTTGTATTTTATAAAAAAGAATTTTCTTGTTAGGTAGAATTCCTAGCTCCGAATGATGCAGTATTGCATGTTCTAGGGGGGGTCTCTTCATCTGAAATTATGGTTCTGTGTTTTTTAATGTTCTCGTTCTAGTGATATATGATACGTAAAATCTGTTGAGGTACTGCATCTGCGTGTTGTATTATACACCCTGTTTTCTCTTTCTAAATTTACTGCCTTCATTTGTATGTTACTTCATCAAAATTTTTTAGATAAGTTATTGCACAGGTGTTGCTCCTAGTAATTTCATGTTATTAATGTTTTATGTGCATTACATTTATAAAGTTTTAGTGGCTATTTATATCCATTTTACGATCTCTCATTCTTACCAGCAGCTGCATGACATCGCCACATATTGAGGTGATTCTGTATTAGGTGTCAGTACTACCACATGATGCTGTAGTGCATTATGCTTACAACTTGAGCCCCATCTTATTCTATTACTCACTCCTGTGAACGGGAACACATCACGCAGGTCTTGGAGTCACTCACGTCCATCTAGGAAGTTTTTACTGAGTTTAATGAAGGTGATGTTGGCTTTATGTATTCAATGATGCCCTTTGGCTACACTGTTTAAAGGATCCTTCTAAGAAATACCAAATTAAGATCAACGTGAAGATGCCTAAATAAGGTGAAACTCATAGTTGAAAAATAAAAAAAATAAAATTGCAACTAAGACTGTTTTTAACCAATACAATTATAATTGTGTTATCTGCAAACATGGCAAAGTTTCATGCTTTGTTTGAGGACAGAGGTAGGTCATTAATATATATGAGAAATAGCAGGGGACCAAGGACAGAACCTTGTGGAACGCCATAATGTGCTGTTCCCCAGTCAGACTATATCCCTCCTACCTGCATGTTGTTACCATCTAACACTATTTTCTGTTGCCTACCCTATAGAAAGGATATGGGCCAGTTGCCCATTTGTCCTCTCATTCCATAATGGCATACTTTTCTTTTTAAAATCATATTGACTGTTAATCAACCATAACTGTTTCAAAAATATGAAAAGGTTTTACAAAACAAGATTTCTTGGCTGTTAATGTCAATGAATTGAAACTACCTTTTCCCCTTTAAGCAGCTTATCTGTTATCCACCTGAGGCTGGATGAATCTGCCACAGTTCTCTTGCTGAGGAAAAATACACAACAGTAAAAGGGACTGAACTTCAGTGTTCCAGGAGCAGTCATGCTGACACATCACCTACAAATGTATAAAATTGTATGAAGGTAGTGCACCATCTCCCTGTGAAATTACTTTGTTTTTGTCACTATGAAAGAAAACTCAGTGAAATTCCAAGTAAGTCATTACCTTAGTAAAAGTAAAACATCAACATCTATACTTTGTGGATCACTATGTATGACAGAGGAACTTTTTGTTAAGCCACACATTAAGTTTAGTTCCCGTTCCATTCACACATGGAATGTGGAGTGAGTTATTTGTACACCTCTGCATGAGCAGTTATTGGCCTAATTTTATCTTCATGATTTCGAATCGATAGTTATGTAAGTGGCTGAAGAATTTTCATATTTTCTATCCTGAAAGCTAGCTCAAGGAGTTCCCTAAGTACATCCTTATGAAATGTACTGCTCCTTTCTTTGAGTGTTTACTGCTACAAATTTTTCAGTGTATCTGTAACGTTCTATCACCAGTGAAACTAGTCTGTAATCATTTGCACCAGTCTTCTTTGTATATTCTCTATGTGCCATGTTAGTCACATCTAATATGGATTCCTTACAGATCAGTTGTGTTTGCAGATGATATATTTGTTTTAAAGGAAAATTTTCAAGGATAAAGAATCCCTGATTTCATCAAGAATACACCTGATAGATAAGAATCAGTGTCCCAGTTAAACAGATTGACTCTGGACATCTAAAAATGCATATGGCACAGCTCAGGACCCAACAAGAAAAATGCTAGGAAACAAACAGACCATAAGAATGATGTAGTAGAAATGGAATCTCAGATTTCTAGGACTAAATCTATATAATAATTTAAATTATAATACTTTCATTTGCAATTCAAATATTTTCCAGTGCCACTGACATCAAGGTTTGGAGTATTATGTGCCACAGTTATTTCACATCAGTAATAAGGCATGGCATATTTTTTTGGGGAAGCTCTGGTAATATCTCACTTATAGTTGACCTTCATAAAAAAGTTATTAGAAACATGTGTTGCATGTCAATGGGAATAATATCATCTATTCTTTAAAAATCTGGAAAACATTCTCCTCGCTATACATCTTCAAGACAACTGTCTTTTTATACAGCAAACCAGAATTATTTATTAAAAATTGTTTTGATCATTCATAAAGAGCAACAAATAAAGATAATTTTATATCTTTCTGGTCATTAATTTAAATTATATTCTCAGAGTCCTCAGTAACTTGAATGGGAATGAAAACTTTCAACAGACGAAAGACAAGAATATTCTAAAAATTGCCACTCAGCTGTTATCCCAAGAAGATTTTGTGAATAACCATAGTTGTCCTGTACACTTACCTGGATTACACACGGTATAATTTCAGTGTTTATAAATGATTCTCCATCCAACATAATAGACTGCATCCTGCCTATCAAGAACATTTTGATGAAGTCGCGAAACTGTTTACATATCCTACAGAAACATATGTTCCTAAGAAAGCATCAATGTTGCATTACATGAAAAGCTTTACAATGGTAGAGAAATATCAAATCAATCTGGTTTCCTCTACACATGGCACTTGGGATATTGTCTGTGAGGACTGCAAGTTGGATTTTTCAGCATCAGTGTTTTTCAAGCCAGTGGTTAGTTCCACAGAAAAGTTAATTTTTGCCAGAGATTTCCGTGGTATTTGAATTGGAGATATGTTCTAGGATTCTGTAAAATCAGATTTGAGTGATATAGGACAGTAGTTCTGTGGATGAGTTCCTCTTCTATTTTTGTAGATATGTGTAACTTTTGCTCCATTCCAATCACTGGGAACATTTCTCTGCTCGAGGGATCTGCAATAATTTATGATCAAGATTGGAAGTAATCCATCTGTAAATTATGTGCAGAACTGAACAGGAACCCCATCTGGTCTTTGGTACTTACAGAGTTATAGTAATTTAAGACTACACTTGAATATTAACCCATTGCTTTTCAGTTTTGCTGTTCAGCTGGTGATAATTTAATGATAATTATTATTAATTAATGTTATTTAACACTTATAAGCAGAGCGTTATTTTACACTATACTGATGATTATTTCTATTCATTTTACAGAGTACTGCTACCAGGTGGTGGAGCGGATGGTAAATACCAATAATGGATCAAGTTTTATCGGGAGATTATCTTTTTAGGAGGCAACATGTTACGGTAAACCAGAAACAATTGTATAATAAGTATTTCAATACTACTGCAAACTTAACAGAATTTTAATGACTTCTCAACAGTATTGATTGTTAATAACACCAAGATAAAAATATTTTAACTGCTTTTGCAGAAAATCTTCATATTGTACCACTGTTCTGCAGCATGCTTGCACAAAGTTTCTTTTATTTACATGTCCCAAATTTTACTTTATTGCTTCATTGGACTTCTTATGAGGATATCCATACATTTACTTGACTGTAAACCTACACTGTATTAATAAAATTATCATCTGCATAATATTTGAAAGTTATTGTTGGTAATACTGCTACAACTACTACCAGTACTACTTCTACTACTACTACTACTTCTACTAATAATAATAATAATAATAATAATGAAATAACACTTTTTCAAATATGAGAGGAGACTATTGTCACACTCTACTTAAAAATTGTTAGAATCACAATAAATCTAATGGAAAATTGGGGACAGAAAGTCTGAATCATGACACAAATGCACTAAGGAAAGTTGTGCAATCCTTCTGGCAGCATAGTTTTGCAAGAAACTCCAGAATGAAAGTTTTAGCTCTGCAGTGGAGTATAAGCTGTCATGAAACACAAACTGTTGTGTCAAACCAGTACTCAAACTAGGACCTTGCGGAAACAAGTTTCATATCAGACTGTGAGTCTGGATTTCTCAGTGGGCATATTGCTGCATATGAAGGAAAGAGATCTGGCTTTGAATCCTGGACCATTCCCTGTCAGCAAGTTTAATCACTCCCTGTCAAATAAACAAAGAAAATGGACCTGGGACCATGAGATATTTTAAGCTTGTCACTGTCAATTTAGAAATCCTTAGAGCATTCCTACATATGGAAGGAAAGACAGGATATACAGTGGAAGTTAAGCATTTGCTAAAAAGTAGAGACCAAAAACCACTGCCCCCCACCCCCCTCCCACTTTCTTATCTCCAAACTTGCTTCATCATTAATGTCCATTCTGAAGCATCTCTCCCTTGCTAGAAATCTCCTTGCAATCCTCTTCTGTTCGTTAATGATGTCACTAGCTTCCCCAACCCTCTTTTGGACTCCTTCTCTTCCTCCTCCTCCTTGTCCTCCTCTCTTGATCCTTCCATTCCCACAATCTCTGTGGTCAATGGCCTTGCCCCATTTCCTCATATAGCCATAGCATTCCAGCCTACTCTACGCTATTTCCTGAAGTGCCTCTTTATCTAGCCCCATTATCCTTTTTACTTCTTCAGCACTCTTCCATTGTAGTGTCAATATTCAACAAACTCTTATGAAACAATTTCCCAATCTACTAATCTTAATTGATTTCTCATCCTGCTTGCATATATTTGTGATCCATAGCACAATACACTTTGAATATTTTCTTTGTCATCATAATATTTTTTGCTACATGCAACACATGATTTGTTTAGTTTTGAGCTAATTTGGCCCAAAATATCCTTAAAGAAATTCCTCTCTTATGAGGGTAATCCCAAAAGTAAGGTCTCCTGTTTTTTTATAAGTACATAGACCTGTTTATTTCAACAATGGTTTACATCAGTTTACAGCTTGAACATTTAGCTAATTTTCGACATAATCACCATTTCTGTCGATGCATTTTTGTAGATACTGTGGCAGTTTCTGTATGCCCATGTCATACCAGCTCACTGCCATGCTGTTCAGAAAGTTATGAACCTCTTCTTTCACCTTGTCGTTGGAGCTGAATCGCTTTCCAGCCAAATGTTCTTTTAACGTAGGGAACAGGTGATAGTCACTGGGCACCAAGTCAGGACTATAGGGTGGATGGGTGATTATGTTCCACTGAAACTGTTGTAGGAGAGCAACGGTTTGCCAAGCAATGTGTGGGCGAGCGTTGAAATGAAGAGTGTGTACGCCCTTTCTCAACATTCCTCTTGTCCGGTTCTGAATTGCCTATATGAGTTTTTTCAGAGTCTCACAGTACCTGTCAGTGTTAATTGTGGTCCCAGCAATTCAACTCCGACAGTGAGGTGAAAGTCTGTAATTTTCCCTATTGATAGTTGCATAATTAAAATCTCTACTGATGTTTACAGTATAAACTGATGTTTTCTCTAGAGTTTTCCTTTACATCAGGAGATGAGTCTGGTGGTAAATAGAAGGATTCAGTTAAAATTCTCTGCCTGGTGGTCAATAGAAGGATTCAGTTACAATTTTATGCCCACCCCTGATATTGAGTCCTGTCCAAACAGTGTCAAATGCAGCTTCAATTTCTGTGTTGGCGGATTTGAGTGTCTTGTCTACTATGAAAAATGCACCACCTGCATTTCCCATTAGCATATTCTTTCAGCGGTCACTTCAAGTTTCCCCAAAAATCTCACTGCCATCAACTTCAGATTTTAACCAGCTTTCTGTGCATGGTACAGGCTGGGGCAGAGAAACTTGCTTCTTTGAATTTGGTGCCCTAAAGCTATGGTTGCTCTGAGGAGGATGGAGATGGGCACATTTGAGAAGATAGGGCATGAAGTTGCAGTTCTGCCTAGTTTAGTTAGCATTATAGAGTGGATGAAGGTGTAGCATGTGTGATTCTGAACTTTTTGGTCTGTGTTTCCTAGACAACATAAAACAAAAGCCAAGACTGATTAACATAATTAGACCTATTTAAACCTGTTGTTCTATATATATTTCTTCAAGAATGAAAGGATAGAATGACAGACTTTTATTATGAAATATTATATTTACATGAGATGTCAAAATAACAAATGAAAATACGAGGGTAAGTCAATTATTATCTGCAATTTAGTTATATTTTTGTTTATTTTGGTAGTACTGCCATTTTACGTTGATGACGCATGCTTTAGTTATTTGTTGTTTTATCTTTAAAATTTTCAAGCTGCTAGGTTAGTTTCATTATCACTGATGTGCTGTTGATCATGGCTGCTCCACTGTCTATTTGCACCAAAGAAGAGCAATTTTCAGTGATCCGATTTTTGTGCTTAGAAGGCGTATAAGGAGTCAAAATTCATCGAAGACTTTCGGTACAGTAGGGGAACAGTGTTTTGGCATAACGGAGTGTCTATAAATTGATTGAAAAATTCTGAAATGGTCACACAAGTATTACGCACGATGAAGGAGCCGGACGACTGTTTACCGCCGTAAATGAAAAAACCATTGAGAGTTCACGTGAAATGATTCCCATAGACAGATGATTAACTATTGACAAAGTGGCACATCTTCTGAAAATTATTCATGGTTCTGCCTATGAAATCATCCACAACAGACTTGAGTTTCATAAAGTTTGTGCAAGATGGATCCCAAAACAATTCACACAGTTGCATAAACAAACACACTTGGACATCTACAAAAAACATTTGGATCGCTATGGTAACAAAAGGGACAGCTTCTTAGACACGATCATTACTGGTGACGAAATGTGGATCCATCATTACGAGCCAGAGAGTAAATGGCAGAGTATAGACTGGAAACATCCAAATTTGCCGGTGCAAGAAAAAGTTCAAGACCTAATCGTCCACAGGAAAACTGATGCTTACAGTTTTTTGGGATGCACAAGGTCCAGTACTGGAACATTATGGGGAAAGGGGCACAACAATGTTGTTGCACGACAATGACCATCTGCATGCTGCTGTCCACACTGCTGAAACGCTCCAGAAACTCAAATTTGAGGTACTGGATCATCCTCCATATAGTCCCGGTCTTGCCCCTTCTATCACTTGTTGGTCCATTAAGGGGACGTTGATTTGCCTCGGACAAAGCAGTGAAAGAAGCGGTGCATTCCTGGCTCGCAGCTCAACCGAGAACCTTCTTTTATGCGGGCATCAGGAAGCCTGTACAACAATGGTCCAAGTGCATTGAAATGCAAGGAGACTACATTGAAAAATGATGTTCTTGTAAGTTTCCTACTTGATTACAATAAAATTTTATAACTATTTTGCAGTTAATAATTGACTTACCGTCATATTATGAATGACTGAAAGATATTTATTTATTTATTTCATGTTCCGTAGATCCAGTTAGTGAGTCAATCACAAGGATATGGAACATGTCAAATTGTACAGGTTTCAATTTAAACTTACAATAAATACAAGGGCAATTCAATGCAAAATTGTACATAGTTTAAGTAAGACATACTATAAATACAGTAATAGATACAATTTTAGCTTCATAACATAACTACCATTTAACAGAAAAGGGAGTTTCAAATAAAGGTTATAAATAAGAGCACAAAATTAAATCAGATATTAGGCCTACAAGAGTAAATACAGATATAGCCAATCTGTTGTTACAAAAAGTGAGATAATGCTCAAATACTCAATAAAATCAATTGAAATAGTTCTAGACACAATAAGTTCGGTGATGGTATACATTTTCTTTCAAATATTCATCCACAGGTAATCTTTGAGAACTTGTTTAAATGTTGGCAGTTCTGTATGAACACATTTGATATGTAGTGGGAGAGCATTGAACAGCTTAATGCTGAAATAGTAAACTCCTTTTTGTATCAGAGTGAGACGTTTCATTTTGACACGAAGATTGTTTTTGTTTCTGGTGTTATAGCCATGGAATTTATTGTTGTCGTGGTAGATAGAATAATTTTTGTTACACACAAAGATCAGCAAGGAAAAAATATACTGTGAGGCAGTTGTTAGGATACCTATCTTTCGAAACAAGTGCTTGCAAGAGTGTCTTTGATGGACCCCACACATTATTCTGATTGATTTTTTTTTTTTTTTACTGTGAAAACTTTTTTTGCAAGTGGTTGGTTCCCCCAGAATATGATAGCATATGACATCAATGAGTGGAAGTAGCCAAAGTAGGCAACCTTAATGGCGTCAACTTCAGTCACTGAAGAAATTACCCCTAATGCAAATGTTGCCAAGCTAAGTTTTTTACATAGATGAAGAATGTGAACTGACCAATTACATTTGCTGTCTATATAAGCACCCAGGAATTTTGTATCTTCAACTTTCTGTATTGGTTGATCTCTACATTTTATGTTAATTTTATCAAGATTACTTTGTGATGTGTGGAACCTCATATAATGAGTTTTATTTGCATTGAGTGAGAGGCCATTTGAGGAGAACCAATTTAAGATGTCGATAAAAACAGCATTTGTAGTTTGTTCAAGATTGTGATCTATCAAATTGTCAATTAGAATTGTGGTATCATCAGCAAACAGGGTAAATTTGCTGTTTATCTCAGAACAAAGAGGAAGACCATTAATGAAGATGAGGAATAGCAGTGGGCCCAAAACGGAGCCTTGAGGCACACCACATGTTATCATGCCCCACTCAGACGAGGCAGGTTCTCCAGAAGAGCCATTTAGCATTACAGTCTGCTTCTGATCCTTTAGGTATGATTGTAGCCGCAGGCCAACAGTATCACCTAAACCACAGTATTCTGCCTTTTTCAAAAGAGTTTGACGGTTTACACAGTCAAAGGCTTTCGTAAGATCACAAAAAATACCCACTGGAGACATTTTTTTTTGTTAATGGCGCCCAAAACTTGGTTCCTGATAGAGAATATTGCCTGTTCAGTACAAAGACCAGCACGAAAACCAAACTGATTTTTGCTTAAGATACTGTGGAAGTTGAGATGATCTACAATCCTTCTGTGTATGAGTTTTTCAATTATTTTTGAGAAGGTAGTTAATAGGGATATTGGGTAATAGTTTATTTTTATCGGCTTTCTTAAAGAGAGGAATCACTGCAGCCAATTTTAGTCTGTCAGGGACAATCCCTTCTTGTAGGGATGTATTGTATATGCTGCGTAAGACGGGACTGACAAATTTATAACAGTGTTTCAGTATTTTACTAGAAATATTGTCCACACCAGCAGAATTTTTATTTTTTAAAGATCTAATTACTTTTATGACTTCACTTACAGTGACAGCAGGTAAAGATAACTGTGTGATTCTGTTGCTAATACCTTTCTGTAGGAGGGACAATGATTCTTCCATAGAACCATTACAGCCTGTCTTCTCTGCTGCTCTCAAAAAGTGGTTATTAAATATTTATGCAACCAACTCAGGTTTCTTTATGATACTGACCCCTGTTTTAATCTCTACCTTAGACATGTTCCCTGTTTCCCTGCCAGTTTCCCTCTTTATTATATTCCGATAGTTTTAATTTTATTTTCTGAGCTTTCAATTTCTGATTTTATGCACATACTTTTAGATTTATTTATAACCTTCTTGAGAATGCTACAGTATAGTTTGTAGTGTTGTCATTTCTTTGGATCATTACAAGTCCTGAGAGAACTGTATAACATGGCCTTGGAAAGCAACTTGTTACATTAAAGCTAGTGGAAATTATTCAGAGACTGCAATACTTACCAACAACATCATCAGTGGTACCTGTATCATCATCACAGAAAGTATCTCTAGGAGTGACTAATGCAGAATCAGATACAGTAACAGAAAATGCAGCAGAAGTACCTAAAGAAGCAATACTAACAGAAGTAGAATCAACAGCAGTGTCAGAAGAACCACGTTCAGTAACAGCAGAAGTAACTCCTCCAGCATTAGAACGAGCTCCTACAGCAGTAACACCATCTCCCTCACCAGCAGTAACAGCACAAACTACTTCACCAGAAATAACAGAAGAAACACCATCAGCAACAGCAGAAGCAACTCCTCCAGCAGTAGAACCAGTTCCTATAGCAGCAGCACCATCTCCCACACCAGCAGTAGTAGAACCAACTCCTTTACCAGTAATAGCAGCAACAACTCCTCCACCAGCAGCAACTAAACCAACTTCACCAACAGCAGAAACAGTACCAGCTCCTCCTCCATCACCTTCAAGAGTAGCAGAAAAGAATAGACCAGTCACAGTAAGTAAAGTATCATCTTTGTCTCATGATGAAGTGATACCAAATGATTTGGGAAAACATGTTCCTATAAAACTTGTGGACAGTAAAGTGAAACAAACTTCCTACCGTGTTTCAAACAGACCCAAAAAATTACCTAAGAGAAATGAAGATTTTTTATGGTTTATCCCAAGGAAGTCCAACCGCCACCTAACATAGATTCCAGGGCTGAAAAAACAATTAAATGTTCTCCATTGCCCCATAATACTGTACTCCTCCCCTCCTGTGACAGTAACTCTATCTTATTTCTGCACTTAAATGTCAGGTCTCTGAAAAATAAAGCTGATGAGCTTGGTATACTATTAAAAAGTAACAAAAGAATGATTTTATGTATAAACGAACATTGGTTAAAGGAAGAGGATATAAAACTGTATGTACCATCAGGTTTCAGATTAGCTACAGACTTCTGCAGACCCAGTGAATCCTATGGGGGTTCATCCATATATATTAGCAATGATCTAGACCTAAAGTTTTCTGTTCTTGAAGTTAGTGACCTATGCACTAAAGGTGTTTTTGAAGCAGCTGCTTTTATTATACCTAGTATACAGCTCATAACTGTGTCTTTATATCACACTCCTGAAAGTAATGTAGAACAATTTATAGAACGTTTAGAAAAACTTGTGATCAGTATACAAAAATATACTAAATACAAAATTTTAATCTTTGGGGATCTAAACATAGACATTAGGCAAATGACAGCCAGAAATGTTAATTTAGTAAACATGTTAAGATCCTATAATCTCTTTTGTGCTAAAGAAAGTCCTACAAGGCACTCCTCCTGTCTTGACAATCTAATAACAAATGTATACAAATGTGATTTTGAGCTAGGCTTACTTAATGTCGATTACCTGTCAGACCATAGAGGTATATGGGTGAAACTAATTACTAAAAAACCAGAAGAAGACGAGGAACAAACTCAGTGTGTCAGACTATCTACAGATACAAATATTAGCAAGTATAGAGAAGAACTTAAGTCTATAGAGTGGAATACTGTTATACATTCCTCCAGAAATGTTGATGAAGCCTTCAGCACATTCCTCAAAATCATTTCTGAAATCTTCCACACATGCTGTCCACTGGTTAAAAAACAAAAAAACAAAAAAGTTAGGAAACCTAGCCACTCAACTTTACAGAAGTGGTTTTCACCCCATTTACAAAAACTGAGACTATTGGTAATTACTTGTCACAATAAGGTCAAAAAGGGAGCAGTAGATAAAGAAACTTACAAAAACTTGAAAAGAAAATATAGATCTGAAATTAAAATAGCCAAGTGTAAGGCAAATGGTGATTTCATTAAAAAATCACACAATAAATGTAAGGCTGCATGGATAGTAATAAAAGCAGAGCTAGGTATGGATATAAACTACAAAGACAACACAAATGCTGCTAACGTCACTGCTGATGATTTCAATCACTTTTTTGTCAACTCTGCCAACCTTAGCCTTCCAACCCATAGCAACCAGAATTCCAATTCAACACATACACCTATTTCTCACCCCATATCTGGCAGAAATTTTCAACAAAACATTACAAACATAGTGTCAGCTTGTAAATGGAGAGAAGTACAAGTAACTGATATAATTAAAGCAACCTCTAAATTAGGATACTCTAGATCTGAAGATGTGTATGGCCTGTCAAACTATGTAATTAAAAAAGTTGTAGATCTCATAACATACCCTCTTTGCATACTGATAAACTGGATGCTCTCGAGTGGTCACTTTCCAGAATGTCTCAAAAAAACAGTTGTCATACCATTATACAAAAAGGGTGACAAGTCCTGTATCAATAATTATAGACCAATTTCACTTGTGCCTATTCTCTCAAATATAATAGAACATTGCATAATGCAGCAAATATGCATACACCTATCAGACAATAATATATTGAATGATTCTCAGTATGGATTCAGGTCAAACTTATCAACAGTCAAAGCAGTTGAAAACCTTATCTCTTTTGTACTAAGCGCATTTGAGTCAGAATTATCTGCTGAAGCCATTCTAATTGACTTGAGTAAGGCTTTCGACTCAGTTAACCACAAATTATTATTAGATAAACTGTGTTGCTATGGAATCAAACACTTGCAACTCTCACTAATTGAATCATACCTCAGCAATAGAAAACAAATAGTAAAGCATAATGACCAACAGTCACAGACTTTAAGTATAAAACGAGGTGTTCCTCAGGGCTCAGTGCTTGGCCCTCTACTATTTATATTGTTTGTAAATGACTTTCCGAACAACTTACCCTGTAAATCTATCCTCTATGCTGATGACACAACATTAGCTAATTCTGGAAAGGATACAAACATATTGAAGGAGGAAAGTGAAGAATGTCTCAAAATATCTAATATCTGGTTTAAAGCTAATGACTTATCTATGAACCATGAAAAGACTGTCAAGATAATCTTCAGTTTATCAAACAGTAACATGGAGTTATCATCTGTTAAACTACTAGGAATACACATTGACTCAAAATTAACTTGGGACACACATACAGATTATGTATGTCGAAAGCTATCACGAGTTATCTACCTACTAGCCAAACTACACACATGTGTTACACAAGATTTATTGCTTCAGTCATACTATGCCTTCTTTCATTGCCATCTACAATATGGCATTCTTTTATGGGGTAACTCTCCAGGAGCCAAAAAAATTTTCACTTGGCAGAAGAAAGCAATTAGACGTTTGTACGGAATCACTGACAACAAGACCTCATGTAGACCTTATTTTAGAGACTTAAAAATTCTCACAGTCCCATCTCTTTACATATATTGTTGCCTCTTAAACATAAAAGAAAACTTAAACCACTCCACTATAAGGAAATCAGTTCATCAACACAATACTCGACAAACAAATATGATTGATATACCCACAACCAGGCTTAAGAAAACCCAATCTAGCTATGAATACATAGGCATAAAATTATTCAACACTTTACCCGTACAGGCTCAATTGGTTTCAATGGATATTTTCAAAACTAAAACCAAAGTGTGGATGAAGAAAAACTGAAAAAACAAATTTACTTAGAGCTTTTAGACTACAAAAAAGAATCATCCGGGCAATGGTGGGAGCAAAACCAAAGCAACACTGCAAACCTTTATTTGTAAAACTGGATCTAATGAGCATTCCAAGCATATACATCTATGAAACTCTCACTTTCACGAAAAGAAACCCACAACTTTTTGAGGGCAACTTCTTCTTGCATCAATATGATACAAGACATAGAACGAGCTACATGTTACCCACCCACCGTTTAAAAACATATGAAAAAACCCCATACTATATGGGCATGAAATTTGTAAATAAAATATGGAAAGATATGGATGACCCAAATGTAAAAGGCACCAAAAGAGACCTGGAAAAATATCTGAAAGATAAATGTTACTATAGTGTAAAAGATTTCATGAATGGTAACAATGCATTATAATTGTAATTAAAATACCTCTTTGAAGATGTTACACCATGTATATTATTAGTTTATTGTATTTTTAGTATTGTTATATATAGTGTCAAAACTGACAAGTCACCTATGTCACAATCTTTGATTGTATAAGGCATGTTATGTGATAATAAAAATTGAATTGAATTGAATTGAATTGAAGAATTTCAGAATAGTTGTAAAGATGATCTAATTTATTGATAAACTAAGGCTTACTGTTATGTATAGTTATGGATGTAGAGGCAGCTAGCTATAAGCTAATAGGGTACAACACTATCTTTTTTTTTCCATGTAATATTTTTGTTATATGAAACATAATGTACAAATAGCTATAATACTTCTGACAACATTGATTGCATGTTAATGCTGATAAATTATGGCTTACTGTTATGTATGGATCTAGGTGTAGAGGCTGTTGTAAGCTAATAGTTTACAACATTGCTATATTTTTACTATGTAATATTTTGGTATGTAAAACATAATGTACAAATAGCTGTAACTCTTCTGACGACATCGATTGCATGTAGGTGCTGAAAGATGGATAAAATAAATAAATAAATAAACATCCTCTTTGTTCTACAAGATGTTATTATCCCTGTAGTGATCCAAGACTTCTTGGCATTGCCTATATGACTATTTCTAACTACTTTTTTGGGAAAGATGTATTCAAATAAAGACATGAATTCATTTAAAAATGAATTGTACTTTTTTTACGTCTGTTTCCCTATAAACTGGGCTCCAATCCATCTCTTTTAGGCTGTCATTGAATTTATTAAGGCCCTCTTCATTTATTATCCTAAAATATTTCCCAGAATGCTCAGGACTGTTGCACACACTGATGTAATTGAGCATAAGCAATTGACCACCATGATCAGAAAGGCCAAGGATTGGATGTACAGTGATCTCATTGCATTTAGACTTATCTATAAATATATTATTTATCAGACTTTTACTGTTAACAGCAACCCTAGTTGGAAATCTACTATTGCCATCAGATTATAAGACTCAATTAAATGTACTAATTCATCTTTACTATTGCTCTCATTTAGGAAATCAATGTTAAAATCACCATTAATTATCAAGTTCTTGGACTTTGAGTACAGCTTAGATAATACAGATTATAAGTGCTTAAGAAATACATTCAAATTCCCTGAGGGAGATCTATACAGTGCTAACACTAGAACCGTGAAGTCATTTACAGTAATCTCAACACCACATACTTCAATTTGTTGCTCTATACAATGGCTCTTTAAATCTAATTCATTGTAAGATATGTTGTTTTTTACATAAATTACCACTCCACGTTTTTCCATGATGGTTCTAGAGTAATGCGCTGCCTGGCAGTAACCACTTAGCTGCAACCTTTCAATGTCTTTCACATGATGTTCACTAAAACATAATACATTAGTATCTTTTATTCCTTGTGGTTCCTCTAACAGAACATTAATGTCATTTACTTCATTACCAAGTCCTCCCTCATTTTGGTGAAAAATTGTCATTTGCTTTAGAAGTAGATGCAGATGTAAACTTTTGCCTAAAAAATTATCTGAAGCTACGGAAACAGTACATTCATTACTAACAATTTCCTGAAATATTTGAGTTTGAAACTGAGTCTGACTTGATGGCTGGAGCCATTTAAGTGTGATTGGTTCCAACTTTGGAGTACATTTGTGGACTTCTTCCAATATTTTTGTTTTTAAAAGGGTACCAAATGCTTTTTTCCTGATCTGTTCAGGTGCATACCATGTTATGTAAATAATTCTCGTTCAAAACTGCTTGTATCTATAACACAAGTATTGTTAAAATGCTTACACAACTTTGCTAATTTAGAGTTCGCTTGTGAGATAGTCTCATTTACACAGGACTGTGGGATTAAGTCATGTCTCTTTGGAATGTTCATAACAAATACTTTAGACTGATGAAGCGCCGATATTTTCTTCCTGAGTGACTGTATGACATCATTCCCTTCGCTGCAGGCAACGTTGTTTGAGCAACCTATTAAGATCACACACCCATTTTTTACTTTTTCAGGGTCACATCCCGCTACAACTTCTTGAAGTTTAGCACCTGATTTCACAATTCCACAAACATCAGCACCATTAAAACTGCTTTTCACTGTATCAGCCATGCCTCTACCATGACTATCAGCGAAAATGTGAAGACGATTTGTTGATGTTTCACTCACAGCAGACTGGATCATGCCACTGCCACTTTCACTGCTATTAACTGAACTTTGTGGCTTTGGGAGATCAAACCTAACATTTTTCCAATACTTTACTGGTACACTCTTCTTATGATTGTTTTCACTTTCTGTGTGACTATTACTAGAACAAAGTACATCAAAATTGTTTACATTCTCAAACCTCGAAACGTTTGCTGTAGACGATGTTTTAGTGCCGAATGTTTGATGATTGTTGTGTACTATCTTCCATTTTGATGATGTATCAGCGTCATTTTGCGGGTGACATTGACTTGTGAGGGGATAGATTAGATAAAGGTTAAATGAATGTGATGATTGGTGGAGAGATACAATCCTCATCTTCATACAGCTAGTAGTTTTAGTGTATTGCAAACATCCTGATGAATGGTTAGTACGTGGTGTTTCCAAATCAGTTTACAATCAAGGATCAGTCCAATGTGTTTTTGCATCTTAGCACATTCAGTAGGATAGTCATAAGAAATAACTGGAACAGAAGCTGAAGGTGATCATCATGTACAAATTTCTTGCTTTATCGTGAGTAGCCACAGGTTGCACCAAGACATAAACTGACTAAAATGGAGTTAGAAGTAATGTTAAGGTTTCTGGAGAATTACTAGGAAAGCGTTTCATTGGCATACTGTAGGGTGTAGTGTAGGATTATCGATGGTCTAGAGGATATACAAGTGAACAGGGAGGGCAGAGCCTTTGGGCAAACGTGCGGTGGGACAGAATATGCGAGGATTGATATTGTTAATGATTTTAAATGATAGGCAACTGAAAGTGCATATTCAAGATTTGGAAGAGGAGACCAGAATTCCATAGGTGGTCATAGGCTGGCTTTCTTGAGGTGAAGTGACGTAATAATTGTGAATTTTCTATTATTACGTTGATGCAACAGAATACGGGTGATGTACAGGAATTTGTCATCAGAGAAGGGAAAACATGGGAAGAGGAAAAGGATTGTACTGACAGATGACTTTGTTACTCCCACCATTGGTGTCTGCATGTAATATGTCACCTAGTATCCATTTGCGAAGCAGGTATCTCAAAGGACTGACAGAATATCTGTACAAATATCACCAAACACTTTAGGTTATACCACCATAGACATATAAAACATGCATCCATCGCTAATGACCTTGATGTCAATGGGATATTAAACCCAAATCTTCCTTCTTCTCTATAAATCATACAATTGCACTGTCAGCCTGATATTTAAAAAACCATCTTCAAAACGCAATCTAAGCTATTGTATAAGCCTGATGGGCAAAGGCTAGAGGTGTTGTTCTTACATAAACTAGACATTCAAAACACTAGACTTTTTGCTTGTTACTTATTTGAAGGACAGATCATCAGCTGTTGGAGTAAGGACCAGGTATGCCATTAATGCTGCTAAAAATCGCTGAAAAACAATTCATTCAAAAGGAACTAATCAGTAGAGAAAAAGTGCCAATTTAGTGTTACCATATGCAAAAGGGGCAACGTATAACATTTATATCCTGGCATTGAGATGTTGCTGATACAAATGAATCTTGGTTTTTGTTATGTTTGTACATGTAAAATGGTAGCTTTATATCCAGAACACTTTTATTTATATGGTTTTTAAAGTTGTCAAATTGTGTATTTCATCATAAATGGTATATGCGTACTATGCAATCATCAAACTCTTGTGTTTGGATGGTATGTACCTCAACAGAAATTCATCCAAAGTTGGTGAAGTTTTATAAGGGTTCTTCTACTCCCATTTTCAACAGCTAAGAAATAGTTGGATGAATTCAAACATTTCCTTGCTTCACATGAAGAGGATACACTCCAAGGATATACTAAAACTGTGACCTCAGATGAAATTCTAAGAAACACTCAGTGTGCGTTGAAAATTCTTTGATGAAAAGTGTATAAAAATAAATCATGCTATAAGCAAATTTGAAGTAAGATTATGAAATATTTTACATAAAGAATTGCAAAAGCAAACTTATCAACAATGTTTGGACAGTTTTAAAAATAATCTAATTCATTTTTTCACCTAATTATTACTATGGGTGATAAATGTATCCATTGCTTCATGCTTAAAATGAAACACCAATTATTCGTCCATTGATTATTTAACCTGACCAGGTTAGGGTCTTACAGCCCTCTCTTACATTTCACAGGGAACAACACATACCAGAAAACATTACGTAATGATCACAGTAATAATTTGTGTTAATAATAATGATATCTACAATAAGTAATAATAATAATAGTAGATAATATTAAGAATGATATTGATTAGTTTAGCAGGTTTAGTATCATCAGAAGTGGAAAGCATACTGAAAGAGGAGAAGCATGAAATGAAACTGACAGTGGCTGTTAGGAAAGAACAGAATATCAATAGAGAACACAGCAGACAAGGGGAGGGCAAAGGGTGGGGAATGGAGAGTTGATGAGACTGAGCTGCAGACAAGTACATCCCCTTCAGCCTTCATTGTTGAAGCACCAAGAGACTTCAAAGTGGCATATTTAGCTTTTCTGTTTATGTTCTCAGTTTAATTCTTAAATTCTTTTCGTGTTTTTGTGTGCTCGCAGAGTTTCATTCTTGAATTCATTGCATATTTTTGTATTTTAGAGTTATAGTATCTCATTTTAGTAATGGTAACTTGTACATCTGCACAGTTGTCATTTTTCATTTGTTTAATTTGGATGGGCAGTAACTATCAGCCACAGCCAGCCAGCCATCAGCCTTTGTTAATGAAATGCCAAGAAACCAGCAAGTTGCATATTTAGCTTTTCTGTTTGTGTTCTCAGCTTAAATTCTTTCAGCACTTTTGTGTGCTTGTAAAGTTTAATTGCTAAATTCATTGTGTGTTGTTGCATTTGAGAGGTAGAGTAACATGTTTTAGTAACAGTAAAGTGTACATTCACACAGTCTGTACAGCAGCAGTCATTTATTTGTTTGTTTTCGGATGGCCTTTTACTGTTGACAACAACTCAATCAGCTCCCAGCCTCCATTGGTCAAGTGCCAGGGGACTAGTGAGCCACAATTCAACTTGTTCTATAGTTAAATTCTCAAGTTAGTAGTAACGTGCTGTGTACGGATGCAGGAGGAACTGGCCACAGTTCATGAACGCTGGAGACGCTCAGAATCATGATCAGCCATCTCCAGGCTGCTGCCTCAGGGCTGGTGGCAGTGGAGAAACTGGCGAGTTGCTTGGGACATCTGAGATGTCGCTTGGTTCGCCCATGGGCTCTGCTGTTTAGGATCTTCCATTGTACCCAATGCTCATTGCAAAGTGAATGGCCAGTTGTTACATGCTAGTGTCACTTGAGGTAGAGTCTCTCACCAATTCACTCATGAGCGGACAGGTGGCCACCCCTTCAGCAGGGTCTGAGCTGGCACAAAGGAGGAGAGGTTTACTAGTTATCCATAGCTCCAATGTTAGGTGTTTTATGGAGACCCCTAGGAAAATAGCGTCCTGATCTGGAAACCATTCCAATATGCACTCCACGTGTCTGCTGGTGGGCTCATCCAAGACATGAAGGAGGCCCTGCCTGCAGCTATCAAAGATGTGGGGTGCTTTAGTCTGAAAGTTGTTGCTCTTGTCAGCACCAGTGATGCCTCAGTCCCTACAGAGTGGCTCAGAGAAGTGGCGAAGACTGTTGGCCTCACTCGCAAAGTGCAAGCAAAGCAAACAACTTGCAGCTTTGTACTTGGATGTGATCACGATCCTGTGTTTTGGAGCTTAGTGGATGGTCTCAATGAGAGGCTGTGTCAGTTCTGTGACAGTTGTGGCTGCAGATTTCTGGACCCATGTTATAATGTGCAGAGTTGTAGGATTCCCCTTGATAGGAGAGAGGTGCACCACACAAAAGAAGCAGCTAGTTTTGGTCATGGAGTACTTGTGGAGTGCACATCAGTGATTTTTAGCCTAGGCAGTAGTATGATGTCCTCTGATGAATTCTCGCCAGTCAATATGCAGAAAGTGAAATCAGATCGTGTGCTAAGTAGAGACATTTCTCCTATCAAAATTTTAACAGCAAATTGTTGAAGTGTTCATAATAAACTAGTGACCTAAAGAAGCAAGCTTCAAAATATTTATCCAGTTCTTGAACATATATAGGAAGGACAGATTAGATGCCATAGGAGGGGTAGTGTTCATAGCAGTTGATAAAAATATTGTCTCCAATGAGGTCGAAAGTGAGTGTGACAGTGAAGTTTCCTGGACTTAACAGGTCAGTATGGAATGAAGTTAATTGTTGGATGTTTTTACTGGCCATCTGATTCCACTGTGACAGTTCTAACATCATCAGAGGAAAGTCTATTGTTAGTAGCACGGAAATACCCTGATCATGTAATATTAATTTGAGGTGACTTTAACCTAGTGGGTATAGACTGGGATGTCTCTGGATTCACTGCAGGTGGTACACACAGACAGTTTTGTTAAGTATTTCTGAACAAGTTTACCAAAAACTGCCTTGAACAACTAGTTAGACAATCCACATGCAATGGAAATGTTTTGGACCTCGTAGCTACTGACAAGTCTGAATTTATCAACAGTGTCACTATAGACACAGAGATTAGTGATCATAATGTCATCATAGCAATGAGGGTTACTAAAGTTAATAAATCTGCCTAAAAGACCACGAGAGTGTTTGTGCTAGAAAAATCAGATAAGCAGTTGTTAGCATACCACTTAGACAATGAAGGGATATCACGTAGCTCCAGTTTGACAGACATAGAGGGCAAAATTTAAACTAATTTGAAGCACACACTGGAGACATATGTGCCAAATAAGTGAGTTAAGGATGGAAAGGACACTCCATGCTTTAATAATTAAGTTCAGCAAATACTGAAGAAATGGAGATTGTTGCACTCTTGGTTAAAAAATGAGGACTTAGTTGTTGACAGGCAAATGGTAATAGAAATTCAGGTGTATGTAAGAAGATCAAAGTGTGTTGCATACAGCAACTTCCAACATCATATCTCAGCAAAAGAAGTTGTTGGGAACCCAAGAAAATTACTGTTGTACTTAAAATCACTAAACGGTTCAGTGGCTTCTATTCACAAACTTGTTGAATAGTCAGCAACAGAAGACAGCAAAAGGAAAGTTGAAGTTTTGAACTTCATGTTTAAGAAATCATTCATGCAGGAGGATTGTACAAACATACCATCATTTAACTGTCATACAGACTCCCACATGGAGGACACAGAAATTAGCACCTGTGGTGTAGAGTGGCAACTGAAGAAGTTGAAAACAAATAAGTCACCAGATCCAGGTGGAATCCCTGTGATTTATTGTGACTCTTTTGCTCAGTGATAAATCCCAAGTGACTGAAAAAAGTGCAGGTGACTCATGTATATATGAAAGGTAAATGAACTGACCAATATTCTCTATGTATGATGAAGAGATTGAAGGAATGTATGATGAGAAAAAAAATTGTGCAAGTAGTTAAGGGAGATGAAAATCTAATTATGATGTGGTCTGGAATTTGGTAGTAGGAAGTGAAAGAGAAGGAAAAATATACGGAAATATGGACTTGGGGAAAGGAATGAAAGAGGAAACTGCCTGGTAGAATTTTGCACAGAGCACAATTTAATCATCACAAACACTCAGTTTAAGAATCATGGAAGAAGGTTGTATATGTGGAGGATACCTGGAGGCTCTGGAAGGTTTCATATTGATTATATAATGGTAAGGCAGAGATTTCAGAACCAGATTTTAAATTGTAAGACATTTCCAGGGGCACATGTGCACTCTGATGACGATTTATTGCTTATGAACTGTAGATCAAAACTGAAGAAATTGCAAAAATATACGAAATTAAGGAGATAGGACCTGTATAAACAGAAAGAACCAGAGGTTGTAGAGAGTTCCAGAGGGAGCATTAGGGAACAACTGACAAGAACAGGGGAAAGGAGTATAGCTGAAGGAGAATTGGTAGCTTTGGGAGATGAAATAGTGAAGGCAGCAGAGGATCAAATTGGTAAAAAGACGAGGTCTAGTAGAAACCCTTGGGTAACATAAGAGATATTGAATTTAATTGATGAAAAGAGAAAATATAAAAATGCAGTAAATAAAGCTGGTGAAAAGGAAATACAAACATCTAAAAAAAAAATGAAGTTGGCAGGAAGTGCAAAGTGGCTAAGCAGGAACGGCTAGAGGACAAACATAAGGATTTAAAAGCATGTATCATTAGAGGAAAGATAGATACAGCCTACAAGAAAATTAAAGATGCCTTTGGAGAAAAGAGAATCACATGTATTAATATCAAGAGCTCAGATGGAAAACAATTCCTAAGCAAAGAAGGGAAATCTGAAAGGGGGAAGGAGTGTATAGAGGGTCTATAAAAGAGAGATGTACTTGAAGGCAGTGTTCTAGGAATGGAAGACAACGTAGATGAAGATGATATGGGAGACATGATACTGCAGGAAGAATTTGACAGAGCGCTGAAAGATCTAAGTTGAAACAAGGTCCTGGGTAAACAAAAGAAAAATTTGGAATAGGAATTAAAGTCCAGGGAGACGAAATAAAAACTTTGAGATTTGCTGATGACACTGCAATTCTGTCAGAGACATTAAAGGACTAGAAGAGCAGTTGAATGGAAATTGACATTGTCTTGAGAGGAGGGTATAAGATCAAAATCAACAAAAGCAAAATGAGATAATGGAATGTAGTTGAATTAAATCAGCTGATGCTGAGGGAGTTAGTTTAGGAAATAAGACACATAAAGTAGTAGATGAGATGTGTTATTTGGGCAACAAGATAATGATGATGGTTGAAGAAGAGAGGATATAAAATGTAGACTGGCAATGGCAATAAAAGCATTTCTAAAGAAGAGAAATTTGTGAACATCAAGTATAGACTTAACTGTCAGGAAGTCTTTTCTGAAAGTATTTGTATGAAGTGTTTGTATGGAAGTGAAACATGGACAATAAATAGTTTCGACAAGAAGAGAATAGAAGCTTTTAAAGTGTGGTGCCCCAGAACAATGCTGAAGATTAGATAGGTAGATCATGGAATTAATGAGGAGATACTCAGTAAAATTGGAGAGTGAAGAAGTTTGTGGCACAATCTGACTAGAAGAAGGGATCAGTTGATAGGACACATTCTGAGACATCATGGGTTCACCAATTTAGTACTGGAGGGTAGTATAGGGATGGGTGTAAAAGTTTTAGAGGGCACCAAGAAATGAATACAGTAACAGACTGAGAAGGACGTAGGATGCAGTAGTTACTTGGAGATAAAGAGGCTTGCACATGATAGAGATGCATGGAGAGCTGCATCAAACCAGTATTTGGACTGTAGACCTCAAGGGCAACATGACTCCATTATAATGACATACACAGTCACACATACACCCACTCACACTGCACCACGTGCATATGTCACTTTTGGAGCTAGTATGTTAATTAATTAGACTTTGTTCCTGAATTTAAAAAGAAATGTATATTTACATACCTTAAATCAGACATATGTGAACAGTAGGAAATATGTGACCTTGGGAGCTAACTATTAAGCAGTGCCCAACCACTGCAACAGCACAGAGTGAGTCTGACTGATTTTCTGAACTGAACCAAAGAAGGCGAGTGATTGTGGGTGAGGACACCACCGCACATCAGCTGTGTGGCCAATCTGGCACACAAATGAGTCACTTGCGGAGAAACCCACGGTAGGGAAGAGGCATGGAAGAGGACAACTAATATATTAGCAGACGGGCACCAGTTACTGCTGTGTCTGGGCTATTGTGGGTTGGTTTCTTCGTTGCACATTGCTGGACACATATATTGGACAGCTCTGTGCTAGACTGACTGAAAGATGTTGGAGACTAAAAAAGGAAGATTCCACTTTTGCTAAACATGCTCTGGATGAATGTCATTCTTATGATATTAAATTTGGTGTTCTCCATAGAGGAAATAAAGGCAGAAAACTAACATTACTCAAAATTCTGGCCATTAACAAGCAGTATCAAGTAATCCTGATCTAATCCATAATGACCAAGCACAGTTAAATTGTTCTCCTTTATTAGTGAGAGAATTGATCCCTGAAGTAATGATTCCATAACAGATAATGTGTGCACATGAGAAAAATAGGCTGTCTCGGTGATCTTCTGGTCACCAGCATGAGAAAGTGTTCTTAAATAAGGAGCAGGTGAGCTCTATTTTTCATAGTGAGAATTATATGATATTCCTAGTTTCGTTTGTAGTCAAAGCAAAGACATAAACTTGTACCTGTAACTATTCCTTATTGTACACCTGTCTGAACAAACTGATTGTGTCTAGTTCCATGTACAGCTACATTTATGGTGAACAACCAACTGTGCAGTGCATGGAAGAGGGTAGTGTACCAATATCACACCATCCTCCAATCCCCCCCCCCCCCCCCTATGTTCTGCCTTAGTTTTCACCTGATGTTTCCAAAAGACTGTTACTCTATTTCCAAATAACCTTCAATTTATTTAATACTACTTTCATGGTCATACTATAAGAGTCCTATGGAAAATGGGAGTTCAATTATAAGACTTAATTGCTGGCCATTATTTATTTTCAGGAAATATCTTCTGATAAACACATTTAAAAGAACATGACACCTCCTAGCCTCTGGAACAATTAGTTTCTTAATCAGGGAGGAGAGAGGGATAGGTTGGAGAAGGTTAGAATGGAAAGTCTTCTTGTTGTCTGACTGATCTACACTTTATTTTTAACTTTCCCCAACCTGGCCCTTTGTCCTTCTCAAGGAAGCAACTAACAGATCCAGAAAGCAGGCTAGTGTCATATTCTTTTACATGTGTCTATCAGCAGTACTAAATCTTTTCTTTTGCTAAAGTGAAATACTAGTGAGTAACTCTGTCTCATAATTTCATATTTTTATGGAGTGAATTTTCCTATTGTTATGAGAAATATAATGAGTTTATTGAGTAATTTTGGAGTGTCCACTTCTTGAAATTTACTAAGAAGCCTTTCAGTAAAGATTAACATCTTTCTATCATTGTCTGCCTTTGGGAAGCATTGATAATTTCAGTAGTACTCATGTGCTGGATAAAGAACCCCTTGCCAAATTATGCAGCTCTTATCTGAGTCATTTCAATCCCTTCCATCCGTTTGACTAGCTAATGGCGTGCCGGTGTCTAAAAATCCTGAAGGATCATTTTGACAAACATTTTATAACGAGTTTTTTTTTAAATAATAAATGATACTGCTAGTGATCTCATTCTGGAATTTGATTTTCCCACAACTAAAGAGCCTAAAACCAATTTTGTACCACCCTCATGACTTCCATATTTTGTTTCCTTGATGAGAGACCTCTCTCTCAACACACTTTTGGTGACAAGAAATTGATATGTGCAGCTGCCCGTGTAATGGAGCTGAAAGTAAATCTGCAGTCTCTGTTCAGTTCAGTAGAGCGTTCCAGGTCTCTGGTCATGTATTGGGCAGTGCAGGTAGTGTCCTGCATTCCACCAGCCAACATGCCTCAAAGTGTCATTTCCAGCTTATACCATGTACATGTTACCACTTAACAGCAGGAAGAGTTGTCAATATAGGACATTGCATGCCAAATTGATGTCAGTGTTATTGGGACACAGCTGACTGGTTCCTATATTATGGTGAGCTTAAACAGTATGATATCTCCTCATTTATTCATGTACATTGTGTTATATTTGCCTGTACTGAGTGTCAGCTGTCAGTCTTGAAGCATCTTGAAGTGCACTGAATATTTCTTGCACTTCTGAAACTGTATCCCTATTAAGAACAACGTATTGACTAATTTTTCTCTAAAAATCTTCAAAGAAGTTGATAATGTGTAACTGGGTCAAAGGTTTTTCTGGAAGTCATTGGTTCAATGACTGACTTTTAAGTGCTATGATCACGTTAACAAAGGCACTTTGCTAAAAATTATACCCCTACATCACATGGATGGTGATAAACACTTCAAGTGTTCATGGCATCACTCATGGAATGTGTCACAGATTTCTTGCCATACAAATTTGTATGTAATCTCAATCATTCAATTAGTTTTTCTGTTGTCATCATTTTATCACATGGTCTACAGGTAACTCCTTATTATAGAGACAGAGCTTGAGCTTATATACAGAAACGGTGTAGCTAAAAATCCATGAAACATTTACCCAACTTCAATGTCCTCTCACTTAAATATCTTGTTCTAATTTGTGATATTTATTTTTATTTCATTCAACCTCCATGTTTGTAACACATACCTATGAAATGTATCTCTAAATATCCCAAACTTTTGGAGAACAACCACACTGAATACAAATATCAAAATGACAATTCTAGTGGTGGTGATGATGATGATGAAGATGATGATAATCAACATCACTCAACATATCGTGCAACAATTAAACCATGTATCGAAATAAAATATTTCACCTTACAAAGTCCAATAATGGGTAAGAAATGGTAAACTTGTCAGGCATGCCTGTTTGTTTAAACCATTACATTATATAAATGTAAGCAGCCAGTTCTGATTGTGTATGTTGAAATTTACAATGTTGAGACTTCATATTATGTAATCAGTTGGATAGGTAAAAATCTACTCACCAAGTGGTGAGAGGAAAACACATATAAAGAAGGTATTGTGAGTACATATGCAAGCTTTTGGAGCCACGAGCTTCTTCTTTTTCTGGCAGAAGGGTTGAAGGGAAAGGTTGAGGGGTGAAGTAAAAGGACTGGAAAGATTTAGGAAAGAGGGTGGGGTTCGGAAAAAGGCACCCAGAACCCCAGGTCAGGGGGGATTTACCAGATGGGATGAAAAGGAAAGACTTGATTGTTGGGGACTGCACTGGCCAACATCTTAAAACTTGAGAGCCTAAAGGTGGAATGTAGGTAATATGCAAGACAGAGATTACTGCTAAAACACTATGCATGAGTTAATAAGAATGAAAAGCTAAGTGGATTGTATGTGATAGAAGTGGGAGGGGGATGGCAAAAAATAGACAAGTCAGAAAATGAAAAACGTAGAAAACTGAAATGGAGTGAAGGAATAAATGCTGAGATTGAAGAAATTACCGAAAATTAAGGCTAGATGGATGGTGAGAACCAAGTACATGTTGTAGCACCAGTTCCCACCTACAGAGTTCTGAGATACTGGTGTCTGGGAGAAGAATCCATATGGCATGTGTGGTGAAACAGGCATCAAGGTCATGACTGTCATATTGTAGTGCATGCTCTGCAAAAGGATATTGTGTGTTGCTGGTATACATCCTCTGTCTGTGCCCATTCATCCTAGCTGATAGCTTGATGGTAGTCATGCTGATGTAAAAGGCCGAATAGTGTTTACGTAACATCTGGTATATGACGTGTCATTTAACAAGTGGCTCTCCCTTTGACACTATATATTTTGCCAGTTACAGTGCAGGTATGGGTGATGGTAGGAGGGTGCATACGCGGGTGGTGACAGCCACAGGGGTAGGAGCCATAGGGCAGGGAGAAGAATGCATAAGGAGTATAGGGTCTGATAAGGATACTGCAGAAATTGGGAGGGCAATGAAAAGCTACTCTAGGTGTGGTGGGCAAAATCTCAGACAGGATGGGCCTCATTTCGGGGCATGATTTTAGGAAGTCATGGCCTCATAGAAGTAGCTGATTAATACAGTAAGACCGGGATAGTACTGAGTGACTAGTGATGAACTCATAAGTCATTTTTTGAAGGGATCAGTATTATCAGACTGGATGTGATGATGGGAAATCTGTTTTTGAACCAGACTGGTGGGGTAATTACATCCAGTGGAGGCTGAGTTGACAATGGTGATGTATTGCTGTAAAGGGACTGCACCTGAACAAATATGTTTTCCTCAAATTCAAGGCTGTGTGGGAGGGAATGTTTGACACAAAAGGATGGCAACTGTCAAAATACAAGTACTGTTGTTTGTTAGTGGGTTTAATGTGGACAGATGTGTGTAACTGGCCTTTGGTGAGGATGAGATCAGCATCAAGGAAAATGGCATGGGATTTGGAATATGACCATGTGAAATTTAGTTGGGAGAATGTATTTAGAGATTCCAGGAATTTTTACAAGTCAGCCTCACCATGAGTCCACATGGCAAAGATGTCATCAATATCTCTAAACCAAAGTGGTGTATACATAACAGCTTTTTTATATGTGTATTCTCCTGCTGCCACTTGGTGAGTAGATTTTTATCTATCCAACTACATAAAATTTTCAAAAATTTGATTATTTTTGTTGATATATTATGTAATCAGTGAGTTAAAATTACCATACCATTAAATTATCATTACAGTATCATGCAGTAACATGATCGATGCACCCTGTCCTGTGTTCCAATATTTTAGTTGTGACAATGCTCACAGTTACTACAAACAATCGTGATGATAATTCTGTAGCACAGCTTACCATTGGTTGGATTAAATTATAATTTTCTTTTGCATTCATTACTATGCCTTTTTCTGGTGTAGCAACTTTCAAATTATTGCCATACTGAAACCTAAGAGCGATTTTTAGAAGAACCCTGCAAATTATGAGTTAAATTTTAGAAATGCTTGAAGCTATAAGAATACTCAAAATATTCTTCCAGGTTCAAGTGTTTTCAATTGCTGTCTCATAATTTGTATATTTGTCTTAAAAAAAACATGCTTAGCATATAATATGACAATTATTTCAAAATGGCTACACTGATGAAGCTGCACAGTAACGTAGGCAAAAATAAAATGATATTTTAATCAAGACAATGTCAGACAGTGCAGCAGAATGTTATCATTCATTTCTCAATTCTGTCTTCTTGTCTCACTGTATGTCTTTCTGTATGGTTTTCTCCTTCCTTTACTTCCCATCTCATAGGTCCAGCCAGGAGACAGCAGTGGCCACATAGTTGATTGTGTGTTAACTCTGAAGACACTACTCTGGCACAGAAACAGTTTCCCATCACCTTATCTATTTTGCATCTGTCCTTATATACACAATATGGATCTAATGAACTCTTGTTGCAGAGAGTGTTCTCACCTGTACAGCCCAGGAAAGCTTCTATAAATTGGACAGGTGAGAACTCTCCCTGCCAAATAAACTTTGTTCCCGTAAACCCCTGACCTCAACCTTCACTATCTCTGTCCCCCATCCCCTCCTTGCTCCCAAATCAGCCACACACATGACTTCTATCCTCCCATATCAACTGCATTGTCCTTTTCCTTTTGATGCACTTTCTCTCAGCATAGCTATCCTGAGGCTGCAGTTAGCGGCCCACCATCTTGTCTCAGCCACACATTTGCAGTCCCACAGGCAGCACTACAGCATCTTTCCTCACCCCTACCCTGTTATCCTATCCCCTCCCCTCTCCCCTCCAAACCTGTCTTGAACACTCGCCACCCACAGCCGCCGAGATTGCTTCTCAGCTCAGTGGAGCCACAGTACCAAGAAATATCAGTGGCCATGTGTGTGTGTGTGTGTGTGTGTGTGTGTGTGTGTGTGTGTGTGTGTGTGTGTGCGTGCAGTTGTTGTGCAAAATTTATACAAGTTCTGTGCGGAGATACTGTAGGCCTATTTTTATTTCTTAAAATATTCTGTGGTGTAGGTCTGCTTTTGACAGGAGTTGACTTTTTTTTGCACGGCATTTCAAATTTTTCTTGAAGCAATAATGTCCCTGTACTGAAACCCCCTGTAGTCCATATAATCTAGAAGAGCATCAACACATTACTATATGATACAGTGACTGACTAGGTCACTATCTTCATCCTCACTTTCACATTCACTGTTGTTTTCTTGTGCAGCAGGGTCCACACTTTCATGCAGCAGGGTCCACAATTCCAGCATCACTCATGCACTGAGTTCACATGTGTCAGTCTTTACTCATTTAAGTTTTCTTCATCGACATCTTCAAAACCATTTACACCTCTTACCAGACTCATTATTTGTGCAGTTGTTCTTTCTTCACCGCTGAAACCTTGAAAACCACTTTCTTCTATATCTGGAAGGTATATAAAACTAATGTATGTGGCTGGAATTCCTTTCAGGCATTAGAAATCCCATTATGGCATCTAGAATTGTCAACATCTTCCAGAATGCCACTGAATCATCCCCAACAACGACCAGCCTGGTAACACCATTTTACTGAGGCAGTCACACCTTGGTCCGTTGGCTGCATGATGGTAGTCACATTAGGAGGTAAAAACTTAGTTACAATGAGACCATCATCAGATATGAGAATCCTCTGATTGAGATGTGGAGGGGCATTGTCAAGCAACAGAACAGCCTTCTGAGGCAATCCTTTCCCTTCTAGAAATTGCTGAACTTGTGGTACAAAATGTGTGTGATACCAGTTTTGGAATTTTCACTATCCATCCATGCTCCTTTTTGGTTTTAACAATGCACCAACAGATCCTTAGCTGTGATATCCCCAAATGCTGCTTGCCCTTTTTTTTCACTAGTAATTTCTCTTTATGATTCCCAGAAGCATTAGCAGTGCAGAAAATTGCATTGTGTCCTTTAGAGACAGGAGCATGAACTTTGCTCTTAAAAGAAAGGGTCCTGGTTGAGAGACATTTCCAGTACAGACCACTTTTTTACATTTGGTCCAGTGTCAAATTCATTTCTTCCACAAATTTCTGAATCTCTTCTCACAAGGAATCAGCTGCTGCAATGTTTGAATTAAGCCACTCTCCTTCCACAGTACATTCCTGAATCGCATGACATTGTTTGAATCTACTCCATTCAGGTGAGGCATTAAATTTTCCCTATAGCTTCATGAAAAAATTAGGTTTTTTAGCACCCGTCACACCTGAAACAATGTCAGCTTCTGCTCTTTTTATTCATCAAACGTAGAGCTCTTGATAGTTTTTCATGTGGATGATCCAGAACTATAACCGAATCACATTTCCTGATAAAATCCTATATTTTCTGCTTATTCTTTTTAATTTCCCAAACAGTCTGCATTCCAATACTGTAATTAACACTTAGTTTTGCAGCAGTTTCCCCCTTCTCAAATCTTCCAGTAAATTGCAATTTTTGTTTTAATCTCAACAGATGTTTCTTTCTTTTCTCTATCATATCTTTTACAAATTTCTTTTAACTTGCTTCATTGACACTTGCTTGCCGATTGACGTCAGAAAATAGTCTGTTTTCAGTTTACATGGAACAGGCATGAATAATCCACAGACTAGATAATCCCCTTACATGCAAGTGAACAATTTATTTTAAGTCATGTTGTTGTTATGCCATCCCAGATTTTCCACTGAACAAGTTCATGTCAGACACGTGGCTCATATGTGATATGTGCACTGTTACACGAGTGTAAGAATACCACTTGTATTCAATCCAAACAACATGTTAACCAATCTGGTTTATTGATTCCTTCCAGCAATACTTACTGGCCATTTGTTGTGACAGAGTAGTAGGGGAATGGTTCAACATCATTCCATCCAAAGTGGATGTCAAAGTATTGCTTGTAGTGTTACTGGCGCCCACCTTACTCTGAGATGATAAAAGTCATGGTCATATGACAACAGTATCACATACATAAGGTAAAAAGGTGCCGTGCACTGGCGGAGCTATCATTTGTACTCAGGTGATTCACGTTTAGAGGTTTCTGACATGATTAAGCACACACGGTAGGAATTAACAGGCTTTGAACATGGAATGGTAGTTGGAGCTAGAGGCATGGGACATTCAATTTCGGAAATTGTTAGGGAATTCAATATTCCAGTATCCACGGTGACAAGATGTGCTGAGAATATCATATCTCAGGCATTACCTGTCACCATTGACAATGCAGTGCCCAATGGCCTTCAGCTAACAACTGAGAGCTGAAGTGCTTGTGTAGAGTTGTCAGTGCTAACAAGACAAGCAACGCAGAGTGAAATAACACCAGAAATCAATGTGGGATGTACGATGAATGTATCCATTACAAAAGTATGATGAAATATGGCATTAATGGGCTATGGCAGCAGATAACCAATGCAAGTGCCTTTGCTAACAGCACAACATCACCTACAGTGCCTCTCCTGGGCTCAAGACCATATTGGTTGGACCCTAGATGACAGAAAAATTGTGGCCTGGTCAGATGAATCCCAGTTTCAGTTGGTAAGAAGTGATAGTAGGGTTCAAGTGTGGTGCAAACCCCAAAAAGCCATGGACCCAAGTTATCAACAATACATTGTACAAGCTAGTGGTGGCTCCATAAATGGTGTGGGCTGTGTTTAAATGGACTGAAGTGATCATTGACTGGAAATGGCAATGTTCGGCTACTTGGAGGCCATTTGCAACCATTCATGGGCTTCATGTTCCCAGACAGTAATGAAATTTTTATAGATGACAATGCGCCATGTCACTGGGCCACAATTGGTTTGAAGAACATTCTGGACAATTCAAGCAAGTGGTTTGGCCACCCAGATTATCTGATATGACTCCCATCAAAAATTTATGAGATATAATTGAGAGGTCAGTTCGTGTACAAAATCTTGCACTGGCAACACTTTTGCTTATTATGGACAGCTATGGAGGCAGTTTGGCTCAATATTTCTGCAGTGGACTTCCAGTGACTTGTTGAGTCCATCCAACATCAAGTTTCTGCAATACGCCACGCAAAAGTAGGTCCAGCACAATATTAGTAGGTATTCCATGACTTTTGTCACCTCAGTGTGTATTGTGGTTTGAGACAATATTAAAATCTGCGAGACATCAGAGGTATAATATCCCATTTATTTTCAAATTTCTTGTTACTTTGTTATTTTCTCTGGATGTAAAGAAAAAACCAAAACATAAGTTTAGTAGTTTTGCAAAGTGTTGACATGTGTAAGTTTTTGGTGTCACTAATTTTTCTGTGATTGTACTATGACTTCTGTCCTGTAAATTAGAGATTTGTGGAAAATGCTGAGGCTAAAACAATACATTATTTACATGAAAGGAGGAGACCTTCTATATGGCCTGCTAGTAAATGTATTCATGAGAAACTCATGAAGCAGACTGTTAGTGTTTCAGTGGTTTGTATTGTTTCTGAACAGACTGAGCAGAGGTAAATAAAAATTGGAAGAAGAGAGAAAATATGTATTAACAATTATTATATGAACTATTCAGGCACAGATGTTATTGTAGGATGGGGAAAAACTCTCAGCTATTTGATATGACCATATACAGTGTCCTATCTTTGTTTGTCACAGACTTCGACCGGCCTGGTGGCTATGGAGAGGCTGGAGCGCACATATATGAAGTAGCCAAAGAGATGAATAGACAGGGTGACTACTTCCCACTGTGGGGGACATGCCTTGGAATGGAGCTATTGGCACATGTTTCAGCTGGGCGACGTGAGCTACGAGCTGACTGTTGGGCCTCTAACCTGGCAATGCCACTTAACTTATGTCCAGGTACAGGAATTGCTCAGTTCTCACTACAATGCAGAAACAAAATACAGCTATTGCTTCTGTGTTATATGTAATTTTGTATTATACTGCCTTCTTATTGGTATACTGATTTTCTGCTGTATTCTGATTTTCTGCTGTATACATGTGAGGTTTCCTCTGTGTACTCGACTGAAAGTGTGCTTTTGGGTGTTGGGTTCAGCTGCCATTTCCATTCTATTGACAATATTTTGATGACCAACTCAGTCATCTTCTTCAGGTGCTGCAAGTTGTTCTGTTATGTGACATCCCTGTTTGAATTCCAGTGAGAATGCCACACACATAAAATGGAAGGTTATCTAAGTACATAGAAGCCCATTAATTGCCGTATGGCAGGGACGACCAAGAATTTGGCACAAGCCATGCACTGGCATGAGTGCCACAGCACTTAGTCCAGCTGCAAACTTCCCACACTGCTGCACCACATTGTCTGAGCATGTGGAGAGCAAAGAGGAGGAAACTGCAAATGCACCACATTTAAATGGCGATGCAGTCATACTGATATGACTTAGTTTTACATTTCACATTTCTCAACAACGTACATCACAAACAAAACAAATTTTCAGAATTATTTAATTACTTTTGACCTGCTGGAGACATAATATAATTTTTGTCTGCTACAGACTTACCATACAGACAGATGCAAATAATTTCACAGATTTTTCTCTTTCTAATTATATAATCATGATTTATTTAGTTTCATAACCAAAAAATGCCTTTCACACATATATGGTGACTGAAATATTTGATCACATTTGCAATGTCATTATGGAGTGATGGCAAGTCTTCCTGAGGCAAACAATGTAGATTTCCCAGACAGTTTTAATGTCAAAGAATTTGTCTTTTAAATGGGAATTACAGTGGAGATCAGTCACTCCCACCTGCACATGCACTGAGATGTTTGCAACTGAAACTGCAAACGGTCTTGAAAACAGCTCAAAAACAGATGTAAGATTAGCAGTGTCCTCAAAATGTTTAGGAAAATATCCGTTAATTCAAGGCCATAATGAATTTTTCAAACCTCACATTTTCTTTAATGCCAGTGAGCTTAGAGTAATGGACAGTATTTTTCGTCAGACTTTGTCCCTTCCAAAATATGATTTTCTTTTTAAATGCATCTCCATCAAACCAGAAATAAGTTGTTTCTCATCTTGCAGCATCTTTCTGTGGGCAACTTGCAGCTGAGTTCATAAAAAATGTGAAGAATGCAAACCATTCCAGATGTTCTGGTTTTAATTTCTATTTTTCTTTTTCCTTCATAAATTCAACAATAGCCTGACCCTTGGCTTAACCAAAATACTTGGCAGTAAAGTTCCATCATAAATAGTTCCAGCTGACAGTGGCATAATGTGTACAACTTCAGAAAATCTTTTTATTCTTCCCACCAATTTCACCAGGAGCTCAGTTCCTGAAAGTGTAGTGCAAATTGGGTCTAGATGTACAGAACAATGAGTCCCATCTGTTGCTATTTGTAATTTTTGCTCTTTCATCATCAACTGCACCTTTACATTCTTCCCACAGTGGTGTAATGTCATTCCACAACAAATTTGTGGTACCCATTGACTGTGCGACTGTGTATCACATAATAGATATCGAGAATTCTTATCCTTCTCTCCTGTTGCTCCTGTTTATTTTAAAGGCTTCTGATGATAGATCACTAGACCTGTTTCATGTGTGCACAAATCATAGTTGTGTCTGAAGAGATTTTCCTTTTTTAAGATCCTCCCTTTTGTGAAAATTAGTATTTTTTATATATACAAGCAAGACAGTGGCAATATTTTGAGTGTTTGAAAAAGGGTACTATAGGAATCCTTGCATTTAATTTTTTTAATCACCCTGTTATTTTTTTCTGTATTTTAAATGTTTTTGTAGAAGATGTATAATTCCTCCAAAAAATTATCCCGTACATAAGTAGCGACTGTATACTGCAATGGTACATTGTCAGCACTGATGAGCAGCTTGTATTCTGAGTGAGGATCCTAACAGCATATGCCAGTGATTTCAGTCTGTTATTTAAATTTTTTAGGTGCATCTCCGACTTCTGCCTGAAAATAAATGCCTAGAAATTTTGTATAACTGACCTTTGACACATTTTTTCTTCGATAGTGTAAACAACGTTTGCAGGATGGAGGTTCTGTGTGGTGTGGAAGTTAACTGCCACAATTTTTTCATAATTTATGGTGAGCCTGTTGGTCCTGAACCAGTGCATTAAGGTATGCATAACTGATATTGCAGCCTCTTGCAGATTTTCCTTGTTCTGTGATTTAATTAGAATATTAGTGTCATCTGTAGAGAGTAAAGTGGTTCCATCATGTATTTTACTAGCCAAGTCATTTATGTACAGCAGAAATAGGGCAGGTCCCAGAACTGACACTTGTGGGACTCCATACTTGATTTTCTCCTCATTACTGAAAAAACTAGAAATTTTTTGTGTTTCACTATCTTTATGTTTTATTTCTCTAATATGCTGACGATAACTGAGGTACAACGGGAGCCGCCTTTCAAACTGGTCTCTAATTCCGCAATTACTTAATTTATGCAAATGAATGCCATGATCAATAACATCGAAGGCTTTACTTAGATCCAGAAATATCCCAGACACATGTTGCTTACCATCCACTGCTTTTAATACTTCATTTAAGAAGGCAAAATTTGCTGTCTGAGTTGACTTTCCAGCTCTGACCCCAAGTTGGGAGTCACTTATCAGCGTCTCTTTATTCAAAAACGCTATTTATCTTCTAAGAAATGTTTTTTCCACAATTTTGCTGCAGCCTGACACTACTGAAACTGGCCTGTAATTAGCAATATCACTTTTTGCACCCTTCTCATGCAAAGGTATTACTTTTGGAGTTTTTAGATTATTTGGAAACACATCACTCTCAAAAGATGAATTTACTATGTCTGTTAGTGGTTCCACAATAAATGTTGTGCTAGCTTTGATAATAACTTCTGATATCTCATCAACACCTGCTGAATGTTTATTAGGTAATTCTTTTAGGATTCTTGGCAGTTCCTCAGGTGTTGCTGGATAAATTAAAAATGTGTTTGGATGAATTTTCCGTCTGAGTGACTGGCTGGCTGTTTGTCAAGGTGTGTATTTATTAACTGCTGTGCTATATTAGAGAAATAATTGTTGAAAGCATTAGCCATGTCTTTGGGGTCAGGGAGTTTACTTTTATTCTTAATCAGCTCTTAGTACTGTGATTAATTGTCCTAGTGCCCATTGCTTTCCTTATAATTTGCCAGGTTGCTTTAGTTTTATTCTTGCAATTACACAACATTTTTTTTGCTTTTGAAATAACTACTGTTAGTATTCTTTTGTATCTTTTGATATATGTAATTAAATCTGGATTAGTATTTTACTTGGAGTACTCATACAGTCTCCTTTTATTTTGACATGATATCCGTATCCTTTTGTTATCCACTTATTTGTTTTTCGAGTAGAGTTAAACATAGTTATTTTCTTGGAAAAAGCCATTTTAAAAAAATGTTTGAATGTAGCAATAAACTTATCATATTTCTCATTGGAATCATTACAGTCATATACATCTTTCCAGCTTTCGCCCTTTAGGAGAGAACAAAAATATTCCACATTTTTTGTACAGAAATTCCTTACAGTGGGTTGTATTCTACTGGGAATTGAGTGTCCTGAAATATTCATTGCAAGAATTTGAGCATTGTGATCACTAAAACCTGTGTTTACAACTTGTATGTTATAGGCATATTTGCATGTATTTATCAAGATCTGATCAATAATGGATGCAGAGGTTGGTGTTTTTCGAGTTGGTTCAGTTACCGTTGCAGTGATGTTAAATGATTGTAGTAGATTTATAATGTCACCTCTGAATTTATTGGATTTCGAGAAAATAATATTAAAGTCACCACATATAATTATATTTTTCTTGGGAGAGTGAATTTCTTCCAAGGGTTCCTCAGTCACTTTTTTGTCTCCATCTGGTGACCTCTATATACAAATAGTAACTGTGTTTTGCCTTGGTAGTTCATCTATAGAGAGTTCTATATCTTTTTCACAGGACAGTTTATGATGTTCAGTTACACTATTGAATTCAGTATTTTCTTTAAAATATACACAGGTACCCCATAATTTGATATTTTCCTACAAAACGTGTTTGTATGTTTGAGCTGAGGAATGTATGTTTGCTCTAACATATCGTGTTTGAGCCAGTGTTCTGTAAAGCATAAAACAGAAATATCATTTAGGTCATTTAACATTATTTCTGTTTCATTTAGTTTATTTGAGAGTGATTGAACATTTATGGAGTAATTCAAAATTAGGGATCGGGAGTAAATCATTTCTTGCTTCATCACGTATCTCACTATTTGATCTAGTAGGGAAAAAACCTCATTTTTTCCAGGGATGGCATTCGTGGTGTTTGATGTATGGCTTGCTGGTTCACCATATGTGGGTTCCTGTCTTTCTTCTGTTGAAATGTTTCCAATTCCACTTTTTTCCCGTCCTTTTTCACCCATCTGTCCATTACTGACTGCCTTGTTGCTGCATTTGATGGCTTGATATTTAACCTAGTAAGTGTGTTGTGACTTTCGTTGAGCTTATTTTTTGTTATATACTGATCCATAACTGTCTGTTTTTTTGTTGATGGAACTTTCACTTTGAGACTGGCACTTTTTTTCTGACTGTCCATTTGCATATGCTTTTCCCCTGTGCCTGTAATTGGTTTTTCAGTTTTCGCCATGTGTATGAAAGAAGCAAGCCTATTACAAATGCGAATCTTCCCTTGTTTGTTTAGATGTAAACCATGAGTTGTATATTCATTCCTTTTCAGGCATTCCATCTCGAAATTCACATATAATCTCTTCCTAAATATGTCTTTGGCAGTGTTGATTTTTTCTAACATAATGCGGTTTACAGATCTGATTTTTTTCTTTTAAACATTGTGCGTCATGTCTAAGCAGTATTAGATGGTAAACATGTGTTGTAAAATGCATACTCTGGGAGCTTTGAGCAATTCTTCATTCTCTTCTATTGCAAGCTCCTTACTTTCCAAGTTTTTAGAGGTCGTATTATGGACCAAAATGAGAAAAAAATGTCTAGTAAACATGGGCTCTAAATTGTGTGGTTGAAGAACTACGAGCACATGTTCATTTTGTTACCATGAAACTCATGTCTTCTACTGAACAAGTGCTCATATCTATTAAGCCATGCAATTTAGAGCCCATGTGTACTAGATCTTTTTTTTTTTTCTTTTTTGGGGTATACTTTCCAAAATATGGGAAGCGACGGGATTTCAGTAGAAGAGATTTATTTCACAGTATCAAGGATGAAGAAGTGCTCATGGTTCTTAAACCATGCATTTTAGAGACCACGTTTTCTAGACTTTTTTGCTCTGAATGGTCATTCCTGTCATATTCCTGAATACTGACCATCCCTCCTGGGGCACTCTGTATATACTGGCAAAATCAGAATGTGTGTAACACAAAGTGTTAAGAGTTACGTGGAATTTACATTCCTGAATCCAAGTAAGCTGATGAACAGTGGAAGGAATAGCTAATGAAGAATTTTTTACTGTGTTTTTAAACATTTTGGGATTTTGCACAAATATGAAACTCCCTATGGAACCATAGGGAGGAACGCATAGTCTATATGGAAATTATTTCTACTTCTAGTATTGTGATAGTGGATTGATTAGTTCTTCCTAAATTTAATCTTGTTATTAACCACAGATACCATCAAGGAGTATGTAAATTGGCATGTGAGTGTAAGGGTCCTTAAGTCACTGAAGGAACCTATGCAAGAGATTCAGTGATCAATGTTACACAATGTTCGTACTGTACACTACTGCAGAACAAAAATTTTTTTCACTTTATTAATGCAGATATGCCATAGAACAGAACTGATTTGAAGTATGCTAGAAATCTTCTCTGTAATTAACACCACAACAGAAATTTCTTAGCACAAAGCAAACAGACTGTAGCTTTCTGGTTAATTAATGTACCTGCTGGTGCCAACTCAGTTTATTATACATCTGTATGCCCAAGAGCTTCGCACATGGATTCTCTTACAGTTTATGACCATTGATCCTTACTTCTGGTAGCTGTAAGTCCTTTTTATTTGTTAGGAATTGCATAATATGAGTTTTCGGAGAGTCAAATGGTCATAAGGGAAATGCAACATGATATCATTTTAAAAAAAGTTGTAAGCATGTTTCATTATTATCCCAGCTGTATCTGACAGAAATGTGTTTATACCCTCTATCAATATTCTTGTGTGATTGACAAACATCATAGTTTTTGATGAGTTCTCCACTATCCTGGGGGATTCATTTATCTAGACCAAGAACAACTTTGGGCTAAACACCATCCTGAATTCCATCTTACTCCTGCCCTTCATTTGTTAATGTGATCCTCTGTTTTGTATTATTAAAATATGACTCCATCTATGCAAAAGGATGACCTTTAGGACCATACCATTTTAGTTTCCCTAGCAGAATGAGGCCTTGACAAGACCACAGAATATGCCAACAAGGTAATTTTTATTGTTTAGTTCTTTTCGAATTGAGTTTGTGAGATTGTGCTGTGCTTTCTCAATATAGGATAGTTGTTAAAAGTTTATTATCAGAAAGGTAGTTCAGTGCTCTGTTGAAGCTACATTCTCAGAAAGATTTTAGACCACAGGATGGAGGGAGTTTGGTCTACAATTAGAGGTCAGTTGCTTAACTCCACATTTGTGTCTTGATATTACTTTTACATATTTCATTCTTTCAGAAAATGTTCCTTGACTCATTGCCCAGTTGTAAAGGTAACTCAAGGTTGATACTACCAAGTCAGGACAAGGTTTTTGCAATTTGGCTGAGATACTACCATAAATAGAAGCACTACTATCAGGTTGTTGAATAAGTTTGTAGCATTTTTGTTTTGCATGTTGGTTTTCCAGTTTCTGTGTGTCTATTTAGTGATTGTCATTTTTTACTTGTAGTTCACTGTGGCTATTTGAGTTTACATATTGTCATTTTGTCATCTGGATACAGTGAGCAGAGCTGTGGTTATTAGAAAATTGAGTGCCAAATGGAGAAATAAGAACATTTCTGACATTCTTCTGCAGAGAGGTGACAGCTGTGGAGGCAGCCAGAAGCATTTACATCATGCATGGGGATAATTCCATTGGACAGAGCACAGCGAGAACATTGTTTTCTCATTTTAAGGAGGATCATTTTGACATTAGTGACTTTCCACATTTAGGAAAACATTCAGGGTTTTATGAAGTGCATTTAAACACATTAATCCACAATGATCCATGTCAGTATACTTGTGAACTGGCAAATGTGATGAACTGTCATCATTCCATCATTGTGTGACATTTTCACATAGTGGGGGAGGTTCAAAAATTGGGTGTATAGGTATTGCATCCTCTGAGCCAAAATCATAAAAATCAGTGGGTGGCCATATGTGCATCTCTGCTTGTTTGTCATCAGTTAGCTCATGAACAACATCAATCATTCCTATCCTGTATTGTTTCTGGTGATAAGAAATGGTGTCTTTATGCTAACAAAAGGAAAAGAAAGTAATGGTTGGGCCCAAACTAAGTAGCAATTCCCCGTGCAAAAACTTGTGTTCACCCACAAAAGATAATGTTACGCATCTAGTGGAACAGTGATGGTCTGATGTACTGTGAATAGCTTACTTGAGATGAAACCATCCCTACTGAGATTCACTGTCAACAACTGAGATGTCTTCCAGAGGCAATCCAAGAACAATGTCAAGGAAAACTGTGTGAAATGATGCTACTCCACAGTAATGCCTGCCCCCACCCACATTCTGCTATACTGTCAAAAAGCTCTTTACAGGAGTTGGATTGGGAAATTATTCCACACCCACCTTATTCACCTGGTCTTGTACTCTCAGACTTTCACCTTTTCTGCTATATACCGAACAATCTTCAAGGAACTTCCTTTCTGAATGAAAATGCACTCCAAACCTAGCTTGATGAGTTCTTCACTTCAAAACCATGTGATTTCTACAGTTGCAGAATTGAAAAGCTATCCCAGCATTGGCCAACTGTCGTAAATAATGAAGGAGAATATATTATTGGTGACTAAAGTCTCTGTTATGTGTGTCTGTTGCATTTATTAAACTTATGGAAAAATGCTACGAGCTTATGCACCAAATTAATACTTTTTAGTTGCATAATGATTTTTGTTATCTCTCTAACAGATGAGTTAGCAGAACTGTGGTCTAGTGGTGGAACTGGCATTGCCTGTCTAAGCAAGTTTATTAGATGTGCTTTTGATGGACCGTTTTTAGCTGTGTTTTTAGCTACTAATAGAAAGAATTAATTAAATTTAGTAGCCAGTAATTTAAATTTCATATCATATGTGTCACTGCCTCTGCCATCTAGGAGTGGAATATCGTTTCCCTTGCTGAGTTTATTCATTTCATTTCTAATATCACTCCAAATTTCCATTGCTTTGTCCTAGGAATATTTGGTTTGCACGTCCCTGATAACAGGCTGAAGAATGTTACAGTACTGTTTTTAGTGCATTTTACTTCTTTGTTAAAGCTAGATCTTTGCATTAAATAAAGCACATTCTTCTTAGTACAAGATATTTTGATCCCAGATGTTAGCCTCCTCTATTCTTGGCTATCACTGTAAATGTTCCTGATCCATTGTAAAGGAAAACTGAATTCATACTATTGTAAAAATATCTTTAAAAGAGAAGTAATTCTCATTTACTGTGTGTCCTTGGTAAGTTTCCAAATTGTTTAATTATGAACTTTTCTTCCGCAATCAGCTTGTGAGATGTTTCTCCAGCGGTTTCTATTCCAGTAGGCCATGTGTGATGATAAGAAGTGGTGTGAAGTTGGATTGCAGTTCTCTCACATTGGTTCACTTAATTGATCTGCACAGCCAATCTACTTCTCTGAATTGCTGGCTATGTCGATCTCCAAACCCTTCTTCTCTGAAGAATAACGCTGGTTAATTGAATTTATAAGACCCTCTCTCTATTTTTGAAATAATTTAGTACTCGAGAATACTTTCAATTCAGTCATGGCATATTTCAACTTCCACAGAGAACAAATTAGATATTTCCCACATATAAATATTCAAACTCGTGCAAGCCAACTGACTCATCTCACATCAGATCCGATTAGAATACAGTTACAATATAGTTGGCTTAATAACCACTAGCAGTTATGCACGTGGGCTACTTCTCTGAAGTCCCATATATGAATTTTGATTAACAATGTTTCAACTGCTCTTTTTTCTCGTTACAATAACCAACAATATAAAACACCATAAGACACATAAGCACTCCTTGTTTTTCCAATACAGCTTCTGTGGTGCGAGTGGCAAACACTTGTTGATGCCGTTCGACCATCGTGTCTTCCTTGTGCTTGTGACTCCTTTCCAGTCTGCACACACAAACATGTGTCGTGCTGTATGTACATTCTCTCACACTTATTTTTTAAAATATCATGTGTTCGAGATGGTAGAAGGATGAGTGGTTCTAGAATTTATGCGGAAAGTCTCGAAGCACTACACATCCCTCCCCTCAGTTTGAACGGGCGACATTTTATACATACTCATTATGTACATTAGTATTAAAAATTGGAGTCACAATAGGCCTAATACAGAAGCAGTCCAAAGTACTTTGGACAAATGGGTCATAAAGAAAGATGCGATGTCTTATAAAAAAGGTGATGCAGAATTAAATTGCAAATATAGACTGAAGATTGTACACAAAAATGTACAGTCATTAACAAACAAAGTTGATGAAATAAATATACTCCTCAATAGTGAATGGAAAGATGTTTCAATGTTATGTTCTTGTTAGCATTGGTTACAAAATGATTATTTTGAGTACTTAAAAATATTACATTTTAACCTTGCAAACTGCTTTTGTAGAATGGAATCAAAACATGGGGGAACTTGTATATATGCAAAAGAAAATGTAGATTATAAGAGTATAGTATCTGTTTGCAAACTTGGTTGTGAAAGAGACTTTGAAATCTCAGCTGTTGAGTTAATGTCTGAAAACACTATTATTTTATGTGTGTATAGATCTCCTGTTAGCAACATAAGTGGTTCCCCCCCCCCCAAAAAATATTGGACCTTGCTTTAGGCAAACTTAAGACAACTGGGAAAACAGTGGTACTAGTGGTACTATGTGGTGATTTTAATACTGACTTTCTGAGCCATAGCCCTCACAGAGAAACGTTTTTAAATATTATAAAAGCCTACAATCTTTGTCTTACTGTTAGCTCTCCAACACATGTAACTAAAACTAGTTTCACTCTCCTTGATCGGGTACGTGTAAATGTGGACAACTGTACATCAGAAAACTTTGATACCGGCTATAGTGACCACCTTTTGCAATTACTGACCATACCTGTAAATCACATTTCGACCAATATAGAAAATGTTAGCCATAAAAGGATTTATAGTAGGAAAAATATTGAATACTTCCAGTACCTAATCAGCGAACAATCTTGGAGAGAAGTATATGATACCTCTAATAGTAACGAAAAGATGGAACATTTTTTGAACATTTTCAAGCATAATTTTGACATATCTTTTCCACAAAGGAAAGTGATTTCAAAAAGCACAGTTAGAGTCAAAAACTGGATTACACCAGGCATCAGAGTATCTTGTAAAAGGAAGCAGGAACTTTTTCTGCAGTCAAAAACTCACAGCAGTCCAGAATTTATTAATTATTTCAAAAAAATACAAGCTAGTTTTTAAACGTGTCATAAAGGAGGCAAAAATTAAGGAAAATGCAAATATATTATGAAGTCATCCAATAAAACTAAGTTCATGTGGAAAGCTGTGCAGGATCTTCCGGGGAAGAAGACAACTCACAAAAATATTGGGATATCACATGATGGCAAGAATGTCACTGACCCTAGGGAACTTGCAAACAGTTTCAATTCTTACAATGCAGCTGTTGCTGGAAAATTAGTGAAGGAAAAATTTGGAAATCCACCTAATACAACATGGAAAGAACTTTCATCTATTGAAATAAATAATATATCCCTGTTCCTCAGTCCAGTAAGCCCAACTGAGCTCCTAAATAACATTAATTCACTGAAGAGTAAGTATTCAACTGGTATTGATGATATTCCAGATTATATTATAAAAATAACAGCAAGACAAATACTTTCACCTTTATTGGACATATGCAATTCGTCCTTATCATGTGGTGTCTTCCCTCAGCAACTGAAAATGGTAAAAGTAATACCCCTATATACAAAAGGTGATCATCAATGTATGGGTAACTATAGGCCTGTGTCTCTATTGTCAGGGTTTTCAAAAATGATTGAAAAAGTGTTCCTTTCAAAACTAGTTACATTCTTCGACAAGAATAATATTATTTCTGGATGTCAACATGGCTTCAGACCACAGAGATCAATTGAAACTGCCACTTTCAATCTGATAAACCATGTCTTAAATGCAGTGGACAACCATAGAAATATCTCAGGTTTATTCTTGGACCTAACAAAAGCTTTTGATGTGATTGATCATTCTATACTCCTGAGGAAGCTCGAATGGTATTGTGTAAGAGGTGTGCGAAATCAGTGGAGTAAATCATATTTCGAATATCGCTCTCAGGTAACTGAAATTAAGTACATGGAAGGAAACGAACTCCAGGTACACCTTTCAAAACCATGTGGACTAAGCCATGGTGTTCCACAGGGCTCCATTTTAGGTCCCTTTCTTTTTTTGGTCTACATTAATGATTTCCCATCACACATTAGGGTTTCTGAACCAGTACTGTTTGTAGATGACACCAGTCTAGTGACTGAAGGGAATAATGAAGAAAATCTTACTGCATCTGCAAAAGATATTACAAAAAGGAGTGTCTGAATGGTTTACCAGAAACAGGCTAATAGTTAATCCCCAAAAAACAGTACTCATGAATTTCCACACTAACCAAAATAAAAATCCGGCACAACCTGTAATATGTATAGATAACCAAACCATTAGTGCTGTAAATGAAACTAAATTTATTTGGATTCATATCCATGGAAATCTTAAATGGAACACTCATATCACAGCCCTAAATTCACAACTAGCAAAAATGAGCTATATGGTAAGAATTCTCTGCAACAGTACTAGTACAGAAATAGTTAGGGCTGTATGCTTTGCTCATGTACATTCAATACTGAAGTACGGCATCATTTTCTGGGGAAATGTATATCAGGCCATAACAGTTTTCAGGAAACAAAAGGCAATTATAAGAATAATGAAACAAGTGAGCAGCAGAAAATCATGTAAACCTTTCTTTAAAGATCTAAAGATCCCTGCATTTATATACTGGAAGTAGTCACACATGCCAAAAAAAGCATACTGAGAAAAGAAATCCTTTTTCCTCAAAACAAAAGTGTCCATGATTACAGTACCAGGTCAGACAGTGACATACATGTTAATCATTGTAACACCACATTATGCCAAAAAGGTGTATATCATGCAGGAACAAAACTTTACAACATATCACCAAGACATATAAAATCTCTTGTCTGTGACATCCTACCTTCTGAAAAACTGCTACTATTTAATCTCACAGTATCTTATGCAAGAAAAAATGTAATTTGTATCCTTAATGGTAGAAATAAGTTATAAATAAACAGTATTTCAAAAATTTGTAATTATTAACTGTATAGATCCAATTTGTCATAAAAATTTATAAAATGTATGTTTGACATTTGAAAAACCAATAGCTAAAAATGTTTTCTGTCCAATATCGTGTATACAATATATGTTCTTAAAAGGAGATATATATGGACAAATAAATAAATAAATATTACATATAATAACAATTCATATTTCAAAAGTAAGCATTCCACATCATTTTTATTAACTGCGCATAAATCTTTTATTTACTATTTAGCTTTTCTTTTTTCATTTTACTTTGATTATAAAACAGGAGTATTTCATTTAATGTTGGAGTCAATTCTGTTATATCTAGGAGTTGTGGGGCCTAAACTTTTGGTTGCCAATTGTAAGCTCCAGGTGCAGTAGCCACCAGAAAGATCGCGGGAGGCACACATCGGCATGGCGCGTCACAGACAGTAGTTGCTGCAAGTAAAGTCCCGCCCACCAGAGGGCATGCAAGAATTCAGCCGCGACCTCTGCCAGCGGAACAACAACAACTCAGGCAGCACGGGCCGTGCCCAGTTGAGTTCACATCGGGCATGCCTAGCAGATAGTTCCCGGTCTACACTATGTGAAGTCCGATGGAAAACGTGAATCGTGTTGCTACACAATTGGCGATGAATAGGGTCGTTCTTTCGCTTGCTGCATCGTTGTTCCAGTTTTGCAGCTTATCCATGGCATGGAGGATTTAGTGCGGGTTTTGGTTGAGCAGCAGACAGAGCTCATGGCAACCATGAAACAATTGCTTTGGGCGTTGATCTCCACGCAGTATGCTCCAGCGCTGTTCCCTCCTCCCTTTCCCCCGTATGACGAGACAGCGGAGGATTGGGACGCATATGAACATTGCCTTCGGCAGCATTTCCAGGCGTTTCATGTTGCCAATGCAGAGGTATGTCATGCTCTTTTCTTGTCTTGGATATCTCCCTCGCTTTATCAAGTTTTGCGGCAGCTAGCGCCGTTGCAGGAACCCTCGTCCTTGTCTTTTGACACATTGTGTTCATTGCTGTCTTCATATTATCGCCGCTGCACGCATATTGTGGCGGCTAGGGTCGAGTTCTATCAATGCAAGAAACAGCCCCATCAGTCTTACCGGACATGGGACGCTACCCTGCATGATCTTAGTCACAAGTGTCATTTTGTCATGGAGCAGTCGCGAGAGTCGTACGCCCACGTTATGGTACGCGACGTCATTGTTCGTTCGGCCCCTGATAGGGAGGTCCGGCAACGGGCCCTGCAGTTGGGAGACCCTTTCCTTGAGAAAGTCCTGTCCATTGCGCAATCGTATGAAGTCTCTCACGCCGCAGGTCGACATTTGGAAGCGTGGAGCGACGTCGCGGCGGTTCAGGGAGGCGCGGCCGCGTCCACTGCGTCTGGGGTGGATGACGTGCGAGCGGTACAATCCGGCCATTATGGCCGCTCCCGCATGGTGCGTAAACAGAGATCTGGCATCGGTCCCTGTTACCATTCTGTGCGTCATGCTATATACATTGTGAACGGTCAGAGTGCCCCCAGCATTGGGCCGTTTGTCGCAAATTTAATAAAAAAGGACACATTGCTAAAGTTTGCGCTCAGCCTCAAAAGAATCAAAGGAAGCAGGTACAGGGGATATGGATGTTGACATTCAGGATGTTTCATCAGGCCAGGCTCCTGATGCATCGGCACACAAACTCTTTATCGAGGTGTCGGTTCGGTCATGCTGATTACAACTGCAAGTAGATACGGGCGTGGCGGTTTCCTTGTTGAATGCACAAACTTACTCTGACCTTGGGTTCCCCCTGTTGGCGCCAGTTTACCAGCGTGTATGCGGTTATGGTGAACAGTTCATTCCCATACTGGGTCAATTCACTACCGACGTTACTTACAAATCAGTCACTCGGCCTCTTACTTTTATTGTCGTCTGCAGCCCTTTTTGGATTGGATGCCTTTCAAGCTTTTGGTTTTTCTATCGCAGACACCGTACAGTTGGTCTCCGAAGACATTCCCTATCAATCTTTGGACTCTTTGATCTCTGACTTTAAGGATATCTTTGAGGAGGGCCTGGGGCGTGTTTCAGACTTTGAAGCTCACTTAACGTTGAAGATGTCGGCTCGTCTGCGTTTTCTACGTGCGAGGCATATCCCCTTGGCTCTCCACCCTCAGGTAAAAGCAGAGCTAGACCGGATGCAAGCCTTCGGGGTCGTTCTTCCCATTTCTTCTAGTCAGTGGGCTTTGCCCCTCGTTATTGTCAGGAAACACTCGGGAAAATTACGTCTTTGTGGCGATTTCAGGGCCACCATTAATTCCAAACTGGTGGTGGACATATATCCCTTGCCTCGTTCTGATGAATTGTTCTCTGCCATGGCGGGAGGCCAATATTTTTTGAAAACCAATCTTTCGAAGGCTTATCATCAGATATCACTTGATGAGGACTCCAAACGACTGGCGGTCGTCAACATCCCGTTTGGCCTTTACCATTACCAGCGGTTGGCCTTCGGAATATCCAGTGCCCCGGTGATATTCCAGCATTATCTTGAGCATGGCATGTCGACAATCCCTCATTGTATTAATTACCTGGACAATATAATTGTCACACGCCACAGCACGAAGGAACACTTACACAACCTTCAAACCCTCTTTCTCAAATTCAGGTTCGTGGGCCTGCATTGCAACCTGCATAAGTCGAACTTCTTCCAACCGTCCATTGAGTATGTGGGCTACACCATCTCTTGGCACGGCATCCAGCCGCTAGGAAGTTTGGTCCAAGGTATCGTTGACCGTCCACGGCCCACTTTGCTGAAGGAGTTACAAGCTTTTTTAGGCAAGATTGCCTATTACCACCGGTTCATTCCCAGGGCTTCCACCATAGCCCGTCCCCTGTACTGCCTTCTGCACAAGGGTGTTCCTTTTGATTGGTCGCCTGCATGTTAGTGAGCGTTAAGCTCATTGAGGGGTCTCCTCACGTCAGCACCTTATTTGGCTACTTTTGACCCCAATAAGCCGTTCATCCTGACTACAGATGCGTCGCAGTATGGGGTGGGGGCGGTCCTGGGCCATCGCAACGCAGATGGTTTCGAGCAGGCACTGGCGTTTGCGTCTAAAACTCTTAGTCCCATGCTGGCCCATTACTCCCAGGTGGAAAAAGAGGCATCGGCTGTTGTCTATGCTGTTACCAAGTTTCACCCTTTCTTGTATGGCATGAAGTTTCAGTTAATCACTGACCATAAGCCATTAATATCGTTATTTGGCCCTGTCTCTCAGATTCCGGATAGGGCAGCCCACAGACTGCAGCACTGGGCCTTGTTCCTCTCTAGGTACCATTATGACATTCATTTTCACCCTACCGGACAGCATGCCAACGCTGACGCTCTTTCCCTTCTTCCGGTGGGCCCAGATCCTAAGTTCGATCAGGAGGAGATTATGTGTTTTCATTTGGATGTGGCGTCCCACCAAGCAGTTGATGGCTTCCCGATCACTAGTTCTAGAGTCTCCAGGGAAATGGCAGCTGACCCGGTTCTCTGGCAAGTAGTTCGCCTCGTTCAGCAGGGGTGGTCATCCCGACCTCCAAGCCGGGCCTCGGACCCTCTTCGTAAATATTTTGTTCTACGAGACCGCCTCTCTGTCTTGGAAGGAGTTCTCCTTCTGGCTACCGATGATACAGCTCCTCACATGGTTGTTCCTGCAAGTTTGCGAAAGGAGGTCCTCACGTTATTACATTCGGGACACTGGGGTGTTTCCCCGTACTAAAATCTTGGCTCGCAGACATGTGTACTGGCCCAGTATTGACAGAGAAATTGAGCACTTGGTGGCCGCCTGTTCCCAGTGTGCGAGCCAACAGGCATCTCCCAGGTCAGTGTTCTCTTCATGGCCACCTGCAACCCAGGCATGGGAACGTGTTCACATAGATTTTGCGGGCACGTTTCTCAATGGGCTTTGGCTCATTGTCATTGATGCTTATTCCCGATTCCCATATGTGGTTCGCCGCTCCTCAACCACTTCAGAAGTTGCAATCCAGGCACTAGGAAAAATATTTTCTGTGGAAGGTCTGCCAGTCACTCTGGTATCGGACAATGTACCTCAGTTTATTTCACAGACCTTCCAGGATTTTTGTAGGCGCTTCGGTATTCGGCTCATTTGCTCTCCCCCATTTCATCCACAATCAATGGGAGAATGAAGCCCTGCAGAGCTCCTCCATGGGCGCCAACCTAGGACTCTGCTGCACCTCCTCCGGCCTGGTCCTCGCCAGTCTTCGCAAAACAGGGTACCCGGCTTTCCACTGGGTATGTCGGTCTGGGCACTTGGGTTTGGTCGCAATCCACATTGGATACTGGCAGTGGTCCTGCACCGCAATGGCCGCCAGCTCTATACCTTGCAGGCAGGGGACTGGGAGGTACGTCGTCACCAAAATCAGCTACGTCCACGTTTGGGCACCCACCCTCCGACCCCTCGGGTGCCGGCTTCCCCATTGCGGGCTTTTCTCAGGGGACACTACCGCCCCTCCCACCTGTGACTCTGCCACACTGCGATGATTCTCAGCCTTGGTGGCCTCCATTAGCTCCAGCACCGGCATCGCCATCGTTAGAGATGGCCCAGCGAGAGCCGGCCCCCCTCGCAGGCCCAGTTTCTCAGGAGGTTGGTTCATCTGTGGTCGTCCCTTCCCCATCATCCCCACCACTGGTCTTGCCCATCCCGAGGTGGATCGGGATCTGGAGTTTGACGGCTTGTCGCCCGTTCTGTCCTGGGCTCCGGTGGTGGGACGACGGGGGCCTCTTTGTGTGGGTCACTTCCAACCATATTTGGCAGGTCCCCCCGACTCCAGCCTTCCAATGGATGTGGAGGTCATCGCTACTACACAACGCTCCATCTTCCAATGCAGTGGATCACAGTGGCTTCGCCCCCCAAAGGAGGAGGAGTGCAGTAGCCACCAGAAAGATCGCGGGAGGCGCACATCGGCGCGGCACGTCCCGGACAGTGGTTGCCACAAGTAAAGTCCCATCCACCAGAGGGCACGCGATTATTCAGTCACGACCTCTGCCAGCAGAACAACAACAACTCAGGCAGCATGGGCCGTGCCCAGCTGAGTTCACATCGGGCATGCCTAGCAGACAGTTCCCGGTCTATGCTATGTGAAGTCCAATGGAAAACGTGAATCGTGTTGCTACACCAGGTGTTCATGACACTTGAGTATTTTACTCTTTATTCGGATTCCTTGTACTGCTTCTTCAGTATGTAATAGCCTTATTAATTATAGACTGCTTGTAGTCTGGAGGAACTATGGCCAAATGAAAGTGTTCTTCTCGACACTTGTAAACTCACGCGCTTTTTTAAAACATCTCTGTTCATCAGGCCACAGGTCGTCCTATCTCCATATAGGTACGCCTGCCCTATATCCTTTGCAAATGCCGGGTACACCCCCCTTATCCTTTATGAGTTCGCCTCATGGTTCATTGTTGTAGTATGCATCTCTATGTACACTATAATTAAATATTTCCTGGTAAAAATAAAAATCTATTCACACTTCACACCCACTTCTTAATACTTCATTTAATACCCTAGAATCCTCCTTCATTCTTCAACTTCTTAATAGACACTATGTTTACCTATACATCAACTCTTAGTAGATACTATGTCTACGTATATTGTTCAGTATATGATATGTTTACTTAGGAATACTTCATTTAATACTCTAGAGGCCTCCTTTCCTACAAATCATCAGAATATTTGTTAGACTGACATTCCTTAATAATTATCACAATCAGTTTCTCTCTGGCCTGTGTTCTCCTTAATTACTCATGCTTCCTTCTTATGTATACCTGATGTAAAATTATCATAGTTTATATATATACTTATGTATATATGCGATATGAAATCATCATAGTTCTCATATGTATATATATATTTTCCTACATATATGTGCGATGTAGAACCGTCACAATAAACAACAATGTGTGCATATTTCCCAATGTACACATACCTTCCCCCTACAACACTTGACGGTTCATACCTCTCGACAGGTTTCTAGTTAGTAGTTTCATTGTTTATGTACGCGTATATCTTTGTGTGTATGATGTGTGTTCAGCCTGATTCTTTGGCTTTCTTATCTGGAGATAAGTTGTAAGTTATTGGAAACCACAGAGAATATGAAGGACTTCTGTGAAGCAGATGAATATGAAAAGAGGGTAAAAATAGGCAGGTACTTAAAAGAGAAGTAAGAAAGGAAAATATAGAAATGGTTGCTAAGATCGAAGAAGAGAAAAAAGATAGCCCCAAAGACAGGAAACCCTTCCCACCCCCCTTCCCCAGGATCCCTGCCTCTCCGGTACTTGAGTGAGAAGCCGGAGAAGATATGGTGTTAAATCATCTCCTACAGAATAGATGTTCTCACCTTCACCCTTGAGGTCCTCAAAGAAAATCTTAGCAACCCCTATGGAACAGCAAATAGTGAAGAACCAGTCACACGTGTTTGTGAGGGTTGTCCAAAAGGTGTGGTGTGTGTTCTGTGTTAGCCATGATTTATGTGTTGTTGTAAATCATGTTTTAATCTACAATACCCACCTCTTCCAAAAATTATACAAACCTTCCCATTTACATCACCTCTCATAAAAGGTGTAAAATATTATGTATCAAGTATAAAATTATATATTCTACTCATTTTCCTAGGCAAATTCTGCTTCAATGACTTTAATTCAATTAACTTACATTCAGTGTGAGAGTGGTATTCTCATGAATTCGGAAATTATCTCAAATGTTATGTGCCAGGTATGGTCCTCCCACTTTACTTAGGACTAGGATTACCAGGCATCTTTCCTGAAAACTAATGTTTTTTCTTTTGGATCACTCATATTAGTAGATTTAATGATGTTGACTTCACCCAGACTTCTGTCCACAGATTTGCACAGAACACTGGTGAAGTGATTACTTACAAAGACTAATTCAGGCAAAAATAAAACCTAACTACTTGTGGATGGCAGGAGAGACTGGCTGGCTAGGCAGATTTAGTCTATCTTACCTCAAGGGTAAAGTGTGCACCAATTCCCATCTCATGTCGCCGCCTAGTAAGTCAGAATAAGTTGGGATAAGACGAGACGAGCCATAGGGAGAAGTAGTGGCACCCCCTGGAATAACCGAGGATGATGCAATCAAAATTCCTAGTGGGCACAACTCTCTAACAACTGTGTATGATGCAGTCAAACTCGTAGCGGGCACAACTCTCTAACAACCAAGGATGACGCAGTCAAACTCCTGGCGGGCACAACTCTCTAACAACCGAAGATGATGCAGTCAAACTCCTGGCAGGCACAACTCTCTAACAACCAAGGATGACGCAATCAAACTCCTGGCAGGCACAACTCTCTAACAACCAAGGATGATGCAGTCAAACTCCTAGCGGGCACAACTCTCTAACAACCAGTCACACACCAGGAGCAGTTGTGGGTGACATAATCACAATTTCTCTCTGGTATGTTTCTCTATTAAACTGTAAACAGGGGATGATAGCATAGTGTAAGAAGCAGGGGGATAGTGCAAGAAGTTGGGGTAATTCGGTGCATGTTTTTTTTTTTTTTTTTTTAGTTTTTTTTTATTTTATTTTTTTTTTCCCCAGAAGAAACACTGAAAACAACTCAGGATACGACGGTTGTCACTCTTACCGTTAACAAAGAACGTTAACGTCCCTTGGAGACATATGTGGCCCTGCCTGGATCCCATGGATCTGATTTTAACTTCACTTGAGCAAGCGCAGACCAGTACTTCTCATTAAATTTGGTGTGCACGTTTCCCCACGGCAAAACAATTACCACTTTACTAGGTAACACAAAATCAGGTAAAGTTATTCTGTTTTCTACTCAGTCCTGGATAAATTAGAATCCTTTCCACAAGTCACCTATAACCTTGCTGGTATTATTAAGTTTGAAAGAAGCAATAGTCAAAATGTTTCCTGAGGTTACTCTCGCGGCAACTCCTCGATCTTTCATTTCTGCAAATGATTCCTCCAGGCTACTTATATTTATCACATCTTAAGTTGCAAGTTTCTCTTTAAAGTTTCATTCCACATTATGTACTCGAGTATTGACGCCTGCAATTTGCAGTTGGACTAGTGGTGATAACTTGTCCTGTTTCTCAACACTCTCTTTTAAAGTGTGTAAGCTATGTTTTACAGCATCGAACGTAACGTTACATACACTTTGAAATGATCCTAATTTTTCACCAAGTTCAACTTCTACATTATTATATTTATCTTCAATATCCAATTCTAACTTTTTAGCTAAGTCCTGAAATTGGTTGCTCTGTGTCTGACAAAAGTCAGTGAACAGTTGGTTTACATGACTGCTTAACGAACTAGCTAATTTCTCTTTCACCAAGCAAGGTGGTGCAGTGGTTAGCACACTGGACTCGCATTCGGGAGGAAGACGGTTCAATCCTGCGTCCGGCCATCCTGATTTAGGTTTTCCGTGATTTCCCTAAATCGCTTCAGGCTAATGCCGGGATGGTTCCTTTGAAAGGGCACGGCCGACTTCCTTCCCCATCCTTCCCTAATGCGATGAGACCGATGACCTCACAGTTTGGTCCCCCCCCCCCACCCTCCCTTAATCAACCAACCAACCAATTCCTCTTTCAGATCTATTTTAAAATTTTCTACTTTAGTAGTTAAAGCATCAAATTCAGTCTTCAAATTTCCCATACCTTCACATAAATTACTAAAGTCTTTACTTTGTGAATCTACCTTAGCACTTAACAATTCTAAAGTTTCATTCTGAACATCCAATTTATTATTTAATTGAGTGTTCACTGAATCTAATTTAAGACTTTGAGCATTTAAAGTTGTATTTTGATCATCCAATCGAGACTTTAAAGTTTTATTTAACTGAGTAGTTACTGAGTCTAATTTAAGACTTAGTTCCTCTGCCTCTGAATCTGCCCTTTGGGCTTTGATTAAATTTACTACTTCAACCAGTCAGGCACCACCTTCGTCACTTTCATTGCCATGGCTGGTTCTGAAGTTTCCCAAATTCTCTGTGTATTATCCATATTTCTCTTAGTTTTCGATCTATTAATCATCAAAAAAAATTCTACACTGAGTATAATAACTATACTAACAGTCTATTATTCAACAGTTTCGTTTAACTTTACACTCAAACAATTATTGTTTTGCGCTCACCCGGTGTAGAGTTCTAGCTTCGTTGGTGAGCAGATGTGTAATCAGCACCAGTGAACAGCACTGGCGCCAGCGGTATCAAATGTTGGTTTCAGCATCAGCGTCGGCAGGCATACGTGGAATCAGCATTGGTGATCAGCGGCTGGTGCCAGCGACGTGGGAATTAGGCTGGTTTCCACATCTGCATACCTGTGATGTGTGTGAGAGCTGCTTACTCCCCACACCGGATCTTTGATGAATTATTCTCATCATATTTCTTCTTAGTCTAATACGTCAGAATCTTCTCTCTCTTCTTTTAATATTATATCTTCCTTACGTCTTCTCTTTTATTGTGTTTATTAATTTTCACCATTTGAACTTTTTAGGCAGAATGCAATTCCATGAAACAGTTCTCTTCTCTTGTTATACCCGGTTGCTATGGCAACGCATCATATCTTCTGCTTCGATTCCTCTCAAACTTCCCATTTTTTCAAGTCCTTTCCACTGGTTGCCATGTTCTAACAATGTGTGATGGTAAGAAGTGGTGTGAAGTTGGATTGCAGCTCTCTCACATCGGTTGACTTACTTGATCTGCACAGCTGATCTTCTTCTCTGGATTGCCAGCTATGTTGATCTCCAAGGACTTCTTCCCCAAAGAATAATGCTGGTTATGGGAATTTGTAAGACTCTCTATTTTTGAAATAATGTAGTACTCAAAGAATACTTTTAATTCAGCCATAGTATATTTCAACTTCCATAGAGAACAGATTCAATATTTCCCACATATAAATATTCAAACTCATGCAAGTCAACTGATTCGTCTCACGTCAGATCCGATTAGAATACATTTACAACATAGTTGGCTTAATAACCACAAGCAGTTATGCACATGTCCTACTTCTCTGAAGTCCCATATATGAATTTTGATTAACAATGTTTCAGCTGTTCTTCTTTTTTCTCATTACAATAGTCAATGATATAAAACACCATAAGATACATACGCACTCCTTGTTTTTCCAATACAGATTCTGTGGCGCAAGTGGCAAACACTTGTCAATGCTGTTTGACCATCACGTCTCTCCCTTGTGTTCATGACTCCTTTCCAGTCTGCATACACAAACATGTCTCGTGCAGTATGTATGTTCTCTCACACTTAGTTTTTTAAATATCATATGTTTGAGACAGTAGAAGAACAAGTGGTTCTAGAATTTACATGGATTTACTACACAGATGAGTTAGCAAAACTGTTGTCTAGTGGTGGAACGAGCATTGCCTGTCTAAGCAAGTTTATTAGATGTGCTTTTGATGGACCATTTTTTAGCTGTGTTTTTAGCTACTAATAGAAAGAATTAATTAAATTTAGTAGCCAGTAATTTAAATTTCATATCATATGTCTCACTTCCACTGCCATCTAGGAGCTGAATATCATTTGCCTTGCTCAGTTTATTCATTTCACGCCTAATATCACTACAAATTTTGGTTGCCTTGTCCTAGGAATTTTTTGACCGTAATATTTGGTTTGCACCTTTTTGATAATATGCTGAAGAATTTTACAGTACTGTTTTAGTGCATTTTTAAGTCTTTGTTAAAGCTAGGTCTTTGCATTAAATAAAGCACAATCTTCTTAGTACAAGATATTTTGATCCCAGATGTTAGCCACCACTGTTCTTGGCTATCACTGTAAATGTTCCTGATCCATTGTGATGGAAAACTGAATTCATACTATTCTAAGAATATCTTTAAAAGAGAAGTAATTCTCATTTACTGTGTGTTCTTGTTAAGTTTCCAAATTATTTAATTAAGTTTTTTCTTCCATTATCAGCTTGTGTGATGTTTCTCTAGTGGCTTCTATTCCAGTAGTCCATTGTCTAGCACATTGCAAAACTATTTGATGTGGTGATCTTTTTAAGCAATTACTGGATCTAATGTGGAAAATCAAAGTATCTGTTCATGTCCTAATTTCATCAATAATATGGCTAAGAAAACTCTGGAAAAATTGTTGTTTGAAAGAGGAAGAATGTAATATTGCACAATCATATTTGTTCACTCAGTGTTTTATAACTGCAGAAACTACTGCCAATTGTTTATGTAGAATGCTACACTAATTTCCGATTTTATAGAAAGCTTCTTGTATTCTGCACCACCTACCTGAAGCACATCAGAATGACAGACAATTTCATTACAAATGCTTATCAAGATAATTATACCAAATATGTCGGCTACTTTTAAGTTCTACTTATGAGGCAAGGAATTTCTCCTTCTGTTCAGGTCAAGAGAGATCTCATTGTATTTGCTAGCATTTATGAAAGTAACAAATCAAGAAACAAATTAACTATGAGGTGTGTTTAAAAAGTAAGGTGACTTTATATTTTTACAAAAAAATATTTATGTCTTCATCAATATTCATGTCATCCCCTTCAAAGTAATCCCCATCAGATACAATACACTTGTGCCAACGCATCTTCCGATCCTCAAAGCACTTTTTGGTACAGCCTTGAGTACTTCCAGCGATGCAGTTTTTATTTCCTCAGTCGTTGAAAATCTTCATTTTTTCATAGGTCTCTTCAGTTTTGGGAACAGGAAAAAGTCACAGGGGGCCAAATCTGGTGAATATGGTGGCTGAGGCATGATTGTCATGTTGTTTTTGGCGAAAAAATCTCTTGCAAGCAACAATGAATAAGCAGGTGCATTGTCATGATGCAAAAGCCATGACATGTTTTCCCACAATTCCGGATGTTTTTTATGTATTGCGTCTCACAAATGGTGCATAACATCAAGGTAGTACTCCTTATTGACCGTAAAACTGTGAGGCAAACATTCATGATCCACTACGCCATGCTAACTGAAAAAAACAGTGAGCAAAACTTTGACATTTGGTCGTACGTGGCATGCTTTTTTCGGTCTTGGCTCTCCGGGATGCTTCCATTGGGACGACTGGGCTTTGGTTTCGACTTCACAACCGTGAATCCATGTTTCATCACCAGTTATGACCCTTTTGAGCAAATCAGGATCATCATTGACATCATTCAAGAGCTCCTGAGCGATGGTAATGTGACAGTTCTTCTTATCAAAATTGAGAAGTTTTGGAACAAACTTGTCTCAGTGTGTATGCTGTTACAACTAGTGAGTAGGAGCTATATGCAACTACCAAATATATTTGGACCACAGCACTATCTTGAATTCTTGAAAGTTCATTCTACCTGATGTGGGCTGGATTGTTGGCATACATGCTGTTATGGTGGCTTATGTTTTTCACAAACCACAAATACCACAAGACGGTAATGAACATGTGGATGTTGTACAGGTGTGTTGGGTGGAAAAAACGTAGCATTTTTACACGAGTCCCATTTGAAACCTGCCTATAGTGTTAATTTCTTTTGGGATGGATCCACAGTTACAGTAAACTTTTTGAAAGTGAAAACCATTCTTTCACCTTCAGCTGTATTTAGTTTTTAAATAATTGTTTATTTTTCAATCATTTGTGCAATATCGGATGAGTTTTAAATGTAGTAATTATCATGAGCTTCAAAGAATCCAAGCTCCTTCTGGACTTGGCAGACATTGCAATAATATGGAAACATTAACAAAACTTTCCACCACACATGTTCCATTACCCTCAATATAAGTCATGCCAACATCAGAATGAATAAGAGCCAATATTACACTGGATTACAAATGATTTCATAAATAGCAGATGCATAAAATGAGGCCATGAAGTCCTCACACTTTTGCTAATTTAGAGAATCTCATGAACCTGCTTGAAGCACTCGATATTGACTATGCACCAAAATCAGCTCAAATTGCATAAATAAATTATGAAACAAAAAAATATTGATTTATAGTAATGGAAAGTCCTTGGTGTAACATAAGTAAATAAAGAAGTAAAGATAACAAATTATTGTATATTTGGGGCACTGAGAGATCGATAGGGATATAAACAAGACTGACAACATTGCTAAGCTTTTGGATGATCTGCTACATTGATCTAGCTGACGAAATGGTATCAACACTGTGATTCATCTTATATCAGGACAATCTAGCTGTGCAGATGTATGTGTATGTGTACTCTCAACTGGTTAGATTTGTAGAAGGTAAGGAGAGTAGTATCCAAAGGTTTGGCAACATTTTTAATCCTATTTGTATACTCTTCAGCTGTTCAGCAACTCATTGAAATGACTGGTTGTTACCTTTTCTCCTTATATGTTCATTATCAACAGTCATTTTAAAAAGTTTAGACAGCTTAAGATGGTTAAACAGTTACAACCTTCAAAAACAGTCCTACAGCAATAGTTGCATTTGTGTTAGCTTCTAATGTGGTGACAGTTTGGTACAGCACTGGATACAATGAAGTATGTTTACCAAGGACAATCTAAACAACAGCTTGAGTCATGGCAGTGACATATAATTTCACTGAATCATGATGGCTGATTAAGATAAGAAAGGACGTTGGAGCAGAACACTTATGTGTGCGGTCTTTTATTTTAGTTTGATTGGCAAAAACGGCATTATGATCTGAGCTATGTGTCACAAGGTATTTCAGTTTTGATTAAGGCCTGGAATCAGAATTTCCTGTGAAGCCATCCGCTGTTAGTGAGGCAGCTGAGTGCTGAGAATTGCAAGTCATCATGGTGAACATTTGGAGTGCAGGATCAATAAGTTGCCTGGAGGATTGGCGTAAGAATACAATGAGCAGAACTAAAAGTTATATGCAGTTTGCAGTTGCAGACATCCCTTGGCAACAAGCAGGTCAAACCCATCCCAGGCCCTGAAGCATTGGAAAGAAAAAATAGTCTGTTCAGAATTTACATTTTTTGAAAGTTAGCATGAAAGGGAGAAGTGTCTTGTCAATTGTAATTAGTTTTCAATCATGTAAGCCTTATGAATTCTGATGAGTGCTACTTGTAGCTTTACATAATTGTTGAAACTAATGTACACCAACCAAACTGGAAGACGAAGGGCTTCAACAGTATATTGTGATATTAGCAGATTAGGTCGTTCTTCATTTCATTGTGTACCAACTTCTCCCAGAGTGTTGTTGTTTTAATACAAAGGTTAATAAGTTTTCCCTTATGATAGTGCACTGTATGAACAACAGCATAACATAAAAATCCAGGTAACATTAGCACGTCAAGCATATGCAGTTAGTGTAAGAAGGTAGGTCTGTGTTGTAATGCAGTCAGGCAACTGTGTTAGTGCTCTGCTTACTGTGCCAGGCAGGTTGTTCTATATTACAATGGTTTTTGGTTTCTCTGTGTCTTAAACCAAGGTGTGAATAGGTTATGAATAAGTAAATCTACATAATGTTGATTATTGCAGTTCATATGCTGATTAGCATCAAAACTGCTAAATAAATTAAATTTATAACAAGGAGAAAATAAGATGCTCCCAGTTGCTACATCAGAAAGGTTTTAGCACCTGAGTCCCCACCCCTCCTTTAGGGGGGACAACATCCAGCCACAATTGGCAAGGAATATGTAAGCCTTCTCTGAACAGCAATGGACAACTATGTTTCCTGGCATGGATCTTTGCCTGATGTGTTACTTATCCAACATGTTTGGGATTTTATTGGCAGCCAACTTCTTTATCACAGTCATACTACAACCATCTATGATGTTTTGTGGAATTGCATACAAGCTGTAGGGAGGAAGGCCTTCTTCAATTGCATGCCACGACATTCAGAAGCTCTTACTGTAGCACATGAGGCTTCATCATATAGAATCTGCAAGATGGAGTTCTTGTATAGTTAAGTAAACTTAATATCATGTATATTTTTTCATATCTGAGGGCTGTTCAAAAAGTAAGGTGACTTTTCAAATTGCGTGGGCAATGTACATTCGATTATCGATCTTTTTTTTGTTATGTTGGTACACATGTCCTGAAGATATGTTCACAATTTCAAGTGTACAGCATACTTCATTTGTTTTTGACATGTAGAAAGATTAGACATGTTTTAGTGTGCTCGGTGATTTTCGATTATCATAAAAAAGGGAGCAAAGAATCTGTGTCAAATTTTGTGTGAGAAATGGATTCAAGTACCCTAAAACACTTGAAATGTTGACAGTGGCATACGGTGAGTCTGCTCTAACTAAAAAAAAATGTTTAAAAGTGGTACAAGCCCTTCCAAGTTGGCGGAGAAAATGCTAATGATGAACCTCGCTCTGGACGCCCCAGCACATCAACAACAGATGATAACGTCGAAGCTGTGAAGAAAATTGTTTTTGAAAATTGTCAAGTTGCTGAGGATGTTGGCATATCGGTCGGCTAATGTCATGCAATTTTTTTAGATGTTCTGGCATGAGACGTGTGCCAGAGACCGATCATTTTGCCGCAGTAAAAGTATACATATATTTTTTTGGCACTCTTTGATATCAGTGAGGTATACTGTCACTTTCTTCTACATTTCCACTTTGCTTACAACTCTACAGAATAATGTTTGTGTAATGCTGACTATTCAGCTCATACAAAAAGGGTGTTACTGGGCATGGTGTAAATTGTCTCTCCATTACCATAATCGTTAATTCTCGTACACTATTCTACAAATTCAAGTGTCATGAACCTCATAAATTTTGGTGTCCAGTTAGAAAAAGAAGAAATCCATACAATATCACAGAGTCCTGAGTCTAAAGGAGTCAGAGCACAGCTCACATATCTTAGAAAATATTACACACATGCTAGTACGGCACAGTTTTGTCTTTCTAAAAAACAAGATGAACTTATCATTCAACAACAGATAAATTTGCCCCCTTTGTTTCAATAAAGGAAGAAATGGACGTACATTACTTTGACTCAGTCGCTTTTGAGTGTCTTCCACATTCTGGACATTAGTTTAGATGTTGTGTAGAGCGTAAAATTCACTTTTACAGTTCTGATGAATGTCTAGTTTATAAATGAGAGTAAAGTGACAGGAATCGTCCATTTATAAACACACACAACATCAGGTCACAAAATCTCTAGCTGCTTCTATCGTCATTTATACCAGCTGTAATCTCTTATGATCGTATGATTAAATTAAACCTTAAGAGAATGTGAATGACTATGTGAAGGCTGAAAAATTCTATGCTTTAATAGTGAGTACTCTTTTGCAATACACAAAGACCTCCCCGTTTGCTACCTAAACTGTGCTGTCAGTTAAGCTTCTCTCAGCACATAAGCAGCCTAGTGCCATAACTTGTTGATATCATTGTTGATTCCTACCTGTAATCTTTAGCTGCATGCAATGAGTTACAGTTACACTGCATACTGCATAAATATTTTATTACCTGATTGCTATCTTGCACCAATGAAAGTTGTAGGCTTTTTTCTAGCATAGAAAATGCCTACCAGTATTCATTTATTCTAAAAAACCAACTCGTGGTTGCAGAACCGTAACTATGAAAGAATTACTTTGCATCAGTTTCATCCTTTTTAGTCCTCTTTATCTTTTATAGCACTGGATGCTACACATATTGGATACATCAGATTCATTGAAATTATGGTATACACAGCTTTCCATACTTTACTTAAATTGTTAAATGAATTAAACATTTGTTGTAATTCTAAAGCCAATATTAGCACTCAACTGCTACATTTAAACGAAACATACATGAGTAGAAAGCTGAACACAGTACAGTATTTCTCAAGTCCATGTATTCACTGGCTGAATAGAAGCAGTGGCACCATAAATATGACTAATGATTCTTTAAAGAGGTTTATATCCTTGATGGTGTTTAAGTTCTGATGGAGATTACTAAAAAGCTTTAAACTGATGTGTAATGAGCCCTTCTGCCACCATACAGTATTGGAGAGAAACTTCCTGGCAGATTAAAACTGTGTGCCCGACCGAGACTCAAACTCGGGACCTTTGCCTTTCGCGGGCAAGTGCTCTACCATCTGAGCTACCGAAGCATGACTCACACCCAGTCCTCACAGCTTTACTTCTGCCAGTAGCTCAGATGGTAGAGCACTTGCCCGCGAAAGGCAAAGGTCCTGAGTTCGAGTCTCGGTTGGGCACACAGTTTTAATCTGCCAGGAAGTTTCATATCAGCGCACACTCCGCTGCAGAGTGAAAATCTCATTCTGGAAACATCCCCCAGGCTGTGGCTAAGCCATGTCTCCGCAGTATCCTTTCTTTCAGGAGTGCTAGTTCTGCAAGGTTCGCAGGAGAGCTTCTGTAAAGTTTGGAAGATAGGAGACGAGATACTGGCAGAAGTAAAGCTGTGAGGACCGGACGTGAGTCGTGCTTCGGTAGCTCAGATGGTAGAGCACTTGCCCGTGAAAGGCAAAGGTCCCGAGTTCGAGTCTCGGTCGGGCACACAGTTTTAATCTGCCAGGAAGTTTCATATCAGCGCACACTCCGCTGCAGAGTGAAAATCTCATTCTGGAAAGTATTGGAGAGAGTTACATGGAGGTATCTGTTCAGCCAGTAATGTTTCTAAATGTCATACTCCTTTGTCATATTTTGTAATTGTGAGTTAAATGTACAGTAAGGATAAGGAATGCTTCTCTGATAATATATACATGCCAGAGGAAATATATTAATTGCCTCGAAAACAGGTTTGCATGAGTCTCTTATTTTACTTTTATTTGTTATTCTAATGGCGCTCTTCTACATTCTAAATGTACTGAGTCATCCTGGCAATTTCCCCAGAAAACACCGTAATTTAAGTGGAACTGAATATCATAATTGTTTCCACATTGGTACGAGGTTCCAGAGCTCTCATGGCATAACAACCTCTACCAAGCTTGGCATTAAAATACTCAATATGCTTAAACAATGGAAACTGCTTACCATAAAGAAGGCACATTAAGTTACAGACAGGCACAATTAAAGGACACTTACATAAAGGGTTCAGTTACAACTTTCTTAAGCAAAAGAGAAACACACACAATTCATTCACACAAGTAATCGCACCTGACCGCCAACTCCAGCATCTTGGGCGAGACTGCAACTATCACATTAGATGCAAGTGGCAATCTGGAGGGGAAGGGATAGTAGTGTATGGGTGAGGAGAGAGATTAATGCTGTCCAGTGGAGAGTGCAGGGCTAGAATGACAACAAGCACAGTGTCAGGAGGTTGTGTGGCAGGGAGGAGTGAAAAAAGAGAGGAGCAGGGAACGATGGGAGCATGTATTGGCAGAGGGCAGCAAATCAACAGGACAGGAAATGATAATGGGGAGGAGATGGTAGCACAAAGAGGGTGGAAAACTGTTGAGTGGAGGGAGGACTGCTGGTTGGTAGTCATACCAATATAAAAAGCTGTCAAATGATTGCAGCAGATCTGGTAAATGTCGTGGCTGCATTCACAGGTGGCCCAGCCCCTGAAGAGGTAGGATAAAACTGTGACATCACTGGAATAGGAAGAGCACAATGGGTGGATTAGGCAGGTCTTGCACCTGGGTCTTCCACAGGGATACGATCCTTGTGACAAGGGGTCAGGATTGGGAGTGGCATAAGGATGGACTATGACATTGTAGAGGTTGGGTGGGTGATAAAAACTAAACTCCATCTGAACAGGCCTTGGAAGGCCACCGTGTCATCTGCAGCCCATAGACATCACTGGATGCGGATATGGAGGAGCATGTGGTCAGCACACCACTCTCCCGGCCATATGTCAGTTTACGAGACCATGGGTGGGTGATGGAACACCCCTTTAGGAAGGGTGGGAAGTATCTCAGGTAGGATGTCCCTCATTACAGGGCGTGATGATAGATAATCAAAGCCCTGGTGACAGATGTGGTTCATTTGTTCCAGGTTAGGATGCTAGTGGGTGATGAAAGGGACACTCCTTTGTGGCTGGTTCTTGGGAGTGGAGGGAGGATTGGGGGTGCGAGGGGAAATGACATAGTAAATCTGTTTGCAGACTGGGTCTGGGGTTAGTACCTGTGTGTGAAGACCTTGGTGAGACCATCACCACACTGAGCAAGGGACATCTTGTCACTGCATATATCCCGTTCCCAGGTGGCCAGTCTGTGTTGCACAGATTTTTTGGTGTGAGAGGGATGACAGCCATAGAAATGTAGGTACTGTTGGTGGTTGGTGGGTTTAATGTGGACAGAGGTGTGGATGGAGCCATCAGAGAGGAAGAGATCAACATCTAGGTAGGTGGCACACTGGAATGAGGAGGATGACATGAAGCAGATGGAACAGAAGGTGTTGAGTTTTTGAAGGAACAGAATAGGGTGTCTTGTGGGCCTGAGTCAAGATCATGAAGATATCATCAGTAAACCAGAACCATGTTAGGGGTTTGGTGTTTTAGAAGGCTAGGTAAGTTTCTTCTAGATGGCCTATTAAAAGTTTGGCATAGGAAGGTGCCATGCAGGTGCCCATGGCTGTACTGCAGATTCGTTTATGTACCTTCCCTTCAAAGGAGAAGTAGTTGTGGGTTAGGATAAAGTTATTAAGGTGTATGAGGTAAGACGTAGTGGGCTTAGAGTCTGAAAGACATTGAGAAGAGTAGTGTTCAATAGTGGCAAGATCATGGGCATGAGGGATGTTCGTGTGTAGAGAGATGGTGTCAACAGTGACAAGTAGGGACCCAGGAGGTAAAGAGGTGTGAATGGTGGTGAGTTGGTTAAGGAAGTGGTTGGTGTCCTTGCTGTGGGGGGCTAGATTATGGGCAATTGGTTGAAGTGGTTTGCCAGTGAGGGCTGAAAATCTTTTAGTGGTAGCACAATAACCATCCACAATGGGGCATGCAGCACTGTTGGATCACCTTCAACCTAGCCTCACCATCCTTCCCCAGGTCCCTTCCTCAGAACACTAACCTTACAGTAGAAGAAAGAATAGCCATACACAACCTCAAAACAAATCCTGGCCTAATCACCCTACCTGCACACTAAGTTCCACCACTGTGACTACCTGCAGAAGGCCGACACCAGTTATCTGACCTCTCCATTTATAAACTTTGTCAGAGTGATCCCATCCCAGAAGTCCAACACAACCTCCAATCCATGCTGAAAGCCTTAGGCACTTCCAAGAACCTCTCCCCTGAATGTATTTCCCTTCTCACCATTATGACATCCTGCACACACTTATTCTACATGCTCCCCATTTCCCCCATGCATTTCAATGGCTGTCATCCCTTTTGCACCAAAAAATTCCTCCCATACAGCCTGGCCACCCAGGAACGGCATCTCTGCAACAATAAGAACTCCCTTGCTCAGTATGAGGGTCTCACTAAGGCCTTCACAGACAGGCACTATCCCCCAGGCCTAGTCCGTGAACAGATCTCCTGTGTGTAATGGGACATCCTCCTCTAGATTACTTTTCCTCAACAGCAGTTGTTGATACCAGAACTATTTTTTGAATTTCGGACAGGTCGATATTATCTCAGCTGCTTTTCTGAAAACTTTCATATAATTTTATACACAGTATGTTGTATTTGAAGCTAAAATTTATGAAAGGAGATACTTTATTTTTATGTTATAATTGATAAGTACTAGTTATGAATGTAAAGTTAAAATTATTTTTTTAGAAACATTTGAAATTATGAACTATTAGCACACTTAAAATTTCTGTTATTAATTATGCAATACTATACTGGTTATTATGTGTATTTCTGGATTCATTTATAAAATAATAATCAAAGGTAATAATGTAACAGAAACTAATGGAAATTCAGTTGTCAAGAAAAATTGTAAACCCTTTGGAATATTGTTATTCCGTTGAGTGAGACAGTAGCAAGCATGCCTCTGATGTGATCAGGTGTATTTTTTTTCTTTTTTGCAAACAATGTGATTTTGGCTTTGCTAATGCAGGGGCAGATGTGGGTTTTGAGTCTGAAAGACGTTGAGAAGAGTAGTGTTCAATAGTGGCAAGATCATGGGCATGAGGGATGTTCACGTGTAGAGAGATGGTGTCAACAGTGACAACCACAACTTGACCAGAAGAAGGGATCGGTTGGTAGGACATGTTCTGAGGCATCAAGGGATCACCAATTTAGTATTGGAGGGCAGCGTGGAGAGTAAAAATCGTAGAGGGAGGCCAAGAGATGAATACACTAAGCAGATTCAGAAGGATGTAGGTTGCTGTAGGTACTGGGAGATGATGAAGCTTGCACAGGATAGAGTAGCATGGAGAGCTGCATCAAACCAGTCTCAGGACTGAAGACCACAACAACACATAATGCAAAAAATCAAAAGACTGTATGATATACTAAAATGTGACAAAATATATTAATGTAACAACAAAAATTCTGCAACAACCATCTTCAAATTTATTTAGATCAGTCCAACCATGAGGTTCTAAAATTTGACTTTTTCAGCTTCAAGAATCAGACCTCTAGACAAGAAGAACAGGAACCATTTCTACACAAACAGATAAGTAAACTAGGAAGTTTATTGTAATCTTCACTCCTCTCAAATCTTCATGAAACACTATTGTGGATAATAAATTGGAATTAGGAAGGAGGGGGGAAATTACACGTGCCATTTCCCCTCATACCTCCCAATCATATCCCTCAGGAAAACCCAAGTACAAGACCTGCCTAATCCACTCATCATGCAAGTCCTGTTCCAATGATGTCACAGGTTTATCCTACCCCTTCAGGGGCTGGGCCACCTGTGAAAGCAGCCATGTCATTTACCAGATCTGCTGCAATCATTTGACAGCTTTTTATATTGGTATGACTACCAACCAGCAGTCCTCTAGCATGAATGGCCATCGCCAAACTGTGGCCAAGAGCACAGTAGGCCAACCTGTGGCACAACATGCAGCTGAATGTAACATACTTGAATTCATTTGCTGCTTCACTACCCAACCCATTTGGATCCTTCCATCCACCACCAGCTTTTCTGAACTGTGCAGATGAGAGTTATCCTTACAACACATTCACCTCTCCTTTAATTATCCTGGCCTCAACCTACAGTAACATACTGTCTCGACACCTTCCACTCAACAGTTTTCCACCTCCTTTGTGCTACCATTCTCATCTCCCATCCTGTTTATCTGCCACCCTCTGCCAACACATGCTCCCATCTTTCCCTGCTCCTCTCTTTTTTCACTCCCTTTTTCCCCACCTCCCTGCCTCATAACCTCCTGACACTGTGCTTGTTGGCATTCTAGCCCTGCACTTTCCACCAGACAGTGTTCATCTCTCTCCTCACTCATACACTACTATCCCTTCCCCTTTCCCTCCAGATTGCTGCTTGCATCTCGTGTGATAGTTGCAGTCTCGCCCAAGATGCTGGTGTTGGCGGTCAGGATTGATTACTTGTGTGAATGAATTGTGTGTGTTTCTCTTTTGCTTGAGGAGGTTGTAGCTGAAAGCTTTATGTAAGTGTCTTTTAATTGTGCCTGTCTGTAACTTAACGTGTCTTCTTTATGGTAAGTTGCAATCTGTCTTTTCCTACATTGGCAATATGCTTCACTCATTTGAAGTCATCTTGCATCCATATAACTACAGATTTTGCTTATAAGCTTCTTAGCTTCTTAATTGAAACAGCAGGTTCATCTGGATCCTTATTTTGAGGCATATAAAAGCTCAGTATTACAGTGTTCTTGTTATTTATGATTAACTGGTTACCGTGTGCCCAACTATTGACTTGTTTCTCAACACAGTTTACTGATTGCTGTACTTCTTCAACATTCTTGCCATTAAGTAAAACTGTTCCATAAGCAGCATATAAGATAGTTTTATGAGTTCCCAAATTTAGACTCATATTATTAATATAATAGGACAAATAGAAGAGCTCGCATAACTAAACCCTGTAACACCCCACATTTGATTCACCCCTCATTTGATAGTATTTCAGTGGCTGATTTTCACTTCTATTAGGTGTACCTCACAGATACCAGTTGTTTCTGATTACAAGGAAAGAACTGATCCACTTGTTTGGGGGTACTGGTATATCACAATGTTCAATCTTAGCAAGAAGGCTTTTGGGATCAACCACATCAAAAGCTTGAAAAGTCTAAAACATAACTGTTAATTGGTTATTGTCCATCGGATTTTGAGTATCATTGAGGCATTCATATGTTGCAGTCTGTGCTGATTTTATCCTTCTGAATCCATCCCTTGATCCAAACAGAATATCATTTTTACCAATGAAGATCTTAGCTTAAAAAAAATTATTTCCTCTTATAACTTTTGATATACTATAAAATACTGATGGACATGTAGTTATTTGTGTCATCTTTTGCACCCTTTTTAAACATTGATGTGGTTTTAGTTGGTTTCAAGTCACTTTGTCGAAATGAGTGTAGAAATGTGTTAATTTTGTTATATTCTGGGCACTCTTATTTAAAATTACTGCAGGAATGCCATCAATACCTACTGAGCCTGTTAGCTCTCTCATTGCTTTTGGAGCCTCAACTCTCGCAACAGTAATGATAATCATGGTCGTGGAGCACAAATCCTTTTTTGTGTGGTAAATGAATTTTTATTATTTGGCATAAAATAGCAAGAAAATGTTTCTGCAAAAGAGAAGTTTGTTAACACTGAATATATGTTTAAATATAAGGAAGTTTTTGCTGAAGATATTTGTGTAGTGCGTTGCCTCAGACCAAAGTGAAATGTAGATGAAATACAGTTCAGGCAAGAGGTGGGTAGAACCTTTTGCAATGTGGTGCTACAAAAGAATGCTGAAGATTAAATGGGTAGAGGAGATTACTAATGAAAAGTTGTAGCATTGTATGGAGGAAAAAGAAATTTGTGGCACAACTTGTCTAAAAGAAGGAATCTGTTAATAGGAACTGTCAGTTTGGTAATGGAACGGATTGTGGGGGTAAAAATTGTGTAGGAAGACCATGACTTAAGTAAGCAGAGTCAAATGGATGCAGGCTGCAGTAGTTTCACAGAGATGAAGGGACTTGCGCACAGGATAGTCTAGTGTGGAGAGCTCCGTAAAGCCAGAATTCAGACTGAAGGCCACAAGTACAGTGTGGTAGACACAGATTTCATCTTACAGTTGTATTTTATTGCATTTTCTGCAATTCCAGTATAGAAATTATTAAATATATTTGCAGCTTTTGAAGGATTGTTTATCTTATGATGCATTTCATATTTGCGTGAGTGTTATTATTTTCCGCATTTATTTTTTTGTAAGATTCCTCATGGTTTTAACTAAAGTTATTGAGTTGTTTGTATAGTCACTGATGTGCAGTCTCTTAGCAAGTCATATTACTTGATGTAGTACATTAATGTATGTTTGGTAGTAAGCATATACCTCAGCTAATGCATTGGGCTGGTTACAGATTTTGTGGAGGAATCTCTTTTTGTGGCAGGTGATTTGTGCACCTGCAGTGATCCATTTATGGTAGATAGCATTGATTTCCTAGTTACCATGTTTAAGGGAAATGCCATTTGGAAGTGGTGAGATAGGTCTGTATGAAAAGGGCATATTCATGTCACTTTCTCTGTAATCAGTAACATATTAAAGGAGTTAATTTTTTTCACTGAATAATCTGTATGATTTATCTAGTTAGACATTCAGCATCTTTTAAACAAAACCACATTAGCACACTGACTATACCATTGATTACAATTTCCACATATGCAATTTAGATCTTAGGTAAGTGATAAGTAGCACATACTCTGGTGCAGAGTGAAAACTACTTGTGTTAAGTTGGGTAGGTAGAAGACAAGTTACTGGCAGAAGTAAAACTGTTAGGTCAGGTCATGAGTTGTACTTGGGTAGCTCAGTCGATAGAGCACTTGCCCGTGAAAGGCAAAGGTCTCGAGTTCAACTCTCGGCCTGCCACACAGTTTTAATCAGCCACAAAGATTCAATCCTTAAGTAGTTAAAGGTGCTGAACGCAGCAATTGTCAACTATATATGTTTACTACACATGTACACACCAAGACATTATACATGTTGGGCATGTAGATTCAGGCTGGGCATGTGCCAGACTTTTCTCTTATAAGATGCAGGAACATGTAGAGAAACATTTTGCTGATTTCTGGGTATAACCAAAATTACTTTATTCTCCAGCATAAGATATGGTTCCACTTTCTAGGCTGTTGCTCTGAGATAAAGGCAAATACTTCTTTAGGACAGTTTAACAATGATGTAAGAGGTATCAGACTCTTAAAATACATTGGATGTCAGTCTGTTGCACAAAAGGGAGGGTAGCATACAACTTGCAAAAAGCCTTGTTAAAATTATCATATTTGGATATGGATCTATTATCACTTTACATGTGGCACCCACTTACGTCCATGTTGTAAGCAAGGTCTTTGTTGTATATAACAGCTGTGATACAGACAGGTAGTTGGAGAGTATAATGTGGACAGAATACTTATACACATGCCAAAGAAGTTGTATAGGCATGCATATTCAAATACAGAGATATGTAAAGAGGCAGAATACAGCACTGTGGTCAGCAACACCTGTATAAGACAACAATTGTTAGATAAGTAATTGCTCCTACAATGGCAAGTTATCAAGATGTATGTGAATTTGAACGTGGTGTTATAGTTAGCACACGAGCGGTGGGACACAGCATCTCTGAGGTAGGGATGAAGTAGGGATTTTCCCATTGACCATTTCACGAGTGTACCATGAATATCAGGAATCTGGTAAAACATCAAATCTCCAACACTGCTGCGGCCGGAAAAAGATCCTGCAAGAACAGGACCAACAACGACCGAAGAGAATCGTTCAATGTGACAGAAGAGCAACCCTTCCACAAATTGATTCAGATTTCAATGCTGGGCCATCAACAACCATTCAAAGAAACATTATTGATAAGGGCTTTCGGAGCTGAAAGCCCACTCATGTTCCCTTGCTGGCTGCACAACACAAAGCTCTACACCTCACCTGGGCACATCAACACCAACATTGAACTATTGATGACTGGAAACGTTGTCTGGTCGGATGAGTATCATTTCAAGTTGTATTGAGTGGATGGACGTGTATGGGAATGGAGACAAACTCATCAACTGCTGGACTCTGCAAGTCAGCAGGGGATGTTTGTGATTGTGGGGGCTCTGTAATGGTGTGGGGCGTGTGCAGTGGAACTGATATGGGACCGCTGATACATCTAGATATGATTCTGGCAGGTGACATGTACACAAGCACCCTGTCTGATCACCTGCATCCATTCATGTCCACTGTGAATTCCGACAGACTTGGGCAATTCCAGCAGGACAACGCAACACTCCACACGTCCCAAATTGCTACAGAACAGCTCCAGGAACACTGTTCTGAGTTTAAACACTTCTGTTGGCCACCAAACTCCCAAGACAAGAACGTTATTGAGCATATCTAGGATGTCTTGTATCATGCTGTTCAGTCTCCACCCCCTCATACCCTTACGGATTTATGGACAGTGCTGCAGGATTCAGGCATCAGTTCCCTCCATCACTATTTCAGACATTAGTTGAGTCTATGTCATGCTATTTTGTGGCACTTCTGCATGCTTGCTGGGGCTTTATGCAATATTAGGCAGGTGTACCAGTTTCTTTGTCCCTTTGCTGTATATCATCCAGGTGCTGGCAATGGTGATGGATGCAGGGCACTCAACAACATGGCCATGGAATATCAGAATGCCATTCTCATAGGAGGAGGGGAGGAATTTGTCCCCACAGATGGAGTTGCTTACAATGTATTAAAGTCCGAGTATCCGTAACAAGTACCGTCATGATACACTCAACTATGACACTGAAAATCAAGTAATAAAAATGGTAATCTGCCCAGGCAAGCTATCCATTCAGAGCATGCTGACCTTTTCTCCCAGGCACTTTATGTATGAGACCCAACAGTTCACAAAATTCTGAAATTCATGTTACACTGGTGTTGCATTGCTAAGGATGGTAAGCAGATACCTAGCTAAACAATATAAAACACACATAGACATGGTGAACCAAAAGTGCCACACCACAAACTTCACAGAGTGGTGGATCAAAGGAAAGTAAGGAAGGAAGATGGACAATGAAGTCTTAGAGATGGAGCACAAGCTCATGTCAGGGAATGAGTGGGAGGGAAATCAGGCATGCCCATTGAAAGGAACCATCCCTGCATTTGCATTATGTGATTTAGGGAAAACCTAAATCTGGATGGCCAGACTGGGAACTGAACTGTTGTCCTCCCAAATGCAAGTCTAGTTTGTGTTGAATTCACAGTAAGATGTCATAGGTGAAGTGAATCAACTAGTATACTGGATACATTTGGTGGACCACTTGTAGTACACTGAATGAGTCAACAAGAGGAGAAACTTTGTACTGTTATGCCTTTGCAACTGCTCTGCTTCCTTGACAGAGCCATGGAAGTCCACATTATAATTTGTAAATTTTTCTGGAAGACATACTTCAAAAATACTATCAGAGAAAGCAGCTGAGCATCTAAATGTATTCCCTTACTGGTATGGTTCTGTATACACAATGATAAGACATGGTATGTATTTAAAATTGAAGAAAACGGATTTGTGAAAATGTAACTTCAAGTACAAGTTTTCTTGTACTGTGTGGGCCTCTGAAGATGCCAAGGCAGCAGTTTGTTCCATCCACAGTTGCTTATTCTGAGGACTAAAATATCCAGACCCTTGAGACAATCTGCAGCACGGATCTTGAGTGGTTTGGTTGCATGGGATTGATTCCCTAACAGCCGCTCACTGTTAGAGTGGACCACATCACTAAATGCCAATGTCAAACCAGAAGAAGACACTGCCAAATTTGGATTCATAGACTTTGAATTGGGCTGGCCTGTAGTCTCCAGTCAATATCTGAATGCCCTTGTGGTGTACAGCATCTGATGTCTAGCATTTTGAGATCCATAAACCTTGCTGCTGTAATCTAATCATGACCTGACAGATAACGTGTATATCTGCAGGAAGTGAGACCTGTCAGCTCTCCCATGCCTTGCCACTGAGGCATTTCAAAATATTCAATGACTTGATGATTTTTGTTCACAGGTACTCAGACGCAGGAGCCAGGTAAATTTTGTGTCAAATAGTAGGCCAAAAAATGCACACAATGTCCTTAAAATGTAAAGTACTATCCCTCATTCTGAGCTCTGGCTGGTTGAAACTGCGATGAGCCTGGTTAAAATTGACACAAATAGTATTCTCTAGTGAAAAACCTAACACTAGTTTCACTGGCTCACATTTCCAGGCTCCTGATTCAGCTGATTATTGTCATAAGATTGGAAGATGTGTAAAAGATTGCAACATCATCCACAAACGAAGAACTTTTCAAAAGGATTCCAGCTGCACAGGAGATGCCATTTATAGTGACTGCAAAAAGCATGAGATTGAGTACTCTGCCTTGGGGGATCCTGTTTTTGTGCACAAAGTGATCAGACAAGGTATCACCAATGCAAAAGCTAAAGCGTGTGTCCTCAAGGAAGGACTGAATAAGAACAAAATGCACACTGACTAAATGGTTTGGGTGTCAGGGAGACCCTTGTATCGCCACCTCCAGTGGAATGAAATTGTCAGTGAGAAAACTTAAGCACCTGTAACTGCACTGGGAGTGGCACAGGTGAACTTGGGATTTGAGATGAGGTGGCAGTTGACCGTGCGCTTGAGTGTGTTACCCACACAGCTGGTAAGGGCTGTAGTCTGTTAACTGTTAATTGTTGGTATGACTCATGTCTGGTTTCCATAAGGGATTTGATATTGCCTTCTTGCAAATGATGGGGTACTGCTGATCAACTCAGATCTGACTGAAGCAAGACAGGTGTTTGCCATTGGCACATACGGCAGATCACTGCATAATGATTCTGATCCATAATTTATGATTGTAGATCTTCTCATTACACAAGAAGAAGTGGAGCTTCTTATTCCCACAGCTGGACAGAATGTCTGTAACTCAGGAGTTTGTACAGCTGGAGCTCTGGTGGTAAAATCATATTCAACTAGAACCTGAGTCACACCTCTAGGATGTCCACCAAGACCCCATTTCGCAACAAGATCCTAAGGGTGTACAGTCCTTGCCTGAAATCTTCCTCACTGTTTCCCAAACTAGTATAGTCAGATTGGACTGATTAATGGAAGTCCTGAATTCCTTCCAGGAGTTACTCTTCCATTCTATTATCTTTCATCTTGCAGTACTGAAGACATGAAAATCTTCTGCAGTTGGTGTTTGAATTTCCACAAAGCTGTGTGTCTGGTGCCGCTTGCTGAGTGGCATTCTTTGTTCCACCAAAGAGCAGGCTGTCATCTGAGGCCATTGCTAGACTGGCAAGTTGGTGATATGTCCTGGCCACATTCCTGTTGTTCAAAGACAGCCCACTGATTGTACTGCAATAACTTTGCCCTTTGGAGCAACTATCTTTACGATCTTCCGATCACCATCCTAGTTCGCAGGTGGATCCACAGGAATGCAAATCTATGGCCACTTGCAATGGACAGAGTCTGCAAGATCTGGAGGGTAAAAACAAAGGTCAGTTGTTAAAGATGGCCCTATACCTGTGTAAACCATGTCTTCTGACCAAAGTTCAAAAGGCAGAAACTCTTCGAACTGACAAAGTGCTCAGTTATTTAGTCCCTGGGGCATGGTGTAGCTGAGCCCCACAACACACTGTGTGCACTGAAGTCACCTGTGACAAAGGGGAGTGGCTGAAAAAGCACTGTCAGGCATCGTGATATGTAAGTCACACACTACTTCTGTCTTTTTTCCGGATAGTATGCCAATGATCGGTAAAATAGTACATACATTACATCTCAAAACAAAAATCAGTACTGAATGTATGTGGATTTTAGATAACATAAAATATTTTGAAAGATTTTTTCAGGAGCCAATTATTTGGAGCAATACCTGATGATATTTTGACAATATTGTCATCTGACCCAGTCAACGCACATTTTCATCATTACTGTGTCACTGAAAAGGTAAATATTGTGAATTGTAGTTGTAATTGAATTGCAGCCTTTATGTAGTCTAGTATCAGTGAATGTTTAATGTCTAGAACATGACGGAGTATGGTATTTTACATAAGTGGCACATCTTGGCTATGAACCACGATGTTGAGGGAATGGAATTTGTTTCTGTCATTGAATCAAGGAAATATCCATTTTATGGAATTATTTTTCACCCTGAGAAAAATGCTTATGAATGGGCTACTGAAAGAGACAACCCTCACTCTACAGATGCTATAAAAGCCATGCAGTATTTCGGCAACTTTTTTGTTAATGAAGGTATGAAGGTACTGCATTACATTCATTGTGCTAGAAGTAACTAAGCTTTGTTCCACCACTGTTTTAATGTTTTCTTTTTTTCAGCGCGGAAGAGTAACCACTCTTTTCAGTCTCGTGCAACTGAACGAAATTCGTTAATTTATAATTACGAAATTAAACATACAGGAACAGCATCTGTTTTTGAACAGGTTTATTTCCTTTAGAAGGAAATGTAAATCTCAAGTGGCTGCAGTGAAGACATGTGATACATTGTTTCGGTTATATATTTGATGTACTGTTAACTGCAGCTCTTTTACTTGATATTTGATACTATTTCAGAAACTTTTAGTAAACTAATTATTTTGTATGTATACATATTAAGAAAGATAATAGGTTCAATGCTGGAATACTGAACATGAGGGCTAATAAAATCCGCAATTACTAGGAATTTAAGTAGTAGTCCACTTAACTACTATGTATTGTAGGTTTTACATGAATTTTCATTATTACCTCAGAAGGCAGTCATCAGTACTAAGAAATTGTACATATTGCAAGGAAGAAACACACATTTTATAATTCTGTGTAAACAACAAAGGGAACAATTTGTACAACATTTGGCATAAAGATAATTTAATCATTTTGACAGCATCTTCAAATACATGAAAACTCATCTCTTAGAAGATAAACTGATTAGATCACACTTTTTCTCCTTATTTTGAAAATGCTGCCCTCAGCAGCACTGTAAATGACTGCCCACAATTTTAGTAGCGCCACTTCCTAGCATTTTATCCTTTCTCTTACGATTCCACTTAGTTGAATTGATTTTTTTATTTTATATTTTGTTAATCTATGACATTATTTCAGTGTCAAAGAATGATTACATTCTTTCATTTGTGGAAATATAATTTTTATTATTTGAGTAAAAGATATCTGCTAGGATGCAAAATCTATATCCATTGCTGACTGTTGTGAATAATCTCTTAGTCTCTCATCTATTTATCAGTAACGTGTTGGTGGAGTAGCTGAGGCTGATGTCTCAACTGTGTTTAAAGCTTCCCAGTACAATGTCGCATTGAGTGCAACAGTGTGAAATAAGATACTTCAGTGTTACAGATATTTAATGTAAAATGATTGCCAAAAGATATTTAGGACTGAAGTAGCTTCCAATATGGTAACCTATTAAACATTGACTACCAATCAGCTCCATGCTCATAATTTTGTATCAGTGTCTGTTAAACATACAAACATCTGTAAAATTTAGGTTGCGAGACAGCAATGTTTAAAACCATTGCAAACATTATGACCCTTAGTAGGATACAAATGTGATAATTGGCACATACAAATGTAATACTGTATCACACCTCCATTAATTGTCTGTTATCTGTAGTACAACAACAGTGTTTAATATTTCCTCATTTCTGTACGTTGTTGCCAAGTTCATCAACAAAGATATAAAAATGGTAAAAGAATGGAAATATGCCAGATAAGTTATTTGTAACAATATGTTGAAGGAAAGAAAGCTACTGCACTTGCACCTACAGCACTATTTTAATAATACAGTAATACATACTAAAAACCACATCACAAAAATAGATCTACTGTCTCCCAAATTGCTCAGTAATTACTACTCATGACTTTAAAACAGCAGCAGCATTAATATAAAGGTAGGAATGAAAATTACCAACAGTATTTATGACATTACCATCTCACAGAAACGTGCTAATTGTATAATTAAGAAAATGCTCAGACATTACAAAGTTAATTAAAGGTGTTAAAAATATTTTTAAACACCTCTCTCTCATCCATTGATCTATACTTCTGCACAAGTTATTACTAATAGAATACTGTGGACTTGCAAGAAGACTGCTTACAAATCACTTGTGCAAACCATTCTGAAATATTGCTCTAGTGTATGAGACCCATACCAGATAGTACAGTAGAGTCCCATTAACCCAAACTAATTGGGACCAGACCTTGTTCGGATTACTGTTTTATTTGGATTAGCTGGAATTATGGTGACGAGTTTCTAGAATGAAGTATACCAAGCAGATAAGTAGGTACACCATGGTACCAAGTGTGGTAACAATGGCTCACTATCATTCCCTGCCCTTGTTGTTGTGCATTGTTGAGACCTTTGTTGTGTCTGAGGTCAGTGCACTACCAGTTGGCTTGCAAAGCATTTGGTTATGTTAGTTATCTATCGCTGGCAAGCATGACAGTTGTACAGTATTCGTTCAGGTGTAGTGGTGTACGTATTTTCGACACGAGTAAACAGAAACATACAACGTTAACTCTCCAAGAAAAACTGAATGCTTTGAAGTGGATTGACAATGGTGAGAACGTATCTAAGCTGGCAAGGGAACTGGGTGTTGGTAAAGCAGCCATTTGTGATTGGAAGAAGAACCGAGTGAAGCTTGAACAGTCCTGTCCAACATCTTCGGGAAAAACACTCGAAATTCAGCAGACTTTGAAACAGTCCCAGTACGATAAAGTCGATGAAGCTCTTGTACTTTGGTTTACACACGGAAGAGAAAGGGGAACTCCTTTGAGTGGAGCACTGGTTGGGGAAAAGGCTGTTACCTGAACAAGTTAATGAATGGTGACGAGTCTTTTAGTGCGAGTACTGGTTGGTTGGACAGATTCAAAAAAAGTCATGGAATACGTCAGCTAACAATTACTGGAGAGAAGCTTTCTTCTGACTGTGATGCAGTGAAGGAATACTTGGGTGAGTTTGAAAAAATGGTAAGAGAGGGAACATATTCTCCCCAACAAATATATAACGCTGATGAGACTGGCCTTAATTTTAGGGTATTGCCAACAAAAAGTCTGGCATCAAAAGCAGAAGAGCATGTTCCTGGTTTTAAAATGTGCAAAGATCATGTGATGCATGCAGCGATGCTGCTGGTAACCACAAGCTGCCTTTAATGCTGATTGGCAAATCTGCTAGGCCCAGAGCTTTTAAAAACTGCAACATGAAGTCCCTGCCCCTATATTATCGCAACCAGAAAAAAGGGTGGATGGATGGTAAGCTGTTCAAAGAATGGTTTCATGGTCAGTTTGTTCCCTCTGTTCAATGGTTTTCTAAGGGAAATCTTTTGTCTCCCTGTGCACTCCTTTTGATTGATAACACGCCATCTTACCCCAGCACTGAGGAATTATGTGATGGCAAAATTGTGGTGAAGTTTTTGCCGCGGCATATTACACTACTTCTACAGCTGATGGACCAGGGCATACTGCAAACATTAAAACTGATTTACAGAAAACAATTTTTAAGGATGCTGATCCAAGATGATAGCATTCCTCTAGTGGACAAAATAAAAAATACCAATGCGTAGGATGTTGTTTATTGGGCCACTGAGGTGTGGCAGAATATTCAGAAAATGTTTTGAGAAAATCGTGGAGGAAACTGTGGACATCTCTTGAATTTCTGGACAACCTAGTTGAAAATGAAGAGGAAAATCTACTACAAATGATACAGACAATCCCTGGATGTGAAGAAGCTAGTGAAGGAGACCTAGATGAGTGAATGGCAGGGGTTGAGGCATGTGTGGAGAACCTTAATGACACTGATTTAGTTGCTGCTCTGACTCAAGACAAGGAAGTGGCACCGAGCCTGAAAGTGACAAAGGAGAATTGGTACCACACGGTGACGCAGCAGAAGCCCTTGACCTCGTGCTATGTTATTTGGAGAAACAGCCCATTGCTACACCTGCTGATCTGATGTTTATGAGGCGGTGGCACAACTATGCATCATATAACAGACTGTCTTCATTATCCCAAAAAACAATGACTGAATTTTTGTCATCTAAAACCATGGACCTTGCCGTTGGTGGGGAGGCTTGCATGCTTCAACGATACAGATAGCCGTACTGTAGGTGCAACCACAACGGAGGAGTATCTGTTGAGAGGCCAGACAAACGTGTGGTTCCTGAAGAGGGGCAGCAGCCTTTTCAGTAGTTGCAGGGGCAACAGTCTGGATGATTGACTGATCTAGCCTTGTAACACTAACCAAAACGGCCTTGCTGTGCTGGTATTGCGAGCGGCTGAAAGCAAGGGGAAACTACAGCCGTAATTCTTCCCGAGAGCATGCAGCTATACTGTATGGTTAAATGATGATGGCGTCCTCTTGGGTAAAATATTCCGGAGGTAAAATAGCCCCACCCCCCCACTCGGATCTCCGGGCGGGGACTACTCAAGAGGACATTGTTATCAGAAGAAAGAAAACTGGCGTTCTACAGATAGGAGTGTGGAATGTCAGATCCCTTAATTGGGCAGGTAGGTTAGAAAATTTAAAAAGGGAATGGATAGGTTAAAGTTAGATATAATGGGGATTAGTGAAGTTCAGTTGCAGGAGGAACAAGACTTTTGGTCAGGTGATCACACGGTTATAAATACAAAATCAAATAGGGGTAATGCAGGAGTAGGTTTAATAATGAATAAAAAAATAGGAGTGCAGGTAAGCTACTACAAGCAGCATAGTGAACGCATTATTGTGGCCAAGATAGACACGAAGCCCATGCGTACTACAGTAGTACAAGTTTATATGCCAACTAGCTCTGCAGGTGATGAAGAAATTGATGAAATGTATGATGAGATAAAACAAATTATTCAGGTAGTGAAGGGAGAGAGAAAGTTATGTTGAAGAAAGAAACAAAGTCAAACAGATAATTGCAGCATCCAAGAAGAAATCTTGGGAAGACATTGGAAACAGGTTGGAGACTATGGGTCAAGCTGCTGGAAAACCATTCTGGAGTGTAATTAGCAGTCTTCGAAAGGAAGGTAAGAAGGAAATGACAAGTATTTTGGACAGGCCAGGAAAACTGCTGGTGAATCCTGTGGATTCCTTGGGCAGATGGAGGGAATATTTTGAAGAGTTGCTCAATGTAGGTGAAAATACGATCAGTAATGTTTCAGATTTCGAGGTACAATGGGATAGGAATGACGATGGAAATAGGATCACATTTGAGGAAGTGGAGAAAATGGTCAATAGATTGCAGTGCAATAAAGCAGCTGGGGTGGATGAAATTAAGTCGGAACTCATCAAATACAGTGGAATGTCAGGTCTTAAATGGCTACACAGGATAATTGAAATGGCCTGGGAGTCGGGACAGGTTCCATCAGACTGGACAAAAGCAGTAATCACACCAATCTTTAAACATGGAAACAGAAAAGATTGTAACAGCTACAGAGGTATCTCTTTAATCAGCGTTGTGGGTAAAATCTTCTCAGGTATTGTTGAAAGGAAAGTGCGAGTATTAGTTGAGGACCAACTGGATGAAAATCAGTGTGGGTTTAGGCCTCTTAGAGGTTGTCAGGAGGTTATGAGCGGAACAGGGAATTGTATCTATGCTTTACAGATCTAGAAAAGGCATATGACCGGGTTCCTAGGAGGAAGTTATTGTCTGTTCTATGAGATTATGGAATAGGAGGCAAACTTTTGCAAGCAATTAAAGGTCATTACATGGATAGTCAGGCAGCACTTAGAGTTGACGGTAAATTGAGTTCATGGTTCAGAGTAGTTTCAGGGGTAAGACAAGGCTGCAACCTGTCTCCACTGTTGTTCATATTATTTATGGATCATATGTTGAAAACAATAGACTGGCTGGGTGAGATTAAGATATGTGAACACAAAATAAGCAGTCTTGCATATGCGGATGACTTAGTTGTGATGGCAGATTCAATTGAAAGTTTGCGAAGTAATATTTCAGAGCTAGATCAGAAATGTAAGGACTATGGTATGAAGATTAGCATCTCCAAAACAAAAGTAATGTCAGTGGGAAAGAAATATAAACGGATTGAGTGCCAAATAGGAGGAACAAAGTTAGAACAGGTGGACAGTTTCAAGTACTTAGGATGCATATTCTCACAGGATGGCAACATTGTGAAAGAATTGGAAGCGAGGTGTAGCAAAGCTAATGCAGTGAGTGCTCAGCTACGATCTACTCTCTTCTGCAAGAAGGAAGTCAGTACCAAGACCAACTTATCTGTGCACCGTTCAATCTTTCGACCAACTTTGTTGTATGGGAGCGAAAGCTGGGTGGATTCAGGTTACCTTATCAACAAGGTTGAGGTTACGGATATGAAAGTAGCTAGGATGATTGCAGGTACTAGTAGATGGGAACAATGGCAGGAGGGTGTCCACAATGAGGAAATCAAAGAAAAACTGGGAATGAACTCTATAGATGTAGCAGTCAGGGTGAACAGGCTTAGATGGTGGGGTCATGTTACACGCATGGGAGAAGCAAGGTTACCCAAGAGACTCATGGGTTCAGCAGTAGAGGGTAGGAGGAGTCAGGGCAGACCAAGGAGAAGGTACCTGGATTCGGTTAAGAATGATTTTGAAGTAATAGGTTTAACATCAGAAGAGACACCAATCTTAGCACTGAATAGGGGATCATGGATGAATTTTATAAGGGGGCTATGCTCCAGACTGAACGCTGAAAGGCATAATCAGTCTTAAATGATGATGATGATGATGATGGTGAAGGGAGACGAAAATTTAATAGTTGTGAGTGACTAGAATTCGAGAGCAGGCAAAAGGGAGAGGAGGAAACATAGAAGGTGAATATGGATTGGGGGTAAGAAATGAAAGAGGAAGCCGTCTAGTAGAATTTTGCACAGAGCATAACTTAATCATAGAATTCAAGAATCATAAAAGAAGGATGTATACATGGAAGAATCCTGGAGATACTAGAAGGCATCAGATAGATTCTATAATGGTAAGACAGAGATTTAGGAACCAGGTTTTAAATTGTAAGACATTTCCAGGGGCAGATGTGGACTCTGACCACAATCTATTGGTTATGAACTGTAGATTAAAACTGAAGAAACTGCAAAAAGTTGAGAATTTAAGGAAATGGGACCTAGATAAACTGCTAAACCAGAGGTTGTACAGAGTTTCAGGGAGAGCATACGGGAGTAATTGACAGGAATGGGGGAAAGAAATACAGAAGAAGAAGAAGAACGGGTAGCTCTGAGGGATGAAGTAGTGAAGGCAGCAGAGAATCAAGCAGGTAAAAAGACGAGGGCTAGTAGAAATCCTTGGGTAACAGAAGAAATATTGAATTTAATTGGTGAAAGGAGAAAATATAAAAATGCAGTAAATGAAGCAGGCAAAAAGGAATACAAACGTCCCAAAAATGAGATCGACAGAAGTGCAAAATGACTAAACAGGGATGGCTAGAGGACAAATGTAAGGATGTAGAGGCTTATCTCACTAGAGGCAAGATAGATACTGCCTACAGCCCCCCAGGGGCTTGGCGACCCCGGGGCCCTGAGCTGGGGACTGGTCAGCGCCGCCAGTCTCCTGTCACCGTAACCCCTGGACATGCTTCAGCAACCACCGCATGGCGCGGCGGTGGAATGTTGTGTGCTGCGGGGAATGGTAATCTTGGCTTGACCGCCTGGATTGCGAGGAAGGTAAACCTCTATAAAAACCCCTCGATCTTACGGTGTGCTGCGCGCCTATAAGATGCATGGCTGTTGTGATGGAACACTCGCAAGCGGGCAACCTCTGGGGCACCTGCCGCACCCCAGTTGTATAAGGCTTACTCAGGCACGTGGGGCTCTGTCTGAGCGGACCTTTAGTTCCGTAGCTGCTTGTGGGACCACAATGGACCCTTCGACCTCTACGTTTCCCCCCACCAGTGGATTGGGTGGGCCACTGGTAGGAAAACACACCCCATCGAAAAAGCGACTTCGTGCTGCGAGTCCTCCAGCGCCTGGTGTTACTAGAAATTTATCAGACTGTCGTAACAGAGCACACGCTGATAACCAGAATGTGTTTTTGATTGTCAAACGGAAGGAAGGTAGCTTTGAGAGAGTTTCTCCCTTTTACATCCACAAGGATCTTGAGGGAATTGCAGGAACACTGAAATCTGTGAAGCGACTGCGCAATGGGACTCTGTTAGTTGAAACTTCTAGCTCCCGTCAAGTCACTTCTCTTCGAAAAGCAACCTGTCTCGGAGAATACGCTATCGAGACCGAGCTCCACTCCACTTTGAACTATAGTAAGGGTGTTGTGACATGTAGGGACTTGGTGGATATCCCCAAGGACAAGTTGAAATGTGAGTGGGCTGACAAAGGTATTGTCGACGTGCAGCATATTATGAAACAAGTCGGTGGGGACCTAGTCAAATCCAACTCGTTTATTCTCACGTTCAATTGCCCGAGACTCCAAGAGCATGTTAAAGCGGGTTTCTTACGTTTGCCAGTACGGCCACATTTCCCCAACCCAATGCGCTGTTTTAAATGTCAGCGCTTTGGGCATACTACGTTGGGGTGCAATGGGATAGCCACTTGTGGTAAATGTGGTCAGCTTGCCCATGAAGGAGCCGATTGTTCATCGCCTGTGAAGTGCGCGAATTGCTCTGGGAGTCACCCTGCCTGGAGCCGGGTCTGCCCCATCTATCTCAAGGAACGGAAGATGCAGGGGATCATAACATCTAAGCGCATCCCCTATGGTGAGGCCAAGAAGCTCTTTAAGGCCATGCAGCCTCCTGTGTTTACAACATCTTTCGCTTCCACTCTGCAGAAACCGGTACAGTTGGCCACTGTTGCTACACAAACGGATGTTGCTAGTGTCAGCACTAATACCTGCATTTGCCAGTGCACTTGTGCTGCTGCGGTTGTTTTGCAACCTGTAGCTCTCCCCACAATGTCGGACAAGGCCGTGGTTGCTGACATTGGGGTACTTCCTGCCCCTCCCCATATGGCACCTTCTGCCCAGGGGAGTAAAGCTCCAACTGTTGACAAGGTTCTGCATTCTAAGCCCCCAAGACGGAGATGCCGAAGGTGAAGGTTTTGCCACCTGAGGAGACTAGTCAGGGTCAGTCCGATGACGATGCCATCGTACTGACTGACATCTCCCTTGGGTCACCATCGGAGCTGATGGACATTGATGTCGACCGGGGCGATATTCTCACCCCAGGAATAAATCTCCGGCCAGTACATGCTCTCCTCCAAAGCACCGAGGCAGGGTGAAAATTCAGCCACCCTGATCACTGGCTCCCATATTACAGTGGAACCTGAATGGGTTCAGGAAGCATGTGGCCGAATTACAACTCCTTGTACGAGAGCGCCCCTTGTGCTTATGTCTCCAAGAGACACATTTTCGGGCCACCGATGCTCCTTCTTTGCGGGGCTATACCGTGTATCGAAAAGATGATCTGATGGGGGAAAGGGCAAAGGGTGGCGTTGTGCTTTTTGTCCATGACATGCACCACTCATCTGAGCTCCCTCTCGTTACAGACTTGCAAGCAGTTGCAGTTGACCTTCTTGTGGGGCGGAGGCTCATAATCTGTTCCGTTTACTTACCGCCTCAGGATGCAATTGACTCTGAGGCTCTCACAGACCTTATTAGCCAACTCCCCCGCCCATTTCTCCTTCTGGGGGACTTCAATGCTCATAATGTCTTATGGGGATCTACGACTACTTGCCCGAGGGGTCGCATTCTGGAAAGCCTCATGGCGTCCGAAGAACTGTGCATCCTCAACTCTGGTGCTCCCACTCATTTCTGTACTGCTTCTGGGTCATCGTCAGCTATTGACCTTTCCTTTTGCTCTCCAGCACTCGCAGATTCTGCTCTGTGGGAGGTTGCCGCTGACCTCCATTCTAGTGACCACTTCCCCCTTTGGATTTGCCTCCTGGATGAGACTGTGGCATTACCAGTGCCGCCCAGGTGGCACCTCTGCAGAGCTGACTGGACACTTTTCAGCCATTTAGCTGTTTTGGAACACCGTGCCAGCGTCCACGAATGGGTTGACCATGTTACAGCCATGATCTCCCATGCTGCTGAATTGTCGATCCCTCGGTCCTCAAGTCATCCCAAAAGGCGTCCTGTCCCTTGGTGGACCACTGAGTGCCGCTCAGCCATCCGAGCCCACCGTGCAGCTCTGCACCGCTTCAAGTGCCGTCCCTCAGCTGACAATCTTGCGGCCTTTCGGGTGGCAAGAGCCAAGGCGTGGCGAGTGATTAAAGAGAGCAAACGAAGGTCATGGCAATCGTTCTTGAACTCCATCTCCTGCTCCACTAGTTCTACGAAGGTATGGGAAGCCATCAGGAGGATTTCCGGGAAACGCAGCCAACTACCTGTCACGGCATTGCTGCATCAGGGTTGTCTACTCATGGCACTGAGAGACATTGCCCAGACACTGGCCACGTATTTTGCCGAATCTACTGCCACTATTATCTGTAATCCAGATTTCTGCCACTACCGCACTGCCATCGAGAGGGATCACTTGGACTTCCGGTCTCCAAATTCTGAACCTTACAACAGCCCCTTCACAATGTGGGAACTGGATTCGGCGCTGTCTGTAGCTCATGATACTGCGCCAGGTGATGATCAAATCCTGTTCAGCATGCTGCAGCACTTGTTGCTGCCATCCAAGGAAGTTCTCCTGAATTGTTTTAATATGCTATGGTCATTCGGCACGTTCCCTGACTCGTGGAGGGAGGCGATTTTGATTCCCCTCCTCAAACTGGGGAAGGACCGAATGCATCCCAGTAGTTATCGGAGTATTGCTTTGACGAGCTGTGTCGGGAAGACATTGGAACGCATGGTCAACCGTCGCCTGGTTTGGCTGCTCCAGACCAGGCAGCTCCTTAGCCACTATTAGTGTGGCTTTCGGAGACGTCGTTCAACTATAGACAACTTGACCCTGCTTGAGGCCTTCCTACGTAACCAGCATTGTCTAGGTGTATTCTTTGACATTAATAAGGTGTATGACACTACTTGGCGCCACCTTATCCTCAATCAACTCCATCAGTTGGGCTTTCATGGCCATCTCCCCATCTTTATTCGGTCCTTTCTTTCCCGCCGCCTCTTTCGATATCGGGTTGGTAATGTGCTATCTGATTTGTACGTACAGGAGAATGGTGTTCCTCAGGGAAGCGTTTTAAGTGTCACCCTCTTTGCCATCGCCATTAACAGTATCACGTCCACTGTCCGGAGTCCTGCCCAGTGCTCCTTGTTTGTGGACGATTTTGCTGTTTTCTGTTCTTCCTCCAGTCTTGTCACTGCTAGTCGGCAGCTGCAGCTTACGATAAAGCAATTAGAGGCATGGACTGCGAAGACGGGTTTTACCTTTTCTGCAGACAAATGTGTGTGTGTTTATTTTAATCGTTTTCGACGTGCTTTTACCTCCCCTGAATTGCGTCTGAGGGACACCATTCTTCCTTTCAGAGACACTGTGAGGCTCCTGGGCCTCACTTTTGATTCCAGGTTGTCGTGGTTGCCACACCTTAAAGACCTCAAGGTACGGGCTCTGAAGGCGCTGAATATTTTGAAGTGTCTGAGCCATCGGTCCTGGGGAGCAGATCGGGCGCGTCTGCTGCAGTTTTATAGGGCTTTCGTCCGGTCGCGTCTTGACTGTGGATGCACCGTGCATGGGTCAGCGAGGCCTTCGTGTCTGAAGATTCTTGACGTAGTACACCATGAGAGTATCAGGTTTGCCACTGGTGCCTTCCGTACCAGTCCCATCCCCAGCCTGTGTGCTGAGGCAGGGGAACTGCCGCTCGCCATCCGGCGGAAACTCCTCATGGTGCGACGAGTGTTTCAATTCCTTGCCTGTCCTACCTCCCCTGCGTACCCTACTGTTGCCCGACTGCCTATGGAACATCTCTTTTCAAGTCGTCCAAGGGCAACGAGACCATTTGGGATTCGTGCTAATCATTTGCTTGAGTCCCTTGGTGTGGAGCATGTGGCACCCCAACTCCAGGGTTTTACCCGCCTGCCTCCCTGGTTGCTCCAGAGGCCCAGCGCCCTTTTAGACTTTTCAGAGTACCGCAGGAGCTGCACTCCTGCTTTTGTTTTTACCTCCTTATTTTACGATATTTTAAACCAGCATCCCGACCATGTACCAGTACTTACGGATGGCTCTAAACAGGGAGACTCTGTTGGTTGTGTTGTTGTTTCCCTGATAGAGTCATCAAGTTACGGCTTCCTGCGGCATTTACCATCTTTAATGCCGAATTGTTTGCGATCTTGTCGGCATTGGACCAGATGAGATGTGTTCCCAGTTTTAAGTTTCTCATCTGTTCTGACTCCCTGAGTGCCCTTCAGACCATGCAACACTTGTACCCAGCGGATACGGTCGTCCGGAACATCCATGATGCCCTACTCCACCTGCAACGGCAGGGGAAGAAGGTTTCCTTCTGCTGGGTGCTGGGGCACGTGGGCATTAGGGGAAACAAAGTGGCGGATGTGGCTGCCAAAGATGCATGTTCCCTCCCTCAAGTTGTTGAATGTGCCGTTCCCCTCCATGCTGTTACCTCCTTTTTGCGTTTTCGTGTTATGCGTCAATGGGAAGAGGAGTGGCTGGCAGCCGGTGAAAATAAGCTGCGTTTGGTCAAGGCCACCACGCGGCCATGGCGTACGTCCTACCAGTCGTGCAGGTGGGATGAGGTTCTCCTCACTCGCCTCTGCATCGGGCACAGTCCCTTAACACATGGTTTTTTACTCCGCCGGGAGGACCCCCCAATCTGCAGTGCTTGTGGTGTCCAGATTACTGTCCGCCACATTTTACTTGACTGTCCTTTATTCTCTGACCAGAGGGCAGTGGTTTCCTTGCCACCGGATTTGCCCTCTATTTTGCAAGACGACGCAACGACTGTGGTTAAGGTCTTACGGTTTTGTGTCCTGTCCAATTTGTTGCCTCGGATTTTAGGGAGAGGATTTTGATGTGCTGCTGGGCGACTGGCTCACCCAGGTTTTAGGTAAGCTGTCTGCCAGTCACGATTACCTACTTGTTTCACTTAGATTTCTGTTCTCTTTTCCTTGTGTTTCCTTTCCTTATTTAGTGTGTTTCTTTTCCTCTTGTTTTGCCTCTGCATAAGAGGATTTGGAACTGCATCAGGCCTGTGTCTTTTAGCCGTTCTCCTTGTTCGCTGTCCGTCTTCGTCCCTTCACCGCATGTGTTCCTGTTTCTATGCATTTGGGCGCTGATGACCACGCTGTTTAGTGCCCGAAAACCTCAAACCAACCACCCCCCCCCCCCCCCCCCCACACACACACACACACACACACACACACACACACACACACACACACAACCCACACACACACACACACACACAGCCTACAGGAAAATTTGAGAGACCTTTGGAGAAAAGAGAGCCACTTGTATGAATATCAAGAGCTCAGATGGAAACCCAGTTCTAAGCAAAGAAGGGAAATCAGAAAGGTGGAAAGAGTATATAGAGGGTCTATACAAGGGCGATGTACTTGAGGACAATATTATGGAAATGGAAGAGGATGTAGATGAAGATGAAATGGGAGATACGATACTGTGTGAAGAGTTTGACAGAGCACTGAAAAACCTGAGTCAAAACAAGGCCCCGGGAGTAGACAGCATTCCATTAGATCTACTGACAACCTAGGGAGAACCGTCCTGACAAAACTCTACCATCTGGTGAGCAAGATGTATGAGACAGGCGAAATACCCTCTGACTTCAAGAAGAATACAATAACTCCAATCCCAAAGAAAGCAGGTGTTGAGAGATGTGAAAATTACTGAACTATCCGTTTAATAAGTCACAGCTGCAAAATACTAACAAGAATTCTTTACAGATGAATGGAAAAACTGGTAGAAGCCGACCTGCGGGAAGATCAGTTTGGATTCCGTAGAAATGTTGGAACACGTGAGGCAATACTGACCTTACGAGTTATCTTAGAAGAAAGATTAAGGAAAGGTAAACCTACGTTTCTAGCATTTGTAGACTTAGAGAAAGGTTTTGACAATGTTGACTGGAATACTCTCTTTCAAATTCTAAAGGTGGCAGGGGTAAAATACAGGGAGCAAAAGGCTATTTACAATTTGTACAGAAACCAGATGGCAGTTATAAGAGTCGAGGGGCGCGAAAGGGAAGCAGTGGTTGGGAAGGGAGTGAGACAGGGTTGTAGCCTCTCCCCGATGTTATTCAATCTGTATACTGAGCAAGCAGTAAAGGAAACAAAAGAAAAATTCAGAGTGGGTATCAAAATCAGTGGAGAAGAAGTAAAACTTTGAGGTTCGCCGATGACATTGTAATTCTGTCAGAGACAGCAAAGGACTTGGAAGAGCAGTTGAATGGAATGGACATTGTCTTGAAAGGAGGATATAAGATGAACATCAACAAAAGCAAAACGAGGATTATGGAATGTAGTCGAATTAAGTCGGGTGATGCTGAGGGAATTAGATCAGGAAATGAGACACTTAAAGTAGTAAAGGAGTTTTGCTATTTGGGGAGCAAATTAACTGATGATGGTCTAAGTAGAGAGGATATAAAATGTAGACTGGCAATGGCAAGGAAAGAGTCTCTGAAGAAGAGAAATTTGTTAACATCGAGTATAGATTTAAATGTCAGGAAGTCGTTTCTGAAAGTATTTGTGTGGAGTTAGCCATGTATGGAAGCAAAACATGGACGATAAATAGTTTGGACGAGAAGAGAACAGAAGCTTTGGAAATGTGGTGCTACAGAAGAATGCTGAAGATTAGATGGGTAAATCACATAACTAATGAGGAGGTATTGAATAGAATTGGGGAGAAGAGGAGTTTGTGGCACAACTTGACAAGAAGAAGGGACCGGTTGGTAGGACATGTTCTGAGGCATCAGGGGATCACAAATTTAGCAATGGAGGGCAGTATGGAGGGTAAAAATCGGAGACCAAGAGATGAATACACTAAGCAGATTCAGAAGGATGTAGGTTGCAGTAAGTACTGGGAGATGAAGAAGCTTGCACAGGATAGAGTAGCATGGAGAGCTGCATCAAACCAGTCTCAGGACTGAAGACCACCACCACCACCACCACCACCACCACCAACAACAACAACAACAAAAAGTAGGGATAAAATGTCTGCTGTATTTTAGTAAGTTTGACAGCTTTTCTTTCATTGTTATGCATTGTTTAAACCTAATGTTTTTTTGCCAATTTTTCTAATACATGTTTACTGTACTGTGTAAATTAAAATAGTGTGTATGTACAGCAGTTTACCACACAGTTTCCCACACTTAGATTAACATTTTTCACGTTTTGATTAACCGAACGTTCGGATTACCGGGACTCTGTTAACAGGGTATATTCAATACATGCAGAGAACGGCAGCACCAATGGCCACAAGTTAGCCTACTTGCAAAGTTTCAAGAACAGGCTTGAAATGTTGATCCTTTGAATATACTCCCCCCCCCTATGTATCACTGACGTGGGGGTCATGAGGACAAAGTTAGATTAATTACATCACATGCAGAGGCTTTAAACAATCATTTTTCCAGTGCTCACAATAAAGTGCCTGGCAGAGGGTTCAATGAATTGCCTTCAAGCCGTCTCTCTACCGTTCCACTCTCAAACAGCGAGCGGGGAAAACAGGCACTTAACTTTTTCTGTGCGAGCCCTGATTTCTCTTATTTTACCATGACAATCATTTCTCCCTATGTAGGTGGGTGCCAACAGAACATTTTGGCAATCTGAGGAGAAAACTGGTGATTTAAATTTCATGAGAAGATCCCATCACAACGTAAAATGCCTTTGTTTTAATGATTGCCACTCCAAGTCACGTATCATGTCTGTGGCAGTATCTCCCCTATTTTGCAATAATGCAAAACAAGCTGCCTGTCTCTGAACTTTTTCGATGACATCCATCAGTCCCACCTGATGCGGGTCACACACAGCACAGCAGTACTACAGAATAGGGCATACAAGCATGTTGTAAACAGTTTCTTCAGCAGACTTGTTGCACCTTCCAAGTGTTCTGCCAGTGCATCACAGTCTTTGGTTTGCTCTACCAACAACATTATCTATACGATTGTCCCAATTTTGGTTATTTGTAATTTTATTCCCTAAGTATTTAGTAGAATTCACAGCCTTCAGATTTGTGTGACTTGTCGCATAATCAAAATTTAATGGATTTCTTTTAGTGCTCGTGTGAAGAACTTCACACTTTTATTTATTCAGGGTCAACTGCCATTTTCGCACCATAAGGAGATCTTATCTAAATCATTTTGCAATTCGTTTTGGTCATCTGATGACTTTACAAGATGGTAAATGAGAGCAGCGTCTGCAAACAATCCAAGAGGGCTACTCAGATTGTCTCCTACGTTGTTAATATAGATCAGGAACAACAGAGGGCCTATAACACTTCCTTGGGGAACACTGGATATTACTTCTTTTTTACTCCAAGACTTTCTGTCTATATTACAAACTGTGACCTTTCTGACATGAAATCACGAATCCAGCCACACAACTGAGGCGATATTCCATAGGCACGCAGTTTGGTTAGAAGATGCTTGTGAGGAATGTTGTCTAAAGCCTTCTGGACATCTAAAAATATGGAATCAGTCTGACATCCCCTGCCGATAGCACTCATTACTTCACGAGAATAAAGATCTAGTTTTGTTTCACAAGAACGATATTTTCTGAATACGTGCTGACTATGTGTCAAATCATTTTCTACGACGTAATTCGTAATGTTTGAACACAGTATATGTTCCAAAACCCTACTGCAAATCAACATTAGTGATATGGGCCTGTAATTCAGCAGATTAATCATACTTCCCTTTTTGGGTATTGGTGTGACTTAAGCAATTTTCCAGTCTTTAGGTACGGATCTTCCTGTGAGCAAGCATTTATATATAATCGTTAAATATGGAGCTATTGCATCAGCATACTCTGAAAAGAACCTGACTGGTATACAAAATATGGGCCGGAGGCCTTGCCTTTATTAAGTGATTTAAACTGCTTTGGTACACTGGGGATATCAACTTCTATAATTTCTCTTTGCAGTTGTTCTTGATTGGAATTCAGGAATATTTACTTCGACTTCTTTGGTGAAGGAGTTTTGGAAAACAGTGTTTAATAACTCTGCTTTAGTGGCACTATCATCAGTGACTTCACCATTATTGCACAGTGATGGTATTGATTGTGTCTTGCCGCTGGTGTGCTTTATGTATGACCAGAATCTCTCTGGGTTTTCTGACAGATTCCTAGACGGAGTTTCATAGTGGAAATTATTAAAAGCATCTCGCATTGAAGTACGCACTATATTTCAGACTTCTGCAGAACTTTGCCAGTCTTGGGGATTTTGCGTTCTTTTAAATGTCTCACGCTTTTATCGCTGGTTCTGCAACAGCGATCTGACCCATTTTGTGTACCATGGGGGATCAGTAACATCACTTATTAACTTATGTGGCACATATCTCTTAATTGCCATCGATACTATCTCTTTGAAATCATTCCACACCTTTTCTACACCTACGTGATTAGATCAAAAGGAGAGGAGACTGTCTCTTAAAAAGGCATTAAGAGCATTTTTATCAGCTTTTTTAAACAGATGCACTTTGCGTTTCTTTTTGATGGTTGTGAGTGTTACCGTATTCAGCCTAACAGCAATTACCTTGTGGTCACAATTTTCTGAGAAAGCATTCAGTACAATTTTGGATGCCGTTTTATGCCTGCCACCGGCTTTAAATGTAAATTTTTCCAGCATATCGAGGGTAGATTGAAGGTCCCAATGACTATAATTGTATTAGTGGGGTACCTATTTGAAATGAGACTCAAGTTTTCTTTGAACTGTTCAGCAACTATATCTTCTGAGTCGGGGGTTGGTAAAATGATCCAATTAATAATTTAGTCCAGTTGTCAAGTATAACTTCTACGCATACTACTTCGCAGGAACTACCTACTTCAATTTCACTACAAGGTAGACTACATCTCACATCTATCAATACTCCAGCATCAACTGTATGTAATCTATTCTTTCAGAACACTGTTAGGTTGTCACAAAAAAATTTTAACTGAACTTATTTCTGGCTTTAGCCAGCTTTCCATACCTATAACTATTTGAGCTTCTGTGCTTTCTATTAGGGCATGGATTTCTGGTTCTTTCCCAACACAGCTACGACAATTTATAACTACAACACTAATTGTTGCTACAACTACTTCAGTGCGCTTCACCTGCCACTTTCATATGGATGCCCTTTCTGTGATTTCCTGATGCCCTCTAACCTAAAAGACCGCCCAGTCCCTTCCACAGAGCCCCTGCTACCTGTGTAGGTGCTTTCTGTGTGTAGTGGACTCCTGACCTATTAAGCGGAACCTGGAAACCCACCACCTGATGGCCCAAGTCAAGGAATCTGCAGCCTACACAGTCACAGAACCACCTGAGCCTCTGATTCTGACCCTCCACTCAGCTTTGCACCAAAGGACCACTGTCAGTTCTATCGATGATGCTGCAGATGGTGAGCTCCGCTTTCATCTTGCAAGCGAGACTGGCAGTCTTTACCATTTCCGCTAGCCACCCGAAACCAGAGAGAATTTCCTCCAATCCAAAGACTTTGGACTGATTTCTCACTCTACCATGGGTGAGGGATCAACCTCAGTGCAAGCAGTACCCAGGGCAGCTACAGCAGTGGACCGATTGAGGGACATGCTCGAAATCCCCCACATCCCTCGTCCGGCCCTCTACAGTGACGCCCCTTGGCAGCAGCCTCAAGCTGTGTGACTGAAGCCAACACCACCACCAGCTGTGAGTGAAGGGTCAGCAACTCGGCTCTCATCTGTACACAATGATCACAGTTCCTATCAATTACTGAAGTCATTCCTGTTTGATGCTCATAAAAATTTGCAACAAATGAACAGTGTACTCAGCTTATTAGCAGCAGAAACTCGAGGTGCCCTTCACTGACAGTCTAACCTACACCAACGAATGGAATGATAAGAGCTATTCACATTGTTACTGAAATTTCCCAGCAAATGAAAACTGTGTGCCAGACTGGGAGTCAAACCTAGGAACTTTGCTTTCCTGTATTATACTGACAGTGTGATCCAAGCACAAAAAATTCTGGGAAGTTTGGAAGTTAGGAAATGAAGTACTGGAGTAAAGTTGTTTTGTTTTAAATCTCATTTTGTTCATTATTGGTCATTGTATTTGTTCAAGGCAAAAGTCCCACGACACTTTTTCAAGTTCATCGTTGATCCATTCATTCAGTTTTTATTACAGATTGCAGCTAACCCTTTCACCAAGCACACTGTGCCACGATGTTAGGGCAGGTGAGGTGTCATGCTTGGATAGCTCAGTAGGTAGAGCACTTGCCCACAAAATGCAAAGGTCCTAGGTTCAAGCTCCAGTCTGGCACACAATTTTGATCTGTCATGAAGTCTCAAATCAGCACACACACTGCTGTAGAATGAAAATTCGTTCTGGAAGCATATCACGATTCTTATTCCATTATGGATTTTCCATTGTTTTGAACTTGCCTACTGGATTCTCTTCCATGCTACATGCAGTACAATCATTTGCATTTATTAATGTTTCCATCCCATTAAGTCACTCACTCAGTGTCCAGCCATTTCTTTCTCTTTTACCTGTGCAAACTGTGTAATATCTAATAGTCTACTTTTAAATGTGCCTCTCTGTAACTCAAAAATTAAGTTTTACCATTCACAATTACTGATGCAGTTCATTGTGGTTGGTACACTGTTAATAGAGAATGGTAACTACAGGAGGCTGGTAGCAGTATCTTTGATCTCCAGGATATACAGTAGATGGTGTTGTCTAAAGGCAGTCTCCAAATTCAACAGTCTTATCACCTGTATTCCAATTTCTAACAGATTTTTAAGCAAGTAAACTCTACAAATACCAATCATTTCAACCAAATAATTGAAGGAACCTATCATACATACAAACACTGTCAGTTCGTCTGTATGAAAGACCAATGTTTTGTTTTGCTTCTGGAATATGGAACTAGTTGAGAGAGAGAGAGAGAGAGAGAGAGAGAGAGAGAGAGAGAGAGAGAGAGAGAGAATGTATTTATTTGATAATTTTCATATTTGACAAAATCTTTGGGCAAGATTCTGCAGGAAAATGATGCATGCTTATTTTACCATTTTTATTAACAATATCGAGATTATTGTACTTTTGGCATAAGGAAGAAGTTTGTTAAAAATGACAGTTTACAACAAACTATGTTAAATAGAAGCAAAAGAAATGTGATGAATTTTAAGCGTGTAAGTACCTCTGTACTAAAAGTTATTAAAATTCCTGAAAATAAAAATTTTATACCCATTTTCATATTGATTCATCTATGCAAATACAGCAAAGTTTTCTTGCGATACAAATAAATACCACATTTGAAAGACTACTTGTGAGAGTTTGTAATTACTTTAATAAGAACAACAAAAAGTGTGTTTTGTTTATCTGCCAATGTGCCACTTCTGAGAAATTACAAAACAGGTTCTTAGAGGGGAAACGCTCTTCAATAACTATTAGAAGCATAATTAACTTCAGGCAGATCAATGCTACCACTGGTCTCAACTATTCAACAAAATGTGGTCCTGCATTTCAATAGCATTATTTCTAGATTCTTGATAACAGTATTACTGACAACCACACTAAAATAAAATACCATAACTGAGGTTAATCTCTCAATCCATTTTACAAATATAAATCAAGTACATGTATTCTGCTTCTTAGAATAAAATGCAAGCACAAAGGTGAAGCCAACAAAATAGTTTTGAAAATGGGCATTCAGCACAAAAGGGCAAACAGTTCTATTTTCAAATTTGAGTTAATGCAACTTATTGTTATTTCAAAACATACTTTCTTGCTGTGTGCATATCTACAGCCTTCTTGAAATAGAATGTGATCAAGTTTGATTCAACATTCACATAATTGACAGGAAATGGCCAACTAAGAGCACAAGTACACAATACTGCACTGGTTAACCTTTTGTTTCAACTATCTCATTTATATGTATGTGTTTTTTCTTTTTCTCTCTCTTTTTTTTTCTTTTTCTCTCTCTTTTTTTTTCTTTTTCTTTTTCAGTCGTGTTGCCTCCAAAGCAAGTGCTCTCATTATTACACTTGAGACAACCATAGACGAAGGAATGTGCCATTTGCAGTATGTACAGTTGCAATTTTACAAATAATCTCAGTTTCAATTTATAGTCATGAAATCCTGCAAAATGACAGCAGAAGAAAATCAATTCTGCAATACAGTGCAGCAAAGGAAAATGCATAGATTTTTAGTGGTGCTTATTCTGAATATAAGCACAAAATCCTCTTGAATAAGAACTCTCAGAAACTTAAAGAAGTAAATATTTTCTCTTTATGTACAGAATAATAATAGGCACAAACTGGGCTGACTACAAGACCTGGAGGGAACACTTGTGATGAGACTTTTATATCTAATAAACACAGAAGCTCATAAATTGAGGAGTGACAAAAATAACAAAACAAGAAGTAACAGGTGACTGATACTGTTGGACATAAATGATTGACAATGAGCTAACAAATAGATTTTCAAGTACCTTTAAGCTAAGAAACTGTAAGCTGGGTCCAATAATTTAAATAATTTAAACAAAATTTAGAAATGTTCTGTGCTAAAGAAGGAACAGCAGAAAGAAATGTTTTCAGAAGAAAAATGGTGAAATTAGCAGCAGTTCAGAGCAGACGTGGTTAAAATATGGATTTGAAGTGGCCAAAAGAAAATAAAGGAGAAACATGAAGAAAAAGGAACAAATGAGACTGAATTTTAATAGGAACTAAAATTATTTGAAGATGAGAAATACTGCATTAATTTATGCCACACTTAAGATAATCTTACACCTTATCTCAACCCCCCCCCCCTCTCTCTCTCTCTCTCTCTTTCTTTCCCCCCCCCCCCCTCCACACCAAAGAGGAGTGGGGGGGGGGGGGGGGGGATCAGTGACACTTATGTCAGTTAATTTATTATATAAGAGAAACATAGAAGAAACTAAACTCATAACTTGTTGGATACTTCATAACATTTCGAATGTTTGGCTTCTTATTTTGGTAAGTATGTAGAACTACACCAAGTAAACAAAGGTTGCTATTAAATATCACACACTGATATGGACTGCAAAACTTTTCATCAAAAGAACATCAAGTCTGTGTGTAAGATACGAATGTAGAGGTAGCAATGGCAATGAACACATTATTTGAAGTGTGCAGTTCAAGTAGCAAATGATTATGTATAATTTCTGACATGATTTATTGGGAGGAGGTTCACAATACAATCTACACACAGAATCCAAGTGCACTAAAAAACTGAGCCCAACATATATAACGCAGGAGTGAGAAATGACATCAAAGCTGTCGGGCTGTAACACGACACGATGCAGATCATCAAATATGCAGAAAAGATGCAGACAAGTTTGAAAAGGTAAATCTGCCTTGACATTGAAGTTTAGGAAGGTGGGACAACAGGGAGTATGTTGAAATATGCACTGCACGAGAAGAACCAAACACAAAAGAAGAAAAATAACCCCTGCCATATGTTTGTACAGGAACTTTATTTAGAAGCATCTGCTGTATAACCATGATGTAATTATGTCCCTGGGAGTGCTATGTAAAACAAACAAGATGTACTCCATTGCAAACCTATAATACATTTACATTTTTCACTGTACTGGCTAGCTTTCAATATTTATTTTCTATCTTTGTGCATAGTGCCATGAAAACCATAGTGTCATTTACAGCAACTATTGTACTGTTTCTGGGAGACTTACAAATAATTACTTAACATTAAAATAAATTTCTAATTGCTTGTTGGCACATTTCAGTCCAGATAACACATAATATTCTTGAGTTAAACCTGTAGCAAACCAGTTCAAAGGGGTAAATAAGTTCCTGAGAAACTTTTACATAGACACATTTTCTAGTGATAAATATGCTTTATTCAGCTGGCTGTAAGCATAACAATAACAGCAGCAATTAAAATACAGATTTTCAGTTTGATGCAGGCAGCATTATATTGGTGCATTCCCCCACTGTAATTTAATGAGGTTAATATCACATTTCTCAATAAATAACCTTTACAGATTCACTGAATTACAGATATATACAAAACATACATTTATTGCTCATATTATTTTCGCAGATTTTGTTAGTCATCACATAATTCAGATGTATGTAAGTAACCTAAGCAGGTTTATTATAAAAAGGAATCTTTTACAGTCTTGCTTATAAAATAATTTCCATTGCAAAAAAAGAAATATGTGGAAATTTATTTTTGTTATCTTTGAGTATTTCCATTCCCAATAGCTGTCACTTTCTTTATTTTACTTTAAACAAATGAGCAAAAAAGTTAATAAATAACATTAAGCTATATAAACCATTCATGTCTTTTAGGGCCAAAGGAAAAAATGCAAAAGTAACTAACAATAACACTACAAATAATACACTAAGAGAAACAAACAGAAGCAAGTTAACACAACAAATGTGTTGAAAATTAAAAGTGGTCCCATTAATTCTTTTAATCTGCTAAAAGAATCGACTGGTGCAATTATTTCTGCTTGCTTCTCACATAGTGAGAAATCTGTTCCACATTTCCTGAGAAAATCCAGTATAAAAACTGGATTACTGCATCACTGTTCACACAAATTACAGCGTCATCACAGAAAATCCTTGCACATTGTAAAAGTTATAACTGTGGATGCACTTCATTAACTTTTGTCTTTTGCTGCAACTGATCGAGTTGTCTTTATTACACTTATAAAATTATTGATCACTTGTATCTTGTTTCGAATAACTTCTTCTGACTGGAGGATTACTTTTTTTTGCGATGCTTGGGCCTGGAAAAACACAAGTAATTAATTCATTTAGCATTGTAAAGCAAGTGAGGACAAATACATAAGTGTGATGATAAAAATTCGACAACCTGTCTCCCTTCCGGCTTCAGAAAAAGTAGGTACATGGAGTATGACAGGCAAGGATAAATATCCTACTTTTGACTATTTTTTTTTCGCCCCTCTCTCACACAAGGCAGCTAGAACCATTAATTCTTGAAATAATTCTCCATCTCATCATTAACACTGTTAAGAATATCTGCCACCACAATCTGCTCATGATCTTACCTCCAATGATATAGTTAATTCTGCAGCTCTTTTTTCCATTAAGTTTTTTTCTGACTTTAGTCTGCTGTTAACGTGCGCTAAACGTTCTTTCAAGGCTCTACGTTCTGAAATAAATTTTATTCCTTGTGTTTTTATCCGATTTTTTAAAACCATTTTATACACATGCAAACATATATATATACTGTACAGTCTACAAGTGCTCTATGTTAAAAACTTTCAGACCATTAAGCACTCTCAACTTACATAAAGGAAAATACCATTTACAAAACATATGCAGAGACATATCCGAACTAGCTATGCTCTCCATCTGCGAATGTACCCTACAAAAAAGAATATCAAGATTTGGAACCAATTGTCTTAAGTGCAAACTAACATGTTATTCACGTAAGGAACAAGGTAATGCTCAGAGGAATTGTTTGAAGTGTAAACTGACAGTCTCATGTATACATTACATTAGCTCAGAAAATTTCTCCTGTGCCATCTTGAATATACTAGTGCCTGTTATACAATGAGACCAATATCTAGCACCATAGCGACCAGATCCACCTAAGTTTCAAGTGCAATTTCATGCAATAATGAGTTCAATAATACCATATGAAAGGAGAGAGCTGGCAATGGTACAGGACCTCAACCTCAATAACAACAGTTATGGTCCCTCTCATAAATATGTTTGCAAGCATTGAAAGCGGTCAGATGCAGCAATAAGATGTAGAGTGTCCATTGATTCTGGCAACACATCTCTTATAAACCAGTCAAACACAATGACAGGAGATATGAACTCATCAGTAACATAGTACTATTCCTGCTCATCACACGAGAATCACTGCTGCTGACCAGAGACATGAGTGGATTTTATATTACTCCAGTCCACACATCCTTACTGTGATGTGTTTGCCTTCACTACAGCAGTGTAATGACTGCTAGAGCTTTTCACGGTGATAGGTGTTTTGATATTTATGATTCACATTCCAGCAAATAAATACATGTTCCCCAGCCATCTGAGACATGGATGAACGACTAAAGAAGGAAGAAGAGGAGCGCATTGCCCATCACAAACGTGTGGAAGCAATCATGTCACGCAACACCCCACAAGCACTTCTGTTAAGGTGAGTAATTAATGTTTTTGAGATTACGAATTGTATTGTGATGCATGCCACTAAGTAAATGTTGGCAAACAGACTGCAGTTATGTAATGCACCGTATTTAATGACCTCAATGAGACAAACCTTGGAGATCCTTCTTCAATTTTTAAATAACCTGGAATTTCAAGCCGGCCGCGGTGGTCTAGCGGTTCTAGGCGCTCAGTCCGGAACCGCGCGACTGCTACGGTCGCAGGTTCGAATCCTGCCTCGGGCATGGATGTGTGTGATGTCCTTAGGTTAGTTAGGTTTAAGTAGTTCCAAGTTCTAGGGGACTGATGACCACAGATGTTAAGTCCCATAGTGCTCAGAGCCACTTGAACCATTTTTGGAATTTCAAATTAATAACACTGTTGTAGCTCTGTGTTCAGTTTGATTGCAAGGCTTCTACAGGTGGTATAGTTTCACTCTTATTATTTCACATTCCACATGCTATTTGAGTGAGGCAAAGGTTTGGGCTCAAGTCCATGTCCAGCCATCCATATTTAAATCTCTATGGTTTCTCTCAATTGAATGAAAGTGTATTTCCTTTCTCGTCATTTCCCAGTTCAGCAGTACTTCCCCACTTTTATGTTATAAACTAATCTTCCTTCCTTCCTTATTTCTTTTCATCCATCCATCCATCGAACCACCCTTTTGATTGAAGTGGCCCAGTGATAAAGTAATTGACTCATATTTTAAAGGAGCTGGGTTCAAATCCTGATCCACCATTTGTGATTTAAATTTAATATAATGTTCCAAACTCATTCCATATAAAAGCCTGGCTAGTTCTTCCTCATGTCTTTGTTGAACCTGAGCTGTAGCTTTGTCAGCAGGGCTAAACCCACAAAGAAAGAAAAACATTATAATGGTTGACGGAGCCCAAAGATTCTTCACATAATACTGGTTTTTGAAACTATTTAAGTAACCCTTCTCAGGGTAATAAATGTCTATCTTCAAGTATCTGCCAATAAAGGTTTTATAGCATTTCTATGGACGTTTCCTGTGAGCCAATCAAACCTGTGATCATTTGTGCGGCCCTTCTTTTGTATGTGTTCAGTATCATCCATTCGTCCTACTTGTTCAAACACTTTAACATTATTTTAGGATATATTCCATGTGAGGGGTTTTTTTTTTTTTTCTTCTTCAATTCAATTGACACCTGTTATGAAACTTCTCTCATTTTGTACCAATTATTTGGATTCCTAAGCACTAAATCCTCCTAATTATACTTCAAATATTTGTCTTTTGGTTCCTGGGAATAATATTCCCTTTTTGAGAACCAGTCATAAACAGTGAATGTTTATACATTATATCCCAAGTGATTGTGTACTGTTTTGCAACCTAGTGCCACCATCCCTAATGATGCAGGCTTGCTTGTCATGAAACAAAGCTATTTAAAAGCATGATGAACATATGTATTAGAGACCTCTTGCAGCTGAGAACTGATTTTCCAGCCATTGATTCAAAATCTCTAAGTGCATTTAATACTTGTGGTTGTTACAGGTCAAACACAGCTGCCTGCGGGACTACGGACAGAAGATAGCTTTGAATATTGCATTTTAAATGACAGAGGTATTTCAAAATCACTAAAGTTCATATAATATAAGGTGTATATCTTTGCAACTAATCATCACAGAAAGCCAAACAATCTGATGTAATATTAAAAAATTATTATGTTTTTTCTCACTACTTGTGGTTACTTATCAGTGTAACGACAAGTTATTAATTGCTGATGTACAATTCTGCCATAAAATCTTTCAGATTAAGTTTCAGTGCAGTTAGGAAACAACAAACATTATGCATAGCAATTTTTTAAATTTCTGATAAAAATATTTTGGTTTTTATAGTCATTTACTCCAGCTAACAACTCTTGTGATAACCAACGAAGCTCTTATTTTAAGCAGAAATTGCAGGAATCCACATACAAAATTATCTACAGAGTTCATTGTAACATAGAAACAATAATTTTGTACCAGCACTGCCACTATTACTACAGTATTCACCTGAGAAACTAGCCTGCAGTGGAACTGTCGTTTGCTGTATAATAAGTCCGTTTGGTGGCTCATTCGATCCTTTCTTGGCTTCTATGTAGCTGCTGCCTTGATCTGTGTTGCACTTTGGACAACATGAAGCTTCTTTTGAACAGGAAGGATGGAAGTATGCACTGCAGTTCTTACACGAAGAGAGCATTCCTGCAATAAGGAGAAAAATTATAAGTATAGGTGTAAAATATATTTAGCTTGACAATTAACACATTCTAGCTGTGCAGATACATAATTTCTGTCTTTCAACTCCTCAACTTCGAATACAAAGATGAGATAGTTAACTCACTGCAGGTAAATCCATGATCAGCCGTGAGAGCAGTACACATTACAATGGAGACAGAAATGCATTCTTATGGATGAACAAAAGAACTGTTTCGTAAACCAGTATTATATGTTGAATACCAACAGCAGCGTAGATCATTACTATCACGACTGCAGCAATATTTTGCTGCTGATCTGACAGAAGCTCTGTCTGCTGGGATTTTTTTTTCCCCCAGACAGACATCTCACCCGGATAAATTTGTCTCCATTCCCTTACTGTGTTAGGTTTAAAAGGTAGCCCACGCTTTCACAACTTCCTCCGTTGACATTGCCTTTAATGACTAAAGTAACTGATATTACAGTAGTATTTTACATAAACAGCTTATTAAATTACAGTGTGGTGAATGCCTACAATGAAGGATACTAGTGCACATTTCATTGTAGCCCTTTACTGCTATGGGTATGGGTATAACTCATGTCTCAAAGTAGTTTTTACACAATAGCTTCTCTGATAGAGTTCCTGCAGGTTGGTGCACTACTTGAAATAATTATCAGATTAAATGAGGCCTTTTTTTGTTTTTGAATATTTCTCATCTCTCTTCCATCATCAGCATATATTCCAGTCAGCTAATAATACACTTGAATTAAGACATATTAATTACAAGAATAGTCTGCAAAACTGAACTGACAACGTCTAGTGAGATGTATTTAATCAGGTGCATTCATTGGAAATGTCTAATTAAACACATGAAAATTTGGAAAGAAATATAAAAACTCCAGTTGTAATCTCTGGTAACATATACATAGCTACACAAAGTTTCATTAAGAGAAATTTGTCTTCAGACTCTGTCTGACATTCATGTCATTAAAAGATGATTTGTTTTCTTATTTTCAAATGCATCCACCATTTGAAGAATATTACTCTACATTTTTGGACTTTACATTAATTGGTACATTACCATGTACCCTCCGAAAATGGTCCAATCTTGAAAGAAACATAGTAAAACATCTTACCAGTAGATCCACAGATGATGCAAACATGGGGTGGACTATTCACTCTTTCTATAGTTAGAGATGCTGGAAGACTTGCGAGACGTAACGAAGTTTTTGGCAAGTTTGTCCCAGAAGTACGTAGCAGCGATCTTGAGATTTCTTTAGGAGTGATCTGATACACTGATGCATTAGTCTTGTCTGAAGCTGTGTGCCGAGTTACGGAAGATTGCGATACTGAAGAAGAAACTGGTGTCATCTTTTCTAGTGCAGAGGTTACAGGCATAACAATTCTATCATTTTCAGCAAACAATACTTGATGTTTATCTTTTTGGTGTTGCTGCTTTTGATGTACTTGAGGCTTCCTTTTTGTTTTTATTTGTGGCGATGTGGATAAGAGATAACCATTCTTCTTCCGTTTCTGTAGTTAAAAGAAAGAGGAACAGTGAGTAAAATTAAATATTTCTAATATTGAACAGTAACAAAGAATACTAAAAGTGGCTAATTTAATAATAATATTACACTCTGCTTTTATTAAGAAGGAATTGCTGTTACTGAAGAACAACAACTTAAAGGGGGACAAAAATCAACAGCAACATTCATGAATCTTACCGAAACATCCCAGTGACTTCCATATACGAACTGGGTATGATTTGCAGTGCTACGACGCTTTCTTTCGACTCTGCGGTTCTGTAGGTCTGAGAGAATTTCACGAGTTATGAGTCCTGGAAAAGTAAAAGAAAAATATATAATACAAGAACATATTCATTACGAAGAGATCTACGTATTTACAAGGCAAATGAAGATCTTCCAAAAATAAAAGAAGTGAAACCATCTGGCACCCAAACAAAACAATCTTTTATTTGGACACAGTTACACAAATAATCATTTTTGTGACCATGAATGACAAAAGATGAAGAACATGATAAATGAAGTTCATATTTCGAGAAATCTGAAGCAATTGTGACAGGAAAACAACATACCGACAGCCTGTAGAAATGCTATTTTCTCTTGAGAAATTTCTGCAGCCAAAGACTCTTGTATTTCTCTTTCATCATCTGAGGAACTTGAAGAAGGGGAAGAAGAAGGTGAGGAAGCTGCTGATAATCTGCAATAAGTAAGAAGCCCATGAACGACATGACAAATCAGAACACCAGACTACAAATTTGTAAACATTGTCTCTTGGTGATTATTAATGTACCCTCATAATATCTGGCGCTAAATAGCCATTTAAAGTAAATAACATGTGAGACCAATTTACTGTACTACTGTACAAAGATGTTTTGACACTTTTTATTAGAGCTCATAGATGTTACAAAAGTTTGATTGTCAGTAATTGAGGATTTGATCCTGGTTTTATCCCATCCCTAAGCAGTAGGGTGCAAAATCTGTCTGGTAAGTTTTTCTGGAAAAGGTTCATTACAACATAAGGGAAGGAAGTTAAATTTCTGTCTACTACTGGCATTTGTTTTAAGTCTAGCTTCAAAATTAAATTTAACCTTGACAGTTAAATGCAGTTCAAAACCTCTCCATATGAAAAAGGTAACACTTAGCTAGTAATCTTTCCCTCTATTTTCAAAGGAATGGTGGTAGTATCAATCATGGAAATATTACATCACCAAGGTTGTATAAGAACTGAGAGAGGATCCACTATGGCCTTGTTGAGGGAACTATTTTAAAATCTACTTTTAATAATTCAATAGAGCCATGGAAAGAAAACATGAATCAAGATTGCTGGATTGTGGCCTGACTTAGATTCTAGAGAAAGAGATCTTCTACTACTTCTGGTCAGCTCTAAATGGTCTCAGCAATGCGATGTAGGTTGAGCTGGTTTGAATTAGGTTTTGTTTTAGGGTGCAAAAAGAACTGAAGTCATAAGCACCCGTGTCATAACCATAGAATACTAATAAATAAAAGATGTTAAAACCGACGACACGTTAAGCACAATTGATGGAAGGAGAAAAAGCTAAAAACGAGGACTTCCCTCTGGAGAAAGGTCCACGAAATATGTCACAGAGACAGATTTATTCACTGCGGTTGGTTTGAAGGGTGGCCAGATGCCCTTCCTGTCACCACCCGATTAACCCCTGGGATTGAATGTGTGTACTGCAACTTTTTGTTTGTTTATTTGTTTGCGGGTAGTGTTACTCATGTAAAAGTGAGCAAAGTGTTACTCATGTAAAAGTGAGCAAAAGCTTTTGAAATATTTGCAAATCCTGTAACTGACACAAGACTTTGTTACCAGTCAGGTATTATTCACCTAGTGGGATATGGGAAAACACCTGAAACACCGACCATCATCATTAATCCAAGGCAGCGCATCTTTCATTGTCGGAAAAAGTGCTTTAACATACATAGTTAATTTTTGTTAACATGAAGATTTTTATATGTAATCGTTTCTTCGTTATATTTCATTGTAACTTTTATAATGGTGACATGTTTTTACATTTATGGAAAGGTTACATTACTGGCATATAATCTCACTAAACTGTTAAAAAACCTATAAAAGATAGTCTCACAAACTGGGTACATCTAAAGAAATTAGTTACACAGCAAAATAATAATTGACAATATTAAGAATCATTTGCTAATGGATTTCTATAATTTCATTATTTAAGAGAGAGATGTGAATACATGTTAACTAGAACATTAGTTACACAAACACACCTTACTTCATCTGAAGAACCATTTCCTGAACCATCTACTGCACTAATGTAAATAATTCCATTTTGTGTTTTATTTGCATCTTTGGAGACTGTGGTAATACTGCTTTTTGTGTTTACTGTGCTAACAATCCCACCAGCGCTGGAACTACTGCTGTTATTAGTTTGTATGATTTCAATATCATTATCTTTCTCAGCACATTTAACAGTGCTTTTGTTGTTCAATGTGCTGTTTGTTGAATTTGCTTCTAACTCTTTCCTTAGTCGCTGAATTAGTTGTTTCTGTAAGAAGAAAAAGAAAGATTAACAGTATAACGTTTAAGTATTTTGTAACACATACTCAGACTCATGCGCCCTTGAAGTGTGGTTAAAGGAGGAGTGAAGGAGTGGACAGTCTCAGGAAAGGACTGAAAACGTGGGAGGGATAGGAAATATTCATGCAACACCACTAACATATATCTTTAGTGCTGCAAATTAACATCCCAGTGAAACTACAGAAGTGTTTAACAGATGTTGAACTACAAGCTGCAAGAATTGTTTGCAAGTTAGGGTGCACACACACATTGAAATAATGCTGCTGGTCTCAAATCCGAATGAAAACTTGAGCTTTGTTTACTTGGCTTGGGTGGTCTGACAGTACAAAACTAGCAGTTACGTAGCAGATGCAAGTTACAAAATACATGAGAGAACAACACGAATTCACACAGTAAAGTTTTTAAAAGTGTCACATAGATCATAGTTATAACATAGTCTTTAACTGTCAGAATGAATCTGACTAACTATAAAATGCATTTCTCACTGAAGACAATACTACAGAGTAATGCATTTTGCAATATACTTTTTTTTTAACTTTATTGCAGCCAATGTCGCACTCACTGTGCTACACAGAGAGGCTGACACTTTTCTCAACGTACAAGTAGAAATAGTCGAAATGTTACATTGTAGTGTATGAGCGGGGAAGATATCAGTCTAGGTGTCTGTTTTCATGTACTTGTTTCTACTAGTATATAATAAATCATTTTATGCCTCAGTTCAGTCTCTGTTTTTATGTATTTAGTTATGTACCTTGTGGTTCATGTTTCTGTATGCCTGTGTATTTACGATGTAAATGATTGCTTGGAAAACAACAAATCTGATAATCTTTCTATGGATGGGTTCCAAAACGTGAAATAGATTAAAGGAGGACATACACTCGCTCATTACATCAAAGCTTACGCAATAACAAGAGCAGAGCCTGGCAGACACCGATAATATTTGATTTTCGTCATTCAGTAAGTACAAGTCTGATTCTTCGCTATAGGTATGTACGTATTAATCTGGAATAAGCGCCGGGTGGTGAGTATGTCGGTGCCCGTTCACAAGTTTGCAGTATCGGCCGCCTGCAGTACATGACGGCGCTGCGCTTCGTGTCAAAACGACCGCTACGAGTATCACGTGTTCTGTTGCGGGCGCTCCAAGCGACGAACAGCAGAAACATTAAGACAACGCGCACGCGTCAGCCGCCGCTACCCGGAGCGCCGCCCATCAACGGATACTTCGACGAAATACTGCTGCGACGTTTAGAGTAGCTCACAAATGTTAATATTTTCACACGTAGTACCATTCGGAAAAATTTTCAATTCTTCATCATTCAGTTCGAGCAGCCTCACAAACTTGTATAATTGCACTTATTTAATTCCTGCATAAATTTCTAACTCCATTATCACAACGAGTTGACGTGGGTTATTCAGGCTGGTGCTTTCTTACAGCCTGTGAAGATATTAATTAATGCACTTTGGTATCTTCCGTAAAACATTTTACGATGCGCTACATGACAGTCAAATACTTCAAGGACAGGCAGTCGACACACTATGAAGACTGGATTTCACTACTCCAGCTGTTCTTTTCTTTCATTTACTTTTACAGCTGTCTCCAAATCGAAGATAATTCCTTTACTGTCAGAAGTGGTATTACAGATTTTTGTATTAACTTTATATGAGTACTTTAGGCGCTCTTACGATTTTACGAAAGCACAGTGGTACTATCTCTTTGTATTTTTGGTGATTGTGGTCCGAGGCATTTTAAGATTTAAAAATCGAGCAGTTTTTATAGCCCCCGCGGATATCCCCAGCGTTAGGAGATGATAATGACAAGGCTTACGTTACATCACTGCGTAATGCCCATAAAAGAGAAATCAGCTTTTTCGTTTCTGATGTCAAGACTTCGGGATTCCAGTACCCGTCAGATGAAACCAAGCTGGATCTCTGGAACGATCAAACTGCATCTGAATACGAAACAAATGGATTCACATAAAAATAACGAATTACAATAGTTTTTCGTTGCTTTCCAAACACGTGTCTATACCGTTAATGATATGGATACTGCTGTAGTCTTTGACAAATGTGCCTCACTTTGAAATGGGGATGCCTTGAGTATGCACCAAGTCCTATGTCGCACCTTTTCTCCGCAACCGTGCCATCTACGCCCTCGGAAAATTTTAAAAGCGCCTGGAATGACGCTATTAGTAACTGCAATGTAACAGGTGGTAACATAACAGACTTTCGTATACAGAAGAGCCAATCGGAATACGTAATCGCTGGTCACAAATATCTGAAAGGTACATGTAACTACCAGCAGTCTGCTACGAAAATAAATATAGGAAAAAGTGTGTTAACACCATCTAACAGCTAAATAAGCTTTACTTGAACGAAAACATTTTCTGTTTCGCGCTGATATGTGGGCAAAGCCTCATTTTGTAGAGCACAAACGGGGCTTGTGAGACGTTATTGATTCTGCAACCCGGCAAGAGAATGGGTCCGCTTGGCTAATATGTAAAATGTTCGCATACCTCTGCTGTTTTTTGGATGCAGGGCAGAACCACGTCAACCAGCAGCCTGGACTTCAGTTACTTCGCCTTCATTCAGTTTCTTTACTGTCTTGTTCACATACAGCGTAAATTAATAAGCTTTTCTTTATAATTTCCTTCGGTGTATGTTTGAACTTCTCATCTCAATAAGGATTAACATATTTTAGGCTGTGGTAGTACAAACTAATTCGAATAAAGTATTCCATAAAAACAGGTAACCAATTTTTATTAATTACATAGATACAGCTGTTAGAATGTAACCCAAACACACACTCATAGGAAGTTTAAAGCAAAGACCAAGTTACTGTTGAGTTTCATAAATTAAACCTCCGACATCAACGCACTTTCGATTTCTCTTGACAACGCGATGTGAAGCTCTTCTGAGATCGTCTTGGCGTTCTTTCATGGGGGACAGCAATATTGCATTATCATAACGGTCAACTCGTCTCTCGTGTTTGCTTTCCATTTGCAGACTTCGCCTTTCAACCATCCTCACATTGATAAACTCTAAAGGGATAAGGCCCAGGGAACTTTGTGGCCAAATAACCTGTAACCGCGAACCATCTTCTGGGGAATGTCAGTTTTAGACGAAGTGTCAGATGATGACTGGAAAGTCCAAAGGTTCTGTCGTGCTGGAAGAATATACCGATGCTCGTCAAATGAACCTCTTCCAATAATGCTGGAAGCTAGTTTTCAAGAAAGTCTTGACTGGGCCCCGTAAGACGATGCGGTAACAAAAGAGCCAAATCAACTGATTGTATAAATGAGTGTCGCGATATGATAGACAAACAAGTGTTCTTGGAAATGTCTCTCCATAGAAGCATGTTGGTTTCCGTTGGGCCACCGATTTGAGTTACGCCTGTTATTGGTACCGTTACGAGTGAAAGTGGCTTCACTAGTAGACAGTGTTAGGCCCCAATGTGGTTACTCTGCGATCTGCAAGTAGCCAACGACGAAATTCCATTCGGATATCTTCTGGACGATGTTGAATCCGCCGTAAGTAACATCACAGAGACCGTGCATGTCTAATGTATGCCACATTCTTGTACGTGGGACACCGAGAGCCGTAGGAAATTCTGCGTGTGTTCGTTGAAGGACTACGTTCGAGCCGGCCGCTGTGGCCGAGCGGTTCTAGGCGCTACAGTCTGGAACCGTGCGACCGCTACGGTCGCAGGTTCGAATCCTGCCTCGGGCATGGATGTGTGTGATGTCCTTAGGTTAGTTAGGTTTAATTAGTTCTAAGTCCTAGGGGACTGATGACCTCAGAAGTTAAGTCCCATAGTTCTCAGAGCCATTTGAATTACGTTCGGCCAACTGAATAATTTCTTCTACTTCATCCAGTTTCTTCATTCGCACGTTCAGACGAAGTATGACTGCTGAACACTGTACCAGGCTCACGCTATTTAGTGAAAACGCAAGTAAACACACTTGGATCTGCTACTACACTTGGATCTGCTACTCTGCTGCCAGGAAATACTCTAGAAGTAGTGACAGCAGCGTCTCCATTACAAAACACGAACACGAACACACTGATCAGGCAGAACTTGATGACCACCTACCACATGGCAGGTATGCCCAGCTTCGGCACGGATAACAGCTATAACGCGTCGTGGTATGAAGAAATGAGTTCGTGGATGGTCGCAGGATTTTTTTTTTGGGGGTGGGGTGGGGCGGGGGGTGGGGGGGTGGGGTGTGAGCTCTGACATCGCGATCAATCACATCCGAGATGCGTTCGATCGTGTTCAGATCTGGCGAGTGGGGGGGGGGGGGGCGGGGGGGGGGGGGGGGGGGGGAAGTGCATCAACTGGAACTCGCCGCTGTGCTCCTCGAACCACTCCACCACACTCCTGGTCTTGTGACATGGAGGAGCATTCTCTTGTTGAAAAATACCACTGCCATCGGAAAATATGACTGTCACGAAGGGGTGTACGTGGTCTGCAACCAGTGTGCGATGCTCCTTGGCGGCCATGGTGCCTTGCACAGGCTCCAGTGAACCCATGGACGCCTACAAAAATGTTCCCCACATCATGATGGAACCGCCGCCAGCTTGTCTCCGCCGCAGTACGGGCGTCAGAAGCCGTTCCCCTCAAAGACAACGAATTCGCGCCCTCCGATCGGCATGATGAAGGTATCTAGAGTTATCAGACCATGCAACGCTCTGCCGCTACGTCTACGTCCAGTGCCGATGGTCAAGTGCCCGGTTCGGTCCTAGCTGCTAATGTCGCTGTGTTAACATTGGCACGCGCATAGATCGTCGGCTGCGGGGGCTCATCGTTCCGAGTGTTCGGTGCACTGGGAGTTCAGACACAATACTGTGCCCGCTTTCAAGTCTGATGTTAGTTCGCCGACTGTCCTGCTCTACCGGTCTGCCCAGCCTACGACGTCAGACATCTGTAATGAGGGGTGGTGGCCGTCGAAACCCCACGACATCTCGACGTGGATTCACCTCGGTTTCGCCAAGTGTTGAAGACACCACAGCATTCGTCGAACATTCGACAAGTCGGGCAGTTTCCCAAATGCTCGTCTCAAGCCCCCGGGCCATCACAATTCACTCTCAGATAGATCGTGCGCCTTCTCCATCCTACATACTGACAGCACGCTCAATGATACTACATGCACCGTGCGTGTGTCTGACTAGCAGTCACTCGTCGCCAGGTGGCTGGTTTATATCGATTGTCGGTCGGTGGTCATAGCGTTCTGGCTGATCAGCGTATGTGCGGCATGCTTAAAAGATACTGTGGAATTGGAAAAACCCACAACCACAGCTGAAAAATTCAATCAAGTAAGTTTTAGCACAATTTCAACTTCGAAATAAATATGACAATCGATAAATAAACCCATATCAACTGAAATTCCAACAAGCGAAATAAGAACTTCTCTCTGTAACCAAAAAAATTCGCATGTTATATAGAATGTTTTATAAAAGTTAATGTATATTTCCACCGCCTAACATATTTATTACGTATATATTTTCAGTGCTTCGTTGTTTCAAGCTGTCCCGCCAGCCAATAACTGAGCACTCTCAGAAATGGCCAACAAGCTTAAATATTTTTATGCACACTCATCGTAGCACAACTTTCTCCTTGTGTGCTGTACATACAAACATGAATCATCATGTACAAGAAACGGCTATCGGGGTTCATGGAGTTTCAAGTAATAAAGTAGTAAACTTTATACATGTTACTAGAAAGATCATAATTTCCTTACCAAGCTTTGGGTGTTCCAAACGAGGAACGACCAACACCGCACTAGAGACGGTGCGTTGATTAAAACTAACAGAGACAAGAGGAAAGGAGTGGTTTCTAGCAGACCAATTAGGAAACTGTGCGACAGGCAGCTTCAGGGGTATTAATTCAATCAAGTAGGGTACGATACCAGTTTGATTAACCCAATGCAAGCGTTCCTGCACATGACACGTTCTCGCCATTATTCTGGAAAAGTGTCAGTATATACTGTTTCGTAATTGATTTTGATGTACGTTACTGTAAATATCATTTCACCTGAACAACCAATAAATTGTTTTCCACGCGAAACAAAATAGCAAACAAATGGACTGTGTGCCAAACACGTGTTCATGCAGATTATCACGATTTCGTCGTTTCTTATACTTCACACCAAGTCCACAGACACTTAACAACAGCGAATACCACTCTGTACATAAGGCTAGATGTCTGAGAAGGAAGTAATTCAAAGGTAAGAAAAAATAATTAATCCTCGACTAGTTTTTCCCGCAAATCTACATAATTAAATCTACCTAATTTTGGAAAAAAAAAATTCTCTCCACGGACGAAAACGTCTACATTTGGCGATGATGCACGACGGGCTGGGGCGGACACTGCCTATTATACGCATGAACGCCAAACATACTGACTTCTCTGTGAAGTATGAAGGAAGAGTGCGTTGGTTTGGGGCTTATGAGCCATGTAGCGCTGGCCTAGCCGTTCTCAATCAGATTCAAATGTAGACGGTTGCTGAAACATTTTGCAAAATGACTTCTCGGAAAATGTGTGGTAACTGAGGTGGAAGCTTTTTATGCATTTAAAAACGAAGTATTAACATCCGGGAGTGGTTAACACATAAACCAACCCAACAGTTAAGGGAGGTAAACAACCGGAACAATAATAATAAAAAAATGTTTATATTTGAGAACAAATCAAGAAACTGCAGTGCTCTTCGCGATATGCGAATCGGGAACTTAAAAACAGTTTGGAAGAGTCACAACTTATCTTGTGGATTAGGCGCCTATTTTAACGCAACTTTTGTGCTCCGTCACTGAGTTACGTGTAGAAAATAATGTTAGTGCTTCAAGGTTACACTTATTTTCTTTTGAAGATATGCCAAGTTTAACGTAAATGTAACCAAAATTATCGGAAAAGCATAGTATTTTTTTTTTTAAATCATTGCATACCTCTGGTCTTTCTGCAGTACCAATTTCGTGTTTCGTGTCGCCCCCTCTCCCCCCCCCCCCCCCCCCCCCCCCCGCGGAAAGAAGAGAGAGAGAGAGAGAGAGAGAGAGAGAGAGAGAGAGAGAGAGAGTGTGTGAGTGTCCCTGAAGTAGTCAACACATTCATAGTTCAATACATCAAACCGTAATGGGCATTAAGTTCAAAATAGGCGTTCCACTATCTTATTTCACGATCGTCATATCGCCCTTACGGCTGCCCAAGTTGCGCTTATAGAGAGTCAGCAATAACAGCAAATCCACGACATGACAGCAGCTTCCTCATAGATAACGCGTGTCTTCCCTCAATGGTGCCGTCGCTTCGCGGAAAACATCGAAGTCCAGCTAGGAAAGGAAAAAACTGACCGGTTAAAACCGATATCCGTATTTTAGTTCTAAATAACCACTATTTTACGGTATTTATTTGGTCTCTATATCATCTGTTGCCTTATTTTCACTTATAACAGAGTGAAAGAATCGGCAAATTAGGCATAGCAGCAGCGCTACAATTTTTCGTTTTTAAATGAACATTTTTTTAAAAAAAGTCAGACTTATTTGTGAAATTTGCATTGGTTTGAAATATTTCGTTAGTATAGAAAGTGGGAAAAGCGATCAGTGCTATTTTTGACAACAATGTCGACAGAAACGAGCAACGAACACGTGGCATATGAACTGGTACAGTATTGCTGAGATGGTACGTCCCTTAAACGTGCAAGACTTGCCCACACCTCGTTTATACGGTAATTTCTCGCCGTCGTCGCCAGCCATCCATTGTACTGCAGAATGGCACGAAGACTAGTTCGCCTCATTTTCTTTAAAAGATTACATATTTGTCTACAATTTCTACGAAATAATAAATGAGGAAGCAAATCATGGTAACAGTAATAAATCAAAAACTTATCAATATTTCATTCATAGTACACAATTAAAATATAAATCAGCTGATCTGCTGACTGTATGTAATATGCCTTTATCTGCTTGTACCCTTGGAAACGCACCAAATTAATGCGAAAAACTGTTCTTCAAACTTCAGTTTCCACACTTTACCACTGACTATCCGTAATGTCCAAATAGTGGTATGATGGCTGGTAGCATAATTTTTTAGCAGTTTAAAAAATTACCATCAATAGAACACGTGATTTTTTGCAGTATTCAACCACCTATTCTTTTGAGAAAAGCAGCGAACGGTGGACGGATCAAGTTCTCTCATTCGCCTACTTGATTTAAAGTTTTTGTTCTATGCGTTTTGCAACAGAGCGTCAAAAATTTTTCCATCTTTGTTCGATTTCTGCGTCTATTACAGGAAATAATAGGAACAAACCGAAAATCGGTTACTTCAGAAACCGGCTATTTTGAGCGGTTTTAACAGTCAGATTAAACCAATGTGGGCAAAAACAGATACAACCAAAAACCGGTTGTTTCAGCGATAACCGCCATAACTACAGTCAACACGTTAAACGCGACTTCCACGGAGATGCCACATTCGCTGGTACTCTACCGCTTCACTGCCAAGTATCATTCACAAGCTACTAGCTGAAACAATTTTAACATTTTCATAATCAAATGGACATGATGAAGGTGTTAAACGCTTCTGTACAATAACTGCAGCAACAGCACCAAAAGGTTTTCAACAAGAGAATAACGACAAGGAAAGCACAACACACGCAACGTTCGTACAGAGATGATGATGGATCGAAATGGGATGTTGATGAGTACTGCTATGACGTGTTCAGTTGGGGTTCACAGGGAAGTGGAGGTACTGGTATTAACCGCGACGAACATGTTTCCTCTGACCACCGCCCGCACTTCATTCACACGGAGGGTTGGGCACAATAGTTACCAATTTCATTCTTATTCGAGAGTGGTCCTCCTAGATTTAGGTTTGTCCTTAGTCATCCCACTTCAGGCGATTGTCGGAATGGAGCTCTCATGTCTACGGCTGATAATGTTCTCCGTTCGCTCCCAACTGGAGTTCATCTGCCTTTGTGACTTACATGTCGATGATACCCCTAATTTCGTTCCGTCGCGCTTTTCCATCTTCCTTCGTCGTCTCTCTCATCTACTTTTTCACATATCTCATTTATAGGTGTCAGAAACCGCATGTTTAACGCAGCTGAGACCGACCGGAAATACTGACACTAGCAAAAACTATACGAGGTGTGATAAAGTAACGGGCAGTTTCGTTTTCCTTAAAGAACCTTTCTATATTCATCAAAATCAACTTTATCTCCTACAAAGTAAATCAGAAACTCACTTTTCGTTATGGTCTTCAGCTCCTTCGGAAATTTTGTTTGTATCTCATCGATGGTTGCAAAACTACGTCCTTGCATGGTTCTCTTCAGGCCTCCGGAATAGAAAGATGTCGCAGGGGGTGATGCCCAGCAAATACGTTAGCTGAGGCAATTTGCCAAAAAAAAAAAAAAAATCACTAACAAACATGGAGTTGTGAGCGGGAGCATTACTGTTATATATATTTCCAAGGGTGACTGCCATAATTCTGGTCTTTTCTTCGGATTGCTTCACGCAAACCGAGTAGAACTCCCGCGTAGTACTCCTTGTTGACCGTACGACCGTAACGCAGGAACTCACGATGCAATATCCCATTGTAGTCTAAGATAACCGTGAGAAGAACCTTCATATGTGATCGAACTTCATTTTTTTCGGTTTTGGCTCTTCTGGCAGTTTCCATTGAGAGACTGGGCTCTGGTTTCGACGTCATACTCGTATAGCCATGTTTCGTCACCTGTTATAACCTTTTAAAAAAGTTCTGGATCGTTATCGACTTGATTCAGTAATTCCTCAGCGATGTCTACCGCGACGTCGTTTCTTGCTTCGAAATTGTTTTTATTCGGCATTCAACAATGTCGGAACAAACTCTGCTGCGACACTTTTCATGCCCAAAACATCCGAAAAAATTGCTTGGCATGAGACAAAGGGCATGCCACCTCTCTGACAGTGATTCGGCCATTTTCCAGTACCTTTTTCTTTACTTCTTCCACATTGTCGTCAGTAATTTATGTGCTAGGCCGTCCAGAGTGGTCGTCGTCTTCAGCATCTTCTCGACCCTCTTTGAAACGTTTTTATTATACGTAAACTCTTGTCTTACTGATAGTATATACGCCGAAAGCCCGTCAAAGTTCCGAATGCGGTGCTGCACTTTATTCCATTTTCACGCAAAATTTAATGCAAATTCTATAATCCATCTTTTTAGAAAGCAAAAATTCGCCGAGCACTGGAATACACATACGATCTTCTCGACTGTCAACAATACACTAAATATTCAAAACAATTGAAAATGTATATTTGCATCAGGAACACTTGTGTTGACATGACGATAAAATTTGAAAATAGGATGTATAAATCCCGCGAAATTAAAAAAAATTCCCGTTACTTTTTGATCACGCCTCGTATATAATTTTTTTTTTTTATATTATGCAGCGTCGATTTCGGCGCTCTTCTGTAGTCGAGATGGATACGAAACGTTTCAGAACCATGCCTAAATAATGACCTCTGTCCTGACGTCACTTCCTCGCACAGCCCTTATCGACCTGTAGATTGCACAACGGAAACATAAGTTTTTCTGTTGAAGGAGTTTCCACGATGACGTGCTGAATACACTGAAGAGTTTTATGCGGCACAGCTACTGCTTCAACTCTCTGAAGAACGCGACCATTCTACACTGTAGTGTGTACGTCTATACTTTATCTAGGGAACTAAACACATCAGTCGGAAAAAAAACTGTTTTCTGCGACAGAAGTGGGGATAAAAACTGGAAATTTCGAGGTCGCATAGATGTTCTCTCCAGGGACTGAGACCTTCATCAGAGCGCCAGACGCAGTCAGAGCTATGAATTCTACAGGCCTGTCGGCCTGACTACAGTTATTTGACAATCTCAAGAGACGAGGACTGCCTTGATTCTGTCCTGGACCGTCAAAAGCCGGTTCTGCCGGCCAATTTGAGGGCGGTTTTGGGAGACTTCTCACATTCATTCAGTCAAATGTTGGCTCTGGGTTACACTTTTTCCAGCGTGGGCGAGTGCAAAGCTTCGTAAGTAAACAGTTTTGGAGGTGTCGTCATAGTTACGTGTTTCCAAAGGTTTATTCCGTGTTTCTCCACTTGAAACACTCAAGTGGAATTTTTGTTGATATCTCGCAGGATTTCTCAATAGTTTTGACATTTTATGTTCCAGGCTTCGAATTTCAGTGTGAGCCTAACACTGCTGGAATATAACATTTTTAAAAAATATTTTCTACTTATATTTCGTACATCATTGGTTACCTTACATGTAATTATATGATGTATAATTTTAGATTATTGAATAAAATTGGTAGCATTCTTTTTTGATACTGATAATATTATAAGGTGACAAACACTAATTAAACATGCATGCCGTTTAGGAATAAGGAAGAACGCGACCTGCATTTCTCTAAGTTATTGTCAACTTGCAGCACTGTAGAATTCTGTGACAAACTATTGTTGCCGCTGAGGCGCATAACATGAACATTTTTACGTAGTCTCCGAACTTTAACGCCATGAGAATGAAAAAGCCATCAGGTTACAGAGAGCTCCTAGCGAGCGACACGGCGCCGCCGTACGTAAACGAATGGCTACGCTTATTGCCGACTTCCGCCAGTTAAAACCGCGCCGCGACGTCCATGTAGCGGACATATAGTACTACAATAAAGGGCCACCGATCGTAAACAGTGCGGGAGTGTCGGCACAACTGGCGCCGCGCTTGAAATCTGAGGGGCACTCAAAATGAAAACGGGAAAGATGGAAAAAATGGGCAACGTAGTTGTTATTTCAAAAGTAATCGCTGCAACTGTGAACATATTTACCCCACTGTTTGAGACACAACGGCCGACGCCTTCATAGAAAAATGTGTGTTGCCTACGGAGCCGTGATTCTTTGCAGATGTCCAAAGGGATAAAAAAAAATACGGAAATCGCATGGGGGGGGGGACAATCGGGACCTTACGGAGGATGTGTAAAGGCTTCCCAGCGAAACTTCCGCAGTGCAGTCTAAAGAACCTTGGCAACACGTAGAATGTATGAGAAACAGGTGCAATACATTTAAAAACAATACCCTCTAAGTACGGTAATTTGCTCCAGCTGTTAGTGTTCTGAGGAAAAACAAAACGACACATTCAGCACAATATCCTGAGCAACTATATGTTACGTATTTTAGAAACGAAGTTGTAATGCGAAGTGAAACCGCCCTTTTGAGAAAAACATTCGAAAATGCCCCATCTCACTTTTTTCCGCAGGTATGTATGCTGTCACAAAGGTATCCATATTATCTACAGAAATAAATTTTTCAGCTTGCCAATGGCAGAAGAAAATTGTTTGTAAAATTTAAGTCATACAGAGTGATGTGCAAATATAGCATGTTTACATCAACTTACCTCCAGTTCGTCAGCTCTTCAGGATTAAAGGCAGGAGCAGAAAGTTTCCAAGAAATCTGCACAGATGTTTTTCCGCCTGCTAACAAACTAGCTTTGAGACCGGCTCAAGCGTAATGAACATACTTGGTGCTTCAATACTAATGGAAGTACTATGCAACGACACGCTGCAAGCTGAACTGTGTGTTGGATGTCCGACCGGATTATAGTATTTAATAATAAAAACCTAAAGAGCGCTGTTGTCCCCAAGTACTGTCTCAGTTACAGAGTTGCCCACTTTTACGGTATTCAAACAAAGTCCCTATCTTCGCGCGAAAGTGCGATCAAGTAAAAATATAGCTCTAATTTAACGAAAGTGAGAATTTTTTTCCTGATTTTATGTATGTAATGTGTATATCACGGTTTACTAGTTTTTGGTTTTGCTGACGAGATATTTTGTTAGTACGATATTACGGTGATTTCCCTACCTGCCTTCCTCCCGTATGCACGCTTCCACATACCGACAAAGAATCACAATGTTAGAAATTTTAGACCAATCAAAAAGCTATGCCACACCGTGCAAAAATATTAAGTAGGGAAGATAATAAAAGCCAGTACTCTTCACCAGAAGTAAGTACTGCGATAGGATGCTGTACTTCCCACTCATTTATCTTTCAAATATTTTTAAGTAATAGGAGCACTTTTGAGATTCCACCTTGTCTTTCGAAAGGTGGACAGGTATCCAGTAGCAGGTCGAAACCTGTTTGAAGTGAGTGTGTGTTTCGCTATCCGCATTGTTGGGGCACGACACACCCCCAGCACAGTGTTAACGTAAGTATTTCCGCATTTTCCTTTTTATGAAGTTGTCTGTGGTTTTCACATTTACATTCTTGCGAGAGAAAATGGGATTTGTGATCATCTATTGGGATTACTGTCTACTGTATGATCAATCAGTGTAAACAGTGAAGTCAGTGGTATTCAGTTGGTCGGTTAGTAGTAGCGTCCTTTCAGCCTATGTTTTCTATATGTGGTAATTTTCTCGTGAGATCAGGTGGTGTTTCATCATTTATCCTAACTATTTTCACGTCTTTTGTAGTAGGTTTGTGATTGTTTTTTCTTACATGTTTTCCAAAAGTCAAGTGGCTTGTCCCGTATTTCCACGCACTGATATGTTCTTTGTACCGGGTGTCGAGTCTTCTGCTCGTTTATCCTACATGTCTTACATCACACGTGTGCGTTGTAGTTGGTATTTCTTGCTTTCTGGTAGAAGTTTGCCTCTTGCAATTTTTGGGACGTACTTTTGGATTAAACTTTCTGCTTTGAATGCTGAGTTAATGTCTTGTCTTTCGAAAATATTTTGTGTGTGAGTTTGTGCTTTTAATTATGTTGATAAGTGGGATCTATAGTTCGCGAGGACAGCATTCACGGGTAGGGAGCATAGATATAGAGAAATGAGATGTTTCCAAACAGAATTTAAGCAAAATAAATGTCCATTTCCAGGCTTTACTTAACCTAGATCATCTGTCCTGTTAATCTGGTACAGTGATCTCTAGGGCACCATATGCGACACCGTTGATGAAGATCGACGCGTGTACCACGATGCAGCTATCTGCGTATTTCGTTTAATTCTTACAGTTGGAGCAATGTTCGGCAGCTTCAGTCGTTGTGCAGCTATCTGACTCCTTTAAACATTTCTTCAAAAATGATAGGGCCTCAGATGGAACCAACGAAACTGTGACCGGAGGTAGAAGACCGAAGACGTAGACATCACGTGAGAGAGTGCCGGCAGCAGATACTTGCTCCCTCGCTCACTGAGCGCAGCACCACCGGTACTCGTCGGCAGCTGAGCCGCGGCGGCACAAAAGCGTCGCCAGTGGGGCAGGTCGCCGCTCGCCGGGACATCGATACGCCCGCCGCGAGAGGGCGGCCGCCGCCGTGCCCGACAAACTTCTGGCGCAGCACGTGCCGCCGCGGCGCAGCGCATGCGCGCCAGATCGCACGCTTCCCACTCCGGGGCAGCACCGATGTCAGCACACGCCCGCTCGTCTTCCGCGCCTCTCGCCTGCACCAAGTCGCTTTCCTTCTCATTGAGTCCTAATCATCATCATTTCATACCCATCGACGCGCAAGTCACCGAAGCGGCGTCAAATCGAAATACTTGCACCAGGCGAACGGTCTACCCGACGGGAGGCCCTCGTCATACGACATTTTTGTTTTTAGTCATCGGTAGGGTAGGCGATTATCGTTGAAACAACCGATTTAGGTTATAGCGGGTTCTTCGAAGCCAGTCCAACCTAGCTGTTGAATCTGCTGAAAATGACCGGTTTCTGAAATAATCGATTTTGGGTTTTTTTTTCTGTAGCGATAGTGGAAAATTATCTTGCTGCAAAGTGCTGCTTGTGAAAGAAGCATTTTCTCCGTATTTGCGCTTCGTAAATGTTGAAATAAATCTTGTCAAACACTCAGTTCCTATTATTTTCTGTAATAAACGTAGAAATCGAACAAAGACTGAAAAATTTTGACTCGGTTTCAAGATATAGAAAATCAAAATATTAAATTAAATAGGCAAATAAAACTTGGTCCATCCGTCATTCACGGCTTATTCTTGAAAAATAATATATTATTGAATACCACGAAAAATTTGATTTTTGAAATTGCTCAAAAATATTGAAATGGGGGATCATATCACTATTTGGGCATTACGAATAGGTAGCGATTAAGGGTGAAAACTGAGGCCGAATAACGCTCTTTCTCTGGTTAATTTGTCCGTTTTCAAGAGGTACAAGCAGATAAATGCTTATTACGTAGACACTGACAGGTAGCAGAGCACTTACTCTATATTTTAATTGTATAGTATGAATGAATTGTTCAAGATTTTAATTTATTACTGTTGTCAAAATTTTTCCCTCTTATTATTTTGTAGATCTTTTAAAGGAAATGAAGCATTCCACGTCATTGCTACGTGACTCCGCAAAAATATTTCCAGACTAAGGTTGGTGCCATTCTGCAATACAACGGATGTCCGGCAAATAGCCTACAGCGAGAAGCTACCGTACAGGCGAAATGCGGTCGAGTCTTCTGCATGTTGCACGTAGACGCGTACGTTAAGTCACTACAGACTGCAAAAGGGACTTACCGTCTCAGTAGCGTTGTAAGATTTCTTACGCCATGTGTTTGTTGCTTGTTTCTAACTGTTTGCGTTGTTACTAAAATAGCACTGATCGGTTTTCCCATTTTCTATACCAACACTATATTTGAAGCCAATGCAAATAAAAGGAAGAACAATGCGCGTTCTTTATAAAAAGGTTTATTTAAAACCTAACAATTTTAGCGCTGCTGCTTTAGCTAATTTATATTTCGATTTTTTTACTCGGTTATTAGTAGAAAAATAGACACCTCGTTATAACCGAGACGAAACAAATACCGAAAATATAGGTTATTCTGAACTAAAATACCGGTATCGGCTGTAACCGATTGGTTTTTCGAACCCCTAGTCGTGAGCCTTCCCGCCGGTTTCATGCGGCCCGCCGCGATCTTTTCTTGTAGAGTGTCAGGTCTCCTCCACGTCGGGCTGAAGGAAGACTTCGAAGCAATTCAGAGCGCTGCATCTCATCTCTTCTTCTAGTTAATATTTCTCGTAGATTAAGCTTATCCGTTACGGAATCTGTAGCACCTCGTGCTCTTACTTTAAATGAAATATAAATAGAGATAATTGCGACCATTCACATATGAAATGGTGTCTTTAGCTTCATAAACTACTTTTAGAGTCTCTTCAGACTCATTTTCGGATGAGGCATGCAGGAGATTACATACTCCTGTTTTGACATGTTGGGTACTGGAAGTTACTTCACCTGTGACCTCTTCTGGTCAGAAAAAATACGCATCGCCTTGTTTGTTACATGGCAAGGTGTGTCGAAAAATTATTTTTTACTTATTGCGCAATAACAGCGGTACTGCCGTTTAACACCCAATAGGCATTTTCCACCGTCACTGTCTATCGGGTATCGCGTTAGGCACTAAGAGGGATGATAATGAAAACTGCCAATTGGTTGTTAGTACCAGTACCGCTGTTACTGTCTTACTGTCGCAATAAGTAAACGGCGACGCATGTGTGTTTACTACCTTATATCTAGTCACACGGAAATAACCTCCAAAACCAACATAGTGCTAATGGTATTGATGTGTTAACTTCTGCTTGCTTCAACTCAAGTCTCGAGAATTACTTCATGGAAATAAAGACATTTCGCAATTGGCCGCTCGCAGCTATCTGCGTTTATATTTCATTTCCTGTATAATACTTAGGAAAACTTTCTGATTATTTGTCTACTTCCTGTTCAGCCCCCCACAACTAAAACTCTTCGAATTCCCCCCCCCCCCCACGATTTTCTCACTTCCATACAACGCTTTACTCCAGACGTAGGGTCTCAAAATCTTTCTTCAAATGATGGTCCAAGTTTGCCACTTTTAGACACTTTTGCGAGCAAAGCTCTGTTTACCTGTGGTAGTTTGTTTCTTACATCTTCCGTGCTTCGCCTGTGAGGCTTTGTTCGTTTACTTGCTGGGCAACAGAATTCCTTCAGTCTGTTACCATGTGCCCCCTCGCCGTTTGACGCTAAGTTTATTACTAATCTCGTTTCTGCTATTTACTATAACTTTCAGTTACATCAGTCCATATTCTGAGTTCCGCAGACTGTCGATTCCTTTCCAGCCCACTCCATCACTTCCTCAGTTTCACGGAGCACAGTAATGCCATGAGCGAATCTGATCGCTGATATCCTTTCATCTTCAAGTTTAACCCAGCGTCTGCACCTTTCCTTCATCTCCTTCATTGCTTCTTCGCTAGATACCTTGAACAGCTAAGCCGAGATATTGTATCCTCGCCTTACGCCAGTGTTAATCACTCCATTTCTAAAATTTTAACCTGATCGAGGCATTTCTATCACTGACTGCGTTCTTATTATGCCGTCAATTACATGAATTTGCCATTACAGATTGCAGTTCCAACAAACATTCCTCTTCATAGCTTCTGTAGAGTGCAAAAATAGACTAACGTACACGTAATTTCGTTAAAAAAAACTACCTTTACATACATGCTGGACAACGTAGGGCATATTTATACCGTTCGCATGCACCACCACCACCATCGCAAGTTTTCTGGGTGTGGTACCTCATCATAATGTACAAAACTACTGCTGCTCGGCCACGGTTGCAGCGGCCTCCTCCTGGGTCTAGGTCATACGCGGAAAACTATGTCGACTCACTCTCGCCGCGGAAGCCTACGCAATTATATATGCCCTTTTGTGTTAAAGAAAAGAATGAAGACTCATAAAAAGACAATATTTGCGATACTGTGAGTATCTGTACGTTTGTTCCAACATCACTCGATACTAAACATCTTATCAAATACTGTATTGAAACGCCCCCACTTCCTTTCCTCTTCTATAAGCAGATGTTGCACTAGCAGACTAGGTGTCGGTAATTATGTGTGAGCAACATTTTCCTCCAGTTGTCTGTCACTGGAATCCAAAAGACGTGTGACACGAAGGCCGTACATATTTTGAGAGTAGAAATTTTAAGTATTCGCTGTTTTCGGCACTGCTCGCCGTTACGTTGGTGCTGTAGCAAATACTTGGTCAACTTTTGTGGCTGCGACCTCTCTCCCCACAACCTGCCCCCCCCCCCACCCCCAAAAGCAGTCCGCCTTCATGTCGGGATTTGGCACTACTGGCTGATCTTAACGCTGCAACGCACATTGTCCTTCAATGGCTAGCTACTACCAGTTGTTTAACGATCTTTGCGTCCCCGCCACACCTTACGGCAAGCGCTGCCAACAAAGCTCTGTAAAACAGAAGTAAAAGCACTGACGCTTGAGCTGGACTCTCGCCACGTCCGCGAACAACCAGAGAGAGAGCTATCTACGCTATCAACAACGGTGCGAACTGGAGCAGTTAAGTCACGCCTCGCCAGAACAGCGTGTGAGCCGCAGCCGGCGCTAGCACGCACGCACGCGGCGCAGCCGGCCAAACACGTACCAGCAACGAGTGCCGCCGACTTCACGGCCGCTGAACGAGGCCGGCTCGTGCATGACTAACCTCCGTCACCTCCAGCTGTAGCAGCGGATTGGGGGCGGGCCGGCGTTTACATCCAGGCCGACATATCAAGCGCAGGTCTTGGCTTCAGTGTGTATGAGATGAAGACGTGACAGACTGCCTTATGGATCTTGTTTCAAATCCCGAAACGCCCATATTATTTTTGGGTCAGTTTACCTCCCGTAATACCAGAAGACCGCGCTGTTCCCTCGAGTGTCGCACGGGCACCTTGCCTCCTCTGCCTCCTCCTCCTCCTCCTCCTCCTCCTCCTCCGGCTAGATTACTGTCTTTCGGTGTTGCACGAATGATCCGAAATCCTCAACTAATTTGGATAGGACTCATCCTCAAAATGGTCTGTTGGGCACGTTGCTTCATTCGATTCCGTATGAAACAGTCGGGACTAATTGCGCTATTTGACTGACTTTTGTAGTTTGCCCTGGATTCTTCATAGTTGCAGGTATACAGACTTTCAGGGAGTCTACAGTCCTCATCTTCTGCTCCTCTGGTCCCTGGTTGACAACTTCTCAAAACCATCTCAGTATAGGGCATTACATTCCTACACTACGAGTATCCCTGTCAAAACATTTGCTCGAGAAGATTTGTATTTCGTTGATTAGAACTTTGGTTTTTTTTCCACGGATCACGTTTGTCACACGAGTAGCGATTTAATGGTTCAAATGGCTCTGAGCACTATGGGACTTAACATCTGTGATCATCAGTCCCCTAGAACTTAGAACTACTTAAACGTAACTAACCTAAGGACATCACGCACATCCATGCCCGAGGCAGGATTCGAACCTGCGACCGCAGCAGTCGCGCGGTTCCAGACTGAGCGCCGAGAACCGCTAGACCACCGCGGCCGGCAGCGATTTAATAATGCTGTTTAATTAACACTGTGAAGGAAATAGATTCTTATTAACTGAATCCTGAGGTTTGGAGGAAGCATTACATCGGGGTCTTTTTGTAAATCTATATATATTCAGCCCTGATTAAGTCCAGATGACTAACTTACATGATTAGCGTTTAAGGTTCCGTCGACAACGAAGTCATTAGAGAGGAGCATAAGCTCGCAATAGGGAAGAATGAGAAGGAAAGCGGCAGTTTCCTTTCCAGGAAACCATCCGAGTATTTGCTTTAAGCGACTTAGGCATACCACGCAAACCTAACTCACGATGGCGTGAAGCAGGTTTGAATCATCGTCCTCCCGAATGCGAGCCCATTGAGGTAACCACTGTGCTACCCCGCTCGGTAGGTCGTATCAACTGTCTGGAAGTTCAGACAGATCTTAATTGTTTACCGTTCAGATACTTTCTTTCATTTTTAATCTTTTAAGTTGCTGCAATCGCCATGTGATACATCGGTATCTTAAAACTTTGCGCTAACGGCTGTACAAATTTTTACCCTGTTATTGTAAAATCGCCATTGTCAAACGTAAAACAAAATAATTAGTGCCAAGTCACGGCACATATATAACAAATAACAGCACTCTTTTACAATTGTACACTTTACAACGCCGAAATTACAACATCAGAATAAAAACTTCTACAGCCATAACTGGAAAACAAAGTCCTTTAAAAATTCATGAACTTGTGTTACAAAAAGCTTCAATACAGTGAAGAGTCAACGAAACTGGTACACCTGCCTAATATGGCGTAGGACCCCCGCGAGCACGCAGAAGTGCCGCAACTCTACGTCGCATGGACTCGACTAATGTCTGACGTAGTGCAAGAGGGAATCGACACCATCAGGCCTGCAGGGCTGTCCATAAATCCGTAGGAGTACGAGGGGGCGGAGATCTCTTCTTGACAGTACGTTTCAAGGCATCCCAGATATGCTCTGTAACGTTTCATGTCTGGGGAGTTTGATTAATACCAGAACTATTTAAACTCTGAGGATTGTTCCTGGAGCCACTCTATAGCAATTATGAACGTGTGGGTGTTGCATTGCCCTGCTGGAATTGCCCGAGTCCGTCGGAATGCACAATGGTCATGAATGGATGCAAGCTGATCAGACAGGATGCTTACGTACGAGTCACCTGTCACAGTCTGTCTAGACGCATCAGGTGTACCATATCACTCGAACTGCACACATCCCACACTATTAGAGGACCTCCACTAGCTTGAACACTCCCCTGCTGATATGCAGAATCCAAGAATTCATGAGATTGTCTCTATACCCGTAGACGTCCATCCGCTCGATACAATTTGACACGAGACTCGTTCGACCAGGCAACATCGTTCCAGTTATCAACAGTCTGATGCCGATGTTCACGCGCTCAGGCCAAGTGCAAAGCTTTGTGTCGTGCAGTCGTCAATGGTACACGAGTGGACCTTCGGCTCCAAAGCCCATATCGAAGATGTTTCGTTGAATGGTTCGCACGTTGACACTTGCTGATGGCCGAGCATTGCACTTCTGTCACGTTAAACGATTCTCTTCAGTCGTCACTGGTCCCGTTCTTGCAGGATCTTTCTCCTCTTTCTCTGGCCGCAGCGATGTAGGAGATTTGATGCTTTATCGGATTCCTGTTATTCACAGTACACTCGTGATATGGTGGTACGGGGAAGTTCCCACTTCATCGCTACCTCGCAGATGCTGTGTCCCATCGATCGTGCGCCGACATTCAAACTCACTTCAGTGTTTACGACCTGTTGTTATAAGCAGCAGTAACCGATCTGACAAATGCGCCAGACACTTTTCTTACATACGCGTTGCTGACCGCAGCGCCGTATTCTGCCAATTTACATATCTCTGTATTTGGATACGCATGGCTTTACCAGTTTCTTTGGCGCTTCAGGGTATATGCTTTCCTGCAGTAGATGTTACGGTTAACAAAATTTTCTTTGGTATTAGGCAATGGTGAAATAAATATAACGTTTGCGCACTCGGGGAGTAAGTAACTACATTTACAACGGCATTAGATCTCATATAACTACAATCGTGCACTGACTTCCGTGGAGAAGGTAAGGCTTATCGCAGTCTAAATTTTATATACTATCGAACCAACTGAACCGACAAACCACCACGCGGGACATACTCGTAGCGAAGTTGGACTGCCCCGAGAACAGGTTTGTGCGCGTGACAACAGCGCAGGCGCCGGCAGTGGCAGAGCGCATGCTCCGCAGCAGGCAGCGCCCCGAGCGAGGACAGCCGCAACAAACGGCCCTGAGCTACAATGCCCGCCTCACGTATCGCACCCGGTGCAACGCCAAAACCAGCCATTAACCAATGTTGGAGAGATGGTCGCGCTGACAAAGTGCTGATGATAATTTGCGTAAAATGTGTGTCAATAAGTGCCATCTGCCCGTTATCTCTGAACAGCTCGTGAAACTGAAGCTACCACCACGTTACAAATGATTTATTAACGAATTTTCCAATGAAATTTTCTATTGCAGTGCGGTGTATTTTCATAACTAACAATATTCCCGTCCTGTCAAACCAATAAAACGAAACATTTATTTGTGAGCCTTACTGATTACGTTCAATGTAACTAAACATATTACATCGACGCAGTAGTCACAAACAACATGTTACTTTACACGAAACGGAACTACAAGATAACACTTCCGGTCTAAGTTACTCTTCTACAGCTAGAAGTAGTTTGCGAACCACTCCAAAGCACTATGACACTTCTTCATAAGGCGATACCGAACTAGAAATTTGTGCCGATATCGAGCCGTCTTCTATTAAGACGAGCGTTTTGACGAGACCTGAAAGGATGATATGTGGCATGGATCTGGCTGCATCTTCTGTGGACTTTGGCGAGGTCGTCCAGTAACGCGGAGGTAAGGAAGGGATACTGACGCGAGATTCTGAGAAGAGGATTGTGTTTCAAGTATGTGCACACATTCGTATCTTCAGAGCAGAGAGGTTATACATGAATAGCCGCACTATAAACAAGTCACTTACGAATTACATGAAGTCAATTGACAGGACTATTTTCAATTAGGACCGTTCTGATCATGCGCTAGAAAAATGCTTGGAGAAAACAGAAAACGAGATAATATGAAGATTCTGTTCTCTTCGGTTGTAGAAGCATTAGACGTAGCTTACACGGAGATAGCAAATTCCCCTCCCTACTGTTTGACGACGGAACCGATATCTTATCGTGTACGACGGATCCGACGTCAGTCGCTGACATCACTGCCTTTTGTTTCCGTCTCTCCAGATTACTAACCCGAGCAGTAAGGAAAATTCGTTGTAATTCCGATAACTATCATCGCTGATTGTGGTTACAGCGTGTATGAGTAAGGACTTCCACTGAATAGTGGTTTTTCTTACCGAACGGTGCTGGCACATAATGAGAAGCAGAAAAAAAGGCCAAAAACAATTTATTAGACTATGAAGACACTACAGCTTTACATTGGAGCTTAACTGCCAGTGAATTCATTACAGTTGATGCGGATGCATGTATGATTTTTCGCGAGAACGTTTCTCCCACATGTTGACACCGCTTGTGGCAACGTGGTAATATATCGAAAGCTGTTTAGATAAGGAGGCTATGTTTATGGGCACTGATTTCCAAATTACTTTTTTTCATCACAACATTATTCTCTCTCTCTCTCTCTCTCTCTCTCTCTCTCTCTCTCTCTCTCTCTGTCTGTCTGTCTGTCTGTCTGTCTACATTTGAAGAGCTGCTATACAGGAAAGTTCTACTAACACACTGTTGTGTTTTAACAGTACGTTCACTGTCACTAATATGTTTCATTCCTCTGCGATCCCTACTATCTGGTTATTCGTTATTTAAAACCGTAAGGGGCGTGGCGGAAGCAGAAACTTTAAAGCATTGCATTTCATATATTCGGATTTTCTTGTCGTATGTGCAGGGCACTGCCCTACTGTTGCACAGGGACTATGTACAAATAATTCTCTGGACATCTGCCTTATGGATTATCGTTACTTCTGCCAATTTGATCAGAGAGAGAGAGAGAGAGAGAGAGAGAGAGAGAGGAGGAGGAGGAGGAGGAGGATCGATACGCAAATTTATCAACTGGCCTAATTCTTTTTCTGTTCATGTTCTTCCTTCTCTTAAACTCTCTACATGTCTGTGACGTTACATATCTGACAAGCAAATGCAAAATAGGCCCTAGCACTTCATTTCCGATCAGTCGCTGCATGTCAGCATAACCTATACTGTGCTACAAATTGCGTAGTAACGCCTTTTACTGCAGTGTCCCTCCCACAACAAACTTCTGCACTCCGCTACTACGATTCTTCAAGATGAAACAAATACATTAATACGTTACAATAGCACTGCCTACGAAAACGCAACTATCAGACTGCCCCTGTTACAGAATAAATCAGAACGTCGTACAATTAAATTTAATTCTGTATTACGCGCGTGTTATTTCAGACTTCTCCGGTAGTTACTTAAAAGAATGTCATTACAAATAAAATTTCGAAGAGACAAAATTTCTAATGTTTTTCTCAAGGAGTTACTTTTCCAGAACATATCATTTACGGACTAAATGTTTTTGTTCATAATTGAAACTAAATTCACTCGTGCGTGAAATTTGCAACACAAAGAGCTGATTAGCGATAGATGAATAGCAATCTATTCTACAAAAATTAATATTCCGGGGCCAGTGACAAATACAGCATGATACTAGCCTTGACACTACACTCCTCCCCGCTACGCTGTTTTTTACTCGTACGGCTTCCAATGCCTATTCACAAACTGGGCGCTTAGGTTTCGCACGTCTACTTTTCCCTAACGTACCCGACCCCACTCAGGCGCTGCGTATGTAAATCGGTACAATTACGATACTGGGAAAGCCGCAGTATAGTGTTCACAGCACTCTGTCAAATCGCCCGTATTCATGCTGCCAAACAGATAAGACGTATTGGTCTGTAACAATTTACTACCGATTAGCAAATCTCTTAGATGCGCTGCCAACTGTGGAATAACGAAACCCGCTGCAGGACGGACGGCAGCACGCATGCGCACGACTGCCGGAGCGCGCAACAAGTTTCAGACTTTAACGATTCGCTTAGCGAGCGCACACAACTACATTCCAGCAAAACGACACCATCCTTCTCCGCGCAACTTTGAGTGGGATATCAAAGGACGGCACAATGCCTACCACTCCCTGTCGACGCTCCGTTCTTTCTTTACTACGTCGTTATGATTTCCGTCCGCCGCTGCCACCAAGTGTTATGTGCTGCCTCTGGTGTTGTAACAAGCGCGAAGGAGCCTGAAGAGATTATCCGTTGCTTATGACGTCTTAATTAGCTGCGACAGGAAGCCAGCATACGTCACCTGCGAATTCTGCATCAGTCTGTTATTGGTACGATTACCGCGATCATACACACGTAACTGCCCAGCGCTGTTCACCATTAAATGATCGCACTGTTAGTGATGTCACACCCGTGAGATATCAAAACTATGATATTTTCGTTTCACCAGTGACAATATGTTTTAATTAACAACATTTAAGTATAGCATTAATAAGAAAATAGAAAGGGTACTGAGATATATTTAACTTTTTTGAAAAGTTATGGCAACACAGATTTCCCCCACAAAGTGAGGACTATATCAGTAATCTAGGTAGTTCATTATCTGGTCAGTATACCCTCATGCTCAGTCTCTTCTGAGGGTTTTGCGGATATCTATATTTGAAGAAAGGCTAAGACACGGTATGAAAGGAGGTACTTTATCAGATTTTAGAAGCGCACAATTGCATCAGAAGAAGAGAAACAAGAACCGTTCTGAACTGTTAGCCTTGTATCACAGGTCACTCGCCTTTTAACAGTGGTGATACTATGAAGAAAGATGAATATGCGCTTTTTGTTACTAAGTTCACCTGTTCAGCTTAAGTAAAAACAGCTCAACATGGTGCGGAATTCTGCACGTACACTTATCAGACACGATAAAGGAAGAACGTGGCGTCTTTATCCAAGAATCTGTTACAATGTTTAAGACTATTCACATTGCGTAGTGGCATTTTTTTCATACATAGCCGAAAAACAATTTTTATAAAAACAGGGCACATAAAACTACTTGGTGTACGTATGGGGTTTTTGTCCTCCAAGGAGCTACAGGGAAGAAGGAAGTAAAATAGTAAGTCTGACAGTCCCATTGTGAGTATTATTGCAAGTGCTCAACTTTTCAGTTGCAGCAATGAAACAGAATGTGCATCTATAGAGAAGCAACTCTGATGTACCAAATATTCCCATCGTTTGGTTGACGACTTCGAAATCCAGCACAACCAGAGTCCTGGTGTCCGCGATTCTGCATGTCTGGAATACAAAAAATTCCTAAACTAGCTGCAAGGGAGCGATAGGCTATACAGGGTAAATCACCTAAAACTTGCATCGCAAATATGCGGAAGTGGAAAGTGCTGTTGATGTGCGGTTACCACAGAACGGATACGAGGTCAGGGGCTGGTATTGTTAGCCAGCAAACAAATTGTAGTAACACTTACAAAGTTTATTCCTTGAGCAAACATACTGTTTTTTAAATGGAACAATGCCTATTGACATTAACAAACTAAAAGCAGCGTCAGTTACAACGTCAGTGGTGTTTGTTGCAGGAGTGTAGTAAAATAGCAGTTTCTATTCCCGCAATATTTGCGGTGAAAATTCGGGTGATTCGCCTGTATACAATTTGTACAGAAACCAGACAGCGTTGTAAGAGCTGAAGGACATGAAATCGGAAACAATAGCTGAGAACGTGGAAGACAGGCTACAACCCTGTCTCCGATGTTATAGAATATATACACTGAGTTCAAGGAGAAGAGATAGAAACTCTTAGGTTTACCAATGGTATTTTAATTCCGTCAGTGACGACAAAAGACTGAGGAGGAGCTGAAAGGAATGGATGTTTTTTAGAACAGACGCATAAAAAACTATGGTAATTAAATGTTGTCAAATTACAAATGGCTCTTAGCACTACGGGACTTAACTGCTGAGATCATCAGTCCCCTATAACTTAGAACTACTTAAACCTAACTAACCTAAGGACATCACACACATCCATGCCCGAGGCAGGATTCGAACCTGCGACGTAGCGGTCGCGCGGTTCCTGACTGTAGCGCCTAGAACCGCTCAGCCACTCCAACCGGCGTCAAATTACATCAGACGATGTTGGGGGGAATTAGATTAGAAAGTGAGACGCTAAAAGCAGATGAATTATGCTGTTTGGATAGCAAAATAGCTGCTAACGGGCAAAGTAGAAAGTATAAAACGAAGATTGGCTACAACACGAAAAAACATTTCTGAGAAAGAGGAATTTGTTATTGCTTAACAAAAATTGTAAGTGTATCCTGAACGTATGCGTGTGGACTGTACCCTTGTATGGAAGCGAAACGATGACGGCATTCAGATCAGGCGAGAATATAATTTCCTTTTTTCCAACTGTGATGTTACAGAAAAATGCTGATGATTCGATGGGCGAGTTACTGAATAAAACTGGGGTAAAAGATTGTGGCAGAAGAAGTTGATTGAAAAGAAAAAAAAAGAAAAAAGGTATCTACTGATAGCACACGTCATGTAACAACAAAGGGGGGGAGGGGGGAGGGGGAGGGGGGGAGAGAGAGAGAGAGAGAGAGAGAGAGAGAGAGAGAGAGAGAGAGACGACGGGGTAGAGTGTGACAAAGGCTTTACTACAGTAAGCAAGTTCTAATGGATGCAAGCTGCGCTATTTAGTAGTTACGCAGAGATTAAGAGGCTTGCACAGAAATCGACTAGAAAAAGAAGCAGAAGAAGAACAAATTACCTAAAGTAGGCCGTTTTAATGTGCTCCCTCTAAGTTTGTAGAAATAGTATTTCGACGCCCTGTACAGTGCTGCGTGACCGGGGGATGGGGAGTATCTAACTTGCAGGAGGTAAAGCAGATCGAAGCTACTACCTTGCCACAGCAAGTATACAGGGCTGCAGCCGTGAACTATGCCGTTCAGCCGACACTGGCGCTCGCCGTCATCCATGGCAGTAGCCTGAACCAATCGATAGACAGAAATGGAGGTGTAGGTTATCAATAACTCGAACGCGAGTTTCGTAACGCCACAGCTCATGGCGTATTCATACATGCAAAAGCTACCTTTATCAGGGACGAAGGCAAGCTCCGGCAATACTTAACAGTGGAGAGACACAGATAACGGGACAAATTGTTGTTTTAAGACATTTGGATAATCGATAATGCGGATAACTGAATGTATGAAGAAAAGTGAATTTTGTATTATTAACTCTGGAAGGATAACCTAAGTTGACCGCATGTGGTAATGTTTCTACAGTTAATACAGTGTTAGGTGTTTATTCAAAATAATTAAAACAAACTTCTTAAAATTCCTAATATACTACAAACCATCATGAGATACCTAACAAAGCTCATCTATGACACTGTAATTTGATTCTGTTTGCAATACCTGGTAATTGTCATTTGACGTAAACAATTTCTTTCCACTGCTGCTACATCAAGACTTCAATTTGGTAGTAGTAGACACACGATTTTTCTTCTTTAGGGCCGAGATATGTCTGATAGTGACATGATTATTAGAATGATGCACCAGAATAGCTGCTGATAATAATTAGTCTTTATTAATGCACACTATTTCGGCATTTCTCGGAACTGTCAAGTATGTTTAGATTGAGGTGACGTAGATATTACGTCGTTAGTGAACTGTCTTATAACTGTCACCGTTTTGATAAGATGGTAAACGATGTAAATACATTGAAAATAAACAGGTTCTAGGGTTTGAAATGCTTCTGCACGAGACCGTCCTGCATCATTTTCTACGTCTGTTTTCTCGTGTTTCATCTTGCATTTCCTGCGGCTCGTTAGTCTGCAATATGTTTCCAACAATTTCATCATCTGACATGATCTGAAAACCTTGATCGTTAATGTCACCGGTGAGCTACTCTTTCATATCATCCGCATCCCATAGCTGGCATATTTATGTATTTGTCTCCAAAACAAAATCATCCGTATCGGTTATTGAATTTTCGTGCTCCTGTTTTAGTATTCTGTTCCAAGCTTTGTTCAGAGTCTTCCTTTCAATCAAATCCACCCATGTACAACCATATAACAACACTTCATTAAATTTATTCGCTTGAAAAATGACGAAACGACTTCTACACTATCTTCATCAAAAAATAAAAATCTACGTAAAAGTAGTTTTCTATAAAGTTGCTTTAATGTTCCAATTGTTATTCGCTGGTTGAACCAATAAGGCCTCTCATTAGCAGGCGAAAATTTTCTTGTCAATATTCAGTTTTCTCTCTCTAACAGTCCATCCGACGGATGCAAAGGTAGGAATCTGCCTTGTTACCAATTTCGTTTGAAATTTTTTTGATACACTGGCTGAAGTATTTCGGTGTTCATCAATGCTCTTTTTGGGTTTTTACAAATTAAGGGAACCCCGATATTTTCGAAACATCTCTGGTTTTTGGATTTTCTGATGATGAATAACGGCATTTTATGGGTTTCGGTAGCGTTTGCACAAACTAATTGTTATGTACTCGCTCTTTGCTGGTTTTATACGCTGGAGCTAAACTCTCATGCCGAGAAGCTAAAGATTTTGACGCTAGTGATTTCCAGTTTAATCAGGTTTCATCAGCGTTGTAAACAAAGTCCAAGTTAGTAATTGGCACCAAATTCTATTTTTAAAACCGCCTTTAAAAGAATATGCTGCATCTAAATGAAGTGACATTTACAGTTCGCGAATTGCCTGACGAGATTTGAATATGTTACTTGCCACAAACTATTCATCGCCACCTTGTTTTTAAATTTAACTATAATGCCTTTTCACAGACCAAAGTACCAGATGTCGGTTGCCCAGTTGATCCTTTGTGTAAAAAACAACGATACAAAGCTTCGTCCAATATCCGTCTTCAATACCAAGTTTGGAAGTTTTGACGTAAACTTAAGCGGTACTGTTCTTCACATCGCTTATGACAAACGTACATACACCAAACTTGTCGGCTGACTTATTACGTGCCGGCCGAAGTGGCCGAGCGGTTCTAGGCGCTACCGTCTGGAACCGCGCGACCGCTACGGTTGCAGGTTCGAATCCTGCCTCGGGCATGGATGTATGTGATGTCCCTAGGTTAGTTAGGTTTAAGTAGTTCTACGTTCTAGGGGACTGATGACTTCAGAAGTTACGTCCCATAGTGCTCAGAACCATTTGAACTTATTACGTGCCGTTTCTCCTTTTCATAATAAATCAATAATGTTTGTTGCATCTGTAAGAGAACACCACTCTCGCGCTTAGACATCCTTAAGAATAGAGGCTACACGGCTAGGGATGCAAACAATACATCGATGTTTGGAAAACATCGAAGTTTCGTCCATAAATATCAATCAAGGTTAACATAGATGTTTTGAATGGCGATACATGTCATTGCATCGATGACAACAGTCTAAAAACATCGACATCGTTCTACAATTCATCACGCAACCCGTTCGTGGATGCCCAGCCTTCGACGCGTCCAGTCTCTTAAATCGTGCGGTGCAACATTTATTGCTGTCCTCGTTCTGTGTGTACTTTTGTAGTAGTAATTAAGTAAAAATGATGTTTCCAAGGTTGTGATTGAATTCAGGTAGTCTCTACTGAATCATGCTCTGCAATAACTGGGTTCTCATTGTCCCAGTGTCCACTGTACAAGATACGAAGTCGAGAAACAATATAAACCAAGGTTGACGCTAAGTATGAGACATCGAATGATATTTTTAAAACACACGTAAGGAGTGCTTAAAACAAGTGCATTACCTACGATATTTGGACATAACCAATGCAAAATGAATCATTCGTGTAGACAAGACTCCTCAGCGGAACGTTAGGTATTTTTCAGCAAACAGAACACCACACATCGTGTGCGTCACTGAAAAACTGACAAGTTTCTCTACGAACTACGAATTGGAGAAATTGCTACGACCATTTGAAAAATTAACAAAAGAAATTTCAGGAGGCACTTAAGTTACATCAAGAAAGTTATCCTGTTCGTTGTGTTCGGCATGCAGTTAAAAAATGAAACCTATAAATGAAATTTAAAAACTAAATAAATAAACAAACAACACGCAAGAAGGTTCGACAACTTCAAACATTCCCTCATTCTGGCAATTTCAGCAACAACTCTTCACCTAAGATTCAAGTTCGCACACTAGGTGATTCAAATTCACCCACTTCAAAGATGCCGTCGCCGAATAAATGGTAATTACTTGCTTAAGTAAATCGCTACAGGAATTTAACATACCGGTACTTACAGTGAAAAAACGTCACATCCATTAAGTGCGATAAGCAAGCTTTAGTCTGACATGTACAAATACCACAAGCCGTTGGCACAAAGAGACATGACAAGTAAGTAGCCAACAACTGCTGGGAAAATTAGTGAAAATGGGGTTCAGATGTACCTCTCGTCTCGTGTTACACCAATGGAAACACGCAATATTGAAATCTGGGATGCCATAGCTTTTCGCAATCCTTGCAACGGTATTTCTTCCCGTTGTCGCCACATCTGTGACAAGCGAGCGCTGAATCCCGGAGGCCGTGGCGACCACACCTCCCTCTTCCGCCCCCCCCCCTCCCCCAAAAAATCTAAGGACTAGACATCATAAAAACATCGATGGTTTTCCGTGTGGACATCGATACTGAGAGCAATATTGCCAGTTCTTTACACAGCGCAGCGATTGTCAACTGCCTAACTAACAATAATGAAACGCACGGGGCGCGAGCGGCTAGTGCCAGCGGGCCGACTAGACTGCGACGGTATTTGCTCGCGGTTAACTATCCGGATAATCGCGAATCTGTGTTAACTGAGGTTCAGTTAATCGACTCTCCACTATACGACAAGCTACCGCACACAACCCTAGTCGATCCAACATCGCTTTACCTGTTATAGAGAAGAGTAGCGAGGCAGCCCCTCTGTAACACCTTTGTTTTACTCTTGACTAATCTGGGCACTACTGCTACAAGATCAAGAAGTTTAACTGTTGATTTTTTGTTTTTGTTTTTAAACCAGATTGACAGACTTTTGAAGACGAGTCTGACGGAGAAGATTGGGTCGAACCTCCAACAACACATCAAATATTTTATAGGATTTGGAGGCAGTTTAATACATAAACATGTAACAAGGATTTTGCAACTTTGTACATTTGACACTTCCTTGTACGAGACAAATGCATGACAGACAAACATGGTTATTACCACTTACAGCCATCAAAAGTTTTAATTGCGACTGTTATTTAGATTTTAGAATACTCCTGGTTTTGAAGCAACTGAATACATACTTTACATCTGTTTTACCCAAAGGTTCATAAAAAGAAACCTGTATTTTACACAAAATATCCACCTCTGTGGGTGGGCAGTTCTTAAAAATCAAAGTTATACATTCGCGCACAGGCATAAACACAGCCGCTATCCCGGACTTCATATATTCATACGACTACACTAAAATCTTTGTATCCAATGTGCTTACGTTTTTTTCTGCCACTAGGGTCATACATTCTTTGAAGTTGTCTTTATAGTCAATCTGCTTGATTTGTAATTGTCAAGCGCGAGACTACGAACTGTGGAATATAAATACATTATTGGCAAATTTTTATGTATTTCTGTTTATTGTTATGACCTAGATAGCGCTCATATTCGAAAAGCGCATGTGTTTATGCCTGGATGCATATTTGCAGTATGATGATTTAGTACTGGTCATCCGCAGTTTCGAGTTACGTTGTATAGAAAGTATGTTATTATCGACAAACCGATGTATACTATAATCCCCGTTGCTTGATAACAAGGAATACTCGGCTTGTAATTGCACTAAATACACATTTTTGACAGCCGTAAACGATAGTTACCGCATTTAAAAAGTACACGAAGGGCAAGGACCCATTCCACATCGGACGAACGGCAAATGGTTTCAACCGATGGAAGATCGTAAACAGGACAACTCGCAGTGGGAACTGGTAACGTATGGCGATTTTCGAGGGATGCTCAAAACCTCTACAAACAGCCGCCGGCCCGCCGGCGCCAGGGCGTGGCACCGGCAGCCCAGCAGAGCTGCACTCGCCCCACACAGGTGTGGACCGCGGGGAGACAGACGCCGGGTCCGAGATAAGATTACCACTCGCCGGACAGCAAGCGACAGCGCAGTGACCCCTTGCTGCGCTGCTGCAGAGTTCGAAACAAGCCCAGTGATATCCGACGAGCAGTAAAACTCTTTATCGATTCATTTATTTGTTTGTTGCTGCCTGTAGACCTGTTGGCTATATTCAATACTTCGTGCCAACATCATTAAAACAACTTATTTGTTTTCACTGATAAAGCTGTGTCTTTCATTGCAAAAATTATAATAAAATGTTAAGAGCGATAGCGATCAAGTAACTGTAAAGATATTACACATTAGTAGCAGTATTAATTGATATGGTCCAGGTTCTTTCCACAATTACCTGGCGGGCTGCTAGCGGGCAACGGGGATTCCCAATATGGAATACAGGGATGAGGTGAACAGCTCCGCCATTTACCCCAGTACCAAGGGAAACCTCGCAAAAACCTTGGTCGGAACAGGGATTGGAACTATTTGTAATTTAATTCTGCAAAAACGTTATGCATTTCCCATACAAAAATCAAAATGAATGGGTGAGTTGGGAAGGGAGGGGAGAGGAGAGGGTAGGAGGGGCGCGTATCATCGAAGAGAAAAAAAAAAAAGTGGCGGATGAAATTTTCACCTCCAGTATTTGGCCAGCACGTGCACGAGAGGTGGTGGCGTGAAGCTTCTGACCATCAGTCTTTGCACCAACATCCTGGATTAAGCACCAGACCTCTCCGCAGTGTCTTATGAAGTGAGGGCATGTGACGCAGTTGGTGAACCGTCCATCGGTTTCTTTGGTGCTATTCGAGAGGAGTAAGCAATCTGCCAGTACCGGGTTTCACACTCTGCTTTGTCTCACCACCACAGCACTACACTACACACGCATCCACTACGCTCACCTACACTAAAAATACATCTACGACATCTCTTTTTTTTTGTCATCAGTCTACTGACTGGTTTGATGCGGCCCGCCACGAATTCCTTTCCTGTGCTAACCTCTTCATCTCTCTTCATCTCAAAGTAGCAATTGCAACCTACGTCCTCAATTACTTGCTTGACGTATTCCACTCTCTGTCTTCCTCTACAGTTTTTGCCCTCTACAGCTCCCTCTAGTACCATGGAAGTCATTCCCTCATGCCTTAGCAGATGTCCTATCATCCTGTCCCTTCTCCTTATCAGTGTTTTCCACATATTCCTTTCCTCTCCGATTCTGCGTAGAACCTCCTCATTCCTTACCTTATCAGTCCACCTAATTTTCAACATTCGTCTATAGCACCACATCTCAAATGCTTCGATTCTCTTCTGTTCCGGTTTTCCCACCGTCCATGTTTCACTACCATACAATGCTGTACTCCAGACGTACATTCTCAGAAATTTCTTCCTCAAATTAAGGCCGGTATTTGATATTAGTAGACTTCTCTTGGCCAGAAATGCCTTTTTTGCCATAGCGAGTCTGCTTTTGATGTCCTCCTTGCTCCGTCCGTCATTGGTTATTTTACTACCTAGGTAGCAGAATTCCTTAACTTCATTGACTTCGTGACCATCAATCCTGATGTTAAGTTTCTCGCCGTTCTCATTTCTACTACTTCTCATTACCTTCGTCTTTCTCCGATTTACTCTCAAAACCATACTGTGTACTCATTAGACTGTTCATTCCGTTCAGCAGATCATTTAATTCTTCTTCACTTTCACTCAGGATAGCAATGTCATCAGCGAATCGTATCATTGATATCCTTTCGTCTTGTATTTTAATTCCACTCCTGAACCTTTCTTTTATTTCCATCATTGCTTCCTCGATGTACAGATTGAAGAGTAGGGGCGAAAGGCTACAGCCTTGTCTTACACCCTTCTTAATACGAGCACTTCGTTCTTGATCGTTCACTCTTATTATTCCCTCTTGGTTGTTGTACATATTGTATATGACCCGTCTCTCCCTATAGCTTACCCCTACTTTTTTCAGAATCTCTAACAGCTTGCACCATTTTATATTGTCGAACGCTTTTTCCAGGTCGACAAATCCTATGAAAGTGTCTTGATTTTTCTTTAGCCTTGCTTCCATTATCAGCCGTAACGTCAGAATTGCCTCTCTCGTCCCTTTACTTTTCCTAAAGCCAAACTGATCGTCACCTAGCGCATTCTCAATTTTCTTTTCCATTCTTCTGTATATTATTCTTGTAAGCAGCTTCGATGCATGAGCTGTTAAGCTGCTTGTGCGATAATTCTCGCACTTGTCAGCTCTTGCCGTCTTCGGAATTGTGTGGATGATGCAAGTCAGATGGTATATCGCCAGACTCATATATTCTACACACCAACGTGAATAGTCGTTTTGTTGCCACTTCCCCCAATGAATTTAGAAATTCTGATGGAATGTTATCTATCCCTTCTGCCTTATTTGACCGTAAGTCCTCCAAAGCTCTTTTAAATTCCGATTCTAATACTGGATCCCCTATCTCTTCTAAATCGACTCCTGTTTCTCCTAATATCACATCAGACAAATCTTCACCCTCATAGAGGCTTTCAATGCATTCTTTCCACCTATCTGCTCTCTCCTCTGCATTTAACAGTGGAATTCCCGTTACACTCTTAATGTTACCACCGTTGCTTTTAATGTAGGTTGTTTTGACTTTCCTGTATGCTGAGTCTGTCCTTCCGACAATCATATCTTTTTAGATGTCTTCACATTTTTCCCGCAGCCATTTCGTCTTAGCTTCCCTGCACTTCCTATTTATTTCGTTCCTCAGCGACTTGTATTTCTGTATTCCTGACTTACCCGGAACATGTTTGTACTTCCTCCTTTCATCAATCAACTGAAGTATTTCTTCTGTTACCCATGGTTTCTTCGCAGCTACCTTCTTTGTACCTATGTTTTCCTTCCCAACTTCTGTGATGGCCCTTTTTAGAGATGTCCATTCCTCTTCAACTGTACTGCTACTGCGCTATTCCTTATTACTGTATCTATAGCGTTTGAGAACTTCAAACGTATCTCGTCATTCCTTAGTACGTCCGTATCCCATTTCCTTGCGTATTGATTCTTCCTGACTAATGTCTTGAACTTCAGCCTACTCTTCATCACTACTATATTGTGATCTGAGTCTATATCTGCTCTTGGGTACGCCTTACAATCCAGTATCTGATTTCGGAATCTCTGTCTGACCATGATGTAATCTAATTGAAATCTTCCCGTACCTCCCGGCCTTTTCCAAGTATACCACCTCCTCTTGTGATTCTTGAACAGGGTATTCGCTATTACTAGCTGAAACTTGTTACAGAACTCAATTAGTCTTTCTCCTCTTTCATTCCTCGTCCCAATCCCATATTCTCCTGTAACCTTTTCTTCTACTCTTTCCCCTACAACTGCATTCCAGTCGCCCATGACTATTAGCTTTTCGTCCCCCTTTACATACTGTATTACCCTTTCAATATCCTCATACACTCTATCTGTTCATCTTCAGCCTGCGACGTCGGCATGTATACCTGAACTATCGTTGTCGGTGTTGGTCTGCTGTTGATTCTGATTAGAACAACCCGGTCACTGAACTGTTCACAGTAACACGCCGTCTGCCCTACCTTCCTATTCATAACGAATCCTACACCTGTTATACCATTTTCTGCTGCTGTTGATATTACCCGATACTCATCTGACCAGAAATCCTTGTCTTCCTTCCACTTCACTTCACTGACCCCTACTATATCTAGATTGAGCCTTTGCATTTCCCTTTTCAGATTTTCTAGTTTCCCTACCACGTTCAAGCTTCTGACATTCGACGCCCCGACTCGTAGAATGTTATCCTTTCGTTGATTATTCAATCTTTTTCTCATGGTAACCTCCCCCTTGGCAGTCCCCTCCCGGAGATCCGAATGGGGGACTATTCCGGAATCTTTTGCCAATGGAGAGATCATCAAGACACTTCTTCAATTACAGGCCACATGTCCTGTGGATACACGTTACGTGTCTTTAATGCAGTGGTTTCCATTGCCTTCTGCATCCTCATGTCGTTGATCATTGCTGATTCTTCCGCCTTTAGGGGCAATTTCCCACCCCTAGGACAGGAGAGTGCCCTGAACCTCTATCCGCTGCTCCGCCCTCTTTGACAAGGCCGTTGGCAGAATGAGGCTGACTTTTTATGCCGGAAGTCTTCGGCCGCCAATGCTGATTATTTATCAAAATTTAGGCAGTGGCGGGGATCGAACCCTGGACCGAAAACGTTTTTGATTATGAATCAAAGACGCTACCCCTAGACCACGGGTACATCTCTCATATACACGTTAGGAAAGGAGCCAGCGTGCGCGGAGGAAGAACGTCCTTTCCGACCGGCGGCTGAATCGACCCCCTGAGACATACCAGCCGACAATGACGTACAACAATTACATTTTTACTTTGGCTAAAAATAAAGGAGATTAATAATGGCTGGACAGGGCAATTGAAAATGGATATAGTGATTACCAGAGCCGATTTTATGTAATATAAAATTAAGAAGTATGTACATGAATATGTAACAAAAATTGCCGAAATATGTGAATAAACATTTAAGGCAGCAAAATATGTAAAAGTCAAACATTTTATTCTTTACTAATAATACACGTTTACTGGGTGCCTAGTCAAATATCTATGTTTATGCTTCATCTGTTCACTTTTTAAGATGGTCATGTAATTTTTGGTTTTTGTATATTATCGATGTGCACGTCGGAGATGGAGCAAGTTACGTTACTCTTCAATAATATGTGGTCTTGTACATAGAGTAAACATTTACTCTATGGTCTTTTCATGGCGCTGTCTTTGCCTCTGCGCTGTGTGGAGTGTGGACGTATTAAGTAGTCCTGCATTGACGTTTGATTCTATCTGTTAGATGAAGAAAGATTAACTGTAAAGGACAGCAAGGGTGACTAAGATGAATACGTTAGGAAAACATTTATTTTGAAGAGAAGAAGTTTGAGGTAAGACTGCAGCTACACTAGGAATGATTTTGTCAGATAGTTAGCTTGCTGAGAATTGAAAGACCACCCCACTTCCCTGATTCATGCATTCACATATTAACTGATTAAGTTGTTCGGTTTTTATAGAAATTCTCTGTTAACACTGTACCCTTTTTAAATCATCGTTCACTTTTTTAAGCATAATATTGTTCTGACCAGTGTAATGTGTGAAGATGACGCGAAGTTTTACTCTGTCTGTTTGAATGCATACTTCATACAAAAATCGTTGTCCTGGAATATCATTTCATAGGAATAGTTATTCCCCCCGCCCCACTGTTTATTATTTGGCATAACCACATGGTAAAGTTCGAATCAGTATTTAGAAATAGAAATCCAACTCAACCGCTACCTGCTTGCTCTCTGTCTTGCTTTCGAGAAATCTGCGACAATGTTGTCAAGACGCGAGGTAAGTTGAAATTTTAATTAGGGTCAGGTAATCATTTTACTTCGGTTACGCATGTAATATGAAGACAAGTTGCATTCAGATCAGTTACAATTCAGTTCAAATTAAGTTCAGTTTAGTCAAGGGTTAGCATACGAGCTTAAGTTGGATAACAGCTTGTGGGGACATAGTTTTGGTAATACGTAGACTTTTATAGAGTGGGATATCAAGTTGGGCTAAATTTCAGACAAACAAAATATAGTGGGGAGTATACAACTTCTTCTACGAAGTACTCAAGTCTCCAGCTTCTCGATGTACTTTCTTCGTTGCCGATATCACTGTATGTATTCTAGGAATTTATGTCTAACTGTCTCTGTCACTCATTTCACTGCATCAGTCGTACATCTAACATATACTACCTAACGCACGGCTTTCCGGAGTGGGAAGGAGCGCCTGGTCCCCGGCACGAATCCGGCCGGCGGACTTAGGTCGAAGTCCGGTGAACCGGCCGGTCTGTGGATGGTTTTTCGGCGATTTTCCGTCTGCCTCGGCGAATGCGGGCTGGTCCCCCTTATTCCGCCTCAGTCATATAACGGCGATTGCTGCGCAAACAAGTTCTCCACGTACGCGTACACCACCATTACTCTACCACGCAAACGTAGGGGCTACACTCGTCTGGTGTGAGACGTTCCCTGGGGGGGTCCACCGGGGGCCGAACCGCACAATAACCCTGGTTTCGATGTGGGGCGGCGGAGGGGTTAAGTGGACTGCGGTAGCCGTCGTGGGGTTGTGGACCACTGCTGCTGCGGCGGCGACGGAGCCTCTCCGTCGTTTCTAGGTCCCCGGTTAACATACAACATGTACTAAGTATGCATAAAATACTTTTAAGTGATTTCCCCGCTTTCAACATGTATGGAACTGTGTAAATCAATAGGACCCTCCTTTTTCTTTTACTCTGTCTGGCCATAATACCTTATGTCCATCATTAATTAATCTAGCAATTGTTGAAATATTTGTTGCCTCCAGAGTAAACTAAACAGGGTTTAGATGCAGCGTCAGAGTAACTTGCCGACATTTAAATTTGCGGTGAAACGGTCGACAGCACCCGTGATATCAGCAGAAATCAATATAGGTGATTTGTCGATTTCAGCCTTTATTTTTTCTAATGTGTCAACGTAGCAAGAATATAGGTAATTCTTTCTGAAAGTGGGCTCGTCGGGAGTGTTGCTGCTGCAGTATCTCTGTAAGAAATGTTTAAATTCAGGTACTTCAAGTTTGTTACAGGATAAGTTTCCTGCCACAAATGCAAAAACACAGTTCTTTGTAAAATTCCTAATTAGATGCTGTAGGAAGTTTCTGCAACTGTTAAGTGGAACCTTTTTCATTGAAGAAATCCGTTGTTTATTCCTAATATGTAGATCGCTTGGTAAATGATGTTCAGTTTGAGATTTCATCGTGCATCCTATACGTTTACCACAATTTTGGCAGAGGGCTATTTTAGCAACGACTGTTAAAGTACTGTCAATAGTAATCCATGTTTTCAGCTTTAATGACAACGAAGACGCCACCGATGCCATGGTTAACTTAAACGCAACTGACTGTTGCGCACTATGAAGCGTTTGAGAACACGAGAAGAAAGCGTTTAAAACGAGTCACTGTTATCCGCATCGAACTTACACAAGTATGAGACACAGTGATAAAACATTTTTTTCTTACGGGAAGGTAGGTGTACTTGGATTGAAGTAAGCATGAGTGACGTTTCTTCGGCGGGCCGAGTGTCAGAAGCCACAGACGCCAGCGAGCCACGGCGCTTCCTCGACCGCCACACCACGCCACGCGCTCGCCGTGTCGCAGGTGCGGAAGCGGCGTGCTGAGCCCGCCACCTGCACCGCGACATAACTCGCCATTTTTCTCACACTGACAGAGACCAAAGAAGCAACAAGTGACAAAGTTCTTAGACTGAACACCGAATGTGACACGCCCAAATGGTCGCCCTGGATTAGTACGTGTCTTTTCAACCGCCGACTACCATTTTGCCGCAATGAAAAGGGCGTAGTACTAGATGTGTATTTTTCCGCTGGCTGCAGTTTTCTGGTATCCTATTGACCAGTAAGAGTACAGGAGGAGACGAGGTAGCAGTCCTCTTTTGCTTCATTGTACACTAACTTAGCAAATGTCATGGGGCAGATGGCGCAGGTGTATTGTGTGCGCAACCGCGCCCCCTGTGCAAGCTGCAGCTGCGTAGGAGACATTCTGAGAAGTGGGTGTGCAAGTGATTTGTGGAACACGCAACGTCTTCGTGAGCTAACCCCGATTGAACGAGGTATGTTGATCGGCGCCAGGCGGATGGGAATTCCGATTTCGGCATTGGTACAGGCATTCGGCTTCTCACATTCAACCATTCCAAGGCTGTATCAGGAATGATTGAATGAGGGTATCACAGTTCATGAAAGACCAACTCCCGGCCGCCCAGGCACCTCGATGACTGTGACCGGCGGCATCCGAGGCGGATTGTCAGTAGTGAGTGAAGGACGAACCTGCAACAAGTCGCGGGCTCGAGTCACCGCAAGACACGTCTCCAATGGGCCATCCGTCGGAACATGTCGTACGGAAGCCGGCGCCACACACTGTTACCCCTTTTAACCCAACCTCATCAGGCGCAACGCCTTGCATTTGTCGCCAATCACCAGGGATGGCGACTGGAACACTGCCGTAACGATTTCAACTGCACCATGCCGACGGGAGGCACCGTACGTCGCGCAGTCCACATGAGTCTATGGATCAGCCTGCCAAGACGGTATGGTACTTTTTTTGTTATGGTTTTAGGGCGCAAAACTGCTACGGTGATTAGCGCCCAGTCTGTGACTTAGGAAAAGGTAAAAAAAACGAAACTGGGAACCAGAAGCAATGGGAGCGAAACTAAAAAAGTGAGTAAACTAGAAACAGAAGAAAAGCTTAAAAAACCACTATAGAAGGGGGGTTGTTTGTCCCCAAAAAGAGCTTCAAATGACTGACGTCATCTCACTGGCACTGATAAACTCGAGAACGCGATCGGCTGAGCGAGTGTCATCTCCTAAAATGGAAGATATATCAGGCGACAGCTGTAGACGTGTGCGTAACGGAGTAAAATAGGGGCACTCGAGTAAAAGGTGTCTCACCGTCCACAGTTGAGAGCAGTGGGGACAGAGTGGGGGAGGATCGCCGCTTAAAAGATGTCGATGGCTAAAAAGATAGTGCCCTATCCGGAGTCTAGTTAAAATTACCGCCGGTGGACCAGAGGGTGGACAGGGTAGAGAGCTTGGAGATTGAGGAGACAACTGAGCGAATCTGAGCGGATAACATACTGTATCCGCTGATGGCGACGGATGTATTGGGCAGCCTGGAGAACAGCGTAAAGCTCCGCAGTAAAAACCGTACACTGTTCTGGAAGCCGAAATCGATTGGGGGTATCGCCAACAATACAGGCACTACCAACACCTAATGATGTTTTTGAGCCGTCAGTGTAAATGAGGCATCCTTCATTTGTGCACATAGAGCAGCAAGTGCCCGACGATAAACAATAGAAGGGGTACCATCCTTGGGAAACTTACAAAGGTCACGGAGCTGGCAGGTCCGGGGCCGGAGCCAAGGCGGTGCTGTAACCCAAGTTGTCTGAGGAAAGTGGAAGGAAAGAGAATGGAGCAGTTGACGGAAGGGTGTGGTACATAGCGGTGGTGTGTTACAGCACGGGTGCAGTTTCCTGGTACTGAATGGAACCCCTGGTTGTTCTAGAAGGAACTCTGAATGGTCCAGGGTATGCCGAGCTGCTCGGGGACCATCTATGCCAATTTTTTAACCTTCCCCAACAACCTGACGGTTCTGCGATGTTTCAAGATGATGACACCCCGCCACATCGCTCCCACGTCGCCCGGGAATTGCTCCAGGAACATACAGGTGAGGTCCAAAGACTGAGGTGGCCACCTTGGAGCCCAGATCTGAACCCTATCGAGGGTATCTGGGATGGCGTGGAACGTAGACTTCTTGCCAGGTGCACCCCCAGGCCAGCATTGGCTGCCGCTCTGCTAACGATTTGGTGTCAGCTGCTGCCAGATGAGTACCAGAGATTTGTACACTCACTTCCACGGCATCTCAATGCACTGCGCATGGCCAGAGGCGGCCGCATGCGATATTAAGGTCCCTATCGCATGACATTTTCTAAGTCGCTGTGTATCAGAACTCTGAGACCATCTGTCTCCCGCTCTCTAGTAATGAAGAGCGTGTGGCACCGTATGCGAACTATACAACAGGTGCGAGACGTATCTTTCGGTGAGCTCTGATCAGAAAACCACAATCACAACGACTCAGAGAGCAAACTACGATGGCTTGAAGGTGCATCTGAGCCCCACAACCGTCGACGAGAGAGGGGACGGAAGAGTAGAGCTTACCGTAGTATCGATATCGATGCCATTGACGGCCGACTGCTTTGCGCAAGCAAGGCGAAGGAAATGGGCAGTGGCCTATTCAAATGACACTTCGCGGTGTCAGCCTTAAGTGAACCAGTGACTGGAAGAGTCTTAGAATATTCACGTCCTGATGTCACTAATATTTATGGAAAGTAGAGGAATGAGTGAAACCATTAAATGACACTTGATATGACGTTTCAGGCTTGCCCACATTCTAAAATAGAACATACAACCACCTGAGAAGCACCTATCGGATATTTTTTTGGAATATCTTCCAGGTTTTCCCTGGTGCAGCTGTCATAGCATGCTACTGAAAACCGGCCTTTGCATCAGACGACCCCCGACACGTATCATTCTTGTTACCCGCTGCCCTTGTATTCGCAATACGGAATCGTGTTGCCTGGGCAAATAGATCAGGAATACGTGAAGGCAGCGCTATGCTGTGTTGTGTTAACACCTGTGTTACTATACAGCGTGCCGCCAAAACAGAGCTACGTTGCCTTTATTTTACCTACAAGGTAACTGTACCACGACCCTGGCCCTGTGGCATTAAATCTGATTTGAGAAGCGCAGTGATGAATGGCGATGAACGCTCTCGTACTGAGATCAATCGATTAGCGACCTTTTCCGAGATGTCATTTCCGATGAGCGCCAACTACCCGTTCACAAGTCGCCATCTCGTTGCCCAGAGGAATCGCGTGACCTGAGCGCGTAAATAGTCGTACTGCGCCCTTTGTTTCCGGTCCCGCACCAGGGACGTACACACCCTCACTCCGACATGCGACTCTTTTGAATGCCAAAGATCAAGCCAAATTACTATTATAAGCGGCGTGGCAGTGGTTTAGTTTATCACTGCGTAGAGTATGCAGTGAAATACTTGGCAACAGTACGTTTGCATGGCCATTTCGCGTAGTAGCTGTCGTATGTCAGTTACTAATTCTTGTCATCTTAAGCGTATTGCAGTTTTAGAGTGTTTTAGACAAGACGCGTTTCGCTTTTATTTACAAAGTGTTATCACTGGTCATTAGTGTTTACTGCATTTTTTTTACAAGTTCTGAAGATGGCACGTTTCTCCTCGTCGTAACCGAAGGACGAAGTCGAAAAACTTCGTTGCAATTTGACCCTTCGTAGTTATTCGGCTTTTTTGAACACACTTTTACTGCATTTGCGTTCTTTTCACTTCTATTAAAGGTCACGAACGTTGTGCTCATAGAAACAGTAAAGTCATTTCACATAGTTTGCATACAGCACTGTCTTACAACACTTCAGAAAAGTAAAGCTAAGGGCAAAGAACGCAAATGCAGAAAAAAGAAGTGGGTTCGTAAAAGCAGAAAAATCGCGCAAGGTGAAATTTCTATAAGGTCTTTGTCGACACTAACTTGTCTAATAATAAGGAACAAACCTCCTAATTTTAGAACATATAAAAAAAGACAAACTCTCCTGACCAATGGTGATGGTTTGTAAATAAAAGCGAAACGTGTTGTAACCAAAATGCAGTAGGCACAAGACGAAGAAAAAGCAAATACTGGTTGGCTTTGTAACGAGGTCTAAAAACGTTTCAGGTCATTCGGAACGGACCGACTATTTTCATGTCTGTTATGAGAGAGTGGCAACATGCCAAGCGAATTCTACATCTGCATCGATACTCTGCAAATAACATATAAGTGCCTCGCAGAGGGTTCATCGATCCATCTTCACAATAATTCTCTATTATTCGAATCACGTACAGCGCGCGGAAGGAACGAACACCTGTATCTTTCCGTACGAGCTCTGATTAGCCTTGTTTTATCATGATGATCGTTTCTCCCTTTGTAGGTCGGCGTCAACAAACTTTTCGCATTCGGAGGAGAAAGTTGGTGATTGAAATTTCGTGAGAAGATTCCACCACAACGAAAACCGCCTTTGTTTTAATGTCGTCCACCTTAAATCCTATATCATTTCAGTGACACACACTCCCCTATTTCGCGATAATACAAAACGTGCTGCCCTTCTTTGAACTTTCCCGACGTACTCCGTCAGTCCTATTTGGTAAGGATCCCACATTGCGCAGCAGTATTCTGAAACTGGACGGACAAGCGTAGTGTAGGCAGTCTCTTTAGTAGATTTGTTACATTTTCTGTGTGTACCTTCCAATTTAAGCTGTTCGTAATTGTAATGACTAGGTATTTAGCTGAATTTACGGTCTTTAGATTCGACTGATTTATCGTGTAACCGAAGTTTAACGGATTGCTCTTAGCACTCATGTGGACGAGCTCACACTTTTGGTTATTTAGTATCAACTGCCAATTTTTGCATCATACAAATATCTTTTCTAAATCGTTTTGCAATTTGTTTTGATCTTCCGATGACTTTACTAGGCAATAAACGACAGCGACATCTGCAAACAACCTAAGACGGCTCAGATTGGCTCCCAAATCGTTTATATAGATAAGGAACAGCAAACGGCCCATAACACTACCTTGGGGAACGCCAGAAATCACTTCTGTTTTACTCGATGACTTTCCGTTAATTGCTACGACCTGTGACCTCTCTGACAGGATATCATAAATCCAATCACATAACTGAGACAATATTCCATAAGCACGCAATTTCACTACAAGCCGCTTGTGTGGTACAGTGTCAAAAGCCTTCTGGAAATCTAGACATACGGAATCAATTTGAAATCCCTTGCCAGTAGCACTCAACACTTCATGTGAATGTTTCACAGAACGATGTTTTCTTAATCCGTGCTAACCGTGTGTCAACAGACCGTTTTCTTCGAGGTACTGCACAATGTTCGAAACAGTATATGTTCCAAAATCCTGCTGCGTATCAGCTTTAATATGGGCCTGTAATTTAGTGGACTACTACTACCTTTCTTGAATATTGGTGTGACGTGTGCAACTTTTCATTCTTTGGGTACGGATCTTTCGTCGAGCAAACGGTTGTATATGATTGTGAAGCGTGGAGCTAATGCATCAGTATTCTATGAAAGGAGCCTAATTGATATACAGTCTGGACCAGAAGACCTGCTTTAATTAAGTGATTTAAGTTGCCTCACGACTCCGAGGATATTTACTTCTACGGTACTCGTGATTGCAGCTGTTCTTGATTCGAATTCTGGAATATTTACTTCGTCGTCTTTGATGAAGGAATTTCGAAAGGCTGTGTTTAGTAACTCTGCTTTGGCAGCACTGTCGTCGATAGTATTTCTACTGCTATCGCGCAGAGAAGGCATTGATTGTGTCTTGCCGCTAGCATACCTGACGTACGACCAGAACCTCTTTGGATTTTCTGTCCTTCAGGGGACGGCGGTTCAAATCCCCGCCCAGTCAGGCAGACTACGGTTTTCCGTGGTCTCCCTAAAAAGCGGCAGCAAATGCCGGAATGGTTTCTTCATATTTACAAGGCCGATTTCATTGCTAATTAGTGGGCAGTGTCTATCGACCCCGCTCTCGACGAGACATTAAGCACTAATCTTCCTTCCTACTTCCACAGGCACAATAACTCTTTCAATGAACCACAACAGGCTGCAATTACCTGTGCAAATGCAATCCCAGTCGGTGACGAGTTTTCTACCAACACCGAGAAAAACAAGTCATCTTACGTGTCCCATGCCCACTGCCGTCCTTCTTGGGTATTAATGCGATTCCAATATATTTCTATTTTTTATTTCCACTGTCAGCACAAATGCCCACATGTGCAACTCGTTGCCGTGGATTAGTACACGCCTTGCTATCCCGTAAACGAACATTCATGTCGCAGTGAAAATACTAGACTAGCAATTTTCTGTTGACTGCAGCTTCCTGGTATTCTTCTGGCTGGTCAGAGTATAGGAGCAGACGAGAGACTGGTTTGTTCCTTTTATCACACATTGTATGCTGGAGTGTATATCAGAACGATAGTACTACCCGGCATGAACGAAGAGCGCGTGGCATCGTATACGAGATATATACATTATACATGTCGCGCCACATGCACCACACAGTATTTTGCTGTAAAGGCAGTCATCCCTGTAAATATTCGTGTTGAAGTTAAATGAGGACGATTAACTGTTAAGACAAGAATTCAATGTAAGCTTTCGACGTACAGTTACACAAGGATGCGATATACATCTCAGTAAATTAGCTTACCACGCTTATTTTCATTCTCTGGTTTCGTATGGCATCATATTCTGAGGTAACTCATCACTGAGTAAAAGAGTGTTCATTGCACAAAAACGTTTAATCAGAATAATTGCTGGAGCTCATCCAAGAGCATCCTGCAGACACTTATTTAAAGAGCTAGAGAGCTTCACTGTAGCCTCACTATATATATATTCGCTTATGAAATTTGTTATTAATCCGAATGAATTCAAAAGTAATAGCAGTGTACATGGGTACAACACTAGGAGAAAGTATGGTCTTCATTACTCAAGGTTAAATCTAACTTTGGCTCAGAAGGTGGTAAATTATGCTGCCACAAAAGTCTTGCCACTTACCAAATAGCATCAAAAGTCTGACATAGTCAAAAATGGCTCTGAGCACTATGGGACTTAACATCTATCGTCATCAGTCCCCTAGAACCTAGAACTACTTAAACCTAAGTAACCTAAGGACATCACACAACACCCAGTCATCACGAGGCAGAGAAAATCCCTGACCCCGCCGGGAATCGAACCCGGGAACCCGGGCGCGGGAAGCGAGAACGCTACCGCACGACCACGAGATGCGGACTGACAGATAGTCATATAGCATTTAAAAGGAAATTAAAAGAATTTCTTAATGGCAACTCCTCCCACTCCTTAGATGAATTTTTGGATATAGTAACTGGGTAATTTCCCCCCCCCCCCCCCCAAAAAAAAAAAATTAAGCGTCATGTAATATTTTTTGTAATGTAATATCTTGAAGACACCTTTTATTAACCTGACACGTTCCACATCATTACGAAGTGTCGTGTTCATGATCTATGGAACAAGTGCTAATCTAATCTAGCATCAGGTAAGTCGACCGGGTAAGTAATGAATAGCTCGTCAATCCAATCGCGAGAAAATTAAATGTGCGGCACACACCCGACTAAACGAAGCGCCAGTTTAATACTGGGGAAGGAAGGGAAGGAGGGAGGGAGGGGGACGTAGGTGATTAAAATTTCTGGAGGAGGATCAAGGATAGGGTGGAGTAAGAGGGTACAGGTGGACCGACGACGACAAGATGGCGATTCTCTGACACTACTTGTACCAAAAAGCTTTATGGTTCTACTACTCTTAGGGGCATTTATCACATTCGCAAGTTGTAGAAAGATGAAGAAAAAAAAAAGAAGAAAAAAAAAAAGAGTCCAACATCGCCCTACACATGTGGAATATTGACAATGTTCTGGTTTTTCTACAAACTGCAGCTTCATCCCAGTCGGTACAAAGCGGGAGGAGGAACCTTGTGTGTTCCGCGTCCTTCTAGGATCGAGGCAGCCGTCTTCAGGTAAACAGCGACACACTGCTCTGGGGTGTCGCTAACGGGTTATTCCCGGTCATTATCCATAACACCGAAGCGCCCAGTGTAGACACTGCTACTCCGGGTGGACCACGCGGAGGCAGTCTTTAGTATCTATCTACCTCCTAACGGTCTGCGAAACTCTTGCAACCTCGCACAACCGCTGTACCACGGAACGCAGGGCCTCGCGAGGGAGGATCGTTATATCTCTGAAAGTATCAGACACCTACTTCAAAGACGAAGCATAATAATTATGCTGAGTTGCACCAACATGCGGTAAAGAGGAGCAGACCTATTCAACGGAAAAATCCGCTCTTAATTTTTGGAGAACCTATGGGAAAACTACAACAGCACTGCCCGACAGATTTCGACGCAGGTGGTCACAAGCAAAAGCTCATTGTCAAACATAAGGAGCCCTCACACATTCAATCGTGTTGTCAAACCATCAATATTTTGAGCGTATGAGGGCGCATGTTTATGTATTGTCAATACTAGAAATATCGACGAGTCATATTGATGGTCCTGAAAATGTCCTCAGTGTTCTCAATACTTACTAAACGTGTGAGGTCTAATATTCACTGTTTGACAATACTCTCCACTCAGGTGTTGACAGAGCTTTATGAACAAGCCACCTGGCGTTAATGAGCACTCTTATTGATGTTTTCAATTCGCCTTTGCGCATATCATACATCAGATTCAATTTTTCTTAGTATTTTAAAACAATTGTAATAAGTCTGTACAAAGGCAATCACTGTATATATCACTTTAGAATGGTCAACGGAGGATTCTCTGTAACACTGCTGGCTTTATGAATTTGAAAATATAGTGCACCTATAGGTTGTTGAATTGTATAGCTATTTGGCGAAAAAGTCTTCCACTTCTAAAAATACTTCACATATCTCCAATGACTAGTTAAGAGGTGCGCAAAATCGTAAAAAAATGTTTTAATTACGTGAAAATATTCTTGTCAGACAAATATAATTGCTTCGGACAGCTTTACTAATTGTGTTTGCTGATGTTACAGAAGTATACTGCAGCACTAAATGAACTGTGTCGCCAAAAGTCTGAAACTTACTCCTAATCTCTCGTTGGCAGCGAATGATCCCTCATTAACGTTCTTTCTTCTCTATTTTATTACGTATCGATATAACAATGTTTCCTACGATGCAGGGCAGATCTTTTAGGAAAGTCATTACGATTTCATTCAGGAAATTAACAAGTCGCTCTTTTTTAGCCATTTTGTGACCAATTTAGTCTTCGTTGTTTTTTTGTTGTCACAGCAAATATAATTGCGACACAATTTCTTCTGAATGTTCGACATGTTAACCTCGTAAAATAGCATCGCCAAGTGACAACGTAGACAGTAATATTGATGATGTGTAGACTGCTTCAATATACTGAAGGTCTGAAAAGAGCATTGTCAATGGATATGGAACGTGCGTAATTCCCTACAGAGCCTCGTCCTTCCGCCCGCTGACGTGGAATTATTCTCCGAGAAATCCAGCACATTTGTGTCCAGTGGAATTTATCGACCACGTCTGATTGATGTCCAGTCTCCATTATGGTCGAAATCCGTTTAACTTCGCCTTGCCCCAGAACCTCGTGACCATATTCTAACGCTCCAGCAGTGACGTCACGCCTCCTCGCTGCTTCTGCAGACGGCTCTGAAACTGCACACCACAACCCATCTCCATCCCGTCCTGAATTCAGAATTTGCATTGTCTCACTGAATAACTTAGGCCAATATCGGGATGTTTCTGTATGCCCATCCTCTTGATGGCCGTTCACTATTGTAAGAAAATGAAACTCTTACAGCCGTCCTTATGATTTAACTTACTGCGTACCTACCAGTTTCGGTACTTCAACGCGCAATCTTCAGGCCTTAGTTAATGCTGAACGGGTTATCACGGTCCATATATATACGCTGCATCAGTGGTCAACATAACTGATTCATGCAGACTATCTGTAACTGTGATGTGAGCACTCCAACCATCTACTGGCACTTGATGGTTGGAGCTTGAATAGAAATTATCTGGTTTTTCCCCGTTTTCGTCGTTTGGGTTTGGAGATGCCCATCATCCAGGATACTAGCGCCCATGTGTGTGTGTGTGTGTGTGTGTGTGTGTGTGAGAAGAAAAAAAATATTACTTTCATCAACTGTTATTTACAGAAGCACTAATGGTTACAGAATAAAATGATTTTCAAGAATATGAGAAATAGTAAGAGAAAAGTCGTTAAAACTTTAGGCTGGTTGACGGCAAAGAAGAAGGGACCAACAACTCTGATAAATGCCAAAACCTACACACACACACACACACACACACACACACACACACACACATACACATACACACACACACACTTTCAAGATTCTGTGTTAGTGAAAAGATGAAATACGAAATGCAGTATTGAAATAATACTAGTTAAAGCTTTATACAAATGTTAGTGGTTGGCTGACAGCCGACATAAGAAGGGAAACAACTAGCCACTCAGGTGCCGGTTAAAATCTACGCATCCAATAGTTCTTGGCTGGCAAGCTGGAATAAACGACTTGTTACCGCGTGGTTTCGAGCATGTGACACCCATGAACTGATTGTTTTTGCCGCATTCGTGAAATGTAAATGTCTTACTATGGCTGACTATACACAATAAAAACCTGGTGCTTTAGGTCCTACCAACAAACTTTGAGGGCGATAGGTTGGAAGATTTTTTTATTAAGTATTCTTTGTAGCCCATTATTTATGAGTTCTGTCCCTGGGACGTACGTACATTTGAGAAAAAAAACAACAATTGCACTAGAATTACATTTCGTTGGAGGTATTTTCGGATGAATTTATGTCTTCGAACAGTTTGCCCTAAGTCTCGTTACTTCTGTGCTGATCACGTCAAGAAACGCAGCTTTGATTCACGTAATCAGGTCAACGTAGAGCAGCGTCTGCCATTCTCTTGATATGAACCCAGACTAGTAAAGGAAGCAAAAAACAAAAAAGCCGTCGTCATTAAATGGAGGGAACGGCGGCCACACAACAGGTCCTGCCCGACATACCAAATGATCCCCCAAGTTGACAGTTGGCTGCGCTCGCGAACCCGCAGTGAAATCTGCTTAGCCTCCGCCGTGCTGCAACCGGAAGTTAGTGCGCAAAGTAAGTACTATATAGTCCACTAGAACCTCAAGTGTGGTAGGTATAATCACCACCCCGCCGCCGTGCGCTAGAGCACCCGTGGATTATTGCACTTAGTCTCGCAGCCTGCCGCAACACAGCCACCCTAGATGGAGGAATTCTATACCCAATAGCGCTCTAATTTTCCCGCAAATAAAACTCCAGCCGGTATAGGCATGTAGAAGGGGGTGGGGTGAGGGGACGGAGTGCACTTCTTCCTAACCAGGACATGTTTTTTCGACGTCGATGGACACTAACGCAAATGATGAGTCGGGTTCATCGTGCTAGCTGTCCATGTTTCGTTGCACTAATAACGGCACATGTAGCAGATGTGTTTTCATAAATTAACTAATACGATTATTTGTAGAAAATTAGCTGTAACTTCGAAGTAAAGCGTTTGCGGACGCGTAATTGTGTACCACACTTCCCACACCTCGTACCCAGTAGAGGCGTTACGTACTGGTTGACGGGAGAGTCTGAACGGTACGCAGTGTAGGGCAGCGAAATGCAGCGGGCAGCAGCGCGACAGAATGCTCCGGCTGCGGGTCGACTGCGGGCGTGCCTCGCGGTCGATCGGAGACACACAGCCCTCCGCCGAAGCAGGTTACTAAGGGGGCGCGAGCACCCCTACCCCGTATAAACGGCGGCAGGTCTGGATACTGCTGCGGCAACTAGGACCCGCCTTCTTTGGCGTCACTTCAACTATGTATGGAGAGCAGCAGACGTGTGGTTAGCGACAAACTTGCACCAGAACTGGGACCTATGAAGGAGACTTTTTCGGCTTCCATTCTCAAGCCTGAAGAGAGACAGTGGGCTGAAGAGAAAGCTCATGTTTTTTTCACCCGTATGTTTAGTTCTGTTTTGTTACCAGTTACTTTTAAATCGGGAGGAAGGTGAACTTCGAAGTTCCTGTCTTTTCGTTTTTCTTTTGCTGATTTGGTTTTGCTTTTCATTTCGGTTTCGGTTTGAGGGGGGCAAATTATAATCCCAGCTTTCACGTTACAGGTGAGGGGAATCCCCTGTAAAACCTTACCTGGGATCATTTCGTATACAGCAGATTTGATAGTTATTTCCTAGTAAGACACGGTTGATACTGTTGATACTGTTGTCTCTCCCTTTTTGCAGTTCTACTTCGTTGTATTTTCCTCTGTTTACTTCATCCATCGGTATTTTGTAGCTAGCAGGTAAAAAACTGAAATCTTGGAATGATTTTACCCTGAAGTATTACGTTGGTGCACAAGTTCGTAGCGTTTTTGTTTTGCTTATCGGTATTCCATTTGCTATGGGTTTATTTATCGATTGCCATGTTTTATTTCACTGTTGCTATTTAACATTGTTATTTTGTCATTTGGAGAGTGAGCGGAGCTGTGGACGCTCATATTCTTTGACAGCAGCGGAGGCAGCCAGAAACATTTGCCTCTTCAATGGCAATAACGCCATTGGACACAGCACGGCAAGAAAAAAGTTTTCTTGCTTTAAGGAGGATCGTTTTGACATTAGTGGCTCTCCACGTTCATCAAGACCTTCATCCAACCTGAAGATCGTTTTAACGTATCAATCCTCAGTGATACACCTCAGTTTACTCTGAAAACTGGCAGATGTGGTGAACTGTGATTATTCCACCATCGTGCGACATATGCGTGAATCGATTGAAAAACAGGTCGTAAGGCTACCACATGCTCTAAGCCAAAATCACAAAAACCAGCGGGGGCATCTCTGCTACCTCGTCACCAACTGGCTCGTAGACAATACCGATCGTTCCTATCTTGTATTGCTACTGGTGGCGAGAAAAGGAAAAGAATTTTTGAGCCCAAACGAAGTAGCAACCATCGTACAAAGATCTGCGTGCATCCATGAAAGAATGTTATGCAACTGGTGGAACAGCGCCGTTGTGGTGTACTACAATTGCTTCCACGAGGTGTAACCACCACTGCTAACATTTGTTGTCAACAACTGAGACGTCTTGCAGACGCAAACCGAGAACAACAGTCAGAAAAGATTGCGTGAAGTGATGCTGCTCCACAATGGCACCCGCCCGCATTGGCTGCTACTCCAAAAACACTGTACAGCAGATGGGACGGGAAGTCATTCCGCACCCACCTGATTCACCCTATCTTGCGTCTTTATATTTTCACCTTTTCCGTTTTATATCGAACAAACTCCCAGGAACTTCGTTTCTGGATCAAAATGCGCTCTGAACGTGGCTCGACAAGTTCTTCGCCTCAAAACAACTTCATTTTTATAGTCGCAGAATCGAGAACTTACCGCAGCGCTCGCAGACTTGTAAATAGTGAAGGAGAATATATTTTTGACGATTGAAGTCTCGGAGGGCATTCTTTGACCAGGTGTTCCACGATCTGCCCACGACCTCTACGGTCGCATGGTGGATCAGCTGCGATTCCCGTTTTTTTTACAGTGGACCCTCCATCTGGCACAGCCAGCACCCACATGCACTGAAGTAACAGAAGTCACGAGACAGCGGTAAGCACATATGCTGAGGGCGGCAGTATCGCGTACGCAAGGTATAAGCGGAGCTTTCATTTGTACTCAACTGACTCACATGAAAAGATTTCCGGTGCGATTATGGCCTCACGACGGGAATTAACAGACACTGAACGTGGAATAATAGTCTATGCTACTGGACACGTGGGACATTCCAATTCGGAAATAGGAAATTTGGTATTGCGAAATGCACAGTGTCAAGAGTGTGCTGAGAATACCAAATTTCAGGCATTACCTTTCACCACTTACAACGCTGTGGCTGACGGCCTCCACCAAACGACGCACAGCAGCGGCGTTTGCTTAGAGTTGTCAGTGCTGACAGACAAGCAACACTGCGTGAGATAACCACAGAAATCAATGTGGGATGTACGGCGACCGTATCCGATAGGGCAGAGCGGCGAAATTTGGCATTAATGAGCTACGGCAGCAGACGACCGGCGCGGGTGCCTTTGCTAACATCACGACATTGCCTGCTGCGTGTCTCCTGGGCTCGTGGCCGTATCGGTTGCACCCTACGTAACTGGAAAACCGTGGCCTCGGCAGAGCAATCCAAATTTCACATGGTAAGAACTGATGGTAGGTTTCGATTGCGGCGGAGACCCCACAAAACGATGAACCCAAGTTGTCGACAAGGTACTGTGCACGTTGGTGGTGGCTCCATTACAGTCTGGGGTGTGTGTACATGGAATGGACTAGGTCCTCTCATCGAGCTAAGCTCATCATTGGAAATGGCCGTGTTCGGCTACTTCGAGACCATTTGCAGCCACTCGTGGCTTTTATGTTCCCAAACAACGACGGAATTTTTATGGACGACAGCGCGCCATGTCACCAGGCCACAATCGTTCACAATTGGTTTGAAGAACATTCTGGAAAATTAGAGCGAATAGCATGGCCACCCGGGTCGGCCGACACGAACCCCACTGAACATTTATGGGACATAATAGAGAGGTCAGTTCGTGCACAAACTCCTGCACCGGCAACATTTTCGCAATTATGGACGGCTGTAGAGGCAGCATAGCTAAATATTTCTACCGGGGACTCCAACGACTTGTTGAGTGCATGCCACTCCGAGCTGCTGCACTAGCCCGGGCGAAAGGAGCTCCGACACGATATCAGCAGGTATCCCGTGACTTATCACCTCAGTGCATTCTTTTCAATTTGAAGACTTAATTTGAGGGGTTTCTGGAACCACAGTCACTCGATGTTGTACCTCAGATTTTATCATGGTGGAGTTCTGCACTTTAAGCCCTTAGTTGGAAGGGGGGCTCTCGTGGGATGCCGCCTGGGACTTCATGGTCCTTTGGAAGGTTTGAGTGTTGCAAGTTTTCCGATTCTGGCGCTCTTACTTTCTGGCATCACAGGTCTCTTGCGGTCATGTGAGGCAACAGCACGATACGAATGAAAGTAGCGACACTTTTCGAAGGAAATCAATGTATAATCTTCGGATCCCTGTGTCCATAGCATTCATATCAAAGTATGAATGCAGTACTTCATGACGGTGGTCTGTGTGTGTCAGGCGACCAATCAATAGTCCTACCAATTTTCCTGGGCATCGGACAGGGGCGCACAGATAAAGACCCTGTGATTTAGTATGCAAAGTGACACCAGCAGCATATTCATTTGGCGACAAGCTGAAAGGCTTTATTAAGCTCCGCACACCCAAGAAGTCGAAGTCTTCGAACACGCCAATTCCGGGTTCTTGCTAGATGACCAGCCTTGGAAGTGTTCTTATAAGGTTCCCCACGGCAGCTTGTGCTCTACTCATAAATTACGGAAGTCTAAACTGAGCCGATATAGTTATGTACTTAATATTTCTCCCCACTAATTTAACACGGTACTACATCACTTCCATAAGCAGTGCCAGTCTCTCTCTTGTGCAACGTTTTTTTCCACTTCTGCTGCAGTTTGGAAAGTAAACCAACGGTTACTTACTTTACTATTCTGTTCACAATCATCTCACTTCGTACCGTTTTTTTAGCAGCCGGTATTGCACGAATCCGAAATTGCTGATTTCTGGTTTATCAACGGTCCACGTCTTACATTAGCGGGCTCCAAATGTTTTACGAACTTTTCTGGTGCTGCGTTTTCTTTACTTTTTACCTGTTGTTCTACAATACGACCTCTATGTTGCAATCTGTTCTTTCTGGGCTTACAACTGACTGAAAACGTAAAACACGTTTATGCTGCCTATATCTGAGCAATACTGTCCAACTCTTGTCGTTCGAGAGTTGCGATTCATCTATCTTCATTTACGTTTACAGCGTGGGAACTTTTTATGTCCGTTATGCATTACATCAGAAGTAGTGGAGTACAGGAAGATGAGAAAGTTCCAAAGTGACCAATAAGGAATAAATAATTACTTTGTCGAATCAATTGTGCAAACAACGTACCTGACAAACTCTGAAATCAAGCGACACACGCCCATGTCCACTGGAAGAGAAAGTGGTTTTGCGACGGGGAACGGGTGGGACGAGGGGATTCGGAACTATTCCGGAATTTATCAGCCTCTCACATGTTCGCTCGACAGTTTGTCGGCAAATTGGGAGCACTGCCAGCATTATATACCAGGCGCAACGTATACAGACTATCTTCGTTAAGACTGGGCCGTAGCTTCGCCGTCAGTCTGTTCGCACCCAACGCCTTGCGCTAGCTCCTCACGCAACTGCGCATGCGCTAATTCCTTCGCGTCTTAGCTTGCTGCAGCGAACAAGTGGTTGGTTTAGTGGTAGAAGACGTCTCTCTGAGGATGCAGCAAATGTCGGAATCTCTACTAAAACACTAAATATAGTATGCAAACGGAGAGCTGTAGTTTGCTTTGTAAGAATTAGCATGGGATATTTAAAAAATTACCCTTTCCATTCTGCCATGGACTCTGAACTGCCGTAGCCTTCCTGGCGCACTTTCTTTGTGGTACACTTGCCACTGAATATGAAGTGCTTCAGGAGTGCATGGCAACATGCAGAATATTGTCGAACACACAGGTATCTTGAAGACAACGCAAAACTCTGCGAACGTTGCTTCAGAAAATGTGCCATAGGAAATATTAATTAAATCATTAATATAGGCATTTAAATGATTTGCTGTACACACACACACACACACACACACACACACACACACACACACACACACACACACACACCACTGCGTATGACGATGGAGCTTGGCAAAGAGTTGGTTGCGCTTAAGGAAGGAGGACTAGGGTTCAACGTCCCGTCGACAGCCAGGTGATTACAGATGGAGCACAGGGCAGAATGCTTCAAGGATGGGGAAGTAAGTCGACCGTGCCTTTCAAAGGAACCATCCCGCCATCCACCTGAAGCAATTTAGGAAAATTAAAGAAAACCTATATCTGGATTTCCGGACGCTGACTTGAAATGTCGTCCTCCCGAATGCGAGATAAGTGGCTAACCACTGCGCCACCTCGATTGCTGGTGGTGCTTACACCGTGTTACAGGATTCCAAGCGTCTGGGCTAACTTTTAACCTAGATCTCCTAAAGGATCCCTTCACGATCAATATCAATTATTTACAATCTATATGTTACTGCAGTAGTCTTTTCAGGAGCGTTGGAATGCCGCTATAAAGTATACCATGCCATTTAAAACACTGAGATGATCATAGGTGCTTGAGTATCACGGTTAACAGAAGAGTTAACTGAGCAAGCAACGAAATTACGCGGCCTCTGCGTACTATTTGCGGAAAACGTCGTTTTGGTATATTGTACGTTCCAAGAAATAAAACGCGTGTGTTATCAACCACGCGAGTTTAGGGAAACGCCCTAAACCATCCAGCGTGGCACAACCTACCACCCAGCAGGCTGGGCTCCAAGAACTTTTAACACGGTCGTACGCATTTGGTTCGGATCCTCTGAGGAGAAGCACTTCTGGGCAAGGACAGTGAGATAGGTGCAGTCGACTAGGGATGGCAGCGGCTGAATCGTGTGGTTTTCCTCTACGGATATTCAGCCGTTACCCAAGATATGTCAGACTTGCATTATTGGTCCACCGCGATTTGGTAAGGAACTATCGTTCTCGTTTTTCCACCCCGTATGTGAGTCGGGACAAGAAAAGCCCGCTAAGCTGCGCAATATCAACGCACGTATAGACTGGCTGTCTTCATTTCCGCACTGGCTCGCACGCAGTCCACCGGCCGGGCCTCAGTCACCGTGGGCCACGCCCCGCCATGGCGAGGCCCCGCGTACCGCGGGCTGCTTTGCTCGCTCACACACCCACCAGCAGCAGAGGGGAAAGCGCAGAGCAGGCTGCGTGACCGAGCGCAGTCTCTGGCCCCGTTCCTCGAGACTCGCTGAATCATCTGCCGCCAACACGTCGCTCTTATTGTGTCCCATGCCTCTCAGCGGTGTATAACAAGCCGAGTCCGTAGGTTAAATGTGTCACGGGATAACTCCCGTGGTTCTAGAGGGAGCCGCAGGGGACAAAGAATGTAAGGGTAGGCATAGTTATACAGGGCTCTCTAAAATTCCCGTAACAAAGTTCTAGAACTTGTAGAGGGGGGCAGACAATACGATATTTGGAATAGTAAAACATGTCCGAAAACGTAGAGTTTCCGTGCTATAGCCGCTCGAAAACATGTTTGCTACGTAGGTAAAGGGTAATCGCGGTGAAGGTGGGGTGCGGGGTGGGGGCGGAGGTGTTACGTCTGCTTGGCTGATATCCTTTGACGTCTGTCCTACCCCTCTGATCTGGCACGAGCCTCGTTCACGTGTGCGAGCAAAATGCACGAGTTCACGTTTGCAGAATTCACTGACATGATCCTTCCGTACAGTGAAGCTCACGCTAATGGAAGAGCTCCTCCTAGCCTCTGTTATCCACAACGTCCGAGTCCATCGCATACCTCCTTCACAATAGAGAAGTGTTTCACACTAGCGAAGATGAACACGTGTTCATAGCGCCTCAGGTATGCATTTTAGCGCTTATTGTTCACTGCACACTTTTTCTTATCTACGTCCATACTACCACCCCTAAAAGTCGCCTACACCACACACACACACACACACACACACACACACACACACACACACACACACACATTTACAGGCCCCGGCGCCGATAACTCCGACACCTTGTAGCGTCGCTGGATGACGTTTGCGGACGTGGATTCCTACGTAAAACTTTATCAACTAAGTTCCCTCTACAGCCTCTAGGCGTGTGTAGCATGAACTGTCAGACACGCTGTAGATATTCTGCTGCTCTTAGTTTCACGACAAACTGATTATGCAGTCTGGACTCTTACATCACTGAACTTCACTGGGAAAGTACCTTATTTTACGAACCTGATTTCTCTTATGCAAGTATAGATCCACTTAAGAGAGAGTACACGGAATTATTTTACAACATTCATTTATCCATGTGTTCCTTACTGTATACAGTACTGGGCACCGACAGAAAGGACACTGACTAAAACACGGACTGCAGAAATGAAGTCCTTGACTACGAGAGGCTACTTGGGAACGGATCATATAAAAATCTGTGTGTTAAGAACAAAGCGGAAACAACTGTGTAATAATGTGCGTGCTCCTAAATAGGCGACATTCAAACCACGATTGGAGTAAATAGGGTTCCTTAAATGAGGGTTAAATTACAAACCAAACAAAGGTCGTCGACTACACTAGTTTTTCCAAACATTCTTGAAAGTTATCCAGTTTGGCAACATCCTCACCATATTTGTGCGTGACGTCTCATACGTGATATTTTAATACATAACTTTTTCTTAGATAAAATCCATGCTTACTGTTTCATCTTGCGCCAGCCATAATTTGTTTGTCCCAAGTGATGGCGGTCTCGAGTTACAGTGCAGCTCAGCGGACATTCGTGGAGCAGCAAAAAATGCATGCCGCGACTGTCAGCTAAGAGCGTTTATTGACATGATGTATCCTACTTGTCTATTCGCCTCACCCAAATTTGATTCAATCAAATAACTAGAAATTATCAGAACAAGCTGCAGGTTAAATGCTTGTCTAATACGCTCTGTAGCGAACATATTATAACCATACACCTTTAATTTCTCACGCAGATGTAGATATCTCCCTTTTATACAAGTTATTTTCTAGGGCAGAAGAAATCAGGGCATACACGCGTTTTCACATCGCACCAGATAGCTCAAATGGGAATCCCTGGAGCGAAGATTATCTTTTCGAGGAACACTATAACGACATTTGAAGCCGACCGCAGAAGGCTTTACTGCCGTCAACACACATTTTGCACAAGGGCCACGCTACTAAAACACGATCACAACAGCTGTGTTACTGTCAGCCTGCATAAAAAAGTGGTCTTGGTTCTACAGGCACACACATGAGTTGCTGATAGCGTCACGCTTTCTGGTGGAAATTCTGTCCGAAGTTTGTAGTTAATGATTACAGCTACTGGTGAGTCATATTCGTGCCAATCTCATCTCTCTAAACGAGCCACCTTTTTCGAACCTAACTGCTAAGGATCCCATACAGCAAAACTCCAACATGGCTTTAGTCAGTCACTCTGCATCTTGTAACTGTTCCTCAGCCCCTGCCTCCATCTTCCCTGCAGTTTTGTCCATGTGACCGTTCCGACTTAATTTGGAACTGAATGGAAGACAGCGAGCGCTATACCTGAGACCTTCTGCATCCCGTAGGTAAACAGGATGAGCTAAGTTAGTGCAACAGGACCTTGTTTTGATCAATTGGTGGAAATGCGAACATATTGTCATAGCTGCGTGAACCTGTGCAACATGAAGTAGTAGAAAAGACAGCAGGAGCAGTTACAGTGGTGTCTATTATTGGGAAAATTAGCAATACTCCACATTATACAGGACTGGGAGGATGATGAGAATTTTGCTACTCCATTGCAGTGCATCTTCGAATTACATACAGGTACTGCAGTCTGAAGATCTGTGTCTCTCAGAGTGCATTCATGCCTGTCATCCAAACATTCTCTCTACCATCTCTATCACTATCTCTACCCTTGTTAGTGTCTACCACCCAAAGGTGAAAAACTGAACTACACAAACTCTGCGAACATCACCCGGTACAAAAGTCAATAATATACTACCATGTCCTTGCCTTCCGATATATCGAGAAAAAAAAAATACTGTGAGCACGCTGGCATAGAGCATATGTGGCGATCCTGTTAAATATACAGCTATTGATCTATTAGAGCAGAAGGCCTACGATCAGTCGCTTCCAAAGACCAGTCTAAAGTTTCATCACCTGTACTGTAGGAGGACCCTATCCCACAGGCTATCAACCAGAAAAGAGGGCCCCAATGTTGTTGTTTGATACGTTTGTTTCCTTCTACTGTAACACATCGAAGCAGTTTATGACTACAGTTTCGAACAACGCCAGCATTTTGTTTTTCTCCATGTCTGGTCTGCCTCAGGTGCTGAACTGACATTAACACAACTCTCAGAAAACTGGGCATCGCAAGGAGTAAGCTATGCCGCTACTCCAACAACACGCAGTACGATTGAAGTAAACGACAGAGGCAGTGTTTCTTATTAACAAAACTGCAGAACACATCACAACACACGGAAAGTGGAAAAGTTTGCAGCATTGTGGAGCGTTTTCAAATAGCTGCTCAAAGGTGATTGACTATCTCTACATTTAAACTCATCTTTCACAGTGACGGGGTAGCAGATGTCTAGGTGTTGCACTTCCATTGATCCCTCATATTGCAGTCACATACATAGTCACTGTTTCGGTGCTGGCTATCCCCTCAAGGTGTTTCTCCCATCAAGATTATTAACAAGCCTAGCAGGGTTTACAAATGGCGTCGCAATGTGTTCACGTAAGGATCGCGGTTCGGCACTACAACAGATGATTGTGGGCACGTATGTGGACCAACTGGGGGAGGTCCCATTCTTCCAATGTTTTGGAGAGGCAAAGTGGTGTTACTCCTGATGTCACGGTGTGGGAAGCCATCAGGTATGACTTCAGGTCACGACTGGTACTGACTGAGGAGGCTCTGATGGCACAACACTGACACCTCCTGTCCTCACTCGTTACTCCTCAGCCGACAATATTGTGGTGCCATTTCCAACAGGTTAATGCTCGTTCACATATGGCTCATGTCTGTATGAACTGTGTGCACGACTTTGACGTACTCCGGTGGCCAGCAAGGGCCCCATACCTGTCCCCGATAGAACTTGAGTGGGACCAATTCAGACGTGAAATCCGTCCCAGTGTCAGTACGCATCGAGTGCAGGGCCAGTTCAACAGTTGGTGGCCAGCTTGCCTCAGGAGAGGCTACAGTGACTTTATGACACCCTTACCAACAGGATCAGTGCATACATCTAGGGCAGACAGCGCACAACGTCATACTGGTAAGTGGGCTCATACTGCTAAGTTCTTTATAAATTTGTCAACACTTTGCAATCACTGAAAACTGTCGCGAGTGTACTGGGAGAATCTAATAGTATAGCAAATGTGAGTCACCAGTAGCTCTGTTTCAACCACGAAAGTGACTGAAGTCAGTACGGTAAGCTTATTTCTATAATTATACTCGACAGTAGTGGTATATCACCATGCAAATTCAAACCTTACTTTGCCCAGACTGAATCAGTTTCCCAGGTTTCACTATATCTCCTCCACGGCGTTCAAGCATGAATACAGAAGGCCGGGCGGGGAACTGAACCGTCGTCCTCCCTGATGATAAGCCTATGTTTTTACCATGCGCGACCTCACCTCACTCTGTTACAATCCTAAAGATTGTTTGCCGGGCGATAAGGCAGCACCGAACGACGCTCCGACGCGGAAGGAAACGCACGCATCCTTCCGAGTGAATTAGATCGAAGGGAGCGTGGTGGATGAGTGTGACACTGAACTATTTCAGCATCAGCGGTGTTCATATCCTCCTCTGGCTGTACAGGTTAATATTTCCAGTGAGGCGAAGGTGGTGTGCTTCCTTCAACGAGGTAACAGCCGATTCCTGACACCATCCCTCCCCACGCCCCATTCTCGATACTTGTTCTAATGGACAATCTCCAATAACCGCTACCTCAAGGGGACCTCGCGTTTTCCTCAGTCGATCGACGATACTTATAATTCCTAATGTAGGAGGACATAACATTTAACAGAAAATGTCAGAACTGTTGATCGTGGAAAATTTAATTCCCAGTCGTGTAAGCCACTGGTCCGGCGTATCTGGGTACAGTTGAACACAAAGGCGATTCCCTGGCACACGCCCCAAGTGTGAAGCGCGTGCCGACCGGCTCGGGAACGTGGGTGTCAGCGAAAATCGCGATGCATCCGCCAGACCGACTCAAATAATGCGAGGGGCCCACCCCGCGCAGCGATCAATGCGCCACTGACTGAGCGGCCCCGCTTTGGCTGTGCCCGCCACTCGTAAACAGTCGTCAGCGACTGTACGCACGGTTATGGTGTGGCTGCCAAGCAAGTGGATTTCCCACCCACAAATCACTGTCTACTAGGACCCCCAAGTACACCTGTATCACAGTCTGGGTGTGATTTTTGCACTGTTCCCGAGTGTATTAGAAAGTTTATTAACGAGTAATTATCCTCAACAATAACAATTTATACTACAGATAACTTACGCAGTGACTATTTATTCCGCTAACAATGTTGATGCAGCAAGAAAGAGCAAGCGCTTCCTGAGCGTCGCTTACACACAACTCACTGACGGCGGCACTCGCAGCCATGTGGCCAACTTTGATTATTTTGAAACTTCCTGGCAGATTAAAACTGTGTGCCGGACCGAGACTCGAACTCAGGACCTTCTCTGCCACTTGAGTACTTGCCCGCGAAAGGCAAAGGACCCGAGTTCGAGTCTCGGTCCGGCACGCAGTTTTAATCTGCCACGAAGTTTCATATCAGTGCACACTCCGCTGCAGAGTGAAAATCTTATTCTTTGTTTATTTTCTTTTCCGGAAGCAAAGGGAGAGAACGAGGGAAATGAACCATTGCTGAATGAAAGCGTTCAGACAGCGCAGGCTCTCCAGTTTGTCACGGCTCGTGGATTCTAAGCAGAAAATTAGCTGCCGCTGTTGTGACAACAGGGAAATTTACACTTGGTCACGAGACGCACAAAGTTACATTACAGCCGAAGACTCCATTATGCTCATGCCATCTCATTTCCACTGTTGGAATAAATCGCTACAATGGCGTTTATGTAACGAGTCGCAAAAGAAAGAAAAAACTCCAAGCACTAAAAGTACGATACAAATCTGTATTACTAAAGGGGTAAAACTTATCTAGTCACAATTGAAGACTGTTTACCTATCTAACGGCTTTCAGGGGCAACACAAAAATTGATTTTCACTGTATCGCATAATTTTTTAACGAATCTAGAAACATTAAAACGCTCTATCACAATTACTTGTTAAGGGGTATAATCTTGAATTAGAGATTTAAAAACGTATATCGGATATTAAGTTGGAAAATGTATAACTTTTCAAGCAGTGTAAGTCACGACGTGCGAATTATCCAAGGTTATACACACCCAGTGTTTCACAAAAGGAGCACTTGCCGACTTCCAACATGTTTTATACACGGCAGCCCGTTTCTTGAAGGAAACAGGAGGGGGGGGGGGGGGGGAGACTGGTAAGCTATGAAACACTTGTTTGTTAGGCTCAATCTTTTCTAGAACATATTGTCATGGCATAACAAAGATCATTCGCAAAAAAGACTTAGGAGGTTCTCGATTAGTGTGTGATCGTTTCTTGACCTTAGTGACGAACGTCTTAAGAATGTCATTTCGTGCGACTATTTAGAAGCAATACGAAGCCGCCAGAGGTGAAATGGGGGCGCAGAAACAGGCGATTTTTATTTGTCGAAAGGGTTCTGGGAAAACGCAACGCACCTACAAAGAAAAGTTGCATGCTAGGCCTTAGAGCGACGTATTCTACAGTAGACCTATTCTTCCGTTTTTTTTCAGTCCGTATCAAGTAGGCATCGGCAAATAAATGGAACGAATTCAAAGACGCACTGCTCGGATCGTAACAGACCCGTATAGGCCATATGAAACTGTAGCAGAAGTAGTACAGGAAGTTAAATGGCAGTCTTTAAAAGAAGGGCGACTCTGTGCTGGGAAAAACTCTACTGGGATAAATTTAAAGTACCTGTATTCGAAGAAGATACTGCAGATCTTTATTGTGCCCCCACTGAACAAGTAGAGAAGGGGTCATGAGAATAAGACAAGAGATTAGGACGCGTAAGGTAGTCACTAACATGAAGGTTGATTCTAACACCACAGCACTTTCACTAGCCGTGGTCCTACTGGAGAAATGATACGCCCGCTGCCTTACTCCCACCTTTAAACTAACCCAACCAGCTATTGGCGGACCTATACTTTAACATCGATTCCGAACTACAGCGCAACTTGCCACTTTTCTTTTACATTGACAAATCACTGCTAGAAGAAAGACATTTACCACTTTTTTTCAGTGCTTCTTTTCATCTAGTTACGTAGCGCTGTATGTCTATCATATGACCTGCCACTAAAAATAAACTATTTTTAATAAAAAATGAATTTCAATGTGTGTTAGCATTTCCATTCGTTGACATGTGTGTAATTTGAAACTTAAGTTACTTCTAGTGACTTTACAGTTAATAAACATCTTTGTAACGCGTTTTTTAATCGAGCCTCCTGCCACCCCTTCAGCCCTTTCTTGTGCTCGCCAGCATGTGCCTTTTCGGTGTGGTTTCAGAAGTCAAACAAATTTTTCCGTTTTCCAGCAAAATCAATACGATTCTGGTTCGATTACTGCGTGCGGAAATTTCAATAAAAATCTACTCACTTCTTCATAAAACTGTAATTGCCTCTTCAGCTAAATAAAAGTAACAAACAGTTGTTCATAAATAACTACTCTTTTCACTTGTGTTGGTTTCGAGGAGAAAATAAAGTAAGTACAAGACCGTGGTGCAAGCTCGCAAGCTGACTATCGGCCCGAGGACGGCACTTCTATGAGAATGCAGGCTTTCTTGGCGAATCTCTCTGATAAAATCTTCTCGGGTTGACAGACGAGTCAATGCGTCGTTCGCCGGCAACGTTTCAGCAAATGTCTAACTTGCCATCTTCAGGCGAAGTGTCGGGTTCACGTCTCCTCCGGGTCTTCACTAAGAGACGTGAACCCGACACTTCGCCTGAAGATGGCAAGTAAGAAACTTGCTGAAACGTTGCCGGAGTACGACGCATTGAGTCGGCTGTCAACCCGAGAAGATTTTAACAGCACTTCTACTCGCCGCGTCACTAGCAGGTTACCCCAGTGGACGTGCGCCGTCCTGGAGAGACTGGAACGAGGAAAAATCTCCGCCCTCATCCGGGGTTGAAGCCGGTACTCCAACGGCGCAGTCCAGTCCTCTACCCGCTAGACCACCAGGGCCAACACACACCACAAACGATGCAGTATACGTCAATGTCGTTATCGTTTAGAACAACACAACAACTTTGAAATCATCGAAACAACCTTGACATCTGACTGAGATATTAATTACGTACTTTTGTGAATGGAGATTACAGCCAAATCCTACAAAACCTAAATTACATGTTTCCATGTCAATAATAAATCAGCAAGCAAACAACTTTACGTTCGTCTCTAGGGAAATCGGCTTCGTTCTAACGAGCATCCAAAGTACCTTGGAGTCAGTTTGGACAGAGCGCTTACTTATGAACGAAATCTGGAAAATACTGCAGCCAAACTAAAGACGAGGAATAACATTCTCCAGAAGCTGTGCGCCTCTACTTGGGGCTCCTCGGCTGACACGGTACACACGTCGGCAATCAAGACTGGTCTACTCGGCCGCGGAGCACTGTGCTCCGTTCTGGATGAACAGAATTCAAAAATAAAAAAAAATAAATCTACGTGCAGCTGAATAGCACGATGCTAATTGTTAGCGGAACCATGAGATCAACCCCAACACATTGGCTGCCAATTCTGAGCCACATACCACCTGCGGACCTACGTCGAAAGAATGCTCTTCTCCGGGAATATAGGAAGATACTCGACAACGTCCAGTCCCCTATACACTACGACATGCCTGCCCTGGAAATAAACAGGCTTCGGTCTAGACATCCAACAATGATAACAGCGAAGGAATTGCAATGTATAAACTTTAATGCAATAAAGACCTGGAGGGAGCAATGGCGAGCGGTGTGCCCTGAGCATTGTCAAGCCCTCTCCTGCATCACTGAGAGACCGCCCTGGTATGAACTACCGCGTAAAATATGGCCATCCCTTAATAGAATACGCACAAATCATGGACGATGTGCAGATACTCTTTACAAATGGGCAACTGTTACTGCGGAACCGACTGACAGACCATCCGCCACACCGCCCAAGAGTGCGACAGAAGAGCATACAGCGGCGAGTTCAGTGCAGTCGTTTTCTGATGGCAACAGACGCCGCAAAAGACTATACATATATATAATCTTGATGTCCGTATTTAATTGTATTGTCCATTATCCGTATGTTTTATACTTCTTATATAGCACATTTTACTGTGTTTTTATGTATATCTTTGTTTAAACATTGGTAAGAAGCGTAAAATGATGTGCACTGTCATATGATAAGTAAATAAAATAGCAGCATAATTTATGCCCTGCATCAGTTTTATTACGATATTGAACTATTCCATGCGAGCGCAATATTTTTATAATATTCCCAAAATCTCCCTCAAGATCACCTTCATGGGATTCAAATCGATTATGAGATTTGTGTTCCTCAACAGAGCCCTCGACATTGAGGACAGCCACATTTAAAGTTTTAGTAAACTGTGGTATCTAAAAGAACTGGGGTCATTTCCTCTTGTGATATGCAACTACCATTGATTTTTCTCTGTTTACCGCAATGACTCGGGATTGATTCCATGAATGTTGTCATTTCCAGTATCAATCAACAATGGAAGTTATCTGTTGGTTGTAGATGCCCCATTTTCCTCTTCGGCCTCCATTTCAGTGGCTCAGTTCAGTTCACTATACTTACGGTTTTATCCTCATTTCTTCCTTCATATTTCCTTCTTGCAGAGCGCCCGCTAGTTGCCGGGCCTTCTACAATATTAGTTCTTTAACTTAGGCTGAGGTAAGGTTTTCTTCCTTTTTTTATTCTCACTGGTGTTAGGAATTCTCAGGGTGTATCTTTTTGTTCTGATATTCCGTGAGTTTGTTCTTGTCCTTCAGTTTGATTTGACGTGATTTGTGTGTCATTTTGGGAGCTCCCTTTAGCTGCTGGATGAGCTATCCGTTTCTTATTCTTACGGGTACTGCAACACGATCTTGTTACGTACTGCTGCCTGTGTCTAAGTAATTCGTGTCATCCGGTACGGATTTCCGTAGGAGAGTAGTGCACAGTTTTCAATGTTTTCAGCAGGTCCCATTTTCCTCTGATTGGACTCTGTACGTTCAGAAGTCACGTGCAATTCTGAGTTTTCAGTCACTGAGGCATCCTCGCTTCCCGTTTCCGGGATACTGTTTGTCGCCAGAGGCGCACACGTCAGCGGCGTGTTGACATCGCCGTCTGCGCCCCTGCCTGACCAGTAGCTTCACAAACAGAAATTTCTCGCGTCCATGTTCACTTAAAACATGACTTATGGAATTATGTGAGATTTCAAACGGGGCTCTAATACTGTTACGGTGGGCAATCCCAGCGAGCATGTGTTATCTGAACGCCACGCATACTTCCATCAAGCAAGTGTAATTTTCGTAGTGCCTTCTGTCTCTTCAGTTACATGACTAACAATTCTGGAATCGTTAAGGTACACATAAACAAGAGTAGCGACTGCGGAAAAAGCACACCAATAACACCGTGGAAGGAAATACTTCCATTCTCAATTACAGAATTGTTAAACTCAAATGCACTAGGCGTAACACAGTCACGATCGAAACTAAACTTAGAAGTATATCTTCTTGACGTTAACACCATCTTCAAACAATATACATCAACAAAAACAACTGCACAATAGCCAAATACTGAACGAAGAATAAAGCAAACTTCGTCTTTCTTTCTTCAGTACATTGCTCAGCGTCAACACGCCCGCTCGTGACTATGTCCCATCCACGGACATGTAGATTCACTTTTCCCTTGCGCAGTACGCGAATGGAAAATGAAAAAAAAATCGATAATCTTGAGAAGGGCATTTCGAGCATCTGTTGTAAGTGTGTGTTGTTGAACTCCAACCACCTAAATTGCAAGCTTTCATTAGTAACTCATATACGAAGGATTTTTGGACATACGTCTATATGAACTTTATTTCTTGTTTTGGGATTAGGAACCAGTCACCAAAGTTTGTAAAAGTATTTTTGAAACGCCCTGATAATGGCCGTCTCTTACGCTGTGACAAGTGTCAAACTAACTCCAGGGATGTTTACTACAGACGAGTTTTTGCATCCTGCTGGGAGGCTGCAATAGCAGAGCCCCTGCGTAGTCTCACAAGAAATGACAACTAAAGAGCCGAATAAGGCCCTTCTTGGCAATAGGGTGCGACATTATGAAACACGACATACAACTTTGCAGCTGCAAACTGGTAAAAAAGTCTGTTTTGTAGCTGTTTTCAGGCTTTCAAAATGACGAGGCCTAACATCAAAAAGGGTCTCATTCAAATCAACATTGTCCATGGAAGTTTAAGTTCTTACGGCACGTAGAAATGTTGGGAACAGTTTAAGACAGACAACCGCCGCTAGTGTATATCTACATCAATACTACGCAATCCACTTGACGGCGTGTGGCGGAGTTTACTTTGTAAATTAATAATGCTTCGAATAAACATAAAATATAAATATACATTATTCGCGAAAAAGGGATAATTTTATCTGAATTCGTTATTCGAAAAATTTTGCCCACCTCTGGTGGTGGGATATGTGCGCCACACACGTGCTACCCGTGTGCAAATGAGTGCGAACGCGTGTTATCTGTGTGGCCGCAGACAAATGAGTTAACGCATCGGTCATTTTCGCCAAATCCCGCCAACGTAATTTTATTTAGATATTTTGGCTTAAATAAGCTTATGCGGCAAACAGGAAGCATTTTCGGAACCGTTTGCGGCATGTTAATGTAGAAATCCCTCGGCTCTTGCAGTTCTTCGGCTCAGGTACTATTCGCTGGAAGAGTAACGCGCCCACTTCTGCAAGCGCGGCGGCAACGTAATTAGTAAAGCTTTACAGCGCTTTCACTGGACGTGTTGACAAACCCGCCACTGACAACGAGGCCGCCCTCTGTCGGCAAGAACGCGCTGTCCGCGAACTCCGTTCAAAGACTCTCTCCCTCCCCCCTCCCCCCAAACCATACCCCCACCACACGGCACGCAGGCCGCCATTGATTGGCCCGGCCGGCCGGCGCGGGCCGTTCGCTGCTTTTAAACAAACGACGCGCGCTCGGCCGCAGAGCGCGAGTGGCCGCGCACGCGCCGATGCAACCGCCTGACGGCGGGGCGGGCGGGTGCAGCGCGCGAGAACGGCGGTTCCAGGCACTCGTAAACAAAGAGCGCGCGTGGAACTTGAACGGCTGCCAGGTGCCCGGCGCTCAGCTGAACGGCGAATGGCCCGTATGGCAGATCTTCTCAGCATCAGCTCCACGTAGCGTTTAGCGAGCGGTCGCAGGGCCCACCATGTCCCAATTAGCTTATGTCAACCATCGTGAAACTTTGCATGTTCCCGGCACAATGTTGCGATACAATATAGGCGAAAACTTTATGCGCCTGGGCATGGGAAAAGTCTTCCGTCTGGTTAAGAAAGGAGGTCGGAAAACAAGAAATATTTCGTTGCGCGCTGGAAGTTTCTGACCTTGACGATGCTCTGAACGTGTGTCCTTGAAGTATCAACAGAGAGAATTGCTCAGAACACAACAGGGGATCCTTAGCGGACGTAACTTCGGGAGCCTTCGAGCAAAACCTACCGAAGAGCAGGCACTGTATTATCGTGTCTACAGTTAACATACAACGAATTCGCTTTCTGTAGTTTTTCTCTAATACTGCTCAGGTGTGCATGTCACCTATCATCTCTAACAGAAACTGAGTAACTGGAAAGATGAGTTGCTTTCGTTTATTGCCTGAACATTAAGGTGCTGTGCCAACAGCGAATTTTCTATACAGGCCATTTCTGAAGAAATATGTCCTCCCTATTACACGTGCCCTGCTTCATTTCTAGGAAAAGCCAACGAATGTGTCGACAGCTGCGGGAACTTTCGTATACGGCTACGGCTAAGATGATTATTTTGTTAAGCTCGACGTGAAACAGTTTTAAATTTTTCGCGATAAAGGATGACAGCCAAAACAGTTACAGGATAAAATTTATTAAAACTCTTAATAATAAAAAAAATTTATCCTGCAACTGTTTTGGCTGTCATCCTTTATCGTGAAGAATTTCAACATTTGCTGTTGCAGCCATGTTTAAAATCTTGAAAGTTTTAAATTTTGTCACACCCTCAACAATTAAGGCAATTTCTTTTTCAGAAATTCTTCCAGTATGCGTATCAAAAGCAACAGTGTACGAGGAAGATGAATTACAGTTCTACTTACATCCATCATCTCGGCTGAACTATAGTCGTCCGCCTAGTTCTTACAAATGACAATCCGTAATTATTCGCTTCAACAGTGAGAGGAGATATATGCAGGTGTGCAACTGCACATAGTATGAAAACAAACACTCCACAGCAAATACTTTACAGAAGCATAAGGAGCGGCAATTTCGTAAGGTCAAGGGAATCGCACCAACAGAGGCAAACAAGAAACACACACACACACACACACACACACACACAGACACACACACACAGACAGACAGACAGACAGAGAGAGAGAGAGAGAGAGAGAGCCTTTCCGCCATACTCAGCGTTGCATAACTCGCTTAACCGGGCGTAAATCTTTTGACACGAGAGATACGCATATCTGACGTCCGCCTTGACGTATTCTGCATCCTTCAATGAAGTTAATCTTCCGTCCCACTCTCGCAGTGACATCTGCGGTACTAGTATGCAGACTTCGCTTCACCTGGGAACAGAGTCCTCTGGACATCCTATCACAAGGGGGACGGGAAATCTTGCGAATGTCTGGTACTACTTTCAGTCCTGACAGCTGCCCCCTGTAAACATTTCCAAGATTATTTTGGTTCTCCCGCTGTTAACGCGTTAACGGTACAACCTATTCGGCCAGTAAAATCACATTTAAAAGGCAGCGAGGCAGCTTAGACACTCAAGTCCGTTTTAGACGACCGACTTTCTGATCTAAATCGACGACTACTCCTGCGTGAGCGTCTCGTGCTTGCGTGTAAATCGGCCGCCGACAGCTTCGTGAGTGGGAGAGAGACGTCAATGATCAGCTGACTGTGACGAATGTGGTGGAGTCTCTTAGAACCAGACTTGGAACCTTCAGTACGCCGCAGACCGCGCATGCGCAGAAATGGGCCGCCGTCTGCTACCGTCGGAAGTTACCCTATTCTCGCGGAGATCACTCTTACTATAGTAATGGATTTTTTGTGTCGTCTTAATATTTATTTTGTTGTTTGCTTATTTTCGTGACACACTGGGAAGGTTGCAACAGGGCCAAGTATTTTCCAGCTAGTATTCTCCCACCAATGTGCTATTTACGTATTTCAATGGCTGGGCAAAGAAATGCCTACACTATAGTTATATAAGAACGTAAATAGATAAACACTTTTTAATGAAAGTTATTTAAACAGTGAAAAAAAGCACATCTATTTAACTAGAAAAGGAATTTTCGATGTTATTTGGCCCTTAGAAAGCAAGATACAAAGGATCAACTAAAGAAGTTCTGCTCACTGATATCTAAATATTGTCTGACGAGTTTGTAAGTACTTTATACACTTTCTCTAGGAAATAAATGTAGCCGTTTTCAAATGTTTGGACGATACTTTTTCTATTCCCTTAATTCTCAGGATCGTGAAGATTCTACCATACTGCCTCATTTAAGAATATACACAATGAATTCCGCTTTGGTCTTTAATAAGCTATTTTGTTTGTTCCCACATTCTGTTACTGTATTTAGATTTTTTCGTAAAGAGAATGGTGCCTCTTCACTCCACCGTTCAGACGCAGCAGATTGTCCCCACCACACGCAATTCTGGCGACGACGTGGAAATGGAGAAGACTGCTCTGACAGGCGAAACATGTACATAAATAAAACGCTAGGAGCGCTGCAGTAGACTATTGACATGAGCAGTCGACTAAGAACGAAAGTCACTCGTAAAAGGTAGTTAAGGATCTATGGAACATGAGATCATTACGAGACGAAGTTCAAGTTCATTTTGGATACTGAGAGTGGGGATGGGGGGGGGGGGGGGCGTAGGATGGATGCGGAGGGCAGGGAAGCGGAAAGGGGGAGGAGGAGCAGGAGGAGGGGGAGGAGAGAAGAAATTGTCCGCTCTCTCTCTCTCTCTCTCTCTCTCTCTCTCTCTCTCTCTCTCTCTCTCTCTCTGCCCCCCCCCCCCCCCCCCCCCGCAGGTACCAGCCCGACTTTTGCCTTAAATGATTTACGGGATCCATCGACGGCCTAAATTCGTATGGCCGGACGGGTTTTGAAGCCCGCTTTCCGAATGCAAATCTAGCGGCTTACCACTGAGTCGCGTCGCTCGGTGTGTACATTCATAATGTGTTCAAGTAGGCACAAAGGTCAACATCGGTTCAGTACTGTTGTTACTGATCGAAGAGTTGTGCGCAGCAAGTGGATCGCTTATTACTGGAAATGGGTTGACTGAAGGACGAAGCAAATAACCGCTGATAAATAATAGGGTACGTACCAAACATGGGGAAGTGCTCACACAGCATATGCACTGCGTATTCTTCAATACCGTTTTGATATGGAGACTTAGGAGTTTGTCGTGCCTAACGCAATTCGTACAGAGGTAATTTCACGCCAGTTAAGCCCGTGTCGTACTAAATACGAACGTTTGTAATATGTCATTACTGTACTCTTAAGTAAGCACGCAACGTCAGGATAAGAATTACGCCCTGTGATTTATTTACATTACGTACATGATCGTCGGCCATTTTGAAATGCACTGCTGGCTAAGGCTTCCTCCAGATTCATTCATGAACTACGGTTTTCATCTTTACGCCATCCATGTTGCTCCAGCATTTTTTGTTGATATCAATTGCCCGTCACTCTTTACAGCGTCATCTCTATAACGTGCGTGTTTTTTATGTGTGTGTAGGGGGAGGAGGGGTTAAAACTTTTACGCCGAATAGAGAGCGAAATAAAAATTGTTTTAAAGTCACACTCGCTAGAAAATGAACGATAAACATTACGCCTGAAAAGACATACGTCTGCCATTTTGACATGCACTGCAAAATGGCAGACGAGTATTTCTAAATGTCAGAGAAATGACTATTTTCAACAACCAAGACCACAGCCAGAACACACAAGATAAAAAAATTAATGAAAAAACAACTATTTCCGGAAGTTATATTTTCATGTGTTGAACTGGTTTCCCGCTTCATTTTCCGGTCTGCATCAGCTAATTGACGATTTTGGTCACCGTCCGGTGCCGGTAGCAATTATCTCGGTAAGTGTCTACCGTTAGGATTGTAAGCTGTCAAAGCTTTTGAAGTAAAACCGAGCACACCTAAAAATATAAAATTATTGTGCAATAAAAGGGAATCTTCTACAAATCAGGCTCAAAACCATCTTTTTCTGTCGATCACGACGGCATAGCGTCTTCAAATAACTAACAATTAAAGTATTTCTCAATTCTGCGATATACCAGTACGTAGTTCAGACTGTCAGCGGCATGGAAATGAAACTCCGCAATACGATATTGCATGTCTACGACCTAGGATACAGCGAATGTAAAGACCAACGTAACAATTTTTATAACAAGCCGCAAAATGCCACTGAAGAAGATAACTGCGTCCACGTAGCTGCAAATATGGAAGACAGGCCTAAATTATTGGCCGCAACCTGTGTGTTTTAGTACACAGTTCAGTATTTAATCTTACTCTTTCTTGATAATTCGAGACAAATAGGAACAAAATTCCTACACAGGTTTCAAATCAGTTTTGATAGTCTGTACACATTTGGCGTCGCTATAAAGCGACTCTGCACATCGGCGACAAAAACACAGCAGCTGAGACGTTTCGTCAAGAATGCGTATGCGAACTGTCTCCTCCTTGGGTCGGCGTCCAGTGCGATAACGTGCAGCACGGCGTTCAATACGTCAGGACTGCGTCATTGTTAACGACTTAGCAAAGATAACTTCGCACCGGGCAGGAGTTAACTCGAATAGCACTTACTCTCTGCTGCTGAGATTAATCTTTACTGTCGCTATGAGCTTCGGCTGCGGTGACACCTGTAGCAGCTGCTGCCATCTACAGCTCTGTCGAAGTTTCTGTATCTGCCTGCCTACTTCTGCGTAAACACGCGGTTTCCGCACATCAACTCACATGTGAGTCTCCAGAAAGTTAATCTGACAGGCTTCCATTTTGCTGATGTGAAAACGTCTTTAAATCGATATCGTGTATGTGACGGCAACCGCGTCTAAATATATGACATTTACTGTTAAGTACTAGGTTTATTCGAAAAGTTAGGACCGTTCGGTCATAATAAAATTTATTCATTTGAAAGAGATTTAATTGTTGGCGTTAGTGTCCAACGAATCTACTTCATATTACTACAAATCACTATTCCCTTATAAGCGATTTTAGTAATGTTCCACTAGTTTAAACCCTTTCTGCTCCGAAGTTCGAATTCAATCGGTGGTGAACAGTGGTTTGGTTCCTATGAAATAGACGCCGCCGATCCCTCTAGCTTTCCCCATCCAGAGCTTGTATAACGTCACTTACGACTTAGTCGTCTATGGGATGTTAAATCGTACACTACCCTCCCCCTTTTTTGAGTGCCGTTTAAGGGCAGACACGAGGAAGAGCGCCTTTACAGACTCTGATCTAGAAGCTTCGCCCACCTGAGTTACATCGCCACATTACCACAACTTTTCGTGTGGTTATGAAGTGGAGCGTGCTTATCATTAATTATGGAAATTCTGTTTCCGCCTATTATGCAAATAACTTTTTTCTTGCAAACGTCCAAACGTTTGTCGCCGCCTTTGTGCCATCTACAGTATTTTTATTCAGTTCTTGTAAGAAAGGAAATGTAGTCTAAGTACTGCTTATTCTATCGATGTTAGATCCAAAACCGATTATAAGGTTTACCTTATTTTCTACGTTGCTGGGTTCTGCAGCACGCACTTTACATTAGTGTATGCCGGTGGCAAGTCACCTGTAACAACGGCGTTACTGCGAGTTTTGTTGGCGATTTAAGAAATCAACTCATGGGTAAACGTAATATTGCTGTGCGAAAATATTTTGCCACCTCACTACTCGTCCGTAAAGTTCCGAGACTTACACTAAGTGATCGAAAGTATCCAGACACCCCCAAAACCATACGTTTTTCATATCAGGTGCATTGTACTGCCACCTATTACCAGGTACTCCATATCAGCGACCTCAGTAGTCATTAGACATCGTGAGAGCAGAATAGGGCGCTCCGCGGAACTCTCAGAGTCCGAACGTGGTCAGGTGATTGGGTGTCACTTGTGTCATACGTCCCACCAACCTGTCCCTTCCTATGGTAAAGGTCTTCTCACATATTAGTTTTGCTTCTTCATTTCATACTTCACCCGTCCACTTAATTTTTAACGTTCATCGATAGCAACACATTTCTAAAGCTTCCAAATTCCTCCTGATTTCCGATGGTCCACGTTTCACTTCCAAACAACGCTGTGGTTCTAACGCACACGTTAAGTATCCTCTTCCTCAGTTCTGTATCAGTAGAGCCTTTCTATTTAAGGAAACTTTCACCGCCTTTGCCAGTCTATTTCTGATATTTCCCTTGCTTCTTACACAGGGTGTGTCAGACCTTTTGGGTCAAACAAACAGGTGATACTGGGTTCATAACCGACTATATTGAGACAGGGAACCAATGGTTGGAAATGCATATTTACTGTACACCGCATACAACGTAGCTCATAGTAGTTGTTCAAAGCGATGACTGTCAGTCTCAGGGGATGTACTGCGACGTTGCATGCAGCTCTGTCGCACAGTCGCAAAGACCCAGGTGCCTGCTGTACACTTGAACAGGCAGCGGGTGATAAACAACATACACACCCTTCGATGTTGATGTTCGTGGGCACCCGAACAACACTTAGCCTCATCGTGTGCGTGTGTGTTTTTGTTGCCTGGGGAGATTTGGGGAATTCACGGAAATCCCCAATCCGGTTGACCAGACGCGGGTTTGAACCGTCATCCTTCCTCCCGAGTGCGAGTCCAATACACTAACCACTGCACCCCCTCACTCTGTCAGTATTAGCACGTACTGCTCTTAACAGCCTGTAGTGGCCACGCCGGAAATACCAGATTTCATTAGCGGTGGGTAGGGAGGCTGTCACTGAGTCACACAAACACTTGCGCCTGCGGACCGTTGTCCGAACTGCGTCCTGATACGGCAGATAAGTCGCCAGCCGCCAGGCCGATGCAGGAGGCTGATAACGCTGGCAGTGTGTTGTTGGTCTGTAGTCTGTCTTAACCAACGACGCAAGCACATCGTCGGCTTTCTTGTCTGTTGGATGGTTTTTAGGCTTTGTCTGTTCGTATGATTTTCCACTTTAGAGTTCTAGTAAGCATGCTGACGAAAGCAACCGCCTTATTATCTGCCAATATTTAAATATTGCCACGAACTATTTACAGAAGAATAGAGTAACCAGTAGAAGCCGACAGTGCGGAAGATCAGTTTTGGATCCCGGAGGCAAGTAGCAACGCGCGAGACAATACTGATCCTACGAGTTATTTTAGCAGATAGGTTAAAGTAATGCAAATCTACCTTTATAGCACTTACAGAATTAGAGAAAGTTTTTCACAGTGTTGACTGGAATAGTCTGACTTTGTGAAGAGAGGCGACTACCACCATCTTTGTTCCCTCAATGTTTAAAAAGTGTGATGATGCATGTGATGCAGTACGAGAGAGAACGCAGTCATGGTACAGACCATCAAAAATGTTCGTATTTACAGTGAAAAGTCTGTATTCTTTGTAAATACCTAATAATGTCAAAAAACAGAGAGCAAAGTGACATAAGGTGCAGAGGTTCTACTGACGTGTTAGCATTTACATAGCGGTACATATTTTTTAAAGGAAATAAATATAGATATATACATATGCTTCGACGACGCTTTTCCTATTGTTAAGAGTTCTCACCAGTTTGGCATTAAGAACAGTCGTTATGAACTTTGCTGCGACCAGAATGAATTCTGTAATTGCTAGTAGAGATCAAGCCGTGAAGACACCAAGTTCAAATAGATGTAGGTCGCAATAGTTAGGCCGAAATGAAGAGGCTAGTGTAGAGTAGCTTGCAACCTGCATCAAACCAGTCTTCGGACCGACGGCGACAACGACTGCCAGTTACTAAATTCTTATACTACATTCGGCCATTTTGCATCACCTAACTTCACTTCCATCGCTCGGTATTGCGATAAGCGAACTAGCGTTGTATCGGCGTTCCGCCTAGTGTGAACACCGTTCCGTTCGACGGGTGATTCTCCGTTCCCATCACGTACAGTGTGAAGCTTCCTTTAACCAGCCGGTTATAAGAGAACCGACAGTTTAACGTTCATTCCAAACCAACGCACAACTTGGCATTTCTCTCATTTACAAAGCACAGAGAGGAGAAAGAAGCAATACGACACAGAAAAAAATCCTGTGAGTCAGCGATGAATGAATCTCAAACGTCTGGATTGACTATGTGACACTTATCCACCGAGCCGCATTCAATATGATTTACGATTAAATAATCGATCAGAAAGCTTAATTTTGAGTGACGTCTAATTTTCTCGTAATTTATATATTACTGGGATTTCGTGGAACTGTATCATTGTGGAAGGAAGGAAGGGAGGGAGGGAGTGTTGTCAGGATTAAAGGGAGCGGTACTGACCGACACACCGAACGTCTCTGTATTTTTCCCCACCCTCATCAATGGTTAGCGTCATTTTCAAGTTAGAGCATTAACCTCCGCAACTACCACCTTTTAAAAGTATTGCAAACTAATCAGTTAAGTTCTATTTTCATTATTATTTGTTTTAATGAAATTTTCTATCAGACTATATATATTTTTCAAAGTTTCATTTGCACTTAACCCAAAAATTTAAGTTTCAGTAGTAGTAACAGGAGCAGTAGTAGCGGCCCAATGAATATCGCATTCAATATCTCCAGGTTGAGAGCTTTCCTTACACATCAGTATATCTCTAAAAGTATGTTGTGAGTAAAAGTCAACATCAGTGAGCGAAATTTGCTTTTTAAATTTTTTGTAATTGTCATAATACATAGTAAACTTTATTTAAAAGTGTGTTGATATTGCTGATAGAGCGCTAAGTGAGATTTTCAGGATCTGGACCCTGCGTGCACATCAGTATATCTTTCAAAATTTTACTGTTGATAAAATTCGACACTTAAAGAATTTTTTCAGTTTTTAAAGGTGGACATAAAGTACCGCTCACCCCACCCATTGGTAATGTATGTTACGGAAAATTGCTAGGATTAATTCCATTTTTCAGCACAGTTTCAACGCCAAACTGAACCAAAGAAGAGAGTTTGACAGTTAGGCGACCGAGCGACAGCTCCGATCCCGACTATTATTACACCCAACAAGAAATCCATAAACCATAATTTTGTGGCTTTTAAACGACTGCGATGTGGGCACCGCCTGACACGGTGAAAGCGTCTAATGTGGTTATCTTCCCAGGACAAACGTAAAATGACTGATTAATGACAAACCACGTCACGAATTAGTACTGCTGGCAAGAAAATGATCCCATCCAGAATCAATCTATCATCCTGAAGTGTGCACTCCTTTCAAAACTCCTGAGAGATTAAAACTGCGTGGAAAACCGGCGCTCCAGACGAAAACCTTGTCTTTCACGGGCATTGATCTTACCGACTGGGCTATCCATGAAGAGCGCCTCCTCAATTTTGACGTGTTCGAGAACCAGATCGGCAGTCAGTTTTAATCGATCAGAACGTATAATATGACACCACGTGGCAACTATCATCACAGGTTATATTCATGTAGTGGTAAAATGACCCCTCGTTATCTACCAACATTCTACCTTAAGTGTCATGTCCATAGCATCTACAAGCTCTGAACGAACACTTCTCGGGATACACAGTCATTGCTGAAACACCCTGTAAGGCCTCGGCAAACATCGCTTAAAAGTGACCCCACAACTTCATTACTTTCGCCTAGTCAGTAACACAATTAAGGCGATACAAAAAATTTCGAACCCTTCCGAGTACCTCAAGCCATCGAGGTGCCTGCCAAAGTTACCAGAATACACGCTGTTACGCGCGAATACAAGAAAAACGCGGACAGCGCGTCGACAGTGCAACTGCTGCGAAGCTTGGCATTCCACCCGAGCTGACTCACAGCTCTCCGATCCCGCCCGTTCCGACACAGGGTGAGGCGGACCGGGGAACTTGCCAATTACTCACGTCCATAGGCGGCAGTCAAAGCCGAAACGTTTTTCCCCATGAATTACAGAACACAGTTATACATACCGAATTTACTTGCATGTCACTGTTCAAATATGACAAATATCCCGCTGCACTCTGAAGCAAGCCTTTCAGACCTTCAGAAGTTCTTCACAATGTGTCATTGTTCGCTCCTCCCCACCACAGTCATACGCAGCTCTGTCACAATACCCTCACTTCAAGATGTCGCTCGCAACTCCCTTGTCCGGTTAGGATGCGCTGGAGTCTCGGACCTTCTTGGTTGAGCTCTGAAGTAGATTGGCCTGGAAGATCGGTGAAGCTGGCTTGCGCGACTTCACGCGTGTAGCTGGTGGATCTTTGAAAGCGCTATTCATACGATTCAGTCCTCTTAAATATTTCCAGCTTCGAAGCCTTTCTTCTACGGGCTGCATTAACGGAGGAATTTTAACAAGAGTGCAAAATAAACTTAGCATCTCCGTTATACTTTGGTGTGGGCTATACCGACTTGTTACGATACTAACTGCGTGTCTGAATGTTGTGACGCTTCTGTCCGCTCTAGTCGATAAGATGCTCAGAAAATTTAACAGAAGCTCACAAGACCTTTCCTTGTCATGACCTCAACAAATACACTGCACGGCCCCAGACTCTTGAGTTTATTTTCGTCTTACCAATCGTGATGTGACAAGTTACTTCCATTTCACATCGCTTCTTAATATCGTCCACACATGTTTAATTGTTGTGACAAGTTAATATGTATATAGTAATCGGATACTGCCAGTTCCTCTAATTTGTGTGAATTATCTCGCATTCCCGCGATCTGCGTTTAAATTTGTACAACATTTTAAAAAGAATCGTCTTATATTTAACACAGTTTATAAAAAGTGAATTTTTAACTCTTCCGTCTTTGAAAGATTTGATTTAAAACTTCATTTGCTGCCAATTTATAATTGCACGTAGCCATAATGAAACAATGTTGTTGAGGTTACCAAGTCATCTTGAACAAACTAAGCTGAAACCGAAGGTAGCCGATTCGAACTTTACAAGACGAATCGGTTTCTTGAGAGACTGGGGACAGGTTTAGTGTAGAATATTGCCTTGAAAAGGCGAAAAAATAAAGAATCTGCTCGCATTACTGGGAACTATTTGCATTGTGTGCGTGAGGGGCACAACTTTTCTCCTACACCGAACTTCGTCCTTGTGCTGTGACAAGTTTCATAAAAAATCAGTCATCACGGTGGCAGTTGAAGACTACTTTACTACAGACTGTTCTTGCGGTCCGCCTTAAAAAGGGGGGGGGGGGGGGGAGGAGGAACACCTGCACAACCTCTCACAGAACGACACACACATTTCGAACAATGAGAGGTATGAACGTGCATGTGCGTGCAACCAAATGCGACGTATTATACACAGATATACCAGCTGTTTAATGTGGTGTTCATCCACCTTCGGAACGCAACAGGGCAGCGCTTTAGCGCCGCATGGATTCGGCAAATCCTCGACAGGTTTCCGGAGTCACGTGGCAGCAGACGTCTACGCACAGGACACGCAATTCCCCTCAGATCAGGCCAAGATAACAACGTCAGGTCACTATCACGCTCCTGAAAATGCTGTCGTACGATTCTGGCCGTGTGACACGAACAGGTGTTCTGCTGAAAGATGTCATAGACGGAGGAGAGGACATCAAAGCGTGAAGGAATACAAGTGATCCCCAATAACGTTCACGTTGTCCGCAGCTGTCATGACTCTTTCGATTACTAACACAGGTCCCACGGGATCCCAGGTGACCGTCCACACATAGGTACAAGTTCAGCCCCCACCGACTTGGGTGCGTGGCGCGGTTCGTTTTTTCTAGCAGCCGCTCGCCTGGATGCCGTCTGATCAGGACACGACCAGCGACCTGGAGTATCAAGAAACGCGATTCACCCGGCCAGACCACACCTTTACACTGATCGACAATCCAATCTCGATTCTTAACTATGTGGAGTTGGGTCAACGTGTGGCAAAGTTGGGGCCGCCTGCTGTGGAGTCTCACAATCAACAATGTGCCTGCGCGAGCTCTGTACCTGTAGTCAGATCTAGTCGCAGATCGACGCCTATCCTCTTCCACACAGCGGGTAAGCCTCAGACCACGTTCTGTGATGAAGCCGGGCGTCCAACACTACGCCTAATCCTGATTTCACTGTCCATCAACCACTTGCCGAACGTGCCCACGACAGCAGAGCGCGAGCAGCCAATTATCTTTGCTTTTGGCGATACGATAGAGCCCAGGCGCCGCGTCATAACAATTTGCCTTTGATCAGTGTCAATGTCAGTGGATTTTCGGATTTGTAGCCCGTATAGCCACTAGAACGATTCCCCATTCGTCTCTTCCATACCGCGTAATGTGCAAGCAAACTCACCAGGCGGAATGTATCATGCGGTGGGCAGTTATCTTAGTGTTTTGGCTCATCGATGTTTTACGGAAAATTCCAAGAAGCGATATTAAACGTGAAAATTTAAAATCAACATAGGCGAATGGAATACTTAAATTTTCTGGAAAGGTTTTGCGGAAGTGTCAGTGCCTACTTACAGGAAATAGCAATTAAGATGCTTATGAGTCCAATTCGAGGAAAATTTTGAAGAATCAATATCAGAGGAAGACTGTGTGACAACGCTGATGACAGTGTCATATCATGTGCAGGGACTACGAGAGACATACTGATACTTCGCCCTCGCTAAATCATCATCATTTAAGACTGATTATGCCTTTCACAGCGTTCAGTCTGGAGCATAGCCCCCTTATAAAATTCCTCCATGATCCCCTATTCAGTGTTAACATTGGTGCCTCTTCTGATGTTAAACCCATTACTTCAAAATCATTCTTAACCGAATCCAGGTACCTTCTCCTTGGTCTGCCCCGACTCCTCCTACCCTCTACTGCTCAACCCATGAGTCTCTTTGGTAACCTTGCTTCTCCCATGCGTGTAACATGACCCCACCATCTAAGCCTGTTCGCCCTGACTGCTACATCTATAGAGTTCATTCCCAGGTTGTCTTTGATTTCCTCATTGTAGACATCCTCCTGCCATTGCTCCCATCTACTAGTACCTGCAATCATCCTAGCTACTTTCATATCCGTAACCTCAACCTTGTTGATAAGGTAACCTGAATCCACCCAGCTTTCGCTCCCATACAACAAAGTTGGTCGAAAGATTGAACGGTGCACAGGTAACTTAGTCTTGGTACTGACTTCCTTCTTGCAGAAGAGAGTAGATCGTAGCTGAGCGCTCACTGCATTGGCTTTGCTACTCCTCGCTTCCAATTCTTTCACTATGTTGCCGTCCTGTGAGAATATGCATCCCAAGTACTTGAAACCGTCCACCTGTTCTAACTTTGTTCCTCCTATTTGGCACTCAATCCGTTTATACTTCTTTCCGACTGACATTACTTTCGTTTTGGAGATGCTAATCCTCATACCATAGTTCTTACATTTCTGATCTAGCTCTGAAATATTACTTCGCAAACTTTCAATCGAATCTGCCATCACAACTAAGTCATCCGCATATGCAAGACTACTTATTTTGTGTTCACATATATCTCACCCATCCAGTCTATTGTTTTCAACATATGATCCATAAATAATATGAACAACAGTGGAGACAGGTTGCAGCCTTGTCTTACCCCTAAAACTACTCTGAACCATGAACTCAATTTACCGTCAACGCTAACTGCTGCCTGACTATCCATGTAAAGACTTAATTGCTTGCAAAAGTTTGCCTCCTATTCCATAATCTTATAGAACAGACAATAACTTCCTCCTAGGAACCCGGTCATATGCCTTTTCTAGATCTATAAAGCATAGATACAATTCCCTGTTCCACTCGTAACACTTCTCCATTATTTGCCGTAAGCTTAAGATCTGGTCCTGACAACCTCTAAGAAGCCTAAACCCACACTGATTTTCATCGAATTGGTCTTCAACTAATATTCGCACTTTCCTTTCAACAATACCTGAGAAGATTTTACCCACAACACTGATTAAAGAGATACCTCTGTAGTTGTTACAATCTTTTCTGTTTCCATGTTTAAAGATTGATACGATTACTGCTTTTGTCCAGTCTGATGGAACCTGTCCCGACTCCCAGGTCATTTCAATTATCCTGTGTAGACATTTAAGACCTGACATTCCACTGTATTTGATGACTTCCGACTTAATTTCATCCACCCCAGCTGCTTTATTGCACTGCGATCTATTGACCATTTTCTCCACTTCCTCAAATGTGATTCTATTTCCATCATCATTCCTATCCCGTTCTACCTCGAAATCTGAAACATTACTAATCGTATTTTCACCTACATTGAGCAACTCTTCAAAATATTCCCTCCATCTGCCCAAGGCATCCACAGAATTCACCAGCAGTTTTCCTGACCTGTCCGAAATACTTGTTTCCTTCTTACCTCCCTTTCGAAGATTGCTAATTACACTCCAGAGTGGTTTTCCAGCAGCTTGACCCATAATCTCCAACCTGTTTCCAAAGTCTTCCCACGATTTCTTCTTGGATGCTGCAATTATCTGTTTGGATTTGTTTCTTTCTTCAACATAACTTTCTCTGTCTACCTGAGTTCTAGTATGAAGTCATTGTTGATACGCCTTCTTTTTCCTTTTACAGGCTGCCTTGACTGTGTCATTCCACCAAGCTGTTTGCTTCATCCTATCTTTACACACTACTGTTCCAAGATATTCTTTAGCCACTTCTACTACTCTGTCCCTGTACCTTGTCAATTCCTTTTCCAATGACTGTAATTGACTACATTCAACTAACTAAACCTTTCTGAGATCGCTGTTATGTACTTGTGCCTGATTTCCTTATCCTGAAGTTTCTCCACTCTTATCCTCCTACATATGGACCTGACCTCCTGCACTTTCGGCCTCACAATCGCAATTTCACTCGCTAAATAGTAAAGGTAATAGATAGTAAAACGATAATGTTAGTACCGGTTCCCCAGCTATGCATTGTACAGTGACTAGCGGAGTATAAACAGGGCGTCCATAATTGAAGTTCCAGGTTCAAAACATTGTAGAAATAGAACCACTGCTCAGAATGACGTCAAATCTGTACAGGATATTATTGACGCAGATGGAAACGTAATGGAACAAGAAACCATTTAACCAAAATTTGACCAATAGGCGACGGTGTACGCATCAGAATACACACACTGCTGTTCCTCGGTTCGCGTCCGAGATGCCCAATATCACCCTATCGCGCTGCCGGTAAAGCTCTTTTACAAGAACGCTGACTGCGAGCCAGTAGCTATGCAGAACACGTAAGAATACGAAAAAAAGGCACTGGTCCGAAGTCCGGTAACAAAATTTTAAAAGACAGCTTCTTTTGAAGTGCAATGTCGCAAATGGAGGAAAGCAATGTCGCAGACTGAGGACGTCTGTCAAAGATGACCACGGCATTGCAGGAAGGGTCGAGCGGTGGTGTGGAAGCAAAAGCGCACGGGGACATGCCCGAATGTTGGACTTGCCTGTGAGCTATGTGCACAAAATCCTACGAAACGTTCTGCACTGCTGACCACACAAAATCGAACATGTTCAAGAGTTACTTCGTGCTAACGTGCCAGCAAGACAAACTTTCGCTTTGGAATTTCTTGCTCGTATGAAAGGAGAAAATGAATGGCCATGGGCCATTTTGTGGACAGACGATGCCCACTTCCATGTATACGGACATGCCAATACGCAGAAATGTAGAATATGGTAACGGAAAATCCGTACGCACATCAACCGGTAACACTTCAAAGATGACTGTTTATCGTAGGGCCGTATTTTTTCGAGGAGATGAGTCCTGTGGGACCATCACTGGTAAACGCTAACATCATTCCAACCCTTCAACAGCGTGGATGTGCGGGTAGGGTCATTTTTACGCAAGATGGCGCTCCTCCGCACACTGCAGCGGCTACTCAAGAGGCTACTGCAGACATTTTCGAAATGCCGCAATTATTAGCTGTCATTTCCCCACAGTTTGGTCGTCCAGGTCACCTTATCTTTTCTATGGGACTTTTCCCTGTGGGGTCATCTGAAATGTGTTATGTTCTGTGCTCCCATTATGAACGTAGCTGAATTGAAGGCACACATTGTGCGTGCATTCTGAACGTGACCCCCCGAGACTCTCCGATCAGTTGTGTCACATGCTGTTTCTAGATTTCAACTTCTGGCACAAAACGGTGGACAACATATTGAACATGTCTTGCGCCAGTCTGACGACAGTTAGAAACCTATGTCATTTTGCTTTTTATGCGGTTTTTGGCCCCAGAATAATTACAAACCGATTTTTCCCATCCGATGTCGGACCTCGCCGGGCTGGATTGTCCTACGTCTTACCTAACTAACAGTGTCACAACTACTGACTGCCGAACTTGTGCAGTCACGTACGGTGGAGAGTACGGATGGTGAAATTTGCAATTTAAACCATAGCCGTCGTATTGTTATACATCTGTCATCTGTAGCCGACCCCATTTAACAGCGCCACCTGTTGGTAAAATTTTCTTTAACTTTAGTCCCATGACGTCTCCCCTGAGTCGATAATACGCTGTCCAAATGTCACATTCTGAGCAGCGGTTCTCTTTCAACGGCGTTTTGAAACTGGAACTTTAATTATGAAAACGCTGTTCGCAGAGGAATAATCCTTGCAGCATTCTTCGCCCATGACTCAGACAAGTGGTCTGCATTACGTACGACAGAAAGACACACGAAGTTCGTGTGGCGAGCGCCGGAAATCTTAGCCTTTATCGATTCCGCGGCTGAGAACTGCTAGATAGTCGTGTGCCGCGAGCAAATGAAGAGCGCGCGCCTCCCTGGGCCCCCTACACACCACCCACGCCCTCCCTAGCCACTCCCCCCACCATCACCTCTCCCCTCCCACCCCCACACCCCAGACAACACTGCGGCCGACGTCCCTCAGGGCCGTGCTCGCAGAACGCTAGCACAAGATAACCTACTCCAGTGCAGCGGTTCCTAAACTCTCTGCTGTAGGATGCGAAAAAATGAAACAATGAATTATTTCCGCAAAAAATGCATTTCTTCTTCGTTGCAGTTTTTTCCGCTGTAACCGACTCCGCGTCTTCGTATCTCGGAATGCCACTTTTTACGATTTATTGCATCTTATGATTTGAGACAAGCAATTCTTGGTGGTATTGAGCAAAAATAACCATTGGCTTGAGCGCGATGAAATTTTTTTGGACACGGAGAATCTGAATCTCTCCACTCATTGGACTGTGATTTCAATTCCGGTTCAAAGTCTCTACTCCACGTTTCATCAATAGCGACAATTCAACATAGGAATTGTCGACCTTCACGGTCGAATCGTTTGAGCAACGTTGCAACGTCCAGGCGTTTCTGCTTCTCTTCAGCAGTCCAACAGTGTGGGACACATCGCAGATATTTCTCTCTTCTCCAAATCATTTATCATAATACGGAATACTGACGTTGGGGGAATTCCCGTGGCTTCAGAGTTTTTCTTACACGTCTCACTGCGATCTTTTAGAGCACCTGCCATAACTTTCACACTTTGTTCAGCTGCAGCCGTTTTGGCCTCCTGGGTCTAATTATCGTCTACGCTCATACGACCGTCACGAAAACGATAAACCCAACGCGAAACTGTGTTATGTTCCACTCTAAACTCACCACAAACTTCACTCCACGCACTGTCGATTTCTGTCGCGTGTAGTTTCAACTTTGACTTCTGGTCTACAACAATCACAGTACCCGAGATTCCTGCAGGGTCCGTTTCTACCTCTCGCAAATTTTATGTTAAGAGTACACAGGGAAAAAACAAATCACGTGCTTCTTTCTCAAACTCCTAACTACATCTGACAATTTTCATTGTTGCATCAAACAATCCACAATAATACCAACCTGTGCATTATATATGAAACTTCCCTCGTAGTATTAATCAACAGTCGCTTGTTCCTTCGTGTAAATTAATTACGTATCGAAAGACACGCACACGCTATTAAGCTACATGCAATAATAATAGCACTACTACTACTACTACTACTACTACTACTACTACTACTACCACCAACAATAACCACCACCACCACCACCACCACCGGAGACATAGTTTACGATAGGCATCTGCTCTCAATGTCACTTTCGGTAACCTACGTATAGGCAATAAGATAATTTTTTATCGTGTATGACTCCAGATTCTTACGTGAACCGTACGCCCCATCATACAAAGGCACAACAACTACTCGTTAATTCCCTTTGAGAACTTCCAGCAGTAATGACGCACCATCACTGCCTTTCTGCAACAATCAAAATATCTGAAAATTAAGCAGAAATGGTGTGAGGAGAACACCTATAGTTATCTGTTTCACTGCTGAGCGCGAGGAAAGGCATTCGCAACATAGCATCGTGCATGTATAAAAGCCCCTTCTCCAACCACGTGGACTTTATTGTGTGTCGGTCCCCTCCCATTACCATGACAAAGCGCACCCCAGGCACCTTAAACAGATGAGCCAATGATCCGCTCGCGGTAGTGGGACGCATGGAAGTCACCCAGTTTGTAACTGAGAGCCATGCTTCAGCTGCGAAAGGTCAGAATCTTTCGGTTCAAAGGGCTCTACGGCTCGCCTAACACGCGATTTCTACGATTCTGCAGGCATTCCCCGTGAATGTCAGACTATCGCCCTATAAAATACTTCCAACGTTCTCTTCCGTGACGTTTTTTTCTAAAACTAGCTGATGTTCTGTATCTGAGGGCTTCGCTGCCTAGCGAGAAGTGAATCCAACAGGTTCTGATGCTATAGGCCTAACTTCAATTCATCTGCAGTTGATTAAGTATAACCACGTCGGCAATGGAACCTGAATAAAAAAATCTTTTAAGACGTGATGTTTGTTGTTGTCGTCGTCGTCGTCGTCGTCGGGTTCGTTCTGAGCCTGGTTCGATGCAGTACTCCACGCTAGTATTATCCTAAAGAAATGTCCCACCTCTAAATTACTAGCGCTACGTAATCCATTTGAACTTTTTTAGTATATTCTGGCACTGATCTCCCTATACAATTTGTACTCCTTCGCACTTCCTTCCTTGATGTTGCACGCTGTTTTCTGTCAATCGATACCCTAATACTTCATTTAGTCAAATTGTTCCACGAGTCTGCTCCAACCCAACACAGTACCTTTTCTTCCGAAGCACCACGTTTCAAAAACTTCCATTCTGTTCTTATCTGAACTACTTATTGTTCACGTTTCACTTCCGTACAAGGCTATTTCTAGACTAGTACCTTCAGAAAAGCTTCCGTAACACAAATTTATATTCGACATAGACAAATTTCTCTTTTTCAGAAATGCGCTTCTCGCTATTGACAACCTGCATTTTATATCCTCTCTAGTTCAGTCACCATCAGCTATTTTTATGTCCAAATAGCCAAGCCTGTCGACTAATTTCCTCAACATCGCCTCACTTAAGTCGACTACACTACATTTTCTTGTTTTATTGATGCTCATGTCGTAACCTCCTTTCCTTTCAAGACACTACTACTGTCAACTACGTTTCCAAATCCTTTATCGTCTCAGAGAAATGCGTCACTGGCAAAGCTCAAAGTTTTTATTTCTTTTTCCTGAACTTTCTAGTTGGTTCCTTCACGACCTGGTCACTGTAAAGGCTGAACACCATTCGAAATAAGCTACAGCGCTGTCTCACTAGATTCTCAATTACTGCTTCACTTTCATGTCCTTCGACTCTTATAGGACCATTACTTTTGTCAGATACATATAAAAGACATATTATAGGAGGCTTTAAGCAGAGGATGCTGTTCTACACAGGTAAGTCGCAACGCTAGAAAATTATACCGAAATTCAGGAAGACCTGCGGAGTATCGACGCTTGGTGCAGAGAGACGTAGCTGACCCTCAACATAAACAAATGTAAAGTATTGCGTATACATATACAAAAATATCCACATTAGTATGACTTCAAGATCGCAGAAGAATCACAGGAAGCTGTTACTTCCATAAAATATTTAGAAGTATGCTTGCGGAGCAATTTAACGAGGAACGACCACAGAAAACTAGGCGCAGGAGAGGTAACTGCCAGAAGCATCCATTGGAAGAACCCTCGGGAAATTTATCTCAACACTGAGGGTGTCTTACAAAACCCTCCTTCGACCAGTACTTTAATACTGCTCGTCAGTATGGGATCTGTACCAGAGAGGATCGACAAAGGAAATAGAGAAGAGAGAAAGAACAGCGCGTTCCTTACACTGAAGAGGCAAAGAAACAGGCACACCAGCCTAATATCGTGCAGGGCCCTCGCGAGCACGCAGAAGTACCACAACACGACGTGACATGGACTCGACTAATGTCTGATGTAATGCTGGAGGAAACTGACACCGTGAATCCTGCAGGGCTGTCCATAACGAGGGGGTGGAGATCTCTTCTGAACAGCACGTTGCAAGGCATACCAGATACGCTCAATAATGTTCATGTTCGGGGTGTTTGGTGGCCAGCGGAAGTGTGTTCCTGGAGCCACTCTGTAGCCTTTCTGGACGTGTGGGTGTCTCATTGGCCTACTGGAATTGCCCGAGTCCGTCGGAATGCACAAGGGACATGAATGGACGCAGGAGATCAGACATGATGCTTACGTACGTGTCACCTGTCAAGAGTCGTATCTAGACATATCAGGGGTGCCATATCACTCTAACTGCACACGCCCCACGCCATTACAGAGCCTTCACCAGCTTGAACAGTCTCCTGCTGACATAAAGGGTCCATGGATTCATGAGGTTGTCGCCGTACACGTCCATCCGCTTGATACAATGTGAAACGAGACTCGTCCAACCAAGCAAAATGTTTTCAGTCATCAACAGTCCAAGGTCGGTGTTGATGGGCCCAGACGAGGCGTGTAAATCTTTGTGTTGTGCAGTTAGCAAGGGTACACAAGTGGACCTTCGGCTCCGAAGGCCCATATCGATGATGTTTCGCTGAATGGTTCGCAAGCTCACATTTCTTGATGCCTCAGCATTGAAATCTACAGCAATTTTTGGAAGGGTTGCACTTCTGTCATGATGCACGGTTCACTTCAGTCATCGTTGGTCCCGTTCTTGTAGATCTTTTTCCGGCCCCAGCGATGTCGCAGGATTTGATGTTTTATCGGATTCCTGAAATTCGCGGTACACTTGTGAAATGGTCATATGGGAAAAATCCCCACTTCATCGCTACCTCGGAGATCCTGCGTCCCATCGCTCGTGCACCGACTGTAACACCACGTTCGAACACACTAAAATCTTGATAACCTGCTATTGTAGCAGCAATAACCGATCTAAAAACTGCGCCAGACAGCTGTCTTGTATAGGCGATGCCGACCGCAGCGCAGTATTCTGCCTGGTCACGTATCTCTCTACTGATACAGATGCCTATCCCAGTTTCTTTGGCACTTCATTGTAGTAAGCACGAGAGCGTCACAGAGATGATCAACCAATTCTAGTGGCAGACTCTGAAAGATTGACGTTCTGCAGCACGGTGTTTATTATTATTATTATTATTATTATTATTATTATTAAAATTGTGACTGCGTACGTTCTTCGAATAGTCAATAAATATATTGCTTCCTCCTGTATATATCTCGCGAAAATACTATGACAAAGAAATTAGATTCGAACCCGCAAGGAGGCTTACCGGCAATCTTTCTTCCCGCGAACCATTCGCGACTGGAACAGGAAAGGAAGAAGTGACAGTGGAACACAAAATACTCTCCACCACACACCGCAAGGTGGCTTGCGGATCAGAAATGTAGAACCCCGAGGCTGGGTCTGTACAATTTGTACATAACCTTTCGGTCTCTGTATTTTATCCCAGCTACCTTCAGAATTTAAAGACTGGGGGATGATTATTTGCATTCGGGAGGAATGTTTGTAATATGCGAGGCAATACTGACCGTACGTTTTATCTTAGAATATAGACTGAAAAAGGCAAACCAGTACTTGTATAATTTGTAGATCTAGGGAGCGTTTGGAAATACTGACGGGAAACACGAAGTGAAATTCTAGAACATAATGCAGAAACGTATTTGTTTGTACAGGGCACTGGTGAAGGGCAGCAGAGGCAATGGTCCGAAGCAGCCGTGCGGCAGCCGCTAACCGCGCATTCAGCATTAAAACGCTGGGCCTTTAGCAATTGCAGTTGACGTGCTAGGAGAACTGTCTGCCGTTTCCACCATGCTATGTCAGTAAACGTAGCCGACGGCAATACGCCAAACACCATTCGTCCGATTAACTGACTGACTACCAAGACGTATTTATGAGGCTGAACGCTTCTTTCGAAGAACTGTCCGACGTGGTGTGCGTAGATTGCCAACTGTCTATCAAAGTGTTGGTGCTGATGGTACAAGGAAAGTTACCGAACGACATAAGATAGGGCGGGGAGAGGGGGGGGGGGGGGGGGGGCGAGCAGTAGTTGGAACATTACCCAGTTCTTATAGATTACGTGGTTATTGCAACAATCCGTAGCGGCAACACTTCCTCATAGTTAACCGCGTCATCTGAGAAAAAACTGAGTGCTGCCTTTCCCTTCGCGCGAAATCGGTGACTACGTAAAATGTCTGATACCGCGTTGCTACGTCAGTAGTGTTAAAATTTGACAAACTTGTTGGTCTTAGTCGAATGTTCTTACCGTTTCATATGAGGATGCAATGGAGAAGTACTGATTGTTTATACGCCATCTTATAAGTTTTCTTCTCGAAACAATCACCACCACCACCACATCTGTTCTCCTTATCATAACCATCATCATTCCATTCCTTCGTTTCTCTTCCCGTTTTTATCCACTTCATCTATGTGAAAGTGCAGTGGTCAGTATACTGGACTCATTCGAGAGGACGTCGGTTCAGATCTCCACCAGGTCTTCCAGATTTACGTTTTCCTTGGTTTCCCCAATAGATTAACACAAATACGCTTAAGGCGAATGCCGGGATTATTCCTTTGAAAAAGGACGCGGTCGATTTTCTGCCACAACTGATGACCTTTACGTCGTCGGGACAAACGGTAATCTTCCTTCCTGGTTGCTAGTAACAGCAGGATCACACATCCACTGCCGATCGCATGCCGACAGCAGTATGAATTTGGTCGAATGCTGCACCCGGAGTTATCAGCTGCTGCGACAATTTAATAGACCATCGCTGCACCGCCCGCCTACTGTCGAGAAACACGACAATGACACTTCACGCACTCTTCCGATCATCGAACGCGGTCTCTAAGACGTCTGGTCTCTCCTTAGCTTTCCCAAAGAAACCCGTGTGGCACATGACGCGATAGCGTTGTCATAGCCCGCATTACCGACACCAGTCGCAACAGGTGGGGGTATTTAAGGGGGAGTGGCCAATCTCCCCCCCCCCCCCCCCCACCTCCCCGTCCCCATGGAAATTAGAGCATACAGTTTTTAATCATTACAGAATTCTCATGCACTTCTAGCAGTGAAGGGATAACCATCAATTCTCTGGGGTATAATAAGTTATTTGTGTCACCTACAAAAATTTAGTTCTTGTGATAGGACACGTCTCTAATATTACCAACGTATTTAAATCTGAAATGGCACCATTATCGTCTTCCCCTGCTCCCTGGATAAATTCCTCCGGACATCCATGCCTCATCTGCCACCTAGGCACGATTGCTAGACGCTACTGCAGCTAACGGGTGGCTTTTACAAGATATTCAGTTGCTGCTGCAAACGATGTGTCCAAAGGTGAATGACCCTGTTATGTTTATGTGCAACTTACGGGTCGTATTATATGTGAATATAGCTTCATACAAGTGGGATCGTGCTTCAAAGTCTTTCGTTTTCCATTAAATTTTAGTACGCTCAACAGATAAATATTTCTTACCCCTTTAAAAGATATGCTAGTCCCGCTCGTAGCCCTGGAGATGGAGTAAATCTGATAAAAGGTTGTCCTGTAACGCTACATAGCAGACTTACGTCATGGTACCGAAGTGGTGGTGTACGTGCCACTCGGTTGTATGGAAAGACGGGTCGACGTGGCGACTTGACAGAAAGAAGCTACTGTATTTGGATGTGCTGACAACAAACCGTGAATGGAATTGCTCGGTCTTTTGGTTTCTCAAAGTGAACTGGCCAACATGTTTACAAGGGCTGTTCAAACAGTCAGTATCTGACATTTATTGTTGAAACCAATAATGAATAGGGCGCATTTTCTACGTTTGTGGGCATACGTAATCCGCATGCCTGATTTTTTCACGACTGCGGGAACAACTAGTCGTTGGATGGCCGTTGACAACTGAACACTTGTAGGCAGTATTTGTTGAATTTTGTGTTGTGTGCAAAATGACAGAAAGTGAAACAACGTCCCTGCATCACAGCTTAGCGATACTCAAGTTGAAACAATCCGTGTGATTCAACAAGGGTTCAGAGACGAAACAATGGGCAACACACACAAAAAGGAGCTGTACAACCGCTCCAAAGATGGCCGCTCATCCGTGAAGATTAAAGCACATTCAAGTAGACCCTCAACGTGCGCGAATGAGGCTTTTATTGATCATGTACGGACTGTGGTGATGCAGGATGGACGAAATTAGTATTGCATTCATTCATTCCATTTTAATGGAACATTTTTATATCAGGAAGATCCCAGCAAAATTTGTGTCAACGTTGCTAGCAACTGAGCAGAAGTAACTTGCTTCGGAGATCGCACAGGACATGTTGGATACTGCCAACGGTAATCCCAACTTTAACACTATGGTCACTGGTCATGAGTCCTGGGTTTACGGGTACGAACCAGAAACAAAGTTCTAGTCATCGTACTGGAGACGTCCATCATCCCAGAGAGGCACGTCATCAGCGATGTGGAAGTCATGCTGACCGTCTGTTTTGACTCCGATGGCGTGATCCATCACGAGTATGCCCTACCAAGTACAAGTGTCAATATGGAGTACTACCAAGAGGTTCTGCGTCGCCTCTGTGAAGCAGTGACTTGGGGGCACCTTCATCACAATAATGCACCCGCTCATCTTTCTCAATTCATTCAGAGTTTTTTGGCCAAACACAACACGGCTGTTGTTTGTCAGCCTCCATATTCCCCTGATTTAACGTCTACTCACTTCTGGCTTTCCCCCAAACTGAAAAAGAAGCTTAAAGGGGCCAGTTTTAACAAGGGGAAGACATCACGCAGAATTGTATGGAGCAGCTGCGCGGCATACCAAAAGATGCTTCTTTCCAGCGATGCTTCCGGCAGTGACAGCAGCATTGGGAAGGGTGTGTAGGGGCTTAGGAGACTACTACTTTCAGGAGTGCTAGTTCTGCATGGTTCGCAGATGAGCTTCTGTAAAGTTTGGAAGGTAGGAGACGAGATACTGGCAGAAGTAAAGCTGTGGGTACTGGACGTGAGTCGTGCTTCGGTAGCTCATTGGTAGAGCACTTGCCCGCGAAAGGCAAAGGTCCCGAGTTCGAGTCTCGGTCGGGCACACAGTTTTAATCTGCCAGGAAGTTTCATACTTTGAAGATGACTAGTGTCAATTTTACCTGAATAAATGAAGTCGGATACTTTCTTAACCGCTCTCGTACAAGGAATGGTGTACCACTTGTCATGTAACACGGCATAAAATCGGTGGTGGTAGAAAGATTTGAATCGAAAGGGGCTGGATACAACTGTCACGCCTCGTCAATGACAATCGGCTTCAGACCGGATGGAATTGCTGCAATCAGTGAATCCGGTTCCATCTCTATCAATTTTCTAGCCAGCAGTGCGAAGGGAACTGCACGCAGTGGTCATCTGGATTCACGTACGCCACAAAATGGTACCTAATACTTTAGGTTATCTGTGGGCGAAACACGGGTACGGGACTGTAGCGTGTAGCGTGTTTCGACGAGTCGCGAATTTTACCCCTTTTTCAAATAATGGTTCGAGGAACGAGCGCACCGACGGCCAGGGTGGCGTGCAGTTCAGCATGGAGGGTGGTTCCCGTCTTCCAAGACGACAGCAGCCGTGTTGGCTGCACACACGCAGTCCTGGGCTGGGGAACGCCCAGTGACCCTCGACTGGCCCGCTAAATCACAAGTTCTTAATCCCGTACGAAATGCCGGAAAGTAGAGTCAGTTTCCTCGCAATTTTGTACCGTTAGCTCTGTGGGATCTAATGATCAATGAAGAAACTTCGATACTCGTCACCACGGAACTGATGCCACTAGAGACCGTGTCACACCGAATTGCCGTGACTTCTCCTGATGCGCATCTCTTATTTTCCCAAGTGCTTAGGATTGTTCGTTCGAACAGTGATTGAACATAACGCAAACTGGTAAATCGTAACGACAGGTATCCTAATAGAGTGGAACATCCAGGTCTTTCGATATTAGACCTAGCGAGACGTGATCGTAACTGGATTCAGTCAAGCCATATGATACCTGGTAGCAACGGGCGAGGAATACGTAGCGAAATGGATCTCACAGCTGTTTCCATTTACTGGCATAAGTGCGACTTATGACAGCTCTTGCTTAAACGCAATTTCATTGGACACAGTGAAATACTGCTTGGGTGAGTGAGATACGAGAGTAGCGAAAAAAAACGCACAGCAAATACAGGGCTATTACAAATGATTGGAGCGATTTCATAAATTCACTGTAGCTCCATTCATTGACATATGGTCACGACACACTACAGATACGTAGAAAAACTCAAAGTTTTGTTCGGCTGAAGCCGCACTTCAGGTTTCTGCCGCCAGAGCGCTCGAGATCGCGGTGAGACAAAATGGCGACAGGAGCCGAGAAAGCGTATGTCGTGCTTGAAATGCACTCACATCAGTCAGTCATAACAGTGCAACGACACTTCAGGACGAAGTTCAACAAAGATCCACCAACTGCTGACTCCATTCGGCGATGGTATGGGCAGTTTAAAGCTTCTGGATGCCTCTGTAAGGGGAAATCAACGGGTCGGCCTGCAGTGAGCGAAGAAACGGTTGAACGCGTGCGGGCAAGTTTCACGCGTAGCCCGCGGAAGTCGACGAATAAAGCAAGCAGGGAGCTAAACGTACCACAGCCGACGGTTTGGAAAATCTTACGGAAAAGGCTAAAGCAGAAGCATTTCTTAAACAGGAGATTGGAAAACCGATGGATCGGTCGTGGTGGAGATCATGATCAACAATTCACGTCATGGCCTCCACGCTCTCCCGACTTAACCCCATGCGATTTCTTTCTGTGGGGATATGTGAAAGATTCAGTGTTTAAACCTCCTCTACCAAGAAACGTGCCAGAACTGCGAGCTCGCATCAACGATGCTTTCGAACTCATTGATGGGGACATGCTGCGCCGAGTGTGGGAGGAACTTGATTATCGGCTTGATGTCTGCCGAATCACTAAAGGGGCACATATCGAACATTTGTGAATGCCTAAAAAAACTTTTCGAGTTTTTGTATGTGTGTGCAAAGCATTGTGAAAATATCTCAAATAATAAAGTTACTGTGGAGCTGTGAAATCGCTTCAATCATTTGTAATAACCCTGTACAGTAAGGTGACAGTCGTCGGATACCTCTTAACATCGTGTCGGCCCTTCTTATAACCGGCCCAGTGCAGCAACTCGACGTGGTATGGAATTAAAAGAGTCGTTGGAAGTCCGTGCAGAAATACTTAGCCATGCTGCCACTATAACCGTCCGAAAGCGTTTCCGGTGCAGGATTTTGTGTATGAACTGAATTCTCGATTATGCCCCACAAACGTTTGACGCGATTCATGACGCGCGATATCCGTGGCCACATCATTCGCTCTAATCGTCCAGAGTGTCCTCCGAACCAGTCGTGAACAACTGAGGACTGGTGACATTGGGCATTGCCAGCCATAAAAAATTCATCATTGTTTTGGGAAATAAATGGCTGAAAAAGGTCTCCAACTAGCCGAACATCCAGGGGAACCAGTCCATTCCACGTAAACACAGCCCACACCATTATGGAGTCACCACGAGCCTGCAGAGAGGCTTGTTGACAACTTGGATCCATGGCTTCGTGGGTCTGCACCACACACTGACCCTACCATCAGCTATTGCCAACTGAAATCAGGACTCATCTGACCAGGCCACGATTTTCCTGTTGTGACGGATTCAACCGGTATCATCACAAGTCCAGAAAAGACGTTGCACGTGATGTTCGATTAGCAAAGGCACTCGCGTCGGTCGTCTGCTGCCAAATTTCGCTCCACTGTCCCAGTATACGTTCGCCGAATGCCCCGCATTCATTTATGCGGTTATTTCAAACTTGCCTGTTAGCACTTACAACTATACGCAAACGTCACTGTTCTCCGTCGTTAAGAGAAAGCCGTCTGCCACTGTGTTGTCCGTGGTGAGACATAATGCGTGAAATTTGGCATTCTCGGCACACTCTTGTCACTGTGGACCTAGGAATACTGAATTCCCTAACGATTTCCGAAACTGAATGTACCATTTCGCGTTCAAAGTCTGCCAATTTCCGTCGGGCGGCCATAATCACGCAGGGAACCTGGGAAGCTTTTTACATGGACCACCTGAGTACAAATGACAGCTCCACTATAATGTACTGCCCTGTTACACCTTGTGTACGCGATACTACCGCCATCTGTATACATGCATATCGCTGTACCATCACATTTGTCACCTCAGTGAGGCAGAACTAAGAATGATACCGAAAGCTCCCGGAAACCTACTTCGGAAACTGAAAAACATTCAGAGTAAAGTTTGAGTATTTTCCAGCTCGCTGGGTACAGGTCCTGTAGGCATCACGATGATTAAATTGGACCAATAATAAGATGCACGAGGGCATACACAGCAACCATTCCTCCCATGCTCCATTCAATAATAGACATAGGTGGTACAGAAGTCCCAAGGAAGAACATCGTACCGTGGTGTCGCAGCTCTCGCGCCCTATGAGATACCACTCAGTTTCTGTATGATGTTATTGCGCCATCTCAGTTTTGCTGTGGTGTCTTCTGTTTTTTCTAAGAAAAGTTTCTATCAACAGTTACTCCCAAATTTTTTGGAAGTCATGGTGGTGGAGGACTTTTTTGTCACTAAAGGTGACATTCAGCTTTGCATTTTTCCATTCCGTTAATATCAAAACAGCATACCAAAGCTGTACATGTCCCCTAGGTGGCGGCAAACTAGTATCAAAGCTTGCAGCAAGACCTATCTATTACAGATCTCCTGGCTTAATAATATGAATGCATAAATTGAATTAAAGAGATTTCACAATATCGATCCAGAATTTGCGATTTGTTATTGTTAAAACAATGACTGCTTCCAAATTGGCCGAGTCTACAGAATGCGTTCAACAAACAGTATTGAGAAAAAACGTAAACCTCATATCAGTGTTTTCGCTGAGCTAATTCTTACAATTTTCGTCAAGTCTCAACAACAACGACTGGAACTCATTCAGTTAATATTTTGCCAACCAATCACCTCCACAAGAAGACTACTTTTTTGCAGAATTTCGTCGTGGCCGTGCTTTCGTCAGTGACAAATTTCGTGCAGTTCTAACAAAATCGGTAGTTGTTCCAAAAAACATCGATGTAGTTTCAAAAATTACTGAAGAATAGTGTCACTTGGCTTACCGTGAGATATAGGCTTGCCTGCTTGAATAGCTGGCTGTGAAGAGGATCAGTTGCCGAGGGATTCTGCACAATATTGGCCAAAGCTCAAAAACTGGCTCTTGTCCAAGCAAATGCTGAAAACATTCGACTGAACTATTACAGAATTCGTTACTAGGTCGTAACGGCAGAGTAAACTTCTATGTACACGAAGGACCCGAATACCAAGGGGCAATCAATTGTTTGGGCGTTCCAAGCTGAACGTAAACCAACGTAAGTTATTCGTTCGCCAGGCACTTCTAAGAAAATTATAGCTTGACAATGTACACTATCTGATCAAAAGTAGCCACCCATGTGGCTGAAAATGGCGCCCCCCATCGGTAATGCTGGAATTCAACATGGTGTTGGCCCACCCTTAGCCTTCATGACAGTTTCCACTCTCGCAGGCATACATTCAATCAGGTGCTGGAGAGTTTCTTGGGAAATGACAGCCCATTCTTCACCGAGTGCTGCACTGAGGAGAGGTATAGATGTCGGTCGGTAAGGCTTGCCACGAATTCGGCGTTCCAAAACAGCCCAAAGGTCTTCTATAGGATTCAGGTCAGGACTCTGTGCAGGACAGTCCTTTACAGGGATGCTCTTGTCGTGTAACCACTCAGCCACAGGCCGTGCATTATGAACAGGTGCTCGATCGTGTTGAAAGATACAATCGCCATCCCCGAACTGCTCTTCAACAGTGGGAAGCAAGAAGGTGCTTAAAACATCACTGTAGACCTGTGCTGTGACAGTGCCACGCAAAACGACAAGGGGTGCAAGCGCCCTCCACGAAAAACATGACCACACCATAAAACCATCGCCTCCGGATTTCACTGTTAGCACTACACACGCTGGCAGATGAAGTTCACCGGGCATTCGCTACACTCACACCCTGCCATCAGATCGCCACATTGTGTACCGTGATTCGTCACTCCACAACGTTTTCCCACTGTTCAATCTTCCAATGTTTACGCTCCTTACATCAAGCGAGGCGTTGTTTGGCCTGTTACACATTACGACCCTCTTTAACAGTCGGCTGTCTGTCAGTCAACAGAGGAGGTCGGCCTGTATGCCTTTGTGCTGTACGTGTCTCTTCACGTTTGCACTTCACTATCACGTCGGAAACAATGGACCTTGGGATGTTCAGGAATGCGTAAATCTCGCGTACAGACGTATGACAAGTGACACCCAATCACCTGACCACGTTCGAAGTCCATTAGTTCTGCTCTCTCACGATGTCCAATGACTACTGAGGTCGCTGATACGGAGTACCTGGCAGTAGGTGGCAGCACAAAGCACCTAATATGAAAAACATATGTTTTGGGGAGTGTCCCGATACTTTTGATTACATAGTGTAGTTTTTCGGGGCGACATTCTTGAATAAATGTTTCACGCAACTCTTGTCGCGTCAGATTGGTATCCAGTGTATCTTTGGACGAGTTCCTCCGCTGCCTTCGTCAAGAGACTTCAGTAGGCCGTTCGGTACTCTTTTCGGTCGGCCGAATTGTAAGTACCGAATATCCTAACGAACTCCGCTGGCGATGGCAGAGGAAATCGTTGACAGTTTTTGAGACTGAATGCAAATCTGGCACGGCAAGATCTTCGTGAAGCACTTATTCGAAAAATCCTAGCTTCAGTCTGGACACGTCGCGGCCATTACTTTTGGAGGATCGAAGAACAATTAACGCTGAGTGACACACAACCCATCATTCTTAATCATAACAGAGCAGGCACCCGCTCAGCACGCAAAACAATTGCAATAACGACGCGGAACTGCTACTTTTTGTTCCCTGTGTGAAACAAACCACCCTTGGACAGCGAGTTTGATCATCTCAGTGCACTGTTGAATCGCTGGGAAACCGTACGTTTGATGTGCCAACGTCAGAACAGAAAAAAAAAAGTTTCCAGAACTGTTTCGAACCATGTTGTTGTTGTTGTGGTCTTCAGTCCTGAGACTGGTTTGATGCAGCTCTCCATGCTACTCTATCCTGTGCAAGCTTCTTCATCTCCCAGTACCTACTGCAACCTACATCCTTCTGAATCTGCTTAGTGTATTCATCTCTTGGTCTCTCTCTACGATTTTTACCCTCCACGGTGCCCTCCAATGCTAAACTTGTGATCCCTTGATCCCTCAAAACATGTCCTACCAACCGATCCCTTCTTCTAGTCAAGTTGTGCCACAAACTTCTCTTCTCCCCAATCCTATTCAATACCTCCTCGTTAGTTAACGTGAGTTTCGAACCATACAGGCCAATATATAATTACGGAAACACGGTTCTGGTTTGAGCAAACAAGTTATTCTTGTTTAATACCCAAAAATGTTTCGGCTAAGTTTCACCATCGTCAGTGAGCACTTTCTTACTATCACATACTGATGTTTATGTGGCTCTTTGACATTGAGCACAGTTTATATTTTGCTCCAGTGTGTCACTTTTTGTTTCCGTTTTTTCATGCCTCTAGAAGGCGTATGAAGTGTGCTTTCTTGCACACACTGTATGTCAAAGTTCACATACCCATAGAGGCATGAAAAAGCAGAAACAACAAATGACAAACTTGAGCAACATATCAGCTGTACCGAAAACATGTCAGATAGCCACATAAATACAAGTCTGTGATAGTAAGAAAATCAACACACTGACGATTGTGAAACTTAACCGAAACATGTTTGGCTGTTAAATAAGAATAATTCTTGTTCGCTCAGGACAAAACGGTATTTCCGTATGTATACAGGGTGGACTAGAACTCTGCCAACAAACTTTCAACAGTGCTACTACGGACCAAAATAAGAAAAAAGTCTATTAAACATAGGCTTTAAAGTGAGTACCTTAAGGTCTAGGAGCTGCTGTTCATCTCCACTACTGTAAAACATCTCTTCTGTTGAACTGTTCATAATACGCGCATTTTACGGCCCATGTTTACTGGACTTTTGTTTCCTTGTTTTTGTGCATATTACCATCTTTAAAAATTTGTAGGCGAAGTTCTGGTTTACACTGCATACTAGACAGCAAATACGGACAAAAACTGAGCTGCAACAACAAGGTGAATGAAGACGAATAATTTGAGAAGGTGGCAGGGGTAAAATACAGGGAGCGAAAGGCTATTTACAATTTGTACAAAAACCAGAAGGGCACGAAAGGGAAGCAGTGGTTGGGAGGGGAGTGAGACAGGGTTGTAGCCTATACCCGATGTTATTCCATCTGTATATTGAGCAAGCACTAAAGGAAAAAAAAAAAAAAAAAAAAAAAAAAAAAAAAAAAAAAAAAAAAAAAAAAATTGGGGTAAGAATTAAAATCCTCGGAGAAGAGATAAAAACTTTGAGGTTTGCTGATGACACTGTAGTTCTGTCAGACAGCGAAGGGTCTGGGAGAGCAGTTAAACGGAATGGACGGTGTCCTGAAAGGAGGATTAAGATGAACATCAACAAAAGCAAAACGAGGATAATGGAATGTAGTCTAAATAAATCAGGTGATGTTGAGGGAATTGAGACAGTAGTAGATTTTTGCTATTTGGGGAGCAAAATAACTGATGATGGTCTAAGTAGAGAGGATATAAAATGTAGACTGGCAATGGCAAGGAAAGAGTTTCTGAAGAAGAGAAATTTGTTAACATTGACTACAGATTTAAGTGTCAGGAAGCCCTTTCTGAAAGTATTTGTATGGAGTGTAGCCATGTATGGAAGTGAAACATGGACGATAAATAGTTTAGACAAGAATAGAATAAAAACTTTGGAAATGTAGTGCCACAGAAGAATGCTTAAGATTAGATGGGTAGATCACATAACTAATGAGGAGGTACTGAATGGAATTGGGGAGAAGAGAAATCTGTGGCACAGCTTGACTAGAAGGGATCGGTTGGTAGGACATATTCTGAGGCCTCAAGGGATCATCAATTTAGTACTGGAAGGAAGCGAGGAGGGTAAAAACCGTAGAAACCAAGAAATGAATACACTAAGCAGATGCAGAAGGATGTAGGTTGCAGTAGTTACTCTGGGATGAAGCAGCTTGCATAGGTTAGAGTAGCGTGGAGAGCTGCATCAAACCAGTCTCTGGATTTGAAAACCAGAACAATTTGGGAAAACGATTAGTACAAAAAGTATTCTTTTTGTGAAAACAAACGACGGCATTCGTATACAGCAGTGCCGAAAAAACTGCGCGCTAAAGCGCGGCAGCGGCGTGCGGAAAGTTTTGGTTTCGTACAATCGTTGCACCCCCTATCGCTTCGCAGCGTGATTCGCTCGCCGGAGCGGAGTGGGGGGACACCTTGTCACTCACTGTCTCGCACGTGGGCAGCTGTGCCCTCTGTAGGCTCACCTCGCTACATGCAACGCCACCTGGCAGGCGAGAGTGCCTGCGAACCAACTCGAGGTACTGTCGCTCAGTCACCCCAACATGAGGCGCTCTATCAGAAACCACGTGCACGGAACGACGAACACCTACACTAACGAACAAGACTCTTCAGTCTTCTGAACGAAACTTTTCAGCGAAGCACAAGAAAACTGGAAATTCAAGACCTTTTACATTGGCATCCCCACGAAGCACGTACATTCCCCGCACACGCATTGTAACATCACGCCTGCGACTGCACATGTCAAACACTTCACTCTGTATAAAAGTAAACAATTACACTTATCCACCCATTAACGTTTCACTTTTTTCTGGCGCAGAGTTTAATTAAAAACATATCCTATACTCCGGTCCTGACATATGGAAGTTTCCTTTGGTTGCAAGCATACGCGTCAGCAAGGGTGAGGGAAGGGGCACTTGCCCCCCGGCCCCTTCCCTCCTGGAATCGGGAGTACAGAGGTTTTACTTAATACTCACTTCTAGAATGAGTGGACAATCAATTTTCTGAGATGTGACATGTTCTTCTGTATCACTTACAAAATTTATTTCTTGTGACATGACACGTCTAGAAACTGACCAACTCATTTATATAAAAATAACCTATTTTCGAGTCTTGCCCACATTTGGATAAACTTCTGCGGGCGCCCGTGGTTGTATATTAGGAACTCTAAATCCTCCAACACCCACCTCTGCCATTTCAGCACGTATTTGCCTGAAAATCTGGAGTACAGACCTTGGCTCTGTGATTAGTCACAGTATTCTAGCAGCTCGTTCTACCTTTATGGGTATTAAAACATCTGTGAGAGCTCTGAACAAAGTATCAAAATGAAAACATTTACAGTGTCCAAACGTTTCTTTTTTTTTTTTTTCTTCAATCCGTCGCCCTCTAAGCAGGCGCGGGCAACAGTAAGCTTTTTGCGATGAGCTCAAATGTCAAAGGAAGTACGGCAAAGCTTCACAGATGTGCCAGCTAGTGAAAGAATCGCCTGAAATCTGTCAGGGAAAAATTTGAAAACGCAAATCTGGATGGCCGAGAGGAGATTTAAAGTCGACTCCTCCCCGATTACGCATCCAATGAAGTCTCCGACGCGTCATCTCTCAATATCTCCTCAAACACCAATCGAGAAATCTGAATTTAGTATTTCCGTGAATCACTGAACTGGTGTGGCGGAATGTTTCCCCAATCAGTCACTCAGATTCCTTTCCTCGCGTTTTTTAACTCGCGTTCTGTCTCCAAAAGGACCTAGAGGGCAGATGCTGAAGGTAAATGAATAAGCATTCATACATCAAAAATTACCGGCAACTTCAGCACTTTATGTTTCACTGTCAGTAGAACCCCGCTATTCAGTACGTAAATTCCATTCCACATCTGCACGACCAAATCTGTCGCCATTCGTTAGTCTATATGAAGAGCCCAACATTCTGCAGGAAACATCAGTAGTGGGTTTTCGCTTCTCCTGTATCGTTGACGATTCATCTTTCGCTCAAAAATAATATTTATCTGGCTAGAACCCGAGGCCCTCTCGCTAGAAAACAAAACCGTTAGAGGATTAAAGTAGAATGGAAAGTATCGCTGAGAACATGAAGCGCACAGATCACTGCCCATTCAGCGTCTAAAATTACAGCACTTCTACATCATTGTAAGGTGTTGTAACAAAGGAGAATTCACATTTTTCTTGACAGTTTATTTATGGAATAACAATGCACTATACAACTGTCTTCTAAATCAAATTGTGCGCCCTACTACATTCTCTCGCTTAGTTAAGAAAGTTGCGCAGAACAGACCAGAACGCATCGTCCCATGCCCAGGAAACGGAGCGCCGTTTTCGAAGTTTGCTTGGTATTTTGGAGGTGCACCTTGATTAAGTACTGCACACCCCTATTGACACTTTTCGAGATTTTCAAATGGACACCACACTCACGTGCGTCTGGCAAGAATTGTTCTAAGAAGGGCCAAATGCCTTCAGCTGCCGTGCAATGAAATATACATATCTAGTCGGATGTACGGTTCATTGGAAACAAGCATGAATTTAGCGGTTCTGCGTGCCAACTTCAGAATGTTGTTAATTGTAGCCAAAAAACGAGTTTATGAGATTATGACACCCGTTAAGGTACAACGATCAATTTAAAGGGCAATTTGCTCGAATCTTTCGTATCTGCGGTATGTACCCCACTGAATTGCCGCACAAGTCAAGGCAGATACTGCAAGAAAATGAGTGAGAGAAGGTTAAACACGAAAGACAAAAAGCATTGGCTGTTGTGACATCTATCCTACGCGGGTGTTGCGGACCTGTTGCCTGGCTTTGTGACAACGTTCAAGAATATTCTTCATATGACCATTTTTCAACTACATGCGTTCTTTAGCCAGTATTCTTGGGGTAAATAACGTCAGTTATAATTCATCTCGCTTAGTCGGCGTTAACACTTTCAATTTGTGTTTATGTCATTTGCATACAACCTCAACGTCGAATCCACTGGTTCTAAACGTATCTATCATTGTATTTATCAACCTTGGCATCCCGTAAATCACTATTGTTACTGTCAACGCATTCAATTGTTGATGTGAACAAGAGCGCTAATCTTTTGCATTGCAGACCTGTTTACATAAAGATTTACAAAGACAAGAACGTTTTGTGTGTGAATATTTCGGTATGGCAGAAATAACGACTGCACAATATTTGTTTCTCCTGAGATATACATAACGTACTTTTGTAATCATCGTTGTAACTGTACGGGATGTACGTCGGGCGAACGACTAACAATGTTTTGGGAGGAGTTTATGGAAAAAACCACGTAAATCACACATACCTGTATTTCACCGAGAGATATGATGTGCCTCTGAGCATCACGGAGTTGCACCTGGATATGGATATTCTGAAAAAATAAACATTGAAATTTCGATTACTTTCAGGCGTTCTCTAATGCTCGTACTTAAAAAATGTGTTTAAAACTGACTATTTTTTTTAAAAAAACTTACGGTTGGATCTTCATTTTTCTTCTTCACCATCACCTGCAAACAGCGTTTTATTAATGACAATGCAGACAAGTAACCACAAAGCGAAACAAAAAAGGTGTAATGTCACAGACAGTAATATAACTACAATATATGACAAAAAGGAACAAATGATATAATTTATGCTAATGCATTACACGATGAAAAGTTAAAGACTGATAACTATAGTATGTCAATTAAATTTTGGTAAAGTAACGGTGAGTACCGCACTTTACGTCGCGTGCTTCCTTTACACAGAACTAACGTGAAGCTTGTGTTTGACATTTATCTCCTAGACACTGCACATCTTACACAGATCTACTATGGACACACTACTTTCATTCATATGTTACTTATATTGTATTCGTAGCACTGTGAGCAAGTTGTGTAGCGTCCTTCTATTCCTCAAACTTCTGCAATCTTATTACAGATGGCTGAATGTGACCTTGATGGCTACTAAACATCCGTTTGTTAACTCAGATATGTTTATAAAAGTTTTAAGTGGATTCCACGAGTTATCTTGGTTGCTCCTCAAGGCGTCGTCATATTCCAAAAGTTTCGAAAAGTACCTTCTTTAGTCATGACTCCTACTGTAACAAAACCATGTGTCGCCAACTTATAACTTTAACGACAGGATACTAATGAGAAATTACCAAATACGCACGACTTTATTCCAAATAAGACGCAGAGTTATGCAGGGCAGTAAGTTTTCTAGTTATCTTGCTTCAATGAGTACACTACGCGGTCACATAGAAATCAAACTACTCCGCAGCTAACAACGATTAAACAGGCAGAAATTGACTCCTGTATTAATGTACAGTGTACAGATCAGCGAGCGCGCATCATTTTCTCGCGGCTGAATATTTTTTTCATTGTGTTCATTGCGAACTATCACCAAGAAGTGCGAAGACGTAGTTCAGCAAGTGCGCCTGTGTCTGACTTTCCGGAAAACAGCTTAGCGAAGGAAAGAAGCTCAAATATAACTTCGTTTCTTACCTGATGATTCAGGATAGCAATCTTGAGCTGATTCTGGATATGCCTAATATCTGCCTGGAATGCTTTTGACACTTCCATTTTCACGTATCTACACAAAATCACTCACTATTTTAAATGAACACATCAGTCTTCCGAGTCGGCGCGATGCAACACCACACCGCCAGCCTGAGTGCTTTCTAAAGGTGGCAGTGGTAGGCATGCCGAAGCACACAATAAAGAAATCGACGCATAGTCGTGCGCTGTCCTAGTTTTAAAATAAAATGTTTGTTTTATGTTCGGTGGAATAATTTTACATTTTAAAATATCACAAAAATTGTAAAACATTATTAATACCTTATTTTTAATTAAGTAAAGACGTTAAATACTACACCTTTTAGCGATCTGCCTGAGAACCAAGTTTTGTGGCGACGTGATGTGTAAGTACGTTGCCGACAACGACTACGTCATGAAAATGTTGTCGGTTGTGATACAGAGCACGAAAGGTTAAAAAGTGGTATGTAAAGACTGCATATGCATGTTGGTTACTGCATATTATTAAATGCAAATTTTAATGTTTTAAATGTAGCTATTGTGAGTTGACTGCCAGTACTGTAAAAGAAATTTCAATTCTTGCACACAACATAACCTCAAATAGTTGTGTTTCTGGCGGGTGTGTGATTCCTATTTACATTTTTGGTTCATTAATCGGAAACAGAGGCTTCAAGGAAAATCTGTGGAGTCTTTATTTTGTGACAATGGCGAAAAGAATTGCATCTTCGGACTTAAACCATGATAACTGGGATAAGGAAGACAAACGTGAAGAAGCGGGAACATTTCGCAAAGCTGATAACAGTACCCTTCAGTCACGAGTAATAAGACAGGCTAAACGTAGATCAACATCAAGCCCTTATAGTTCTTCAGGTTCACCGCCGAAAACGGTAAGATAATATAAACATAACTGTTTTATTAATTACCTGTTAACAGAATAAGAATCACTTGTGTCTTCAACGAAGATGTGTGGATGCTTCTTATGATTTTTTTTACTGCGTTTGCAATATACTTTCAACTTTATGTGTTTACAAATTTTATTGGCTAATCTTGGTAATAATTACGTCCAAGCATTTGATATTTTGGGGATTACTGAATGGTATGTAAATAAGTGTGTTAGTTTGAAGATATATTCAGTAGATTCTGAAACAGTTTTTACTCTTCAGAGAAATAGACATTGTAAAACTGTAATAACTTAAAATTTCGGATAGCTATTAACAGAAAAGCCAGATGCTTTGTACTTTCAGTGTCTGCCTCTCTTCTGTAGAAGCTGTCACATTAATACTGTAGCGAAATATTTTTGTAATTATCAGTTTAGGAAGTCTGAAACATTGGAAGTGTTGTATGCATGTATCGTTGTAATATTGCTCTGCTAGCACTCTACCAAATAACAATATTAGTTTCTGCTTTTCTTCTATTGAGCTGTATTCACAAAAACTGTAGGGCTAGCATCAGCAATCAAATATAGTAACAGCAATTTCTATTAAAACTTCCAAAGCTTTCCGTTCCAGTGACGTATTTTTAAAGTACAGAATGAGAGAAAATACTTGTCAAAACCAGCTCTTATGTTTTTTTATGAGCATTTAGAAAGGGTATAAAGATTGTCAGAGTTTAATGCTCAAACTGTGTTTGATACTCATTGAAGCCTAAATATTATGATGATTTCTTTTAAGAAAACATTAAATTTGACTTGGAACCCAAGCACTTATAAGCTCTAGGCCTACATGAAACGAAAATGACCCAAAATGAGTGAAAAGTCAGTCAGTTTAGTGGATTGTGCATTGGACTGAAGTTGAGTGATGCTTCATTACAGACTGTTTGAGCAGCACTGAAACTATATACAGGTATATATTGTTTTTTGTTAGTCTTCGCTTAGTTCCTCAAGTGTGCTCAGAGCCTCAGCAGTGATAGCCTTCAGTAAATTACAATAAACTGTTTATTAAGAATCGCTATCCTTTTCACAGATGATAATGTGTTTTAAACCCAGTGTGCATCGTTTTTAACAACTTCACGTCAGAATTATTATGAAAGGATAGTTGTACTCATCGTATAGTGGAGATGCTGAGTCACACATAAGAATAATAAAAAGACTGGCAGAAAGTCGACCAACATTCTCGCTCTCTGGGATGCCGCCCCACACAGTTAATGTTGGTAAACTTTCTGACAGTCTTTTTGTTGTGCCCATCTGTGACTCAGCATCTCTGATCCATGGTGAGTAACAACTATATACTTTTCATATTATTGTCTTATTCCATCCCAGATTTTCCATAGTTTTATTAAGAAATCATCAACATAAATATAACTGTTTTTCATTCTGTGGTACTGGCATGTGAATAAACCTATTTCGTAAATTCTATTGTTTGTTTTTCCACTGTAACAACCTTGCACTTTGTTTGGTAGCAGGATGAAGAGGAGTATTCGATACTAGTTGTTGACTTTTACCAGTGGTGTAGAAAACATGACACAAATGATGTAAACAACGTGGTGACTTTAACATGATATGTAGCCTCCCTCCTCCCAAATTAACTTAGGTACATATGTCACCACAACCAAATTTTTTGCAACCACGTTCGTTGGCTTCACCAGCTATCAACTGGACTGTAAAAATACACACCATAATCAGCCGTCAACATTATGTCGCTGATTGGAGCCGACAACTACTATCAAATATCCCTCTTGACCCTGATAATGTGATACTCTCGAAATCTTGGGTGTGGTCACAGACTGATCTGTAACAGACGCGAGTGTTGCCATAGGCAATGAATGTGAATTTAAAATAAAAGTTGAGGTAAAAGATCTGTAGTGTAGTCCAGGGTGTATGTTTGTTGTATGTTTAACACACTTTTCAATATAAATCACCAAAACTGCAGAGTGAATTCATAAAATCTCTATTCCATAATAGATGAATTTCCAATTAGGTATTTTGGTACACAGTGTATAAAATGTCACACTACTAGTATGAAAAATGGAAAGGGGGTCACTGTGGAACCATTACCCAATTCAGAGCATATTTCTCTATTAATTTTGAGACCAGTACTTGGTTTTAATTATTCTGTACTCAAATATATGTTAGTCATTCAGTACAAACACATGAAACAGACCAGTATAATTTTGAAAGAAGTAATTTACTACATAAGTGAGACTAAAACTGTGCCACTGTGCTGTGTAAGTTGGCATTAGTGTTTTTCTGTTGTAAATATTTTCTCCTGAAACTTTTTAAAATCATTCTTTCTGTTTCCAGTGAATAGCAAACTCATATATTGAAGAGCAATGCATAAATGCTTTCTCATTTTCATATACAGTTTGAAATGCTTCGTTACTGTACAGATCACAATAAATGTGAACTGTACTTTTTTAACAACATGGTTCATATTTAACTAAACAATTTTATGACAGTTTTAGTCGGATTATTTCTACTGTATTTATTTACTTAGCTTGTGGTGGTAAACTTTGTGATAGTATAAATTAAGTTACAGATACATAAGTCAGTAGCATTAAGGAAAAGTAAATAAAGCATAAATTGTGAGTATAATACAGTGTGGTACCATAGTTTAATGTAGAAACACAATATTAAATTCTCAATCCAGTCAACAGCATGTATAGTCAAGTTTCAGGAAATATTCGCATTGCCTGGATATAATGTGAAAGAATATTCCTGCAAGTGTGGGATGGTCTAATGTGTCTTGCCACGACTGATAGATTTATTGGGCAGTTTCAGTCTAGTCAGATTGTCAGAAAAAAGCCTATACCTGCAAAAATAGGGAAGAATTTATTTATTTATTTGACTTGTTCACATGATTGGAAAGATTGGCAAGCCAAGTTTTGCCAACAAAAATTTATGTTGGTTAAACTTTCTGTAGCCGAAAAACGTTGAAAATTTTGGACTTTTCAGTTGTTTTTTTTTTTTTTTCCAGAAGATGCTCTTTTCGTGCACTCCTAGCACTTTGGGATCTAGTTACTTTTGAAAAGGGCACAAAATTGTCTATGGATTTAATTACAAAAACTTTATTTCTACACCCAATACCAAGGGCACTACAGTCTGTCAAAAAAATCAATTTTTCAAACTTCACGCAAAATGCCAAGGGACCATGTTTCTGAGCTCTTTTACTTCAGTTTCCATTTATATAGTAGAAATGCATTATATGTTATGTTATACATTGGAATCGAATATCTCACTTATCACAATCTCCCCCCCCCCCCCCCCAAAAAAAAGGGAGAAAATGTGCATTTCTCTTGCTTGTGAGTTTTCATGGCCATGTTAATTTATTTCATCCCTCTTGACTGCAATTAGCACACACTTGCACAGGAAGCTTGGCTCAAAACATTTCATTCTGGTTTTGTCCGCCCTTGGCTTCGCAGCATCTTACACTGAATCAGCCCTATTACAAGTATCTTTCATCCTTCAGCTTAACAACGAAAGAAACAGTGACATGTTTTGCCAATTTATGTATGACAATGCAGATTTCAATGTAAACACTCAAGATGGACCTGGTACTTTCTATGCACTGATAGACATAATGTGTGTTACTCCCTGTAATACATTTCTTCCTGAGAAAAGTATTGGAAAAGTTGAAATGTCCTCCCTCAGCTCAAGTTGGTAGTGAAGCTGGAAATCTTGATTGACAGACATTCTACAGAACACAAGTTGTGAGTAACATGCAGGACATTAGTGCAGAAATTGAATCATACTGTGAAGTGAGCGGTGTAACTTAGAACAAAACATAAACTGAAGTAGTTGTCACATTGATCGATATGATATGAACTTGGAAAAACTTGCTTGATTGGTTTTCACTACTGCTTCCCTTCACTGAAAGTGATTTTATAATTTCCGTCATCAGTGTGGAGAATTGAAAGTGTTACATGCATCACAAATAGGGAGTGAAAGGATGAAAAGAATTATTGATTACAGTTACCAGCATGTAAAGTTCCATAGAAAATAAAAAGTTGTGACTCTCCTTCCTGCCGTCAATATTATAAAACATGAGAACACTAAAGTTACTCCGGTTTGTCCAAAAGATTTGTTTAATGGAAAGAGAATTAAAAGCACTTCTGTAATATGAACTAGCTACTTGAAAAAGCCCTGTGAAAAGCAACAAAATCTTCTTTCTATTACATTTTGGTCCCAGTGAAGGATGTGGACTTTGGCACTGAATAAATTTTTTATCGCTGGTGGATGGTACCTTGTACACAAAGTAACTTGGCCTCAAAATGTTTCCTTCAAATCAGTAGTCCAAAGTTACATTTATTACTTGCAGTGACATTTTTTATCTTCATTTGCAATTGTATTTGATGGGTAACCATGTGAGGGAGAGCAATGTAGCACAGTTTGTTGAGAGGATGCATAGATGTAGAAAACATTCTTCGGTTAAGTTGTAGTTGAATCATAGATGGTAAACTAAGTCCCCGAGACGAGTTTTGTACAACGAATGAAAAAATCACTTGACCACACATCTTAAAAAGGAATCTCTAGAGTTTAGCATTGAGGTGGACTCAGCACAAGATGATGCTGACATTATGGTTGTAATATCTGCCATTTCAAGAACTGATGATTGAGGAAGTGTGGTCAAAGTGGGAGAAGTTTCTGACCTTGTGTACGACTGGTTTAGGACAACCCAGATTAGACACATTTGGAGGTCTCTTCCATGTGAATACATTGAAAACTTGGTTTCAAGTGTGCCTCGGAGATGCCAAGCAGTTATCAACACTGTAGTTGACTGGATGTAGTATGAATTATATAATTCATTTTTCTTTTGTTCATATATGATATATGTATATATTTTAGTTTGTTGTCAAATATATCTTTCTACTGATAAAACCCAACCACAACCTTACTTAACAAACTGTTAACTTGGTTTCACTTAGACCTGTTATACGCTATGACTTCACTGTCACCTCGAATTTGACATTAGTAGATATAACATTTTTGTCAACTTCAATGTACACACACCCTCCTGTGGTGCCTAATCTGTCTTTTTGATATACATTCCGTGAATCACTAAATATCTTGGAGCTTTCTACTTTGGGTTCCAGCCAGCTCTCAGTCCCCAGTATAATTTGATCGTGATAAGCTTACAGAATCACGAACCACCAGATTGCACATGGAGTAATTGAATACCGCAGAGTGAGATGTTCAATTCCAGTATGTAATGTAATTTGTTTTCTTTTAAAAAGGAAATATATACCAAAGTGCTAAGAGGATAAGAAACTGAGATTTTTGAAAAAAACTGAAAAAAGTGTGAAATTTTCAGTTACCCCCCCCCCCCCCCCCTCCCTCCCTCCCCTACAGAAAGTTCAGCGGCCGACATAAATTTAGTTTGCAAAACTTGGTTTTCCAATTTTTCCAACCATATGAATGAGTTAAAAAAACAAAATATTCTACCCCACCTTTTGCAAGTAAAATCTGCTATTTGACTGGACTATTTGTTCCATATTAAATCCTTGCGTGCTTCGTCTTTTGTGCAGATTATAGTAGCCATCTTCCACGTACTTAAATGTACATCAAAGTCTTCCATCTTTAGTGCAGGTGTATAGGTTAGTTTGTACTCACGGTAGTGGTGTTGCTGGATCCACATTTCCCATCTACAGCATGTATCAAATGCTTTCGCAACAAGTTCTGTAGTGGTGTGTATTGCTGCTTGTCGGTATTTTAGCCTTTTGGATGTAGTACTTGGGATATAGGCATGCTTTCTACCATTTGAGTTAAAGGTAGAGAGAGATTTTTACTCTAATGTGATTCGTCAAAATCATGTCAATAGCTATCAATTCTTACGATGCTTGGAAAACTTTTATATCAAGCCATCACTTCTGTTTCAGGGTGAGACAAAAAGTGTGTTTGCAAACTTCAGTGGATTTAAAATGCCTACCAGTACAAGTACAGTCACCTTCAATTTCGGCAGTGGCGGAACAGCAGCAGCTGACAGAAGTTCATCATCAAAAGAATCTTCCAGTGCTCCTATACAACAAAAAAATGGAGTTTTGAAAGGAAGTTCAAATGAAATGTCTACTAGAAAGGACGCTGAAGGTAAAAATGATATGGACAGATACACAAAGAAACCAAAGGAATTTTATGCAGATTTGAGGGCACTTAATGAATGTGTGTCAAAGTGGATAAAAATGCATGTGGAAAGAAATTCATGTTGTATACTTACACCAGTGTTCAAAGACTATGAAAGACATCTCAGTGACCTAGAAGACAAGTATACAACATCAAAAAATGTTGATACAGAACCATCCAAGAAAGAAACATGGAGTATACCTGCAGCACCTAAAGACATTAAAAGTGTTGCACAAGAATCATTTAATTTTTCTTTTGGATTAAAAAGTTCTGGAGACAAATTCAGTTCAAGTGGCTATTTTTCGACACCTCCTATAACAAAGACATTGGACAACAAAAATGTCCAGGAAGAGCCCTCTAAGACTCCAAGCAGCTCTGTTCTGTCTCCATTTAACCAGAAACTTGTGTCCCCAACACAGGCTTCAACATTGTCTTCTTCTGAAGAGAAGAATAAGCCACCATTGCAGTTTTCCTTTGGCAGGTATGATTCTGATTCACAAATTTATGAATGATATTCATGATGATTATTTGTAATTTTATTGTAAGAATAAACAAAATAAGGAAAGAGTCTAAAGTCTAGATCAAGGCCAGCATGTGTTGGCGGTGTTTCTGTACTGCTCATAGGTTGACATTGCTCAGTGACCCATAGCCATTGGCATGTTACCTTCATGCAACCAACAAGACACAAGGAAAGAGGCAGTGAATCGGAAACCATTCTCTTCACCCTTTTCACAAATATTTGATTGTTTGTTTAGAATATGTCATAAATTGTGGGGCTGTGGCTTCACTGTGCACCAATAACAGGTTTAAATTGCTGTGTTGAAATGGACAGTAATTAAATATATAATCTTGGTTGTCACAAATATTTTATCATTTACTCTGAATGTGTTAGAGATTGTTGTATATTGACACGGAAATATTGTATTATACCTTTGTCTCTTGCTTCGAAACATGTCAGCTGCTCTCTTATTGGCTGAATAGAACAGCAGCTAACACACCCTCATTGTTCCCATCATACCCCTTGGTGAGCATTGACAATACTGCTGCACGAAACATGTAAATACGCCACTGGGCCTGATCTAGACTGACTGGCAAAGCCAGTGGGTATGATGTGTTCAGAAAAAAATCGGTTACTTTTTGAACATTTAAAGCAGTTATTTCAGCTTTATATCATGTACCACAAAATATCTTTACTCAGGGTTGCCACAAGTTCTGGAAATTATGGAATATCTGTGAATTTCAAATGACTCAGGGAAATGTGAAAAGAAAACTGGAAAATCTCATTTTTGTCTCGTGTCAGTAGATAAAATGATCTGTTTTACTGAGATGTCAAGCATCAGTACTGGCTGGGTGCTGCTGAGTACATGCGCTGCTTCCCTACTTACTCATTCCTACTGTTTCTCCCCTTCCTACCACTCCCCTCTGCTTGCAGTCAGCACTGCCACCACTTCTTGCCTCTAGCCTAGCAGCTGCCAACAAGAGGCAAGGAGGTGTGAGCAGTGGTTGGTTTGGATGTGGTTCTCGGAGACCGTAGACGCAGCAGCTGGAGACAGTGTGTGTGTGTGTGTGTGTGTGTGTGTGTGTGTGTGTGTGTGCGCCCTTGTTTTCTGACAAAGTCTATTGCTGTAAATTTAGTTGTGACAGTGTGCTTGTCTTATCTATGTGCCTGTCTGTGGCTCAGTGGTCATCTTTACGGTGAGTTGCTACCCATCGTCATCAACATTATTATTATTATTATTATTATTATTATTATTATTACTTTTTTTGTCTCAGACGTTATGTCTGGTGAAAAATGGAAAGTGACGCAGATCTTGATCAAGCGTGACTTCCTTTTTAACTGTACAGTATATGTTACATTGTATTTAGGAACTTTCGGGTAATTGAACATGTATCAATAATTACAGATTTCTGTAGTTGTATATATACGGTTCGATGTAGCTGTATTGCGTTGATGTATTGGTGGATATTGTGTGGTATGACTCCTGTAGTTGATAGTATAATTGGTATGATGTCAAATTTATCCTGATGCCACATGTCTTTGGCTTCCTCAGCCAGTTGGATGTATTTTTCAATTTTTTCTCCTGTTTTCTTCTGTATATTTGTTGTATTGGATATGGATATTTCGATTAGTTGTGTTAATTTCTTCTTCTTATTGGTGAGTATGATGTCAGGTTTGTTATGTGGTGTTGTTTTATCTGTTATAATGGTTCTGTTCCAGTATAATTTCTATTCATCATTCCCCAGTACATTTTGTAGTGCATACTTGTATGTGGGAACGTGTTGTTTTATTAGTTTATGTTGTATGGCAAGTTGTTGAAGTATTATTTTTGCTACATTGTCATGTCTTCTGGGGTATTCTGTATTTGCTAGTATTGTACATCCGCTTGTTATGTGATCTACTGTTTCTATTTGTTGTTTGCAAAGTCTGCACTTATCTGTTGTGGTATTGGGATCTTTAATAATATGCTTGCTGTAATATCTGATGTTTATTGTTTGATCCTGTATTGCAATCATGAATCCTTCCATCTCACTGTATATATTGCCTTTTCTTAGCCATGTGTTGGATGCGTCTTGATCAATGTGTGGCTGTGTTAGATGATACGGGTGCTTGCCATGTAGGGTTTTCTTTTTCCAATTTACTTTCTTCGTATCTGTTGACGTTATGTGATCTGAAGGGTTGTTGATGTGGTTATGAAATTGCAATGGTGTAGCCGATGTATTTATATGAGTGATTGCTTTGTGTATTTTGCTAGTTTCTGCTCGTTCTATGTAAAGAATTTTCTTAAATTGTCTACCTGTCCATAATGTAGGTTTTTTATGTCAGTAAATCCCCTTCCTCCTTCCTTTCTGCTTAATGTGAATCTTTCTGTTGCTCAATGTATGTGATGTATTCTATATTTGTGGCATTGTGACCGTGTAAGTGTATTGAGTGCTTCTAGGTCTGTGTTACTCCATTTCACTACTACAAATGAGTAGGTCAATATTGGTATAGCATAGGTATTTATAGCTTTTGTCTTGTTTCTTACTGTCAATTCTGTTTTCAGTATTTTTGTTAGTCTTTGTCTATATTTTTCTTTTAGTTCTTCTTTATAATTTGTATTATCTATTCCTATTTTTTGTCTGTATCCTAGATATTTATAGGCATCTGTTTTTTCCATCGCTTCTATGCAGTCGCTGTGGTTATCCAATATGTAATCTTCTTGTTTAGTGTGTTTTCCCTTGACTAACCCTGCCTGCTGGATCTAGTCTCATCGAACTGCCCACAAGCTGAGTATGTTTGTTTGTGGTGTAATGTGGCGGATATTCGTGATTTATCCACAGGCCCGGGATAGCGGTGCTTCTCAACAGGCCAGAGGCCAAGGGGGATGGATTTCAGGAATTACAACTGGCTGGCCAGAAGTACATTGTACAGTGCGATGTTTTATAGACATTTTATTTGTTCTAGTAGATTTTGGCACTTTCAAAAGTAGTTTTTTATATTAGAAAGTATGGACGATAGGAAGAAGAAAATTGTGGCAGTCGCAGTTGGTTTGTATGCTGTGTATTCATATATTTCTGAAAGAAAAACCGCATAGTACCTGTAAAATAATAGACATAACACTGTGGGTAATAACCTACAATAAAGAATAAAGCAGAACCGTCATTTTATTGGTGGCCACTTATTGAGTTGGTTATACACCTGTTCTCCGCATTATACACTTTTTCAAGAGGCCTACTTTTGCCTTGAGGTTAATTGTGAAATCAGTGAATCTATTTTAAATGTCTTGCGACTCCAAAGAAATGCATATTTTATCACCAAATGTGTTTCATTTTTATTGAAATAAAATGACATCAGTCATCGTAATGAAACACACATACCATTTGGCTTGCTTTCTCCATCTAAAACAGTTCATTTACAAAAGATGTTGATGTTAATACTTCAGATGTTTGCACACATTAGAAAACACTGCCTGCTTGCAAGTTTTTCTTTACATATTTCCTTGTTTGGCATTATTGCTTCTTGTACCCTAGCTGCAAAGACAGATTTAAAATATCTTCAGTTATTATGAAGCAGCTATGGACAATATGGTCACACAAACAAATTTTTTTTTTCTGAAACTTCATTTCATATTTTTGTAATATAGTTTTTGATAACAGCACTGTGGTCCACAGTTGGAATACTGTCTAGAAAATTTTCATTCACCTCTTAGTACAATTTTATGTTTTTCAGTATGGTCATTGGTCCAGCCCCTTCATTATATTTGTAGCAATTAAAACTTGCTGTCTCATGAGAACCACACAGTCAGGAGTGGTGAGTTTCGAGTAACAGCTACATTTCGTTTGTTTCCTTGTTAAAATTTACTTTCTTTGGCAAAACAATGTGGAGTTTGGGTAATGCCACCTTGCTAACATCCTAATGCACTTGCAGTTATCACAGAATCCTGAAGCATTGGTTTATTAAAAGTTGATAACTTATCTTGTTGCAAATTGTTGCAAAGCCACACTAATTCTCATTTTAGCAGGTATTGGAGTTTTAAAAAAATTACAGCATTCCACTACATAAGTCTGCAGTTACTCACGTAACATGGTAAACAAGAAAATTCTACGTGCTTATCATGTAGAAAAATACTCAGATATTTCCGTGCTATCATTTGCCAAAATCTCGTTTCGATAACTCAGACTGTTTGAGGCATGGGGGATGCTGTGAGTATTTTATTCTCACATTCTGCAGGTAGAGTCTCAAAACCGGGCCTCGACAAACACTCAGGCAGTGGCTGCAGGTATCAAAGAATCTGCTGGAAATATCTGTGGTTCCTCAGGAAAATTCGTTTCTTGTGTGGCACCTCGCCTTCAAAGGCACACCAGCTTTTGACTGTTGCAGGAGTGTTATAAACAAACAACTTTCTGTCCTCAGTCATGTGGCAGCTCCCACAATGTTCTAGTAGTGTATCATGGTGAAACCAAGCAAGGTGAAATTCAGTGCTGAATGGCCGAATGATTGGAAGTTTGAGGGCATCAAGACACACAAGACGTCAGTATTCCAGGTGTATCACACTGTATGCAGCAAGTATTGTGCTCTCAGCAACACGGGGAAGATGAATGTGATCAGCCGTGTGGAAGGAGCTAAGCACTTCAAGGCAGTCATGGCGGTCAAGAAGACAGTGGATACTCATCAATCTTCGGTAAGTAAAGTGCTAAGACTATTAAATGATGCGTGGACTCTTAAAGGCTGCACAGCATCTTACTGACCTTAATGGGATTTTATCTTCAACGACTGCATTTCGTTTTTCCCCGCTGCTGTTTTGGTGCTGTGTTAGGCCATTAAAAGAGTATTCCAACAATATTTTAAAATGTAAAGGAAGAGAATGGGAACGTCAGGTGAGATGGGAAATCTTGCCAACGGAGTGGCACTCAAAAGTGACAGACTCACTTAGGCATTTTCGACATACCCTTGTGCAGCTTGATGTAACCTATCCTTTTCTAATATCAAGTTTTGGCATTCATTATGGAAACTTGCCACTAGCTTTCCATTGAAGAGGGAGGACCAGCAGGGTACACTTTGCTGCCTTCCTTTCCCACTGTTTCTGCTCCTCTTTGCCTCCTTTTTAGATAAGGGGGTGATTAATGTTGTCTGCATCATGCGTGCATTCTGAAGCTGGACACAACCAACTATTGACAACCACTGTTCTTTCTCTAATAGTCCGTACCTGCCAACTCTCCTGATTTAGGCGGGAGACTTAGATTTTCAGCTTTTCTCCAATCTCCCAATTATTCCACTATTTCTCCCAATTTTTAGGTAATGGTGGCGAAGACAGTTGTTTTAAATATCCATTGTTTCGGTTTTTGGCCAGTTGTAGAAAATCCCTTGCTAATTAGTCTTTTAATTCATGTACTCCTCAGAGTTCGTACAAATCAGAAAGTCACATATGACATGTAATAAATTGTACTTTTTCCTCTTTTCTGTGCATTTTGTAGAATGCATGCTCATATTGCTCAGTTTTGTGCTCCATGTGGACTTGCGTTTTGTGTGTTGCCACTATTCCAGCGCTGCCAAGTTAGTGGTTTTCCCACTAAATCTCGTGGTTTTGAGTGCCTGTCTAGTGGCTAGTGGGAATTACGGGAGATTTTAAACATATTAGGACGGTCTTACAGTAAAATTACTTCTAAAATGTCTTGATCCATTGAATACATAGAAAACAACACTATTTAATTTATAAATGTCTACTAGCTCTTGAATTTATATAACGTAAATATTTATAATGTCCGCCCCCGGTAGCTGAGTGGTCAGCGCTGCAAAACGTCAATCCTAAGGACCAGGGTTCAATTCCCAGCTGGGTTGGAGATTTTCTCCGCTCAGGGACTGGGTGTTGTGTTGTCCTAATCATCATCTCATCCCCATCGATGCACAAGTTGCCGAAGTGGTGTCAAATTGAAAGACTCGTACCTGGTGAACATTCTACCTGACAGGAGGCCCTAGTCACACGACATTTATTTATTTATGTATTTATAATAAATGGTATTCTATCTTCGTTCCAGTATTGTCATGTGTTCTAGTATTGATAAATCTGCACCTGCATACATTGTGCATACCTATAGCACCTGCATTAATGTGGTGTTTTTGTTTTTTTTTTCATAAATGGATATTATTTTAGCACTAAACGTGGGTATTGTAAAGGCACAGTAAGCCCAGAAATGTTATGCTGAATGGCTTTGCGATAGTAAATTTGCAAACTGGTCTGAAAGAATTTTTGGCGTTGACACAAGAGCATCTTCTAAATTATGTCATAGTACTTTGTTAGCATCTTATGCTGACACATAAGCCATAGTGGCACAAAAAACACAAGACAGCTGCAGCACCTTAAACAAAAATATCTTCGAAAACCATGAAAGAATCTGTAAAATTGAATCAAGCTGAGGGTTCCCTTCCATTTTTTGCCTTTATGTGATGTGAGTTGTATGTGAGTAAATTCAAACAATGATGTTGCCAGAAAACTTCAGATACATAGAAAAAAGTGTAGTGTCGTTATGAAACATGTACTAAGGCCCTGTTTTGTGGAAAATATGCGACAGGATATCGGTGACAGCATGTACAACATTGTAATCGAGGAATCAACAGTCATCAGCGTGAACAAATTTGTAGGAATGACAGCAATATATTACTTTGCTGCAACCAATGCACTCATTTCAACAATTTTTTAAATCCGCCAATCTTAAACATTTTCATTTTGTTTTCTGGGAGCAATATTACAACAGTTTCCATGCATTATTATGTCAAGGAAAAATCCTTGTTTGCATTTTATAATCTTTGTCTACATGACTAGCTTGCAATTCACACTTAAGTGCCTGACACAGGGTTCATCGTAGCATTTTAGATTATTTTTTTACCATTCTGCCTTGATTATCGCACAGGAAAAACGAACACCTAAATATTTCCATTCACACTCTGATTTATTTTGTTATGATGATACTGGTGATTGAAATTTCATATATAGTTCTCATCACAACAAATAACACTTTTGTTTTAATGATTACCACACCAGCTGGTGTATCATTTTTGTGACGCTCCCTCCCCTATCCTGCGATAATACAGAACGAGCTGCTCTTTTTTGGACTTCTTTGATGATCTCCATCAATCCTATCTGGTAAGGATCCCAGCAATACTCTAGCAGAGGGCAGACAAGTTTACTGTAGACGGTCTCTTTAGTTGATTTGCTGCATCTTCTAAGTGTCGTGCCAACAAAGTGCTGTCTTTGGTTCACCTTCCCCACATGTTATCTATATGGTCTTTCCAATTAAAGTTGTTCATAATTGTAATTCCTAGGTATTTAATTGAATTGACAGCCTTGAGGTTCGTGTGATTTATCTTGTAACTGAAATTGATGGATTTCTTTTAGTACTCCGTGGATGACCTCACGCTTTTCTTTATTTACCATGCAGATATCTTGTCTTTGCTGATGTGACATTTTTATATCACATGGTGGAAAAAGCAGTGTTCCAAACCACAGAGAAAATGTTAAGTAATTATGTACATCATTTACAATTTGCCAATTAATTGGACTGACTACGCGAGTGACCTGTTCAGGAAAATGTTACCAAATAGCAATGTTGTGAAAAAATACAGCTTTGCAGGAACAAGAACTGTTACAATCATAGGAGAAATGGTCAAAGAAACATCCCAACGTGTTACTGCTGTTGAACTACACTACAGATAACGGATATGGAATTGATGCTTTGGTTAGTTCCAGTGTTTTTATTTGTATTTTTATAGCCATTATACAACTTTTTGAATTCACATGAAAAGACTCACATCAGTTGTCTCAGTGCTAGGCTGAAAATGAGCCGCAATTTTCTATCATTTGTGCCCCCTGATTTTTTTTTTTTTAAACTGTATCTCCTGACTTTTGAATTTTAAAGATTGGAAGGTATGTAGTATCACAAGGATCATGTCATTGTTCTTATTTGTGGATATTTGATTGTTTTCAGGGTGCTGATACTTCCAGATATTGCTCCTTGTCACCTGACAAGATAACTGGGCATAATGAAGATGCTGCCTTGACATTTGATAAGATCAGTGACTGGTGAATCTGGAAGCTCGCAGTTCGCGGTCGGTTTGTCAATCTCCTAGCTATTGCAGTGCAGCATCACCTCCACCACTGCCACTAATGCTGCGTCAACTAGCAGTTGACGCACTGCTTTAACAGTGCATGGGCTAGCAGCCGTATTTCAAACTACCTGATTCAGGGTGATGTTACCAGTGTGGAAATATTATGGACTTCGCAGGCTGTCAAAAATCATGTGTTCTCTTCTACTACAGGAAAGCAGACTGCTGTGTTTCCAGTCATGATCCCTAACAATAACGTAGCTAGTAAGATGCAACTTGGGCGGACCAAGACATTATACAGTATTGTTCATGGGTTAGCTCCGCATTTTAGGAAAAATATTCGTGAACATCTTGATGGGGACGTTCTTTTTGTAATCTTATTTGATGAGAGACTTAACAAGGTGGCTGAGTTGTGGCAAATGAATATTGCACAAAGTTAGCAGACAATTTGAAATGTACTATTTTTCATCTGCGTTTCATACCACTGCTGCTGATATGTTGGATGGTTTTAAGAGGAGACTTCTGATCTGAATCTTACCAACATGCTTCACTTATCAGTGATTGGACCTAGTGTCAATCAGGCATTGTTGAAGGATTTTTGTCTTTATCTGAAGAGTATTCATGGGGATAGTGCATCGGCTTTTATTGTTATGGGATCTTGTGGTCTTCATGCAATTCATCAGATTTTTCAAGAACACAGCCTGAAAGGCTGGGGTGTTGTACCTTTTCTGACTTTGCTTTATAATGTGTTGAAGAACGTACCTGCAAGAAGAACTGATTATAAAAGGTTTAATAAATGTAAAAATCCACCCTTCCCTAAAAAAATTTTGCTCCATGTGCTGGATGGAAGACAAGGATGCAGTTGACCAGGGTGTAAAATTCATCCCCTTTCTAAAGACTTCTGCGGGGAAAGTAAAGGAGTACGAGATTAAAATAGATACTTACAGCTGGACAGCGATGTTGAAATATCTTGAAGATCCTCTGCTGCTGTCTAAAATATCTTTTTTTTTAGCTTTGTTTTGGTGCACCTTTTGTGTACAATGCTTTGTCAACTCTGCTTGCTGATGTAATGTCTCAGTTGTTCAGGCTGAAGTACGAAATCAGTGTATGATGTAAAACTTAATTATAAAGCTGGTCTTATTCCTGCAGTAGACATGAATTGTCTGATCTCAGAAAAGTAGAAGTGCTTACCAAAGATATTTTAACTTTCAGGACTGAGTGCAGGGACTTCTGATCGAAATGTACTCAGACCTCCTCCTAAACTCACCTTTGAAATACGGTGTTTGTAGATAATAAGCTTTTGTGATCCAGTTGTGATATACAACAGCCCAAGAACTAGCAGGGCTAGAATCTTGAATGCCTTGTAGAAATTATCTTCAGAAAATTGGACAAGTACTAAGGACTGTGACAAAGTTGAGAAATAATTCGTTCTACTTCTTAGCAATGAGATATTTTTGAATCTTGATCTCTGTGCAAACTACAGGAGGACTGAGACGAGTATCGATCACTTTTGGAGAGATTTATTGAATGGTGATATCATGTAACCGTGGTCTAGGGGTAGCGTCTCTGATTCATAATCAAAAACGTTTTCGGTCCCGGGTTCAATCCCCGCCACTGCCTAAATTTTGACAAATAATCAGCATTGGCGGCTGAAGACTTCCGGCATAAGAAGTCAGCCTCATTCTGCCAACGGCCTTGTCAAAGAGGGCGGAGGAGCGGATAAAGGTTCAGGGCACTCTCCTGTCCTAGGGGTGGGGAAATTGCCCCTAAAGGCGGAAGAATCAGCAATGATCAACGACATGAGGATGCAGAAGGCAATGGAAACCACTGCATTAAAGACACGTAAAGTGTATCCACAGGACATGTGGCCTGTAATTGAAGAAGTGTCATGATGATCTCTCCATTGGCAAAAGAGTCCGGAATAGTCCCCCATTCGGATCTCCGGGAGGGGACTGCCAAGGGGGAGGTTACCATGAGAAAAAGATTGAATAATCAATGAAAGGATAACATTCTACGAGTTGGGGCGTGGAATGTCAGAAGCTTGAACGTGGTAGGGAAACTAGAAAATCTGAAAAGGGAAATGCAAAGGCTCAATCTAGATATAGTAGGGGTCAGTGAAGTGAAGTGGAAGGAAGACAAGGATTTCTGGTCAGATAAGTATCGGGTAATATCAACAGCAGCAGAAAATTGTATAACAGGTGTAGGATTCGTTATGAATAGGAAGGCAGGGCAGAGGGTGTGTTACTGTGAACAGTTCAGTGACCGGGTTGTTCTAATCAGAATCGACAGCAGACCAACACCGACAACGATAGTTCAGGTATACATGCCGACGTCGCAAGTTGAAGATGAACAGATAGAGAAAGTGTATGAGGATATTGAAAGAGTAATGCAGTATGTAAAGGAGGACGAAAATCTAATAGTCATGGGCGACTGGAATGCAGTTGTAGGGGAAGGAGTAGAAGAAAAGGTTACGGGAGAATATGGGCTTGGGACAAGGAATGAAAGAGGAGAAAGACTAATTGAGTTCTGTAACAAGTTTCAGCTAGTAATAGCGAATACTCTATTCAAGAATCACAAGAGGAGGAGGTATACTTGGAAAAGGCCTTTCAATTAGATTACATCATGGTCAGACAGAGATTCCGAAATCAGATACTGGATTGTAAGGCGTACCCAGGAGCAGATATAGACTCAGATCACAATATAGTAGTGATGAAGAGTAGGCTGAAGTTCAAGACATTAGTCAGGAAGAATCAATACGCAAAGAAGTGGGATACAGAAGTACTAAGGAATGACGAGATACGTTTGAAGTTCTCTAACGCTATAGATACAGCAATAAGGAATAGCGCAGTAGGCAATACAGTTGAAGAGGAATGCACATCTCTAAAAAGGGCCATCACAGAAGTTGGGAAGGAAAACATAGGTACAAAGAAGGTAGCTGCGAAGAAACCATGGGTTACAGAAGAAATACTTCAGTTGATTGATGAAAGGAGGAAGTACAAACATGTTCCGGGAAAATCAAGAATACAGAAATACAAGTCACTGAGGAATGAAATAAATAGGAAGTGCAGGAAAGCTAAGACGAAATGGCTGCAGGAAAAATGTGAAGACATCGAAAAAGATATGATTGTCGGAAGGACAGACTCAGCATACAGGAAAGTCAAAACAACCTTTGGTGACATTAAAAGCAACGGTGGTAACATTAAGAGTGCAACAGGAATTCCACTGTTAAATGCAGAGGAGAGAGCAGATAGGTGGAAAGAATACATTGAAAGCCTCTATGAGGGTGAAGATTTGTCTGATGTGATATTAGGAGAAACAGGAGTCGATTTAGAAGAGATAGGGGATCCAGTATTAGAATCGGAATTTAAAAGAGCTTTGGAGGACTTACGGTCAAATAAGGCAGAAGGGATAGATAACATTCCATCAGAATTTCTAAAATCATTGGGGGAAGTGGCAACAAAACGACTATTCACGTTGGTGTGTAGAATATATGAGTCTGGCGATATACCATCTGACTTGCATCATCCACACAATTCCGAAGACGGCAAGAGCTGACAAGTGCGAAAATTATCGCACAAGCAGCTTAACAGCTCATGCATCGAAGCTGCTTACAAGAATAATATACAGAAGAATGGAAAAGAAAATTGAGAATGCGCTAGGTGACGATCAGTTTGGCTTTAGGAAAAGTAAAGGGACGAGAGAGGCAATTCTGACATTACGACTGATAATGGAAGCAAGGCTAAAGAAAAATCAAGACACTTTCATAGGATTTGTCGACCTGGAAAAAGGGTTCGACAATATAAAATCGTCCGAGCTGTTAGAGATTCTGAAAAAAGTAGGGGTAAGCTATAGGGAGAGGCGGGTCATATACAATATGTACAACAACCAAGGGGGAATAATAAGAGTGAACGATCAACAACGAAGTGCTCGTATTAAGAAGGGTGTAAGACAAGGCTGTAGCCTTTCACCCCTACTCTTCAATCTGTACATCGAGGAAGCAATGATGGAAATAAAAGAAAGGTTCAGGAGTGGAATTAAGATACAAGGCGAAAGGATATCAATGATACGATTCGCTGATGACATTGCTATCCTGAGTGAAAGGGAAGAAGAATTAAATGATCTGCTAAACGGAATGAACATTCTAATGAGTACACAGTATGGTTTGAGAGTAAATCGTAGAAAGACGAAGGTAATGAGAAGTAGTAGAAATGAGAACAGCGAGAAACTTAACATCAGGATTGATGGTCACGAAGTCAATGAAGTTAAGGAATTCTGCTACCTAGGCAGTAAAATAACTAATGATGGACGGAGCAAGGAGGACATCAAAAGCAGACTCGCTATGGCAAAAAAGGCATTTCTGGCCAAGAGAAGTCTACTAATATCAAATACCGGCCTTAATTTGAGGAAGAAATTTCTGAGGATGTACGTCTGGAGTACAGCATTGTATGGTAGTGAAACATGGACGGTGGAAAAACCGGAACAGAAGAGAATCGAAGCATTTGAGATGTGGTGCTATAGACGAATGTTGAAAATTAGGTGGACTGATAAGGTAAGGAATGAGGAGGTTCTACGCAGAATCGGAGAGGAAAGGAATATGTGGAAAACACTGATAAGGAGAAGGGACAGGATGATAGGACATCTGCTAAAACATGAGGGAATGACTTCCATGGTACTAGAGGGAGCTGTAGAGGGCAAAAACTGTAGAGGAAGACAGAGATTGGAATACGTCAAGCAAATAATTGAGGACGTAGGTTGCAAGTGCTACTCTGAGATGAAGAGGTTAACACAGGAAAGGAATTCGTGGCGGGCCACATCAAACCAGTCAGTAGACTGATGACAAAAAAAGATATCACGTGTTTGCATTTGTGTAGCTTTCTTCGAAAGGTTCTTGTTTTGTGCCACGGGCTAGCCTTTGGAGAGCAAGGTTCCCCCATTAATAAAGAGTGAATGATAGTCAACCAAGAAAACAAGTCATTGGTAGCTATATGTAAAGTATATGATGGCCTAAAATCAGATGGCGATGTTGTGAAGATTGACGTTAACAAGAGAATGCTTCTGGACTATCGCAAGGCTAGAGATGGAGATGGTTAAGCTTTAAACATTAAATAATGTGATAAAGATGAAGCAGCTGGGAGAGCTAGATGAAAGAGGTCCATCGTCTAGCAAGTTAAAGAACTGGAGGCCAAAAAGCCACAGATACTGTCCAAAAGTGCCACTGTACTGAGTGGAAACGAAGAAGAGTTTGCTTCTCTCACAAAGGAGTTTTGACTGGTTTTCATTGATTGGTTTTAATTCTTTGTTTGACAAAATAGAGTATTATTATTTGGCAGAGAAAAGTTACTGAACATATCCCATTGCTGTTCCTATTTTTTAAAATTTTAGTCTTATACAACATATTTCTGTTACAGGGTGACAATTATTGAACTATATGGAAAAAAACAACGTAAATTAGTTACAAAAAATAGCATGCACACATTTTATTCAACATGTAAAAGTCACTGCAGATATTCAGATTTAGGTTATGGCATGTTCGATAGCCTGCCATCATTTCAATGATATGACGCCGACAAATAGCGAAATTTGGCCCACGAAGCGGTGGAACGTTGATGCTGTCAGTGACCTCCTGAAAGGCTGTTTCGAGCTCAGTAATGGTTTTGGTATTATTTCTGTACACATTGTTTCTAATATTGCCCATCAAAAATGAGTCGCATCTGTTCATATCCGGAGAATATGGCAGCCAATCGAGGCCCATGCCAGTGGCCTCAGGGTAACCCAGTGCCAGAGTGCAGTTCCCAAAGTGCTCCTCCAGGACATAAAACACTGTCCTGTTTTGATGGGGTCAAGCTCCATCTTGAATGAACATCATCTTGTCAAAATCAGGGTCACTTTGGATAATGGGGATGAAATCATCTTCTAAAACATTCACATACCCCTTGGTAGCCACCATGCTATTAATGAATATTGCATTGATTATTCTGTGACTGGACATTGCACACCATGCAGTCACCCGTTGAGAGTGAAGAAACTTCTTGATGCGAAATGCGATTCCTCAGTCCCCCAAATGCGCCAATTTTCTTATTGACTAACCCATCCAAATGGGCTTCGTCGCTAAACTAAACCATATTCACATCAAAATCCTGTTTGTCAATTCTGTGGACAATAGTGGCAGAGCACAACTGCTATTCCATGGCCCTGGGGCTTAATGGCTGATGGGTTTGAGTTTGGTATGGGACTTGATGCAGGTCTTAAACAACAATTTGTCGCAGTGTCTCCCGGTTGATTCCCACTTGTTGTGCAGCTCATTTGATCGATTACCTGGTATTGGTTTGAAACACGGCACATGTCTTCTCGATGTTTTTAGGTGTTTTCACCTGTTTTGGGCAACCGACATTGTCAACACAGTCATCGTGAACACTACCCATTCTCTCAAACTTTTGAATCAAATTCTTGACTATTAGCACACTTGGACTAGTTGTCTTCAGCTTGAACTCAGTTGCAAACTTACTTTGAGCCACAGTTGGACTGTTATTGCTCGCATAGTAGGCCTTCACAAACACGATACGCCTGGCCACACTGTACCATGACATTTTCAGGTGCAAAAGGTCGACAAGAATAAGGGGCGTGCGCATGTTGTGACATTCAACTGATTTGTTTCTTCGTTGATAGTCCTTGGTGTCAACGTACTGCATTGTTATACTGGCTGAAATATGGGGGTTGGAAGTTGAATACTGACGACTATAAATGATTTAACCAACAGTTGCACAGTTGCGTTTCACAGACCTTTATTTTCACTGTTCACAACTGCCAATATTACATAGTTATATGGCCAGTTCACTATCGATAACTTTGATAAGTCCCAGATCGCAGGCAAACACCAGCATACTGCTACAATAGTTTGCTGTTGAACATCTATGAGCAATAAATACCTGACCACACAGTTCACTGTTCTTGGAGTATAATAAGGTATGTGTGACACTGTCAATTGAACAGGCACTGTCATTGTTTTAGCAAACGGCCTATTTGTGTTACACTAATTCCACTGGTAAATTGTTACTTGAAACGGTACATAATTTCCCTCTGAAAATCGGCCGTGGACTGACTGTCTCGAGACCAAAACTCGGTCCTTTATATATCCTCACAGTAATATGCACCAAATCTGTACACTGTTCAATGTTTAAGTTACAGAAATTACAATTAAGATGCAACTCATGCAGTTAACTGAATACATAAAAATTCCTCCTTTTTAATAGTTTATTCTACCACAAAGGCTAGGCTGAAGTATTTGTTTAAATAATGAAATTAACAATACTTTTGACAAACCTGGTAATTATTTTGGAATTAGTTATGGCCTGGTTTTGCTAATATGTTTTCGAATGGAGTCAAATAAATACTTTAAGAATTCTAGTTGTTCTTCTTCCAAATGTTAATAATTAATACAGAGTTTATATTTGTTTATAAGTCAACGATAGCATCTAAATCATGAAACAATTACTGATTTCACCCTATAACAAAAGACATTAACTAGGAATAGTTAAAATAAATAAGGAAATTAATTACATGCATAAAACTAAGCACAAAATTAGACCTGGTGGTGTATTATTTAAGACTGAGGGCCAACCTTTTTCTTTCAAGGAAATGCAGATTATACTCTTGCATGTTAAAGGTAATTAGGCAAAAATGAAAATAAAATGAATTTAAGGAGGCAGGTGGCAAGATGAGAGGAAGTAGAGAGATCCCAGCTTGTTTTGTCACAATGCACATACAAATTCCCATCATGCCCCGGGGCCAACTCGGCGGTTTGAATGTCCTAATGCAAAGTGTTCAGAAGTTACGATGATTTTATTTCATGTAGTTCAATAATTGTCACCCTGTATGTTTGTGTCGTCTGATGCATTATCTTGCCTGGAAAGTTCATAAATCCTATGAAGGTGTTACCAGGGTATGAAACCTAATGAAAAAGATTACTGAAAAGACCTCTGTCTACATTTTGATGCTCAGTTTGCTAGGCTTGACATGATACGAATACATGTTTTATAACTCTAGTTTGTGTCCCATTTTTTCCAAACCCTTTTGTAATATTTAGTGCCAGAATCTTGACCATAGCAAACAGCCCTTGACAATCAATCTTAATTTAGGGAAATAATGGCCAGGCAGTTTATGTGAGAGATGTAGACTGCGCACAAAGAAAAGAAAATTCATAAAGAAATTAGTTACAAAAATGTGACACAAACTGATGTCAAAAAGTATTTAAAGCCATGTCTTAAAACATTTGTTAATCCATTTCCTTCAATTGTGAAGGAGCCTCGTAACCATTTTGTGGACGAACCTCTTACGGCACAGCCTTTTGAGGCATGTGTTGTTACATACATCACTGCTTCAGTCTGTCAGTACCTATCTCAGATTTCCAAGTTCAATAGGGGTCCTGTACATGTGTGTAGGTTTGTGTCCTAAACCAGTAGACACTTTTGATCTATCAGGTAGGTGCATGACAACTGATAATCCTCTGTGGAAAGAAAGATGTAGTCTGAAAAACAGTTTTTGGGCTCATCCCTGCTGCAATATTTGTCCTCAGCCCGCCATTTGAAAAATGACTTACAAGGTTTGAGACAATACTTAAAAACGAGATAGTGGCAAGTCAATATTGTTAATTCACAGGCAAATTGCCATGTGTTTCAAGGTTGTGTATTATTATTATGATTTGAATTATTGCTAAAAAATTCTTATTTTCTTCCGTAGTGACTTTTCAGATACATTGTGTATTATGTAGGGCAGTTAAACATTCAGTATTTGCTTAAAGTTAACTTCAAGCACAAATTTTAAATTTCCTATGCCTGCACGTAGTAAAATATGTGATAACCATTATATGTGTGTCTTGTTATATTACTTTAGCACTTGTATATAGTTGTTCCATTTGCTTAGTGCTCCAGTCCCATATGGTAATTATTGGGACTGCAGCTATGTAAAAATACACACTCGATCATTTAGGACTGAATATAATGCCTGGACCATTTGACTGCTCATTTCATACATGTGGTGTGTTTCCTAACGGTTTAAAATTTGTTTGAATTTTACATGAAAGGACTGTGTCACCTAATTTGCTGAAAATTACTGAATTTTCACATGTTGTAACACCTAATGGAAAGGCAAAACTTGTGTTAAGTTTTCATTGAATCGAAATATTTCAGCACTTTAAATATGAAAGCAGTTTTGACAAAATTTGGTATTGATTTTAATCTGATGAACAGTTTTCTGTTCATACTAAATTCTTGAACTCTGATTTGTATGATGATTTGATGCCATCAGATATGTTTAAAAGTTTTGATTCCATGGAAAATGTTTTATCTCCAAAGGCATTGACAGAAGCTTAAAATTAGTGTTCAGTATGATGTATGAAATTTTGGAATGATAAATTGTATTTAAATATTGGGTCCTGCCATAAAAGTTTCTCTTAAATTATGATGTCATAACATGTCACTGCCATAGCTATTAGGTGCAAAACAATTTTAGCCATGTAAAATTTTCTGTACACACTTCAACTCTTTACTTTGTTAAATTTGTGTTTTTAAGAATACATCATAGACATACCGGTGTGTGTCAATACTTGTTCTGCATTGGAGAAGAATGATATTTTTGTAGTATTTTTACTTGAGTGTTTTACAGTGTAACATTCGCCATATGTGTATTTAAAAATTGAATAAAGCAACTAAAAAAGTAAGGTAACAGCAACAGAAGAAAAGTTCTTGAATAGAATGTTTCTTCATTTTTCTTCAATTTTTTCTGATTTAATGTCAGCAATTAAGGGATTGCTGTTAATTCAAAGTTGGAGTTAACTCATTAATAAAAATAGAAATTCCTCACCTAAAATCTTTCTTTTATGTAATTTACTGTTTACTAACCCTCCAGATCATAAATCCTGTAAAGAAAACAACTTTCTGTTCGTTCAAAACTACAGGGTTAATAACACGACTAGAAACACAAACGTCCTTACATGTTTTTGTGAACTTACGCCTTTACTTACTCTTGAGATCTCCAAATTTGTCAGGGGAAACTTGTGGCAACCCTTTTATTCTTTTTGGTCTTTCTCACTGTGTGTTTACAGCCAGCTGTTGATACACCTCCTTACTTTCCTGATACTGCTCGCTCTGAATGTTGTCAACATTACCCAACAAAACAGTGCCCCCATTCGAGGCTCATGCACACACAACCAGATTCACTCAAATGCCTTCACCATCAGTGTTATCAATGTGATTCACTGTGTCATTGAAGCATGTGTCCCTGCTAGCTACAAAGGCAGCTTCCATCGGGGCGGAAGGGTGCCACTCTGTCATAAGCAGCAGTTCATTAGCTTTGCATAAGTTCTGTTTCTGGCCAACTGCAGATGACTTCTCAGCATTCAGAGTAGCGAGTGTGAAATGTCACAGATAAGAATAGAAAGAAGAGATCATGATGAAGCTCTGTAAACTATTCCACTATGAATAAAATTGTGTGCGAGATGATTCAGAGGATGTCAAGGAGTGGCAAAAGCAGGGAGGTACTCGGTTTCTGCTTCAGAGTGACATTGAAGTCTCTGGACAAGTCTGTCAGCCTTGTTATTGGTGTATCATTTTGTCAGAGTTGCTGCAACCACCAGTTGGGATCCAGTTTTGTGGTGCCTCTGTGGTCACTGGAAAAGGGATAATTTTGATTTCAGCAGTGATGAAGCTTAGTTGTAAGTTTATCCAAGTGAGAATTGTATTTTGAAATGTCTGCTGCTCGTGGCATGACACAACCACTTATCATATGTTGCGACACTTTGCAGGGAGTAGTAAAGAAATATTTCTTTGATCACATCTTAGGGAGTAGTAAAGAAATATTTCTTTGATTACATCTGAATGACATAACAATTTCCTGATCCATGTGGAGATGTTATTTTAATTTCCTCTGTAAAATATGTGAAAATCCAAACAGGGTGGAGTGACTGTCATGTTGCTCTCATCAGGAAACATGTTGGAGTGGATGGTGAATTGTCTCTTCATCTGGGGCTTAAAATGAGACAAATCCCAAGTTACAAATGACTCTGTGCTCAGGGCATCTGTAGCTGTGGTAGTACATTTTGTGCAAGAACCCCGTAAACAGCAAGAACTGAACCAATTTTACTAGGGCAGTACTGGTTTTGTCCATTGAATTTTAATAAGACCTAACTTTTTAATTGGAAATTAACATAAAACATACTTTAATGAATGTAGACACATTATATATGCTAGCATATTGTGTGGTAGAATATGTTGGAAAGAAAATACATTTTGCAAACACATACTTATAATGCCAGATTTGTGTTAGCTAAGTAATCTTCTATGATGTTAACTAATATCAAAACATAGGTACTGTTACTATTTTATTATTCTGATGTTTTTACACTTGAATTTTAAAAAAAGTATTGTAAGAGCAGTGATGACTGGAAGATTATTTTTGTGCAAATTCATATGTCTCTGTAATCTTTGAATTCACAGCCAGAAGCCATTTACATTTGCAAATGTTTCAAAGCCAGAGGGAGGATCTGGTGAGAATGACAAAGATGGTAAAGATGACAACGAAGAGCCACCCAAAGCAGAATTCACCCCTGTTGTTGAGAAGGATGCAGTATACTCTCAAAGGTATACAATTATCAGTACTGTAATGTATAGTATAATACAGTTATGTGTTCATCTAAATGTTATGCAACGAGATTAAGTGAGGCTAGTTGAAGTCCACTGAAACATACACAGTATGACCCCTTAAAGTTAGAATTGTTACAAACACCTGATCAGATAATCTTATTATTAAGACCTTAACCATTGCTTCGAAAAGGTAGTTCTATATTTATTTCACAAAAAATGATGTTAAATTTGATTTGAGTTTTTTTAACCATTATGCTGCTTTTACTTGATTTTAAGCTTAGTGCAAGATTAATCACCTATAATCAAGTGGTGCTTTTTGCGTGTTTTGGATTTTCTCTTGTCATTTGTGTGTCTTTATTTCCTTGTAAACCTATTTCTTCATCTGCCTCCTTAATTCATTCACTAAGTTCCACTTTGATTTTTTTTCCTGGTCTTCTACATCTATACACATACTCTGCAAACCACCGTATGGTGCATGGCGGAGGGTACCTTGTACCACTTGTAGTCATTTTTTTCTCCTATTCCACATGCATGTAGAATAAGGGAAAAAGGCTGCCTAAAAGCCTCCATACAAGGCCTAATTACTCGCATCCTATCTTCATGGCCCCTAATCGAAATGTACATTGGCGGTCAGCTTCAACTACCAGTCCTCCAAATTTTTGCAATAGTGCCCTGCAGAAAGCATAGTCTTGCCTCCAGGAATTCCTTTTTGAGTTCAGTAAGCAACTCTGTAATACTTGTGTGAAGGTTTATCAATGAACAACAAATCTAGCAGCCTACATCTGAATTGCTTTGATTTCTTCCCTTAGTCCGACCTGGTGGAGACTCCAAATGCTCGAATGCTCACACTAGCATTCTGTGCACCGTCTCCTTTATGGACGAGCTAAACGTTCCCAAAATTCTTCCAATAAAATGAAGTTGAGCATTCACCTTCCCTACTGCCAACCTGATGTGCTCATTCCATCCCATTTCACATAGTGGAGGTGCCGAGTTGCAGATAGGCACATCATCTGCGACTCAGCGTCTTCGCTATATGGTGAGAAGTTTTTATTTATTTTCTAACAACAATATTATCCCCTTCAAAGTAGGTCCCTTTGGCAACTCAGTCATGTTCTTTTGAGAGACCCAAAATGACGTCCCTAAGACATTTTTCAATTTTGGGAAAAGAAAAGTTACAAGGATTCAGGTCAGGTGAATAGGGGTGCTTAGGAATAACAGGAATGCCTTTTGAGACCAAAAATTCTGTGATGGAACTGGCTTTGTGACACGTGGTATTGTCACTATACAGCATCCCCTTGTCTGCAGTGTCCGGCTTCATTCACTTCACCCTTTTCCTGAGCTTTCCAAGGTCATCTTTGTAAAACACTTTTGACAGTTTGTCCTAGAGGAACAAATTCTTTAAGCACTATACACCTACTGTCAAAAAAGCAAATTGACATAGTTTTGATCTTTGATTTGCTTATTCGAACTTCTTTTGGTTGAGGAGATGTCTCACTGTGTCGCTCCCCACTTTGCCCCCTTTTCAGGAGTGTACTAAAAAATCCCTGATACATCAGCTGTGATCACACGATGGTCATTGTCAGTCCTGTCAAGATGGTCAGCGCACACATTTCTTAGATTGCCCTTCTGCTCAGTTGCGGGGTGTGGAGCTTTTAGCACAGTTTTGGCACAAACCTTTTTCGTGTGCAAACCTTGGTAAGGAATTCCCTATAGGTCTGTTACACCTTTTCAGAGGCCACACTCGGGGATTGCCCAAGTTTAACACAAATCTTGGTGGCATAACATTGCTCTAAATTCCGCTGTTCTGTTTTTGTCCCTGGGACATGCCTGACGATACTCTTGCCTCTGTTGAACACTCACCATCGAGGACCGCATACTGCATTGTATTACTTATAAAGTCTCAGAGCCTCTCGCACATCTGGAACCTAAACCATTGTCAACACTCTGCTGTGGGGCACTGTGTCAAATGCTTTCCGGAAATCTAGGAATATGATATGCTTTCCCGAAATTAGGAATATTAAGTCTGTTTGTTGCCCTACATCCATGGTTTGTATGATATCGTGAGAAAAGGGCAAGCAGAGCTTAGCACAAGCAATGCTCTCTAAATCTGTGCTGATTTGTGGACAGGAGCTTTTCTGTCTTGAGGAAATTTATTAAATTCGAACTCCGAATGTTTCAAGAATTCTGCAGCAAACAAGTGTTAAGGATATTGGCCTGTAATTATTAGAGTCAGTTTTCTTACCTCTCTTGTATACAGGAGTCATCTGCGCTTTTTTCCATTCACTTGGGGCTCTTCACTGGGCAAGAGATTCGTGATAAATGGAGGCTAAGTAAAGGGCCAATACCTCTGTAAAACCAAACTGGGAGTCCATTTGGACTTGGTGACTTAATTGTTTTCAATTCTTCTAGTTGCTTCTCTATGCCACAGTTGTCAATTTCTATGTCGTCCTTGCAGGAGTCTGTACGAGTAAAATGATAGTATGGTCGTACGATCCTCTTGTGTTTATGATTTCTTAAATATGAAATTTAAAACTTAAGCTTTCCTGTTGCTGTGTTCTATTGCCATCCCAGACTGGTTGATGACTGACTGGGCAGATGACTTAGGTTGTATGTATAATCAGAATTTTCTCACTTTCTTTGCAAAATCCTTCACTGTAGTATCACAGTGGGACTTGTGGTATGCTTCATGGATTGCTCTTCTTACAGACACATACAAATTTCTACTAACTTTTGCATGTCCACATTTGCGCGCTCTTATTTTGAATCGAGAGTGCAACAAATTGCATTTCCTCAGCGTTTTCCGAATTTTGTTACTAAACCACGGAGGGTCCTTTCCGTCCTTAATTGACTTGGCACATACATTTCCAGAGTGCTATTTACAGTCAGTTTAAATCTTCCCAACAGTCCCTCTGGGTCTTTAGTAGTGGAGCTAAATTATTTCCACTCATTGTCTAATCGAGATGCTAACAACAGCTTATTTTCTTTTTTTTTTTTTTTTTTTTGCACTCTCCCATGAGCCTCTTGACAGGTTTATCAACTTTAGTAACCCTCATGATCCACTAATCCTTGTCTGTATATTGACATTGTTGATAAGATATGGCCTATTTGCTGATACATGGCCTAAAATATCTCCAGTGCATGTGGCTTGTCTTAAATAGTTGTTCAAGTTAGTTTTCGGAAAACATATTCAGGAGCACTTCACAAGCTTGTCATTCCGTACCACTTGTAATGAATCCGTAGACGACCCAACCTATACTCAGTAGGTTAAAACCAGCTCCAACTAATATTGTATGATCTGGGTGTTTCTGTGATACTGACCGTAGACTTCCCTTGACTGGTTCTAAAACTGTCACAGTGGAATCAGGTGTCGGTAAGAACATCCAGCAATTAACTTGATTTAACCTAGATGTGTTATACGCTTCCAGATAACTTCACTGTCACACTCAAATTCAACTTCACTAGAAACAATGCCCTAGAGGGCAGTAAATTTGGTAACCTTCTTACAAATAATGTGGCGATTTACTGTTAAAATGTTGACAGTCGAAGGGTGTCTGCTCTGTACAAGATGTGATTTCATTCTCTGTGTATCACCTGCTGGTGTCCACTGCTTCGTTTGTGTAGTGCACCTCTGACATATCATGGCAGAGCCCTACAACCCTGCACCCTATAATACAGGTCCAGAAATCTGCAGCTATGACAGTCACAGAATGGACAGAGCCTGTTGCTGAGACCCTCCACTCGGCTACAAACCAAAGGACCCCAATCAATTCTGGGTATGATGCTGCAAATTGTGAGCTTTGCTTTGATGCCGCAAGTGAGACCAGCAGTCTTCACCACTTCGATCCTTAGATATTTCATAATGCCCTCAAAGGTTTCCATGCAGTTTGTCCTACGATTTTTTTCTTTTGTTCCTGAATGTGTTCTACATCTACATCTACATTGATACTCCGCAAGCCACCCAACGGTGTGTGGCGGAGGGCACTTTACGTGCCACTGTCATTACCTCCCTTTCCTGTTCCAGTCGCGTATGGTTCGCGGGAAGAACGACTGTCTGAAAGCCTCCGTGCGCGCTCTAATCTCTCTAATTTTACATTCGTGATCTCCTCGGGAAGTATAAGTAGGGGGAAGCAATATATTCGATACCTCATCCAGAAACGCACCCTCTCGAAACCTGGCGAGCAAGCTACACCGCGATGCAGAGCGCCTCTCTTGCAGAGTCTGCCACTTGAGTTTATTAAACATCTCCGTAACGCTATCACGGTTACCAAATAACCCAGTGACGAAACGCGCCGCTCTTCTTTGGATCTTCTCTATCTCCTCCGTCAACCCGACCTGGTACGGATCCCACACTGATGAGCAATACTCAAGTATAGGTCGAACGAGTGTTTTGTAAGCCACCTCCTTTGTTGATGGACTACATTTTCTAAGCACTCTCCCAATGAATCTCAACCTGGTACCCGCCTTACCAACAATTAGTTTTATATGATCATTCCACTTCAAATCGTTCCGTACGCATACTCCCAGATATTTTACAGAAGTAACTGCTACCAGTGTTTGTTCCGCTATCATATAATCATACAATAAAGGATCCTTCTTTCTATGTATTCGCAATACATTACATTTGTCTATGTTAAGGGTCAGTTGCCACTCCCTGCACCAAGTGCCTATCCGCTGCAGATCTTCCTGTATTTCGCTACAATTTTCTAATGCAGCAACTTCTCTGTATACTACAGCATCATCCGCGAAAAGCCGCATGGAACTTCCGACACTATCTACTAAGTCATTTATATATATTGTGAAAAGCAATGGTCCCATAACACTCCCCTGTGGCACGCCAGAGGTTACTTTAACGTCTGTAGACGTCTCTCCATTGATAACAACATGCTGTGTTCTGTTTGCCAAAAACTCCTCAATCCAGCCACACAGCTGGTCTGATATTCCGTAGGCTCTTACTTTGCTTATCAGGCGACAGTGCGGAACTGTATCGAACGCCTTCCGGAAGTCAAGAAAAATAGCATCTACCTGGGAGCCTGTATCTAATATTTTCTGGGTCTCATGAACAAATAAGGCGAGTTGGGTCTCACACGATCGCTGTTTCCGGAATCCATGTTGATTCCTACATAGTAGATTCTGGGTTTCCAGAAATGACATGATACGCGAGCAAAAAACATGTTCTAAAATTCTACAAGAGATCGACGTAAGAGATATAGGTCTATAGTTTTGCGCATCTGCTCGACGACCCTTCTTGAAGACTGGGACTATCTGTGCTCTTTTCCAATCATTTGGAACCCTCCGTTCCTCTAGAGACTTGCGGTACACGGCTGTTAGAAGGGGGGCAAGTTCTTTCGCGTACTCTGTGTAGAATCGAATTGGTATCCCGTCAGGTCCAGTGCACTTTCCTCTATTGAGTGATTCCAGTTGCTTTTCTATTCCTTGGACACTTATTTCGATGTCTGCCATTTTTTCGTTTGTGCGAGGATTTAGAGAAGGAACTGCAGTGCGGTCTTCCTCTGTGAAACAGCTTTGGAAAAAGGTGTTTAGTATTTCAGCTTTACGCGTGTCATCCTCTGTTTCAATGCCATCATCATCCCGTAGTGTCTGGATATGCTGTTTCGAGCCACTTACTGATTTAACGTAAGACCAGAACTTCCTAGGATTTTCTGTCAAGTCGGTACATAGAATTTTACTTTCGAATTCAATGAACGCTTCACACATAGCCCTCCTTACGCTAACTTTGACATCGTTTAGCTTCTGTTTGTCTGAGAGGTTTTGGCTGCGTTTAAACTTGGAGTGGAGCTCTCTTTGCTGTCGCAGTAGTTTCCTAACTTTGTTGTTGTACCACGGTGGGTTTTTCCCGTCCCTCACCGTTTTACTCGGCACGTACCTGTCTAAAACGCATTTTACGATTGCCTTGAACTTTTTCCATAAACACTCAACATTGTCAGTGTCGGAACAGAAATTTTCGTTTTGATCTGTTAGGTAGTCTGAAATCTGCCTTCTATTACTCTTGCTAAACAGATAAACCTTCCTCCCTTTTTTTATATTCCTATTAACTTCCATATTCAGGGTGCAGTTTGATACCTTTGTCCTGTTAGAGGCCAAGTTTCTGAACTTAGAGTACTGACAGACAAAAATTTCACTCCACTGCTATTCTTTATCATCTGTTCTCAAAGATTAAATAGGGCTCTGAAATAGTAACATCTCCAGATTGCGAGTTTAGGGGTCCACATCGAACTGTTCAAACTTACAAGTTTTGCATTGTTAATGTCTTCAATGCATTCTTCAGAATAATTCCATTTCAGTCTTTAAATAGTACCATTTGTCTTCTCTTACTACTAATATAGACCAGTGCAAAATAAAAATCTCTTGTGAATTGTGTAGAACAAGCTGTTCCAATGCTGCCCAAGGGGGCACAGGTGCCGACACCTGCCTGTTAGCTCACTCGAGGGGAGCTGGAGGTGGGGTAAGCTACACACCAATAGCCCTACTGGACATGTTCTGTGCAGACACAAACCACTTCACGAACTTGGCTCACCACCACTCAACTTTGGGCGTACATTCACATAGACCGTGTGCTAGCTGCCCCTGACTGCCCCCATACCAGCTGTTCACCCAGCTCTCCCCACTTGTGCCCACAGGCTCCCCCCTGCTTGCATGTGTGGCAGCTCACACATCTGGTGTAGAAATTGATGGGGCTTGTAAATTCAGTGATTCTGTGGTTTTTGTTGGACAGAGTAAGAATAAAGTGTTTTGAGCTTCAAAGTACTTGAGACCATAACAGCAGCAAGAGTTATTACCTATTCAGAGTATCTACTAAATTAGTAAGAATAGTAGACATTGCAGGATGATGGCAATGAGTACTTGCAATTAACTGGATTTCAGTGAGATATTATTGTTAGTCTTTTGCAGGTTGGATTTTCCATCTGAGGAATTGCCTAATGTAAAATCCACATAGGAATATCGACAGTGTAAAAAAGATAGTTTGCTGCTTACTGTAAAGAAGACATGTTAAGTTGCAGACAGGCACAGTTAAGACACTTACACAAAGCTTTTGGCCACAGCCTTCATCAGCAAAAGAGAAACATAGAAACTTGAGCCATTCATACAGACAAACAGGCAATGGCATTGTGGCCTCAGCTGCTGGAGTTGGCGGACGTGTGGGTGAGGTGTGCCTGTTTGTGTGAATGGTGCGTGTTTCTCTGTTTCTTTTTTGCTGATGAAGGCTGTGCCTGAAAGCTTTGTGGAAGTGTCCTTTAATTGTGCTTGTCTGCAACTTAACATGTCTTCTTTACAGTAAGTAGCAATCTGTCTTTTCCTACATTTTGAATTGCCTAATGTGTAGGATGTAACATGTTACAGTGTATCAGTGGTACAACAGTCCTTGAAATGTGCACAAGGCTCCAGATGATAGCAGCATACAGATTTATGCCTCAATTGCTGTGCCATAGGAGACCCTATTGCTGATTATGTCACAATCTCATAAATTAGGACCAGTGTTGCATCCAGTGCCATTCAGGAACATGAGAAACCATTTGGTGGAAGTTGATGCCGCTTGCCAAACTACCTATTGCACTTTATCACTGTGCAGGCACCTCTGATGGTGTACCAAAAGATGCAACTAGAGGGCTTAAAGAGGAAGTTGTGTTAAGTGATGTGCAGATGCTATCTTGAGGTCAGTGATGATCGTTTGCTAGTATGGTTTTGATCACAAGATAGGCAGCTCTTGCAGTTTATCTGCCAAGAACATTGAGGATCAACTTTAAGTGTAATGCTGTGGTTCCCACAGCATTACACTTAATTACCACACACATGGAATTCATTGAGAGAACGCTGACTGGTGCAGCTTATATGCATAACATTGTCAATTACGTTACCTTTTATTCAACAGGGAAACGTGTTGTTCCAACAGGAAAGCAATGTGCTTATTTCTTGGAACGTCCAATAGGTGTTCCTTACTATTTGGCAACTACAGCGACAACCTAATCGCTAGAGCAGTCCTCCATTCAGCATTGTGGGAAGCCATCTATTCTCGTCAGCAGTACAAGCAACAACCCTTGACCACTTGTGACAACAGGTGTTGGTAGCTTGAAACTGTATCCCAAAATGGCATCAACATTCACTGTGATCATCTCTGCATTATTGCAGATCGTTGTAGCTTGGGAGGGTAGACAGTATAATCAGTCTCCATGCATATTACCGTTTGATTATGACCATAAACAATTTTCACCCCATCTAATATGTGAATGAAACTTCATTCATGTGGAACAATTGCTTCAGGGGGGTTATTTCATATGGAATGAATGTGTCTTCATCTGAATCAATGCCTCTTTTTACCACTTTTCATGAATCGTTCTAGCATTTTTTGCTGACTCATTCGTGGAAGTAGTATATGTTTTTATTATTACTTACTTTCTCACTTAGCAGTTTGACAATTTTTACCCTATTTCCATTTCATTTTCCTGTTGTTAACTTACTTCTGTTGTATTTCCGTCTACTTCTCCTCCTTTAAAAAGGTTGTTTGCTTTTGCATTTGCATTATCCGTTGTTATTTTCATGTACAGCATCTTGAGCTGTTGTTTTGTGCAATTGTCAGTTAATTTTACACCGTTAAAATATTAACTCATCTCTAATGCTCACTTTATGTCAGAAGCCTTTTTCGTGTTACTAACAGAGTAGACATCTGAACAGTTACATACTCATAGTTGCATCACACAACAGTACTTTAATAAGTAGTTGGACAGTACAAAACAAGTATTGTAAATGGTAACCTGGATGTGCTGTACATTCCTGCTATTTCCACTGCTTATCATATAGTTAGAAGGATTGTCACCAGTGATAGTAATAAGTGATTACTAATTTTCCTGTAATTTTCATCTAGATATTCAGTTCTTTGTGTTCTTGTATCCAGTTCAGATGTAATATAGGTTAGTGGGGGCATTAGATAAGTTGACGTGGGATGTAGTAGGGTTATCAGAAGCACAGTAAAATTGGAAGACAAAATTGAATGAAAATCAGGACAGAAGTTTTGTTACACAGAATCAGAGCAGAGATGACACTCATGTGAGATGTAGTGTAAGCAAACTGAGGATTTTGATGCAAGACTAGGCCAAAAATAATCCTTTTTGGGGCAAGACTTTTTTTCCAGAAGAAAATAAATAGAATCATTGTTGGGTAGGCATTGCATTTTGTCACTTAAGATGGCATATGGCAATATAAAGAAAATTTTACATGCAGTTGAAGATTTCTTTAAATATTTGTATAAGTCAGGAGATAAATGAGAAACACAGATAGTGAAATAATGACATTCTAGGAGGATGCCGTCAAAGGTATGAGGAAAGGAAATACATCAAAAATAATGTTTTTTTTAATGTGCGTACAGAGCCTCAGTTAATTGTTTAATTTAAAAGTAATGGTGTTTTGATAGAAATGATTAGAGCTGAAGACAGAGTAATGCAAAAGGAGATTACCAAGATTTACAGAATATGTGCAGAAGAAGGCAGCCCCTTAAGATTTGAGCAACATTGCAGTTGGTCTACATCACAAGAAGTGAGACAGACAAGACAAGAAAGCTAGGCAGCTTCTCTTCCCGTAATATAGTAGGTACTCACCTAAACTATTATAAGAGGTAACACTGGAGTTTAGTTAAACAAAGGGGCACACCAGCTTTAGAAGTGGAACACTGAATGAAATTATGGAATGGAGCCATGAGAAAAATTACCATTTTCTCTTGGGTTAATAGATTTTGAGTAGCTTTTGATCCTTTCAACTAAATCTGCAGTAGCAACCTGTGGGGAAGAAACGTTTGATTCAACAGGAGTTAATATACTGTAGGGTATACACTAGTAACCAAAACTTAAGGAAAATTGGCTTAATAACATGTTTGTCCAAGGTATGGGTTCAATAAGGCCTCAGTAGGTTTCTGGAGGTACATGGCGCCAGATACTGATGCAGATGTGTTCACAGGGTATGGTTTATGGAAGGAGAGCTGGTACCCGATAGCATCTCAGGTGTTTCCTTTGCATTCATATCAGGTGAATTTGATGGTCAAGACATCATCTCAAGTTTACTACTGTGCTCCTCAAACCACTCTAGCACAATTCTGGCCTTGTGATGAGGATAGCTATTCTGCTGGAAGATGTCATCACTTTGGGGAACATGAAGGGATGAGGTGGTCTACAGTAATGTCTATGTTGTCCTAAGCTGTCATGGTGCCTTACATTACTACCACAGGCCGCGTGGAAGGCCAGGTGAATGTGCCACATAGTGTAATACTTCCCCTCCAGCCTTTGTCAGTGGAACATTGCCTGGTTAGAGCAGTTGTTCACCTGGATGACAGTGTATCCAAGCACAACCATGGACTTGGTGTAAAAAGAAATGCAATTCATCTGATGAGATGACACGTTTCCATTTATCAATGATCCGTTGTCGACGATCCCACGTTGACTGCAATCCTAATTGTATATGGAAAAAGTAGGGGCCATCTACTACGGGTCTCCATGTTCAACAATGTGCTCTGCACAGTGTGCTCCAAAGCACTTGTCTGCACCAGTATTGTACCCTGTCATCGAGTATGCCTCGGATCACTGCACACTGCTTTATAGAGTGGGCAAGCCTTCGACCTCCACATTCTGTGATGGGTGGGTAGACGTCCGACACCTTGATCCCTGTTCACAGTGTCACCATATTTCAGCCACTTTCCATAGATGCTCCCAACAGTAGCATGTGAACAGCTGAACAACTTCACTGATTCGGAGTTGTCAAAGTCTCTTACAGCAATGGATTTTCCCATTTCTGCCCTGCATCATCTTTAAAATGACTCCCCATTCATCACTGATCCACTTACATACTTGACTTTCCACATCGCGTGATCATGATGCGACCAGGCAGCATTCAGTCATGCAGAGGATAATGGTTGTAATATTTTGGCTTATCAGTGTTGTAGTGTCCATCACCACCACCAAAGTGAGAAATTCAGAACTTGAAATAACTTTCAGACAAGATTTTGATGGAATATATAAGGAGCATTCAAAAAGAAAACAAGCCAGGGGATGTGAAATGAAAACTGCTGCAGGTATCATTATGGCAATGCCTAAGGAAGAAGGTGTGTTCTGTGTAAGAGAACTGAGGCCCCAAACTTGTCACTGGAGGAACATGAGCATACACCCATGTGACAACAAAGGGAAAACTTAAATGCATTAGGAACCCACTGCACCCTGTCATGGTGGAAATGGTGAACTGGAGGCTTCAAAAGAAGAGCCAAGAAGTGTAGTGCATTTCCGTACAGCGGAAGGAGTATGGGGAATGGAAATTCTTTGAAGAATGGCACATGTGTACAGAGAGCACTGCACGTTCATTGCAATTCCATTGCTCAGTTTGACATCTGGGGTAATGAGTGCTTCTATAACTCGCTGGTCTTAAGTAATGAGGGCATCTACATGCTGGATAATAGCATCAGGAATGGGATGTGGCATTACAGATCATGTGTTGTTGGCCAGTGTCATCCACTTTGATCCTTGCAACGCATACACACTGCTCTATGCACAGCTGAGCCATTGTTTAATAATTTCCATTCCCTGCACTCCTTCCACTGTCAGGAATGCATTACATCCCTTTGCTCTTATTTTGAAACCTCCACATCACCATTTTCAGCACAACTGAGTACGAGGTGCATTCAAGTTCTAAGGCCTCCGATTTTTTTACTAATTAACTACTCACCCAAAATCGATGAAACTGGCGTTACTTCTTGACGTAATCGGCCTGCAGACGTACACATTTTTCACAACGCTGACGCCATGATTCCATGGCAGCGGCGAAGGCTTCTTTAGGAGTCTGTTTTGACCACTGGAAAATCACTGAGGTAATAACAGCACGGCTGGTGAATGTGCGGCCACGGAGAGTGTCTTTCATTGTTGGAAAAAGCCAAAAGTCACTAGGAGCCAGGTCAGGTGAGTAGGGAGCATGAGGAATCACTTCAAAGTTGTTATCACGAAGAAACTGTTGCGTAACGTTAGCTCGATGTGGTTGCCTTGGTGAAACAGCACACGCGCAGCCCTTCCCGGACGTTTTTGTTGCAGTGCAGGAAGGAATTTGTTCTTCAAAACATTTTCGTAGGATGCACCTGTTACCGTAGTGCCCTTTGGAACGCAATGGATAAGGATTACGCCCTCGCTGTCCCAGAACATCGACACCATCATTTTCGTAGCACTGGTGGTTACATGAAATTTTTTTGGTGGCGGTGAATCTGTGTGCTTCCATTGAGCTGACTGGCGCTTTGTTTCTGGATTGAAAAATGGCATCCACGTCTAATCCATTGTCACAACCGACGAAAAGAAAGTCCCATTCATGCTGTCATTGCGCGTCAACATTGCTTGGCAACATGCCACATGGGCAGCCATGTGGTCATCCGACAGCATTCGTGGCACCCACCTGGATGACACTTTTTGCATTTTCAGGTCGTCATGCAGGATTGTGTGCACAGAACCCACAGAAATGCCAACTCTGGAGGCGATCTGTTCAACAGTCATTCGGCGATCCCCCAAAACAGTTCTCTCCACTTTCTTGATCATGTCGTCAGACCGGCTTGTGCGAGCCCGAGGTTGTTTCGGTTTGTTGTCACACGATATTCTGCCTTCATTAAACTGTCGCACCCACGAACGGACTTTCAACACATCCATAACTCCATCACCACATATCTCCTTCAACTGTCGATGAATTTCAATTGGTTTCACACCACACAAATTCAGAAAACAAATGATTGCACACTGTTCAAGTAAGGAAAACGTCACCATTTTAACTATTTAAAACGGTTCTCATTCTCACCGCTGGCGGTAAAATTCCATCTGCCGTACGGTGCTGCCATCTCTGGGACGTATTGACAATGAACGCGGCGTCATTTTAAAACAATGCGCATGTTTCTATCTCTTTCCAGTCGCAGAAAAAAAAATCGGAGGCCTTAGAACTTGAATGCACCTCGTACAATGTACGATTGATGCATGTATGTGCTTGCTCACAATTAGCAGTGAAATTTTTTTATATTATTAGGGTAGTTGAAGATGAGGACTGGACAGACAGCAAAATAAATAAACTTAAAAGGAAAGAGGCCTGTGGAGTGTTTTTGTCAAACTTCTTAGGCTTTTGAAAATTTAAGTTTTATTGGGTATGATAACAACAGTTTACCATAAATTTTATTACCAGTTTTGAAGTGTGATTGAGAGTTTTAATGTTGAAAACCATTCCAAATACACACATTTGCTCAGTGAGTAATAGACAGAAGTATGTTACGAATAAATGGGTGGCGGCGGGAGTGACAAAGAAATGGAATAGGGAGCAGACTGAAGTGGTTGATTTTATCAAGACTACAAGGAAAAATAAAATCAGGTGGGTGGGGCATAAAGCCTGATGAATCGATAGTAGGTGGGCCAAGGAAGTATTTTGCCAGATTTCAAGAAATAAGAAAAGACCTAGACAGTCCAAAGGAAGGTTGATAAATGGCATGAAAACATGAGGAAACAGCACTTGCAGTGACGGACAGAAAAGGGAGGAGTGTTAAGGTACTATCTAGAATTTGTGAATGGAGTTCCAAAGAATAAAACTGACCATGTAACAGCCATTTAATCTTTTCCATTTAAAGTATTTTTAAATGTTTTATTACATTATTAATTTCATAAGTGTTCATGTATTTTCTTTCTTCAGGTGCAAGGTGTTTGTAAAAAAAGGAGGGTCTTTCCAGGACCGCGGTGTTGGCACGTTGTTCCTGAAACCAGTGTCTGGTGGTGCCAAGACACAACTGCTAGTACGTGCAGATACCAGCCTGGGCAATGTGCTGCTCAACACTCTCCTCTTCCAGTCTATGCCTCTGCAGAGAATGGGGACCAATAATGTGATGTTAGTGTGTGTACCTACACCTGAAGCAGAACCACCTCCAATACCGGTCCTCCTAAGAGTTAAGACAGCTGAAGATGCAGATAAGCTCCTAGAAACATTGAAACAACACATCAAATAATCTGAACGCTCACCACATTTAGACGTATTTATGATTCTTAATAAATCAAAATGATCATTTTTAGGAAACTTGTGAGTGACTTTTCTTACAAAAAGTGTGTATTGTCTCAGTCTTTTGTAGAACTAAAGGATGATGATACAGTTTCATGTGTATTTGACTTGACTGGAATAGTCAAGCATCTGTTCCTTGCGTGTGTTAAAAATACACACTCATTTTTCTAAGACTTTATTGTAAATAACATGTTGCATATTCAGAAAAAACTGACACAGTGAAAACTTTTAAAAGTTTCATGTTTTTTATTGTGACATTTGAATAAAGATTCTTAAGTTTATATTTGTAAATGATGTTTAGTCCGTATTACAGCTTCTTTATGTCTACATCCTTTTAAAGAGTGGCAATTGCTTTTCTTAGGAGAAAATTAAACTTTGGTATAAGCCATTGTGTAGCGCAAATCTCTTTTCAGAAATAAGGTGTGCAGCTTTTATAGTGAAATGTCTGCTTTTTTTTCTCTCACGTCATGAGAGACATACTAATTAGATAACTTTACCTGTTTAACTGATGATGATGATGATGATGATAAGCAATGGAAAGAATCAAGACAGCTGCTTACTCTGGCTAGGTGGTGCTGAAGAAATAAAGCCCCCCCCCCCCCCCCAAAAAAAAAAAAAAAAATAAATAAAATAAACCACGGAGCAGTGTCCCAGCATTGTAGTGAAGGAGGGCATTTTCTAGAAACTCAACAATGTTTTCAGTGTCGTTTGTGCAATTGTAGATGGCACAACACCTCACATATACCTTTACTGTGTTCCTCTGTTATACTGAAATATGACAGTTGCAGTAGGCAGGCCCACAAAAAAAAAAAAAAAAAAAAAAAAAAAAAAAAAAAAAAAAATTGTACTTATCCTGGCTGGATCCCAGTTCCACACAACATTTGTGAAAGAACTCGCTGCATAACACGCTGAATAACGATCCAGCCCGTGGCTTGACCATGCAAATCCTCATTTCTGGATGTCACTTTTCTTCCACAAAGATTTCAGAGCTCTTGGATTCTCTTAATTGTCACATCCCACCAACATAATCCCACAAAAAGTGATTTTTATGGCTTAAGTATCCTGAACCACCTATATATCATTTGTAAAATAGCCCTTTCGTGAGCATGATTTTTCTGTACATTCATCTTTCGCATAAAAACTCTTGCAGTCCACAACCTGAGCACTATTCTAAGTGCCACATTAAAAACCTATCCAACGTACTAACTTCAGACTCCTACATTATGATACCCCCTGCCCATAAAGACAGCTTCAAGCACACCCCATGTTCCCTTCCAAAGAGGAAATCCTCACCAGCATCTTACCCTCACACCTGTCCCACAGATTGTACGCTGTGCCAGGCTGGTCTGTTTCACTTGCTATTTATTTGTTATTTATATTGCCATCTAACTGTGACCCTTCTCACTTCCTCCCTAGTATGTCGTGATAATCTTTTAGGTATTGCTGATCCTTAAACTTTCCTCACCTTCTTCAATTATGATGCGAATCTCATAAAAGGTATATTAGTTCTTGCTGCTAGGTATGAACTGTTGCATGCTTTCAAATACTCTCTGAGAGTTTCGAGAGGTTTCACAGGCTTTCATGACATGTCGATGAAGAGTTTATGCATCTGGGTGGTCTGCTACATGGGACACTTTTTTTAAGGTGCCCCAAGAGAGAATAATCCAAAGGACTGAGGTTGGGGTAATGTGCGGGCCATGGAATTGGTCCTGCTCTACCTATCCATGTGCCTTGGTAGTTAACAGCCAGTGGATCTTGAACACTGAGACTGAAATGTGCTTATTGCAGGAGAACATCTTCTATTAGTTCTTGGAGGATGTTCTGAATAATGTCCCTGTAGACGGCACCTGTAAGGTGTGCTGAAAAAATGTATGCCCTACCAGTTAGTCACCTAAATGCACATTAATCTTAAGCTGATGCTGATGTATAGCCTGTACTGTAGCGTGAGGATTGCAGTCAGCCCATATATGTTGATTGTAGAAATTTATTCCATCTCTTTCGAACATTACCTCATCGGTAAGCAAAACAGAAGAGAGAAACAATGGATTGGTAGGTGGTGCAACAAAACATCAGCAACAGTTGTCCTGTGGTGAGTGATTAGTGCAAGGTCCTGCATGTGTTGAAGAGGATACCAGTACACAAGATTCTCGTGAAGCATCCTCCATGCTGAAATTGGAGATGTATCACATGCCAGGATTACCTATCATGCACTGATTCCTGCCTCTTCTTTGACAACCCATAGAATGTGCTTCTCCTGGTCAGGAGTGTGAGCAACATGTGATTTTCTTTGATCTATAGTATGTGGTACTACCACTCCAGTCTCAGCAATCCAATAATGCACAGCACAGAAGGATGGAAGAGTTGATTGTCTTCGATCTGGATATGCAGCAGTGCAGCTTCGTGTCCACTATGATTTGTGTAGCCTTACGTAAAAATCGTGTATGTGTGCTTACGAAATGAATAGCCTGCCATGTGTGAGTGGAGCACTTTCAGTAGACTCACTACCTCTAGCACAAGTACACAATGGACATAGTGAAGAGAGATGAATGACAAATATAAACTAGTCTCACTGGCAACACAATGCTGTCTAGGATCAATGAATCAAATGGGTGCATAAATAAGTGGAGTTGAATCTTGAAAGCTGTTGAGCGTCAACTTTCATTAACAACTCGAAAACAAAAGATTTTTCACATTTTTGATGTAGGGAGCCTGTCCCCAGAGTTTGTAAAAGTATTTTGGAAACAAGGTAGAATACTTCTACCTTTCAGCTTTCTCTCCTTTGCTTAGTACAAGTTTGCCATCTGAGCTCTTGATGCTCATAAATATGCTTTTGTTTTTGCCAAAGATTTCTTTAATTTTCTTATTGGTCACATCTGTCTTTTCCCCTAGTCAAGAATGCTTCTACATATTTGGATTTATCCCCTAGCCATTCCCTCTTGTAGTTTATGCAGATTAATGCAGCTAAATGACAGGTAACAACTATTTAAGGGACGAAATAAATTTATGCTTTATTCACACAACTCATATTAATACATTTGACTACCAAATATATATTACATTGCCCCATCAACAAACACGGAACATGTATTTTCCCCAGAGTCTAATGCACTCTGCACATCATATCTTGTGCACCACTATGCACACTGGAAAATGTTTGTTCATGTATCCCCAACAGCATCAACTCTTCCCCACTGCAAGCTCCACAACTACACTGATGCAACTCCACGATCTGATGATGTCACAAACAGACTGATTAATGGATACATATAAACATTTTGGCATGCTGAGCTTGTTTGAGACTATTTGCTTTCTGAGCTGATAAATCCTCTAATAATGTCTCCAGCATGGAAGAAATAATGTTAGCCACGGAATTATGCCTTAGACCACAAGCTTTATGCCCAAACACAAATATCAGCAATAATGGAAATACTCGCCATGTAAGCCAGCACTCTATGAAAAAGACTCATTACTGTTTGCTTATATGGCTGACGAACAATTGCTGGGAACAGTAACAGCCATCAAATATCTGAGAGTACGTGTATAGAGCAATTTAAACTGGAACCACAACATATAACCAGTCACGGTAAAGGTAAATGCCAAACAGACAAGTTGAAGAATCTATCCATAAAGAGGTAGTTCACAAAATCTTCTTTCAGTTGCTACTTCAGTATTGCTTCTCAGTCTGTGACACTTACCAGGTAGGATTGAGAGAAAAAAGCAGAACATACAAAGAGCAGTCAATTTTGTCATGGGTTCATTTATGACATGCAAAATTGTCAAAGAAATGTTTGTCCAACTCTCATGGCAAAAAGTGGAAGTTAGGCGTTGTATGTCACTGTGCAATTTACTCTTAAATTTCCAAGAGCAGTCATTACTAGAAGAGACTATAAAGGTAAAAGTAGACAGATTCAAGCTCACAAGCAGTCTCTTCCTGAGCACCATCTGTAGAGGTGTGTGTGTGTGTGTGTGTGTGTGTGTGTGGGGGGGGGGGGGGGGGGGATGACAACGGTACACGCAAAGTACCCTCCACCACAAACCATGAAGCAGCTTGTGAGGTATGGATGTAGATCTAGCAGGATCCAGGGCTACCAGGTGCATATACAATTCCATGCGCACCGCAAAGTAAAACAATCTCTCTGGAAGTTCCGTTAAAACAGACACTTCACTCCACTGTGACAAAACTTGTGCTGGAATATAAGTATAATTTCAAACAGAAATACTAATTTAAAAATGGTTCAATATCATTGCTCTGTCTGCTGCAGTTTTGAAGTAGTATTTGAAGAGCACAGGAAAAGAATGTGCTTTGTCTAGATTATCAAAATGTTCAGGAGAGCTATTTTAAAATTAGAAACCAAATTTCATGGATGCTTATGGACAAAATTAATCATACAAAAGTCATTTGGAATGACATGTTGTATACATTAAATTTCATATAAATTGATTCCTTAAGTATTTAAATTGTGGTTTTATTGACAATATTGAAAGTAATGTCGTGTTACAAGGAGAAAAACGTGCTACATGTATATAGCAGATTAGAAGGTATTGCAGATAAAACTATTTTTTGTTAACCATCCAAGTGTATCAGATTATTTTTGAATGAAAAACAATGTTTGAAACAATAAAAATACTTCTTGGAAAGCAGTTTCTCTTTGTTATTTTAACTTTACGCGATAAAGTAGTAAAAAAGGAATAAAAGATAACTTTTTCCCAACATACACTTGTCAGCCTTATTTAAAAAGTTTGTGTAAAACACTCCAGCTTCTTGTTTGCAGTACTAGTACAAACCATGGAGGCACTGATACTTAGCTTTTGATGTTGCCAGAGGATCGTAAAGTCAAATTACCATTATTATTATAAACATTATTTAAAATTATTCTAAAAATATTTTATGAAAGAGAAGTTGCAACTCACCATATAGTGGAGATGCTGTGTTGCAGGTAGGCACAACAAAAATATTGTTACATTCCATCCTGGATTTTTCATTGTTTGATTTTATTATGCTTTTATATTTAACCTCTGTAAGCAGGGGATGGAAATTCTCCAAAGTGCTGCCCTTGTCATCGCAATGAAACTGTCGCCACCCATAAAATCCGAGCTATTATAAGTTACCCAAAGTTGAATGAAGCGGGGATGACTCTTTTGATGACTACCTCTCTGAAGGGGCTTGTTAGGAAAAGACATTCTTCAGAAATGTCTCCCAACTTTGTATTATATCTTGATCGGTTGCCGCAACATCAAGAGGCTTAGGTTTACATCAAGCTTCAACCATGATACACACCCAGTCCATTTTAACATCTGTTACTGTTTACGTATTAACCAGTTCCATATTCTTATCACACTCCATTAGTGTGTCCTCTAATGGAGGAAGTTACTTTCGCCACCCCCAAAAGTTTCAGTTTACTCACAAGATAATTAAAGTACCTTGATACAGTGTAATTCTTGTTCTGGCCTGAGCATGACTCACAAAAAACTTCAAGATGTTTGACATTCTTGTGCATTAATTCCATCAAAAAGCAGTTTACAAAGAAAACAACTTCATTGGACCCTTTTTTTCAAGATCTTCAGTGTAAGCAGTGTAAGTATAGCACACTGAAGTTGTATTTGAAAGCTGACGAATATTGGAAGAGTAAACAGACAACTGCCTTTTGTAATAGACATCATTAGTACTTAATGTTTGGTACACGTTCATTTTTTTGGTAGTCCATGCGGACTGCTTTTTTCATGGCTTCTTAAATGAGAATTTCTCCTTGTGGAATAAAGTGTTTTAGCTTTGATTTTCTAGTCAATGGTAATCTTATTAGTTTTTTCAATACTTTATTCTTCATGTCTTCATCCAAATTTTCAGATAACGTTGCATTCAGCACTATCATCTCAGAAGTGTCTGTATCACCGGTTGAGCATGTATCATTCCTTGCATACCCAAAAGCTATATTGAATTTGGTATAGAATACTGTTCTATGCATTGCATATTAAATGTCAAAATTCGGGTATTTTTCCTGGATCAGTTCATATAACATTTTTCCAGCAAATGTTCCTCTGGGAGATGCAACTTCTTGGCCTTGTCTTTGCTCTAAAGAGTTCATTTAACCTTTAGTAAATGATTGTGATCATAAACTGCCATTCCTACTTCTTTGTTAATTTTCCATGTCCTACTTCGATGTTTACCCATTCCAGCACGAAGACACTTGCTCAGCTTCAAAAATTTCTGAGCTGTCGTTAATCATCGTCTTGTTACTCCATGTACTGCCATGAAGGCTTTTCTGCAAATAGGAATTTCATGTACAATGTCGTCAGCTTTCACACTTCTCAAAGCTGTGCTTCATCTTCGTTCTTTCTTGATCACCTTCTGTGGAATTTAAGTGCTGTAATGAGCCTGTGAGATACAATGATTGTTCATTCCAGTCTACTATATCACTAAATATTTGTACAAAATTTGACCTTTCTTCAGCACGTACTATCTCAAAGCAGTTACAGTTGCATTCTACTCCTAGCTCATGGGACTGAATGTGTAATTTCTTCATGACTGTACTCATTTGCCCTCATTCTTGCCTTTCCCCAACACTGTTAGAATTTGAAGGTCTGTGTGTTTCATCGTCAGATAAAGTACTCGTCATTCAATATAAATAACAAACTATTAAAACTGAAATGAATAACTTAGAACACCTGCATTACTAAACAGAATGTCTCAGAATAAGGAAATGGTTTTCACTAGTATCAACAATGCATAAGAAGGAAAATTCTGTTTCTTGCTTCAGCATTATTTGCCAACACACAAGGAATATAAAACTTAATACACAACAGTGGACAAAGCACATTTAATTCCTTGTAGTGAGACACATTAGCACATTCTTTGTCTGCATGCATAATCTAAAATAGTTTATAGAACTTGGACTATTCATATTATCAAACTGGTCAGTTAACAATATTAAACAACACACAGTCCTACACCTCATGGCATACATAACTTTTTTTTTCTAAGTGGAAAAAGCATGTTCTTTTCCTGTACTTTTCGTTTGACACAAAGGTTGGTGGATGTTGATAAAGTGATAGAAGAATAGGATACACGGAGATAAAGAAAAAATGTACAGCTTTGAGTTATCTTTCTGGTGTGGTGGTTGTGAAACTAATACTGACAACACTAAAAGCTCACTTAACTCTAACAGCTGGAAGTGAGGGGAAACTACAGATGCTGTATTTTCTGAATACAAGCAGGTTTATGGCTTGATGATGGCATCGTGTTGGGTAAAATATTCCAGAGGTAATCTAGTCCCCCATTCACATCTCCAAGAGAGAAGGGGGGACTACTAAGAATGTCATCAAGAGAAACAAACCTGCATTCTACAGGCCAGAGCGTGCAGTGTTAGATTCCTTAATCATTTAGCTAGGTTACAGAATTTAAAAAGAGAAATGGGTTTGTTGAAGTTAGACATTGCGGGAAGTCATGAAATGTAGTGGCAAGAAGAACAAGACTCCTGGTCATATAAATACTAAGTTAAACATAAAATCAGATTGGGATAATGGAGGAACAGGTCTAATACAGAGTGAGAAAATACGAATGGGAGTAAGCTGCTATGAACAGCAAAGAGAAGTATTATCATAGCCAAGATAGATACAAGGACAAACACAAACCACAGTAGCACAGGTTTATATGTCCATTAGCTCAGCAGATGAAGAAATTGAAAGAATGTATGATGAGATGAAAGAAAATAATTGAGCTGTTAAGGGAGATGAAAATCTGATTGTGATTAACATACTTTTGCACGGTTGTGTGGTGTTAGGGAGCAGTCTAATGGTGTCTTAAATTGACTGTTGCATGGATACACAGAAACAGTTCAGCTTGTTTGAGACTAACTGCTTTCTGAGTCATTAAAGCCTCTGATGATGTCTCCACTATTGGAAAAGAAACTTTAGGCAGAGAATTATGCCTTGAACTATGGCCATATGCCCATAAAACAAAGATCAGCAGTAATGGGTTGTTTTACCTGTTTGGGCACTAAGTGACATTCGTTTGCGTTTAGAATCAACTGGCAAACCCTATTACTAAGTGTTGATCATCTGCAGGTCTTCCAGCATTTCACTACTATTTTCTAGCATTGCAACTTCTCTATGTACAACAGCATCATCCTCAAATAGCCTTATGGAGCTTCCAATATTATCCATGATGTCGTTTATATACTGACCAACATGAAAAATGCAACATGTGGCAAATGATGTGTAATTATCTGTTTGATCAAAGTGTGGCAATTAATATGATATTTTTACACGGCTTGTTTCATTTGTATGTTACTTGCATTGCTTTGTAAGCAAACAATGAAACATTGCTTTTTCCCACACAATCTGTAAAACACATCACTGGATGTGTGGCAATAATTTTTTCCTCACTCTTTGTCACACACAATGTTGTGTTGTATATGTTCCCTTTTCAGTCACATGTTTGTATGATCTTTCTGTGATTGCTGTAGCCAGCTCTCTGGAGTAAACATGTCATTAAACCCTGAAGCTGTTGCAAAAGCTGTTGTTTTATAGGAAGATGGTTGCAGCAAGCATTATGTTGCAGAAGTGTCAACAACTACACCTTCCAATTCTAAGAAGGTACAGGAAACTGGAGCCTATGCAAGGAAACCAGGATCAGGCCCAAGAAGAGTAACATGAGCAAGAAATGACCACTTCTTACAACTTCCAAGTTCTCCACAACCATCACACAATTGTCACTGAAGCCCAGAATTGACACCACCATGTTTGAGGAGCGAATGTTGGAGGGAGAACTACCTAAAGAAGTATGGAAGAAGTCAGTCTTCAATCCAGAAGACCTGCTAGATTCCTAGAACTCACCAGAGACCATTGCACAGCTCGACTACGTTACGCAAGAGAATATTATAGCTGAAGACTACACAATGGATTAAGTGTTGTTTATGAATGAGTTGCAATTTGCCCTCCAATCACCAGAAGGTAGTGAGAGGGTCTGAAAAAGGCTTAGGGGGAAAGATATACCTCTTTCACATTCTCATCTATGGTTCTCTGATGGTACTGGTAGGAACCAGTATGACTGCAAGGACAGATTCGGTCTAATGTAGAGCACCTGACCCTTACAACATATAGGTGTGTGCAGGAAATACTTTTGGAACATGTTGAGCTTTTTGCTCCATTTACTTTTGTTGATTTTACTCTAATGCATTTTGTAAGAATTGCACAAAAGTACTTGGATGAAGTGGAGATTCCTGCGATGACCTGGCCTGCTAGAAGCCCTGTTGACAATGTATGGGACCAGTTCAAAAGAAGGGCCTGTCAGCGCCATCCATAGACCTTATAGGACCTACGGTGGGCAAAGTACGTAATAATCAATTGATTTAACTGTAGTGATATGGAAATGGAAAACAGTAGAAACTCAGGAAGGGGGAAAAAAGTGCAGAAAGGTGAATAATGAATTAAAGAAAGACATAGAACAGACAAGGAACACGTGTAATAAAGAGAGATATAAAGAAATAGAAAAACTAGAAAAGGAAGGAAAATATGAAATGATGTATAGATTAGCTGCTGACCCAGTCTGTGAAGGAAAAAAAGCAGCACAGGTATGCGAATAGAAAGAAGTGATGGTACAATCATTCATAAAGTGTTGGGAAGGTGGCAAGAATATGTAAAATGTGTGTATGAGGTTGATCAGAAATCAAATGACACTGAGTTAGAAGAGGACAAAGGATGCTGCATCTAGGAAGGTGAAGTAGAAAGGGCTTTTTGAGATGAGGAATCATAAAGTAAGTGGAAGCGATGAATTACCAGCAGAATTGTTTAAAGAGCCTTGGGAGTAGTGGTGTGAAAGAGTTAACTTATCTATATAATAAGATACATAAAAAAGTTGATGGTTAGAAGACTTTCTATCAGTAGTAATGATACCGATTGAGAAGGAAAGCAGTTCCAAGGACTGTGAGGATTTTAGAATCATAAATTTAATTTATCATACACCAAAAGTTCTACTAAGGAAGACTGGAAAAAAGTATTGTGGAGGAACTATGGATGTCGAAGAGAGAAAAATACAAGAAGTTCAATTTGATTATTGAGAGTTGCTGGTTAAAAATACAATGAAAGAGGAAGAGAAGTTTGTACTCTCTTCATTTACTTAGAGAAAGCCTTTGATACAATACAGTGGAATAAATTAATGAACATCGAGAAAAAATGGAATCGACTGGATGGATAGAAGGCTGATTGAGAACCTATACCTACAACAGAAATATGAGTAAAGACTGGGAATAATGAGGAAAGCACAACTGGAAGGTGAGTGAGACAAAGCAGCTGTCTTTCCTCAATACTGTTTAAAATATACTTGGAGCATATTGTTCAGAAATGTTTGAAATGAAAAAGAGGAGTGTGGGTTGGTAGTAGGAGGGCAGAATGTATTTGATTTGCAGATGATATGATGTTATTGGCAGAGATCTAAATAACTATGGTTGCAGTGTCAAAATAATTAAATGAGACCTGTGAGGCATTCAGAATGAGAATTAATAATAAAAAGACAAAATGTATGGCAATAAGTGCAAGAAAAGTAAGAACAACTGTAAAGTTAGGACAGGGAGATGATACCTGGGAAGTGCAATTATGGAAGACGTGAGATTCAGTAAGGAGGTGAAAATGTGTATAGTAATTTCCAAGCAGGGCTGGTACATGGACAGGGACTTCAGAAAGAGACTGGAAAAGTGCCTTATGAGGAGTGTGGCATTATATAGAGTTGAGAGACGGTCACTGTGGAAAGAGGAAGACAGAAGAATAGAAGCATTTGAGATGTGGGTTTGGAGGAGGATAGAAGGGATAAAATGGGTAGAAAGTGAGATATGAGGTGACGTTGAGAAAAGTGGGGGGAGGGAGATGAAATTTTAAAGATAATCAGGAAGAAGAAACACAGCTGGCTTGGACGTTGGATGAGAAAAGATTTTTTTACTGATAGATACTATGGAAGGAATGGTGAATGCATGAAGGGGAAGGATGAAAATAAAGAAAAACAGGAAGAGGAGGACAAGGATGCAGTAGATAGCCGATGGTGGATAACATAGGGATAGAAAACAATTATGAGAAAATGAAGAGGGTAGCAAATCACAGGACTGGATGGATAGCTACATGTGAAGACCTGCCCTGGGACAGAACACTGGTGGTGGTGGTGGTGGTGGTGGTGGTGCTAGACAGATACTACAGTCTTTCAGTGTATAGGTACATATGTGAGTATTAGCTGTGATGGATAGCTGAATTAAACAAATCTTATGTCCTAGACAGCATGCTCAGTTGGACCACAGCAACTGCCTCTCTGAAGTCTGTGACATACATTATGGTTGATATTGTAAAAAAGCATGGCAATCATTTCTAGGAGAATTTTACAAGTTATGAATTTAACTTGTTTAATTCACAAACACAGTAATCTGACAATCAAACTTGTGTATTATTAACATATGAAGTACATAACTCAGACTTAACCATTTGACCTAAAAATCATTTGTAACTAACACTGCCCAGACATAGGAAATACTTTGTTTTAACCTTTTACGCTATAACTAATAGCAATGTATACATGTCTTTTCAGAAACAGCATTATATCAGATTAAGTTTTATCCAAAATGAAATTAACTGAATACGAAAATGAAATATCGTGTGGCTAGCGCCTCCTGTTGGGTAGACCATTCGCCTGGTGCAAGTCTTTCGAGTTGATGCCACTTCGGTGTCTTTCGCATTGATGGAGATGATATGATGAGGACAACACAACACCCAGTCCCTGAGCGGAGAAAATCTCCGACCCAACCAGGAATCGAGCCCGAGCCCCTTTGCACGGCATTCCGTCGCACTGACCACTCAGTTATCAGGGCGGACTATCTTAATATAATCACCACAAAACAGCAGTAAAAACAAAGGTAACTTCATTTGAGAAAACATCTCAAAAGTATGAAAAGAAGGGGGGAAAGCTGAGAATTATTGGTACATACATTTGAAATAATTTTACAAAGATTAATACACATGAGATACCAATGCACAATTTGACACATTGATCTCTCTATGCCCTTTTATTCATCACTTTCACTTACTGTGTATTGAGATGTGAGACAAACAATGTAGTGTTGAGGTCATTTGCTCAGGGGTTGTGTGTGGCACAACTATAGAAGTATGTATCCTTATTCACAAAATGTGGTGATAGCCTGGCACTAGAGTTAGCTGACAGCAGAATGCAGCCTCAAGCACAAGCATGCATTCTTTCTTCTGAGGGAATGGTATTTATACCAAACCAGGGGCTGAAGGCTTATGGATACCAGGAAGCCCCCTCCAAGCTTCCACCTTTAAGCTCTCGGGTTAACAAAACTGAGCATGCTGTCCAGGACATAAAATTTGTTTACATTCTGCTATCCATTGCAGCTAATATTCGCATATATACCTATACACTGAAAGACTACAGTATCTGTTTACCACCACCACCAGTGTGTAGTACATATTAATGTTCACTTGGCATGTCCCCACCAACCAGTGGAAAAGACACAGGATACACAGCAATATCATGTAATATAAACTTTTATGTGGTGTGCACACTGCTGTAATTATCCCAGCCTCACCCTATGGTAACATACTCTCCCCATGCCCTCCATCCAACAATTTCCACCCCATCTCTACTATCATCTCCTCCCCATTCTCATCTCCCACCCTGTTTATTTGCAGTATTCTGCCAACGCATCTGCCCTTCTTTTCCCAATCATCTCCTTTTTTTGTTCTTTTTTTCCCCATTGGCCTGCCCCACAAGCTCCCAACGCTGCACCTGTTGGCAGTCTAGTGCCTACACATTCCACCAGACAGCGTTTGTCTCTCTCCCCACCCATACACTACTGTCCCTTCCCCTCTACCACCCCTTCCAGATTGCTGCTTGCATCCCACGTAATGTTGCATTCTGGCCCAATATGCTGGAATTGGCAGTCGTGTGAGCATGAGATGTGCTTGCTTTTTTTTTTTCCTGTGTGTGTGTGTGTGTGTGTGTGTGTGTGTGTGTGAGTGTGTGTGTGTTTTACTGATAACTGATAAAGGCTGTGGCTGAAAGCTATATGTGAGTTTCTTTTAATTGCAACTTGATGTGTCTTCTTTATGGCAAGTGGTAATCTGACTTTCTACATTTGACCTAAATATTAATAGTAAATTTGTCATATTTTAGACTTTTGAAAAGTAAAGACTATCTTATAGAGGACACTTGTATCTAGCGCAAAGAGGGGAACAAAATCTAACAAATTTTTATATCTATATGAGACCGGTGTTTTACATTTTATAGCTAGTTTGACAATGCATGAACCTGTGTTCAGTGTATGCCGCCTTTAGGCATGAATTATATGTATTTCACATAAATTCAGTGAGATTACTAATAAACCTGGTTAAATATTGCACTTATTTTTAGGTTTTAATATAAATTTTCTTTTGTATTGTTTTAGAATCTGAAGATGGTCATTGTATGGCCAAAACAGTTATGACTGTGTCATAAGAATGTGATTGCATCTATAAATAAACAAAAAATTTTACAAAATAATCGATCACTTACTCCATAGACAAAATGTCATTTTTTCCAAAATGTCCCTACATTGTTGAACATGTCAATCATTGTTCATTCATAGCATGAATAATATAGAATCATAGTAAAATGGGGAACATGTGATGAGCACACAAAACAGATTCAATGATTGTGCAGCTCATCACAGCAATAATAAAATTTTGGGTTTTTCCACATGATGGAAACCAAAGTATGTAAAATATAGTATAATAGATAAAAAAAACTACTCACAGAGTGGCAGCAGGAGAACACCCATATAAAGGTATTACAATCTGCAAGCTTTCGGAGCCGGTATCTCCTCCTTCTAGCAGAAGGGAAGGAAGACGATCGAAGGAAAAGAATTGGTGAGGTTTAGGAAAAGGGAAGAGTTTGGAAAAGTCACCCAGAAACCAGGTCAGAGGAGACTTAATGGATGGTATGAGAAGGAAAGACTGATTGTTGAGGACTGCACTGGATGAGATTTGAAAACCTGAGAGCTAAAAGGTGGAAACTTGGAGGGAGCTTTCCCGGTATCCATAAGTCTTCAGCCCATAGTCTGATTTAGGTACATTGATGACATCTTGTCTATATTGACTCATGGTGAGGCTGACCTGTCAAAATTCTTGGAATCTCTAAATACATTCTCCCAATTAAATTTCGCATGATCTTATTCCAAATCCCATGCCACTATCCTTGATGTTGATCTCATCCTCACCGAAGGTGAGCTACACACGTCTGTTCACATTATGCCTACTAACAAACAACAGTACTTACATTTTGACAGGTGCCATCCTTTCAATGTCAAACGTTTCCTCCCATACAACCTTGGCATTCGAAGCAAACATATTTTTTAAAGAATTGGTTTTATGAGTGCACTTAGCATATCTCAATGTCTCTTTGTGGTGGACATACACAGTTTCTGGTGGACACAGATTCAGACCTAAGATTGCTACTGGTCAGTCATCTCTAGCAGCAGAACAGTGTGGTGGCTTCTCTACATCTTACAGTGGCGAACAATTCAGTCATCAAAGCATATACGGTAAGCAGAGCATGAAATTAGATACTGGCTTAAACAAACAAGTTGAGTGGAATATTTTGGTAGTGGATGTCAGTGACCCCGTTTTGAGGGGGTGGTTTTTTCACACGATTTTAAATTGGTCATGGACCTCAGACAGTTGGCATGTGAAACCATGCTGCTGCATTGCTAGCACCTAAGTTCACTCCTAAAAGGAAAATATATGGATGGGACAAAGAAGATAAAATGGCATACTGAATGACTGATGGCTTTTGGCAGTCGGGGACTATGTAGTGCGAGCTGTACAGCTTGCACATCAATGCCATAACATGCCTATAGCACTCATGGTAAATGCTAGTCAGGTGGCACTGGGGTCACTCTTACAGCTGTTCATAGATAGTACATGACAGTCGTTACCAATTTTCTCACAGGTTCTCACTGATGCTCAGAAGAACTGGAGAACCACTGAAAAAGAGTTGTATGCTGTGTATGCTGCCATCTGGCATTTTAGAGACTCACTTGATGGGGAAACATTTCTCCAGCTACACTGACTACACTATTATAACAACACTATTCACAAAAGGAACTTCCAACTGGCCTCCTAGACAATGCAGACATGCAGAGTTCATGTCACAGTTTATGACAAACAAGCATCACATTAGAGGAAGCAGAAATGTGGTCATGGTCTTTTTGTCCAGGTGCTGTATAAATATAAAGTCAATACAGTGAGACAGCATTGCTAATGCCCAAGCATTGGACACTGAGCTTTGTTTCCTGTGGGTACAAGGGCAATGCAGCCTGAAACTAGCGTAGGTGTGTGTCCCGGAGTGGGATACTTCTTTGTGGTGCAACAAATCTAATAATATGCTTTGAGTCTTTGCTCTCAAACAGTTTTGGAGTTTAGTCTTCAATGCATTTCATAACTTATGTCATCTGGGAGTGTGTGCCACAGTGCTGTACTGACAAAGAAAAAGATTTGACCTGTAATAAAGGATTGCAGAAGGTGGGCTCAACAATGTCAACATTGCCAGCAATGTAAGGTAGGCAGGCATGTACTGGTGCCTAGTGGCACCATTATTACACCTAAAGCATGATTCTCCCTTATTCATGTGGACTTGGTATGGCTGTTGCCACATTTAGACAATTACTGTTAGTTGCTCACACTTGTAGATCATTTCACTATATGGCCTGAGACATATTCCATAGCAGTCATTACCATCTTCATAGAGGCAAAGATGCTGGTTAATGTTCAGATTTAAGGATTCAGGTGTTCACAAATGATTACATCGATCAGGCAATGTGAAGCACCTTTGTTTCAGGAGTGACTTTGATTGTGGGGTTGCTTACACATTCACACCACCTGTTACCATCTTGCAAGTAATGGGATGGTTGAATGACTGCACAACACCTGGAAGGCAGCATTGGTGTGCAGAGGTAAAAAGTGGATGAACACCTTGCCTTTAGTCCTGCTGGGTTTAGGGACGGCTCTGAAAGAAGACAGAGAACACAAAGTGGCCGAGGTGGTCTATGGGGAAAACTTCAGACAGTGCGCTGAGCTTATTGTGGACAAACCTACACAGATTCCACTGGCAACACATACTTTTGAGTTTCGGAAGCTATTCCACAAGACAATGTCTCTGCTGTGGCTGACCAAACCTAAGCCTCATGGTGACAAACTGGTGTTCACTGACAGGGATCTATCCAATTCTATTCACATTTGGCTGCAAGATGATTCTATCCACCAACCTTTAATGCCAACATACACTGCACTGTAAGTGGTGACACAAAGAGGATCATACACTTTAAAAAAATTTTTGGAACTGGCACGAGGAGATGATTACAGCTGACCACTTAAGGCTGGCTCATCTTGCAGAGGAGAAGACCAAAAAGGATTCAACCAGGGGACAGTCTACAGGATAGCATCCATTATCACTTCAACCCAGATGATTAATTCAAATGGCATGAACAACAAGCAGACAGTATAGCATGATTTGAGCTACCTGATATTTGCGCGGCATGAACAAATTGATTCTGGGGGTTTCATAGAACAAAATCTTAATTTTGGTAATGGTCTCTGCAGAACAGATTGGACAAGTGTTTACTGTCTAAGCTGAACACAAATTTGAATGAAATGTTCTGAATGAAATACTCTGAATGTGCACCACATAACTCAAGAAAAGGCGAAACAGAAAAATGATCGTTGACACTGTATCCCTGAGAGACTGCTATTCAACAAAACACAAAAAAATGGACCAAACAAAATCATATAACAATTCACATCTCAAAGCTGGGGAGGGGGGGGGGGGGGGGGGGGGAGTGAAAGGAAATTGCAACCAACAATTGGCTGTAATAGTGACATAGCAATAGTGCATTCTGTAAACTTTGAGTGTATCAAAAGTATTTATCAACAAGCTGTGGATGCTATCATTCTGGGTCAGTGCATCACTCTCTAAGTCCTACAAAATGAATAGACAGAAACTGCAAAATCAATAATGGCTTGAGAAGACATGCAAGGCTGTAGAAGCATGCATGACTACGATGACTACGGGAAAATTAAAGAGACCTTTGCAGAAAAGAAAAGAACCTACATGAATTTTCAGAACTTAGATGGAAAGCCAGATCAAAGCACAGAAGGGAAGAATAAAGGTTTGAAAGAATAAACACAGGTTGTTTTATACAAGGATAGTGAACTTAAAATACAGTATTATAGAAAGAGGAAAGGATGTAATTGAAGTGAGGTAGAGCATGTAAAACTGAGAGAAAAATTTGACAGAGTCAGGTACCAGGAGAAAAAGACATTCCCTCAGAATCCTTGGGAGAGGCTACCTATGAGAAAATTACTCCACTCAGTATGCAAGATATATGAGACAGGCGAAATATCACCACATGTAATAATTCCAATTCTAAAGAAGACAGGTGCTGATAGGTGTAAATATTACCGAACCAACAGTATAATAGGACATGGTTGCAAAATACAGACATGAATTTTCCAGAATGGAAAAGTTTGTACAAGCAGACCTTGGGGAAGATCAGTTTGGGTTTTCAACAAATGTAGGAATAGAAGAGAAAATACTGGACCTACGACTCATCTTAGAAGATAGGCTGAAGAAAAGCATACCTATATTTAAAGCACTTACATATTTAGAGCAAGTTTTTGATAATGTTGGATGGATAACACATTTTTAAATTCTGAAAGTAGTGGGGATAATATACAGGGAGTTAAAATTCTATCTACATCTTGTACAGAGGCCAGGCTATAGCTATAAGAGATTATGGACATGAAAGGGAAGTTGTAGATCAGAAAGAGGTGAGATGAAGTTGTATCCTTTCCCTGATGTTGTTCAGTTTGTACATTGAGCAAGCAGCAAAGGAAACCAAAGATAAATGTGGAAAATGAATTAAATTTCAAAGAGAAGAAATAAAAACTTTTAAGATGTGTCGATGACATTCTAACTGTGTCAGATATGGCAAAAAACTTAGTAGAACAGTTGAATGTAACGATAACGTTTTAAAGGGACATTATAAGACAAACTTCAACAAATATAAAACAAGTGTAATGGAAGTGATTGTGACAATGGTTGGAGTTGAGAGGATATAAAATGCAGGCTGGCAATAACACTAGGAGCATTATGAAAAAGAGAAATTTTTTAACACAAAACATAAACTGAATTTCTAGGATTTTTTTCCTGAAGGTATTTTTCTGGAGTGTAGCCTTGTACAGAAGTTATACTTGAACACTAACCAATTCAGACAGGAAGAGAACAGAAACTTTTGAATGGTCGTGCATCAGAAGAATGCTGTAGGGTAGATGATGGTTCAAATAAATAATGAGGAAGTGCTGATTTGAATTAGGAGGAAAAGAAATTTCTGGCATAACATGATTAAAAGAAGGGTTCGGTTGATTGAAAACACCCTGAGGCAGCAGCTAAAAAATATAGGAAAAGGAGGAATATATTTTTTTCTTAATTACCATAATTATGAGTTTGGAAAGTTTCAAGAAACAACAGAATGATTTATTTACAAACATTTTCTTTTGTTGTTTTTGTAAAAACTTAAATGGTACCCAAAATTATATTCTCTTTCTGAGGTCAGTGTACTATAAATCTTAGCTTTCCAATATTCTGTAGCTTTTTTGGCACCATCTGTGTTTAACACAGGTCTTGGTGACTCACAGCTTCGTCTACATTTTGGCAGAGGAGATGATGTTCCACAGTCTGTGATTGTCCTCAGTTACAATCATCATCCTAAGTGTAACCCCATTTCACCATGTCACTTCTACATCTAAAACCTTAGTTGTCAGCTTAATGAGAATTTTCCAAGTGGCATGTAGTAAGTTGTGTCCACCTGCTATTTTTTCTGGAGTGGTGAATTCTGGATCTTCTGGGTAAAACTTTTTGCTAAGATGAATACTTCTGGCCTCTGGTGCAAAATCCATAGATTTGTTTCTCTAGAGGGAGCTATTCCTTGATCTGAGATATAGATTTTTGATGGTATGGTTGGTTGTACATGTAATGCCTACAGTTGGAAATCTGCTGCTTCTTTTCATTATCTCCAACAACAGCTTCGGAAGAGCTGTGCCAGCAAGATCATAGAATCTGCTTATCGAAACAGGCTTTAAAAAGCTTGTCTGAATTTTTGCAGTTTCTTTGAATGTGATATTGACACAATTTGTGTGGACAGATGCTTGTCAAACTGGACTGCATATTCACCTGCCACAATGCTTGGCAAGCTGGCCATCAATAGTAGAAGATCTGTGGGGCTTTCCACTGAGTTTGAAGTCCAATTATTGAGTTTTCCACTGCACTTGCTTATGTACCTGCACGTACAACTCATGTGACATTGATACTAGTATCAGAATATGATATGATGATGGACAGTAAGCTGAAACCAGTCATTTTCAGTTGGCTAGTAATGTGTGATCAAGACAAACATTTATAAATATAGAGCTGAACATGATCACAGACTCATTTATGGATGTCATGTCTTCAACTGATCAGTAACAGTGATAATAAAAGAACAGCACTCAACCACGGAAATACTCACTGCATCTGACAGTGTAGCTTCGGGCAGCAAAAAGACCACAAGAACAGCTGTAAGAGAACACAAACCTCTAGCCTGCAGCAGGATTTTCTGTGGGGCACACTACCAGAATTCACAGATAACATGCAAAGCTAAGGCAAGATCTGAGATAAGTGCAAATACAAGTAATTTGAAGAACTCAAAGTTAAAAGCTAACTTGTGGTTGTTCGATTAACTTATAAAGTACAGTTGTTGTCCAGTAAAGTAAGTGAAATTATAATTCTCCTAGAAAGCAAATTAAAAATACCTCATTTTGGTGCTTAATGCACATTGGCTGGATGAGGAAAAAACACATATGATGTTTATTACTAATATTCTAATCAGTAGTTATTTTTGGTGTAAGGTTTATATATATAATGGCAGTCGTATCTTTTAAGAACTGATGTAAATTGTGCTACTACACAGAAATTGATTGATTGTTTCACTAAATGTCAGATGTTATATGACAACGTCTTCATGTTACGAGAAAAACTTATATGATTTGACTGTGAGGAAAAAAAAGTCTGGTTTGAGTGTGTACATTATCACATTATCATCTTATCATTTTATAATAAGTCACCCCATCAATTCACATTATGTTTCTCATCATACTACACTGTCCATAATTATAGAAATTGACTTACACAGGATCATATTGTACATTAGGCACAATAAATGATTCAAACAATCAATAAAGGTACAATGCAATAGAAATGAAGACCTGGCACCCCTATTGGGATAACCCATGATCTTGCTAACATAACTTATAGGGTGGTCTAAAAAATTCTAGTTGAGAAACAAATGTTAACAGCTTCTCTCTTGTATGGACCTTTACCTTCATAACAGCATTTACCTTCATAAAAGCAAGTAGAGGGTCACATTGCCAAAAGAAAAACAGGAATAAAGTAAATTCGGAATGGGAGAACATAAACTGCAGAATCTCACCGTTTTCTGCACCTGGTGTACTCTTGTTACTAAGCTACATAAATGATATTCCAATAATTGCAATACTGTTCAAAAGCAATAAAGGTTGCTAATGACACCAGCAGTCTAACAAAATGTATAAACTCAGTCTTACCAGACACACCCTCGCCAATAGGTGAATTGGTTTAGCATCGGTTCATATCAAGCAGTGCAAGTCTTAAGCTTGTAAAGAATAATCACATGCAATTTGAAACAAGAAAAGCATAAAAAGAAAATGATCTCCTGACACCCTAAATAGGCATCAGATTCATATACTGAACGAAACAATACATGTAAAATATTTTGGAGGCAGGATCAGCACATGGAAAACTTATTAACAAGCTCGGTTTAGCACATTTTGCATCAAGTACCAGTTTGTTGTGTTGAAATTTGGTAATGGCTCATTTTAAGCACTTTCATGCCCTGATGTGGAAAATTCAGCAGCGGCTTATAGTTCCATGGTAAGCTCGTGAAGATGGGCCGTGCAGCTGATGCTCATTTAAAAAGAATATTGCTGTTACGTATTCATAAGCTGTATATGATCACAGAATAAAATTTTAATTTTTCAAGAAGAATTATATGTTCCACTCAGTCAAATGTGTGTATGAATCCACTTAGTTCATTCACTCATTAATTTTTATTCACACATATCTTTCTCATATGAGGGGCATATCCCATAATGAGGTACATGACTGGAATGTGGATGAAAACATTTCCTATGAGAAAGCAGCTACAGTAAGCTACCAGCTCATTTTTTCAAACACAGCTACCCCTCAGTTTGACTTGCATGTAGAATGATGGTGGCTGCTTAGCCAGTTCGGTATATAGTTCACATATTTATCCCCAACACATTTATTTAATACCAGATGACTTCCACAAAATTTTCAAGGCAACAAAAGTGCTATGACTCTAAACAGGCCATAATCTTACCAACCAGGCTTCAAAGAACCTGCTGCAGCACAGAATTAGAGAAAATTGTAACAGTCTGATAATAATCTCTCAGCCAAAGCACAATGTATTGTAACCTCCTCAAAAATGATGAAAGGTTAGTCAGAGGAGCAATTAATTATGCAAGGCATTCTTCACTGTTTGATTCCTCTACCATTCAACCCTTCAGAAGCAGGGAAAAATGCCGTATCAGTAATCTTTGTCAATATACCAATGTATTTTTCTCAAATCTTTCTGTTTGTGACCTAAGGATCATAATTCGTAATAAAAACCACAAGTTGATAAACTGCTTAAAAGGGAAACTATTGCTGAATGAATACAAATCCTGCATGTATGAATTTTCACTCATCACAAAGGTACTACAATGATTGGTAATGACACGATGTAAAATATCTTCTTAAACTGAGATATAACTACAAAATTTATTGGAATGATCAAACAATGAAAATTCCAAGATGAAATAACAACAATAAGGAAAACATAGATTGCTACTCACCACATAGACTAAGTGCTGAATCACAGACTGCACCATGAATAAGAATACTAGAAATATTTCAGCTTTTGCATTAATTTCGACTTGAGAAGTAGAACACACACCCACACACACACTCACATAAGCACAACTTGCACACTTATGGTCCAAGGACTTCTAGCATTCTTTTTAATTGTGCCTGTCTGTGACACAAATCTACTGGAATGCTGATGGATGACACACTATAATGGGTCTTTTTTAACAAGAAAATTTTTAGATAGGCAGACTAGCTTTTGCTATGCATTACAAAACTTACTGAAGTTGTAATGTTATCAACATTTGTTTTCAAATAGCAGCCACGGTCTCCAACCATGTCATCGTATGACAAAATTGCATTACTGAAGCTGGATATAGGGAAACTCTAAAATGTGAGTACTTTGCACATGCATTCTCATTTACTGAAGTCAGTTATATGGGAATACAAAAATGTGAGTACTTTGCATGTGCATTCTCTTTCATCAACAGAAAACAATGTGTAAATTAATGAATCTGTTACATTTTGTCATTGATAACTGTATAAAATAGTAAAGCGTATCACTATAATGAAAAGCAAAATACTATCTAGTTGCTCTTCCTTTCCCACAATTTCATTGCAAATATACTTGTAGAGGTTCCGCATCCATAACTGAGAAGACGATGTTTCTCACATATTGCATTAGATTGTAGTCTCCTTTCTCCCTTCTACAATTGCCTGGGAAAAGTAGTGTGAGGCGGACGAATAGCAATCTCTCTGCTAATAAAAAATAACAGACACTCATATCAGGTAGCTGATAAGTTTAATGTGTATTTTAGTAACATAGCAAATCAGTTAATACAAAATCAGTATGCAGCAAATGTATGTACCCACCACATTATTTAAATGATACTCTTAAGTCTATGTTCCTTCAAGAAGTCACACAGATAGAGACGAAGCTAATAATGTCAATCAAAAACAAATGTTCATTTGGGCTACATGACGTACCAGATTAAGCATTTAAAAAATCCTCTTACCTGCATAACAAAACCACATGTATGTAGTAAACACGAGGAAATGTTAGTTACTGTGCACAAAGACAGTGCAAGAGTTGAAAAAGGAGTTTTGGTGCAGCAAAGAATCTTTATTAGCGATATAGAAATTATGTCATTATGCTTTGGACGATTAGTAGTTACAAATTTTAATAAAGAGACTTGTGGATTACTTGCCTATGTGAGGTTATGTGGTAATTATGTCACTTGCAGCTTAATTACCCACAGTGGTCACCCCAATGTGGTTTGATAAGGAAGAGAATCAGAAATGAAAAAAAAATCATAAATGATAATGACTAACTTGTTATCACCTTTGATGTAGACAGAAGTTGAGGCAGAGTCAAACACAACTCCAAATACACTGCAACGAGCAGTAGCCGACAGAAACCAGCAAAACAAGTATAGTGTAAACTGACTGTGTCACATCAAGCTCCCATCGTTCTGGCATAATCGTTCCTCGTGTTCTTTTAAGAAACATATGCTTTCATATATGTATAAGGATGGTAGTGTCATGATTTTTAATTCTTTGAAAGCATGCCTACAAGAGTCTCTATATCCTATACCTTTTATTATTCTGACTGCCTTCTTTTGTAGTCTAAATGAATGTTTTGTTAGACTGTTGTTCCCCCAAAACTGTACACCGTATCTTAATAAACTGTGCATGAATGAGAAATAAACACATAACACTGTTTTAATATTACATGAGCTTTTAAGCATTCTAAATACATAACATGAATACAATAGAGGGAAACATTCCACGTGGGAAAAATATATCTAAAAACAAAGATGACTTACCAAACAAAAGCGATGGCAGGTTGATAGACACACAAACAAACACAAACATACACACAAAATTCAAGCTTTCGTAACCAATGGTTGCTTCATCAGGAAAGAGGGAAGGAGAGAGAAAGACGAAAGGATGTGGGTTTTAAGGGAGAGGGTAAGGAATCATTCCAATCCCGGGAGCGGAGACTCACCTTAGGGGGAAGAAGGACGGGTATACACTCGCGCGCACACACACACACACACACACACACACACACACACACACACACATATCCATCCACACATATACAGACATATTCAAAGGCCTTTGAATATGTCTGCTTGTGTCTGTATATGTGTGGATGGAGATATGTGTGTGTGTGTGTGTGTGTGTGTGTGTGTATGTCCAATGCACCCTCCCCCCACCACCACCTACTCCAGTCCTGTAGCCCGGAAGGTGTACACGATCAAAGGCAGAGTCACGTGTGAAAGCACCCACGTGATTTACCAACTGACCTGCCTACACTGTGAAGCTTTCTATGTGGGAATGACCAGCAACAAACTGTCCATTCGCATGACTGGACACAGGCAGACAGTGTTTGTTGGTAATGAGGATCACCCTGTGGCTAAACATGCCTTGGTGCACGGCCAGCACATCTTGGCACAGTGTTACACTGTCCGGGTTATCTGGATACTTCCCACTAACACCAACCTGTCAGAACTCCGGAGATGGGAACTTGCCCTTCAGTATATCCTCTCTTCTCGTTATCCGCCAGGCCTCAACCTCCGCTAATTTCAAGTTGCCGCTGCTCATACCTCACCTGTCTTTCAACAACATCTTTGCCTCTTTACTTCCGCCTCAACTGACACCTCTGCCCAAACTCTTTGCCTTTACAAATGTCTGCTTGTGTCTGTGTATGTGCGGATGGATATGTGTGTGTGTGTGTGTGTGTGTGTGTGTGTGTGTGCCAGTGTATACCTGTCCTTTTTTCCCCCTAAGGTAAGTCTTTCTGCTCCCGGGATTGGAATGACTCCTTACCCTCTCCCTTAAAACCCACATCCTTTCGTCTTTCCCTCTCCTTCCCTCTTTCCTGATGAAGCAACCGCTGGTTGCGAAAGCTTGAATTTTGTGTGTATGCTTGTGCTTGTTTGTGTGTCTATCAACCTGCCATCGCTTTCATTTGGTAAGTCACATCATCTTTGTTTTTAGATATAAATATATAACATGTTTGACTTAATTTTTTGTTCAATGATATTACATGCTTTTCCCATCTTAAGTGTTCATCAAACCATACTCCCAATAATTTAGTGTATTATGCTTGTTCAATCTTACACTTACTCAGTTCTACCGTAAGGTTAGTTTTTATTATATTTGTAATATCTATGAAGTTGATCCTCTTTGCTTTTTGGCATTCACAATGAGTCTGTTTTCATTAAACCATCTGTCTGCTTCGTCTGTTGTTAATGTGACTTTTTCCTGCAAGTCAGCTTCACTATTTGCTTTAACAAACAAACTTGTATCGTTAGCAAACAGTACTGCCTCTGCTTCAGATAGTTGACTTGGTAGGTCATTGATAAATATTAAAAACAGTAATGGCCCTGATACAGATCCCTGGGGTACTCCGTACAAAACTCTCTCGAATCTTGATGAATATATCCTGTCTGCATGGCTTATCTCCACCTTCTGATACCTGTCCGACAGTTATGATGCAAACCATTTGTGGGCAACTCCACGTATCCCATAGGCATATAACTTCCTAAGCAGTAACTTATGGTCGATGACCTCAAAGGCCTTTGATAAGTCTAAAAACAATCCACAATTTAATTCCTTTCTATTTATGGAATTTAGAACAACTTGCAAAAAATTGAAGATAGCTGTTTCAGTTGATTTATTTTTACGGAAACCATTTTGCGCATTAACCAATATTCTATTCTTAATAAGACATTTGTATAGTCTATGATACATTATCCTTTCTATTATTTTTGAGAAACCTGGTAACATTGATAAAGACTAAAGTAAAGTGGCTTTATAGTTGATATTTTAAGTTTTGATAGAAACACCCCTGTCTTAAAAGATTCATTTATAATATCAGTGAGATGTGAGGCTATGCTTCTTGCACTTTGCTTAATGACTTTGTCAGGAATCCCATCACACCCACAAGACATTTTATTTTTTAACTTATTTATAGCATTTAGTACCTCTGATTCAGTTACTGGATAAAGGAACATTGTCATGTCATTCATGGGGATTTTTACCTTGCTATTGGAATTGCATTTAGCTTCAATTAAATTTATGGCTATATTTGTGAAATGTTTGTGTTGTGTACATAGATCCGCATAATCAGCGCGTACACAACTTTCCCACTAGAGTGCGCCCCACTAAGCACAACAGTGCAGGCGCAGCGCTCGTACGTCTCCGCACTACGAGATGGCGCTGCCTTAGAGATGGACCAAATTCTGCTTCCGCCGATCTGCGTATTAGTATGTAACGCAGCCAATGAGATTGCTGCTAACGTAGAGCCTTTTCTCCTCGCGGATCACACTAGTGCAGTGATACCTGAACGCACGAGGTATTATAACGAGTGTACAGACCTCCGATTAGTCAGTCTGCATCTGTCTGCATTTGGCTGCACCAGTCTGCATTAGTCTGTACCAGTCTATAGTCAAGTTTCAGTCTGCCCCTAATAAGATTACCATATTCCTGTACATAGCCATGAAGATAAATGTATAGACACTTTGTGAAGTATCAGAGATATGTGAGAATAGGATCAACGTACCAAGACCAAAGGAACTTCAGATTGTCAATTGTAAACAGCATCCAGAATCAAGTTACGTAATGTCTATGCTTTTTATTATTTTAATAAATGTGTGCGAAAATTAATCAAGTTCTGTTTAAAGTTGGTCACTGTCAATCTGCTACTCTAAGCGTGCAAGTGGCATTTCTATCGTCTGACCTAACGGCAGAAGATAAATACGCCACGATAAGACCACGAGACATATTGCTGACACTCGCCTACTTCGTTAGAGCGCAAGTCAAATAATCTGATGGTGTGTGTACCGAAGGTCTTACAGTACGCACACCATAGTTTGTTAAATATGTTGGCAATCTGAAGTGGGTCCTTAACAGTTTTACCCCCACTTTTAATGACCTATATTTTTATTTATAACCTCCCAAGTTGACTTCCTTTTGTTGTTACCTTTCTCAATATATGAATCATTATCAAGCTTCTTAGCTGCAATTATTACTTTCTTGTACAGGCTTCTGTAACATTTCACATGTGCTTTCAATGCTACATTCTTCCTGGCTGATTTATTTAACTTTCTGAGAGTGTCTGATGACTTTCTACCGGTAATCCCCTGTGTAACCCATGTTTTGGTTTTATGTTTAGTTTTGACTCGTTTTATAGGAAAGGCAACATCGAAGCAGTGTTTGTAGCTTTCAAGGAATGAGTTAAAGTTTGTGTTGACATCACCACTTGATTCACTACCCCAGTTGTTATTGTCCAGAATGTAATTAAAAATTCTTATGCTGTCATCATTTATAAATCTCTATTCTCTGTAATTGTTACTGATAACAGGGTCCTTGTAAGACGTGACATTTAAACTCAATTTGATACCCTTGTGATCCGAGAAACCAGTGTCAATTACTTCAGTGTTATATTCACACTTGTCCTTGTTTATAAATACTTGATCCATTATAGTTTCAGACATATTTCCGCATCTGGTAACTTCATTTACAGTTGCCATCATATTATGACACAAAAACAGATTGTACAGTTGCTGTTGTTTACTACAATCATTCTTAAATTTAACATTAAAATCACCAAGAACAATTACATTATGTTTAAGTTCATTCAGTAGTCCCTCAAGGTTTTCCATAAATATGGCAAAGTTGCCCAATGGTGATCGGTACAAACACACAAATTTTTAATTTGGTTAGCTCACATATACTGTATTCAAAATATTTTTCTATGCATTTTAGTTTACATTTAATTTCTTTTGATTCTAACCCTGTCCTAACATAAACACATGTCCCACCCCCTTTATGGTTCATTCTACAAAATTTGCTAATCATTTCAAAATGTGGAATAATTATACTAGACGCTTGCATTTCTTTTACCCAGTGCTCACTTATGCATGGTATGTTAATGTCTTTCAGATAGTCAGTTAATAGAACTTCTATTTCAGCTAATTTACTTTCTAGTCCCTGCACATTTTGGTATACAACTATTAAAGTTTCATGTAATGGATTTGCTGCACCATTTACCTTTGTACTTTCTTGTTGCTGACACTGTAAAGATTCTACCTTTTCTTCTTCTTCGAATTGCGAAGATCCCATAAAAAATAGTCACTACGCACAGCAGCTCTTCTTATCCTGAGGCTCTTCCTTTGAGATGTCTGCAGAGCAGCTGATGAGTTTCTGGATCTAGTAGAATGGTTCTTGGCTGTTGGTGTGGTTGCAGTCCTAGTTACAAGTGAGCATGAGGCATTAAGTGTGTCGAATGTGCTGACAGCTTCTGCAACTATCCTGTCCAAAATCCCAGTGTGTTAAAACAGAAAGTGTACCTGACAGAAGTCACATAATGAGTGTTAAAGCAGCAAACGTTAAAACAAAGCCAACGTAAGAAAAAAGAGTGGAGCTGTTGGAAGATCAGGTTGTGCAGTTAAATTTGAAGCTGTCGGAACAACGGAACACATTCTGCTGTCTCTTAACCTTTCTCCTGAACACTGGATAAGGGAATGAAACGATAATTGACAGAGATTTGATGCAACTTCATCACAATGATGCTGATACCACAGGCATTTTGGGAGGCAGCTCGGCAGTGCACCAATTCCTGCAGCTACCCAATGGTTGTTGTCGAACATTAGAAGATGCTGACATTCGTCGCCAACAATGTGTGCATCCACAAAGCAAGGTTGAGAGGTGCTACGCTAATGCAATGCTGTCGGCAGTGCACCGGTTGCTGGAATTGTTTACCTATGATCACATATCTGGTCGAAATTTTCTTGTCAATTAGGGACTGGAAGCAAGTGTCTACCCCAAACAACTGTGCACTACTACGAACAGATCGACACAGCATATTCTCACTGCACCTTACAACTTGTGCACTAACACTCTTGCTGAATGGACAATGGCAATGGATCTGGGACTTCCTCACTAGTTTACATGTATGTTTATTGTTGCCAATGTTACTGACCCTATACTCAAAGCAATTTTTTGATGAATTTTTGTCCCATCAACAAACTTGGTAAAATGTCATCTGATCTTGTTATGGGATGGAAACATTTTTCAGCTGATGGAAATGGTCACAGCAGTTCAGGGCAGTGATCTGTTGGCTGCAACAGGAATTTCTGTTGCTTACCTGTCAGACCACCACTGATGGGAAGAGAAGCAACCAACAGAGCACCACATCCACATTACAATTTGAGTCTCCTGCCTCACAAGCTCCTGGCAGCACAAGCAGATTTCAAAGAGATGGTGAAAGCAGGGATCATGGTGATTGTGCAAGGATTGCAGTGCAGTTAACACTTGCAGAATTCCAGATCCATATGCCGTACCTGTCATGGCGGACTTTAACTATGCGATCACTAAAGTTCAGGTATTTAGTGTAGTTGACTGTAAAAAGCTAAATTTAAAAATTGTGGTAGTACCAGAATATGTGCAGAAAACACCTAAGGCATTTTTTTTCAATGCCTACAAGAGTATGGTATAGTTATTAATGCAGTAAAGTGAGTTTTTGACAAGACACAGGTCCAACTTTTAGGGCATTTAGTCTCAGCAGCAGGCGTCTCACCACTTCGGGGTTGGGTTGCAGCAGTACAAGATATATCTTTTCCGACAACCTACAAAAGGCCCCGCAGATTTTTATGGATGGTCAGTTACTACTGGCAAAACACTCCTGGACTAGAGTGGCGAATCGCATTGGTAAGTTTAGGAGGTGACACTGTGTAAACTCCACTGTGTTTTGGCAATAGAAATGTAGGTTTCAGTCAAAATTCACCTCTACGATGCTCCTCTGCAAATTACAAATGATAAGTGAGTCGAAAATAAATTGCTGCTTTTGTTGCATTTGCAGCAGAATTCTTTTTCGATACTAACCAAAGCAGAGGTGACAGATCTTTTTAAATCATCACCATTCAAGTGTAGGTGTGGAGAGGCTCCATTTCATATTTGCAAAAAATGTGAGCGTAGACTTCAGTTTATAATGGCACATCCCCTCCACTGGTCGGCATTTCCCCTACAGCACCTGCCTGCAATCCCCACCTCTGCCACTCTCCCCATGTGTACACTGCCAACTGTGCATCTACCAGCCATGTGCACTCTACCGCTCTGCTGGTAATAGGGTGGTGGACAGGCTACACCTTACACTAGAGGCAGCACTGATGTGCTACTTGTCAACAAGAACAGATGCTCCACTGCTTGTATTGCTGGACCTGCTAACAGCTGCACGACTGGTCTATGGAGAGGAGTTACAGGTTCCATGAGAAGTTACTGTACTGGCAACACTTCAACTGATATCAACAGAAGTAATGATTAAATTCATACAGTAGCTGAGTTCACACATGTCGTGACTGCACATGGCTCCACCCATCAGGCATGGTGAAAGGACAATCTCTATACACAAAGACCTGGGTGTACATCACGTCTGGCTCCAAGACAACACCGTACGACCGCCATTATGCGCACCATATACTGGCTCATACAAAGTGCTGGCAAAAGGAAGGAGTAACTTCACCACTGATCAAAATGGCAGGCATGAAAAGTATTACTAGAGCGACTGGAACCTGCCTACCTTGTCAAGGAAGAATCTCAGCAATACAGGTCCAGTGATTTTCCACAAACCTGCAGCAAACCTTTAGTACAGAATGACGTGGAAGGCAATTGAGTGATGCAGGAAGACAACAATTAACCAACGGCTTTCGTGACACAAATAACCACGCAGGCACACAAATTCAACACAATATCACGTCTCGACTCCTACGAGTAGTTGTGCTGAACAATACTTCAGCCATTAATTTTGTCAATATTTCTGTGAACATTTGCTCTGCAACTCTCAGCAAGTCTGGAGTTAGTTTTCAATATGTGAACATCTAAAGCTAAATATAAATTGAAAACATGTTTTGTGAACTTCTTTGAGTCAGTCAGTGCCCTATAGCTATCATTTTCCAGTTGCCCCAAATCAAAAATTCATTGTCGATTAACTAAATGGTTATAGCCAAGCATATGCAATGATTCTCTACGCAGTTATCATTGTGCAAACATCACATAAATTGTTGGTGTGAACATTTATTAAGTGTACTGACCATGTTACCAAATTTAAATATGAAGTCGTGGAGTAAATATGCCACCATTGTTCAGATATGTCACGAATGAGCTATGTAAATTGATAATAAGTAAAAGCTCATAATTGTAATGTCATGGGTCTCAATAAATGTGGAAAGGTATGACTTTAATTTCTGCAGTGTTGTGATCACCATATAGCATCAGCAGTGTTGTGAACATCATATTGCAGTGTTGTGATCATCATATGGCAATCAGGTTATTAAACCAAACAATTATACACAGTGACATAAAGAAGGGCAGCTCCCAACTGCAGTCAAAATGGGTCAGTAGACTTACCACCATGTTCTCATTAATTCCCAAAATCTAAAGGGTGAAGAAGACTCTGTAACAGTTAGGAAACATTTCTAGGACAATGCATTGTAAGGCCATAAATCTGAACTTATTTGAGTTATTTCTATACTTTTTCACAAAGACAACATGTTGCCTACACTGGTGAGGAAATTCTTATCACCTAAGTGGAATGGGAATATGTTGCCACCTGTAATGGTATCTTCACACTGAAAACCCCAAGACATTTGGTTGACATCTCTCTGAACAACTAGTCAAGGGAAGTTTAGTCTCAAGTTTGTACCTTATGGTCAGTGAGAAAAAACATGGCAGAGTTGTGTCACTTGCGCATGTGCATTTGCTATGTCATCTGCTGCGTTTCGTTCGTCTGCTGTTTCTTTCGACAATGGCAACTCACAAGTCATCAACTGATATAGCAATTCAGTTTTGTCGGAAATTGTAATGAGGAAACCTCTGTAGGATTCTTCTGATTCTGCATATAGACAGATATAAAAGGAAAGATTTCTTTAAAGAAGTTTTGGATAAAATTGGTGTACCGCCAGTGGAGTGTGAAAGGAAATGGATAAATAGGAAAACACAGTACAATTGTGAGCATTGAAAAGTGGTCTGGAACAACTGAGATCTACATTCCAAAATGGATATTTTACGAGCATAGGAAGTATCTGGGAGGTGTGAACAAGCAAAGGAGAAAAATATTTACAATCGTAAGTAAAATGTCATTTACTCGTGTAACTCAAACTGGAAGACTGTTGGTCAGAAATTTTGTAATTGCATCTGTATTTTCACGAAAATTTATCGATTTCTCATCATATCATTTTGTCAAAATCTGATACAAAGTAATTTGCATATTAATGGATTACATTGTTAATAACTAAAGCTATAAAGGTTTTGTTCATTAGTTTTTAATTACATTTGTCTTTTCACTCGATATTTATTTATTCATATTCCACTTGCCTTTTCATTTTACCAACATCTGATACAAAGTAGATTGCAAATTCATCCCGTATATTCTTTGTGGTTCTCCCTGCGTTGCCTCCCTTTCTCTGTAGACATTTATTTTGCGGAGATATCCTCCAACTGACATCCGAAGCCCTGCCTGTTTCTGGATCTTCCACATCAAAACTGCCAGATGAGGAGTTAACTTTATTTCTTCTAAGAAAACAGTGCAACTGACACAGTTACCAAAGTCAATAATGTTGCTTTTTCAGGAATTACGTGTGTAGTTGTTCTAAGACACCGAAAAATTGTTTACAATATTCCAAAAAATTCTCCACAATTCTTCTAGCGTGAAATATTTGGCGATTAAACATTCCTTCTTGGCTGCCTTCCTCTTGCCATACTGTGTACAGTTTCATCATGTACTCTGAAAGAGCAAAAGCATCATCTTCCGCCATCACAAATGGGAAATCTTCAGTCAGAATCCATTTACATTGCTTTTCTGTAGCAAAAAATTTAAAACACCAAACATGTAGAGACTGAAACTGTTGTCAATATTTTTTAACAGCTGTAAGTTTACCAAACTCAGAACTGTTGTACATTTTAGTTTGTTGGAGAACTTTGGTTTTCGGTGTGAAGGTACCTTAAATTGCATACCTCTGTAAGACTAAACAAACCATTGGTGCCACACACAGCCACATTCTGAAACATTGGAACAAGGCGTACTCCTACCATGTACTTTACATTTCTAAGAAGCTGGACAATATGCTATTGCTGATTTCAATGTACAGAAATAAGTGCAGGTTCAAGAATGCCTACACTTGTCAGAATAAGTACATTGGTGAATGCTCTCAAGGAACAATCAGATCAGTTTCTTCAGTCATATATAGCAGAAACTTCAGATGTTGTCTACCGCCTGAGCATTTTCATCAGTCATACATAGCAGGAACTTCACATTGTCAACCACCTTTCTCGTGCACACAATACAAGCAGATAAAACTGTGATCACTAATTATTTGCATCTGCAATTGTCTTACAAGTAGAATTACTTTTGAAGGATCTAGGCAAAGAAACAGGAAAACAATAAGGACTTTTCAAAATTCAGGCATTTAGTTGTCTTTAGTTGGTTTAAAGTACATAACTTTGTGTCATAAGAAGTATTAAACAGTAATTCTGGAAATTTTTAATTTTTTATGTTTTATCACTTAATGTTAAGTGCTGGCATACAGAAGAAACCATCCACTCTTCCTTATTTATTACCTCCTTGGTAACGAGGATTGTTCGGATTCAACTGATTGGCATGGTTGTCCAGATCTGATTTTGTTCCTGTTCCCTTGTAACCAGCATCACGACCTATAAAATGAGAACATATTGGCATTTATGATTTTCTTCAATGGCAAGTCACATTCTGATCTATAAATCTAGTAACTGATTTTTTAAAAACTACCAAGAAAGACAACACTTTCCTAAACAATTATTTAGAATTGGCATTCAACAAACATAAAGTCAACCAGTTAGTATGTTTTGTCACAAAACATGTTTTTGATGTGAAAATTGTAACATAATACTTTCATTTCTGCTAAAAATTATGTAATACAAAGGATACTAAAGTGACACAGCAGCCCAAATTGTTACACAATGACAATGGTTATGAGGACAATTTCATCAACAAATTAACTGATGTCCTGGAGAAAGTCTCAACCCCAAATACTAATGTAGGCTAATAATAAGTTGAGACATTAATATTAAAGATGGGTGTTCAGGGTGAAATTAGTAATACTTCCTAAACATTTTGAGCACTTTCAGCATGGCTCAAATGGTAATCACTACTATTAAGGTATAAAAAAAAACAGTATCAACCTTATACTATGCATTTACAGATACTGATAGGGAAAACAGTAAAGTATTAGTAAGAGACCCTGACCTTCCTGATATTGTTGTTAGCTAACAAAGCTACAGACTAGCTTGGTAAAACCCATAAAACTGCAGGCCTACACAAGGATCCTCTCGTAATGTAAAATACTGTAGACACTACTTCTACCGTATTGTCAAATCAAACCTGGGATGGTGTGTATATTGAGAACAATGCTGATGCTATGTTCTCAAGATTTTGCACGTTGTTTTAATTTATTTTTGTGGAGACATTTCCAAAAGCAACCATCTCCACGGCAGCAGCTAAGGAAAATAAATGGATAACTGTGGTGATCAGAAAATTCTCTCCACAGTTAAAAATCTCAGTTTTTTTCGAGTTCCTAGATTACTGTCACAGGTATAAAAAAAGTATACAGGAGTGTATTGCTTACTGAACAAAAGACAGTGTGGGATGTAACTGTAGAACTAAAGATTAGTTAGAGAAATGCAAGGGGATAACTACAACACCCTGTCGCTTCTGAATACACGAACATGGTTTACTGCTTTAACAAGAAAATCATGTGTCAAGATCTAAAGTCCATCATAGTAATGTCTTTGTTGTTCTCACGAGTCAACTTGGAGGGAAGGGGGGGGGGGGGGGGGGAGGCGCTGCCTGTGGCAGACAGAGGAAAGGTCAGGAATAATACAGAGAGCATAGATGCATGTTGACAGGCCTGCCCAAACAAACTGGATTTTATGTAAGGGCCACAGCTGCATCTTCACGGTCTAGAAGTCATCAGCAGATGTCGTCAGTGCGTGAGATAAGAGCAAAACTATGTTTAGTATTATAAAATGTGCTGACTCAGTTTTTCAGGCAGACTAAGGAAAGGGCTGGAATAAACAGGGGGCATAGCTGCATGTTTACAGGCCTGGAGTCAACTTCCCAAACATATTGGATTTAGTATAAGGGGCACAGCTGCATCTTCACGATCTAGAAGTCATCATCCGATGCCGTTAGCGTGCGTCATGAAGAGCAAAACTATGTTTTATATTATAAAATGTCTGGAGCAAATTGCATGCAGCAAAGAAGAGTGTACAATACGGTCCATCCAAATGAGGCACTGACCGCACATTTGAGAGGATGGAGTTTGCTATGTCCGGCTACCCTATAGCACTTCAGAGAAATACCAGGGTATTACCATGATAAATCGTACATCACTGTGAGATGATACTTGGATGAATAAATAAAACAAACATTTTCATTACTGGTATGTTACAGCTCTGTCGTCATACATTTTTTCCTGGAATGTTTAAAAGTTCTGCTGCCGCGGCCGTAGCTTTACGCCACAGTCTCTTCCCCATCCTCCACCAAAATCTTGATTGTTTATGGTTGCGCCATATTTAACGCACATTACCAAAAAAAATAGGTAAAGGTTAATTCAAAAATCCCAAGGACAACTCTAGCGATTATTCTGATGCATATTATTTACATATATTGTACATAAAGTACGAACAATGGGTGTGTACACTACGTACATTTCGCTCTGCTTTACCCTCTGTTGAATACAAAATACTCTCCTACGCCGCCTTCCGCAAACAAAAGAATGTTGGACTACGTACCGCGTCCTACATATCAACAATCCTCATTCCATTGTACTTCAACCTAGATGTGTAACTTACAGAAAGCTATGGTTCATAGTCTGTTACTAACAATGGGGAAACCGGGTTTGTACAAAATAGCCGAAAACTAAACAGAAATTACCATCTTTTCCGTGAACAGAATCGCTGGCTAAGAACATAGAGAAATGGCAATATATATATACATACTGAAACAATTGAAGAAAACAAACACGTTTTTTCATGTACTACTACCGTCAGTTAGAACAAAAACAATGATCAATTAAAGCAACTACATAATTATGCACGACTTCCGAACAAAGTCAATACAACATTATCGTAAATCCTCTCTAGGCCTATCAATTAAACAGCACTTATCGTCGAAGTAAATATTTTAAAAAATACCGTATATCATAGAGGTGAAATTACACGAAAAATTTCGTCGTTTTATGTGTTTGAATTTTAGAAATTAACACATACCATGGGATCACGCGTACTGAGCTATTAAGATAAGCGCTTATCACCTTGCAGATAGAGCAAGTCAGTTTTTATAACTCACCAGGACCGGTTTTCTCGTGAGTCGGGTTGCACTGATTAGTGCGATTATCTTGTGCAGCCTTGTCCATTTTTCACAGCGATAACTACAGCCACCAGTACAAACAGACGAAACCCCGAAGTCGTTACACCTAATGTCTGCTACTTCACGTGCTGCCACACTTCATAGTTCGGGTATCTCTCATTGGCAGGGCAGCCAACTCGCTGACTTGTCGCAGCCAACTCGCTGACTTGTCACTGCCTTTTACGTTAACTAACTGGGATAAAAGCCGGAATATGGAACAGAAAGGAACACACGAGACAATAAACAGGACATAACAGTGTGCTGAAACATATCATTTTAAAAACGAAGGAACGACCTCTGAATGTACCAGCAAAACTTCATGCTATAGTTCGCGAACGGGTTGTGCCGTGATGAATTTAGTAGTCGAGGCTTTTCTACTGACCTTACACGCAATACATAAATAGCCAAGAAAAGCAATGATCTGAACTAGCTATATAGCACTGCTTGAAATATACAGGGCGTTACGGGAATATGTACAGATATTATGACCATTGGTAGCTTAATATGTACTCACTTCACTGAGTTAGTTGTTTTTTCTCAGCGTCTAATGGTCTACCCGCAAACATAACGGCATGGTTTTTGCACAGTAGTAACAAGCGAACTATGCCTGTCAGTGTAGACTTTCCCTTTTGCATTCACATGTCAGTACTTCGGTACCTGACCTACTGCCCAGGGGAAAACAAACATTAATGGCTTGAATGTGCCGCATGTACTTGGAGGTACTAAGCAACATAGAAATACTCTACTATACTAGTTACGCTTCTTGGTTTGCAAATGAAGTATGCTGTTCAGCACACTGTCCTCTGTGATCTAAAGAAATACCTGCATACATACCTCCAACACTCAGCACATATGAGAATCTGCAGAGGCTGGAGGCGTATGTTGGCTTACCGTACGTCCTGGTTTTGCCGGGACAGTCCCTGTTTTCACACAAACGTCCTGGTGTTCCGAGAAAATCATTCGAGACACACAACTAACGCGATTTTTAATCGAGCAACGAGATCCATGTATGAAGTGATAATGTTTCTCTTGCGTGACGTGCGTGGCGAGCACGGGTCCCCAAGTTGGGTCTGGCATTGTAATTGTGCCAGGCTCCTCACTTTCATCTATCCTATCTGACCTCTCTTGGTCAACTCTTGTTCTTTTCTGACCCTGACAATATTACGTATGGAGGCCTAGGGTGTCTTGCGTTTTCACGTCCTTTAATGGCCCTTGTCTTTCTTTGGCCGATTTCTTCAATTCCCGAAGTCTCGGACGCCTTCTGTTTTTTACGACTTCACAATTTCATTTTGTCGTCTTTCATCCTTCATCATCACCTTTCTGAATAACATTCAGAATTGTAATTCGAGGATTTATCCTCACACCAAGGTGACGCCATAGACAGTCGACCATGAACCATCTTTTGAAGAATAATTCCACCGACTGCAACCATAAATTGCAGGAAAGGCAGCATTCGGATTCGGTGGGCCAGATTGGAGAGTCTAGAAACTCAACAGTCGGTGCAAACCGAAAAATACCAAAGGATTAAACAAATCTCATTCTTTTCGACACACAATGTTAACCCCTTGTGCCAAGCTGGAAAATTAAAAATCGTATCATGAAGAAACAAAATTATAATCATGGGTCTTCAAGAAATCAGAAACAGTGATCAAGACCCTATGGAATCACAGGAATACCGACTTTATAAACGAATCCCTGGACGAAGATTCATGAAAAACTGTCCACAGTTTGGCAATGGATTTCTTATAGACCTCAAAATTATCGATTCCGTCATAGAATCCAAATCTTAGTCCCCCAGACTTGCAACTCTAACTTTGATATCTGCAAATAAGGCGTACACAATTATCAATGTACATGCTCCCTCCAGCCAGAAAAATAATATTCTGAAGGACAAAGAAGAAACACGGTAATTTTGGGATCAAACATAAAAATTCTCCTTGGCGACTTCAATGCTCAACTGGGACAAGAAAGAAGGTACAGAGATATCATTGGAAAATGGCCAGCACATAAATGGACCAATAAAATTGGTCAAAGGTTAATTGAAACTTGTAGAAACCATAGCCTGGTCTCAAAATCAACATGTTTTAAAAGGAAACCTTACAAATTAAAAACCTGGAAACACTCTGATTTCCGAAAGGGCGAATGGCAACTGGACCATGTATGCATAGAAAAATTTCACCATCGTGAAATCTACAATGTCAAAGTTTTGAGGGGTGAAGACTCAGGGCCAGACCACTATGTTGTGAAGATTAAAATAAAATTAACACCAGTGGTAAAGAAAAGATCTCAGAAAGAACTAGAAGAAAATTCGACCCAACCATCTTAACAAAAAATGGGGAATACACTAGGAAATCAGGTGAAACGTGTATCACCTATAATACGCTAGAAGACTTAGCCACCAAATTAAAATCCATAGCAGAAGAGTTGGCTCCAATAAACTCCAGAAGAAACATGAGAGGTGGAATGAAGAATGTGACCAGGCACTAGAAAGAAGACACCAAACTTGGGTAAAGCATCAAGCCCAAAATTCTGAAGAATCACATCTAGAACTAACTAAGCAAAGAAAGTGAGTCCATAAAATCATCAGACAGACAAAACGCAAACATCTTAAAAATACCCTAAAAAACATAGAAGAGAACTTCCAGAAGAAACAATCAAGAGACTATTACAAAACCTTTGGGAGATATCTTAAAAAGTATGAGTCCCCAACATTAATGCTGAGAGATAAGTCAGGAAAGTTGGCGCATAGTAATCAAGAAAATGCAGAGATCCTTGCAGAGACTTTCAACAAACTTTTAAATTGTGATGACCCACTGGAAACATTTCAAGTAGACACTGAAGAACCTATTTTAACCACCCCAGACCTAATAGAACCTACAACTATCAATGAGGTAGAGGTAGCAATTCAGGAACTAAAACATTACAAGACATGTGGTGAAGACCATGTATTTGCTGAAATCTGGAAGAATGCTGGAAAACCAGCGGTCATAAATCTCCACCAACCTATAATTGAAATGTGGATCACACAGAAAATTCCAGTGCACTGGAACTCAGAAATAATCCATCCATTATTTAAAAAAGGAGTTAGAAACAACCCAGATAATGACAGTGGAATAATCCTTCTGGACTCCACACACAAAACTTTGGAACCACAATTTGAAGAACATCAAGAAGGATTTTGACCATACAGAAGCTGCTCAGTCCGAATTCTGAGCCTTAAACTAATAATGGAGTATTACAAGTATAGAAAAAAACAGTTATTCATCTCATTCATAGATTTTTAAAAAAGCATATGATAGTGTTCATAGACCCACGCTTCTAAAAATCCTTAGATCATATGGCCTCCATCCCAAACTGGTAAGCCGGCCGGAGTGGCCGAGCGGTTAAAGGTGCTACAGTCTGGAACCGCACGACCGCTACGGTCGCAGGTTCGAATCCTGCCTCGGGCATGGCTGTGTGTGATGTCCTTAGGTTAGTTAGGTTTAAGTAGTTCTACGTTCTAGGGGACTAATGACCACAGCAGTTGAGTCCCATAGTGCTCAGAGCCATTTTTTGAACCAAACTGGTAACACTCATTCAGTTAACTTTAACTAACACAAATTCAAAGTTCAAGTTTAGAGGAGAAATGTCAAAAGCTTTCACAGTAAAAACAGGACTCAGACATGGTGATGGATTGTTCCCTTTCCTTTTCAATGTGGCCCTCGATTACATCATGACAATCTGGCAAAAATAAAATCCATGTAAAATCAAAATTGGAGGAAAACCAGCAATAAGAGCAAACTGCCTTGGGTCTGCAGATGATTTAACTGTCTTAGCCGTTGATATGGAAGAAGTTCATGCTCAGATCACAAGTCTCCAGAAAATTGCTTCAAAAATAGGATTACAAATATCCTATGAGGAAACTGAAATCATGCCCATGAAACCTCTTTGCATAGATAAAATCTTCATAAATGGTCAAGCAATTAACATGGTTCTACAATTGAAATATCTTGGAGAAATTATTTTGCACAACTTGGGTGAGAAAGCAACATGAATAAATAGAACCAACAAAATGAAAAAAAGCGCAATTTCTAACCTGGTCAGCATATAATATGAAATGCCTGTCAATAGACACTAAGATCCAACATTACAAATCTGTAACTCTCCGGGAAGCAACTTATACTTGTGAAACTCTGTCCCAAATTAAAAATGAAAGAAGAACCGATCAGCTCCTCAAGACTGAACGAGGAATTATCAGAACATGCGCAATAAAAAATTCCAGGTTGATGGAGTCTGGAGAATCCTCCCTAATGAAACTGTCCATTGTGAGATTGACCCAATCACCAGCACAATGAAGAAGAAAACAACCTCATATTTCTTTCATGTCTTACGACTGCCTGACAACAGAATTTTAAAACTACTAGTGATGAGAAGTCTCGGAAAGAAGACAGGAGGACAGTGCGTTAAAGAAATTTAGCAAGATCTTGAAGCAGTCGGTCTCAGAATTACTGATACAGAGAACAAAAACAAAATTAACACTCTCCTTATGAATACCAGTAGAGATTTCAGACGAGTTAAGAAAATTGCGTTCTGAACGAATCAAAGAGTACTGTGCTGAGCGCAAGAAGCAAGTAGTCCAATCTTCAAAGAGAAAGTGAACATGGAATGACTCAAGTGGTCCAATGTGCCCTAACCAAGGTAATAATAATAACAGAAATATATTTTCAAAATCCCCCATAGCCCTTCTCTAGTTTTTTTAAGTTGTTTTAACTCGCCTTACGCCTTTGAAACAGTAAGAGACACGTTGAAAAGAAAAGCGCATTATCTACCCCCGCCTATAACTTTCCGACCTTCCAGTGGAAGGTATGGCCCTCGAGACAAGTTAAGACCAAAATGGAATGAGATATAAAGGAGCATCACTCAAACCGTTTCTCCTAACGGGACCGCAGATTTTGTGAAGAATGTGAGCGGTGCGGTGTGTGTTTGCAGTGCTTAGTGAATACTGTTTGGAACGTATGCACGCTTGCGTTAAGTATGAAATGTGTAATTTGTATCTGATTGCTGATTAATAATGTTTCACAGTTTTTAAGATTAAAGAACTGAATCTAAGAGATTGAACATTGCGGGAAATATATCCGGGCTATTATACTAAAAGGTATATATCAAACTTCCTGGCAGATTAAAACTGTGTGCCGGACCGAGACTGGAACTCGGGACCTTTGCCTTTCGCGGGCAAGTGCTCTACCAACTGAGCTACCCAAGCACGACTCACGCCCAGTCCTCACAGCTTTACTTCTGCCAGTACCTCGTCTCCTACCTTCCAAACTTTACAGAAGCTCTCCTACGAACCTTGCAGAACTAGCACTCCTGAAAGAAAGGCAGAAGTAAAGTTGTGAGGACGGGGCGTGAGTCGTGCTTGGGTAGCTCAGATGCAAATTATTTAGGTTCATTATTTACGAATCCTCCTGCTCACTGGGGCGTTCCGGGTATGAGACGATGATGGTTCAAATGGCTCTGGGCACTATGGGACTCAACTGCTGAGGTCATTAGTCCCCTAGAACTTAGAACTAGTTAAACCTAACTAACCTAAGGACATCACAAACATCCATGCCCGAGGCAGGATTCGAACCTGCGACCGTAGCGGTCTTGCGGTTCCAGACTGCAGCGCCTTTAACCGCACGGCCTGAGACGATGAAAATGACGAAGAATCCTCGAGCATATTGATCCTCTACGTACGGACGGAATAGGGGGCACCCCTCCCAACAGACGAGAAGACTTCTCGGACACTCGACTACAGCGGTTGTAGGATCTTTTTTGTAATGAAACAAAAATAAATAAAAAAGTTTAAAAAACATGTTGAAAAATTAAAGAAAGAAATAAATAAATAAAACAACATAGACCAACCCACTACATCCTCTTCCTGACCTTTTTTTTTTAAAAAAAAGAAAAAAGATGGTGGAGCACTTGCCCGCGAAAGACAAAGGCCCGAGTTCGAGTCTCGGTCCGGCACACAGTTTTAATCTGCCAGGAAGTTTCATATCAGCGCACACTCCACTGCAGAGTGAAAATCTCATTCTGGAGGTATATATCAGTCTCTTTTATTTCTGATGAGAAGAATTTTATTTATGAGTAATGTACCTACATGTTCCTTTCCAATTGTCAGAATGAAGATACATTCGTGCTATGGGTTTTTCAGCTGCTGCATCGTCATAGGCGTATTATCAATTTCAAAAAATCGCTATAACTAACAAGAAAGGTAAGCGCAAGTGTAGTAATATGTGAGATATAAAGCAGAAATACAAGCGTCCCGGTTTTTTCTCTTTGAAATCTGGTCAGCGGGGGTGGGGGGCGAATATACGAAAGGAAGACAATTACAGCCTCCATTGGCATCAACGTGACAACCGTACTGTACCGTACCGTACGTCGATGTGTAACAACTTCCCACAGACGGCGAGTATCAGCACTAGCAGTGGAGGGCATATGAAGTGTGTTGTGTGTGTGTATGGGGGGGGGGGGGGGGGGGTGGCCTTGAAGACAGTGCAGTTGTCGTAATACAGAAACAGTGGTTTTTGTGTGACGCCCAAACGGGAATGTTCATTCGCTTTCGGACCAGGGGTGGAAACTTCTTCGAAACGACTAAGTATGCAAACTGCTGTCTCGGTAAACATATACCATGAAACAGCAAAATGGCGTTATCCAAAATGAGTGCCACGACAACTGTGGTGCATCACAGGCCATAAATAAGAAGGAGGTGAACGACGACTGCGGATATAGGTACAGGTAAAACAGACATGCAACTGTTTAGCAACTGACCACCCAGGCGAACCAAGGGGCTACCAACAATGTCTTCTCAACGAGCGTTCAGTGAATGTTGCTGCCAAAGGGCCTCCGCAGCAGGAACCTGGTTCGTGCATGCATGCTGACTGCTGGTCACTGGCGACGAATGCTGGACTTTGCATCCCAGTACCACAACTGGACTTTCACTGAATGGCGACAGATGGATCACGTTTTATGCTCCATCGGACCAATGACCGTTGGCTTGTACGGCGTGAAACGTGTGAAAGCAAAAGCTCTGCAACAATCACTGGAGTATTATCGTCTGCGGTATGTCTGTGGCATTCCCTGGGTGATCTTGTCATTCTGGAAGCACAATGGATCAACATAAATACGCATCTATCCTTGAGGATCATGTCTACTCCTATATGCTGTTTGTTTTCTCCTTGGCACGATGACATCTACCATTAGCACAACGCAGCGTGTCACACAGCTCGCAGTCTACGTGCGTGTTCCGAACAGCACTGGAATGAGTTTACTATACTCCCCTGGCCACCAAACTCCCCGGCTTTAAACCCAATTGAGAATCTGTGGGGCAGTTCGCGCCACGGTTCCTCAACTGAGAAACCTAGCGCGGCTCCACATCCCAGCCGGGACCTTCCGCAACCTCGCTGAATCTCTTCCCGCACGCCTCGCAGAATTCCGCGCTGTAAAATGTGGCTTTTCACTCTTTTGACAGGTCCTCACATCAATGTGACTGGCCACAGTGTGCATTCAGAGCTCTTCAAGAGAGAAGGAACATGATTACACATAATCTGATAACCTAATACATAAACTCCCTTCTCTGCCGTGAAAGCAATTGCAAAGAACAATAACAGTCTTATATTTTCGCCAGTGTTGTTTGTGAATACTGTCATACCTTGCGTTTGGAATGTTTGTTTCTGTTATTTCGGTTTCTTCTGGTGCGTAGATTCAGTTTGAGATATTTGCCAAAGAAAGGTGCTAGAGGGTGCTCATGCCAGTTCCGATCCGATTTGTCGAAAAACGTGGATGTTGTTATCATAATAAAATTGTAGTAATAAGGGTGATTTTCCATTTCCCACATACTTCGTAATCATGTAAGACGTGTATATTTCTATTGTTTATTGTCAAATCACAATTTATGAAAGATGTTTATATTTTATTAACAGGATAAAGTAGGAATAATTAATATTTGTCATGTTGGAAATAATTGTGGTAGCAGGGAATGTCTGCACCAAAGTATTGTTGATATAATTTTAAAAAGGGCGGGAGACACCGCGTATGGATACATTTTAAAAAAAGAGCGGGAAAGACCGCGCATTGATACATTTTGTAATGGTAGCAGGGATTGCCTGCACCAGAAAGCATTGTTGGCAGGAGAAACGGCACTTTAGCGTTCGTAGGAGGTCTGTAGTAAGTGGGAAGTGAAGCGAGTCGGTAGCAGGTCTGAAGCGAGAGGTTGAGTGGAGCGGTGTGCCGGCCAGCCACTAGCTATGATTTACAAGAGATTATAAACGGGTGTACAGAGACATAAGCTAACTATTATAATAAGAGGAACTAATATTATTGAATTAATTTTTTTGAGAAACTCAACACTACTGAAAGTATGTTTGCGCATTGCTAGTTGTAAGATTATTGTAAAAAGTCAGTCCCATTTGAACGTTTGTAAAATCATTTCATTCAGAATATAATTAACTTTTGCCAGCAATATTGCATTTCTAATTATAATCCATCCCAAAAACCATCAACGTAAAACTTTGCAAATTTTTATTGTTGTCAAGAAAAAGTTTAACTATGAATTACGTAATGTCAGTCAAATTAATTAAAGAATAACGTCAGTTTTGCTATTAAAGAATAACGTCAGAATTTGGTAATAAATACAGTCACTTATTATGAAAGTCCACCAGCAGCGAATAGAGTATAGTAAAACAGGGTAAGTATATTCATGTCGCAGTTTGATGTAGCAGTCAGATGGCGATCCAGTAACAGTAAAAAAGGTAAGGAACAGTTTTGGGTTATTGCAGATAACGACTGAGGGCCACGACATTCTATGTTTCGTCGAAATAATCAGAAAATCACTTTTAATGAGCATCAATTAAATTTGAATGCGAAGATAGAGAAAGAGAATAAATTTCAAAGGGAAGATTTCATTTGTTATTATTAAGCAAGAGATAGAAATCCCAAGGCAAGGTTTCATAATTTATTGTAAAAGGGAATGTTATCATTAACAAAAGAGATATAGAGGAGACGACGGGAAGGTTTCAATTAGAAAATCAAAAACAAACATATGCTGCGATGACTGCCAAGGATATACATTGAAGAGGCAAACAAACTGGTACACCTGCCTAATATTGTGCAGGGCCTCCGCGAGCACGCAGAAGTGCCGCATCACGACGTGGCATGGCCTCGATTAACGTCTGAAGTAGTGCTGGAGGAAAGTGACACCATGAATCCTGCAGGGCTGGCCAAAAATCCTTAAGAGTACGAGAGGATGGAGATCTGAACAGCGCTTTCCAAGGCATCCCACATATACTCAATAGTGTACACGTCTGGGGAGTTTGGCGGCCATCGGAAGTGTTTAATCTCAGAAGAGTGTTCCTGGAGCCATTCTGTGAAATTCTGGAGGTATGCTGTGTCGTATTGTCATGCTAGAATTGCCCAAGTCCGTCGGAATGCACAATGGATGTGTATGGATGCAGGTGGTCAGACAGGATGCTTACGTATGTACCTGTCAGAGTTGTACCTAGACGTATCAAGGGTCCCATATCACTCCAACTGAACATGCCCCACACCATTACAGAGCCTCCACCAGTTTGAACAGTCCCCTGCTGACATGCAGGGTCCACAGATTCATGAGTATGTCTCCATACCCGTACACGTCTATCCGAGCGATACAATTTGGAACGAGACTCGTCCGACCAGACAACATGTTCCCAATCATGAATAGTCCAATGTCGGTGTTGACGGGCCCAGTCGAGGCATAAAGCTATGTGTCGTGTGATCATCAAGGGTACACGAGTGGGCCTTCGGCTCCGAAAGCCCATATCGATCATGTTTCGTTGAATGGTTCGCATGCTGACACTTGTTAATGGCCCAGCATTGAAATCTGCGCAATTAGCGGAATAGTTACACTTCTCATCTTGAACGATCTCTTCAGTCGTCGTTGATCTCGTTCTTTCAGGATCTATATCCGGCTGAAGCGTTGTCGTAGATTTGATACATTTGATGTTTTGCCGGATTCCTGATGTTCACAGTACAGCTGTGAAATGGCCGTACAGGGAAATCCCCACTTCATCGCTGCCTCGGAGATGCTTTGCCCATACATTTGTCACCTGCTGAGTAAATAATGTCAGTAACTAAAACGATTTATCCCAGCCTTATAGTTGTTGATTACGTTTTCATATCTACAACATACATCATGATGTGGAACGTGTCAGTGTGGCGCCGGCAGATAAATTTATACAAACAAATAATTGCACCAGGAACATCAAATAACATGCATGCATGTTCTAGTAATCTCCAGATTTGTTTAAGAAAGTTTATTTTCACGTTTTAGGTCATAGTTTTTAAGAAACGAACCACTACGTATGATTAGTGTGCTGCGTAGGCGAAGTACGCTACTGAAATACAAAATACTGAAACACAATGATAATTTCTGAATGTTTTTTTAACGCTCGTCGTCGTGAAGAGGTGGATGTGCATCTCTCCACCACAGGCAGCGATAGGAGTGGGAGCAGGTAGTGACATTGGCCCCTTCCTGGAATCTGGACACAGACTATTTTTATTCATAACAGAAATCTCAGGAAATTCTAGTAATAACTTTCTGCAACTCTAGTAAACTGCAGATTTAACACTGCCGAGTGCGACAGGAAATATTGTGACTTTAGCAAGTTTGATTTTTTTCTTTTTGTGTCACTGTTCATAGGAAATTATGTCGATTGCGTGTCGTGGCTGCGCATTTGTGTCTTTATGGTAACCCCAATCTTTTGGACAAAAGAAAAGAAGTGTGAAATTTCCAAGGTCGGAAATATGCCCACTCCAGGAACCGAACGAAGCCTTCTCAAACTCTACAGTCTGCAACAGGCGGCATATGCAGTCACAGGGCTACGTATTCTGCACTTCTGATGGCATTTAATAAAAATTCACGTTGAAATTCCCCTCAGAAAAATGAGCAAAACTGAACGTACTCAGACATTTCTCTCTTTACTTATTCTGATCAACAGTAAACTGACACACAATAATTTTTTTTTTTTTTAGCGCAACGCAATCTGACTTTCAATAATCCCTACAAAAGAATGGCCCTGACTAACAATAACCTATACCTTTCATGAATCACTTAATCACAAAAATCTTCGTTACTCGAACTACTGCAATACAATGAGCATCACTACTGCCAGCTAAATAAAAGATTCTAACTACTGCAGGCACTAACTACTGATAGGGATAGTTAGCAAATTAAAGATTTTGATGGAGAACAAACAATGTATTTACCTTAGTAGTGTTAAAAAGTCATAATATATATATCAGTTCATGACATCAAATCTTACAAATTTCGTTTTTCTGACGGACACACGTCCAGATCGTCCGCTCTCAAAACTCTGCCATCTCTCTCCCCACATCCACCACTGCTGGCGGCTCACCTCCAACTGCGCAACGCTACGCGCTGTTCACATCCAACTGCCCAACACTACAATAGCGAATATTCCAACAATGCCAACCACCCAGAGACTGCACACAGCACAGTCAGTGATTTTCATACAGAGCGCTACGTGGTGTTACCAACATAAAAACCTAAACAGCCAACTTACATCTTGACACCTTCCTCAGCGACAATCTCCAGTCCTTCCAAATTAACAACATAAGTGTAGTTCATACGTGGCTTGAATTCAAAGAAGTAGTATCGACAGCAACAGAGACATTTACACCGAATAAATTTGCAAAGGACGAAGCTTATCTCGCTTGGTACATAAAAAGGGACAGAACACTGTTGGAGAAACAACGAAAAGAGCGTGGTAAATTTAGAGAAACGTGAAATCTCCAAATTTGGCGATCTTTTACAGAAGCTCGAAATTTAGCGCGAACTTCAATGCGAGATGCTTATAAAAGTTTCCACAATGAAGCTTTGTCTCGAAACCTGGTAGAAAACACAGATTCTGGTCGCATGTTAAGTATGCTAGCGGCAAGACACAATCAATAGTTTCTCTGCGCGATGGCAATGGAAATACTATCGAGACAGTGCTGCTAACCCAGAGTTGCTAAACACAGCCTTGCGAAATTCCTCCAACAAAGAAGGCGAAGTAAATATTCCAGAATTAGAATAAAAAACAGCTGACAACATGAGTAACTTAGAAATAGAATCCTCGGAGTAGTGAAGCAACTTAAATCACTTAATAAAAGCAAGCCTTCTGGTCCAGACTGTATACCAACTAGTTTCCTTTCAGACTACGCAGATGCAATTGCTCCATATTTAACAATCGTATACAACCGCTCGCTCGACGAAAGATCCGTACCCAAAGACTGGAAAACTGCACAGGTCACACCAATATTCAAGACAGACATTACGAGTAACTCATAGGCCCATATGATTAACATAGATATGAAGCAGGATTGTGGAACACATATATTGTGTTCGAATATTATGAATTAACTCAAAGAGAACGGTGTAGTGGCACACAGTCAACAGGGGTTTAGAAAACATCGTTCTTGTGAAACACAACTAGTGTGTTGGGTGCTATTGACAAGTGATTTCAAATTGATTCTGTATTTCTAGATTTGCAAAAGGTTTTTGACGCTGTACCACACATGCAGCTTGTAGTGAAATTGCGGGCTTATTTCTAGCAATAATTTTCTGCAGCTCTAGTAAACTGCAGATTTAACACTGTCGAGTGCACAGGAAATATTGTGACTTCAGCGAGTTTGATTGTGTCACTGTTCATAGGAAAAGATGTTTAGCTACGTGATTGGATTCGTGATTTCCTGTCAGAGAGGTCAAGGATAGAATTAACGGAGTACATCGAGAAAGTTTAAATAAAAGCAGCACCTTTTTTACTGTCCAAAATAGGGGAGAGAGTGGCACTGACATGATACAGGATTTGCGGTGGACATCATTAAAAGAAAAGCATTTTTCGTTGCGGTGGAATCTTCTCACGGAATTCAGTTACCAACTTTCTCCTCCGAATGGGGAGAAACGATCATCATGATAAAATAAGGGAAGCCAGAGCTCGGGCGGCAAGATATGGGTGTTCGTTTCTTCTGCGTGCTGTTCGAGATTGCAATAATAGAGAACTATTGTGAAGGTGGTTCGATGGAGCCTCTGCCAGGCACTTGTGTGTGATTTTCAGAGTGTCCATGTAGATGTAGATTTAGATGGCCGCAGAGAAATGTGACAATTTGAAGAATTGGGGGCAGGCCAATTTGAGGATTGTTTTGGGAGTCTTGCCTCCTTCATCTAGTCATATATTGTCCCTGAGCTACACTTTATCCGATAAACCCAAAGCATGTAGCTTACAAAGCACTTTTTGTTCAACTTTAGTTATGCCAGGCAACATTAGAAAATAGAAATCATGAAAGTAACGGAATAATTGAAGGGTTTGGTGCAGAAACGGTGTAACCCACAAATGCCCATTTTTTATATTTTTGTGTTTGTTGTTACTTCATTACATTGTTTTTATAGCCCATCATTTTTGTACTTCTTTCAGGTGCCAGGTCAAACATTAGTGGCGTAACTCGTAGACAACTATTTTGAAATTAACTGAGTGCAAAACTGGTGTAGCCCACTATGGATTCATTTAGTGAAGAAAATCTGAGTGATTCTGGTTTTGATCAAGAATATGTTCCACATGCTTCTTCATGAGAAGATGACTCTGATTATGAACCCCCCCCCAAAGGAAGCGTAAAAAGAGAAATGTGAAAAGACACACCAGTGCTGAAACAGCAAGACTACAAGCATCTGCTGTGTCAGCGCCTATAAATGATCTACACTCCTGGAAATTGAAATAAGAACACCGTGAATTCATTGTCCCAGGAAGGGGAAACTTTATTGACACATTCCTGGGGTCAGATACATCACATGATCACACTGACAGAACCACAGGCACATAGACACAGGCAACAGAGCATGCACAATGTCGGCACTAGTACAGTGTATATCCACCTTTCGCAGCAATGCAGGCTGCTATTCTCCCATGGAGACGATCGTAGAGATGCTGGATGTAGTCCTGTGGAACGGCTTGCCATGCCATTTCCACCTGGCGCCTCAGTTGGACCAGCGTTCGTGCTGGACGTGCAGACCGCGTGAGACGACGCTTCATCCAGTCCCAAACATGCTCAATGGGGGACAGATCCGGAGATCTTGCTGGCCAGGGTAGTTGACTTACACCTTCTAGAGAACGTTGGGTGGCACGGGATACATGCGGACGTGCATTGTCCTGTTGGAACAGCACGTTCCCTTGCCGGTCTAGGAATGGTAGAACGATGGGTTCGATGACGGTTTGGATGTACCGTGCACTATTCAGAGTCCCCTCGACGATCACCAGTGGTGTACGGCCAGTGTAGGAGATCGCTCCCCACACCATGATGCCGGGTGTTGGCCCTGTGTGCCTCGGTCGTATGCAGTCCTGATTGTGGCGCTCACCTGCACGGCGCCAAACACGCATACGACCACATTGGCACCAAGGCAGAAGCGACTCTCATCGCTGAAGACGACACGTCTCCATTCGTCCCTCCATTCACGCCACCACTGGAGGCGGGCTGCACGATGTTGGGGCGTGAGCGGAAGACGGCCTAACGGTGTGCGGGACCGTAGCCCAGCTTCATGGACACGGTTGCGAATGGTCCTCGCCGATACCCCAGGAGCAACAATGTCCCTAATTTGCTGGGAAGTGGCGGTGCGGTCCCCTACGGCACTGCGTAGGATCCTACGGTCTTGGCGTGCATCCGTGCGTCGCTGCGGTCCGGTCCCAGGTCGACGGGCACGTGCACCTTCCGCCGACCACTGGCGACGACATCGATCTACTGTGGAGACCTCACGCCCCACGTGTTGAGCAATTCGGCGGTACGTCCACCCGGCCTCCCGCATGCCCACTATACGCCCTCGCTCAAAGTCCGTCAACTGCACATACGGTTCACGTCCACGCTGTCGCGGCATGCTACCAGTGTTAAAGACTGCGATGGAGCTCCGTATGCCACGGCAAACCGGCTGACACTGACGGCGGCGCAGCTAGCGCCATTCGACGGCCAACACCGCGGTTCCTGGTGTGTCCGCTGTGCCGTGCGTGTGATAATTGCTTGTACAGCCCTCTCGCAGTGTCCGGAGCAAGTATGGTGGGTCTGACACACCGGTGTCAATGTGTTCTTTTTTCCATTTCCAGGAGTGTACAAAGTAAAAGAGGTAACCCTACTCTCATAGATCCTGGAAATGACGGACAAATGCAAGTACCTGAACTAAACAGTTACTGTCGTTGAAGGATATGGAATTGCTGATCTGGATGCGAGTGGATACTTAGTGATGTTGAAGATGGTCCTCCTGCCATTCAAAAAAAGTGTAGAAAGAAAACAAGAAATACTGATTTGTGGAAACTAAATGTAAAGTAGATGGACCGTGTTACTGGCAAGTACAAGAGGTTTACTTTCTATCATTGCAATTGTCCTAAAAACTGAGAGATTAATGTTCCTGAAGAAGACAGGCAGTGCAATTTTGAAAGGTTCTGTTCCCTTGGCAAAGAGGGTGAATTAGCGGAAAAAAGCTTTATCTGTGGATTAGTGCAACAAGCAATGAAGAAGCGGTTATATAGTACAACAGAATCACGTCGTGCATTCACTCGTACATACACCTTAAAGAAACAGAATGATACTAATGTTACTGTGTGCAGGCTTGCTTTCCAAAACACCTTTCAAATTTCGTCTTGTTGGCTAGATCGTGCTGTTCCTCCTTACAAACAAAAAGGAGAAGTCGCTTCAGATAATCGTGGAAATGTGAAACTGCAAAGAAAACTCCTGCAGAAGTGAAACGTCAAAGTTAGAGAACACATAGAATCATTCGCAAGGTTCCATTCACACTATTCCAGAAAGGACAATCTAAATTGAGAATACCTTAATCCCGAACTGAACATTGTCAAAATGCATCGTTTGTATTTGGATCGGTGTAAAGAACGAAATAGCACGCCAGTAAAGGAATCTGTTTACCGTCAGATATTTACTTCAGATTTCAATCTTTCATTCCATCCACCACATTCTGATACATGTAAAAGTTGTGAAGTTAAGAAAACAGAAATAGCAGCGTCAACTGATGCAAATGAAAAGAAAAAGCTGGAACTGTCGCATCAGCTACACCTCCGAAGAGCTGAACTGGTGAGGTCCCAAATGAAGGAAGATGTAGAACTGGCCAGATCTGATGCTGAGATGTGTGTTATAACATTTGATTTGCTGAGTGTTCTTTCATTACCTAAACTCCCAGTTTCTAATATATACTATCTACGGCAGTGAAGCTGCTTCAATTTCTGTATGCACAATCTAGTGGAAGGCAAAGCTTCCATGTATTTCTGGACAGAGACACAAGCAGCCACAAGAAGTTGCTTCATGTATTTTGCACTATGTGAAAAACCTTCCATTACATGTAAAGAAATTGGGCTGCTATAGTGATACTTTTGGGGGACAAAATCGAAATTTCAATTTGTCTCTTATGTTGCTATATATTGTCACGAATTCAGAGATTAGTGTTGAGACAATTGGGCTGAATTTTTTTGTATCAGGACTCTCTTCATAGCCTGTGACCAGGATTTCTCATTTACAGATAATGGGATGAAGAAAGAACAATATGTTTTTGATGCTGAAAGTCTTATTAGAATTATTGGGGCGGCAAAGGTCAAAGAAAACAGATTTCAAGTAATTCATCTACAGGAAGGCGCTTTTAAAAGCATCATGCCTTTGAAAGATATAACTGTGAAGAAGAAGATGTGTATGGACGATGACAAAATCAACCGGCTGAAGATGCAGCGGCTGAAATTTCACAAGGAAAAACCTTTTGAAATCGATTTCTCTGAAACAGTAAATCGAGATATGCCATACGGGTCAATGAATTGCAAGAAAACCAGAAAAGGACGTCAAATACATCAACCAGGTTGTGTCACGCTTTTGAAGTTATCTAAGGTGAAAAAACCTACAGTAACACATGCTAAAGCTAAAGACTTAATAAAGCTGATGAAATATGTTCCTCCCATCCATCACAGCTTTTATGAAGATATTAGTAATTCATAGGCTACACTTCCAGAGTCTGATACAGGCATATCTTTGAGCGAAAAAGGAGGAAATGGAGTAATTGTTTGTTTACAGGGAGAAATGTCTAGACATTTTTGTAACATTACCTTAGAAAGTTACATTATTTTGAGTACTAATGTCAGTAAAGAAAGAAGTTGTACTTTGTATCCCATGTTTGTAGGAAAATGTGAAACAAATGTTATTTTCTTCAATACATACTGTTTATTTAATTCCAATGATGTTATTTGCATCATTTTTCTTAAAACTATGAATGTAGGTTACTTTATTCTGGGAGCAAATACATATTTTGTTTGTAGAGAGCAACAATGACGCATAAAAGAATAAAAATGTGGAGTCCACCAATAAAGTTTCAAAGTGTAACCCACAATTTTGACACTGAAAATGTAATTTTTATGTTCATATAAAGAGCGAATATTTACATTTAATAATATATAATTTTTGTAGCAGTAATAGTTAATTTATGGAGTTTCTTTAACTTTTAGTCATATTTTCTAAAAAACAGGAAACTTGTGGGTTACACCATTTCTGCAGGAAACCCTTCAATTAAAGACCGTGGCGCGTGAGTGAAGCTCGGTAGTTTGGCACGCGAGTTTACCTGAATTTTGGAGGTTTTGTTAAGTAGTCAGGTTGATCTATACATTACCAGACTCGTGTGACGAGTGGCTAGTGTCGTATTAGCATTTGATTCTGCAATTATGTGACCTGAAATTGCGTTTAAAACGGGTAACCGTCGAACAACGCGCACCATCGCCGCTTAGCGTGTTTGCCCACCACGCAGAGGGCCAGGGTTCTATTAACAGCCGGGTCGGAGTCTTTCTTCGCCGAGTAGACTCGGTGTTATGTTGTCACCGTCATCATCATCACCGACACGCAAGTCGCCCATTGTGGCGCCACCTGAAATAAGACTTGCAGCGCGGCGGCCGAACTTCCCCGGATGGGGCCTCCAGGCCAACAATGCCACACGATCGTTTCATTTTTTCGTCGCCAAAGACCAGTCCGGAGAGAGCGCCGGTGTTGGGACGACACCGGGAACTGCGGCCATAGGGCACGGCGTCTCCGGCGTCGCGACGCCCGTGAAGGCTGGGGTGAGCAACGCGCTCCAGACACGAGACACGCTCGGTCACTGATGATGTCACTGCAGCAGTGACGGGCAGAGTACAGCAGACTATAGATGCAAATGCGAGTGACGTCCGTGCTCTGGACTAGTCTTTATAAGAAACTGTGGATAGGGCACGGTTGCTCGAAAAAAAAAAAAAAAAGCTGTTCGAGAAATCTGACTAGCTTGAACAATAACAGGGGCGCAGTAATCTCTGACTGTTCGGCATTCTTCAGAAAAGTAGAGAGAATACATTAGTGATTAATCTTGCCCAACAGAAAGATAGGCCTGTAGATGACGCTGAATGACACGGACAGAAGTTATACACTGAGATGAGAAAAGATAGGGGATAGCGGGGATACGGATACGCACACGTACAGACGGCAGTAGTATCGCGTGAGGTATAAAAGGTCAGTGAATTGGCTGATCTGTCATTTGTACTCGAATGCCTCACGTGACAAAACTTCCGGTGTGATTATGGTCGCATGACGGGGATTAACAGACTTTTAACAAGGAATGATAGTTGGAGCTAGGCGTATGGGATCGCCCACTTCTCAAATACACTCATGTTCAGAAAAAAAGACCAGAACGACTTGAACGACTAGAGGTAGGACGGTTGTATTCACGGGACATGTACACTCGACAGCAAAAAAAGTGGGTCACCCCTGAAGTCCAATGCGTAGGCTGCACCTGAATGTATGCAACCAACATAACATATCTGTGTTGCACATAGTCGCAACCCTCCACAGTACAGTCGTTGTAAGATACACAATGGGTACCGCAAGAGACTACTAGAGAACACCAGTCTTTATGACAGTCTGTCCAGATGTAAAGTAAAACCACAATAGTACAGAAGATATCAGACAGTCCTTAACGTTTGTAAACTAAACTTAATTACAATAAGTGACATTTCAAATGTTATGGGCAACTAGTTTTGTCACATAAATCGTTCAGTAATCCTTAGGCACAATTAAATATTTGAGACAGTATATAGATTTATAAAGTTGTATGGCAATTGGAATCTAGTTCTTTGATATCTAAAAGGTTTACCCAACACATGCTGAACGTCGTTCAACGTTCAACGGGGAGTGGTTTCGCATCAACTTTATGTAATACTAAGCAGTTAAAAGAAAACGTGATTTATGGCGGCAACCACTCTATGGAAATCCCAACATTAACAGCGAATCACAAGTAATATCATTGTTCACATTACTCATCAACAGTTACTTGTACACGAAGTTGTACTTTAAATGACATGACCAACGTCTTCGTTCTGGATCCAGATGCAAACCCAGAACGTAAAGCCATTGTTAACCAAGCAAAGCTTTGTGCCTTATCGAGACTCGATCACTAGGCAGAAAGAGACGTCAAATATTGACGTTTGCACCAGTATCAGTTATCAATTCTCAACTTAAACGTAAATGACGATAATGTTTGCACGAAAGCAGGAACCCTAACATGACAATTACCTTCTTGGTAATTAACCTCGAAAGACGCTGTATACTGTTGCATTGTCAAGGAATAAAGGATGCACATGTTTATAATTGAAATGCCATCATGTAATGCTGGGGACAAGGATGCGAATCCAGCACCTAATCGGATTCTTGAATAAGTACGTAAAATCAGAATGCAGATATCACAGTTTGTCACCAGTAGTGGGGTTGGAACCTTAAATGACGACTGAAGTTGTATTGTCTGACCGGGATTCGAACCCGGCGCCTACCGCCGTCGTTGTCTAACCAGGAACAGACGAGAAATGTGCAATGTTGGTTCACCATCACCGAGATGTGCACACGTTTAACTATAAATAAGGTGACGAAAACGTGTATGCTGACTGAGAGTCGAACGCCGCACACATGGTTATGAAGACACGTTAATAATCAATTTCATATTCAGTAGTAGCTAGGAGTAGCACGTTTAGTTGCAGACTTTAAAGCCTTACTCATCCCTAGTAACGTGTTGCCTAATATCTGCGATCTCATGATGTTAATTTACAAGTTGATTGACTGCCGTAAAGAGCAATGTTCTCTAGTAGTCGTGTATCATTGAGACGTAAATGAAGTGCCTCAGCAGAAAGTAATTTCCGTCGCGCAGTACGTATTGTTTCAGAGACACTGAGAACATGTTATAAGTGCACAAAACGTGTATTATATACTAAGTGTATACTATTATTTGGAGAAGCTGCCGCCTACCCGTTTAGTCCGCAACTCGTAGTCGTGCGGTAGTGTTCTCGCTTCCCACGCCCGGGTTCCCGGGTTCGATTCCCGGCGGAGTCAGGGATTTTCTCTGCCGCGTGATGACTGGGTGTTGTGTGATGTCCTTAGGTTAGTTAGGTGTAAGTAGTTGTAAGTTCTAGGGGACTGATGACCATAGGTTCGAATCCTGCCTCGGGCATGGATGTGTGTGATGTCCTTAGGTTAGTTAGGTTTAAGTAGTTTTAGGTTCTAGGGGACTGATGACCTCAGATGTTGAGTCCCATAGTGCTCAGAGCCATTTGAACCAATCATGCAGGCTAAGATTTCGTGGCTGACGGAAATTAACAGTCACTCCTGACTAGGCATAAAGAGAGTGATATACCTCATTTTTGGACAGTATCAGTTAGCAAATATCAACTTTCAATTACATAACGTAACATTTTTAACGGACGCTAATTCCTACCCAGCATCTATTGTACCTGTTAACGAACTACGAGAGATGTTAAATACTGCTACTTCACAAGCAACTTACTTGAAATGCAGTGAGGTAAAGCTTTGTGTTGGACAGGGATTCGAACCTAGAATGTAATCGGATTGTTAGTTATGTATTCCTAGAAACCCAAAACTTGCTTGTCAGCAGCGGAAAGAGGCGTTACCTGTTGTGGAGCATTGTAAGTTTTTCACCATTGCACTATGAGCTGAAAGTATTTTCTTACGATTTGCTAATCAATTTATTTCCTTCATACTTATCACCCTGGCATGGGAGTCTTAAGTGAAGAACATTATTGAATTTCGTATCGTTGACGGTCGATTCGAATTTCTTCAGAGACGCATGTATTGTATAGCAGCTTGGCAGTCAGAAAGCCGAGATCTACAACCATTAACACAACTTACTGTGTCGAGCTGCCAAGAGGATTTGATGTGTAAAGGTTTTCTTCTGATTTTGTTACATAATTTTTTCTGGGAATTCGCAGCTCCATGAAATAATACACAAAAAAAGCTCGCACGCTTTGCCCCTACCACGGTTACAACTGACGATTTTCTTAACCGGAGGAACACGAGACGCGGGCGGTAGGTAGCACGGGGCTACGGACACACTGCTGTCAGCACGCCACTCTCGTCTTGGTATTGGTCGCTCAGCCTCATAACGCATCGTGAAAGATATTAAAAGTTGTCACTTATGTGAAGAATAGCATTTCTGAAGCCAAAAACTTGAAATTTCTGTCTCAGTGTCTTAGCTTACGTGAGGATTATATACCAAGAGTCATTCAAATGGAAAGGTAATACCAAGCGAATTTAGCGAGTCAGATCAGTACCATACGCGGAAGTAATTGCACTGTCACAGTGTTGCCAAATGTTTGTGACGATGTTGCCAATTCTCAGCTGTGCTAGGAACAGCTCTGTAGCGTTATAGGAGGAAAATCCTGTGCTCGTGTCATAGGAGGATACGGAGAGGAGGCGCGGGGTTTGCTTAATATGCACCGTTTTCTCCTACCAGCTGTGTCAAACATTTAGGTGTGTAATCTTCCATCACGTTTACAGTTTCCCACAAAATATATACGAATAAAACACTTACCTTGTTACTATGTTACAAAAGATTATTTCAGTACAATAAAAAGTCTTTGGAAATCAACTTTGCCAAACTGTCACGAAAAGTAAAATAACAAACACTTTGCACCTCGAAATCAATTGCATCTATGGGCAGTATTGTGATCATACAAGTAGAATTTCATGAATTGCACGAGAATGTAGAAAAATGTTGGTGCGAATGGAAGCTGTAACAAACACAGTTACCTAATTATTCTGTACCACGTAATAATCAATTCATTTGATAATTCAGAAGAGAAGAAACTAAAAATTATGGTCATTAAGACAGAAACTAAAGTGCAGATGCGGGCACTGTGCAGATCTGCACTTTTTCATCTTCAGATCTATACAAATAATGTATACTAACTAGCGTATTCATTGCTTTCGCAATGTATCCCTCTTGTTTAGTCTTATGATGAACTTATGATGAACTGGATCCACACCCATGAGTCCGATTTTTTCTTTGTATCCTTCCATCTACTATCTTTGTGTGTTATTGTTCGGTGTTCAAAAACCAAAATATTATGCCTGCTCCCACGAGGTATTAAGATGAGGTCGCAAACTGTGGGAAGTTTGTTTTACAACCTTCGTACCTGGATAAAGAGCTTTTCCTATTTGAGATATCCGTGAACCTTGCTGCTTAAGACGATTTAAGAAGAAACTAAATTCCTTCAGCTACGCCAATGTTTAAAGAAATCGTGTTAACGGCACTAAATCGTGGTTTGTAAATCGTTTACCAGTCGTACTCTGCCGCATTTCGCTGGCTCGAAGGCAAAACGCTTACGACAAATTTCACAGAAGGAAAAAGGGGACGAAATGTCTCCCACTCTAAGGTCATGTTGTTTTACTTAAATGATTACAAAATCGGGTAAAATGAACAATGAGGTTGTCAGTATAAGCACATTACTGTTGTCAATCTGATGTTGCACCGCCCAGGGACTGTAATGATAAAGGGCCCGTTTAGGTCAGGCATATTGTACACAGAAGTGAAAGAGAGAGCACCACTAAATTTTACAATCCGTATGTATTGCATACACACAGAAATTACTGTTACAGTGTACTTATGGAGCCCAATGAGTGAATTGCATATTTTCCGGTGAGAAAGAGCACTGGCAAACAGTCTTCGCTACATTTGGTTACTTAAACTGGCGTCACTTTGAGCTAGAATTTATGGCCAGCGACTAAATGTAAGGACAGTGAGTCGGATGCGGGTTTTGCAACTGTGAAATACTTTCCTTGCATTATGGAAGCGAATATTAAATTTGAACTAATATTGCGAAAATTCTTGACTTGGATAGCTTAGAATGAAAATCTTTCTGCTTATTGCAAAGGAAAAAAATCGATTTTCTAAAACATTCTGTGTCATGCACAACTTGAAACTGGCCACGTCGACCAAATCATATCGAAGAACCGACAGCGACGTATATTGGAAGGCAGTAAGATCCCTTGGCTTTTGGTTTGGCAATATTCGACAGCCAATTCTAGGCGCAAGTAAATGAAGAAAGACAGCGCGTTTTCGTTATCAAGTAAGGTCTTCATCAATTACTTTAGTTTTAATGTGATCTACGAGTAATTGCTGATGTTTGATATTAACATGAAAAGGATTCCGTAGACAGGGAAAGAACTTGTTCTTGGGCAACTACTTCTATAATGACCAACAGGACTTACATGATCTTCAAGCACAATGTGTTCCAGCAGCGGTATTTAGAAAATGGTAGTAATAGTGACGGTGATAATCGAATTATCCGGTAACTTCACACTTCAAAGTGGATTTTCTGGAACTAAGAGATTCCCTGAATTAGTGAAAATTTCAAAATGGCTTCAAATCGAGGCTATGACGCCTAGAAGAGTCTTTACATCCTGCTGACATGAGAATAGCATAATCTCCACGTCAGAAGCTTGCTTCTACTTAACCATTTAACAGACTCGCGTTTTTTCCACCGTGACTAGTTTAGTAAGCTAAGCACATCATCCATTACAGCACACTCCTGGGGCTGGGAAATGTGGCCACAATGGTCTGGTGGAACGAATTATCACAAGTGCAATGCGTGGGTTCAGGCATTTACTTTTAAGAGGCACAAACAGATTTACTTTGCCTCTGGTAACCTCAAGAGAAAGCTGTTGTAATCCAGAATCCGCATTAAACATCACGTTCCTTCATTCCAAACTGAGCAGAGCCGGTTTACGTTGGAAAATGACATAGGTGGAGGTCAGGGTAAACAGAAATACTGTCACCAGTAAACTTACTTACATTAGAAAAATTTATTTTATTTGATGAACTGATAGCCTCCTAAAGGAACAGGGTTCTTATTTACTAGAGACGTTGAAAAATTTGGTGCCTGACTATGATTCGAATTCGTATCTCCTCTTTCGAGGATCTGAATCTCTCGGAACAGTATAGTTCAATCATTTCATTCCTTTTCCCAAGACTGCAGTCTTCTTTAGGTTTCCTCCAAAGGTAAATATGCGGGTCCGAATCCTGATCCAGTACAAAAATATTCATAACTTCATTTCAAGCCCGATGTGCACACCGGCCTGCTAGTGAAAATTAACGTGCATTTTTAATGTCTTTTCATGTTGCCAACAATTTCTGGACAAACACGCACACATCTTACTGTCGGTGAGTAAGCAACTGATACTTAAGCAATATTCGTGGACAATAAAGAAGAACGATAGGAGGGCGGTTCGATTGTCGCTCAGGCACAAAAATTTGTGTCCTTGTTTTAGATTAAACACCTAGTAGCTGGCAAGAAAAACCGATACGTAACATTTTATTGTACTTAGTTAACAATCAGATTACGTCTTGGGTTCGTATCTCCGTCGCAGAACTTAACATCATGCGCTTCATCTTTAAATTCATATACACTTCGTTACTTCTGAATTGAGATATATCAGACATCTTTCATGGTTAGTTAACAGGGATGAAAGGGTCTTGATAGGAGTCCCGGTTTATTACAAAACTGTCGTCTTTTATTTTCAAGTTTAGATTTGGTTACTGATATAGGCGAAAATTTCGGTACTTCATGACTCATCATGGATAGTCAGCAGTATGATATGATTAGATTAGATTAACACTTGTTCCACAGATCATGAATACGACATTTCATAATGATGTGGAACGAGTTATTTTAATGAAAGATTTCTTTACATACCAGTATTGAATTTCTTTACAACAATTTTTTACCCTCTCTCTCTCTATCTATCTATCTCTCTCTCTCTCTCTCTCTCTCTCACACACACACACACACACACACACACACACACACACACACACATTCTCTTTTTATTTTTATTTGTCTGTTGTGCTCGACTATCGGCGAGTCACGAAAACGTCCGTGAATGAATTTCTTAACTTACAGTTACGAAAGAAATATAAAAACAACTATGAGAGTTACTGATTTATGATGCTTAGTAGCAGTCAGTTCTGAGTATTATTAGCAACTAAGCTCCAGTCCCTAAACCTAGTTACAGAAATGCGAATCAGACGCATTACGTATTCCAGGCCGTAGCAGCCGCGTCTTTGAGGCGCCAGCTATGATCACTTCCCAGCCCGCTGTAGGATCACATGGGTTCGTCTTCTTCCTGCTAGTAATGTAACTGAGATTTGGCAACAGCGCAAGGTATGTTTGGCAACTCTGTGATCGACGAGTTACTTCCTGGTGTGCACGGAATTAAGCCTCAAAGTTCACTTGATTTCGCGTGTCATTTCCATTGAATAACCTGAGTTGTTATCGCTTGAGGTGTAACAGAACATTGTAATTTTACGGTTTTCAGCCCAGCAAAGTCATTGAACGTGGCAATCGCAACTAATCTCGTCCTGTAAATAGCGATTTACGAGTTCTAGCCACTATTGACCTCGTAAGAGGATGGCCCAAACCATATCTATCCGCTAGCTCCGTATTGGCGTGCTGACCTGTGAAAACGCGACTATTATGGTTCGCCGTTCCAGCCTCTCTTCATGTAACGTTTTTATCCCTTCTGTGTAAGAGCTGCAAGCAGTCAGATCAAACATCGATAAGCAAAACGTAAGAAAATACTATCAGCTCATAGTGCAATGGTGAAAAACTTACAATGCTGCACAACAGGTAACGCCTCTTTCCGCCGCTGACAAGCAAATTTTGGGTTTCTAGGAATACGTAACTTTATTTATGAAATGCCACGTTTGCATACCTGTTGAGTATGACACAGCATACCGTTTAAACTCAGACCCAATCGAAATCTAAGTGAATAGTGTTTTACTAATTCGTGCAGATAGAGGCACGCTTGTGTACAGATACTCAGTTTTGTTAAAACAGACTTTCGTCGTAAGGTTATCTTGGGTAGTTTTATTTCATTTCTTACAATACAGTGCACAGTTTTCGTAAGGTTTCTTTTAGTGTTGTTAAAACAATGTTAAACATGAGAGAGAAATTAATCATCAACGATATATGCGAATTCTCTGATGTTATCTATAACAGTCTGACAATGCACATGCAGTTTATTGATTACATGCATGTAGAAAACTTGTTCTGAGTTAAAGCTGTCAAACAAAGTTTGAAGAAGAATAAAATGCCACTACCAGACAACAGCTAATATACAAAATACTTTTCTGACTATTTTGGCACGATACGCTCTCCCCATACAAAATACAAAAGCTTCGAGCGCATCTGCTACCTGGCCGTCTATTAAACCTGAAAAGAACAAAATGACGCAGAAGTTAGCCTTTTTTCCACATGCGACTATTTTGGGTTGAGAAGTGAAGAGAATTATGTTCAAAGTTCCATTAAATTGATAACTTTAGCAGACAGCAAAACTGCGTTTAAAAAAAATGTAGTAGCGAATGTAATAGAACACGCGACATCCCATCAACAATGCACTACGCTTACCGTTACGCTACTAGCTGTGACGTAGCTACAGCACCTCTGGAAGTGCATAAAAGTTCCTCCAGAACTTCGGCATTCCACAGTGCTGTGAGATAATGCATATGGTCGGATATAGACTTCTGAGAGACAGACAGTTACAGCATTTCTTTTGCACTGCACGATGGTTTCAACAAACAGATAGCGCAATAGAGTAACTCAAATGGAAAGGAACACTTCCTATTTAAATATCTGCATCCTACACTGTTGGCAGTTCTGTGTAGGTGGCAGTTACGTTATTTTATTTCGGTGATTACAAAATAGAGTCGAATGTATGCACTGGGTAGCCAAGGCAGCTAGTTCATGGCGATTCGGTCAACCAAGTAAATGAATGTACTGAACATCCTGCAAACTACTACAGGGAGCCTGTGTGTCGGAATTCTCATCTTGAGTGCCGCAACGGAGTTATGATAGCGAAATGAGCCGTAGAGAAGTGGTTGTGGTGGTCTGCTGGACTCATGATAGTTTCATATGATGTTGGTCTCGGTTCGACTCCAACTTTTGCCGATGTTTTTTTTATAGGGAGAGGCAGATTCTATTCTCTTCAGCCTACGTCAAGTGACGAAGGTATAATGGCATTGTGGTCTGAAAATCACATTAAACATGATATTCCTTCTCTACCAAGTAGACGTTAGGTGGAACCACAATAAAGTAAGGAGTGGCGACATGTAGAAACTCTATCACCAGTAACTTTTCCTATACTAGTTATTTATTTCTAGTGACGAAACAAACCCTGTGTATGGTCACAGGACACTTATTCCATCTTTTATTTGAGCTTCTGTAAGTCGATAAAATTGGTTCTGAACTGTGAATGAAACTCAGACCGCCCTTAACGCGAAATTTGATCCCTTCATGACAAATCAGCTCGACTACAACTTGTTGTTTGTTCAAAACTGCAGATTCCTCAACATCTCCACATATTGCGCATGAATGGGTTGGAATCCTGGCCCAGCACTAAACTTTTCACTATGTATTCTCAAGCTCTAGCATGAGAACACCTATCTGCTGGTGGATAACAATTTTTATTTTTAATGCATTTTCATTCGTTGTCAACACTTACGATATCTGACGTTTTCGACTCCCAGTGAGACACAGAACTATTTGCGAGATCACTGTAAGTTCAGGGATGTTATTCCGAGCTGCTGGTGGAGAAAAATTCGGTAAGTGTCGTCTCTTTGTGTATAGTCAACAACGATATGTTTGGGGTTCGATTCTCAGTCAGCACTGAATACTTCGTCATATTATTTCTAGTTCAAACATGCTCACATGTCGCTGCTGGTGTAACAAACCCATACTCAGCGTTCCTTTTCTCTGGAATATAACAGCGATATGTGCCGGGTTGGAGTCCTGGAAAGGAAAAATTAATGTTTCGTCTCGTCATTTCATTTAATACATCTAGCTACTGCCGAGAAAATCCGATATGTCAAAGTTGATTGTGCTTCGATAGCAATCCGATTACATTCTGGGTTCGAATCCCTGTCCAACACAAAGCTTTACCTCACTGCATTTCAAGTAAGTTACTTGTGAAGTAGCAGTATTTAACATCTCTCGTAGTTCGTGAACAGGGACAATAGATGCTGGGTAGGAATTCGTGTCCGTTAAAAATGTTACATTATGTGATTTAAAGTTGATATTTGCTAACTGATACTGTCCAAAAATGAGGTATATCACTCTCTTTATGCCTAGTCAGGAATGACTGTTAATTTCCGTCAGTCACGAAATCTTAGTCTGCATGACCTGGGTTTGAATCCATATGCAGAACGAGTCGGTTCGTCGTGTCATTTGAAGTTCATACATATTCTCAACTAGCTGCTCGTGAATAATGTAAATTTTTAATGACTTTTGTGTTAAATAACAAGTATGGTATGTTACTTTGAAGAGGAAATCATGAATACGACGAACTTACTACGTGCATTACCTATCTGACGTAATAATGAGAGTGCTAACATTTCAGGTATGTCAGTTATTGCAATAAATGTGAGCTTACAAGCCTTAAGGTCAGTCTTATCCGTGATGAGGTGTTCCCTGATATTTGTAGTATCGTGGTATTACTTTACATCCTGAGTTATTGCGATACAGAGCAGTGTTTTCTAGTAGTGACGTGTTGGAACCATTTTCAATAGTCAAACGACTGTATCAAGGAGCGATTAGAGGACCTGCTATACAGCTGCGTTATGTAGGTTGCATGGGAATCAGGCGAAATGCAATCCAGGTCGTTCGGATACTTTTGAGCATGACTGTACTTCGTTAACAATCCGATTAGGTGCTGGGTTCGCATACCTGTCACAACCTTGATATGGTGGCATTTCAATTTTAAGCATGAGCATATCTTGTTCCTTGTTAATGACACCATATTAAACGTCATTGGGGGTAGTTCCCAGGACGGTAACTGTTATGACAGGATTCCCAGTTCAGTACAAACATTTTCGTCATTTATTTTCAGGATCTGAATTGATAACTGATACTGGTGCAGACGTCTATACTTCACGTCTCTTTGTGCCTAGTGATCTGGTCTCAATAAGGCACAAACAAAGCTTAGCTTAGGTGGCAATGGCTATAGGTGCTGGGTTTGAATCCAGGTCCTGAACGACGACGTTGGTCATGTCATTTAAAATTCAAATTTGTGTACACGTAGCTGTTGATGTGTTACGAGATCAGTGATATTACTGGTGATTCACTTTTTTCCAATTGCCGTACAGCTTTGTAACTCCATATATTGTCTCAAGTATTTAATTTTGACTAAGGATTACTGTACGATATATGTAAAATAATCCGTTTTCTCAGACCTTTTGGAATGTCACTTGTTGTAATTAAAGTTAGTTTATGAGTGTTATGGGGTTTCTCATCGCTAAGAACGTGTTTTCTAATATGTTTTGTATGACGATATTAGTTGACGCTTAGACTGACTGCCATAAAGACCTTTGGTCTCTTAGTAGTCTCTTGCGGTACCCATTGTGTGTAGTCAAACGACTATACCCCACGGGGTTTTGGTGTTTAGAGGACCTGCAACACAGCTACGTTATGTTGGTTGCATTCGGCATTGACCCACTTTTTTTGCTGTCAAGTGTACATTCTGCAGAAATGATTAGTATTTGAACCATGTCGACCTACGGGTTCAGGGTCAACATCGATATTGCGGAGCAGCACCACCTACCGGTAAAGTGTGCCCGCGGCTCTCGTTATCGCTATAAACCGAAGACAATGGATGAGTGTGACTTGAGCAGACGTGCAGGATGCCTCGCGGACGTATGCGCGAACTGTACCGTCAAATCAGCGAGTTTGAAAGAGTGCGCATTATTGGCATGAGAGAATGTGATGCATCCATCCGGAAAATTGCTGCTCGTGTGGGACAAAGTGTTTCGGCAGTGCAACGGGCGAGTGCCGAACAGGTCACGAGAACATGTCGAGATGGGTCAAGTCCCACCACGCAGACCATACCCCGAGAAGATCGACAGCTCATTCTAATGGCATTGTAGGACAGATCTGCGTTCTTCTCGGATCTGGCCCAACAGTGGAACAGTGTAACACACCGTATACTATGCTACTGGCCATTAAAATTGCTACACTAAGAAGAAATGCAGATGATAAACGGGTATTCATTGGACAACCATATTATACTAGAACTGACATGTCATTACATTTTCACGCAATTTGGGTGCATAGACGCTGAGAAATCATTACCCCGTAATAACGGCCTTGATACGCCTGGGCATTGAGTCAAACAGAGCTTGGATGGCGTGTACAGGTACAGCTGCCCATGCAGCTTCAACATGATACCACAGTTCATGAAGAGTAGTGACTGCCATATTGTGACGAGCCAATTGCTCGGCCACCATAGATCATACGTTTTCAATGGCGAGAGATCTGGAGAATGTGCTGGCCAGGGCTGCAGTCGAACATTTTCTGTACCCAGAAAGGCCCATACAGGACCTGCAACATGCGGTCGTGCATTATCCTGCTGAAATGTAGGGTTTCGCAGGGATTGAATGAAGGGTAGAGCCACGGGTCGTAACACATCTGAAATGTAACGTCCACTGTTCATAGTGCCGTCAATGCGAACAAGAGGTGACGGAGATGTGTAACCAATGGCACCCCATACCATCACGCCGGGTGATATGTCAGTATGGCGATGACGAATACACGCGTCCAATGTGTGTTCACCGCAATGTCGCCAAACACGGATGCGACCATCATGCTGCTGTAAACAGAACCTGGATTCATCAGAAAAAATGATGTTTTGCCATTCGTGCACCCAGGTTCGTCTTTGGGTACACCATCGGAGGCACCCCTGTCTGTGGTGCAGCGGCAAGGGTAACCGCAGCCACGGCCTCCGAGCTGATAGTCCATGCTGTTGCAAACGTCGTCGAACTGTTCGTGCAGATGGTTGTTGTCTTGCAAACGTCCCCATCTGTTGACTCAGGGATCGAGACGTTGCTGCACGGTCCGTTACAGCCATGCGGTTAAGATGCCTGTCATCTCGACTGCTAGTGATACGAGGCCGTTGGGATCCAGCACGGCGTTCCGTATTACCCTCCTGAACCCATCGATTCCATATTCTGCTAACAGTCATTGGATCTCGATCAACGCGAGCAGCAGTGTCGCGATACGATAAACCGCAATCGCGATAGGCCTTTCACCAGGCAACGCCGGTCAACCGCTGTTTGTGTGTGAGAAATAGGTTGGAAACTTTCCTCATGTCAGCACGTTTTACGTGTCGCCACCGGCGCCAACCTTGTGTGAATGCTGTGAAAAGCTAATGATTTGCGTATCACAACATCTTCTTCCTGTCGGTTAAATTTCGCTTCTGTAGCGCGTCATCTTCGTGGTGTAGCAATTTTAATGGTTCAAATGGCTCTGAGCACTATGCGACTTAACTTCTGTGGTCATCAGTCGCCTAGAACTTAGAACTAATTAAACCTAACTAACCTAAGGACATCACACACATCCATGCCCGAGGCAGGATTCGAACCTGCGACCGTAGCGGTCGCTCGGCTCCAGACTGTAGCGCCTAGAACCGCACATCACTGGGGCAGGAATAGCATCAGATAGTGTTTTTGGACGAATCCAGCTTATGTTTGAAAATGACGACCGCATTTTGGTCACTTTAGTTCGGCAGATACAGGGGGAGTGACATCACAGTGACCGCATACGCAAAAGACATATAGAGCCAACTTAAGGCCTTATGGTGTGGGGTGTTATTAGGTACAATAACAAATCACAGTTGGTGCGTGTCCAGGGCACTTTGACCAGTGTGACCTACGTGAATGTCTGGCGTGAGGAACTTGTTTATTCTGAATAACAAATAGTAGTAAATAATAATTGTGATGCTGTCACTGTTTGTTGGTAATGTTTACTGACAAAATGCAACCTAACGCTAGATTGCGTACTTACAGCTATCCTGTGTGGCCGTTTTTCAGTACGACTTGAAAATAGAGCGAGATTATTAATTGATCACCGATGCGTCGGTTCTCGATTGTGTTCAAGAGAAGTACGGATTGATTACGCGAAGGGGTTTTCTGAATTGACCTTTTGACCCGGATTGCCTTCACGCAATCAGAATCTTCGATGAAAATACCTGAGAGATCTATTTGAATATAAAAATGGAAATGAAAGCAAATTAGTGGAATTTCGTAAGAGAAAGATTAACAGATCGGAAGTTGAACACATTAGTGGTCTCCCAAATACAATAGAGACACCGCGATAAAGAGCGAACCTGTAACAAAGCTCATATACAATTTGAACATCATTTTTGGTTAGTGAAAGAAAAGAATAAGAAGGAAATTACTGCATCGTAAGATATTAATATATTGTGAACAAATTGGCTTTAAACTTCTAGACATTGACAAATACACAATAAATACATGACTTACATCTGATATTTCTTTTTTACATGGCGCAGTCCAATAATCGCTGCTTTGTCAGCCAGTTCCTTCTTAAAATTAAATGTCCTTGTGTGTGCGTAAGTACATTATATCCTCAGCCGAGTTAGCGAAACGTTTGTTCGTCGTTTCACATAGTTTTTACACAAAATGTAAATACAACTTGTATCAATGCTATGTAGTACGTCTTAATATGTCGGCGACGAAAAGTACAAGGGTTAATGAAATCTCTAGAATATTTCTTAACAAAATATAGTGTTCTTTCTTCTGTTTCGCAGGTTCTTGCTATCAAGCTCTGCGGCAATGATTTTAAATATCTGCGCCCAGCGGGTCATAGTGTTTATTTAGTGCATTTAAACGCTGGACGCCCGTCTTGGTATAGGCCCACATAAAAAAATATTTCGTCTCTTTACTCTCGCGCTGTGATGCTTCGCTTTTTTACGAACTACAGCTCGTTGTTTGTCCTTTTCTTTTATGACAAATGCCTCATAAGCAAAGTATCTGAAACCCAATAATATTACAAATGACATCCTGTGATCCGTAGGATCTCTGCACAACATCCCAGACGCCGTTTTCCAGTAAGACTATGGACGACCACACGCTGCTGCACGAACACGTGCCTTCTTGGTATCACAGGATGTCAGCCATTTGCCCTGCCCGGCCAGATCACCAGAGTTGTCGCCAATAGAAAATGTGTGGGATATGGTGAAACGACGGGCGCAGAGCTGAAACAGAAAGCAGATTAAAAAATTTGGAACCATGTAAATGGCTGTACCACAGGACGCCATTCGCGCCTCGTACGCTCACGCATGGAACAAGTTACCAGGGCCCATGGCGGACCCTGTGCCCACTAGGCAACTGGAGTAACTGAAATGCTAATCATTTCTGCACAACATACTTATGTACAAATCCTGTGAATATGAACGTCCTATCGCTAATGATTCAACGTGTTCTGCTTTTTCTGAAGATGAATGTAGTTAGGAAATTCAAAATTCCGAGATCCACTGTGTGAAGACTGTGGCGAGAATATCAAATTTCACCCAGTACCTCTCACCACAGACAACACACTGGCTGACAGCCTTCACTTAACGAGCGAGAGCAGCGGCATTTACGTACAGTTGTCAGTGTCAGGCAGGCAACACTGCATGAAAAAACCGCAGAAATTGATGTCGGACGTACGAATAACGTATCCATCAGGACAATGCAGCGAAACTTGCGAGTGCCTTTGCTAACAGCACATCACCTGCAGCAGCTCTCCTATGCTCGTGACCATATCGGTTAGACCCTAGACGACTGGAAACCCGTGGCCTGATAAGATGAGTCCTGATTTCAGCTGGTAAGAGCTGCTGGTAGGGTTGTAGTGTGGCGCTGACCCTATGAAGCAATGGACCCAAGTTGTGAACAAGGCACTGTGCAAGGTGGTGGTGCCCCAATAATGGTGTGAGTTGTGCTTAATGGAATGGACTGGGGCCTCTGGTCCAGCTGAACCGATCATTGACTCGAAATGGTTCTGTTCAGCTTTTAACCTCCCCACAGATAAAATGTATAATAATAACTTCCCAACAGATAAATTCCGTAACCTACCAATAATAAAAATGTGACTAACCTCTCAATAAAATTGTGGCTTACTTACAACCTTTCAATAAGTAACTGACTGTGAATCTAAACTGGTAAATTTGGACGTCAGCAGTGCTGCGTCATTGCCCTGAAAGATCATACTGAATAAATTGAAAATTCTTACCTCAATGAAGTCACCAGATAACGTGTATATATCTGCTCCTATAAGAAATTTTTCTGGCACAGCCCAGTGCAATGCTGGCCGATAAATTTGTCATCTATAAAAGAAACAACTGAATTTTCTTTACAATAATCGGGATGACCATGGTTTGGAGAAATTAGTAAATTCTTTAAATTGAGATGAATGATTGTCAAAAGCTATTTTTTATAAGAAAGATTATTATTAAGAGATTTTAAAAAAAACATTTACATGGGACTTGATGTAACAATAGTACATATGCGCGAAGCTGCTTTTACCTTATACTACATCGCTCAGGCACCGCCATCGCTCCCCACGGCCGGCCCAGCCAACTCGATACACCATACTGCTCGCTACTACTTACTCCTACTGACACACAGTTCCTACTGCATACAACACTGCTCTCTGGTCGGAGATTCTCTTATAGCTTACATATCGCAGGCAGCGCGTGAGCAATCCATCGAAATTACATCTGCTCGAGTGCTCTAGCAATAAATGCCTTAGTCATGGACTTCTTACAAGCTACTTGGAGACCAAACAACGATGGAATTCTTAAGGATGGCAGTGTGCCATATCACCAGACCATGATTGTTTGCCACTGTCTTGAAGTCATTCTGGACAATTCGAGCTAATGGTTCAAATGGCTCTGAGCACTATGGGACTCAACATCTTAGGTCATAAGTCCCCTAGAACTTAGAACTACTTAAACCTAACTAACCTAAGGACATCACACACACACCCATGCCCGAGGCAGGATTCGAACCTGCGACCGTAGCAGTCCCGCGGTTCCTGACTGCAGCGCCAGAACCGCACGGCCACCGCGGCCGGCTCGAGCTAATGATTTGGCCACCAACACCACCTGTCATGAATCCCACTGAACATTTATGGGATATAACTGAGAGTTCAGTTCATACATAAAATCTTGCATCGGCAACGCTTTCGTAATTATGGACAACTATAAAAGCGGAATGGCTCACTATTTTGGAGGGGACTTTGAGCGACTTGTTGAGTCCATGCCACATCGAGGTGCTGCACTACACCGGACAAAAGGAAGTCCGACACGATATTAGGAGGTATCGCACGAGTTTCGTCACCTCAGTGTAGACCTATAATAGTGAAGTTTGTGTTGTACAGGAAAAGGGCTGAAATCTTCAGAGCGAAGTAGAAACTCGCAAAGTCAGGTCTGACAATATGCGGGGTTCTCAGCTCTGAAAAAGTAAAGATTTTGAACAATGCGCTGTCGAGCTTTTGGGCCACAAAACGTGTGGACGAACAGCCGCAGGATAATGACGAAGACCGGAAAAGACAAGTCTGAGGTGCAGATGAGCCCAAATGCCTATGTTTTACAAGCTGAAAAACATGTCAGTTGTTGCTGCCTCTAGTTTGTGTTTACTTTTGTGTCTTTATTTTAAAAGAAACCATTTATTTTGTAATATTATTGGCGTTCGTAAGCGTCTGAGAACGTGACATACACGGTAGACAGCAATATGCGTACAAGGTGATGAAGATACTGCCTCACTGAACATTATACTCAATGAACCATGGCTAAATCATTATACAGACATGTGGTGTACATCGAAGGCCGAAGATGACACTGGAGAAAGTATGTACAGTGAAATAGTACCGCAGACAGTTTGGAATTTGGGCATTTTATTTTCAGTATCAGAGTCATAACCAAAACTTACAGCACAGTCTAAATAAGATATTTCAGACGCGTGTTCCAAAACTGAACTATCCAAAACAATTTTTCATCTGACTGGATATATTCCTCGGAAAGACGTTATTTTTGTTTTATTGCTAGAAATTTTAAAGTTCTACTTCTTGCAAATTTCGTTCAGCGGTAAACTGATCTTTGGAGATCATCTTCATTCTTATGAAAAATAACGATGTCATCACAAAACAAAGGTACATTTCCAATTGCGAAAAATGAAGTCAAAGTAGATGCGTTCTTGCACACTGCAGTTACATACTCAGTCTAATTTAGATTTTCATCTATTGTTACTTCTATTTGCTTTAACAGAGAACTTCATATTTGTCTCATTTAGCGCTAAAGATGGTAGTGGTTTCAGATATTTCGAGCTAACGACCCTAGAGTGATCAGCCAGTCACGCTTCGCTTTTGGATGGGTTGAGTTTTAATCCTATATCCTGCGTCCATTTCGACAGTGCGCACAGGTCAGTGTTGAGATTCTCCATAGCTGTCTTCAGGTTTATTGGTTTTCCGCTTAGATGCATCCGGAGGTCATCAGCGTATATGTGGTATGTGCAGTAGGAAAAAAACTGTTGACACATTATTTACTTACAATGAAAAGAGTATAGGACCTAATACTGAACCCTGGGACACAACTGTTACTACCTGCTTCCGTTGTGACCGTATTGTGCCGGACATGACGCATTGCTGGCGAGACGTCAGGTAGAGTGGAACCATTGCACCGCACTTGGCGAGAAATTTAGGCTGCTACGTTTGGCAAGTAAAATTTTGAAGTCGACAGTGCCAGAGGCTTTGCTGAAATCTAAGAAGCACAAGACAGTCGCCTCCTGTGCATCCGTGGCAAGTTTCAGGTCACCTGTTACCTTTATTAAGGCAGATGTCGTTCTGCGATGTTTACGGATTGTTTGTAGTTAACTGGTCGTGGACTGCAAGGCCTTGGAGGATGCAGAAGGACTGCAGATGGTGCTGTGGCAGCGTCCTTTATAGGTAGTGGCTTAACTAGTTCCTGTTTCCACGCCTCAGGGAAAAAAATTGTGATTTAGGAGTGGTTGAAGATGTCTGTTATAGTGTGCAGTAGTGGGTTAATCATAAGCTTCATCATTTGGACTGTGATGCCATCATGGCGATCTCATACACAAGAGGGCTTCTTCGACGGTATTGTCAGTAACATACTTCAAATAGAATTTTTCTTGGCTATAGTCGTTTACCCCCATGAAGAAATCAATGAGTCACTGTCTCATTTGTTGTTCAATTGTGGTTTTAGGTAACATAAAGTACCGTTCAATGGGATCAGCTGCAGCTTTTACTTTACCTGAACCAAGACTACAGAGGTTTCTCCATAGGACATCTGGTTTACTTCTGTTGTAGGTTAATGTATGGTCATACCTGAGTTTTGTTTTTCTCACAGCTTGACTCACTCTGTTCCGCTTCTACCTGTAAGCAACACGATTTTCAAGTGTGGGGCGTAGTTTGTATGCTCGATGTGCAGAGAGTGAGATTCATGGGTGTTTCAGATCTTCATTTAGCCAAAGCGCAGGTTTCCTTCTTAGGTTTCCGATCTTAAGGGGAGCACATTTGTCATACATTTGATTGCCGGTCGAAGTGGCCGTGCGGTTAAAGGCGCTGCAGTCTGGAACCGCAAGACCGCTACGTCGCAGGTTCGAATCCTGCCTCGGGCATGGATGTTTGTGATGTCCTTAGGTTAGTTAGGTTTAACTAGTTCTAAGTTCTAGGGGACTAATGACCTCAGCAGTTGAGTCCCATAGTGCTCAGAACCATTTGAACCATTTTTTTTTTCATACATTTGATTAAGTTTGTTAGTAAATGCAAGACTTTTTCCTTTATGTCCGAGAAGGGAATTGAGCCATGTATCGACTCGTGCTACACCTTGTGTTTGGATTGCATTGGTTTTCCTTTTCTTCCCCTGATGCGTTTGTTTGATATGTTGTTAGTCATTAAGTGGCTGCTTGGTTGTCTTTTCCCTCTGCTATCAATATCTGCGTTTTTGCTTCCGGGAAACTGCTATGGAGGAAGTGAGATCTTTGAACGGTTGTAACCTCGTGTGGCGGGTGCGGAAGAGGGGGGGTTGCGCGGAGAGGGTGTGGTGGACACGGGAGGGCAGTGTGGCTCTCCAGCGCGAAGCAGGCGTGGTCGGTTGTACCGAGTCGCCACGTGATGTATGTCGGTTGTGTGTGACGAGCAGGTCGAGTTGACCGAAGAGCGCCCCGCGTGTTGGTTGTATACAGAATCGCCCCACGAGTAGTTGCTGTACATTTCGCCTTGGTGGGACGTTAACAAGCTTCTTTAAATCCTTCGTTTCAACACTGGAGTTTAAAAAGGAGACAGCTAACATGAAGGAGCGGTCACTACCCGTCAACGTTGCAGAGAAGACGTGAACTCCGGTGACAGAGCGTGTTGTCGCGTGACAGTGGCGTGTTGGGTACGCTGGCGACGCGTGCGCGGTCGGATGTGTGGATCCTTGCCATCGGAGGTCGTGTACTGCCTGTTCGAGCATAACTGCAAGTTAAATTCGTGGAAGGTTTAATCATTAAGTAATAATTTTGTGTAACCAGCGTCTCCTCTGCCTTGTGGCCTCCGGCGACCGGGTTTCCTGTCCGCGGCACCGGTGTAATTGAAGACAGTGATCTTTCCTCCTCCTCTCGTTACTGTCCGATGGGAGGTGTAGTTTTGGCAGTTTAATTGTTTCGCTATTCTGTCGTGGGTTATTAATAAATTCATGCTTCTTGTCGGTTGATCATGTGGTCGCTCATTCAGGACTGTGTGGTGTAATGTTTCCTTCCACGAGGTTAGCTCTAATTCTGTCAGCAAGTTAAGCCATCTTATACCAAGTTTTCGCTGGCTAAAAGTCGGTGCAGTGACCAGCCTGAGAGTGGCAATTGTGTTTACGGGCGTATTTAAATTGGTCAGTATTCTGTCTAGCCTGAGCATCCCTGAGTGGGTGATTTGTGGCCGCCTTACACGGGTCCGTCATATCTGTTATGTTCTAATGATATTCCAGGACACTTTTGTTTAAAATTTTGTTAAATTCCTCCAAGTTTGTAAATTCCTTTTATTGCCATTAATCGTGTGTTTGCTGAGACCTGTTTAATTTTTTTAATGGCGGTGTTGGTAGCTTCACTACCTCACCGTACCTTATTAACAAAGTTCTGTATTTGCTTTAGTAGCCTGTTTACTAATGTTCTTTAAATTTTTTAAAAATTGTTGTATTGCTATAAATTACTTGATTGCCGTTAGCGGCGTGTTTAAAAGGCTGTTTATTGCCGTACTGCTAGTTTCTGTAAGATACGAATAAAACATTTGTGAAAATCTCAACTCGACAGTAAACTACTAGAAATTTGGCCCCGTTTCCCAATTTGCGGTGCGGCTTGTAGTAACCGTAACCAGTGTGTGTCAGGAATATAAGACGTCCCACAAACTATTTCTTGCGACTCAGTTGCAATTTCTGATAAATTAATGTGTTTGAAGTCTCGGTATGTAGTCAGTCGCGGTTTCTTTCAGGGGCATTCTAGCAAGTACGTGATGAAAATTATGTCATGGGCAGACATGCCTCGTGCAGATATTTGATAGATACGAATTACTCTTTTGGGGAATTTTGTTTCAAATATATCTATAAGAGAGTGACTACTGTTCGTGCAATGAGTAGGTGCAAGCTGAAGTGGCGACACGTTTGAAGAAGAAAGCACAGTGCAAGGGCTACTCTACAGAAAATTTATGTTAGTGTCACCAGCTATAATTATATGCTCATATGTCGATTCGAGACTTGAAAGAGGAGTTTCGAAGCAGGCGAGCCAACCGACTTTGGCAGGTTTGTACATGTCACATATCAGGCACTTTCTGTTAAGGGATTTGATCTCCATGAATGTGCATTCCACTCGTTTATCTTTGTCATTGTGTGTAGTACATTCGGTGATAAGTCAGAGTATGTACACCTCTACTCCGCCCCCTCATCTGTTACATCTGTCGTATTTCAGAAACATGCAGCAGTCTAGATTTACTGAATTTGTGGGAGTAGTTGGTTTGAGCCAGGTCTCCAACAGTAGTATCATACGGATGTGTGTGTGTCTTGGAATATATGACGGAAGTCGTAGAGACCAGCTGGCAGAGACTGGATGCTTGCCTGAGCAATATGGAGCTTGGTGCACTCGGGTGCAAAGCTCGCGAGGATCCGGCTGCCGGACATTTTGGACTGGACCAGAGGGGGTGAGGGAACAATGCATAGCGGGTCTGCGGTAGGGGAGCGCGGTTCCCCAGAAGTGAAAGCGACAGACATCTTGAGGCAGAGGGCAGATTTTGTGGCCAAGGCCGGCAGGCGTTGTCAGCGGTCATTAAACAACCGACTGGTGTCAGGAACTGAAAGTCGCTAAACAGAGCTGAAATAACCTGTGCGCAACAGTACTAAAAACGAGATAAACAGCGTAAAATCAGACTGTACTGTTAGTGATTCTAACGATGAATAACAGTGATATAATAATAAACTGCTAAATAAAAATGGAAGTATGATAGTAAATTAATCGTTGAATTAGAACTTTTTCAGAACATTGAAGTAATAGTGAAATATTGCACTATGTTGGTATTATGGAAATTGAACAAAATTAGTAAAAGTAAACCTAAACAAGAAAATGGCAGCAACAGGAAAGTATTCATCATCTTCCGTTCAAGGATTAGGCTGTCACCTGTTCCGAATTCACAAACAAAATCATTCCCATCTTTTTTTTAGGCCTTCCAATATCTCTCTTCCCATTCGGCTTTTAGTTCAGGATCTTCTGGGGAATTATGTTGTCTGCGTTTCTCATGAGGTGTTGCCTCCAATCTTCACGATATTTTTCAGTTTTTCATTGATGTTGAAAATATTTAATTCTGTTATAATATCTTCGTTTCTAATCATCTCTCTTCTTGTGCAGCCTTTCGACTTCCTTAGTACCTCATCTCCGCTGGTCAAATTTAACTGTCTTTTTTGTAGTACCCAGTTTTCGCTTTCATAGAATAACACAGGAACAGCCATTACTTTATAGAATTTCATGATGATGATATTTTTTTGTACTTCATGGCCCAAAATTAAAAAAGCTATTCCTCTTGACCTTGAAAAGAAACCTGTATAAACACTTATACTTCCAGTTACAGTGATGAAAGCTGACGGCACCTGGAACTGGTTATATCTGTCGTTTTCGACCCTTTGATCACACTTCACCATCATATACGCAACTATCCTGGCTGCAGGCAGACAACTGCAGAGATTTCTGTATGCTCTGTCTTCTCTACTGCCTTATCAACGTCCACTGTCCCTCATATCTCTCCTCTACCTTAACGCTCTTATCTGAACAAACACCTGTTCCCATCCTTTCTGTCCTACTCTATATTTGAGCCATTTTCTAGAAATCATTCTCAACAGCAAGAACGCTACTCTGGAATAACCTCCTGTATTGTGTTACAGAACTGAATAACATCTCCAGTTTCGGAAGACAGTTAATGACATCTCTATTAAAGCAACAATAAGGGTTACCACTGTCCCTGTAGGAACTCGTTACCTTTGTACATCCTCTTTCCAACCAGATCTTCCTTATTTCACAGTATTCTTAGCTGGTGCAATCTCCTCAAATTTACTTTACACAGAACTCGCTATATTTGAAAATATCTATATCGTACAGCTACACTGCCTAATATCCTGTAGGGCCTCCACGAGCACGCAGAAGTGCCGAAATACGACTTGGCATGGATTCGACTGATGTCTACAATAGTGCTGGAGGGAACTGACACCATGAATCCTGTCCATAAATCCATAAGAGTACGAGGAGGTGGAGATCTCTTCTGAATAGCACGTTGCAAAGCATGGATTCATGAGGTTCTCTCCATACCTGTACACATCCATCTGCTCAATACAACTTGAAAGGAGACTCGTCTGACCAGGGAACATGTTTCCAGTCATCAATAGTCCAATGTCGGTACTGACGGGCCCAGGCGAGGCGTAAAGCTTTGTGTCGTGCAGCCATCAAGGGTACGCGAGTGGACTTTCGGCTCCGAAAGCCACTTGGCATGGCTCTGAGCACTATGGGACTTAACATCGATGGTCATCAGTCCCCTAGAACTTAGAACCACTTAAACCTAACTAACCTAAGGACAGCACACAACACCCAGTCATCACGAGGCAGAGAAAATCCCTGACCCCGCCGGGAATCGAACCCGGGCGCGGGAAGCGAGAACGCTACCGCACGACCACGAGCTGCGGACACTTGGCATGGATTCAACTGATGTCTACAGAAGTGCTGGAGGGAATTGACCCCATGAATCCTGCAGGGCTGTCCATAAATCCATATTAGTACGAGGGGGTGGAGATCTCTTCTGAACAGCACGTTGCAAAGCATATGCTCAATAATGTTCCTGTCTGGGGATTTTGATGGGCAGCGGTGGTGTTTAAACACAAAAGAGTGTTCCTCGAGCCACTCTGTAGCAATTCTGGAGTCTCGCATTGTCCTGCTGGAATTGCCCAAATCCGTCAGAACGCACAATGGACATGAATGGATGCGGGTGACCAGACAGGATGCTTACATACGTGTCGTGCATCAGAGTCGTATCTAGACATGTCAGGGGCGCCATGCTACTCCAGCTGCACACGTCCCACAGCATTACAGAGCCACCATCAGTTTGAACAGTCCCCTGCTGACATGCAGGGTCCATGGAATCATGAGGTTCTCTCCATACCTGTACACGTCCATCTGCTCAATACAACTTGAAACGAGACTCGTCCGACCAGGCAACATGTTTCCAGGCATCACTAGTCCAATGTCGGTACTGACAGGCCCAGGCGAGGCGTAAAGCTTTGTGTCGTGCAGTCATAAAGGGCACACAGGTGGACCTTCGGCTCCGAAAGCCCATATCGATTATGTATCATTGAATGGTTCGCACGCTGACACTTGTTGATGGCCCAGCATTGAAATTTGCAACAATCTGTGGAAGGGTTGCACTTCTGTGGCGTTGAACGATTATCTTCAGTCGTCGTTGGTCCCGATCTTGGAGGCAGAATCTTTTTCCCCCGCACCGATGTCGGAGATATGATGTTTTACCGGATTCCAGATATTCACGGTACACTCGTAAAATGCCCGTACGGAAAAATCCCCACTTCATCGCTACCTGGGAGATGCTGTGTCCCGTCGCTAGTGTGTCGACTATAACACAACGATTAAACTCAGTTAACTCGTGATAATCTGCCATTGTAGCAGCAGTAATCGATCTAACAATTGCGCCAGACACTTGTCATATATAGGCGTTGCCGACCGCAGCGCCGTATTCTGCCTTTTTATGTATTTCTGTATTTGAATACGCATGCCTATACCAGTTTCTTTGGCGCCTCAGTGTATAAATTCTTTTTATATCTGCTGCTATTATTGTTTTTATTGTCATTATTGTCATTATTACTATATCATCAACAGTTGGAGCAGCAGCAGCAGTAGTAAAAGTACCGTCATTATTAACTTTATTAGTTTGTGGGGATTATCTGCTACAAACGACGACGAATAGAAAGACATTTTTATTATTCTTTGGTCGAGTTGTAACGTGGTTATTCTTTGCTAGTTTTAGTTTTGACAGTTCTGTCATTGAGTCCGTTGTCAAATTGTTGAAGTCAATTCTGGGGAGAAACGAGTAATTATCGTGCTTACTATCGCCTTTCCTTGCAGTAGAGACAGCGCAATGAGCTATAACTATAAGATGATCACCCCATAAAAGCAAGAGCAAGCGGTGTATTCGAACGTGTCACGAAGAGAGAGAGTAACTTCGTGTTACGTAGCCGAACGCAAACTGATACAACTACAAATTTCACGGCTACAAGAAGCAGAAATTAAAGACCCGCAAATGAAAAGTAGTTATGCAGTATAGGACGACAAGAGTTCACACCTAGAGACGGCGACGGCAGCAGCCGGAGGAACAGGGCACATTAGGTGGTCGCTGGCCTACGAACGAAGATACAAGTACCAAAGTTCCTACTATGGGAAGCAGGAGCTGTGGTTTGCCGTGCTGAATCTAGCATCTACACAGCATAACGTTACAGCAGATTACACTATATTCGCGGCGGCTGTCAACAGTATGGACGCGCGAGCGGTAGAGACAGTGCGGAATGTTACAGTGAAACCCCCCCACGCAAAACCGGCACCGACACTTTGGAGATACGGTAATTGTTGTGTACATAGTTCCGCATAATCAGCGCGTACACAACTTTCCCACTAGAGCGCGCCCCGCTGAGCACAACAGCGCAGGCGCAGCGCTCATCCGTCTCCGCACTACGAGATGGCGCTGCCTTAGAGATGGACCAAATTCTGCTTCCGCCGATCCGAGTATTAATATGTAACGCAGCCAGTGAGATTGCTGCTAACGTAGAACCTTTTCTCCTCGCAGATCACACTCGCGCAGTGACACATAAACGCGCGAGGTATTATAACGGGTGTACAGATCTCCGATTAGTCAGTCTGCATTTATCTGCACGTGTCTGTACCGGTCTATAGTCAAGTTTGTCTGCGCCTAATAAGAGTATCATATTCCTGTACATAGCCATGAAGATAAATGTATAGACACTTTGTCAAGTATCAGAGACATGTGAGAATAAGATTAAAGTACCAAGACCAAAGAAACTTGAGATTGTCAATTGTAAACATCATCTAGAATCAAGTTACGTAATGTCTATGCTTTTTATTATTTTAATAAATGTGTGTGAAAATTAATCAAGTTCTGTTTAAAGTTGGTCACTGTCAATCTGCTACTCTAAGCGTGCAAGTGGCATTTCTATCGTCTGACCTAACAGCAGAAGATAAACACGCCACGATAAGACCACGAGACATATTGCTGACACTCGCCTACTTCGTTAGAGCGACAAGTCAAATAATCTGGTGGTGTGTGTACCGAAGGTCTTACAGTACGCACACCACAGTGATACAACGTCAAAGCAGATTGAGGAAACAAAGGATGCAGCGGGTCCTGCACTCGGAACAATTGCCGGCCGGAGTGGCCAAGCGGTTCTAGTCACTACAGTCTGCAACCGCGCGACCGCTACGGTCGCAGGTTCGAATCCTGCCTCGGGCATGAATGTGTGTGATGTCCTTAGGTTAGTTAGGTTTAAGTAGCTCTAAGTTCTAGGGGACTGACGACCTCAGCAGTTAAGTCCCATAGTGCTCAGAGCCATTTGCATCGGAACTATTTTCGATAGGACACATTCCAAGTTTTGTCGGCACCTCCGAAGTACTGTAGAAGAGAAGTCAATGTTTAATGATACACCAGGGCACGTATGGTTCACGCAGCTGCCACTGACGGTAAAAACGACGATAACCACACGCAGCTCTGATGGCATCGACCCTGTGCTGCCGCTAGCAGCGGAACAGGGACAAATGGGCGCAGCAGCGATAACACAATGCGTCGAACGATGACAGCAAGGCGGAAGGGCCGGGAGCGAACGTTGGCGCGTAACTACGTGATCTGATGCTACAGAGTGAGGAAATACAGATGCAGCTTCAACACTAGTGCCGAAGAGAGAGGGCTCACACGGGATTACAGAGGCAAGCACGGGGGGGATGACATCAACTGGTACCACGAACGGTTCGGCGCAATAGCTACAAGGAGCACTGCACCCTGCTCGTTCCCAGTCGAGCTCAGCGATCTGCAACAGGTGCAGCGGGCCGCATGCTTCTCGTAAGTCGCCAAGACACAGGTGAGATGACCGTCGCTACAGTGGTTCTGCAGCCGTGAGAGGTGAAACAGCTTAGCCCATTCATGTCATCTGTATGTAATAACAGACAAACAAACGTTACCTAATCAATAAGGTATCAGACACAAATGTGCCGCCATACAGATAGAATAAAGAGGAAATAGTGGGGGCAGCACTTCATCTAACGGCCGCCAACGACTCGCCGACTAAGACATATGGTAATCGAGAAGTAACAGTGGACGCTGGGTTCAGAAAGAGATTCAGGTAGAAGTTTGTACTAGCAGAAGTGCTCGAGCCAATAGTGGGAGCAGACTTTACGCCGTACCGTGGGCTACAACTGGGCGCAGCACATATTAGACGGAACAGTGAGGTAACTATGGGCACTGCAAGAAGAGTTGCAAGCTACACTGTCGCTTTAGACAATAATACATTGAAACCTTCGCGTCTCCTCTATATCTATTTTGCTACGCAACCTTCCCTTCTACAATAACCTATGAAACCTTCCCTTAGGATTTCTATCTCTTGCTTAATAATAACAAATGAAATCGTCTCTTTGAAATTTATTCTCTTTCTCAATCTTCGCATACAAATTTGATTGCTGCTTATTAAAAGTGATTTTCTGATTATTTCGACGAGACAGAATGTGTCGTCGTCGTGGCTCTCAGTCGTTATCTACAATAACCTAAAACTGTTCCTTACCTTTTTTACTATTACTAGATCTCCATCTGACTGCTACATCGAACTGCGACATGAATATACTTACTCTGGTTTACTATACTCTATTAACTGCTGGTGGGCTGTCATAATAAGTGGCTGTATTTATTACCAAAGCTGACGTTATTCTTTAATACCAAAGCTGACGTTATTCTTTAATTAATTTGACTGAAGTTACGCAATTCATAGTTACACTTCATTCTTGACAACAATAAAATTTTTGCAAAGTTTTACGTTGATGGTTTTTGGGATGGATTATAATCAGTCATGCAACATTGCTGGCAAAAATTAATTATATTCTGAAAACGTTTCTTCAAATATTTCCTGCTGGTAATGAAATGATTTTACAAACGTTCAAATGGGACTTACTTTTTACAATAACCTTACAACTAGCATTGCGCAAACATACCTTCAGTAGTCTTGAGTTTCACAAAGAAAATAATTCAATAATGTAAGTTCCTCTTATGATAATAGTTAGCTAATGTCTCTGTACATCCGTTTATAATCTCTTGTAAATCATAGCTGGTGGCTGGCAGGCACACCGCTCCTCTCACCCTCTCGCTTCAGACCTGCTACCGACTCGCTTCACTTCTCGCTTACTACTGACTTCCTACGAACGCTAAAGCGCGGTCTCTCCTGCCAACAATGCTTTCTGGTGCAGACAATCCCTGCTACCATTACAAAATGTATCAATGCGCGGTCTTTTCCGCTCTTTCCTTAAAATGTATCCATGCGCGGTCTCTCCTGCCCTTTTTAAAATTATATCAATTTGCGGTCTCTGTTGCCAACAGTACTTTGGTGCAGGTATTCCCTGCTACCACAATTTCAAGTTAAGGACTCCCGTTTTATGCTACTGTTCTGCATTTGTTTTTAAAAATGACGAGAAATGGACTCCTGTTGTTTTATATAAACCGCAATGGTAGATACACAAAAATTCCTGTCTCACTTCTCCGCTTTTAAGAGAGTGAAGTCATGTTCTTCTCTGTAATGAGAGCAGTAAAAAATTTAAAAAATAAATTTAAAAAATGGTTAGCGTTCGAACTTCCTGAGACGAATCTGAATAAGGCGATGATTCGACTCCCGCTGAGCCACAAAATTTAATTTATGATTTTTCATAACTGGTCATGTTATTTAATTTATACGCTATCTACGAGGCGATATAATTTAAAAAAACACACACATATATTTGCATTAAGTTGTAGTGAACTTTATGTTATTTGACTACTTACTACTTCACATTTGTTAGAAGAAACATATTTATAACTATCGACAAATAAACGAAGAAACGCATAGTTTTCCTGAAAATGTAGGCCTGTCGTGATATCCGGAACTGCATTGCACCTCGACGCTTCGAGCTACAGAAAGAAGGGCAGGCCCCATTTGGCAGTTAACCTGTGTAGTTGTGAGACGTCACTAATGTACCAAGGACGAATAGTGTAAGTGCAGATTTCTTGAATACACGGAATTTGCACTTGTTCTGCAGAAATGGAGGTCCCTGTTCTTCTACTACTACTGCAGAAAATGAATATCATGACGATTCCAACCGTCGGCTAGTTCGCGACCCTCTTGCAAACCACGAACGCCAGGCACTTGGCCACACTGAACTCTTACTGACAGCACCTTTGTACAGGGACATCAGTTAAATGATAGAATCGTAAGACTTCTCTCTCGATTTTCTCTGAATTGACGGAGTAGTGCACCTTACTACTGCACGTTATGTTGTTTTAATGGCCTACTAAAGCTGTACAAAGTTTGAAGTAAGTTCATGATCCCATGTCGCGGCCTCCCTTTGTGAGAAGTGACGGTGCTATAGCGTATGCGCGAGGCATGGACCACGGCGCGCTGCGCTACGACCGTTACCTTATCTCTTGTTTGCCTTTCAGAGTGCTGTTACAGTGAGAGAACGTTATGGCCGAAGATTCTCTCTCGCCTGTTCACCTGCAGTAGACTACTGGGCCGCCGTTTTTAAGAACGATAATCTTCTTCGAAGATTGCCGGCATTTTTCCGCACAGATGGTCGTATTCTCATTCCCGGATTCCCTGGCTTCAGTGGAGGTAGAGCTGCGTTTCGGCACAGTAATACGTTTCCGACGTACATATATTACCTATTGCCTGATTACATCTACACCTACATGCACATACATACTCGACAAGCCACCTTACCGTGCATGGAGGAGGGTACTCTGTACCACTCTGTTAGTCATCCCTTTCCACTTTCCAGATGTCTCTCTGTCTCCTATATCTCGCCTCTGCGGTCATGACACGTGATTAATGTTGGTGGCAGCAAGACCGTTCTACAGTCTGTGTTTCGTGAAAAGGACGTCAAGCATTTCCATCCGCGTTTCCAGAGCACTTCTCTAATATTCGCATGTCTTTTTTTTAGTCGTCATTCATCTGACTGGTCTGACACGGACAGCCACGAATTCCTCTCTTGTGTGCAGCTGGATTTGCTTTCGTGCAGTCTGCATTGTTGCCAGATTTTCCTCTTCCCCTCTTCTATGACATAATTTAATGACATCATACATTGTTGCCATGTTTCTCCGCTCCACACCTCTGAAATCATATACCAACCGCTCATTCAAAGGACTGTGGGAAATTAAAAAAATCCAACATGGCGAACTTAGCCCAATTGTTCTAAGTATAAATCCAAGATGGCGTACCTTAAACGTCCTCTATGACTTTAGAATCCCAAGGCGGCGAACTTGGGGATGCTAGTCCAGCCTACACGAATGTCGGATTTACTGTTTTTCTCCCAAACCTATGACGTCAGAATTCGAGACGGCTAATGCAGGGCTACTGGTTGCAGCCTATGTGGTTTTCAGGACACTTGTGCTAAATAAAGAATCCGAGATTGTAGACCTGGGGATACCGCTACAGACTACAACATTTCGCGTGTTCTGAGGAGGGCACTATGTCCGCGTGGCAGAGCCGTGTGAGCAGCACGCCCTAGCCGCCACTCGCTTCGCACGCACTGCGGAGGTACGCAGCCGGCAGGTTTCACACACGTATAACGTGGGCGCGCACTCACTGAGGTGGTGCTGCCATGCGGCTAAGGAAACAAGGACTCCACAGCTTCGTGAGGCGTAGTGGCACTAATAGCCCCGGCAAGCACGGGAATGCATTTGGAAGTAGAATTTCTTTTCAGCTGTTGATTTCCCATTTTTTCTATGCTGAAAGTGTGCCAAGTATTACCAGAACGATTGAGTACGATCACGTATAACGAAAATAAGTGATAATGTTATTGCAGATCACTGATTTAGCGATGGAGCTGTCAATGTGTGTAAAAAAATTGCTGATGAAATAATGCTGGCATCCAGTTTGCTGCTAAAATCGCACTGACATTGAAACGTATTTAGGGCAGAACAAATAAAAAAGATTTATGCTGAAGAGCATGACAATAGATTATAATTTTCAATTTTGTTTATAATTAACGAAACAAAAAAATGGTTCAAATGGCTCTGAGCACTATGGGACTTAACTTCTGTGGTCATCACTCCCCTAGAGCTTAGAACTACTTAAACCTAACTAACCTAAGGACATCACACACATCCATGCCCGAGGCAGGATTCGAACCTGCGACCGTAGCGGTCACGCGGTTCCAGACTGAAGCGCCTTTAACCGCACGGCCACACCGGTCGGCAATTAACGAAACAACTTCAGTTTAGTTACAATGTAGCCTCTGACGTATAAACTGAGTAAATGAACTAATAGTTGATAGTATGGCAAAGTCTTCGAAAATCAAATAATCTTCCTGGCGAGACATTTGAAAAAAGAGTTGTGCTGAAAACTAATTTAAAAGCAACAAAATGGAGATTTGATTAAAAAGTGAAGTAGAACTGGAGCAATAAATGTCACTGGGTTTCAGATGTATCCATTATTTGTAAAGCTATTTATTCACAAATGACAAATAAATCTGTTCATCTGTGTAAATGAATAATGTTTCGAATAAAAATTATTATTATCTGTTATTCACGAGTAAGGCTATTTACTTACAAATGAAGAAAAAGTGTTTCTATGCGCGTAAATGAGTAATATTTAGAATAAATATTATTTGTCATCCACAAAAAATAATTTTTATATGTATTCGTTATTCGTTATTCAAATAAATTTTGTCAAACTTTGGTGATAAGCAAAGCACATTGCACGTTCGCACACTGCAAACTCGTAACCTACACTGAGATGACAAAAGCAATAGGATAGTGACATGTATACTGGATGTATCATAATTAATGGCGTAAACGTATACAGTTGAAAGTACACGATACTAGAAGGAAAAAAGTCTCAGTAAACATATGGTCGAAAATACATACCTTAAGAGCAACGAGCAATTTTTCATCTTATATACTATGAAACAACTCTCTTCTACTGCAAGTTCCTTGCTTTCCACATTTTGGGAAGTGGCAGTATGGACCAAAATATGAAAAGAATGTCCAGCAAACATTTGCTCTAAAACGCATATCTTAAAAGTTACGAGAACGTGATCATTAGAAGAGTTGTGTTTCAAAGTAGCAAAGATGATGGTTCAAATGGCTCTGAGTACTATGGGACTTAACATCTGAGGTCATCAGTCCCCTAGAACTTAGAACTACTTAAACCTAACTAACCTAAGGACATCACACACATCCATGCCCGAGGCAGGATTCGAACCTGCGACCGTAGCGGTCGCGCGGTTCCAGACTGAAGCGCCTAGAACCGCTCGGCCACACCGGCCGGCGTAGCAAAGATGAACAAGTGCTCATAGCTGTTAAGGAATACATTTTAGATCACATGTTTAGTGAACTTTATTTTCTTGTTTTGGTCCATACGACCAGTGCCCAAAATATGGAAAGCACAGAACTTGCAGTAGAAGAGCTCTTAAGGTATGCATTTTCGAGCCATGTTTACTGAGACTTTTTTGCTTCTAGTATCGTGTACTTTCAACTGTATGCGTTTACGCCATTAATTATGATACACCCTGTATATACAAACGGTGGTAGTATCGTGTCCATAAGGTATAAAAGGGCAGTGCATTCTCGGAGCTGTCATTTGTACTCAGGTGATTCATGTGAAAAGGTTTCCGACCTGATTATGGTCGCACAGCGAGAATTAACACACTGATCGCGGAATCGTAGTTGGAGCTAGAAGCTTGGGGCAGTCGATCCCAAAAATCTTTAGGAAATACAATGTTCCGAAATCCACAGTGTCAAGTGGATGCCTAGAATACCAAATTTCAGGCGTTACCTCTCACCAAAGACAACGCAGTGGGCGGCGGCCTTCACTTAACGATCGAGAACAGCGGCGCTTGTTTAGAATGATTGTCAAGACACAAGCACCACTACGTGAAATAATTGCAGAAATCAATGTGGACGTAAAAACGAACGTACCCGTTAGGACGCTGCGGCGAAATTTGGCGTTAATGGGCTATGGAGCAGACGACCCGCGCGAGTGGCTTTGCTAACAATATGAGACCGCCTGATCATATCGGTTGGACCCCAGACGACTTGAAAACCTTGGCCTGGTAACGTGAGTTCCGATTTCAGCTAGTAAGAGCTGATGTTAGGGTTCGAGTGTGGTGCAGACCCCACAAGGCCACTGATACAAGTGGTCAACAGAGCAATGTGCAAGCTGGCGGTGGCTCCATACTGGTGTGGACTCTGTTTACACGGAATAGACTGGATCCTCTGGTCCATCTTACCAGCTAGGACCATTTGCAGCTATTCATGGACTTCATGTTCCCAAACAACGATGAAATTTTTGTGAATGACAATGTGCCGTGGGAATGATTTCGTCACCCAGATCGCTCGACATGAATCCCATCGAACATTTACGGTCTATAATCGAAAGGTCAGTTCGTACCACAAAATTCTGCACTGGCAACACTTCTGCAGTTAACGGACGGCTATAGAGGCATCACGCCTCATTATTTCTGCAGCGAATTTCCAACGATATGTTTAGTCCGTGTCATGTCCAAATGCTGCACTACCCTGGGAAAAAGGAGGTCCGACATGATGTCAGGAGGTATCGCGTGGTTTTGGTCACCTCAGTATATGTGCAACTGAATGCGAGTGCTTGACATTCACGCAGCTGCTGAAAAGTGCTCACTCGCTCCGAGGCCGTAGGTTTCGTCACATATCAGATTTGTCCAGAACACTTCGTGGCGACTTCCCTGTTTTACCATTTCTGCAGACGCCAGCGACCTAGCAGCCGCAGTGTCAAAAATGCGTAGTGAACTTCAGCGTTGCAGTTGCACTGAGCCCGGGTTGCGTCAGCATTTCCCCTCCCTGTCTCCGCCCACCGCAAAGAACAAAGTTGTCATTTCCATTTTTGTTCATCATTGTCAGCAACTGTTTTTGAAGAATACAGAAGATTTTTTTAACGAAACTGGTGTGCTATTTCCTCACATCGGTAATCTTGTTAATCTACTCACATCGCCAGCCCCCCTGTGTAACGGACGACTTCTTCGTACCACCTATACTTGCTTCGCACAGACAAAGGCAAAGACTGGACGCGATAAAGCTCAGAAAGTAGTAAGATTCCAAAACAAAATGAAAGTAAAATAATGTTCTATAATATTCCGTTTATTTATTATATATTTTTTATTTTTTTATATTTATTTTTAAAACAGTTAAAAATAGCAGGAATATATTATTCTGGACGTCCGCAATGTAAATCTTGTTTTGCCTCCAGGTTCTCCATTCGACAACTGGAAACTTGCAACTCTCGTACAGATTACGCGGGACGTTGTTTTTCCGAGCCCAATGGTAGGAAACACTGCGTCTTCTTCAGTGGAAGAACCAGAAGACGCCGCTGGCATAGATGGAAACCTGAGACGAAAGTTATAGAACCTAACAATCAGCAGCATACAATGCCTTCCTGTGCTAAAGATGACGACAGGTTTCGCAGGCCTCACTGTTCGAAGAGAAGCATCAGGAAAAAGGAAGATCAGAAAAGCGAGTGACAGGACTGCAGGAGAAAAAATTCCATTTCAAATATGAAGAAACAAACAGATGTTTTGTAAGACGGCCATTTATTTTTAAGATTACTTTCTTATATGAGTCGTTTGGGTGATCTAGAGAAGTTCCAGCTCCGCTCTGAAACACAAAATTGCATATTGGAGGCTGTAAGAGAACACGGAACGAGGGAGCCACATGAGCAATATCCTGCACGATATGAGTCGTCGTCAACCAACATTAGTTGTACTGAACGAGAAAACACCTCTCGACCACTCATATCGTAGCCGAGGCCTGAGACATAACCCTAGGCCAATCCAGCTCACAAATAACAACTTCAGCGCGAGTATTATTGAAGATCTCGAACTTGAATGTATCATCGAGCAACGACGTAGCCAAGAATTTATCAAGAAGAAGAAGGGCGGGGGGGGGGGGGGCTCCGATTTGTTAAAGAAGAACTTGTAAAGACTCATGTTTTTCATCTATTCTGTAAATTAGCATAATGCACAATAAACCATTTTATTCGACAATGATCTCGGAGTTTTCACCAAGCGGAGGTATGATCTCGTTACTTACATGTGCTGTATTTTTCAAAACCACTAAGAAGCAGTCATGATCCAGTCTCCCTTCACCCTCCGAGATCTTCTTCTTTCAGTCTGGATTTGAGTTGAGGAACTGATGAGGAATGAACGAGCGCTAATTTTTTGCGGACTGTGATTATTACAGGAAGGGCTTTTGGAATTAAGAGAGCTCTGTTCGACAGAGAAGCTAAAACAATTTTTGACAGCAAAAATGCAAAGGATATAAAAACATTCAACCTTACACTTTCCTAATTTTCTCATTTGAGTGTCATCTGTCACTTCTTGCAACGTAAGAAACATCATTTTTTGTATTAAAGAGTCCCGGGCCGCGCGGGATTAGCCGAGCGGTCTCAGGCGCTGCAGTCATGGACTGTGCGGCTGGTCCCAGCGGAGGTTCGAGTCCTCCCTCGGGCATGGGTGTGTGTTTGTCCTTAGGATAATTTAGGTTAAGTAGTGTGTAAGCTTAGGGACTGATGACCTTAGCAGTTAAGACCCATAAGATTTCACACATATTTGAACATTTGAAGAGTCCTGGCAGACAAATTCATGAGCCTGAATGAGGAGAATTTGGATTATTATTTAGTTATGGTATGGCTTTTGGGGCCGGGAGTCTCTGAAGAGATGCGCGGCTAGCCTTCGAAGTAGCTCTTTTTATTTAAGCAGAGGGGCTGCATACTTAACTGGAATTGTCAGGAAAGAAAGGTATTCGCAAGGAATTGGTTGTGGCTTATAATAAGGAACCAACCATGGCATTTGCCTGAATTGGAAATGGTAAACCACAGAATACCATTTTCAAAGTTGCCTGCACATGGATTCAAACCACAGTGCCACACGGATTGCTAGCTCAGCGCCTCAACATGCAGAGCTACCCCAAATCGGTGGAGGATTTGGAAAAACTGATTGTTGTAAACTGTTTTATGACAAAATAGGATGCATCAAAAAAGAAAACTGAACTCGAACATTGCATGCTTTTCCTTTAATAGTGCGTGTTTAATCGTCTGACAGTCCATGAATGCTTGCATATTTTAGGATTTAATTGTACATGTAATTGCTGGCTTCAGTTATTGTATGGAGTGTTCAAAAAGTCTCTCCGCAGTGCCGTATGCCGCAGTGAATATACCGAAATGAAACTCAGTGAAATAAAGTTACTAATTTATTGAATATTCATTTTTATTTACAAATTTTCACATTAAATGTTGAAAGTTCCCCCTGTCGTTGAATACACTATTCAATTCGTCTAATCATGTTTCAAAACACAAGCTGTAACATTTCTTCTGTAACAGAGCGGTGAAAGTGGATATTGCAGTTTTCAATTCATCCATGGATTTTGGACGGTTTTTATAGACAATTGCTTTCGCTGCACCCCATAAGAAAAAGTCAGGTGGTGTTAGGTCAGGCGATCGTGGAAGGCCGAAATCCCTGTGAAATTATGCCATCACCAAAAACATCAGCAAGCAGTGACATTGAAACGCGAGCTGTATGCGAGATTGCACCATCTTGTTGAAAATAACTGTTTAGTGTTTCATTTAACGCAAGTTCTCCTATGAATGGGTACATAATATCACTGCAGTATCGTTGTGCGTTTATTGTTTCATTGAAAAATATGGGACGCACAATCTGACGTCTAGGAATTGCAATCCAAACTTCTATTGTCACAGAATGAAGTTCCTCATGAATACACAACGGATTTGCAGTACTCCACATACGAGCATTTTGCGAGTCCATGTACTCGGATAAATGAAACCACGCCTCATCAGTGAAAAACGTTTCATTAGGAATATCCCTTTCATTTTGTTGAACGAAATATTTGAACCATTGACAATAATGCAGTCTCTTGTAATGATAAGTATTTTTAAGTTCTTGCACGACTGTCACTTTGTATGGGAAAAGTTCTAATTTTTTCCTTACAGCTGTGTGGGCCGTTCGGACACTAACATCGATTTCCTGGGCGAGTTTTCTTACTGTCTTGTTCGGACTCATGGGGCATTTTATCGGAAATATCGAGTAGTTTATCCTCAGACAAAACGCTAGAACGACCACTTCTCGGTCTATCTGTCACTGAATCCGTACTTCGAAATTGGTTAATCAAATCTTGCACAGTATCGCGATGTGGGAGTGTTGTCTCCCGGAAAAATGAATTAAATGTTTGATGAACTGAAACTGTGTATTTACCGCTAGTTTTGAACACTTGTTCGACTAAAAACACACGTTCTTCGATGGTTAGCATTTTAACAGTGACAAAAACGAAACAAACTAACAAAGGAACTAAACTTACCAAACGTTCACGTCAACACGCGACACACACCAACGATACTACTAACGCTGGCTGAGATAAACGAAACAGTGGAATGTTGGGACAGTCCACTTGCAGGGAAGTAACGCAGGCGGGCGAACAATCATTCGGCACACGCGGCTAACAATCATACGGCACTGCGGAGAGACTTTTTGAACATCCCGTAGTATTTCAAAAGTGTAAATAGATTTTGGACGATAGTGGGAGGGAAGGATGCAGGGCGCAGTCGGTTCAGATAAATTCAAGCAGCCACTGATAAAATCTCATACAAAACAAACGAACTAAGGAGTATGCTGTCATCACATACCATTTTAACTCTACACAAACCCCTCCTCATTGTTTCATATCGAGGCTGCTTTCGTAACTGAGTACCTCCCATGTGACCAGATTTGGTGATATTTTGCAGTTTTGGCTACTAATGATAGAATTTTGAGCAAATTTTTAAAGAAATGCAATCACTGCCGTTCGAGGGATATTTCTGTTGATCAGCGCGGTTTTTGGGTGACAGACGAATCAAAGTGTATTTTTATACTCTGGTTTTAATTTAGTGTTATTTGTATTGTTATTTATAGTTTCGCTGCCTTATGAAATATTGCAACCCCAAAGTTGCCTGCCCCCGGTAGCTGACAGAATGTCAATCCTAACGGCCCAGGTTCGATTCCCGACTAGGTCGGAGATTTTCTCCGCTGAGGGACTGGGTGTTGTATTGTCCTAATCATCATCATTTCATCCCCATCGACGCCCAAGTCACCGAAGTGGCGTCAAATCGAAAGACTTGCACCCAACGAATGGTCTACCCGACGGGAGGCCCTAGTCACACGATGTTTATTTACCCCAAAGGTCTGCCAACCTCCACATAAAGACTCCATTGCTAACATAAAACTGCTATAGACAGGTAATTAGGTTATTATCGTAGTGCGTATACATTATTAACTTACCATAAAACTAGCGGACGAATCAAAATCGATTTTCCTTTTCTTTCTTGTTACAGAATTATCCGTAACTACACTAAGTTGACAGAAGTCATGGGACTGCGATATGCACATATACAGATGGCAGAAGTGTCAGGTACACATGGAAGAAAACGGCAGTGCATTAACGCTGCTGTCATTTGTGTAGTCCGCGCAGTTTTTGTCCAATGCGCCGGGTGAGTTCATTCGTTTGTTCAGAAGCGAAGGCCAACAGTGTCGGAAACCTTTCGGCTGGTCGGCGATGACAGAATCGCGGCGGCACACACCCAGCAATCTTTCTCAGACGATTTTACAGAAACTTTCAGTAAAACAATTAAGTTATGCTTTACTTATAGCTTTATATGTCAGGTTCACGATTTCGTGCCCATCATTTCGGTAATGGGCATAGTCATTTTAATATTTCCGTGGAAACAAGACACTGAGAGAAATTCGAAAAAGTTTGTAATGAAAAATAGAGGTCGCTGTAATTTTGCTTTTAGTGCATATTACATAATACATTTCAGCGTATGAAATTTTTTCTTTAAACTTGGCTGGAGGTCTCTATCTGTTACCAATTTCGAGAAAATTCTTTTGACGTAGCACTCTCATTTGCGATCGCATTGCGCCAGCGATGAAGCCAGAGGGAAACATTCACGACATTCCTCATACTTCATTTGAGGTATCGAAATGAGATTTCGGCAACTAATAGCACACAGAGAGGAGAGTATTTTGCGATATGGTTATTATTCAAAACTTCATTATCTACCATGTTATTCCACTAACTAAAGACTATTTCGATGAAAGAATGCAATTTTTAAAGGCCATTGATAGCAGGTGAAACAAGAAATGTTATAGGTTTTTGAACAACATAAATGAACACATCAGACGTTTATTTTGTACAGAGATTGTGCTTTTTCGTAAGCTACTGACCGTACTGCAGTTCTCACTTATAAACCACTTTTCCAGAACTTTTGCAACTGCGTCTGCACAACATGTTAATGAGATGTGACTGTGTAAATTACGCTGTGTTTTGACAAAAGAAGCAAATTTTAATATGGTAATCAGGTTTTACTCAAAATTCGCCACTCAAGATGCTTCTTTGAAAGTTTCAAATGGTTAACAAACCAGGCGAAAATAAATCGCTGCATTTTCGGCGAAACTCGTTTCAGATACCAAGCAAAGCAGAGGTGACAGTAAATCTTTTTAAATGGCCACCATGCAATTGTGGGCGTGGAGTACCCCACTTTACAGAAAATGTGAGCGTAGGCTTCAGTTTAGAACGGCATTTTCCTCTGCAGTGCCTGCTCTTAACCCGACCCCACGCCCCACCCCCCACCCCCTACCCCATGCGGGCCCTGTCATCTGCGCATATAGCGGCCATGGCATTCTGCGCACACTATACTCAGATGATTCATGTGAAAAGGTTTCCGACGTGAATTAACAGCCTTTGAATGCGGAGCAGTAGTTGCAGCCAGGCGCATTGGCATTTACCATTTCGGAAATCGTTAGGGAATTCAATATTCCGCGATCCACAGTGTCTAGAGTGTGCCTAGAATATCACATTTGACCCATTACCTCTCACCACGGACGACACAGTGGCCGACAGCCTCCGCTTAACGACCGAGAGCAGCGGCGTTTCCGTAGAGTTGTCAGTGCTCACAGGCAAGCAACATTGCGTGAAATAACAGAAAAAAATCAGTGTGGGACACACGACGAACGTATCCATTAATAAGCTATGGCAGCAGACGACCGATGCGGGTGCCTTTGCTAACAGCACAACACTGCTTGCAGTGCGTTTCTGGGCTCACGACCACGTTGCTTGGACCCTAGACGAATGGAAAACTGTGGGCTGGTCAGATGAGTCCCGATTCTAGTTAGTAGGAGCAGATGGTAGGGTCCGAGTGTGAGACAGACTCCATGATGCCCATGATGCCACGGACCCAAGTTGCCAACAAGGTACAGTACAATTTGGTGCTGGCTCCATAACAGTATGGTCTGTGAGTACATAGAATGGACTTGGTCATCTGGTCCAACTGGTAGTTTGAGACCGTTTTCAGCCATTCATGGACGTCATGTTACCAAACAACGATCGAATTCTTGTGGATGACAATGCGCCATCTCATCGGGATACAACTGCTCACGATTCATTTGAAGAACATTCTGGGCAATTCGAACAAATGATATGGTCACTCAGACCGTCCAACACGAATCGCATTCAACACTTATGGGACAAAATCGAGAGATCAGTTCATGCTCAAAATCCTGCACTGGTAACACTTCCGCAATTGTGGACGGCTATAAAGGGGACTTGCAACAACTTGTTGAGTCAATTCACGTTGAGCTGCTGCACAATGCTGGGCAAGAGGATGTCTGACACCATTTTAGGACGTATGTCATCAATTTGTCGCCTCGGTATAGAAACTGTCACAACAGCACATAGTACAAAAACAATAATCCGCAACACATTAATCTTATAAAAACAACAGTTGAGCTCGAGCAAGGCTAACAATTAGTCTTGGCTAAAATAGGGTTTGGCGATAGCCGGTAGTGCTATGGATCTATCGTTGGCATTGCTGTTAATAGATAGTGCGTATTCCTTTTTCATAGTATGATCAATCAAAATATCTTTGAGTTCCACTGCACAGCAACTAGGTCGTGAATAATTGTATTTAGGTGATACGAGGTGAGGGTTCCGGACACCCTGGACGCCCCCTTTAGCAATGTCCTTGTGTTAAGCGAGTGATGTAAACGCATTTCTAATAAGGTATGTTGGATTAGGGATATGATATTGAAATAAACTACAGGTACTGTTACAACGCTAGAAATATTAAAAGTTGTATGTTGAAATCTCATATGACTGGGAATTTGATCTATTTCTAACAACTGATTTACGGTAGCTTCGTGGGGACAGGGCTACTGGACTCCAAAAATCGTAAGTGTCGCAGCCAATGCGGGGCGTCTGGTCTGGCTTCGTCTCATCTGATTAAATTTACTAGCAGGAAACACGTTAAATGAAATCTGTGTATTTTTTCTAGCAAATCGTGCAGCTAACTTTGGTCGCAAATGAAGCAGAGCCGTTCTGCAAAATACCAGCTTTCAAGCTACAGGTGTAAGAGCAGATTAAGGACTCTGACACGGCTTCCCACTTAGATATGTTGAAGGGTTTTTCATAATATGGTTTCCGAGTGCTTACCCAAACACTGAAATTGCTTTATGGATATTGTTGACACTGCTAGTGACTACAGTATATTGTGAATGCAGCTTCAGGAAGTTAAAAGACAATAAAACTATTTAATGTCGAGTATGGGCGAAAGATTTAGCTATGTTGTCGATAGAAAACGACAAAGCTGTTAAACACGACTACAGTGAGACAGTAAATAAGTTTTCTTCACGCAAAGCAAGGAAATGCAGAATAAAATTGTAATTAAAAACACAATTCCTGAATGAAATATATCCGTGGCGCTTAATTACAGCTCCTTTCATTTGTAATTAATAATTTGTCGACTGTAAATAACTTACGAGGAGCAAACCAAATATGTTGTGTGTTATAATTACATCACTGTAATACAGTGATACATATACTTTGTTGTGCACAATATTTCTTACCATTGTAGTTCATTTAAGTAATATTTTTCAATAACGCTTCATTTTTATTAAACGTACTTACAAAATTAGCTAAATCTGTGAAGACAAATTTGTAGAAATGTAATTTTTGGGTTGGGGGGGGGGGGGGGCGGAAGGGCAACTTGGGCAGTTCCGCCAAGGATGCTGGAAGGCCTTGGTATGGCTCTGATTGTTTGCTGTACATTGTTAACAAAGTTCGCGTCGTTTGTTTATTAACGATGTATTAAACGACGGGCCCCTAAATCAAACAGTCGGACAACCAGAATACTCCCACATCCAGTTTGATAGCTGCTCTACTCAGTTAAGGTTAGTGATAATCTAGTTCACTCAGTATTGTTCATGTATGTTTTCTACCATGTTTTGTGATGTGGCGCAGTGAATTGTTCCACAGAAGTTATTTAGTCTCCGAAGTTTATAGTGCGGCGCATTTTATTTTTTACACTGAGATGTAGTAATTTCTACTAGTCTGCCCAAGGCAGAATCAGCAATTATTTCAGAGTTTTATGTTGAAGAGGGAAATTGTACGTAAGAGGCAAATTGAATAAAATTTGCACCAGCGTGAGCGAAATCTCTTTCTTCAGCATTTACGAGAGCATAATACCGTATGCGCCGTAAATACAGCGCTAAATGTGTGCTATATTATTTAAATTTGACCATTTAAAATCCTTTTCCAGACACGGAGTTCAAATCCAAATCTCGTTTTTCGCGACAAGTAACTAATTTTTTCCACAATTTTCATTGAATTACTTTATAAATAATCTTCATCGACGTGAGCACTCCTTTCTGATAGCGGGAGTACTGAATTGTAATAGAATCCAACGAATGTTGTAGTTTTGGTGTATAAAATAGCACAAAACAGTAAAGACCAAACTAGAACTCTTCTGCAGAATGAATAAAATTCCCTGGAAAATTAAAAACCTTTTGGTAGTAAAATTCTTAATAGAAACTATTCTTGGAAACTAACATTCGTTTGAAAAGCGAAAATCTTGAAACCGAAAAATTTTAATGTCTCCAGGTGGGTAGTTGAACCTTGATTATGGCGCAGACGGTGAATTCTGGAAGCCCTCGTTTTCACAATCTTTAAATGTAGAACATCGAAGTGTCCAAGAATCCATCTGTGACTGCTATTTTTAGAGAGGGGAAAAAATCTCAAGTCAGGTATCAAAGTGCAATGTATGCTGGTTGCCTACTGTGTTCAGTGTGATCCTGGAAATGAAAACTACTGGGAACTTTTACCTTACTCACTCACTTACTCAATTCCAGATACAACATTTTTCTTTGCAGGTAATTAAGCATTCTGCTTCAGTGATTATTTGACACTTGTCACAATATGGGGACATTGCCGAATGGGTTTTAATACTCTTCTCCACTTGTAATTACTGATTCCATCAATGTGTACATCCAATAGAAGTGTCTGCAAGTGTATATGCCTTCAAATATTGTGCCGATTCCTTGCCAGATTATTGGGGGTGTTGTGGAAAAGCAGATGTTAACTTGCAATAAATGTATGAAATGGTGGCCTGAAGCACCTCTTTTTCAATACAGCAAAATATGTTGACACAATCACATCTGTGTAATTGATGTGACATGTCTGTTTTTGTGAGAGTTTTGTATGCTTGCTGAAGTAAGATTGCTATGTAGTAGACATTCTGGCCAGTCAGTCCCCACTTGTAAAGCACTGTTGTTATTACAGCATACCTTAAAGATGATTCCTCCACTAATGTTAAGGCGCTACTTTGGGTTGAGGGTACATTGCTGCAACACCATAAAGATTTATCCATTATGAAGAATGCTGTCTGCATCATACCCATTTTTGTTTTATCTGATCGGTGTTCGAATTAGACCTGCACTATCCTTCCGATTGCTTAACCACATGCTTTGTGGCTACAGACTGATATTCAGCCCCCAACTGCTTCTGCTCAGTAAAGTGACGCAAATACTGGGTGGTGATAACATTGGAAATACTGCTCAACTGTATTATATATGAGCAATTTGTTCACGTTGAGTTGTCTCCTCTAGCTTGCTTGTAATTTTGGAACAATTTTCTCATAAATAATATATTAAATTTTACATTCTAGTACTGACACACTCTTCTATATGCGAGATCAAGTAAGGTGATGTGGATTTTTTTTACAACTGCCCTCTTTGCTAAAATATGTAAGGTGGTAGGTAACAGGAATCCCTGTTGCAGTGCACTTTGAATGGCAGTTTGTTGCAGGAAGATATGACTTTTTGGAGTCACTTTTTCAATAGACACGTTTCTATCTCATAATACACTTTCAGAAGTGTGACAGGTCAGTAGTCCATTCTACTGACAAGATGTCTCTGTTTAGAGTATCAAGACAGTCGCTCCATCCATGAACCACATGGGAAACTATTGTCTTCTTAAAACCACATGAGAAATTACAGTAAGCACTTCCCTCATTATCTGTCAGTATATCCTGTACAGCTCCAGTGGTGTGCTGCCCATGCCCAGTGAATTGTGGATCACTGCTGGTGTGATAATTTTGGCTCCCATGATGGTTCCAATGGTATCAGGTTTGATGCACTGCGATTGTGGTGTGCCCGTCCTTCATCTAAAGCCATTAATTTATTTTATCTGGTTTCAGACATAAAATATTTGTTGTAACGAGTAGTGAATAACTGTGCTCTAGATTCCTGAGGGAATGGGGGGCGGGGGGGGGGGGGGGGGGGGGATGACGACACCAGCAAGTGTTGCACGTTTTCTCCCCTTGTGGATGCCTATGACCATTGACCAAGTGATCAATGATGATGATGATTTTATATTTTCTAATAGTATTTCTTCAGTTATCCAGGCTGGCATTTTGTGAATTTTTCTTCATCCAGGGAAATAAAATTCTTAAGATTTTTCATACCAGTGCATACATTTTTTCAACAGCTGTGTGATTTTAGACTTATCAATAGGACTATCTAATCTTGCATTTGTATCATGCATTAGTCTTTCTCCCTATGTAATTCCAAATGCCGCTGCCACTTCTCTAAGTCCCTTCCTGACATTAATGTTTAAAATTTTAAGGAGGTACGCAGAGATCACGTTAGAACTATGTGACAAGGGTTTTGGAACACATTCAAGGTTATGTCAAGGCCTCCTTTGGAATGGTCATCACACAGAGATGTTACTTATAAAAAAGAATCTCATTTGCATATTTTAGATGCCAGTTATGATAACAGTTGGGACTGGGAGTCAGCTTTCACGGTATAACCTCAAAGTGACAGTGATATGTGTAGTGTCCGTAACTAGGGGTTATTACTGTGCAGTGTCTTCTAACAATTTACGATCATGTTAAACAAATGCACATTTATTATGCTAGTTAATGTAAAATTTAAAAAAAATATGTATAAGACCCTGTTATTCTTGTGGCTTACATGTATTGCTGTTATTTGAAACGTTTTGCTGCAAGGACTGCAGAAATAAATATTTTTCTCTCAGTTTCCTCTAGAAGAAACTATTGTGAATAGATTTTATCAAGTAGCCTATGTATGAAGTCCTATAATAATTTTATATTACATTATTCCTACTGTATTGACATTTTCTTCCTTATATGGCCATAATTAAAATACCTGCATGCTTCACATATCTCATTGAAGACACCTGAACTGAGATACAGCATCTATTGATATGTGAAATGTTGTTAACATAATTGTCTCTAGTTGTTACAAACCAGTGTGTTTTATTCTGGTTATGCTTCAGTGAGAAGTCAACAAAGCAACAACTGACACACTTGCATTGTTTTTTGCAAAGGAAGGCTTGACTTAATTCTACATTTCCCAGCTACGTAAAAGTTTGGTCCATACATTTTTATTTTCCTACACTATTTTGTGTACTGTGTCGAAAACCACAGTTTTGCATCCCATCTATAATAACTGATGTATCAAGTGTGTTGATTACCGTAGAGAGAAACAATGCGGTTTTCACAGGTATGGTACACAATGCTCGTATTCTGTTCTTTCGTTCCTACCAGAGTAAACACTTTTCAATAAGTACAAGTGAACTCTCATGAGAACTGGTGAAAATGAGGCTGTGTCAGATCTGCCTGCTGCCTATTAAAATAATACTGTTTCATACCAACTATTAATAATATGTTCATTATCCACTAGCATTTAGTTATTTCTCTCTGCTTCTTCTGCCCCCCCCCCCCCCCCCCCCCCAATCACCCAAGCATTTTAACTTGCTTGAGTTTCTTTCCTCTTTGTCATATTGGGGCTTACTGTTTGCTTATTTGCGTCCATCTTCTCCTCACCCCTATTTTCTTCCTACTTCTTTATTTTTACACATTTTGTCATTATTTGATTTTTATCTGCAGTATTTATAGGACATACTACTTTGGTCTCTGTTCTGTGTTTCCTAATAAAATAATGTGAAACATTTCAACATAGTGTACAAAATGTGGAACATTTCAACATAGTGTACAAAAACAGTACATCACAAGAGAGAACAACAAAGTATTTGGGACAATGCAAAATATAAAAAAGAACACTAGACTATGTTATACGAATAAACTTTAACAAAAAATATTTTATTAACAAGTCACCATGAAACATAAGAAAGAAATCACAGCTTGCTGAAATAAAGCACACTTGAAGCAAACACTGCAATAGGTTCCTTATTTGTACTTCACGCTAACCAATACAAAATTTTAGTGTGACTTCTCTACAAATCTTTATAAATTAGCATGACATTGATATTTACCTCATTTGCACAAACAAATTTTAACAAAATCTCTGACATTTTAATAATGTTTTCTAAAACATCAGTATATTGCAGAATTGAGTTCTTTTTATCCCAGCAGATACAGACATTGTACTAAAAATATTAGTTCTGTAAGGCATATATTATTGCACCTCACTGAAGTGTTCCTTCTTTCTACAGCTATTTTATTTATCTGTGAGGCACAAATGTTGCAAGTATTCTTTGATTTAAAAAAATATAATATGGACGTTCCACATTTGTCATCACAAAGTATGGTTCACTTAGCACGTCTATTCCAACATTTACTGTACACACGAGAAAACATATTTCCTACTTACATTGAATAAGCATTAGTGTCTCTCATTTCTTTCAAATTTCAGTTATTATTGTACCATTACACAAATCAATTTATGTATTCATGTGCTAGGAACCAATCACTTTCATGAATATAATAAAAGAATTATACTCCATATGTTACACAGTATAATTAAGTGTGGGCTCTGTCCTGTATCTCCTCTATTTTCTTGTACAATCTCATTTAATCAAGTCTGTGACTAGCATGAACAAAGTATAAGTACAACTATTCTATAAGAATATGTAACAGCTTTAACAGAAACATGATAAAAATTCAATAGTAATAATGTAATTAATATTTACTATTATTATAACAAGATAAACAACCATGATACATTTTGATTTTTTCATATAAAAATCACTTCAGTCAATATATCATTTCACACCATAAATACTTCATCATTCTTCAAAACAAGTATACATAAGCTGGCATCCTTAATTTCTTCAAGCAAGATGAAAGATGTAAGAACAAAGGTTCTATTCACATAAAATAGGCTATTATTGTACATACATTTACATTCCTTGATTCACAGTCATCAACGTAATATTTATTCTAGTCTGGTCATAAAGCATCTTTTACAACTATTTACACACGATAATCTACCTATTTGTGTAGATTAAAAACAATGACACATCTCATCTTACATCATATCACACTATATTCAGAGCAATATTATCACTTGAAATTGCTACTATAATATTTTTCCCCTCCTCTGAATAGTCTTTTACAACACAAAATTTGAGTATTTGTGCATATACTGTAGCAATACACAGTTACCCAAAGATGAGAGAATGTGGACCCTGATAATATTTCAATATTTAATGAAGAGTGATTTTGGGAGAGCATTTTATTTCACATACAGTGACACGAGTACACCTAATACTTACAATGACAGTTTGTCTGTGAGAATGATCTGCAACTAAAAGCTTCAAAAAAAACATTTCACAACCAAATAATTGCCAAACGAACACTTCATGCTCGCTGTGCCATGAATGGATGCAGTGAATCGTACTGACCAAGACCCATCTGGATGTGTTTCATGCGAAGTTCCACAGAGTCTTGGAAGCACTGCAGGTTCTCTGGACTCAAGCCAGCACGTATTTGCTCCATTGAACTCTGTAGCACTTTTACTTCATATGCACTGCGATCTGTACCAGCTAAGCTCTAAACAAAAGAGAGAAAAAACACACCCTAATTTGTTGAAACATGACAATTATTTCTCACAGAAAAAAATTTACAACAAACACAATGTACAGGACTTACAATTTCACAAAAATCAAATCCAAGCTTTCCATTATGATTTTATTAGCGTATGCAGTTAAACATGGAGCAATGCATCCAATGTGGTTGCCCTAATAAAATTAACTCAGTGACAAGATAGCTCTGCAATTATGAGTGTGATAGTGCAATCAGTAAAAAGAGAGGGAACTAAATGTTAAAGCTTGAACTCAGGAGCCAAGGATTCCCTCTTTTGGACCCAGAGGAGAAGAAGAAAAGATACATGGAAGAAGTGTACATAATTACCATTTTACTTTTTAGTGTGGTCAGAGAGCAATAAGAACACAGATACTTATAAAATATCAAATAGAGCCACATAGTGAGGCTTAATCAAGAACACAATAATTAATAAAATGTCATGAAAAATATAACCCTCTCCCTCGTACGTACCACTTACTAACTGACAACTAGAAAAACTATCATTCCAGTCACAGTATCAGCATGAACTGCATCTTTGTCTATACTAATCCACATTACAGGTGGTTCCTAGCAACATGGGTCCTGAGTGACTTGCTCTTCTGTTTTAACCTTTTCTAACTTTTTTTCCTGAGGAATGAACTACTCTCTCTCTCTCTCTCTCTCTCTCTCTCTCTCTCTCTCTCTCTCTCTCTGTGTGTGTGTGTGTGTGTGTGTGTGTGTGTGTGTGTGTGTGTGAGAGAGAGAGAGAGAGAGAGAGAGAGAGAGAGAGAGAGAGAGAGATCACACATTTTATCTCCTGGAGTTAAGTACTGGCCAGCAGGCCTGTCAATTTATTTTATATTTTTTATCATCATTTTCTATGCATTTATATCAAGAAATAACAATGGGCACACAAATGCATCTTTAATGTGCTTTGTCCAGTTACATGTGTAAACTTAGTCCCTGCAAATGTCAGATAAATCCAATTTTGTTGAGACGGACATCGATATAGATTAGCAAGAATTTTGTTCTCATTTTAAGATCTTTACCATTATCTGTGCTGGCAGTACACAAGAAAATGAGCTAATAACAGAAATATAAATCATCTTCATGAAACTGTAGGTTTATATGCATGCACATAATGCATATAATGTAATAATGACAAAGACCTTGTATTTTATTTTTATTACTCACCTTTACCTGCAATACGAGTGCAGTAAGCTGAGTGATGAGATTCAACGTACGTTCACTTTTAACTGGATTTACACACGTAATGCGATTATAGCGATTTACAATTGTCCTAGCTTCGTCGAGAGTGCTGTCTCGTAAATGTGATGGTGCCAGCATTACAGCCACACTTGGTTCAGGAGCAATCTATAATTACACACAGAAATTCAGCTACAAAATGTTTAATTTAATATTACATATAAAACCTATGCGTATGCAGCAGGAATTCAATACACTATTTACAATGGAAATTATATAAAAATGGAGAATGTATAAAAATTGAGAATTCGTAAGCATAACACACAAAATAAAACACACCTAACTTCTATAAACCTTACTTCATTTCCCAAATGTTCAACATTGGTTTCTATAGATTTTTAATAGGTAAGTAGCTACTTATTTTTACTGCAGATGGAAAATTTACTTTTTAGAGGTAGTTCAAAGACTGCTACTTAAATTTGTTCCTTTACAAGAATGGAGGCTTCCTCTTAAGTATTAATCTTATCAAATAGCTCATTTACTTACTACTACAGCATTGCAAGAATGTTTAATGTGATGCTAGCATTGTCCAGTCACATGCACTGCGTACATATAGTGACAACCACATCAAAAGTTGAAATACATAATATGTAAATGCACATGTGTTTTTGTTGGATCACGGAGCAAGTGATATTGGTGCCTCCAAGAGTGAGGAGGTCCATCGGTCACCAGTGCTACTGCAATTAATCACCAATGACAAATAGAAGTTGACACACTCCCAAGGATGAATCACACCTGTGACTATTCATGCTGTCCTCTTCCGTATATGTTTAATAATCCCCTGTTAGTCCTATCTGGTACAGGTCCCACATACTTGAGCAATAATCCAGAACTATTTGCACGAGTGATTTGTAAGTAATTTCCTTTGTAGACTGATTGCAATTTCCCAGTATGCTACCAATAAACCAAAGTCTATCACCTGCTTTGCCCACAACTGAACCTATGTGATCATTCCATTTCATATCCCTACAAAGTGGTACTCCCAAGTATTTGTACGAGTTGACCGATTCCAACAGTGACTTATTGATATTATAGTCACAGGATACTGGGTTGTTTCATTTTGTGAAGTGCAAGATATTTCAAATCTGAACATTTTAGAGCAAGTTGCCAATCTCTGCACCATACTGTAATCTTATCAAGATCTGACTGAATATTTATGCAGCTTCTTCCAGACAGTACTTCACTACAGATAACTGCATCATTTGCAAAAAGCCTGATTTTACTATTAACATACATCCTGAACAGCAAGGGTCCCAACACACTTCTCTGGGGCACACCCAAAGTTACTTCATCTGATGATGACACACTATCCAAGATGACATGCTGTGTCCTCCAGACCAAAAATTCCTAAGTCTGGTCACAAATTTCACTCGATATCCCATATGATCATTCTTTTGACAATAAGCATGCGGTACCGAGTCAAATGCTTTTTCAGAAATCGAGAAATACTGCATCTACCTTGTTGCCTTGATCAAAAGCTTTCAGTATGTCATGTGAGGAAAGTGCGAGTTGTGTTCTGCATGATGAATGTTTTTGAAATCCATGCTGGCTGGCATTGAGGAGGTTATTCTGTTCAAGATCTCTCATTATGTTTGAGCTCAGACTATGTTCTAAGATTATACAACAAATCTATGTCAAGGATACTAGACAGTAGTTTTGTGGATCACTTCTACTATCCTTCTTGTAGACTGGTGTGTCCTGTGGCTTTTTCCAAGAACTGGCTACAGCTTTTTGTTCCAAAGATCTACAATAGATGATAGTTAGCAGAGGGGTAACTCAGCTGCAGATTCAGTATAAAATCTGATAAGCTCAACACCACTGATGCTAATAGTGGTACGTCAATTACATCGGGTTTTCCTTTGTAAAGGAACATTTGAAAATGGAGTTTTAAGCATTTCAGCTTTTGCTTTGCTACTCTCAATTTCAGTTCCTGTCTCATTCACTACAGACTGGACACTAACTCTGCTGCCACTAACAGCCTTTACATACGACCAGAATTTCTTTGGGTTCTATGAAAGATCACTTGACAATATACTGCTGTGGTTGTCATTGAAGGCATTAGGTATTGCTTTCTTGACAGCCAAGCACGTTTCATTCAGTATCTCTCTATCTATAGCCCTAACCTTTGCTTTACACGCTTTGTTTTACACCTATTATGCAGTAATCTCTGTTTCTTTAGAAGATTCTTTACAATGACTGTACCATGAAGGTTCCTTCTCATTAACTGTTCTATTAGGTACATATGTATCCATTGTGTTGAGATATGTAAATTGATATCGACAGTTTTTCTTTTTTTGGCTGTAATTACTCGGCAGTTATTATGCATTCTGGGATGTGTAATAGCTGTTATGCATGTACTGATTAATTAATAAAACATTCCAAAAAACTCTCACTTCAATATTAAAAAATGCTCAACAAAAGGTTATGGGTCAATGGACAGGTGTGAAAGTATGGTTTTACAAATGTTAAAATAGAAATCGTGTATGGAAATCCAGAGCCAGTTCAGAAGTTACGCATGTGCCAATCACTCATATTTTGCCAACTGATCATTCTTGCATGCAGACTGACAATATTTTTTTCTCTCACTCAAAGCTAAAAATGAGTGGTACAGCACTTCCAGTGGTTGAAATTTGATCAGGCATTAAAATTATTCAAAGTGGAAATTTGCCATGAAGGCATATTGGGTCCATGACGAACTGTGGGATGATGTTGAAAACCCTCCTTCAGATCCAACAAAAATGGGACGATTCTCGGAAGAAGAGAAACAAATGGCACATTCCCGAATAAGGGACACACACAGGGCAGCAGAAGGGGCTTCCTTAGATCATTAATCACAATGAAATTAGTTAAATGCACATCCGAGACGACTACTGAGATCCCCTGTGAGTTGTGCATGATGTGAAAACGGTCATGTCTTCCATTCAAACAACCTAGCAAAAGGTATTCTGAGCAAATCTTAGACTTAGTGGATTCTGATTTGTGTGAGCAAACTGAGACAACACCTATTGGTGGAAATCATTATTTTCTCACATTTATTGATGATTTTTCAAGATTGAAGTTTGTTTATTTCTTGAAGAAAGAATCTGAGTCAACACAGATACTTATAAACTTCAAAGTCATGGTGGAAAAGCAGACAGGCAGAAATATCAAGAAGTTGCAGTCTGACAATGGAAAGGAGTATGTCAGTGATGAGCTAAAAGGATTTGGGAATTCTGAAGGTATTATCCATCAGCTTACAATACGTTACAGTCCACAGCAAATTTGTGTTGCTGAGAGAGCTAATAGAACATCGGTTGGAAAGGCTTGTACCATGATGTTCAATGTTAACCTGCCATGGGAGTATTGGGCTGAAGCTGTGTTTACAGCTGCATACCTATCAAATCATTCACTGTCCACCAGGTAAGATGCCACATGAACTTTGGCATAGGCCTTGTTTATCGTATCTGAGAATTTCTGGCTGCAGTGTAATGGTTCACATTCCAAAACCCCGTCACAAGAAGTAGGATAAGAAATCACAGGCATTGACATTTGCAGGCTATTGTCTGGCAGCTAAAGGCTATCGATTCATCAATAGGGAGACTGGTAAGGCTATCGATTCATCAATAGGGAGACTGGTAAGGCTATCGATTCATCAATAGGGAGACTGGTAAGGCTATCGATTCATCAATAGGGAGACTGGTCAGATAACTGTCAGCAGGCACGTAAAATTCATGGTGGATGGAAATTTTTCAAGTTCAAAGACAGAGGAACCTAAGACCACACGTGCCTTAGTGTTGAAACAAGTAGTAGTTCTCCAGGACATCAATACTTCACAAACTGAAGCAGAAGTTAAGTCAGAAGGCTGTGATAATTAACACTTTTATGGCTTTCAACAGTAATTCAATAGAAACTGAAGCTCAAGACAAGGGTTATGAGAATCAAAACATAGTTCAAGAGGTTACACCCCAAGGATCAAACAGAGAACCAAAACCCAAGACACAGCCTGACCATGTTAGTTACTATTTGAAAGAAGGACTTGCAAGTAGACATTGATGCCAAAAAAGCCTTGGGAGAGTCAAATAATGAAGAATGGAAAAAAGAACGAAGACAGAATTCTCATTTCTAGTTCATAACAACACATTTGAAGAAGTAGAGTTACCCAGGGGGACACAAACCACTCAAGACTAAGTGGGTATTAAAAATAAAGCATGGGACTACCAATAAACCACAAACATTTAAGGCACACCCAGTGGTAAAATGATGTGCTCAAGTTCAAGGTATTGATTATCAGGAAATCCTCACACCAATGGTCAAACATGCACCCATTAGATATCTCTTGTCTATAGCAGCTCGAGAGAACCTGGAGGTTGACCATGTTGACATCACTACTTATCTCTATGGAGATTTAAATGAAGAAATTTACGTCATTCCACCAGAAAATTTTGCAACTCCTGGAAAAGTATGAAGGCTGAAGAAAGCTGTTTATGGACTCACAAAAGGCTGGTAGGAACTGGAATCAAGAAATTGGTAGGAAACTGAAAGAGATCAAACACTGATCCTTGTATCTATTTTCACAGAGATGGCACCAAACTTGTCATCATAGATTTATATGTCGATGATATGCTATTTTTCTCAAATGCCAGAAGTGTTTTGGATCGATTCAAAAGTTCTTTGAAGGGATTTTTTGAGATACAAGAATTAGGACAGATAAGCCAAAGCCAATGCCTAAGCATGGAAATTACACAGGATTGTGATAAAGGCAAAATTGGGATCTCCCAGAAACCCCATGCAAAAAATGTTCTGGATAAATTTGGAATGAGTGAAGCCAAGCTGGTGTCGACACCACTTGGACTTGGTTTGGACTTTCAAGGGCTCGAATCATGAGATGTCAAGGTACCATATCAAGAAGCAATAGGAAGTCTTCTATATCTATCCCAAATCTCCAGACCTGATATGTGTTTCGCTGTAAATCTCCTTAGCAGATACAACCAGTTTTAAAAATATTGATTGGTTGTCAGTAAAAACATTATTTAGGTATTTAAAGGGAACTGTGGACTATAAGCTAGAATTTTGGAGAGATGGTAACAGAGAAATAATGGCCTTCAATGATGCAGATTGGGGAAATGAAATCGGTGACGAACACACTGTAATTGGTTCATGCATAAAAATGCAAAACTATTTAATTTCATGGCCTCTTAGAAAACAAAAAACTACTGCACTTTGTACTTGTGAAGCTGAATATACGGCCTCGATATCAACTGTTCAAGATTTACCGTGGTTAAGAAAACTTATGTTTCAGGTAGATCCATGAAGTGCTGTAAGTAAATTGTGATGATAAAACAGTCACTTAGTTATGCAAGAATCCAGTGACAAACTCTAGATCGAAATATACAGATAGAAAGCATCATTTTAATGCATGCTCAACAATTCTTTTAAATTTGAGCCAGAGTTCCTCTACATGCTGCTATCCTGTGCTGAAAGTTTCAAGTTACTCACTGAGATATGACATTACTGATTTTTTATCTATTTTACTGAACATATATGTCTTTCTGCTTGTTTTAGCTGTCCACTGTACTTTGGTAATCATTGTTGCCACAACCATATCATGACCACTGACACCAGTTTCAATGGTACATCCTCAAGACGTCAGGTCTATTTGTTGCCATTAGATGCAATATATTTCCATAATGAGTGGGATTCCTAAGTATCTGTTCTTGATAGTTTCCAGAGAAGGCATTTAGTGAAGTTTCACAGAATATATCACAATATCCTTTTAAGTAAATTAGAATATTACGGTGTAACAGGAAATGCTGCAACTGTTTTAAATCCTACCATGTATCTCAGACTGGAAATAAAGGATGTAATTAGAAAGGAAACATATAATAAGCCATCAGGCATCATCCTATTGGCAACTAATTACATGTGGTATGCTACAAGTTTCAATCTTAGGGCGCTTACTTTTTTGTGTGTATATCAATGACCTTTCATCTGCAACATTACCAGATGCTAAGTTTGTTTTGTTTGCAGATGATACAAACATTGCAACAAATAGCAAATCAAGTATAGTCTACATTTACACCTATATCCATACTCCACAACCCACTGTATGGAGTGTGGCACAGGGTACCCTGTACCACTACTAGTCATTTCCTTCCTAGTTCCAGTTGCAAATTTCTTTGTTACTAAACTAAAAAAAAAACACTACACGCAGTTTACAATTTGTAAGAGGTTTCACACTAGTACATGTCTAAACTATGATGACAAACAGATATTCTAAGATGACGATGTCAAATTCTTAGGACTGTGTGTTTAAATTCTTCGGATTACAGCTTGTTAATAAATTCAGCTGGGAGGAGCCTACCACACAACTGCTGAAGCACCTTAGTAAATCTCTGTTGTTTGCGATGTGAATGTTGTCAGACGTAGGTGATGTAAAAATGTGGTGTTCAATGCTTATCTTCATTACATAATGTCACACGGTATTACTTTTTGGGAAGCCAAGCTAAGGTTTTCCGGGTCTAAAACGTATAATAAGAATAAGGTGAGATGTGAATCCGTGTAAGAATTAGTTGGTGTGAACCCGAGAACATACTGCAGAAACCAGTTACGGAAGTAGGGATTCTGGCTACTGTTTCCAATATATTGATTCCTTAACGAAATCTGCCATTAAAATATATCCTTTTTCACACCAACAAATCAGTTCATAGAACCAATTATGGAAATAAGAATAATATCCACAAAGATTTAATGTTTGTTACTCTGGTCTAGCAACGTAAGGTTATCTGCATCTCAGGGTACTGAACATTTATATGTTTTGTGACACGTTATTTACCTTCTTCTATAAGATTTTTTTTACTTATTTCATATCCATGGGCACCTTTTCGCTTGGGATTTGAAGATTCTGACCCCTTTTACATCTCGGAGGATCTTCTCACTATATGGATCCATTGGAATGGAAAATACATCTAATCTCTGAACTACTCCTCCTCCTCCTCCTCATCATCATCATCTCTGCTCTTCTGAATTGTGCAATTCAAGTAAATAAGAATGACAACATACAAAAATAATGAGGAAAACCAAGAAGTACACTAAAACATAAAAGTAGTCTGAATAAAGGCGGTGATAACAGATCAGCAGTCTACCAGTATTGAGGTTATAAGAAATGAAATTTTAACATACTATTAGACATGAAATTTTAACATACTTGGGCAAGTATGATGAGAGACTGCAAGAGGTTTTGTTGGAGAAACTGTCCTACATCTGCATGAAAGATGTTGGTGTAGCACTGCAAAAAAAATTACTGAGCACAGCTAAGTAAAACTGACACATCTGTAACAACCGATCCACTGGTGCGACACCTGGAAGCCTACTTCAGCTGCTGCTCGCATCCCACCCTGGAGGTCTACAGGTTGAGTCCAGAGCAGTGCACAGCCATTCCGCCACCACTGCCCATGAAAGCAAACTCCTTACTCCTTGCTGCTTGCCTCTGTCTGTGCAAGCAGCTATCAGTACTGTTTGAGCCATCTCACTCATCCTGTGTCCATGACATGATTCTGCACACTATGTTCTGGACTGCTGGGCAGTCTCTAGCCTGCAGTCAGCACCCTCGCAGAATCACTGCCGTCATTACCAGCAGTCAACTGACACTTTAAGTTATTAGGCCACCAGCAGACAGCCACCTCTCCTTGCATCCCTTACACGAGCTTGTGTCCTGCATTCACCGACTTCTTCGAGTATCATCACGATTGTTGTAGTTTATGAACAATAAATATCAGTTTCAATAGTGATGTTTTTATGACAAAACAGACGACACCCTGACACCAGCTCACTTATTAAAATTTTTGGTATTATAATTAATACAAAGCACAGCAGTTATTTCACAGTACATTATTTTATTCTTTTTTCATTTCTTCTTTCAAAATGTATACGTTGTTGGGTAGTTAAATTTTTATAACTGTCACATTTATATAAATATTGTACAATTCAGGAGGTAATTAACACAATACATGGGTGCCACAGCAACAATGATGAAAGAAAACTGTTTGTAACACCCCCCTCCCCTTGCAATTTGTTATTACTGAATTAAATTTTAATACCAATAATTAATATAAAAAGCTGCTACACGACAGTGTTTTGTTTATGAATTGTCTTACTATCATAGCAAGTTCACCTCAATTGCACAACTACACTGCCGGAAAAAAATTAGTACAGTCTTTTAGAGGTTTCCAATTCACTCAAGATTTATTGTTGCAATAGTGGATATGGAGTACAAAAAATGATTACATTTACAGATATGTAGCACAAGCGTTTCTGAGGTATGAGACATTGACCAATGCTGAAGCAACCAACCATATTAGTACATGGCGTATGTAGCCTCCACGGGCAGCACTGACTGGCATCCAGTAGACGGTGCAGATGGCAAATACTGTCCTGGGTTACATTACGCCATGCGTGCTTGTTCACATAGTCAAGTGCTTCATAAGAGACAAGCCTGGAGATCATGCTAGCCAGGGAAATTGCTGAATTTCTTGCGTAGCATGTCGAGTTTCACGAGCAGTGTGAGGACAAGCATTTCCTGTTGGAGCCTTCCTGTAGCAAGGAAGGCAAAAGAATGGATCTAACAACATTCTGCACATACCGCGTGCTGGTTAGCGGCCCCTTCAAGAAACATCAAAGGTGAACGAGAGTCATAGCTTATCACACCCCAGAGCATTAAGGCCTGGGATGGGGCCTGTGTGTCTTGGACAAATGCAGTCTACGAGACAGTGCTCACCAGACCAACGTCTTATATACAAATGACCATCAATTGCACACGGGCAGAATCTGCTTTCATCACTGAAGACCATGGCATACCATTCCATCTTCCAAGTGATCCTCTGACGGCACCAGTCAAGCCATCCACTTCAATGCTGTGATGTGAGTGGAAGATAGGATAGAGGTGTGCATGTGCATAGTTTCACTGCTAAAAACCAGTTTGCAACAGTTTGTGTTGACACGTGGGCTCACAAGCCCTCTTATCTGTGCTATGGCATCTGTAATCCACCACTGCTGCTGTTGTGTACATAGTTCCGCGTGGTCAGCGCGTACACAACTTTCCCACTAGAGCGTGCCCCGCTAAGCACAACAGCATAGGCGCAGCACTCTTCCGTCTCCGCACTACGAGATGGCGCTGCCATAGAGACGGACCAAATTCTACTTCTGCCGATCCGCGTATTAATATGTAACGCAGCCAATGTGATTGCTGCTAGCGTAGAACCTTTTCCCCTCGCGGATCACACTCGCGCAGTGATACATGAACGCGCGAGGTATTATAACGAGTGTACAGACCTCCGATTAGGCAGTCTGCATTAGTCTGTACCAGTCTGCATTTGTCTGCACCAGTCTATAGTCAAGTTTCAGTCTGCGCCTAATAAGATTACCATATTCCTGTACATAGCCATGAAGATAAATGTATAGACACTTTTGTCAAGTATCAGAGATATGTGTGAGAATAAGATTAATGTACCAATACCGAAGGAACTTCAGACTGTCAACTGTAAATAGCATCCAGAACCAAGTTAAGTAATTTTTATGCCTCTTATTATTTTAATAAATGTACGCGAAAATTAATCAAGTTCTGTTTAAAGTTGGTCACTGTCAATCTGCTACTCTAAACGTGCAGTGGCATTCCTATCATCTGACCTAACGGCAGAAGATAAACACACCACGATAAGACCACAAGACATATTGCTGACACTCGCCTACTTTGTTAGAGCGACAAGTCAAATAATCTGATGGTGTGTGTACTGAAGTTCTTACAGTACGCACACCACAGCTGCCTTTAAAATACGATGATCCTGGCGGGCGTCCGTCCTGTGCGGATGTCCGGAGCCTCATCTATGGGTGTGAGAATGTTCAAGTGAACACTGATGTCAGCATTGTTGCACAACTGACGCACCATGTACATTTTGGGGGGCAATTCTCCGAAAAGACCATCCTGCCACTAGGAAGGTCACAATTTGACCCCTTTCAAACTCGCCCATTTGGCTGTAAGAAGCACGAGTGCATCTCTATGGCATGGTTGCCTGCTTGCTTCACATGTTCACACCACACTGAGCCTTCTAGCTGTAAGCATTCCCTGGCAGAATATGTTGAAACCATTATCAGTACGTCTATTATCTCACAGTGGCATATGCCATCATCGGATCAAAGTTAACACTGTCTTTTCAAATGTGCTATTTTTTTCCCAGCAGTGTCTGAAAGATGCAGTTCTGGTAATTACGGAGCACAGAAGGCTTTGTTGTTACTGCCTTCTGATAAATGTGGGGCCATACACAGCTTGCCAAACTACACACGTGCAGCATGTGCAGGCCGAGGCCCAGCCTCTCACTCAAATTTGCTAGGTCGTCCTCCGAAGAGCTCAGTTTGCGCATGAGTGACAGGTACTGCATAATCGCTATGAAATGACATTACAATACCACACACATATAAAGATTTAGTTTACAATGAAAAAGCAAATTATTACAATGATTGACACATGGGATTCATTGTTATGTACATTAAAAAGCACTTCCTGCTAAATTTGCAGGCCTAGAGCACACGAAGAAATTAATTTCACAAATAGTAATATTTCTGAAGTTGCACCCATTATTCCATAATCAGTTGCAACAGTTATCAATGCAAATGAACGAAGAGTATGGAAACCTCATATATTACTGCAAAGTATGTCCGTTAGGTCAAGAGTCCTACCTGGAACGATTTTTCGATTTAAAACTTGCTACCATTGAATTTATGACGAAAAAATGTGCACAGGAACAAAAATTAGAAACAACCAAAGTAGACTGCAGACTTCGCATTTTATGGGGACCCGACTGTTTTTGTCCACAGTAAGACATTGCAAGCTAACTTCTTTTTGATTTTATGGGGATGCATTTAAAAAGAAAATCACACGGTAGAAGTGACACATATCGACAGGGATAGTCCAGTTCCCTAAGCTCACCAGTGTTATAGAGAAAACAAGGTTTGAAGAATTTATCGTGACCTTTAAAGAACTACAATGAGAGATTTGTAAAGATTTTGAGGACACTGTCAATCTTTCATCCGTTTCTGAGCTGTTTTTGAGACTGGTTGCCATTTCAGTTGAAGGTGCCCCTGTGCATGTGCAGATGTGACCGACCTGCATGGAGGTAATTCCAGTTTTAATTGCAAATTTTTTATGTTAAAACCATCCAGGATGTCTACATTTCTTTCCTCAGGTAGAGTTTCCAAGCTTCTGGAGTGAGGCTGCAAAAATCTTACAAATATTTCGACTGACCTGTTTGTGTGCAAGACCTTTTTCGATTATGAAATTAAATTACTCACAATTACATGGCAACTTGAGTGCTCTGAAATTGTCTGCATCTGTCTGTATGCCTACAGTTTGTACCACATAAAAATTTTAATATATCTTCAGAATGGCAAAAATAATTAAATAATATCGAAAATTTGTTTTGTTTGCGACCCATGTTGCTGGGAAATGTAAAAATATAAAATGAAGTAGTATGCAGTGCAACTAAACTACTATTTAAATGCGTCACATTTGCAGTTTTCCCCTCTTCCCCCTCCTTGCAATCAGACAGCGTGGCATTGCAGTGGTGGAAAGGTGAAGCGAGGCTGAGGGCTTTGCCACCTGGGCCCGGGTACGGCCTGTGAGCCATCTTGAACACTCCTGCGATAAGCAGGTCAAAAAGAAAGACGGATGCTTCATTGTCTTGTAGTTGTCTCTAGTCTAAATATTAGTTTCATGCGGCTGTCCACATTAATCAGCCCTGTGCCAGTCTCTTCATCTCTGCGCAATTATTGCAACATACATTAATTTGAACCTGTTTTCTGTATTCATGTCTATGTTAACAAGTTCTAAGGAGCGTAACTGAACACACTACAAGACGACATCCATTCCATATGAACAATAGGGTGTGCTTGTTTTTATATGAACAGCAGACCAACACACAAAGTACTTATTGCTTCTTATTACGTTATCCTTCTCTTTCTCCACAGGATGACCACAGCACACTTTAAGACTCCACAAATCAACTTTGCTATCTGAGTGCTCTTTTGTTAAATGTTTTTGTATTGCCACTGTAGCCTAAACATGAGGTTTATACCTCTTAAACATGTTGCTTCATTAAATAATTTGAGTGTCAACAAATTTTGTGACTGAAGTGGCTACAGGCCGATACTGGCCAGTAAAAGTCATCTGTACAAATAATTTAACAGGCTATGGTGGATATTTAAAATAGTTTAGTCATTCAGGAGATAGAAGAAAGTTACTATAATTCTGTGTCTCGAAACCAATACCTGCCGAGATATGGATCATTTTAATTGTGGCAAGTAATGTGTACTATTCAGTGCTACAGACACTCTTACTGTTGCAGTTCGTTGTGCAATGAATCACCAGTGCTGTTGGAGAACGTTATCCTTGCAGAAAAATAACTGTGGTTTAAGCAGACGGGGCACCACCCCATTTTCTACGGATCGTGCACAGTACCTCACTACAATGTTTCATGGATGATGGACTGGTCAAGGAGATCCGGTGGCATGGCCTCCCTGTTCACTCGATCTGAGTCTGTTGGATTTCTGGCGATGGGGATATTTAAAAGGCGATGATGTAGTGGCCATCAAACTTATTTGGTCAGAGCCAATACTGACATTATGGCGGCAGTATCTCAGGCCATGTATATACCACTCTTATTATTAATAGGTAACCTACATAAATTAATATGATGTCAGCCCCAATACACGAGATGCAGTTTGCTGTTGACCTCCCCAGTACTGATCATTACAAGTCAGCATCATTCAGAACACTTTGTGTTGACTGTCCTCTGTTTCAGATTGTCCCACTCTCAGTGACCCCAAAGTGACGACACTGCAATTGCCTGACAAAATGTTGTGTTGCCTGTATGAAGGAATGATTAATTTGTTAATAACACTAATTGTACTTATATTTAAATGCATTATGCAGTATCAGACCCAGATCTGCAAATGTTTACTAAATGTTTTTGAATGTCATTTTTCTTCTACTCATTGTGCTTAATTACAACAGCCTTTAATTTCATATTACTTAGTAGAAATATACTGTCTCTGTAATGCGTGTTCACGAATCCATGTTAGTTCTGTTTAAAACTTATACCTCAACAATTGCTCAGTACTAGGCACACAGAACAAAAGAATGGATCTGTTTTTATACTTTCAATCCACCAACCACTGATCAGATATTGAGAGAGGTATGAAAATAAAACTTAAGCACCCTTCTTTCAAATGACTGTAACAATAAGGGAACACCACAAAAATCTGGTAACGTTTTCTTGGATATCTTGTTCATCTAACGTAAATTTGTAATAAAATGAAACAATCAAAAGCTTGAAACCAGCTAAAACTATTCCAGTTTACTTCTGGGTTTGTTCAGCAGAACATACATCCCATCTCCTAACATTATAGAAGGTGCTCCTTCATCGTCATAGCACTGCAACAAACAGCACTCTAATGTCTAGGAGTCTCACGAGTGCAATGGGAACACAATGGGCCACCACACCACAGGCCTGTTGCTGGTTTGAGCCCCACTGAACCTCATGACTGCAAGTATGCTACAAAAGGTGGCTACAAGCTTATGAGTGATATTGAAAGGTTGAGATGATTGGGATCTATAGTTGAAAGTTGGCTGAAGTTATTGTGCATCAAGTTCCAACAAAAGAATACAATATTGCATTGTATCAACACCACCTCTGCAACGCAAATAACTTAGCTTTTGTTTATAAATTCATAAAACTTTTCCTACTTGTAGTGCGGTACTTCCACATTGATTTAGCTGTAGTTGCTAATGCATATAAATTGAATGATGACCTCAGCTCACAAATGCACATTTCACTATATGAATGGATGGAGTTCAATTTCTCGCAAACAGATGGCTTTTAAATGTAATCTAAAACAAAGTAAAGGCAATGTGTATCACATGGTTGCTGATCTTAGTAAACAACCAGGGATGACTTGACCAAACACATACAAACGGGAAACACCTTGAGAATACCACAACAAAAATATCAACTTGCAATAACGTAATTCAGAAACTACATGAACAACTGCTGATACTCTCCGCATCTCATACTTGCTCTGTGGCCAAATGTTGTGCCCCACTATATATCAGAAGTTGTCAATCCAAGCATGCTGATGTAAAAACTATTACCACCACGAACCTCAACTCTTGGACCATCAAATCACTCCAACATTTTTAAAAAAAAGTGTTGAAATCCTGCCTTACCAATCCATGGAGATCTCCCACTACTAAACTGCACGGATGACTAAAGTCCTCATAACTGTCGCCATGTCTGGCTGAACGACTTCATAACAACAGTCAAAAATCAAAAGATAAATGGACACATACAAAGTTTGCCAATGTAATCCCATTCCTGATGTCCAGGCGGAGCTTCAAGGAATCCTCAGAACCTTAGGCCCCTACAAAACCTTTCACCCGACTCCATCAACCTCTTGACCCCACCGACACCCCGCACTCCTACCTTCTACCTTCTTCCTAAAATTCACAAACCCAATCATCCTGGCCGCCCCATTGTAGCTGGTTACCAAGCCCCCACAGAACGTATCTCTGCCTACGTAGATCAACACCTTCAACCCATTACATGCAGTCTCCCATCCTTCATCAAAGACACTAACCACTTTCTTGAACGCCTGGAATCCTTACCCAATCTATTACCCCCAGAAACCATCCTTGTAACCATTGATGCCACTTCCTTATACACAAATATTCCGCACGTCCAGGGCCTCGCTGCGGTGGAGCACATCCTTTCACGCCGATCACCTGCCACCCTACCTAAAACCTCTTTCCTCATTACCTTAGCCAGCTTCATCCTGACCCACAACTTCTTCACTTTTGAAGGCCAGACATACCAACAATTAAAGGGAACAGCCATGGGTACCAGGATGGCCCCCTCATACGCCAACCTATTCATGGGTCGCTTAGAGGAAGCCTTCTTGGTTACCCAGGCCTGCCAACCCAAAGTTTGGTACAGATTTATTGATGACATCTTCATGATCTGGACTCACAGTGAAGAAGAACTCCAGAATTTCCTCTCCAACCTCAACTCCTTTGGGTCCATCAGATTCACCTGGTCCTACTCCAAATCCCATGCCACTTTCCTTGACGTTGACCTCCATCTGTCCAATGGCCAGCTTCACATGTCCGTCCACATCAAACCCACCAACAAGCAACAGTACCTCCATTATGACAGCTGCCACCCGTTCCACAACAAACGGTCCCTTCCCTACAGCCTAGGTCTTCGTGGCAAACGAATCTGCTCCAGTCCAGAATCCCTGAACCATTACACCAACAACCTGAAAACAGCTTTCACATCCCGCAACTACCCTCCCGACCTGGTACAGAAGCAAATAACCAGAGCCACTTCCTCATCCCCTCAAACCCAGAACCTCCCACAGAAGAACCACAAAAGTGCCCCACTTGTGACAGGATACTTTCCGGGACTGGATCAGACTCTGAATGTGGCTCTCCAGCAGGGATACGACTTCCTCAAATCCTGCCCTGAAATGAGATCCATCCTTCATGAAATCCTCCCCACTCCACCAGGAGTGACTTTCCGCCGTCCACCTAACCTTCGTAACCTCTTAGTTCATCCCTATGAAATCCCCAAACCACCTTCCTTACCCTCTGGCTCCTACCCTTGTAACCACCCCGGTGTAAAACCTGTCCAACGCACCCTCCCACCACCACCTACTCCAGTCCTGTAACCCGGAAGGTGTACACGATCAAAGGCAGAGCCACGTGTGAAAGCACCCACGTGATTTACCAACTGACCTGCCTACACTGTGACGCATTCTATGTGGGAATGACCAGCAACAAACTGTCCATTCGCATGAATGGACACAGGCAGACAGTGTTTGTTGGTAATGAGGATCACCCTGTGGCTAAACATGCCTTGGTGCACGGCCAGCACATCTTGGCACAGTGTTACACCGTCCGGGTTATCTGGATACTTCCCACTAACACCAACCTGTCAGAATTCCGGAGATGGGAACTTGCCCTTCAGTATATCCTCTCTTCTCGTTATCCGCCAGGCCTCAACCTCCGCTAATTTCAAGTTGCCGCCGCTCATACCTCACCTGTCTTTCAACAACATCTTTGCCTCTGTACATCCGCCACGACTGACATCTCTGCCCAAACTCTTTGCCTTTCCAAACGTCTGCTTGTGTCTGTGTATGTGCGGATGGATATGTGTGTGTGTGTGTGTGTGTGTGTGTGTGTGTGTGTGTGTGTGTGTGTGTGCGTGCGCGCGCGGAGTGAATACTGTCCTTTTTTCCCCCTAAGGTAAGTCTTTCCGCTCCTGGGATTGGAATGACTCCTTACCCTCTCCCTTAAAACCCACATCCTTTCGTGTTTCCCTCTCCTTCCCTCTTTCCTGACGAAGCAGCCGATGGTTGAGAAAGCTAGAATTTTATGTGTATGTTTGTTTGTGTGTCTATCAACCTGCCAGCGCTTTCGTTTGGTAAGTCACATCTTCTTTGTTTTTAGATATATTTTTCCCACGTGGAATGTTTCCCTCTTTTTTTATAAAACCAGGAAAAGATTTGACGAAGAAAAAGTTGTGCCATTAACCACTGAGAAAAACTGATAGAAAACCAATTTTCTAATATCTGAAAAAAGATACAAATCCTCAAGATATATTCTATTCTCTGCTCCAGATGTGGACTGCATGAGAATATTTTCAAACAGTATTTCAGGCATCAGCATCACACAAGCTGCATATAAAATGTGAATCGTATTGAAAAACAGTTAGTTTGATTTCTAACAGATCCCTGCTATCACATATGAAGCATTATCTCTACATACTCATAAAAAATTCAACAGTAAATTGCTAATACATACCTCATGACAGAAATTCTGAACTGTTGTCAGATATTCTTGTAAATCATGGTTTAACCTCTCCAACTCAATTATAACACTTGCATATCTACGTTGAAAATCTTCTGGGATGTGCGTACCAAATGACTTCCTTTTTTCAGCTTCTGTGTTCATGTCCCTAAGCTTTTTAATCTTTGTCTTCTTCACATTCAGTATTTTTGAAAGACGTACCTAGTAACATAAAAAAGCACAACAATAAAAAAGGAGAAATCTTCAGATTTTAATAATTACTATTTTATCTCTTAGCAGTGCTATCTTTAATCCAGCCAGTATATTATTAAGATTGCCTATTATTCTTATTATCTCAGGTGTGTAATGGGAGTCTTTGCATTTGTTCTCCTCCTCATTGGTGGAGCTTCAGTGACAAATTTGGACTAATTGGTTAAACAAGTCTTCATTTTTGCAGATTTCTTTTAAGAAAATTATCTGCAATATGAGATTATAATTAAATATTTAAAAGCCTAACAACTGCAGCAGAAACAAATATGCACAAAAAAGTGACAAGTGCTAGCTTTCGGAACCTGCATGTCTTCATCTGGAAACTGGGAAGGTATGAAGAAGATGGGAAGATAGATAAGAAAAGAACAGTTGGGGTGGCCACCCCCCCACCCCCCCCGGGTGTAACTTTGCACATTACCTCTAAGTCATTTCACCCTAATACTTATTAAATAAAGTAATTAATTGTTTACACTAAATACTCTACAAAAGTGGGTATTAGCTAAGTGTATAAATAGAAATAACTAACAAGGAAAATGTTAGACCTGTGATGTTGAATCATGTTTTAATTTCTCTACCCACTGTTAATTAAATCTGCATAAGTTTGGCACTTACACGTTTACCCGACAACATAAAATGCAAGTTATGAACTGCCTGTGCAGAGCCCTGAATTTGTGCTCTACAAGCTGCAGCTTCCACAAGTTTGCGGGATGAGCACTAACTCAAATATTGAAATACAACTCAATATTGAAATACAACTCAATATTCATAGAGAAATAGCAATTACATTTTATCCATAATATTCTTTCAAAACTGGTAAGGACTATATGCTAACAGATATAGGAGTTGGACAAACATATGGAAACATTGTGAGAAATGCATGCTTGAATATAAATGCAGATGTTAGCCAAGCCTCCAGGTTGCACTGTTGTATCTGACCATGAACAGCACCTGTGTAATGTGCTCAATTCGTTGGAAGTGTCAGTCATGGTCGGAACAGTGTTCTGTGTAATCAATATATGATGATGATGATGACGATGATGATAAGTCAATTCAAATGTGGAAAATCATTAGTACGTGTCTGGTGTGTGCTTCCATAACCAAGGCTGATGAAATGTTTGGTGTTTCAAAATACACTGTTGAAAAGTTATACTGTATACATGGAAAACAGAAAAACATCATCTGGTAAGTTACAATGTGAAAGAAAGTGTGTTGACTGATTGTGATGTACAGTCACTGAAGAAGACTGTGAGAGGATGAAATGCAAAAGTGATTACAAAACTGAATGTTCCCATCATGAATCCGGCAAGCGTTGCAACAACAGAAAGGCAGCTCCTGAAGCAAGGAATTACAGGGCCAGCAGGAACTGCAAAACCACTCAGTGATGTCAATGCCCGTAACAGGAAAATGTGGTACTGAAACTGTAAAAACTTGAACTTCGGAGCAACAGGAGACAGTCATTTGATTGGGTGAGTGTTGTTTCACACTGTTACCTATTTCTGGCTCAGTTTATGTCCCAAGATCGAAACGTGGCACAGATTCGTTGATGGTTTGGGCTGCAAGGTTGCATTACTGCCAAGGATTAAGTAACAATTTTAGCTGATCAGGTCTATGCCACAATATAATTTGTTCCCACATGATGATACTGCATTCCTAGAAACAGTGCTCACATGGGGTGTCCAGTGATTTCTTTTTTCAGTGTCATATTGTTCTTAGTCCATAACCAATTTCAACTGATTTTATATAAAAAAAATATACAAATTTTGTCAATATATAGGAACATAATGGGAACTATACTCTGAACAAAACCTTGAAATGAACATTATTTATTTTAATCAACAAATAAACATACCAGGATATAATGACAGAATTAAATGTAAAATGTAATTTGAACAAAAAATTGCAGAGAAATTAGAGTGAGATTACGTTGTGCAGGAAAATTACAGAGACTAGGTTGCAAAAGAAGTAAAACAATAAACATTTAGATTAAGAGTAATCATCTGGTGGGAGCCACAGACATAAAAACAAAGAACATTATTTATTTCAGGAAAAAGTATACTTTTTACATGAGACCTGAAAATAAAATTAAAATACAATTTGAACAAAATGGTTACAGAAGAAGTAGTAATAGACTAGCCTGATAAGGACACATACTGAACATTAAGTGAAATAACAAGCAGTAGTTTTTAGTGATATAACTACTACTTCAATCTCAGCACTTTCCACGAGTTTTGTCTGCATACTTTGTTGTCCTCTAGCCTATCTCTGCTCAGTTTCTTCTTTCTTTAATTTTCTTTTGAGGACTTTTCAGCTGCCCTTCCCTGTGTTATCCTGCCCTTTCCTCTGTTACCCTTTCACTGTACCACTAAGTGCTTTTCAGAAGCTTTGTGACAGTTACAGATAAAACATGTCCGCAACCCTCTGCGTGAACAGCACGAACAGCTATGAGAGAGGCTTCAGTCAATCTTTTGACCAGACTAAAGTTATCAGATAAACTTTTTTCAAGGCTGGCATTGCCATGGAAGACACTGCAAGCAACCTTGACAAATTTCTTCACATTTTCATGCCCACTCTGTGGTTGTTCATTTTCAGAAGTTTGTGATTAAATTTTAGTCAGATGCACTCTTAACTCTATATCTGTATACTTCCCTACAGTCTGTGGTCAGAGAATTAATGAGAAAAATTTTGTCCAACACATTGTTCATAGAAGCAGACTAGCGTCTATATATATATATATATATATATATATATATATATGTCTGCTTGTGTCTGTATGTGTGGATGGATATGTGCGTGTGTGCGAGTGTATACCTGTCCTTTTTTCCCCCTAAGGTAAGTCTTTCCGCTCCCGGGATTGGAATGACTCCTTACCCTCTCCCTTAAAACCCACTTCCTTTCGTCTTCCCCTCTCCTTCCCTCTTTCCTGATGAGGCAACAGTTTGTTGCGAAAGCTTGAATTTTGTGTGTGTGTTTGTGTTTGTTTGTGTGTCTATCGACCTGCCAGCGCTTTTGTTCGGTAAGTCACCTCATCTTTGTTTATATATATATATATATATATATATATATATATATATATAATAGAGGGAAACATTCCACGTAGGAAATATATATCTAAAAACAAAGATGATGTGACTTACCAAATGAAAGTGCTGGCAGGTCGACAGACACACAAACAAACACAAACATACACACAAAATTCAAGCTTTCGCAACAAACTGTTGCCTCATCAGGACTCCTTCCCTCTTTCCTGATGAGGCAACAGTTTGTTGCGAAAGCTTGAATTTTGTGTGTATGTTTGTGTTTGTTTGTGTGTCTGTCGACCTGCCAGCACTTTCATTTGGTAAGTCACATCATCTTTGTTTTTATATATATATATATATATATATATATATATATATATATATATATATATATATATATATGACAACATTAATTAGCCACAACCTCAGAAAATGGACACAACTTAGAGAGCTCTGGGTCATTGTGACATAGCAAAGGTAGATATCTTGGAATTCCAGAATGAGTGATTTACATTTATGAAGAGTACGGTATCCAAAATTTTGGATAAATTGCCCCTGGCATATTCCATCACAAAGGGCAGTCCCTGTTTAGGCCCAGAAGTGGCAATTAACACACACCATGAGGAAAGGCAGGTAGGTGTAGCATTGACCCACTCACTAGCTTAACCACTTTGGTGGTCACGAGGCTGATGCCATCGCCTATGAGTTCCAAAGTCTAGTAGAGATCATGTCAAAACAAGAAATATTCAAAGAATTTGATGGGGATTGTGTTTGCATCAATCAATTCTGGATGACAGTCATTGAGTTCCGAGAATTGGCACATTTTAGCATGTAGTGGTGCAAGGAGGCTGGCAGTGTGTCATTCAGTTGTGGTGTGCCCCAGCAATCAAGTTTTGCTATGAGGCAGGAATACTACTGTTCTTCATTGCATCTCGTACTTTCCTGCAACCTGCACTTCTTTCTTTCTTTAGAGCAACTTCCATCTCACCACCTCTCTCCTTGACTGCATCCACAGGAAGGCAATAAAGTCTTCCTTGCTTGCGTATAATTGAAAGTAGTTTATGTTGACTAAGACCTACAGCAGCTTTGGAAATGTCTGCCAGAGAGGATAGAAATGACTAGAAGAATCACCTCGCACCCCATGCCCCAGCCACCTACTCCCACAGTCCCCACTCAGCATCTGGCCACCTGCATTACACTATTTCTGTTGCAGTCTTTAACTCAATGTTAATTAAACCAATAACTGCTTGTTAATGTTCTACTTACACTATTTTGTATCTACCACTAAAGGGCTATCATCACTCTTATTCATACTCAATGTAATCAGATCGATTGCTGCTGGCATATACAACAGTAGAGGGAAACATTGAAAAATATATCTAAAAACAAAGATGATGTGACTTATCAAAAGAAAGCGCTGGCAGGTCGATAGAAACACAAACAAACACAAACATACACACAAAATTCAAGCTTTCGCAACCAACGGTTGCTTCGTCAGGAAAGAGGGAAAGACGAAAGGATGTGGGTTTTAAGGGAGAGGGTAAGGAGTCATTCCAATCCCGGGAGCGGAAAGACTCACCTTAGGGGGAAAAAAGGACGGGTATACACTTGCGCGTGCGCGCCCACACACACACACACACACACACACACACACACACACACACACACACACACACATACAGACATAAGCAGACATATTCAAAGGCCTCACCCCTAAGGTGAGTATTTCCGCTCCCGGGATTGGAATGACTCCTTACCCTCTCCCTTAAAACCCACATCCTTTCGTCTTTCCCTCTTTCCTGACGAAGCAACCGTTGGTTGCGAAGGCTTGAATTTTGTGTGTATGTTCGTGTTTCTATCGACCTGCCAGCGCTTTCTTTTGGTAAGTCACATCATCTTATATATATATATATATATATATATATATATATATATATATATATAAACAAAGACCTGCCAGCGCTTTCTTTTGGTAAGTCACATCATCTTATATATATATATAAAAAACAAAGATGAGGTGACTTACCGAACGAAAGCGCTGGCAGGTCGATAGACACACAAACAAACACAAACATACACACAAAATTCAAGCTTTCGCAACAAACTGTTGCCTCATCAGGAAAGAGGGAAGGAGAGGGAAAGACGAAAGGGTGTGGGTTTTAAGGGAGAGGGTAAGGGATCATTCCAATCCCGGGAGCGGAAAGACTTACCTTAGGGGGAAAAAAGGACAGGTATACACTCGCGCACACACACACACACACACACACACACACACACACACACACACATATATCCAGACACAAGCAGACATATTTTGTCTGCTTGTGTCTGTATATGTGTGGATGGATATGTGTGTGTGCGCGCGCGAGTGTATACCCGTCCTTTTTTCCCCCTAAGATAAAAGTCTTTCCGCTCCCGGGATTGGAATGACTCCTTACCCTCTCCCTTAAAACCCACATCCTTTCGTCTTTCCCTCTCCTTCCCTCTTTCCTGATGAGGCAACAGTTTGTTGCGAAAGCTAGAATCTTGTGTGTATGTTTGTGTGTCTATCGACCTGCCAGCGCTTTCGTTCGGTAAGTCACATCATCTTTGTTTTTAGATATATTTTTCCCACGCAGATGGCAGTCAAATGCCTCTGTAAAGGATCAAATCAGGCCTTTTCCAGGGTTTTAAGACAAACTGCAAAAATTCAAGTTTTCCAGAACACACACACACACACACACACACACACACACACACACACACACACAAACCACGAGTTTTCCCTATTTTCCAGGACACTGGGCACCCTGTCACATCGTTGAAGACTGGTTTTGTGAGCACAAGAATGAATTGTTGAATCTTCCCTGGCCACCACGATCACCAGCTCTCAATATTATCCAGCCTTTGTTGACTACTTTGGAGAGAAGAGTGCATGATCACTACCCGCCTCTGTCATTGTTACTGGAACTTGACACTATTTTGCAGGAAGAATGGCACAACATTCCCTTGAAAACCACACAGACCTGTATTCTGAGACAACTAGGAGCAGTTTTTAATGCCAACAGTTTTTGTACACTGTAGTAGGCATGGTAATTTTTTTGAACCTGTGGTCTAGCAGTAGCATCTCTGTTTAGTAATCAAAACATCATGGGTCCCAGGTTCGAGCAGCAATGGTGACGAATGACTGGTGTAAGAAGTCACCCTCACTTTGCCAAAGGCCTTGTCAAAGAGGGAGGAGGAGTGCACAGATTTTCAGGGCACTCTCATGCCCTTGGAGCGGGAAACTGCCCCAAAAACAGCAGGAGAATCACAAGTGATCAACGGCATGGAGATGCAGAAGGCAATGGTAACCACTGCATTAAAGACACGTGGCCTGTAATTGAAAATGTGTCTATGTTCTCTCCATTGGCAAAAGATCTATAGGAGGGGACTCAAAAGGTGGAGGTGACAATGAGAAAATATGGAATAACCAACGAAGGGTTTACATTTTCTGAGTCTGAGCATGGAATCTCTGCAGTTTGAAAATAGTAGGGAAACTACAAAATCTGAAAAACAAAGTGCAAAGGTTCAATCTGGATACAGTGAGGGTCAGTAAAATGAAACGGAAGAAAGATAGGATTTTCTGGTCATATGACTATAGGTAACATCAACAGCAACAGAAATATGTTTGTAATGGGAGTATTACTCATTATGAGTAGGAAATTGGGGCAGAGAGATACGGTTGTTCTCATCAGAAAGAGAGATACAGTTGTTCCCATCAGATCTGGCAGCAAACCACCGACGATGATGATGATGATGATGATGATGATAGTTTGGGTTTACATGCTGACGTCACAAGCGGAAGATGAAGAAGCTGGGAAAGTATATGAGGATATTAAACAGTATGTAAAGGGAGATGGAAATTTAATGATTATGTTGGATTGGAATGAAGTTGTAGGAGAAGGAAAGAAGGAAGCGATACAGAAGAATACAGACTAGGCAGTTCCGCACTAAATTTCATATGGTAGTAGTGAATCTCTTTTCAAGAATTGCAAGAGGAGGAGGTATACTTGGAAAAGATCTGTAGACGTAAGAAGATTCCATCTGGATTACATCATGGTCAGACAGAGGTTCCAGAATCAGAGATATTGGATTCTAAGGTGTATGCAACAGCAGATACAGACTCTGATCATAATTTAGTAATGATGAAGAGTACACAGAAATGTAAGAGAATGGAAGAATCAGTGTGGAAAGAAGTGGGATACTGAAGTAGTGAGGATTGATGAGATGTGTTTGAAATTTGCAAAGAATGTGGATACTCCAGTAAGGAGTACTCCAATAGCCAGCTCAGCTGAAGAGGTGTGGACAGCTGTAAAAAGGACAATTACAGATGTGGACAGTCAGACGTAGGTATAAGAAAGGTAACTCCAAAGAAACCTTGGGTATCAGACAAAATGAAGTACAAAAATGTTCAGTGAAAGACATAAATACAACAATATAAATCACTTAGGACTGAAATGAAAAGGAAGTGCAGAGCATACAAGGCAAAATGCCTAAAGGAAAAATGTGAAAAATCAGAAAAGAAATGATGATCAGAAGGACTGACTCAGCATACAGAAAAGTCAAAACAGCCTTCAGTGAAATTAAAAGCAAGCTAGGAACATGAAGAGTGCAATGGGAATTCCACTGTTATATGCAGAGGAAGGAGTGGATAGGTAGAAGGAGTACATTGAAGACCTCTATGAGAGCGTGGACTTGTCCGATGATTTTATACACAGTGGCAAATCAGAAAGTCTTTGCCCCAGTTTTTTTTAGGCAAATTACGGCTCTAAATATGAAGCCCACATATCCATTCCCATGTTGGACATTTCTTGGTTTATGCCAGCCTTATCTGCCATAGTTCTAATGCTGCTGTCAGTTGTTAAAGATGGCAGTTGTGCTTCACATGTCCACAACATTTGAGAACTGTGAGATAATGGTGATGAGAGTTGAACAAAGGACACAAAGTCCTGCATGACAGTGAGTGGTCGGGGAGGCTGCATTCATCACTGACTGACATTTCTCAACATCACGGCTATTTCCTGGAGCTTGGCATATCGTACAGGGTGCTTATGACATCATTCACAGGTCCCTAGCGTACTGTAAGATTTCATGTTGGTGGATGCCTAAGAAGTTGGATAACATGATGAGAGGTAAGCAAGTGATGTATTCACTGAATCATCTGGAATGGTACTCCAAGGAGGTTGAAGAGTTCCTGGACCACAGTGTCACTGGCGATGAATAGTGGATACTGCATTTCATGCCAGAATCCAAGCAGCAGAGCATGGTGTTGAAACATCTGGGTTCACCGAAGACAAAAAAATTCTGTTCAGTACCATCTGATGAGAAAGTGATATTAATGACCTTCTGAGATAGCTGTGGACTGCTTCTGCTGGATTTCATGTGGCAAGGTGCAACCATCAATGCTGACAGTCATTGTCATGTAGGAGGGTTGCCATCAGGCAAAGGCACCAAGAGGTTCTTGATGTGGACAGCACGATTCTGCTCCATGACAATGCAATACTACATGTGGCAATCAGAACTGCCAAAAAGCTCGGGCATTTCACAAGGAGATTCTGAAGTACCCACCATACAGTCCAGACTTCACCCCCTACTGATTTCCATGTTTTTGGACTGCTCCAGAAGTTCCTGGCAAGACAGTGATTCACAAAAAATGAAGCAAGGACAGAATTCTGAATGGTGGTTCCATTGCCAGCCGGACAAATTCTACCACAGAAGCATCTCAAATTTAGTGATGCGATGTGACAAATGTGTTAACTGGTGTGGGGACTATGTGGAAAAATAATGCAAGGTATAGCTTACTTTGACCAATAAACAGTAGCGGCAAAGACTTCCGATTTGCCCTTGTAAGGAAGACGTAGGGCTCCAGTATTAAAGTCAGAATTTATAAACGCTCTGGATGACTTGAAATCAAATAAAGCAGGTGGGGTGGGTAACATTCCATCAGTATTTCTGAAATCCTTTGGGGAAATGCCAACCAAATGACTATTCAAGTTGATGTATAGAATCTATGAGACTGACGACATATCAGTGACTTAAAATGTCACTCACACTTGTAATTGCGATGATAGCAAGGGCAGATAGATGCGAAAACTACAGCTTAGTCAGCTTAACGTCTATGCATCCTAGCTGCTGACAAGAACAATACAGAATGGAATAGAAAATTAAGGATCTGTTAGATGGCAATCAGTTTGGCTTTAGTAAAGGTAAAAGCATCAGAGAGGCAGTTCTCACTTTGCACTTCATAATGGAATCAAGATACACTCACAAAATTTGTTGATCGAGAAAAAAGGTTCAATAATGCGAAATGGTGCAAGATGGGCAAAATTTTGAGAAAAATAGGAGTAAGCTATATGGAAAGGTGGGTGATATACAGTATGTGCAAGATCTACGAAGAAGGAATAATAATATTAGAGACCAAGAACAAAGTGCTCAGATTGAAAAGGGTGTAAGACTGGGATGCAGTCTTTTGCCCCTACTGTTCAATCTACACTTCAAAGAAACAATGATAGAAATAAAAGAAAGGTTGAAGAATGGGATTAAAATTCAGGGTGAAAGAAAATAAAATAAGATCTTCAGAAAAAGTGCAGAAAACTTACAGGGTATATTCAATGAAATGGTCAGTCCAATCAGTACAAAATCTGGATTGAGAGTAAATTGGAAAAAGACATTAGTATTGAAAAGTAGCAGCATTGAAAACAGCCCGAGCAGCTTAATATCAGAAATGATGATCATGAAGTAGATGAAGATAAGGAATTGTACTACTTTGAAGCAAAATACCCAATGGCAGAGCAAGGAAGCGTGACATAGAAAGCAGATTAGTGCAGGCAAAGAGGGCATTCTTGGCCAAGAGAAGTCTACTGATGTCCAACACAGGGTTTAATTTGAAGGTGAAAATTCTAATAATGTATTTTTGGAGCACAGCATTGTATACTAGTGAATCATGGACAGTGGAAAACCCAAACAGAAAAGAACAAAGCATTTGAGATGTGGTGCTAAAGAAGAATGTTGAGAATCAGGCAGCCTGCTAAGATAAGGACTGAATTGGTTCTTCGCAGAATTGGCCAAGAAAGCAACATAAGGAAACCACTGACATGAAGAAGGGACAGGATGACAGGGCATGTGTTAATACATCAGGGATTTACTTCTGAGAAGAATAAAAACTATTGGGAAGACAGAGATTGGCATATACCCAGCAAATAATTGGGGATGAAGGCTGAATATGGGCAATTTCATCTCAAGAGTTTCAAAGTTTGCTGAATAAAATATGTGTTGAAGTTCCACATGATCTCTCCAAAACTAAGATATTTTGATTTTCTGATGATTTGTTAAAATGCTACAAACCTCTCTAAATGAGAATATTTTCGAAAGTGTTGTAACAAAGGGAAAATTGTAATAAAGATAGAGATATCAATTTATTTTCAATAAATACTCTTTGTTCCCAATGCTATGAGACATGCTTAATACATATATACTTCTGAGTTTCTCCATTTTTTTTTGGGGGGGGGGGGGGGGATTAACTATTTTGCGAATTTCAGAATTATATTCTAAAAACATGAATAGTCACAGGACATTAACAGTCTTGAAAAATGATAAATGGAACGACTGCTAACCGTCAGCTAACACATTAATGCATGAAATTCTTAAACCGTCAAAATATTGGTACATAAAGATCAAAGAATATGAAATTTTTTGGTCATTTAGAAATTATTTTCTCTAAATACTACTTCCTAAATGTTCTAGAAAATTCATGGTACTTTAGTTGGTCATTGTACTTGGGGAATGTACAATAAGATGGGGCTATACTTGTCTGTACAAAACATGACAATTTTTTTTTAGGTAGACCTAGCTCTACTCTCAAGGTCAAAAAATCAAGGACACTTAAATATTTAAATTGATCACAGATTTTAAGTAAATGTCGCGCAAAACTGGTATTTCTGAATCAAAATAACTATTTTGCAACATTATAAGTTAGTGGGAAAACAATTCATAATTTTTTCGAAAGCATTTTATAACAAAAATGAGATACACAATATTTATACCCATTTTTCTTTTTATATTATTCACAAATTATTATTGTCTTCATGATTTCACTTCTTTGTGGCTTTCCATGAATTAAAATTGCCTAAAATGTAACCATCAACATTGCACCGTTGAAAAGAGTTCACCCCCCCCCCCCCCCTCCAAATCTGCTTCTCATTGAACTTGTACAGGCGAGCTGAATTTGCACATGGACAAGGATGATCCAACAAGAGCAGTACTTGGAAAATGGGAACTGCGCAGTGATCTTTTCATGATGGCCTTTTGAAAGCATTAGCAGGACCATGAGGTGTCAAAGGAGATAGTTGTATCTTGCAGCTCACGAGACACACTTATTATCTGTCCCACCTACCAGCGATCATCATACACACAAGAAATGAAGTGCCTTACTACAGAGTCTTTTAGTAATTCCTACCACAGGCTTCTTAGCACACCACACTTCTCTCTTTTTTTAAATGGAATTCCCTTAATGTACTTTCATTTAGAATTAAAGAGTTTCATGTTTGTTATCAATGTTGATATGGTGTGTACAAATCCAGTAGCACCTCTTATAGCATCAACAGCTTTATGCTGGAGATTGAATCTTGTTGCAAGAGGTTTACAGATACTTCCTACCCATCATGTGCACTTTTTCCGTGACCTGTTGCTGAAAATATCTATTTTTTGTCTTGATTCCTGTACTACAATGTTGACCAAGCCCATAAAGCTGAAAATGGTTTCTAAAATGAGATTATGCGCCAACAATCACATACACGTTTACGGGAGGCATGGCCTCTAGATTCTACGTCATCAGTTATCATGCTGACATCTTAGCATGCATGAGCACTGTCATGAAGGAGATGATCACAGACAATAGCACAACAGTGTTATGTTCCAAGGAAGTGAGCAACACATGTGAATATTGATACCTGTGATGTGTGCCAGTGGTAGCTTTGAATTTCATTCTGCAAAGCAACATACCAGTCCTCAGCGAAGTCAAAATGAAGAACTAATGTGTCAGTATTCTGGGGTGTGGCTGATTTTACTTCTGCTACGGCCTGTTTCTGAAACCTCTGGATATGATAGTGAGTTATTCTGCTTGAATAGTCATAACTTCAGCACGAGGACACATTGCACACTCCTGCAACCAACATTTATCTTGCGGCTCTTGACATATATAAAAAAGCATCAGGTCCATCTCTGTGTACTACTTTCCAGTGAAGCTGCTTATGGCTAAGCAAACACGTTTCAAATCAGTGCAGTAAATACATGTGCATACTCCTTTCACTGGCTGGCATTTTACCCATTTTGGTCATACGGAGTAGAATTTTGTGAGACCAATTTTTAAATTTGGGTTCTCCTTTTCCAATAGGAGATATGCTTCTCTTATTGATCCCGTCATATATCTTTTTACCTTTTTAACTGATTCACCATTTTCACTAATAGACTGCTTAGGACTTGCCTGCTGCAATTTGTCATCATTTAGGTAATATTCCAGAGCAGCAGTGCCCATCATCTTGCAACGGATGCCTACAGTAAGAATTCGGACATGCCCAAATACTTTTCTCATTCTTTATTTTATGAGCTTTTGAAATCAAATAATGGGAGGAAGTGGGTATGTATTTCTGTGTTTGCTGCTTAGAATAGCTACCTCGTGTCATTGTCGGTAACTGTACCTTCTCAGTATAGATGCCTGCTGAGATAGCAGTATTTAGGTTTTGAAACCACACATACGTTTCATCCATATATCTTCATTTTCTGCACCAAGTGCGTCTACATTACACACTTCACAAAGTTTTAAAGATTCTTCTGTAAAAATTGTTTCAGTTTCTTCTTACATACTGTTTCCTTCTTGTGCTCCTTACCTTTCCTGGACATTTAAGGGGGGATATAGTAGGGGCTACAGCAGAAATTCTGACATTCAACAAATCAACAACTTAACACTGAGGAATATAAACATCTACACTGTCTTCTTCAGTTTCACATTTGGGTGATCGTGATAGTTCAAGATTTTTTTCTTGTAGCAAGTGTGGCAATTCCTGCACAATGGGTGTGATGCTAATACCATTACTTCTGACAGATTTCCAACAACTGTGAAGTGTTTTTGACTTTTCTTAAATACCACCTTCTTGTATCTTTTTTCATAGTACACACACCTCTCTTTCACTACAGTATTTCCTCACTGACATTGTGTCTAACAAAAAGTTCAAACCAAACACAAAATTCAATGTAGAATGGTGTATGTACAAATTCTCACTTGTTTGTTATAAACAGAAGAGCACTGGAAACAGTGTTGCCAACATACATACTCTACACCAGAAATTCAATTATGCAAAATATGCAGAATGTTGAAATATTTTTAATACCTCACACAGAAAAATATTGCCCACTGTGTTTGTACCAACTATTAACATAATAACCAACCAATATTTTGCGTAATTCTCAAAAGTTTTCAGATAGGGTTTTCAAGTAAATAATTCATAAAAACTACTAAAAATGCAATTTTTTACGTTTTTAGTAATAAACATCTACGTAATACAGAGAGCCAGAGCTGAGAAGATATTGTTTGTAATTACATTAGTAGTATCCAGTAATATGACAGAAAAGATAGCATTCTGTGACTTTCCAAATCAGTAATAAAACAATTAAGTAGAAAAATTAACTTAAGTTTAGTATTTTCGTCTTAAATTTCTAAGTTAAAGGAAGCCCATATGTATGCTGGTGTCAGCTTAAATTTCAGCACACTAAGAGGGAGCTTTAATGCAAATTATCTGTCAGGTCTCTCTGGTTTATTAGTTATATATTTTTTTCTTTTCTTCTGTTTTAAGAGTTACTTACAGAATATACATTTTTCAAAGGGTCATGCCATTTACAAAAATTAAGATAAAACGAAAATACTTTATTTCTTAACACTCATGATATAGAGGCCTAATGTATATTTATTCCAGAAAAATTAATAACCATGAGTTGACATGACCTGCGTGATTTCAGATGAAATCACTCAAATGTTACTGGAAAAGGAAGAGGTTGCCACAGGAGAGAAATTTCTGGGATTCTGCACCACACCTGTCAGAAGACTTGTGATGATCAAGAAAAGAAGTGCTGTGTTTGTGTGTTTGAAAGCTGAAAGTTTAGCAGTCTTTTCATTGTGTCCGACTGTGACTTAACGCCTCCTCCTCTGCGTGTTGAGTCACAATCTATCATTTTTATATTGTTGTTTTTCATACTGGACGATCAGTTGTTCAAAGTATTAAAACATTTAAGTATTAGTCTGAATACAACACAAATTAGTACTACATTTATTAGAGAACACTCAAAATTTGCTTGATCTACTAGACAAGCTATATGATTTGCACATATTTCATGGTAAACAACAGAAGAGACAAGAGTATGGATATCCACCACCCGATGTCAGTCATGGCACACAAACAAGAATATAATGTTCACGGCAGGTTTTGTCAAAAGAGACTTGACACAACCAACTTAATAAAGACAACAGTTCATCACGTCAGCATAACAAAAATCAGTATTAGAAAGGAAAGCAAGCAACTTTGTATAGTAAAGGCAAAAAACAATCATGTGGTAGCTAGAGCACTATTTTTCAACATTTCAATGTAGGCAGGATAGCAGAGTTTGTTCCAAATGAAAATCTGAAGAAACATCAGCAATGAAGTCAGCCACAAACAGCTGTATCTATAAGCGAAATTTCAAGAACACGCTCAATATTTACTCGACTAGACTTTGAATCAGGGTTCAGTGACAAATGTTTGTCAGCCTTTGTTAAATTTATGGAAAGAGAGAGAAAATAGTGGAAACTTTGTTGCGAGAAGACATAAAAGAAAGAAAAGTGATAGTACATAAAAGAAAGAAAAGTTATAGTACAGCCAACACTAAAAGCTCAACATTGAAGAGAAAAAAATGAGGACTACTTTGGCCCATACAGGTAGTCAGATTAATTTAAATATACCTATGGCAATAAATCTCAGTTGATAAAAATGTGAAGTGTTTACAGAAAAGAGGATACTATTACAAGGGGGTACTAGGTAAGAAATGTAACGGAATTTAGAAAGAAGCAATAGTTAACTTTATACTTTGTAAAATTTACATTTCACGCAAAAAAGTGTTTATTCTTTTAGTAGCCAACTGGCTGAGTGACATCCAAGGAGACTTAGTTACGGATCAAATGATGAGATTAAAACATAATGGCAAGGAACGAACAATTGATTTTGAAATCTATTGTGTCTCAGATACAGGTCTTGTCGCAGAAAATATGTGGGACGTATTGGTACATGATGGATAATAGTAAACCTCACTAAAGAAAAATGCAAAAGCAAATAAACCAAATTTAGGTCGTGAGGTGTCAGGTGCCAATCAAAGGTGCTTACAATTGCCAAAATTGATGGCACCACAGAAGGAACAGTTAACAGACTAGACAGCTAAATGGCTTAAGCAGTTAAATAAAATATGAGGTGTGATCAAAAGTAATTGGAACTTACTAATTTCGTGGGCTTTATGCATCTGATATTCAGAAATTTTTTATGTTTTTGGTAAAGGTGTTCCTGATATATGTTCGTATTTGCAGCTGTTCTCTATATTTAGTTTACTGCTGGAAAGGTTATACACCTTTCCAAGTGCTCGGCAAATTTTTATTTTCAAAAATGATGGATCAAAGAATTTGACATTAAATTGCGCTTAAAAATGGAATAAAGTGCAGCATGACATTTGAAGTATTGACTGTGGCTTTTGGCAAACCTAGTAGGAGTAAGACAAGAGTTTACGAGTGGTATAAATGTTTCAAAGAGAGTCAAGGCAACACTGAAGATGACAACCACCCTGTATGCCCTAGCGCATCAATACTGATGAAAGTGTGGAAGAAGTGAAGAAAACAGTTCCGAAAAATTGCTGAATCATTGTCAGAAAGGTTTCTGATGATGTCGGGGCATACCCTTTGGCTAATCCTAAGCATCCCCCCCCCCCCCCCCCCCCCCTTCTGAAATTGTTGAATTTGGACCAAAAACAATGCTGCTTACATATCGCTCAGGAATTGCTGAATGGAGTTGACAATGATCCAGAACTTCTATCAAAGGTTAACAGGTGACCAAACATGGGTATTATACAGATATGACGTCAGAACCAAGGCCCAATCATCCCAATGTAAACTGTCTGAAGAGCCAAACCTAAAATAAATTTGAGAAGTAAGATTGATGGATGTTCTTTTCACCGTTTTCTTCGATTACAATGGGATAGTGCACATCACGAGTTCCTGCCTGGCCTACGGTTGTGGGGGCAATAAGGAATACTACGAGTAAGTTATGTGCCATTTGCATGAATCAATGTAGTGGGGAGGGGGGCCATTATTGTTGTGAACTAATCGTGGAAACTGTATGATGATATGCACCCCAACACGTGTTCATGACATTTCGGTGAAAAACAAAACCATTATGTTGCCTCAGCCACCCTAATAGCTGGACATAGCTCACGTCTTTTCTATTCTTGAGCCTGAAGAGAACCATTAAAGGACATCATTTTGCCACTGTTGATGAGATAAAAACAAAATAACTGAAGGAACTGAACACCATGACGAAAACTGAGATCCAGAAGTGTTCCCATGATTGGAAAATTTCTGGCATAAGTGAGGGGGTTACTTTTAGGAGGACAAAGTCGTCGTCGATGAATAAATAAAGATTTCTTAAGAAAAACAAAAATTCCTGTTACTTTTTGATCACGCGCCTCATACATGCATAAAAGTTTAAAAATGCATGACAATGCGAAGGGAGAAACTAGCTTCAGGCCACTCTGGGCACATACTGCAGCAAGAAGTAATCCCTCCAAAATGCACCAGAAACTGAATGTTCATTAAATTTTGTTATGAAATCCATTTTCCCTGTAGAACATGTAGCACTTTGAGAAATTTGTGGAGACTAGATGCATTATCAGCTACCAAAGTGAAATTCCCTGATTTCCAGACACAGTTTTAGAAATTTCTCTGACAAATCTTGAGATCTGAAGGGTGAGTGTACAGGCGAGTTGACAAAAGTTTGTAAGGACTTCTATATTTATGAACATGTTATGAACTCTAATTCTGAATCAACAGCAAGTTGTCAGCTGTACAGAACTGAAGATGTGAAGGGTAAGTAAACTGGTAAGTTGTGTAAATAAAAGCCATTTTGAGTTGAAGGATTCCCCTGTTTATTAATGAGTTAAGTCAAACTTTGACTTAACTGCATGTTTTTGTTCCCTCTCACATACAAGATTTATGAACTTTCCAGGCGAGTCATTGCATCAATGAAAGAAATATGCAATATATATCCCCCCCACAATGAACCATGGACCTTGCCGTTGGTGGGGAGGCTTGTGTGCCACAGCGATACAGATAGCCGTACCATAGGTGCAACCCCAACCGAGAGGTATCTGTTGAGAGGCCAGACAAATTTGTGGTCCCTGAAGAGGGGCAGCAGCCTTTTCAGTAGTTGCAAGAGGAACAGTCTGTATGATTGACTGATGTGGCCTGGTAACATTAACCAATACTGCCTTGCTGTGCTGATACTGCTAACGGCTGAAAGCAAGGGGAAACTACAACCATAATTTTTCCCGAGGGCATGCAGCTTTACCGTATGGTTACAGGATGATGGTGTCCTCTTGGGTAAAATATTCCGGAGATAAAATAGTCCTCCATTCGGATCTACGGGCAGGGACTACTCTGGAGGATGTCATTATCAGCAGAAACAAAACTGGTGTTCTACCGATAGCAGCATGGAATGTCAGATCCCTTAATTGGGCAGCAGGTAGGTTAGAAAATTTATAAAGGGAAACTGAAAGGTCAAAGTTAGATATAGTGGGAATTAGTGAAGTTCAGTGGCAGGAAGAACAAGACTTCTGGTCAGGTGAATACTTGGTTATAAATACAAAATCAAATAGGGGTAATGCAGGAGTAGGTTTAATAATGAGTAAAAAAATAGGAGTGTGGGTAAGCAATTATGAACAGCATAGTGAACGCATTATTGTAGCCAAGACAGACACGAAGACCATGCCTACCACAGTAGTACAAGTTTACATGTCAACTAGCGCCGCAGATGACGAAAAGATTGAAGAAATGTATGATGAGAGACGAGAAATTATTCAGATACTGAAGGGAGACAAAAATTTAATAGTCATGGGGGACTGGAATTCAGTAGTAGGAAAAGGAAGAGAAGTAATAGGTGAATATGGAATGGGGATAAGGAATGAAAGAGGAAGCTGCCTGGTAGAATTTTGCACCGAGTGTAACTTAATTATAGCTAACACTTGGTTCAAGAATCAGGAAAGAATGTTGTACATGTGGAAGAGGCCTGGATACCTGGAAGGTTTCAGATTGTTTATATAAGGGTACGACAGAGTTTTAGGAACCAGGTTTTAAATTGCAAGACATTTCCTGCAGCAGATAAGGAATCTCACCACAATTTATTGGTTGTGAACTGTGATTAAAACTGAAGAAACTAAAAAAGGTAGGAATTTAAGCAGATAGCATCTGGATGAACTGAGAGAACCAGAGGTTGTAGAATGTTTCAGAGAGAGCATTAGGGAATGATTGATAAGAATGGGGAAGGAAATACAGTAGAAGAAGAATGGGTAGCTCTGAGGGATGAAGTAGTCAAGGCAGCAGAGGATCAAGTAGATAAAAAGACGAGAGCTAGTAGAAATCCTTGGGTAACAGAAGAGATATTGAATTTAACATGCAAAAAGGAATACAAACATCTCAAAAAAGAGATGGAGAGGACGTGCAAAATGGCTAAGCAGGAATGGCTACTGGACAAATGTAAGGATGTAGAGGCATATATCACTAGGGGTAAGATAGATACTGCCTACAGGAAAATTAAAGAGACCTTTGGAGAAAAGAGAACCACTTGTATGAATATGAAGAGCTCATATGGAAAACCAGTTCTAAGTAAAGAAAGGAAAGCAGAAAGGTGGAAGGAGTATATAGAGGGTCTATGCAAGGGCAATGTACTTGAGGGCAATATTATGAAAATGGAAGAGGATGTAGGTGAATACGAAATGGGAGATACGATACTGCGTGAAGAGGTTGACAGAGCACTTTTCGGAGAGCCAGCCCTGACAAAACTCTACCCTCTGGTGAGCAAGATGTACTATACTGGCTAAATACTCAAGACTTCAAGAACAATATTATAATAATTCCAATCCTAAAGAAACCAGGTGTTGACAGGTGTGAAAATTAACCGAATTATCCGTTTAGTAAGTCACGCCTGCAAAATACTAACGCAAATTCTTTGCAGACAAATGGGAAAACTTGTAGAAACTGACCTTGGGGAAGATGAGTTTGGATTCCATAGAAATGTTGGAACATGTGAGGCTATACTGACCCTACAACTTACCTTAGAAGGTAGGTTAAAGCGTTTGTAGATTTCGAGAAAGGTTTTGATAATGTTAACTGGAATACTCTCTTTCAAATTCTGAAGGTGGCAGGGGTAATATACAGGGAGCTAAATACTATTTACAATTTGTACAGAAACCAGATGGCAGTTATATGAATCGAGGGGCACGAAAGGGAAGCAGTGGTTGGGAAGGGAGTGAGACAGGGATGTAGCCTATCCCCGACGTTATTCGATCTGTATATTGAGCAACAAGTAAGGCAAACGAAAGAAAAATTTGAAGTAGGAATAAATAATCCATGGAGAAGAAATAACAACTTTGAGTTTTGCCAATGACATTGTAATCCTTTCAGAGGCAGCAAAGGATCTGAAGGAGCAGTTGAACAGTATGGTCAGTGCCTTGAAAGGAGGATATAAGATGAACATCAACAAAACCAAAATGTGGATAATGGAATGTAGTCGAATTAAGTCGGGCGATACTGAGGGAATTAGATTAGGAAATGAGACACTTCAAGTAGTAGTTGAGTTTTGCTATTTGGGGAGCAAAATAACTGCTGATGGTCGAAGTAGAGAGGATATAAAATGTAGACTGGCAATTTTAAGGAAAGTGTTTCTGAAGAAGAGAAATTTGTTAACATCGAGTATAGATTTAACTGTCGGAAGTCATTTCTGAAAGTATGTGTATCGAGTGTAGCCACGTGTGGAAGTGAAACATGTGTGATACATAGTTCGGACACAAAGAGAATAGAAACTTTCGAAGTGTGGTGCTACAGAAGAATGCTGAAGATTAGATGGGTAGATCACATAACCAATGAGAAAAGAATTGGGGAGAAGAGGAATCTATGACACAAACTGACTAGAAGAAGGGAGGCACATTCTGAGGCATCAAGGGATCACCAATTTCGTATTGAAGGACAGTGTGGAGGGTAAAAATCATAGAGGGAGACCAAGAGATGAATACACTAAGCAGATTCAGAAGGCTGTAGGTTGCAGTAGGTACTTGGATATGACAAAGCTTGCACAGGATAGAGTAACATGCATCAAACCAGTCTCTGGACTGAAGACCACCACCACCACCACCACCACCACCACCACAACAACAACAACAACAACATGCAATATATATCATAACATTAAAGCTTACAACTAAAACAACAGTGCTAGAGTACTTAGTGACATTTTCCCTGCCAAATAGTAATCAAGTGTTTGCTCAACAATAAAACATCAAATATACAAAATTAACCAATGGAAACCAGTCAAGACTCCGTTGTGAGGAAAGTGATTTCTATCCACTTCAGTGGCCCTCTCGGCCAGTAGCCATGACTTTTTGGCATTAAGTTCATTAAGATGAACCTCTTTCATCTAGCTCTCTTGGCTTGTTCACATTTCTTCTTGCTTTAAAGCCTCACCACACCAATCTCGAGTACTGTGACAGTCCAGAATAACGTTCTCATTGACATCATTCTTGAAGAGATGACCAGCCAGTTTCAGGCTGTCATATACTTGATGTATGGCTGCCAATGGCTTGATTCTTGGTTGACTAAGTGACTATCATATACTCTTTATTTATTATCTTACTCTGTGAAGGCTTGACAATGGCTCAAAATGAAAACATTTTAGAGAATGTTGTGCAAATGCTGACAGGTGATATCACCACAAAATAAATCTCTTCAAAAGTTATCAATTCTCGTTTCACATCACATACAAAATTTCACGGCAGATAATACATCAAGGTTAACTACTATGGACATCACATCAGCAAGAATAAAAGACAAAACAATGTACAGAAAGGTGCCATGAGTCCAAACATTGGAATTCACTCAGAAATGGCATGACCTGCCAAAAAAACTATATTTTAGCTGGCAATTGAAGATCTTCAAGATACTTCAACATCATTTAACAACTGTAAGTATCTATTTTAATCTTGTGCACCTTTACTTGTCTGTGCAAGTCTTCAGAAGGAGGATGATTTTTACACATCCATTGGCCATATCCTCGTTTTTTTCAGCCAATGCACAGAGCAAAACTTTTTAGGGAAATGTAGATTTTCTTGTTTATTAAATCTTTTCTGATCAGCTCTTCTTACAGGTACATTCTTCAACACATTATAAATGGATCTAAGTACAATTCCCCATTTAGTCTTTGAGGCTGTATTCTTGAAATGCTGGTGAACTATATGGAGTACACAAGGTCCCACATACAAAAGCTGATGCCCTTCAAGAGTGCCCAGTTGACATTGGTCCGTCCACTGATACTTGAAGCATGTTGGGAAGACTCAGGTCAGAAATTTCCACCTTAAAACCATTCAATATATCGGCCGCAGTGGTACAGCCTAAAAATGCAACTGAAAATTAGTGCATTTCAATCTGTTCAATTACTTTGTGCCAATAGCTGTGAGTGATACTTATTTGCTGCAACCTTGCCACCTTGTGAAGGCTCTCGTCAAATGATATTACGAACAGGGCATCCCCTTCAAGATCTGTGATAACATTTTGCCTAAAGTGCGGAGCTAACCCATAAACGATATCTTACGATGTCTTGCTCTGCCACGGCTGCAGGATACTACATAGGTCGGAACATGACCTGAAACACAGCAGTCTGTTTGTCTGTATTAGAAAAGGTAACATGGGTTTCGATGGCCTGCTGAGTCCATTGTATTTCTGCCCTTGTAACGTCATACGGGATTAGGTACTTTCAAATACGGCTATACACAGTGTTAGTGGCAGTGGTGAATGTGAGATTGGACTTCGGTTGCTGGGAGAACAACATACTGACCATTAATTGTGAGATCCCCAATTCACCTGCTGCCACCATCTGATCAACTGTCAAGGAATCGTCATCATCCACGAAGACAGGAAGTGATCAGGAAGTACCAGTGCCCTGAAGACAATCAAACATCCTAATACGATGATGAAATTACCCATGAGATACTGTACGGTAGAACAGCAGTCATCAACAGATGAGTCTGTCTCATTTGTTTCAGTATGTGCACATGAAACCAACCTCATTGTCTAAAAAGGAAGTGAAAACAGCAAAAACATTGGAAAAACAGAATGTACCTTGCTGATCCTCCCTCTTCACCGCAAAACCAGTAACAAGTTTATAATTAACACCAAAACTTGATATTAGAAAAGGAAAGGGTAGGCTGCATCAAACTGTGCAAGCGTAGGTTGCAATGCCAAAGTCAGGCAGTCACTTTGGAGTGCCACCCTGTTGACGAGGAACTCAGCTCGCCTGACAATCCTGTTCTCTTTGCCTATCTTTTAAAAGCATTGTTGGAATACCCTTTTAATGGCTGACTACATCTTCTCAATGCTAAGGTAAAAACAACTTGAAAAAAGTCGTATTGGGGTTCGTGAGGCTACTCAAGAGCACTGGGTAAGAATAAATATACTCTAGAGTGATTTAAGAAAACTTTATAGTCTGTGAGGGGCTATACAAATACAGAGCAATGTGAGATTATAACCTTACTCAAAACATATCCCCATATGTCAGTCTTTTGTTCAGATACCAGCTCCATTGTGATGCTTTTTGTTTCCTGAACCTCCCTGTGTCCTGAACCCAGGTGTTGTGTTACATAGGCAGCCTCAGAGTCTATGCATCACTTAATGATCTTAGCACCTCAACTTATCAAGGACTGACAAGAGATGCCTGCAAAACAGGTCCATGGTTCTGGTCTGTTGCGGAAATCTGTTCATGAGTTGGCAGATATTCAGGCTCAGTCATGAGTCACTAACATCAAGTTTTGAACTGTCACAATTGTTATCAATCTGTGCAACAGATAACTTGTGCAAATACTCAAATCTCACACCTACTTGCCACTCTTGTCAGAAGCTGCTCGGCTGCCACCAAGCAAGCAGTGGTGATGCTGACTGCAAGCTGAGGGGAATGTTGGAGAGGGGAGATGCGATAGAAAGGATGGTTTAGGGAGGCTGTGCACAACACCCAGCAGCTATTCAACTGCATACCGCCAGCAGCAATGTATGGCACCTCTGTAAACAAACCATTTTATCTGCTGAGCCAAAAACAAGAATTTCCAGTGTTTTTTTTCTGAATTTCCTTGGCACATTTGAAATTCCCAATTTCCACAACTTCTTGCAGCCTTGGCTTCAATCTGCAAGTATCAATGGCAATGAGATAGCCGTGATGATTGCTCCTTTCACATCGGCCCACAGGACACACACTGTTGACAATATGAGCGGTTGTGAGATTACTACCACAGCTGCATGGGAATCCTCTTGATGCAAAAGGAACTCATTTAATATTACTGTCATTCTGAAGCTTAACTAATAGGTCCTGCATGTTCATGACCAAAAGATTGTTGGGGTAGCACCTGCAATATGCATTGCAGGCACGGAATTGCTACAAACAAATAAGTCCTTTTGTGGAGAGGGTTTTAATGTACTCACGACCCATCATATGGCGAGCAACTCTCCAGTATATACCTTGCACGCTCTTGGCAAGAATAATTCTAATGCTTCGTGCATGTGTAAAAGCAAAACCAACCCTGTCATTGACTAACAATCCATTCATGTGGATACATGTTGAATTTGGATAGTCAAGGAGAACTGAGTGGAACAAGTACCTGAGAACAGTGGGATAAGAATTTTTCTTATGGTCACAAAGGAGGTTCATCTGAATCATAGGACTGCGTACATACTACGTGGGGTGCAGGGAGGAAACATTATAAACAAAACTGCAAGGTAGGGCAGTTGGAGATCCTAGCATAGAGCTTCCGATTTTATCCCAACTGGTCTACCAATTTTTGGGCAATTCATAAACGGTCTGAGCTGATGGTAGTGAAACAATGGAATAACACAGACTGAGAGACATTCGACAGATTGTTGCCACAGAGTTGGTGGGGTGGTCTGAGAAGAGAAGGGACACCAGCTTCCACCAGCAAGCATCTACAAGACTTGTATGGAAGTATCTAGTTGTCAACCATGGATAGACCTAACAAGCTCAGACTGAGAGTGCTGCCAAACCAACAGGCAGCAGTAGTCACATCAGGATAAAATCAAGCTTTATAAAATTGCAGAAGAACCGTGAAATTTGTGCCCCAGGAAGTGGTGCTGAGAAATTTGTGAGCACACAGTTCGCGTTGAGCTGGCATTTGTGTGAGAATGTTAACTTACTCTCAGTCAATAAAATAACACAGTTGGTAAAATGCACACAAATGATAAAAAGCACGCAGTTAAAATCCTTGTAACATTCACGCAAGTTGGTGGCAAACATGATTCTCTCAAGTTTGCACAAACATGATTCTCTCAAGTTTGCAGCAGAGCACCACACAAGCAGCAGCTTGGTGCGGTGCGGCAAGCTGCCGAAAGTGAAAAAGGAGATCAAAAGCATGATTAAGTGGCACATTACTGGATGTTCTGCTAGCCCCTAAAGATGTTCTGCTAGCCCCTTTAGCAATCTGATTATACTGGTGGAAGAACTTAATGAGGGAGTCCATCTGTTTTGGGTGCCAGAACAGTTTGCCAGTTTATGTAAACTCAGGAAGACCAGCCTATTAACACAGATGAAATTTTAACAAAATATTTTAGTGCTTTAGATCCAACTAGTGATTTTTGATCCAGATTAAAGGCAAGTACACAGCTCTGCTCTTTTATGTTCTAAGGGAAGTGTTAACCAGTTTCCTGTTGACTTAAGAATATCATGTCAAAGTTTCAGCCAGTACTATATTTTGCCTTAAGGGAAGGGTTTATCAGATGAAATTATTTTATATAAAGATGATGTTCCACTTATTTAAAAACTTTGGGAAAAAACACCTTTATTTAATACAAACATTATTACCAACGCTCACAGAGCAATGTATCAGTGTAAAATTAAAGAAGGCCTATTTTGATTGCATTAAATTAAAGTTTTTAGGACATAATTAGACCACAAGGTATTAGACCAAATTTGGGTGAAGTGGAGGTCATTGCCAAATTTCCCATACCTAAAAACCAAAATCAAATCTTAATTATGCCTTGTTAGATCCTACAGACATTTTGCACAAGAGTGCAATGAATACGACACAGTCATTTAAAAAATGCAATGTTGAGAAATGGACATATGAATATCAGCAACAATTTGATCACATTAGGTAGGTACTCAGCAGTCCCTGTCACCCTGTTTTGAGGAAGTTTTTCATGTAATGACAGATACATATGGTTTTGAATTGGGATAAGATATATTTCAGCTAATTCAAACTGGACATGGGGAAGAAAGAAGGACCACAGCATTTGTTACTCGGTTGCTTGTCATCTGTGAGAATAGTTATACAGTTACAGAGAAAGAAACTCTTGCAGTAGTGTGTACTTTCAAGAAATGTACATTTTTTTGTCAGGTCACAAAATCATAGTGCAATCCCACCGCTGTGCCGTGTTCTTTCCAATGCAAAGTGGCTACTCCATAATAGAAGGACTTTGTCATTACGAGAGTCTGACTTTCACATGAAGTGTGTAGAAGGAAGCAAAAATTATGTAGCACATGCACTTTCAAGGGCACCAGTTGGCCTGAAATGTGATACTAACATGAGATATGTAGATGATAAAATTACTGTGTTTTGCTAAAACAAGTTGAGAGAGCTAAAAAAAATGGTTAATCACTTAAAAGAGAAACAGGAGGGAGATCTCCAGTTAAAAGAAATAAGGTTAAGACAATTTTGTATTCACAATGACATTTTTTTGACGCAGATATGCGCACCACAAGAGTATATATTGCTCCTCATATAATATAGACATGAGGGGCATGGATATTTTGGCCCAAAAATTTTTATAGAGAAGACTAAAAAGCATAATTTTTTTAGAGGCATGATGTGTAAAATAAAGAAGACAGTAAGATCATGTGAAACTTCTCAAAAAGACAATGGAGTTTTGAGGCACATAAATTCCTCAAAAAGACAAATGGAGTATTCAGGCACATAAATTTCCTATGTACTCTATTGTTTCAAGTTAACTGCAGAATTTGTGTGCAGTCGACATTTACATTCGCTACTAAAAAGAGTAGGAGATGCAATACTTGTTAGTAAATTTAGAGATTTGGTCTAAGCTTGTCAAAACTCGTCCTTTGAGACCAACTACATGCAAGGCCTTAAAAAGAATTTCACTGCCAAGATATTCAGAGATAACACATATTTTAATATTAAAATTTCATACACACGCAATCATAATGTGTGAAATTGGAAGGCTGTTCTGTACAAAAACGGTCCAAGTGGGCAAAGGAAATATAAACTATTCTGAATAACATGCTCCACTCTTGCAGAAGTAACTCACTGCAAGGGTTCAGATGTCCTGAAGGGCATGAACTTATTCTTAAGAATGTGTTGGCCTCCCCTCACACAGTTTAGGGAACTGAAGCAGGTGTCAATGAAAACTTAGACAAAATAGCTAATAATTGTGAGAGTAAACACAATGTAAATATACATGTATCTAATTTCCAAGTGGAAAATATAATTGAGAAGAAACATCACAAAGTATGCTTATCATATTTTTTTGGGGGTCCAGCCCCTGAATATATTTTTGAAATTACTGAGAAGTTGTTTAACCCTTTGCTGAAACATTAAACTTTATTTATTCAGTTTTATTTTTCACTGGACATCATAACTGCTTTGGTTTTGGTTCTAGCATATGAAAATGTTGGGTCATAACTTTGTAACCAGTTGAGATGTGGAGTCTGATGTTTTGAAACTGAGTTTATGTCTAACAGTGTGTTTAGTAACACCTTTCAAATTACTGTTGTATCTTTGGTTTCAACAAGATCTCTCAAGTTTGGTTACACAGCATTAATAGCGCTCCTATGTTTAACTATTTTCTCCTGGTCTTTACCCTCACACTCCTCTTTAAGGGCAGCAGGAAATTCTCCTGTACATAGTGTACAATAAACACGTACACTGTAACTGTCATTATATAGTTTCAAAAATTCTTATTCCTGGTGCAGGTTAACATTAGATGCACACTTTTTTTGCCCACTGTTATAATAATAATAATAATAATAATAATAATAATAATACAAGGTAAAATGATCAAAAACGTGTACACAAGTTATTTCATATGTGAAAACAATAGGCGTATTGCTCCTGTTGTGTTGCTGAATTACTAACAGTGGTCGAAAAGTTGTGATGGAACCAGGAGCCATGTATCTCCACCAGTGTCAGTGCTTGCTCCAAAATCAACTGAAGAGAGGTGCAGCCTTAAAAGAATGTTTATAACTGTGATGTCCAATATATAGGACTTAATAAAAAAAAAAACCTCACTAATCATAAAATTCTCTGACTCCGGACATTCTGGGAACTCCTGTGGTTGCCCCAGGCAGCACTAAAAAAAACCAGGCCTGTGGCAGCAAAGCCCAATTGTATGGCGAACATTTATTGTACAAGATCCAATTTCTAAATAGACATTAGGACTATTTGGCAATGGAGATCTGACGCAATGCCCAGCTGATGATGATGAAATCATTGTTGTCACAACCACATCATGGTCTCTGATACCAGTTTGAATGTGGACACCCTCAAAGACATCAGATGTATTTCCTGCCATCCAGTCTAATTATTTCCGTCATAAGTAGGGTTCCAAACTGTCTGTTATGGGCAGTTATTAGAGAAAGGATTTAGTAAAGTTTCACAGGATGTCATGTCCACTACTAACAAAACTGTAATTTTCCCAATTGATTGCTGTATGATTGGAGAACTTATATACAAGTGAACTGAACTTTTCTCTAAAGTTTTCGATTATGTCAGAAGGTGAGTATGGTGGGCAACAGAAGGATCCAATTAACATTTTAGTTTAGTTATGTCAGGTTCCACAGATCATTTTCCCGATTATTTTATCAATATCATGTGGAATAAGTCAGATTACAAGATATATATACACACACATGAATAGAGCTAATATTAATATTACTGAAATTTTTAGTTCTGCACATGCAACTACATTTAGTGGTACTTTTTTTCAATACCATTTCTGGAACAGCAACTCGTCCATGGAGTAGAAGTAGTTGTCCAAAAGAAATGATTTTAAGATAGATTTAAAATTTGGTCTACTACCTGTCAGACCACTTTATGGTGTTGGGCAAATGATCAAAGATTTTTGTTGCTGAATAATGTACTCCTTTTTGAGCAACTGACAGTTTCAATAACAGTTAGGATAGGTCGTTTTTCCCTCTAGTGTTGTACGTATGAACATCACTGTTCTTCGTGAATTGAGATGGATTATTTGTAACAAATTTCATTAGCGAATATATGTACTCTGATGGTGCAGTTAAAATACCTAACTCTTTGAAATGGTGCCTACATGACGTCTTTGGGTGAACACCACTGACGTCCTTGGGAGAACACCACTAATTATTCTCACTGCTCTTTTGTGCAATCAATACTTTATGTCCAAGTGGTTAGTTACCCCAGAAAACTATTCCATAAGACATTATTGAGTGGAAATATGCAAAGTACGTTAGAAGGCTGTTTATTACCAAGACTAGCGATTATACGAAGAGCGAAAGAAGCTGAACTTAGTTGTTTGAGAAGCAAGTAACATGCTTCTTCCAGTTCAAGTTGTCATCAATGTGAACACCCAAAAATTTGGAGAAATCTACCCTGTTAACTGAGCCCTGTTCATATGCTACCATCAATTGTTGGTATGACTCTATTCTGTGTACAGAACTGGATATAGTGAGTTTTTTAAAAATTAAGGGAGAGTCCATTTTCTGAGAACCACTTAATAATTCTTTGAAAGACATCCTTAACAATATCTTCAGCTGCTTTTTCTGGAATGGGATTTATTGTAACACTCATGTCATCTGCAAAAAAGTACTAGTTCCGCTTGCTGAACATTAAGTGGGAGGTCATTCACATGAATAAGGAACAGCAGAGGACCTAAAATTGAACGCTGTGGGGCTCCCTTTGTGATAACTCCCCATTCACTAGAATTTACCACCCTCCCAACATTATTTGTGCTATTCAGCACAATTTTTTGCTTTCTGTTCATTAAGTATGAACCAAACCAGCTGTGTGTATAACCATCCATAGAGTCAAATGCCTTGGAGAGACCACGAAAAATACCAACTGGTAACAATTTGTTATTTAGGGCTTGCACTATCTGATTTGATGGGTAAATGTGTAGATAGCATTCTCAGTCGAGTAACCGTTCCGGAATCTGAACTGTGACATGCTAAGTAAATTATTTTCACTTAAATGAGAGACCACTCTTGCATACGTAACTTTTTCAAATATTTTAGAAAATGAAGTCAGAAACGAGACCCCTGTCCAATCAATCTCACCTTCAGTTTCTATCTTTGTGTATTTGAGTTTCTAGTTTCTTGTGACAAATACACCTCCACCATTTACAATCCTTTTCATAAACACTTAAATTTTTCCCAACAATCTCACTGCCTGTCAATTTCATGTTTCAGTACCTAGTGCTATGTGAATTCCACAGCTCTTCAGGAGCACTTCAAATTCTAGCTTTGTTGCAAATGCTTGGCATTTAACCACTAGGATTTTAATACTCTCACCTGTAGAGGCCATTCTTTTCGACTTTGCTTCTGGATATCCTACAGCTGTTGTTATCTGGACTGAATGAAGAGTTGACAGCTTGTGTGCACCCCACACATTGTAGTGCACACCTGACCCATTTAGAGGGACCTTACAGTTCTCAACCATATGGTGCAGGTCTAGGAAGTCATAGCCTAGCTTGTCACAGAACCTTTTAAGCCTTTGGTTCAGCCGTTCCACTAGACTTCTGAACCAGGGGGCCACAATGAATTCTGGGGACAATGCTGCAAATTGAGCCTCATTGAAACGCCATTCACAGGACTTAATTTCCGCATATTTAAACTGCTGATGATTGGCAGACCCCTATCCAGTTGAGTTTGCCTCCATTTAACACGACAAAGCAGGTTTCTCCAAAACAGATGAAGTGAGACCCACTGGCTCAGTTTCAGTGAAATACAGCACCACGAACTGGTTGTAATGGGGATCAGTAAACCACCGTGAGTCCTCTCTGGTTCCTCTCTATCCTGTATGGAACACCTAGATTTCCCATTAACACACTACCACAGTCAAACAGATGAGTAATGACACATCCCGTACTTCCTGCAGAGCAGACAGGGTCCACAGGAGAGGATAGTACTTGAGGTTCCTTTGAAACAACAGGTATACAAGTCTAGGGAGCTCTTTCAACACACCAATTTACAGTAGCCACTAATCATTTGACAGGAGTCAGGGCTATTTCCAACTGCTTATGAACGTCAACTAACTAAGCCCGTGTTTGAGAACAGCATTCACAATGGGGCTGCACTGTGGCTGGTGCAATGTTTTATATACCAAGGAAATAATAATTTTAAACTATGCCAGCTGACTATCTTCTAATCTGTTGAGATAAAAAATTACTAATTCACTCTAAGAATTTATGCAAATACACAAAACGAGATTTCTACGTATGTGTGTTCATTCATATACTGCGGCTCATTTCATTGTTGCTAGGCGCTGGTGAATACAGTCAAAAAGAATACCTATCAGCAATTTTAGTTCCTCCTCCTGACTACAATATAACTTTATAATCTGTATTTAGTCGATAAGAGGAAACATTTATACTTTGCTCTTTCTTTTTCCAGAGCTATGATCCATTTTCATCACAAGTCAAATGTCTGTTCGTACTGCCAAGTTACTCTGCAAGAGACAGCCAACAGCCACTAGGTTGAATCATCTGTTTCCAAGAGCTAAACCAGAGAGAATTAACATCATCTGAATCCACACTGAATCACTATCAAAGATTAAGAAACTCAAAGAAAAAAGAATCTAATGTAATGTATCCGACATACACCGTTCCGTACGGCAAAAGCCATCATTTGTGTGCAACAAAGTAAATTAATTATGCAGAGAAGGAATTTTAATTTTCATTTACTTCTTTCCATACACTTCCCTGGGGTGGTCTATCCAAGATAATATGTCATAGCCTTCTTGTATCAGACTTACATGCCAATAGATCAGCTTTAATCATTTTTTAACCAAGCTGTAACTAATAATATTTTTTCTTTTCATACTGAGAAGATTGTTTTGGAATATACGTTTTGTGTGATTGCTTTTAATCACATTAAAATGGAAATGGGGTAACAGAACCTATTGTTTCTTTAAAGATTTTCTATGCACAAACATTACGAATTTCACATTTATGCTGAAAGTGCCAAATAAACGTCCAAAAACAGATAACTGTTGTCATTTGATCATTATGTTACAAATACCTTTCACTTATTTTCTTGCAATGATTTTATTCTTTAATGCTGCTTTGCCATTACACACCAATCAGCATAGATAGCTGCTACCACTGCAACTTAGACTTTAATTGGAATTAACAGTAATAAGCTGTAGTAAATCCACCAAGAGAGGTTATGACATGAAAATCATTCTGAAAAATACATTATTTTATACCATTTGCTAAACCCACCTATAAAGATACAATTTATTACTAAATTATATTTCAGTAATTTTCCCAAAGGTTCAAGCCCATTAAGAGACTCAGCTCAGTTGTTAAGAAACACAATGAGATCGAGCAGTGACATTTGTTACATTCATCTAAACTGAAAATGACCTCTATTCTCAGCTGATTATTATTTCATTTGAAATTTTCATTTATTAATGTTCTTTGGGGCAAGAGCTATTGCAGAGACTACAGAGCTTCTGTTTCGAATTTTTCATTGCATTTTGACATTTTGATAAATAATAAAACGAATATTTTCTGTATTTGGACTTCTCATTGCAAGATTCCGATAAACTGGTATACAGCAATTTCTCTTTTGTGGAAGTGGTAGGTGTGTGGCACTGTTTCTGAATTATCTACATTTTGGCAATGTATAATGTATTTTATGCCCCTTCCAGATCGTTATGTTGAATTTGTACATGGACTACTGAGCACATAATTACTTTCATTGATGATGACTGGGATAAATTCAGACTTAAATTTTTGATTTATCCAAATAATATCTTCAACAGTATAATTTTCTTCCTTTTTAAGTCAGAGTTCCTGGAAAGCTGAAGCCCATGAAGTTCTGATTTCCTCAATAAGATTCTTACAAGTGGAATGGGAACAAAGTACTCTCACAAGGTTAAGCAGAACAGTTAACAAGTTTGTGACTCTCCTCACTATTGCTAATAACACACAGTGTAGCTCAAGATAGTGTCAGTTGTCACACAATCAAGAATGCAACAGTACAGTTTGTGTACACGGTTCAGTCTGCCTACATGCCTCAGAGGGTCACTTCACCCTGAGTCGTATGTGTCACTTTACTGCAGGAAGGGTTTGTGGTGATACAAAAAACATTCAAGATTTGTCTCTTAGTAGTCACTATCGGTCAACATCACCTGATGACCGCTACCTGCAAATAGCAGCTCATAGGTAACCCGAGGAAAAAGCAACAGAACTGATGCCCTTCTGGGAATGAGTGGGAGAGCTGTGTTCACCCAGACAGTAAACAACTATTTTCATGGTTAATTTGGCCTCTGTGTGTCCAGTATGAACAACACTACAAACCACCAACACTACAGGCTGTGATGAGTGTGGGTAAGGATACACAATGATACTGGAGAAATGGCATCCGGTTCTCTTTACTGACCGATACAAGTTATGCCTGACACATGATCACTGTGTAGGGGTGTGGAACTGGCAGAGTACCAAGCGACCCAGGTGTGCAGTCTAATGGTTTCAGCAGGAAGGTGGATCAATCACATTTCGGGATGGATTCATGTATAGATTGAGGGTAACTTTGAGGAGTTTTGGTGTTAGGATAGGATCCTCCAACTCATTGTTCTCCAGGAGGCAAAAATCTATTAATGGAATGGCCTGTAGTATAAACATAAACCTTGAACATCCTTGGGGCCCAGTAAAATTTTCAAGGTGTTATTACTGAAATCCTGCTGACACACTGGCTACTTCAAGATGGCAGTTGTCGGAGAGTGGGACAGGCTCCAGCAGCAACGTCTCAACTGTCCTGTGGACAACATGCCGAGAGGTGTCCAAGCATGTTACAGTGCACAAGGTGGAGCAAAACTGCATTAAAGGTAATCCAGCAACAAATTTTCAATTTACAGATGAGAAGTCCTGAACAAACTCTGGGTTCTTATATTGATTTTATCTCACAGCATAGTATAAACACTTTGACATAGCAGTCAATCTTTAAGCATACAAAATGGAAACTCAGACCACTGGGAAGGCAGGCGGGGGAGCGGACTGCCACGTAGAGGAATGAGCCACACTACCTACACACAAGACTGGCAGCCTACATCAGCCTACATCTCTGTTTCGTGCTTCCATGAAGACAGAACTGACACTCGGAGACAGTGAATGCCTATTATTTTTGGGGTTGTGGGAGTCATACTCAAATTCTTGGATGGATCTACCGTAGCCCCTTCACTCACTTCACAATACGAAAACAACGTGCAACACACATCAAACAGAAGTAAACAGAGAAATAAATAGTGGCTACTGCAAATCACTTGCCGAGGTTGGTAGTGCGGTAAATGAGGTAGTAGAAGATCGACCTCTACTGATGTGTAATGCAACTGTAGTCCAAAATATCCATACTTAAAACTGCCACCTTGAAGTGTCTGTACTATAACTTTTTTTTCGGTTCTGTTTCATTTCACAAGGATTATTCTTTCATTCTCTCTCTTCTAGAATCTAAGCCCACACACATTCACAGATAGGCAGATGGTACAGAATGTTCCTTGAGTAGTGTGTGTGTGTGTGTGTGTGTGTGTGTGTGTGTGTGTGTGTGTGTGAAAAAATTGAAACAAACGAACCAGCAGCATCACTAAAATTTGTATGGCCTTTAATACTACACACAATTTGTTCCATTCCATTCAAATTACACAATACAGTAGCTTTTGCTGAATAGTGTGCTATACCAAATATAAAGAAATGGTTTTGGTATTTTTTTCCAATTTTACCGTGAACTTCCTCTTCTGTTACATGTTTTCACACTATTACTTTCAGATTTACAGATTAACGTAATACCATCAATAAACATGAACATCTGTAACAGTTTTAAATACAGTTAGTTCATTTTTCTCAATTCAGAAGTAAATATTATTGTGTTCTTCACTTACTATCATTTCTAAGAACTTTACTGGAAAACCACCAAGGATCCCATCAGATGGGATATTTTTATTCTTTGTAGAGTGTGAACTGCTCAGCATGGGATCACTGATGAGCCTTGGAGACAATGCACCTGAATAGCGTGGAGGTGTTGTTATAAATGGCACAAGATTCCGTGGTCTGAATTTCTGAGCGAAGCTTGAGAGTGTTATTGTCTCTGGAGGATCATTTGACTGAAACAGTATAACACATCAGCTATACACACACACATACAATAATCAATCTAAGTATATAATATTTAAAAACTCTGATAAGTAATGGTAATATATTCCTGCTTTACATTTGAGAGATTTAAAGGTCATAAGATGTTAAACATTAAATAACAGCAATTGGCAAATTACGTTATCATGCAAACAGTACTCAATACATTTCTTTCTACCATCCCATAAATGTAAAGAGCAATTACCAGCAATCCACACAGTGAGCACAAAATACAAACAGCAGTGAAAAGATCATATTTAGATAACTATGTACAAGGTAACAGCAATGTAACTGAATAATATCTTTCCTTCTGAATAAAACAACAACAAACTCTTCTCTAGCGTAGTGGACAGTTAGAAAGAAGAGGCACATAAACATAACTTACTAGAACTTCATAATCTGGCACTGAATGAGTGCCAAGTCCTCCTCTCTCAAATGTTATTCGATATGTGTTGTTTGATGTGTCCACGGCATCAATACTTCCTGTAAATAGACCATCCTGCGGCTTACGTAATCGAGCTGTAACTTTTGTGCCTATAACAAGTTGCAAGGGAATCTCAGGAGGAAGATCCTTGCAGGTAGACAGGTCAACAGTCTTTCGCTGTTGCAACAGTCTGATTTTTGTACGTTTTCTATCCAGTTCCCGGCGCTCCTCTTCAAAAAATGACTGAAAAATACACAAACAAGTTTAAATACATTAACCTCCTCAGTCTAATGTTAACTGTGATTGATATTTGCTAAACATAAATTAGTTTTTAAGTTTCCTGTGTGTGTTCCGGTCACAGAAAATTTTAAATACAACAACCAGTTCCGTGCTTAGATAGTAGAATTTGAAAGATTTCGGGAAATAATATCACAAACTACAAAACAATTCATAAGTAACAAGGCAGCAAATTCAATTTATGACAGCTGAGCTGTTACGCCCTTTTTATATCCTAACCATTTCTCAGCTTTATATTTTGTACTTAAAATGAATGACAGTGTACTTTTTTCCTCTATCATGATTTTTTGTTATTTTGCTAAGGCAGTGACACATAGCCAAAAATATTGAAATAGATTAGTGTTAAGATCACCATAAGCTGCTACGATATATATAACCTTTATTGAACAACTAGATCTGGTCACATGAACTTCATAAGGCAATATGTAATACAGTGTATACCATGCACAAATGCAATTGGCTAAGATGAAGTCAGCTAAAGTACATCACTTTCTGAGTTTGACAAATGTACATGTTTCCTCTGAACTGCAACTTTGCTTAATGCCAAATTTCTGTGAATGGGTACTGTAGGAAATTACTACACTATACAAACAAGTTCTTGATGACTGATACTGTCTACATGGTAGTGTTCCATACTTGGGCACCTCCTAATGTGAACTGAACACAGTGCATCCAATGTCAACTTGAGAATGTCATTCAATATATTCTCTAGCAAGTAGGGGGAGGGGAGGGGTCGGGCCAGCTGAGGTTACAACCTCTCATATTATGACTTAAAATGGCTCCTTTTCTAGGGAAATCAGTCTGTGGTTCCTGAATTCAGTCAAAACATAGGTCATTAAAAGGCAACAAAGCTGAAACGCGAAATGAACAGTTACAATTAAACTTTTTTACTTTCTTTCTTTCTTTCTTTCTTCCAGAGTCCATTTAGTGTCATGCTTAAGGAAAATTGGCATCCACTGTTGCAAATTAAATCTCATTTGTCATGTTAATACCCAAATGAAGAGTACTATGGATTCGACAGCCTGTGCTGTATCGGCTACAACTGCAGATAGCTCAGATGATAAACACACATTAAAGTGTAAGGAGTTAAAAAAACTGATGGCACCCTGTCAATGGCTTGTCACAGTGAGAGCAAGGTGGTGCTGGGTTGCCACTCTCAACAAATGATGATGGTTAAAAAAATGGTGCCCCATATGTAGTCTAGTTCTATCTCCTTTTGATAGCAAAACGTTGCCTAAGCTGTAGAGAGGACTTTATCTCCCATAACCTGTTCCCATGGAGTGATGACCATTATACATGCCAGAGCAACAGCATGAACCCACATATAGCAACACTGAGATCATCTGAGGTGACAACAGCTAAAAGGCATGAGTAACAGAGCCTCATTCCCCAACACATCTACCAATCCATACCAATGACACAGTAGTGCCAGTATAGGCAAGCGAGTAAAGCCATTCCTCAATCCATTGCACTAAAGGGTAATATGTGTCACATCACACACAGGCTCTGAAGGAATCTGAGTATATGACAATTTAGATATTCTGTGTCACCAGATGGACAAGGTGGTCTGATAAAGAGCAAACAGCTCTGTAGTAAAAATCAAGCACTGGGCTAAAAGTGGATATATAAACACCTCTTCACTGACAACAAATATGCATCTCATGTCATGGTCATCATTAGAGTCGTGAGTGTTAAAGATGTTCTCCCCTCACACTGCAAATGAAGCTCCAGAAAAACGGCAGGTAATATGAGATGAAGCTTTCGATGTAGTATATGAAACCAAACTCTATGAGGCTACAAGGAAGCAGAATGTGTCTCATTTTGGTGGTCAAGGGAACGGTCAGAAAAATAAGTATAAGGTGGGTGGTTGGACATGGGGGACAATCAGCAAACATACTTGCATAGGAGGACATCACACTAGAATGATAGCATGGTAATTCAGCAGCTTTCACACAGAGGCTCATAACTGCTCTGGTGGGCAACTCACCAGTAGACAAATGAATTTGGTGGTGAATCACGTGAAGGCGTTGTAAATTGGTTGTGCAGATGAATGTACAATGTATCCATAGTCCAGCTGTGATCATGGTGAATACAAAACTAACTTGTGCCTATGAGACACAACATGTGAACTTACAGTAATGTGGGATTCAATACTATTCTGGACGTGACACTCTGCAATGGCTTAGGAGCACGAGATCTGCCACGTTGTTCTTTAAACTATAACAGTAAATCTCAATCAATAAACTGTATGCCTTATTTGATAAAAGTATACTCTAACTAATAATACTGTCTATCTTACTGCCTAGTACAAGATGGATTTATCAGATGCCACTGTGCTGACTTTTGAATAAATAGAACTTTGTTACTTATGTTAAGATTCTCCTAATTTCCTCTTCCAGCACTATACCTCAAATTAACATAACTCTGTAACTGACATTTCGTAGAGTCGAATGGTAGTGGTCAGGCCAGGCACAGTGCTTTCTCATGTGCTTGCTATTAATAATGACCCCTCAGCACCAGAAGTAGACATTAATTGGTCATACACTGAATGCAACACACTGTAAATTTCCTTGGACTACAGTTAGATAACAAGTTAAAATACAGTCAAGCTCACAGATGAACTAATAAAGCAGCTCAGTTCAGTATGTCACGCCTCTAGAAGCATCTCTCATTACATTAATATAAAGTCTTGGCTTATTTTGCATATTATCAAATCTGTATTATCTTATGAAATTATATTGTGGGTAGTGCTCCTACAGTAAATAACACTTTTTAGCAAAGTGAGCAGAAAGAATAATGTCACACTGTAATTACAACAGGCACCAAATCCAAAAGCAGGGTCGTCAATGAAGTACAACACTTGGCAATGAAAGCACGTTTATTATTGACACAAACATACAAACTGAACGAAACTGCTTCCTGAAAAGAAAGTGCTGCTATTTACACAAAAATCAAATATTCCAGAATATGGAAACAAAAGATATTTCAAGAACTTGATAGAAATGATACTGCTGCTTCTCCTGGGGAAACAGTGATCCACTGTTTCAGAAGTTCTCATTGGAGCTGATAAAAGCATCCTATATCTAGATAGTGTCAATGGACCTCTATGTATGGCAGCACTTTATGATGAGCCTCAAAGACAAACCCCTCACACTGAACTTCGCAATCATCTAGCAGGTCTTCAGTTTCCTTGAACTAGAAGCCCTCCATTGTCAATCTGCACCTCAGGGCTATAGTTGGGCTTCATAAGGAAAACATGAACAATTTCTCCATGTTTTTTTCTTCTTGATAAATGGTCATAATCCTCGACTTTGTAACACTTTAATAGTTTACTAATTATTCTGATAGTGCCACTTTCCGTATCAGTGTAAAAATCCACATCAAGTCTCCTAGGCTGTAGTCTCACCAGCTGGTACTGTTCTGACCAAAACCCCATTGTGCGTATGAGGGACATGCTTGATAAGACATGTTCATGGCCATCCTGTTCCATCACAGACTCTCCAAGAACTCTCATGAGGTCTCATTGAATAATTGGACCAGACAACTCAGGGGGACCTCCATAAACTTATACAGAACATGCCAAATAGCTGTCATGCAGTGATAAATGCTCACGGAGGCCATAGGTCTCAATGTTATTGAACTTTAAAGCTCCAAAAGTCATGTGAAAATCACTCAGGACACGGGGATGAATGATTATTAACACTTTGTTTTCAATGCCTGTAGGACTTTCATGTTCTTTTTATGCAAATGATCAAGGCTGTAATGATGTTTTATTGTGTATTTAAATTTTGAAAGCTAAAGGCGTAACTGGGTAACATACCCAGTCATTAATTATTCCTCAATGGAGAATGGCAGATGCCCAAAGTCAAGTTCCAATATTCTTCTGCACAGATTATATAGGGCCATGACATGCACTGTTCAGGAGCATACCAGAAACACCGACAGTGTACTCGCCTCCTCCAAGCTAGCAAATCTACTACTGAAGAAGTCTGTATTTCTATTGGTTATTTGATGAAATACTAAGAAACAAAAATTGTGGCCTTCACTTCAAACTTTTAGAACTCTATTGTCAGTGAATAGGTGGAAATACAACTGTCAGCAGCCCATATCAGTCGAGATGGCAATTTCCAGCTAGATAATGCATGGGATCCTATCATAGAATAATTCTCTGCATAGCTCATTTCCTTCTGTGATTTTACCATGTGAAGGTGATTGATTTGGTATCAATGAGACGAGCTCTCACCATAGTGAGCACTTACAGCAGGACATAAACTTGCAGCAGAAGCACATGCATTCTAACACGTATGCGCAATGACAACTAGGTACACCAAGGATATGCCGACGGGATCTTAACCTCTCAAGTGTGATGCTGGCCTCCAACTGACAGCATCTGCAGTGCAACATCTATTGTGCACGACTGTGAGAGATATATCCCTCCCATACTGCACATGCTATATCTAATGAAGTACTGGAAATAAGATTCTGAAAAGTAGAGTTGTCACCTAAAACTATACGAATTTAATAGCCTAACTCACTTTGGGCACGAAGAGTTTTAATCATGTTATAAAAATTAATTGCTTACAAAGTTTTTTCAGAGTGATAAAGCTCAAAGCATGGAACAATACACACTGCTCAGTTTGCAGGACATGTTTTACATCTATATGATGTCTCTCTTCTTTGCTGTTTAGTTGCACACATCTCCTTAGGCCCACTCTTCCATATTTTGGTGCTGGATTGTCTTCCAGGAAGTGTCTACCAGTGAGACAGTGACTGTCACTGACAATGTCAGATGGCCTTCTTTGCTTCTGTTCAATGGCACTGTAATGGTAATTAGTTACAAGCTCATCTGTCAACGTCACTCTAAACTCTATATGGTCCTTCAAGTTTCCATTCTGCCAATACAATATGTAAGCATTAAGAGCAGCCACATTTAACAAATGCTTAAAAAGTTTTTAGTATCAAACTTTGTTCTGCTTTCTTTTCACAGGGAGAGATTCCAATTACTGGTCTTTAAAGTACACTTTCCCCATGTCCTAGCTGCTGTTCGAAAGACAGAGTGGTATTTAGCTCACTGGCACTTCTCCCTCTTTTTCTCTTCTTCGCACATCTAATGTTGATGCACCATGGTTTGTTGTTAGCACTGAAATTTCCCTTTTAGCCTCCAATTTCAGAGCCAGAAACTTATTTCGTGCACTTATGACATCCCTTCTGTAATTCCATATTTACAATATGTGGTATTCCTTTCCTACGTGTTCTAGCTGGTCCTGCAGCGTTAGTATTCCTGTCCACAAGCCCTTTGAACAAGTCAGGACTTGAGTGGTAACTGTCCATATACACACACCAAACCACATCTAACAAATTTAAAACGACTTTTGTTGATGTGAGGTGGTTGTCTTTTCTTATTTGACGGTTAAGATCAGAATCTCTTAGAATGTACAAAATAAAGCTCCATAAATACCTATTCCTCCCCCCATGAACCATGGACCTTGCCACTGGTGGGGAGGCTTGCGTGCCTCAGCGATACAGATGGCCGTACCATAGGTGCAACCACAACGGAGGGGTATCTGTTGAGAGGCCAGACAAACGTGTGGTTCCTGAAGAGGGGCAGCAGACTTTTCAGTAGTTGCAAGGGCAACAGTCTGGATGATTGACTGATCTGGCCTTGTAACAATAACCAAAATGACCTTGCTGTGCTGGTACTGCGAACGGCTGAAAGCAAGGGGAAACTACGGCCGTAATTTTTCCCGAGAGCATGCAGCTTTACTGTATGATTAAATGATGATGGCGTCCTGTTGGGTAAAATATTCCGGAGGTAAAATAGTCCCCCATTCGTATCTCCAGGCGGGGACTACTCAAGAGGATGTCGTTATCAGGAGAAAGAAAACTGGCGTTCCACGGATCGGAGCGTGGAATGTCAGATCCCTTAATCGGGCTGGTAGGTTAGAAAATTTAAAAAGGGAAATGGATACGTTAAAGTTAGATATAGTGGGAATTAGTGAAGTTCGGTGGCAGGAGGATCAAGACTTCTGGTCAGGTGACTACAGGGTTATAAACACAACTTGACCAGAAGAAGGGATCGGCTGGTAGGACATGTTCTGAGGCATCAAGGGATCACCAATTTAGTACTGGAGGGCAGCGTGGAGGGTAAAAACCGTAGAGGGAGACCAAGAGATGAATACACTAAGCAGATTCAGAAGGATGTAGGTTGCAGTAGGTACTGGGAGATGAAGAAGCTTGCACAGGATAGAGTAGCATAGAGAGCTCAGGACTGAAGACCACAACAACAACAACAACAAATACCTATTCTTGGCATACAGTTCGAAGAATTTCATCCCAAAGGACGCTATTTCAAAGATATGAACTGCTTCCACGACAGTCTGCCTTTCCATAGTAACAAGGATTCGTCAACAGTTACATTATTTACTGGCTCATAAGCTTTCTGAAAAGGTTTTTTTCTGCCATGTCCATGTTGAGTTTCCTGTTGTCAGCAAAAGTAGAAATCTTGTCAGGAGATAACATTAGGGAAGAATGGCATTTCTTACATGTTCTTTCTGGTAAAATACATTTCAGCTATTCTTTTAGACACTATTCCAAGTAAAAATAATTGTTAAAAGAACTCCGACTTCTTCAACATCAGTTGGAAATTACTTTCCACATTCCGATTTCTTCAGAAAAAATATTTTTTCACTATCCTTGTGTAAAAAAGCTTTCCACAAACTTATTTGTTTCTTTGACAATAATTTCTATTATTTCGTTGTAAAAGAACAATACACAATAAACTAATGGCCCTGCATTTGGAGTTTCAGCCTACTTTCAGCAATGCTATATTGTCACACTCCTTTCCGTCAGATGACACTGCACCATGCACTGACAGTTCGTCATCTGAAGAATCATCTGAAGACAATAAAAACTTGTCTTCCTCATTATCACTCTCCATCAAAAGTCACAGAACTTCATCTTCAGTCAGCCCAGTCTCTGCGCACAACCTAAGAAAAATTGGCAGGCACACAAAAACAAAAACATTTGTAGCACATGCAAATAACAAATGCAAACTTCGTCAGCATGAAATTAAGGAATGTATGACACTGCCATCTAGCAGCGGTTTTTCAAACTGTAATGGCAGAGAGGAAAAATGTATTCGAAAAGCGCAGACGGCATATGACATTTCACACACTGAGCGAGTGGTCGGTGGTGGATAGCATATGCCACTGCACATGCTTGAGGTGTTAAACAGGGGAACCCAAGAGTCCTTTCACCAGAAGATGGTCAGAAGGCTCTGCTCTAAATATAGTGGAAGCAAGTTACTGTCAACTGACAGTTCCCACGACATTTCATGGAACAATCTAAACACCCAGAAAGTTTTAAATTCCACTTCAATAGCAGTGTCACAAGTGACTTGGATATTGTTCAAACATCTCTGAAAAAACAACAATGTCTTCTAGATGGCAAAGACACATCATACATTTAAGGCATTGAAGGACGTTCTCCACAACACGCTCAAAGGTGGCTGGTGTGTTACATAGTCCAAATAGCATTGTTTAACTCAGAGGCCATCAGGTGTTATGAAGACAGTCAACTTCAAATTTCCAGCAGCCTGGCTGCATGTCCCTAACTGATAAATGATTTGCTCTCTCAAGCAGTCTAGGATATCAATGGATAGTCACCTTTCTTCTCGATTTTGTTCAGTCATTGGTAGTCAATGCAAAAAACGCCATATGCAGTCTTCCTCCTTCAACAAGGACAATACGAGGGGATCATGGACACTCTGGGGGTGTTTTTCCATTGGCTTCTTGGTCTGTCTTTTCTCCAATCTGGTATCTGTAAAATGCCTTGGTCACGCCAGATACTATTGGCAATTCGATAGTTCCTTCCTACACTATGGTGTCTATAGTGGTGACTCAGCACAATTCTTTGTCAATGGCACCGAGCTGCCCATCCTAGAACAGTCTGGCTGTTCCGAAGCACATGCCTTTAGGGACGAGTTGTGATTGCTCATGACAATTATTGATCTGAAGTTCTCCTATAACACCGACATAGCTTACAATTGTTGCAGACATGAAGATATTTTTCAATTGACAAATACTTCATAATTTAATTGGGTATCAAGACTGACAACTAGAACCCATCTCACTAATGATGAGGGATAACATCTTCGACGGCTCACAATCACCCAGAGCAATTTTTGTTACGTGGGCTTCTCCAAGTAGCTTTGTCAATCTGGAGCTCTAATCGTCCTCAATCTTTGATTGATTGTGACGCCTGCAAGAAGTCCCACCCAAGAACAACATTATGACTACAATCTGATAAAACAAAAAATCGGAAGGGCTGTGTTCTGCTACTAATAGTTATTCTTGTAGTACACATTCCGGTTGGCGGGACGTAGTACCTATTTGCAACTTTCAGTGCAGTTGCTCTAGTATATCATGGAATATTGTCTTCTTTAGCTGGTGACATTGAGCATTCAACATTACAGAAAAGGAAGCCCACAAGTTGGCTAGCGCCTCAACAGGTTGACCATTTCTGATATCAATATTTCCCAAAATTTTGGTTACTGTCGTCCATGAAAGATTTTCATATGTAGCAGCCTCACCTCCACAGATGGTCGCCTCACAAAGTTTTCTTGGATTCGGCAGCTGCAAGTGCAGCCAGTACCTCTGTGCAGTGACAGGCTGTAGCGTGTCGGTCAGCAAACTTGTCCAAGGTATGGTGAGTGGCTTTGTCCCAAAGGTCAACTATAACCATCTGCAGTTGACTAGTGTGAGTAGGACAACTGTTGTAGTTAACAGCTTGGGGCACAACAGTCAAACACATCATCATCTTTCTCTGTAGTGGCATACATTCCGAGGGCATCCACACTGGAAACCTACTGGTGTGTTTGTCCTCAGTCCTCCAAATGTGTGTTGTTCTGCAGGGCATTATGCTTGGTGGAGGAATTGGTTGTACCTGTGCCGATCTGATGGTGCGACAGTGGTGTTTGACGGCTGCCGCATAAGTCTGAGTTGGACGAGACCATTCTTCATGGTGCATGTGACTGATGGCACAGATTGGTGTTAAAGATGACTACACCTCTTCTTCAACATTGTCTACCACCACCTGGCATATGGGTCAACATTCTACGGTGCTATCTTTTCTGCACTAAGTCCAGTATTTCTAGATGCCATTAACTGCTGTTTCTCTCCTCTTGCTACTTGGTGCATGATATGTGGGATCTTGGTGGTCTTCCACAACTGCCACAGGGATCGCATTTCGAAGTCGGTCATACTTCTTTCATTTGACTTTTTTTCCGTCACGCTTCTTGATGCACTGGCACCACTTGATGAATTCATCTGTTTTTGTGACAAGTTTTACCAGAACACCTTGGTAAATGTCTTCTGTTACTCATTTAATCAAGTGTGAGATTTCCTTTTGCCATATCTGTATTCACCACGTTGTCTATGGTCTATGACTGAAACATTCTGCACGTAAAACCGTGTCATTTCCCCATGATGTTGGGGCCTGTTCTACTGTTCCTCCACTAAGTGGATTTGCTGCTCACAGTCACCAAATGTTTTCTTTACTTTGGCCTGGAATTTGTCCCATCTATCAAGCTGCTTCTTGTTCTCGAACCACTGCTGGGGCGTGGCATAAAAGTAAATGCACACATTTTCCAAAGACGTCATTATCCAAGTTGTCGTATTTGGCGAATGAGTCAAATTCTTTCACTATTTTATTGAATCCTGAGCAGTTTCTCCGGAAAATGCGGATGGTCTGTGTCCAGCTGACTTACTGCTGTTTTGGAATCCATTAATCTCCTGTTTGATGTACTGCTTGTATTCAGGTTTCTATATGTGTCAGCAACAGCTTTTATGTTGTCTAATTGGAGCCATGGTCAAGAAGACATTTTTAATTACACAGCATCTCCACCAAAGCATATCTGTCAATCACAATGAAGACCAAATCTGAAACCAAGGCTTTCAATGAAGTATAACACTTGGCACTGACAGTGTGCTGATGTAAGCTGTCGTTAGCACATCGTTCGGCAAAGATGTATTGTGAAGATCAATAGTAGGCACACTCTCTCTCGACTGCGTGTATTTCGATCACCGCTGCTGGCCGGAGGGCCTCACTGATCCACTGACTCCTACTCCAGTTTGGCATCTGTCAGTTAGTTGCAGTGCAGACTTTGTTCACTCATGCTATGACAGTGCATAACAACCAGACTAGTGACTGGAGTTTGTAATAGCAAGATTACCAACATTGTCTGCAAGAGGACTATTACTGATGAGCTTGCATCATGAACATGGACTTTATTAAGATTAAGTATCCAGTCCATGTAAATAAAGAACCGCATTAAACCACGAGTGCATTTTTGTTTAAGAGGATACTGGGCACCCACAACAATATCCTCTCCCTTGCTTCCTTGATAAATGACACTACAGTGGTGATGAGGATGGGATACAACAGTGGCGATGAGGATACTACAGTGGCAACGAGGATAATTCAGTGGCGATTGAAATTAATCAACTTGGCTTGCTTCACCTGTTGTGTTTTAGCTTGTAGGGATGATCGTGTTCAACTGTTGGTAACTGCTAATTTTTTGTTATGTTCTTGCACGTATTCCAGGAGGGGAACCTCAGAACCAATCAAATTTCTGTTTTCAGAGGCTTTGCTTGCTTTTTGAAATTACATTTGTGTGAAACATGAATTCCCCGACTCCTCCACCCCCTGTCCGCACAGCCCAGTCGCAGACAGTCATAGTGATGGATCCAACACAAGTTTTTCAGTTTCGGAACCAACAAATTGCTACCCTACTGACAATGGTATAACAACTACTGGATGCACAGCCACAACCAACCAATCAACCAGCCAGCCTAACAAGTGCTGCCAACCAGTATTCCAATTGCTTTATAAGACAAAGTAGACAGTGAATTGAAAGAATTGCAATGCAATGGTGTAATTGCTCCCATTCATGCTAGTCAATGGGACAGTCCTCTCCTTTTGTTGCCTAAGCCTTCCGGTCACAATCCATTGTGTGTTGACTAAGTTTACAGTCAATTAACAAACAGTAGTTGACACTTATCCGCTACCTCACCCTGAGGAACTCGTGGACAGGCTTGGCGCAGGACGTTACTTTCCCAAGATAGATTTGCGCGATGCCTACTTGCAAATTCCATTGGATGAAGAATCACAGGAAGTCTTTGTTGTAAATACACACTTAAGCCCATTTAAGTATTTGTGTTTAGCCTTTGGCAGTACCTCTGTACCCACCATTTGTCAATGTTACAGGAAACAGCTGACTGCAAAAGTGCCATTTTGTTCAAACTACCTTGAAGATATTGTCATCTCAAGTCGTACACCGGATGAACACATCACGAATTTGCTTACCCTTTTTCGAGTGTTGTCAGATGCAGGACTCAAATGTGACTTTTTTCAAACTGAACTACAGTCATGTGATAAACAGTCAGGGTGTGCACCCCCTCCAATCGTATTTGCTTGCAATCCATGACCTGCCTGTTCCTCGCAATGTGCGTGAATTGCAGTCAGTACTAGGCAAGATGACGTACTACATTCAGTTCATACCGAATGCCGATCAGATCGTTGCTCCATTGCATTGCTTGAGTCACAAACATGTGCATTTTGTGTGGACTAAAGACTGTCAAGACGCATTTCACAAAATTAAAAATGCCTTGCGAATGACAGACGTTTAGTGCATTTTGATCCCACCAAGCCAGTAGTTTTGCAACTCGGTGCTTCTTCCTACAGATTCGGTTCTGTGATTTTGCACAGAATTGTTGCACAAAACAGACCTATTGCTTTTTCATCAAAGTTACTAACTCAAACTCAGTGCCATTATTCTCAAATAGAAAAGGGTGCTCTCACTACTGTGAATGGGGTGAAAAAAATCTATCTCTATTTGTATAGTCACAAGTTCTATTTAGAGATAGATCACAAGCCTTTGAAGTCCTTGTCTCATCTGTCAAAGCCAGTTCCTACACGCACTGCACAAAAATTGCAATGAAGGGCTTTGTTGTTTTTGTAGTATCAGTATGAAACTGTGTACAGACCTACAGCAAAGAATGGCAGTGCACATGGCGTATACCTTCCGAATGGTCCAGACTCTGATTTGCATGTATCTGCCGCATCTTGTTGCCAAATCGATGCACAGGACTCTGAACTGCTAAAATCTTTTCCCTTGCACTACAAAAAACTGCACAGGCCATGGAAGCAGACCCAGACCTCAAGATTTTGTTGCATTACATTCACATGTCTTGGCCTCGTTCATTGAACATTATCCAGAACTCGGTTGTGTGTCGATATTTTGCACGTCGGCATAACCTTTCAGTTCAGCATGGTGTGATTCTAGTCCAAAATGACAGTGGATTGTGATTCCTCCACTAAGGACATTGGGAATTGTTCACACTAAAGATTTTGCACAATGGCACTGTACTTGGCTGGACACATACACCCATATTGTACAGATGACATCATGTCCGCATGTGCAGAAAACCAATCCACTCCGCCACAGACATTCTCAGCTTGGCCAAACACTCAATCACCACAGCAGCAAGTGCACATACACTTCGCAGGACCATTTTGGAACACTCGTTGGCTCATAGTGTTAGACTCTTTTAGCAATTTCCAATTTGCGGTGCCTATCAACTCTACCACATCACGTAGCACCATTTAAGCGTTGTCCTCCATACTTCTCATTGTAAGTTTGCCAGAAGTACTTGTGTCCTACACTGGACCACTGTTCACTTCAGGTGATTTTGAACAGTTTTGTGAAATCAATGGCTTTCATCATCTAACAAGAGCTCCATTTCACCCCCAGTCCAACGGAGAAGCAGAATGCTTCGTACACACCTTTAAACAACAGATGGCTACGTTTCGCACCTCCCATACAAGGGAACGGGCACTGCAATTCTTTCTCGGCTCCTATCACTTCCAACCACGAGACGGACCATCACCGGCGAAACTTCTGCATGGCCTCTACCATTGGACGCTGCTACACTTGCTATACCAAATGCAGCATCCAGTGCTGCCAATCGTCTGCAAGTATCGCTTTGCATCACGCGATCTTGTTCTTTTCAGGGTTTATGGCAATCGTGGGCACTGGAAAGAGGCATGATCCAGGAATGCATTGGCTCTTTATGTACTTGATTGGAGGTCCCCATGGTTTGCAGTGCTGCCAAATTTGTGCGTGTCACTTACCTAGTAATTTGGCTGCTTTTCTTTCCCCAGATTCACGGCCTCACAGGAACACATGGCCTTCACAGCCACCCACTGGTTGCACCAGGCTACCCAGGCCACGTGGATGAACGATGCGCCCTTGCCCATGCTGTCCCCGCTCACTGACCCAATGGATGTGAACCCAGTGTGCCATCATCACCCCAGAACATCCCTTCAGGCCTGGACTGTGCTCTGGCAGCAGTTTTCCGGAGGATGTTCCTGTTGCCTCACAAACCACAGGGTGAGATATGGTCTGTAGTACACCATCTCCCAGTCAAGGCTCCCAGCTCATTTCTACACGCAGATGTAGTATGAAGATCGATAGAAGGCACTGGATCAAGTGTGTCTATCACAAGAGGGGCCAGAGACACACCATCAAGCAACACGGCGCCAATGCCCTCTCATAAATGGGTATTCATTGGAAAAATATATTATACTAAAACTGACATGTGATTACATTTTCACGCAATTTGGGTGCATAGATCCTGAGAAATCAGAACCCAGAAGCACCACCTCTGGCCGTAATAACGGCCTTGAAACGCCTTGGCATTGAGTCAGAGCTTGGATGGCGTGTACAGGTACAGCTGCTCATGCAGCATCAACATGATACCACAGTTCATCAAGAGTAGTGACTGGTGTATTGTGACGAGCCAGTTGCTCGGCCACCATTGACCAGAAGTTTTCAATTGGTGAGAGATCTGGAGAATGTGGTGGCCAGGGCAGCAGTCAAACATTTTCTGTATCCAGAAAGGCCCATACAGGGCCTGCAACATGCGGCCGTGCGTTATCCTGCTGAAATGTAGGGTTTCGCAGGGATCGAATGAAGGGTAGAGCCATGGGTTGTAAAAAATCTGAAATGTAACGTCCACTGTTCAAAGTGCCGTCAAGAGGTGACCGAGACGTGTAACCAATGGCACCCCATACCATCATGCAGTGTGATACACCAGTATGGCGATGATGAATACATGCTTCCAATGTGCGTTCACCGCGATGTCGCCAAACACTGATGCGACCATCATGATGCTGTAAACAGAACCTGGATTCATCCAAGAAAATGAGGTTTTGCCATTTGTACACCCAGGTTCATCGTTGAGTACACCATTGCAGGCGCTCCTGTCTGTGATGCAGTGTAAAGGGTAACCGCAGCCATGGTCTCCGAGCTGACAGTCCATTCTGCTGCAAACGTCGTCGAACTTCGTGCAGATGGTTGTTGTCTTGCAAACTTCCCCATCTGTTGACTCAGGGATCGAGACGTGGCTGCATGATCCGTTACAGCCATGCGGATAAGATGCCTGTAATCTCGACTGCTAGTGATACGAGGCCATTGGAATCCAGCACGGCACTCCGTATTACCCTCCCGAACCCACCGATTCCATATTCTGCTAACAGTCATTGGATCTCAACCAACGCAAGCAGCAATGTCGCGATACAATGAACCGCAATAGGCTACAATCCGAACTATATCAAAGTCGGAAACGTGATGGGACGTATGTCTGCTCCTTACACAAGGCATCACAACAAAGATTCACCAGGCAACGCCGGTCAACTGCTGTTTGTGTATGAGAAATCGGTTGGAAACGTTCCTCATGTCAGCACGTTGTAGGTGTTGCCACTGGCGCCAACCTTGTGTGAATGACCTAAAAAGCTAATCATTTGCATATCACAGCATCTTCTTCCTGGCGGTTAAATTTCGCATCTGTAGCACGTCATCTTTGTGGTGCAGCAATTTTAATGGCCAGTAGTGTATTTGAATTGCCATCACTGACCAGAGGGCCTCACTGACTCGCACTCTAGTTCAGCGTCTGTAAGTTAGTTGCAGTGCGGGCGCTGTTCACTCAGTTTATGATAGTGCTTAGCAACCAGATACGTGACTGGAGCTTGTAACAGCAATATTACCAATATTGTCTGCAAGAAGAGTATTACTGATGAGCTTGCACCACGAACACGGACTTTATTAAAGTTAAGTACCCATTTCATGTAAATAAAGAACCGTATTAATCCACATGAGCATGTGTGTGTAGAAAGGATACTGGCCACCCATAACAACAGCCTCTCCCTTGCTTCCTTGGTAAAAAACAGTACAGACAGCATATTTATTATGGACACCAACGTAGACAGAACATAACTGTCTCTGGACAGACATTACTGCTTTTTATACAAATACTGAACATTCCAGGATGTGTAAATATTACAAACATAAATCAGTTTCAGTATAATAGTGATTTAAACAGCTGCAATGTCGTTATCATCATCTTCTTCTTCTTCTTCTTCTTCTTCTTCTTCAGTCCGAAGTCTGGTTTCATGCAGCTCTCCATGCTACTCTATCTTATGCAAGCCCCTTCATCTCCAAATAACTACAACCTACCTCTTTCACAATCTGCTTACTGTATTAATCTCTTGGTCTCCCTCTAGGAGTTTCATCACCCACACTTACCTCCAATACTAAACTGGTAATGCCTTGATGTTTCAGAATGTGTTCTATCTATCAATCTCTTTTTTTGGTCAAGTTTTACCACAAATTCCTTGTCTCCCCAATTCTATTCAGTTACGTGACTGGCCCATCTACTGTTCAGCATTCCCCGATAGCACCGCATTTCGAAAGGTTCTACTCTCTTTTTGTCTAAACTACACTCCTGGAAATGGAAAAATGAACACATTGACACCGGTGTGTCAGACCCACCATACTTGCTCCGGACACTGCGAGAGGTCTGTACAAGCAATGATCACACGCACGGCACAGCGGACACACCAGGAACCGCGGTGTTGGCCGTCGAATGGCGCTAGCTGCGCAGCATTTGTGCACTGCCGCCGTCAGTGTCAGCCAGTTTGCCGTGGCATACGGAGCTCCATCGTAGTCTTTAACACTGGTAGCATGCCGCGACAGCGTGGACGTGAACCGTATGTGCAGTTGACGTACTTTGAGCGAGGGCGTATAGTGGGCATGCGGGAGGCCGGGTGGACGTACCGCCGAATTGCTCAACACGTGGGCCGTGAGGTCTCCACAGTACATCGATGTTGTCGCCAGTGGTCGGCGGAAGGTGCACGTGCCCGTCGACCTGGGACCGGACCGCAGCGACGCACGGATGCACGCCAAGACCGTAGGATCCTACGCAGTGCCGTAGGGGACCGCACCGCCACTTCCCAGCAAATTAGGGACACTGTTGCTCCTGGGGTATCGGCGAGGACCATTCGCAACCGTCTCCATGAAGCTGGGCTACGGTCCCGCACACCGTTAGGCCGTCTTCCGCTCACGCCCCAACATCGTGCAGCCCGCCTCCAGTGGTGTCGCGACAGGCGTGAATGGAGAGACGAATGGAGACGTGTCGTCTTCAGCGATGAGAGTCGCTTCTGCCTTGGTGCCAATGATGGTCGTATGCGTGTTTGGCGCCGTGCAGGTGAGCGCCACAATCAGGACTGCATACGACCGAGGCACACAGGGCCAACACCCGGCATCATGGTGTGGGGAGCGATCTCCTACACTGGCCGTACACCACTGGTGATCGTCGAGGGGACACTGAATAGTGCACGGTACATCCAAACCGTCATCGAACCCCTCGTTCTACCATTCCTAGACCGGCAAGGGAACTTGCTGTTCCAACAGGACAATGCACTTCCGCATGTATCCCGTGCCACCCAACGTGCTCTAGAAGGTGTAAGTCAACTACCCTGGCCAGCAAGATCTCCGGATCTGTCCCCCATTGAGCATGTTTGGGACTGGATGAAGCGTCGTCTCACGCAGTCTGCACGTCCGGCACGAACTCTGGTCCAACTGAGGCGCCAGGTGGAAATGGCATGGCAAGCCGTTCCACAGGACTACATCCAGCATCTCTACAATCGTCTCCATGGGAGAATAGCAGCCTGCATTGCTGCGAAAGGTGGATATACACTGTACTAGTGCCGACATTGTGCATGCTCTGTTGCCTGTGGTTCTGTCAGTGTGATCATGTGATGTATCTGACCCCAGGAATGTGTCAATAAAGTTTCCCCTTCCTGGGACAATGAATTCACGGTGTTCTTATTTCAATTTCCAGGAGTGTATTTATCATCCATGTTTCACTTCCACATACAGCTAACTCTAGACAAATACCTGCAGAAGATACTTCCCTAACATCTAAATCTGTATTTGATGTTAACGAATTTCTCTTCTTCAAAAAAAATTTTCTTGTCATTGCCAATTTACATTTTATATCCTCTTTACTTTGGCCATTATCAGTTAATTTGCTGCCCAAATAGCAAAACTCGTCTACTACTTTCAGTGTCTCATTTCCTGATCTAATTCCCTCAGAATCACAGGATGTAATTCAACTACATTCAATTATACCTGTTTTGCTTTTGTTGATCTTCATCTTGTATCCTCCTATCAAGACCCTGTCCATTCCATTAACTGCTCTGCCAAGTTCTTTGCTGCCTCTGACAATTACAATGTCATCAGCAAACCTCAAAGTTTTTATTTCTTCTCCTACTCCAAATTTTTCTTTGGTTTCCTTATTGCTTGTTCAATGTATACTGAATAACATCGGGGATAGGCTGCAACCCTGTCTCACTCCCTTCTCAAGTACTGCTTCATTTTCATGCCCCTCAACCTTCAGAATTACAAAGAGAGTATTCCAGTCAACACTGTCAAAAGCTTTATTTAAGTCCACAAATGCTATAAATGTAGGTTTGCCTTTGCTTAAACTATCTTCTAAGATAAGTCATAGGGTCAGTATTGTCTCATGTGTTCCTACATTTCTCTGGAATCCAAACTCATGTTCCCAGAGGTCTGCTTCGACTAGTTTTTCTATTCTTCTGTAAAGAATTCACATTAGTATATTGGAACACTGGCTTATTAAACTGATTGTTCAGTAATTTTCACACCTCTCAGCAACTGTTCAACTGTTTTTTTTTTTTTGGAATTACTACATCATCTTGAAGTTTGAGGTTACTTCACCTGTCTCATACATCTTGTGCATCAGATGGAGGAGTTTTGGCACTCCCAAGGCTATCCAGTAATTCTAACGGAATGTCATCTACTCCCGAGGCCTTGTTTCGACTTAGATCTTTCAGAGCTTTGTCAAATTCATCTCGCAGTATCGTATCTCCTATCTGATCTTCATCTACGTCCACTTCCCTTTCTGTAATATAGCTTTCAAGTTTGTCTCCCTTGTGTAGGCCCTCTATATACTCCTTTCCCTTCTCTGTTTATGACTGGTTCACAGCACAAGACACAGAAATGAATTTTACATAGAGTTTGTCTCCTTGTCTAGCACTCACAATGGAGCAACATACAGTGGAGAGAATCTATTCAACAAACTCTCGTTCAACATAAGCAAGAAATTGGGGGGATCTCCACCAATCCAAAAAGACGTTAAAAACATTAGCTGGTCTCCTACAAATTATCTAAATATCTAGATTCAGGCATGGAAAATTCTATAGCAACACGACAGGTAGCACTGTAAAGCTGTGCGAAAATCATTAATGTACTGTGAATACAACTCTGTGCTTACGGATGTGGGTATAGATTTTCTTGGAAAAGTACCAATGAAATAACAATAAATATTAGTCTACTAATGGCAAATAAACAGCAGTTTTATAAAGTAAGTGAGGAGGCAGTAGCTATTTTCAAAGTAGCAGCCTTCTTTCTAACTCATCCAAGTAAATTTATTCGGATGCTTTATGGTAGAATTGTGCTGTTTAGTATATTGCTGATTGTTTCTTTCAATTCTAACCCCTGTTACACCTTGCTTTCTATCTGTCCTTTCTCTCATCAAAGACATGCTGCTCTGACATCTGTAACTACTAGTATTTTGCCACTCAAGATGATGCTTCCCTCCCTTTAGGTTTTCTGCTATCAGCACAGCCAATTTATGCAAACTTTTCCCATTTATACAGAGAACGTGCTTGGTATAATCCCCTATACTGATACAATCAACAACAATCACATCAATGTGTGACACTGCACACGACAAACAGCTGTTTCAGATACAAATTTACGCTCCTAAGAGAAGTGTTGAAATGAGACAGCTCAGAACAGATATAAATTCAACAATGTATCTCTTTACCCTGTCACACTCTATACTGTACTCAGGTTCTATGTCAACACGTTTTGTCCAGCCCACCCTCCACAACCACGGCATGCCTTTGGTGAAATTTTTACAAAGAGATCTACTGTTCTGATACAGGCTCATCCTGCAACAGTTGACCTATACCTCTAACATGAGAACAACCTAACAAAAATTCTTACTTTCTCTGTCCTGACTTTCTTGTATTCTTCCTTTTAAATGGTTTATTGAAAGTTCGTTGTGCCCCACCTACACCAACCTGAGGTTTGTCGATTTCCAACAAAAGCAGAGTCAAACTTGTTTTCACATTTTACTGTAAGCTGTCTCAAGTAGTCCTATGCATATTCCCTCTATTGGCAGTTTCTATTTCCCACTTAGTATACATTTAAATCAGTTTAAAGAACCAATTTCTCTTACAAATGTTAACAATGTACACATACTACTAGGGACAGAAAGCTGGCTGGAACCAGATGTCAATAGCAATAAAGTTTTAAATTTTGACTGGAATATACATCAGAAAGACAGGATGAATGCTGGTGATGGAGGCAAGTGTATAGTCGTAAGAGAAATGATAATATCTAATGAGATTAGTACAGATACCAAATGCAAAATAATTTGGATCAAGACAAGTATTGATAGGGTCAAACATGGTTATTTGATCTTTTTACAGACTATGCCTCAGGAGCAGTAATAGCAGGACATTAGGGGGGAAGCTTGGAGAATATTTCATGTAAATTTCCTGAACATGTTGCAGTATTAGGTGGAGACTTCAGCTTACTAGCTATAGACTGGAAAGCTTGAGTGATTAGAGCAGGTAGTAGGAACAGGGAATCATGTGAAATTATTTTAAATGTCTTATCCAAAAATTACCTTGACCAGTTAAACAGTGAATCAACTTGACAGAAGATCCTAAACAGTTTTGGTCTTATTCTAAATCAGTATACGGATCAAAGCCCTCTGGTCCAGACGCACTGTCGCTGTAATGGCACTGAAATGGAGGGCGACACAGGTAATGACAAAATAGTAAATGCCTTTTTCGAAAACTGTTTCACAGAGGAAGATCGCACTGTAGTACTTTCTTATATCATTTCATGAACAAAAAAATGGCTGATATCGAAATATGTGACCAAGAAATAGAAAAGAAACTGAAATCCCTCAACAGAGGGAAGGCCACTGGACCTGACAGGACACCAATACGATTCTACATTGAGTATGCGAAAGCACTTGTCCCCCTTCTGGCAGCAGTGTGTCACAGGTCTTTGGATGAGCGAAGTGTTCCTTATGATTGGAAAAAACCGAAGGTCATCCCTTTTTCAAGAAGGGTTGTCGAACAGACACACAAAACTTCAGGCCTAGGTCTCTGAGGCCTGTCAGTTGCAAAAATTTTGATACATGTTTTATGCTCACATTTTATGATGTTTCTGAAGACTGAAAATATCATCTGCAGATATCAGGTTCTGAAAACAATGATATTATGGGATCCAGCTCATTCTGCTCATTCACAGAAGACAGTAGAGAATGGTGCCCAGATACAGGCTGTGTTCCTGATTTTCGTGTGGCATTCTGTATAGTTCTACACTTCTGTCTAGCGAACAAAATATGAATGTATGGAATGCTTATGTAATTGGATTGAAGATTCACTAACAAACAACACAACACGTCATTCTCAACGAAGAGAAGCCTTCAAAATGTAAAAGTGACTTTGGACATACCCCAAAGGAGTGTTACAGACTGAGGTGACAAAAGATATGGGATACCTCCTAATATTGTGAGACACCTCCTTTTGTCCAGCATAGAGCAGCAACTCTGTGGAATGGACTCAACAAGTCAATGGAAGCCCCTGCAGAAGTATTGAGTACGCTGCCTCTATAGCGTCCAAAATTGCGAGTGTTGTCTGTGCGGAATTTTGGGCATGAACTGATCTCTCGATTATATCCCATACATGTCCACTTGCATTCATATCAAATGATCTGGGTGGCCAAATCATTCGCTTGAACTGACCACAATATTCTTCAACCAGTCATAAACAGTGGCCCACTGACATGGCGCATTCTCACCTGTAAAAATTGCACCTTTGTTTGCTGCAAATAGCATCTAAGAAGCCAAACATAAATATTTTCAGTCAATGATTGGTTCAGTTGGACCAGAGGACCCAGTCCATTCTATGCAAAAACAGCCTATACCCTTATGAAGCCATCACCAGCTTGCACGGTGCACTGTTGACAACTTGGGTCCATGGCTTCGTGGGGTCTGTGCTACGCTCTAACCCTAACATCAGCTCTTACCACCTGGAAAGGCCACCATTTTCTTGTTGTCTAGTGTCGAACCGATAACGTGACTAGCACAGGAGAGGTACAGCAGGCAATGTCATGCTGTTCGCAAAGCCACTCGCGTCTGCTGCCATAGCCCATTAATGCCAAATTTTGCCACACTTTCCTAAAGTATAAGTTCGTCATATATCCCACATTGATTTATGCAGTTATTTCTGTTGCTTGTCTTTTAGCACTGACAACTCTTCGGAGATGCCACTGCTCTCAGTCATTAAGTGAAGACCATTGGTCACTGCATTGCCTGTGATGAGAGGTAATGCCACAAATTTGGTATTTTCAGCACACTCTTAACACTGTGGATCTCTAAATATTGAATTCCCTAACGATTTCTGAAATGTAATGTCCCATGTGTCTAGCTCCAACTGCCATTTGGCATTCAAATCTGCCGACTCCTGTCATAATCAAGTCAAATACCTTTTCACATGAATCACATGTGTATAAATGACAGCTCTGCCAATGCCCTGCCCTTTTATATTTTATGTATGCGATATTACCACTATCTGTATATGTGTGTATCACTATACCATGACTTATCACCTCACTGTCAGTCCACTATTTCTCACAGTGTATATAAACAACGCAGCAGACATCTCTGGAAGTTCCATGAGGTTTATCACAGATGATACTGTTCTATACAGAGAAGTCACAATGCTACAAAACTGTAATGAGGATCGAAGTTTGATGCAGTGAGTGGCTACAGACCCTCGCATTAACAAATGTAACATATTTCATATACTATTGCAGAATTATCACTGGAAGAAGTTACTTCCATAAAATGTCTAGGACCACGCGTATGCACTGATTAAAGTGGAATAGCCACATAAGCCTAATCAGGGAAAGGCAGGTGCAGAACTGAGATCCATCGGACGAATCCTTATGAAATGTAGTTCACCAACGAAGGGGAGTAACTAGACCCTAGTTCAATGAATAGTTGAATATTCTTAGCACTATGGGATCCATACCAGATCGGATTGGTACAGGGAATACAGAAGGTCAAAAAAATAGCAGCATGTTTTGTTACAGGTTCATCTGGTAAGCATGACAGCATTACAGATCAACCAACTCCAGTGGCAGGTACTGCAAATAAGGTGTTCTGTACCACAGTATGGGGTACTTTTAAAGTTTCAAGATCGCATGTCCTTAGAAAAGTCAACAAATATAATGGTTACTTCTATGTATCTAGCAAAAAGACCATGCAGATAAAATTAGAAAGATTAAAGCCGACATGGAGGCTTACCAACAATTGTTATTCCTGTTAACTATTCACAACTGGAACAGGAAATGGGAGAAGTGACAGTAGTACACACAGTACTGTCTGCAACATACCACAACGTGGTTTGCGGGGTGTGGACGTAGACGTAGATGCCCTGGGAAATCTAACTTAGGATGGTACGATAGGTACTTTAAATTCCTTCACCAACATCCAAGTCCAATCCCTTAACCACTGTTCACCTACCCTGGTGGTGTTGAAAGTTTAGAATAATATATTATACTGAACAAAATAATTACAGTATAAATGCTTCACTGAATATCTGTAGACTACTTTGCTATCTTTTGGCATATCAGAGTAAATTCGAGGTCTATTGATACACCCAGTATAAAAACAATTGGAATGTGAAATCCACATGTTCAGCAACAAAATCTGCAAAATATCTTTAGTAAGGTGCCATATAGGTCCTTAACAGAGCCATCATATAAAATTGTAAAATCGATGTGGGATTTTGCCATGTTTGTCGTTTTTCTGTGTTGTAATAGCTGTTTCTGTTAGTGGTGGTGGTATGGCTAATAGCACATGCTGGTCTGCTCATTAGTTCCCGTATACATATGAATTAAATAGAACTTTCATCACTAAAAATGGTATGACAACATTGGAAAATAAATAAATGGTATAAAAAGAGGAAGTACTGTGAACTGTTAAATATAAACATATCCAGAAGAAAGAGAAGTTTTCAGCCTATTAAAATTAAAACTTAACAAATTGGCCAGTGTCATGACTAACAGATGGGATCTAGAACACAAATTTGAGAATTTGCATGTGCTTATTGTTTTTACTCAATATAGCAGGCAAGTCTTCCTCCATACCATGGACTGACCTCACACTAGCAAACATTGTGCATTGTGTCAGGAAGTCGTGCATTGACATCTGTGTCCAACTACTACACAAAGATGAGTGGGCCTCCCTGCTGGAGAAGAAAACAATGTGTCAAAGGAGCGTGTCCTATTTGAAGGCATGTTGGGACGACTTATCTCACCTCACCTCATCACCTGTGACCAAGTGTCCCACAGCTAGACAGTCAGTTTCTCTGAACACAATTTATTAACCTCCACTTCTCACCATTCACTCACCAAACCTGCATGCTCCACACTCTCAGCAGCAAATGTAATGAAGTGCAGGGGGCTAGCATAATGTGTCATTCTGTTTCTATAACAAGCACCTTTGCCTGCCGAAGTAAGGCAGTTCGATTCCCTGGTCCTCCTTATATACCCTAATACCAACATAATGACACCACCTTCCATCTCTTTGTAAGGAAAGGCTGCAATCAACAGAATGGAGTTGTTCCCTGCTAGGTGCATATGCTGAATCGCCTGAAGGGCACTCTGTGAATCACAGCAGACAAGACATTTTTTGTTGCAATGTTGTCTCATATGCTCCTGTGGCCTTAGGATGCAGCTCAATGTCATAGATGGTGTATTTCTTTGGTAAGAAAACCTCGATAGCACATGCACCAAACAAAGATGAGCAGCCAATGGACTCTCCTTCAGTGTTTACAGTAAGATCTAAGCAATCCTCAAACTCTCAGTAAAAAGCTTAACACATTTTCACAAGCATTTTGCTTCTTGTATTCATGTAAATCTAACTATAGTTGGTCTTTAAATATGTCTGCTTGTGTCTGTATGTGTGGATGGATATGTGCATGTGTGCGAGTGTATACCTGTCCTTTTTTCCCCCTAAGGTAAGTCTTTCCGCTCCCGGGATTGGAATGACTCCTTACCTTCTCCCTTAATACCCACTTCCTTTCGTCTTCCCCTCTCCTTCCCTCTTTCCTGACGAGGCAACAGTTTGTTGCGATAGCTTGAATTTTGTGTGTATGTTTGTGTTTGTTTGTGTGTCTATCGACCTGCCAGCACTTTTGTTCGGTAAGTCACCTCATCTTTGTTTTTATATATAACTATAGTCTAATCTTAACTCTGGACCACCTCAGCAGGCCAGGTGATGAATGGTTTCATCATATCATAAGAAGAGAGACTTTCCCAACTCCTAATGCCACTAAAACATGATTAGCTTGTATTCTTAGCAGACTTGTAACTTGTGAAAGACTATCAAAAAGCTGATCCATCTAACAATGAACAAAGTATGGAACATTGATGACAAGTGGCAATTCTTTGCTACTGTGCAAGTTCTCACAGCCATTACTTTAAAATTAAGGCCTCTAAATGTGGCTACACATGCAACTGCATCCTTGACATACACACGATTCAATGTTTTGCAGAAGCATGCAAAAATCCTTCACAACTTCATACGGCTCAATTTGTATCTGAAATATATCAAGCACAGATGACAATGCTCTCCCATAAGCAGTCCACAATAGCTACAGGTTTTGCAAAGATGTGGAATTTTTCAGAGTGTTGGTGCCATTGATGAAAAATAGGCAGAGAGAGTTCTTCCAACTACAAGTGACTCATTTTATTCTATTCGGAATGAAACTAGCTGTCACTTAACAGGCAGTGTGCTGCATGGCTCCCACCACCACTACAACAAAGGGAGCTGTGCAGATATGACACTGTCAGCTGCCATTGTGTTGCTACTACTTCTGTGCTATGCTGTGCTGTGCTGTCTAAACCAGCGTGCCAGATAGTCCTTAGTGAGCTGGCATATGTGGCATATGTGGGGAACTAATGGCGCAGGCATCAGCAGAATGATCTCTGTGTGGTCAGGGGGTTACAACCAACAGGGTACATGGCGGCCCCACCACAATGGACTGGCTACCATGCTGGATATCAGGTGCAAAGAAGTCCATGGTCATCGTCAACACAGAAATCGACACTGCACAGTGCATGGTGGAAAACGCACCCGGGAAGGTGTCCTCGCCCAAGAGATGGTGAAAGGGCAGGACTGCAATGCGACAACAAGAAAGTGGGCTAAAGATCTCAATGCACAATGGACATGATGCACCTTGTAAGGTGCCCTTCCCCAATTGGCTCACTCTTCAGGAAAATTTTGAATGAAGGTCAAACCCTACAGGAGACCATCACATAAAGGCCGAAACATGTGAAAATCCTTTTAGTAGCCTCGTACGACATACAGGAATACCTCGGGCCTATTCTAACCCCCAAACCCGCAGGGGGGAGTACTGCAAAATGGTTCAAATGGCTCTGAGCACTATGGAACTCAACTGCTGTGGTCATAAGTCCCCTAGAACTTAGAACTACTTAAACCTAACTAACCTAAGGACAGCACACAACACCTAGCCATCACGAGGCAGAGAAAATTCCTGACCCCGCCGGGAATCGAACCCGGGAACCCGGGCGTGGGAAGCGAGAACGCTGCCGCACGACCACGAGATGCGGGCGGAGTACTGCAAGCTTCCATCAGATGTTGACATAGGTCGTGCAGGTTTTGTCGGCACTACCTGCTCATTGAGCCACACCTCAAGGGGCTCTAGACTAGAAGCACCTTCTGCCGCCGTGATATAAGATGGCGGGCGACAGCCAGACAGTAATTTGAGCTTGGAGCCACTTCTCTACATGACGCTATGCAGACGCCGCCTAGTCGTTGCTCTGCCACCATCATTTGTGCTTTAGTTCAGAGAGGCTCATCCTTGTTGATAACGAGAGCCGGACTTCATTTCTTACTATAATGAGTCTTTGTTCACTTGGTGAAATACACTTTAATTAAATCTTTTGTTTACTGTGGTAACGTGTTCGCTAATCACTTCTGTTTCTGTCCAGCTTTCCTACAATGACACTTGCCACACCACTGTTGCCCACCTCTTCTTACCATTGTGTATGAAATCATACACAACAGTTGTGCCTGGACATACCTCAACCCAGTAGAATAGCAAGCTGAACATGCACTGTGGAGGCCTGGTGGAGCTTTATCACACTTTGGGGGATGTTCAGCTAAGGCATCACTGCATCTGTGAACTGTGTGAACATTATTGCAGACCATCAGCATTCCTTCACACCTGATGTCATCCCTTATTCCAATGGCACCTTCCTGCAGGATAACTGTGCCTGTCACAAAGCAAGAATTACACTACAGTGCTTTGAGGAGCACAATAGCAAACTCTTGTTTATGTTCCTGCGCAAACTTTGCCTGATCTGTACACAGCAGTATACATATGAGAGACTGTGGTGTGCCAGCTCCACACTCACATACCACTGATCCGTAATTTGTGGAACTGCGTGACCTGTGCATAGAAATCTGGTGCCACATCCCTCCGGAAATTGTTTATTACAAAATAATCCTACCGAATTGTCAACTGATTCTTGTTTTAGTATTTTGAACGAGGTGTTTCATACGGAAATGCAAAGTATCTCTGCAAATAGAATTTGTGCAACATATCACAATATACAGCTGCTTACAGCACAAAATGTGTTTCAAAGCCAGTGTAATATTTAGTGACAACAAGGTTTGGTAATCATTATATCATGTTCACAATGAAGAGATGCTCAATTTCATGTTGTTCTGAACCAACCACTTGCAAGTAACTAACTAAATTACTTGAATGACTCTATTCTTATGAAATATCCAAGGTAAGTGCAATGTTCTAATGAAACAGAAAGAATAAAAAACACAATTTTCACTTGGATTAATGACCACAGAAGTCAAGTTACTAATCAGATTCCTACATGCATGTGGAACAAAAATTACATGTTGTAGTTTCATTACATATATTGTTTGTATTAAATGGTGTGTGTGTACAGTAAACAAATCCCAAAAAATGCTAATTTTCATAAACGCTGCACTAAATGTAGAAGTCTTACCTGTGAGCAACGTCTAGGCTTCCCCATCATACGTCTAATCTTACACCATTCAACCCGTGTCAGTTTCCTGGTTTTCAAATGTGGAAAGGATTCTCTCAAGCAAATCATAAAATCATTTTCTCCTTCGAACAGTGGCCTGAAAATATTGTATTTTGAAAAATCAACAACCTGGAGTTTCATTTGTTATATTATGAAAAGTTAGAACTCAAATCACTAAGGACGACACAGACAGTAACTGAACTGCAATGTTAGATTTAATCTAATATTAACATACACATTTCATAAGGTGCTATATAAGGAAGGTGTGAAAGTGTTGGCTGAGCATGTATCATCACATCTCTCCTATGTCCCTCCTGTCCCTATTTTTGTAACAGCCAACAAAAAGCCTTTTACTTGGTTCACAGACACACACGTCATCAATATAGGTTTGTCATACTGTTGCAACTGATCAGTTACTTTTGCATTTGCTGTATACAAGTGCAGTTCTGATCTTCCACAGATACCTTCCTGTTCTTGTTCGTGTATTGTTATAATTCACTTCCCATACACAGGGGTCAAATGGCCGGAAGGATTGATGGAATTAAAGTGACCAAACTATGAGGTCATTGGTCCCTTAATCCTTTGTGTGTCAAGCTGGAAATAGTCCCCAGAGGGCAATCACACAAAAGACAAAAAAGTTGGATGCCCCTGGAACATGTTATGCGATCAGAAACACACACTCTCTGTATCCAATTGGTGCCTCCACATCCCCATTGCCAGGAGAAAACCAGCTACACAGAGCCTCTCAGGAAAGAGAACAATGAGTAAGAGTGTCAGCCAATGGTAGGTATAACGGAATAAGAAAAATTAAAAAGGTGGGAAGGGCAGGAGCCAACCGGACCACTGAGAAAGGGCAGCCACAGACCCCTCGGATTGGAGGCAGCAATGGAGCATCCCTCCAATCCCTCAATCACAGATGAGATTAATGTGCATTACATCACAGAAAGGAGTAAAACCCACTTTCACAGGTAATAAATCAAACCAAATCAGTTGCTTTGTGCTATTCACTAGAATCAGAAGTAGCGTGTCAGCATGTTTAAGGTTTCACCGTATGGTGGCCAAAATAGGACAGTCCAGTAGGATGTGGGCCACTGTGAGGTAGGCATCACACCTACAGGTGGAGGGTGTGGTGCTGTGGGTCAGCCAAGTGTGACCAAAGCGAAGCTGACAGAGGACAGTAGATTTGTTTTGAGAAGCATGAAGGGAAGACTGCTACACGATTATGGTCTTTTTTACGGATTGCAGTTTATTTGGACATTCCAGGGCACACCAGTATGCATTCCAACTCTCCAAAAATTGTTGGCATAGAGCCGACCAAAGGTCCGGTTTCGGTACCCCCATCTCCAAACCTGACATCCTGGTAGCCAAATGACCTAGATGAACACAAGCAACCGCTCAGCATGGTAGATGTCATACACGAGATCCTTGATGGTCGTAACCAACGGGTGTCAAGCGTATCACTGGCTGACAACCTGAACACTACTCAAGGAGTCACTACCAGTTAAAAACGACTTGCCAGTCTAAGAATGACATTGACAAGTGACTCGACCAGTGGCCACCAATTCTGCACCGAGTTCACTGCATCCTTTTGGCAGGGAGGGTAGTTCACTGCATCTGGCATGTGGGTATGCAGAACCGGTCCGCCCATCAACCATACAGCCGTTAGCGTATACCACATCTGAGCCTGGAAATGCTCTCAAAATCACGATGCAACAGGATCAAAGATTTGTAGAGCTGCAAAAGTGTAAAGCAGTCTGCACCCCAGCTGGTGTCACTGCAGTGAAGAGTATTAAGCTGTGACCAGCACGTTTGCTTAAGTTGTTGACGATGGGGAAGGCACCTCAAATACCAGAAAACAATGAGACCCCACCACATCAAGCGTTTGGTCCTCGAGGTAAGGTTTCGGTTGAGAGTGGATAGCATGACGGCAACAGATACACCTGACACGTCTTGCTGGTGGAAAACCTGAAGCCATGGGTGAGAACTCAGGACTGTGCCATTTGTTTGACACCCTGCAGTCGGCATTCAGCAACACACACAGTTGAGGAGCAATAGTAGATGCAAAAGTTGTCAATGTACAGGAGAGGTTTTGTTTGTTCTGTTTTTTGGGTGCAAAAATAACTGAGGTCATACGTGCCCACATCAAAACCATAGAACACGAAAACAGAGAGGAGTTAAAAAATGACTAAACATCAATCCTAATTGACATAAGAGAAGACAGCTAAAAACCGAAGGGCTACCAAGGACACCATACAGAAACAGAAGACCAAAACTAAAAATTAAATGGCCTTCATCATATTGCTTTGACGGGTAAAAGAAAAACGCGGTCGACAGAATGTGCGTCATTTGCTAGAATGGCCGATAACTCAAGATGGCAAAGCCAAGAGGGAATGTAAACAGTTAAAAAATGGACATTCCGTTAGGAAGTGGCCGACAGTTAAAACCTGAGCACAATGTGCACAAAGTGGTGGGGAGCACCACTTATTAAATGATGATGGCTAACAAGGCACTGCCCAATATGTGACCTAGTTAAAATGATCTCCTGGAAGGACAGCAGAGAGGTGGTCATCCAAGCCGCTGCGAGAGGCTTAATAACCCTGAGCTTATTCCCATCAAGGGAGGACCAATGGCGATGCTAAAGGGACACCACTTCCTTACAGACGGCAAAGCCGAGATCACTGGAGGGAATATAGGCACTAGTCGGCTGAGGTACGAGGACTGCAGCCTCGGCAGCAGCGTCAGCACCCTCATTTCCTGGCAGACCGACATGAGCAGGAACCCAGATAAACTGCAGAGTGGCTCCACCTAGAGTGAGCAAGTGACAGTTTTCCTGGACCCGTTGCACAATAAGGGATGGGTGGTGTATAGTGCACACAGACTTTGACGGGCACAGAGAGTTTCTGAGCAGAGGACACAATTGAAAAGTCAATGTCTTCAGATGTACTCCGTGGCTTGATACAGGCTGAAGAGCTCGGCTGTAAATACTGAGCAGTGTGCCGGAAGCCGAAATCTAAAAGATGTGGGCGCCAATGATGAAGGCGCACCTGACATCACAGTCAGTCCGAGAGCCATCTGTGTACACAAAGGTACTACCACGAAATTCCATACGAAGGTTGTGAAACTGAAGGTGATAGAGCGAGGTTGGAGTACATCTACATCTACATTGATACTCCGCAAGCCACCCAACGGTGTGTGGCGGAGGGCACTTTACGTGCCACTGTCATTACCTCCCTTTCCTGTTCCAGTCGCGTATGGTTCGCGGGAAGAACGACTGTCTGAAAGCCTCCGTGCGCGCTCTAATCTCTCTAATTTTACATTCGTGATCTCCTCGGGAGGTATAAGTAGGGGGAAGCAATATATTCGATACCTCATCCAGAAACGCACCCTCTCGAAACCTGGCGAGCAAGCTACACCGCGATGCAGAGCACCTCTCTTGCAGAGTCTGCCACTTGAGTTTATAAAACATCTCCGTAACGCTATCACGGTTACCAAATAACCCTGTGACGAAACGTGTCGCTCTTCTTTGGATCTTCTCTATCTCCTCCGTCAGACCGATCTGGTACGGATCCCACACTGATGAGCAATACTCAAGTATAGGTCGAACGAGTGTTTTGTAAGCCACCTTCTTTGTTGATGGACTACATTTTCTAAGCACTCTCCCAATGAATCTCAACCTGGTACCCACCTTACCAACAATTAAATTTATATGTTCATTCCACTTCAAATCGTTCCGCACGCATACTCCCAGATATTTTACAGAAGTAACTGCTACCAGTGTTTGTTCCGCTATCATATAATCATACAATAAAGGATCCTTCTTTCTATGTATTCGCAATACATTACATTTGTCTATGTTAAGGGTCAGTTGCCGCTCCCTGCACCAAGTGCCTATCCGCTGCAGATCTTCCTGCATTTCGCTACAATTTTCTAATGCTGCAACTTCTCTGTATACTACAGCATCATCCGCGAAAAGCCGCATGGAACTTTCGACACTATCTACTAAGTCATTTATATATATTGTGAAAAGCAATGGTCCCATAACACTCCCCTGTGGCACGCCAGAGGTTACTTTAACGTCTGTAGACGTCTCTCCATTGATGACAACATGCTGTGTTCTGTTTGCTAAAAACTCTTCAATCCAGCCACACAGCTGGTCTGATATTCCGTAGGCTCTTACTTTGTTTATCAGGCGACAGTGCGGAACTGTATCGAACGCCTTCCGGAAGTCAAGAAAAATAGCATCTACCTGGGAGCCTGTATCTAATATTTTCTGGGTCTCATGAACAAATAAGGCGAGTTGGGTCTCACACAATCGCTGTTTCCGGAATCCATGTTGATTCCTACAAAGTAGATTCTGGGTTTCCAGAAATGACATGATACGCGAGCAAAAAACATGTTCTAAAATTCTACAAGAGATCGACGTAAGAGATATAGGTCTAGTTTTGCACATCTGCTCGACGACCCTTCTTGAAGACTGGGACTATCTGTGCTCTTTTCCAATCATTTGGAACCCTCCGTTCCTCTAGAGACTTGCGGTACACGGCTGTTAGAAGGGGGGCAAGTTCTTTCGCGTACTCTGTGTAGTGTCCTTAGGAAGCAAATGAAGGCCAAGTTTAACATGGGCCATTTCGCGAAGCCAAGGTGGTGAAGGGTTCACACCCATCAGGAAACTTGCAGGTAGTGTGAAGTTAAGCTGCTGAAGCAAGAGCCAAAAGCGGACTACAGGAAGTAACAGAAGAGGGGTGTAATCCATACTGGCTATCAAAGGAATTATCGAAGGAGGAGGTATAGAATGGGTGGCCACGCATGGCATACAAACAGCATCCATACCTGCTGAGGGGAAAGTCACGGCAGAAGGACAGTGGTAGTCCAGCAGCTTCAGCATACAGACTCTCAACCGGGCTAGAGTAAAAGGTTCCAGTGGCCAAACGGATGCCACGATGGTAGACAGTGTTGAGACTGCATAAGAGGGATGGACGTGCAGACACAAAAACAAAGCACCCATAGTTGAGTTTTGAATGGACAAGAGACCGGTACAAACGGAGGAGGGTGGTTCGATTGGCGCCCCAGAAGTACCATTGAGGGCACGTAGGACGTCGAAGGACCGCATACAGCAGGCTGCGAGGTAAGACACATATGGAAGGACCAAGAGTGTTTCCTATCCAGCATGAGCCCCAGGAATTTCATAGTTTCAACGAAGGGAAGGGCGACAGGCCGAAGACATAAAGAAGATGGGAGAAACATTTGCACCACCAGAAATTCATACACTGTTTTGTCAGAGGAAAAATGAAAGCCATTGTCGACGCTCCAGGAGTAAAGACTATCAAGACATCGCTGAAGACGCCACTCAATGAGACAGGTTCGGGGAGAACTGCAATAGATGGCAAAATGGTCAACAAAAAGGGAGCCGGAGATGCCCAGTGGGAGACAGACCATAATAGGGTTAATGGTAATAGCAAAGAGGACAACGCTTGGGACGGAACCCTGAGGCATACTGTTTTCCTGGATAAAGGTGTCCGAAAAGACAGAACCCACATGCACTTTGAAAACTCGATCTTTTAAAAATTCCTGAAAGAAACAGGGCGGGCGGCCATGGAAGCCCCACGTGTATAGAGTGCGGAGGATACCAGTTCTCCAGCAGGTGTCGTACGCCTTCTCCAAATTGAAAACACGGCCACAGTCTGCCCCTACTGCAGAAAACCAGTTGTGACATGGGTGGACAAACTAATGAGATTTTCAACTGCAGAATGCCATGCTCAAAATCCACACTGTGCATTCGTTAGTAAATAGAGATGGGGCGGTAGCTAGAAGGAAGAGTTTTGTCCTTACCAGGCTTAAGTAATGGGTACGACAGTGGCTTCACGCCAATGTCCGGGAAATGTCCCCTCTGCCCAGATGCGCTTGTATGTGTTAAGCAGGAAGTGCTTGCCCTCAAGAAAAAGGTGCTGCAACATCTGAATGTGGACAGCGTCTGGCCCTAGGGTGGAGGATCGGAATGAACTGAGAGCATGATCTAGCTCCCTCATAGTAAAGGCAGCATTGTAGCACTCACGATTCTGAGAAAAGAAGGGCGTCACCCGAGCCTCCTCCACTTCTTTCCAATGTAGGGAAGCAGGGTGATAGTGGAAAGAGCTCTAAATTTCCACAAAATGGCGGCCTAAGGTGTTGGAGATAGCAATAGGGTCCACGATAACATTGTCTGCCACTTTCAGGCTGGTATTTGGCAAATGGATCTTGGTCCCAAAGAGCCGTTGGAAGTTGGCCCACACGACAGAGGAAGGGGTGGAACTGTTAAAAGAACTAGTGAATGAAATCCATCTAGCTTTATTGGTATCCTGAAGAACATAACGACACTTTGGACACAACTGTTTATAATGAATGCAGTTTGCCATCCTAGGATGACGCTTAAAAATGCGGAGAGCATGTCTCCGTGCTCGAATTGTGTCGCAGCGTGCCTCAGCCCACCAAGAGACTGGGACACAGCATGGTAAAGACGAAGTGCGAGGGATGCAATGTTCTGCAGCAGTAACGATAATGTTTGTAAGATATTCTACCTGGTCATCACAACTGGGGAAATCCTGTTCTCCGATGGTCGCCAGGGAGGAGTAAAGCCGGCAGTCAGCCTTAGTAAGCTGCTATTTGGGTGTACACGCAGGTGGGATAGAAGACAGCAAGCGGGTAGCACATCGGAAGTGGTCGCTCAAGTAGATGTCAGAATGGATCGCACAAGACGATGGGCAAGTTGGGCAATGCAGAAGGAAAGGTCAAAATGGGGTTCCAGGGTTAAGGCAGAAGAGGTAGAGTTGATTAAGAAGATCAGCCAAGAGGCACCTCTCTGACAGATTCTAGGAGAACCCCAAAGTGGATGATGCACATTGACGTCACCGAGTAGAAGAAATGGGGGAGGTAGCTGCCCAATAAGCTGAAGGAAGTCTGCCCTGGTGACATAGAATGACGGAGTCACATAAATGGTACTGAGGAAAAAGTCAGGTGGGGAAGGAAAATGCGAGCTGCAACAGCTTGAAGGTGGGTAGTCAGGGAGATGGGCTGACTATGAACATCACCCTGTATGAGCAACATGATACCCCCACGAGATGGAATGCCGATCTCAGGGGGAAGGTCAAAACGAACCAGGAAGAAACATGAAAGCTCAAAGCAGTTGTGAGGACGCACTTTTGTTTCCTGAACACAAAGTATAAGTGGATGCTGCTAAAAGCAGCTGTAAATTGGAGGAGAGTCATGATGAGGAAGAGATGAAGTGGTGTCACCACGGTGACTGCTGAGTGACAGCCTGCGAAGTCGCTGCTACGGGGTACAGAAGCAGGAGGATCCTGCTCCATGGGGTCTACAGAAGCATCAGCTTGCTTGTGCTGTTGGTCTGTGGAGTCCAACGTAGAAAATCCATTGGAGGTGCGCACCAGCGACACGGAGGCCGGGCAGGCTAAGGTATCATATGGCAACACTGTCTAAGAAGATCTTCCAGCTGATGAAGGAGAAAACAGTTTGTCTTTGGTGGATTTGTCCGGGCCTTTCCAGTTAGCCGAGGATGACTTTTGGGGGGGGGGGGGGGGGGGGGAATACTACTCCTGTCCTTTCCGGCCTACCGGTTGTGTATCTGGTGGCTTTGCCCATTGAGGCGAGAGTTTGATGGCTTGTTGCACAGCTAGACGGGGGAATGGTAATACTACCTTGACACTTGGCGATTTCACAACCTCAGGGCTGAATTTGAGGTCGCATGTCTGCATGGCTATATCCTTCACAGAGCAGGGGGTAAGAAAAACAAAACTATTGGTGCTAGACGGGAGAATGCAGGGTTGGCGACTTGCCAATAACTTGCAAGCAACTGGGTAAGGAACTTTTTCCTTTACCTGGATCTCCTGGACAGCCTGATCATCAAGATACACTGGACAATCCCAAGAGGAGGCAGCATGGCAGCCACTGCAATTGATACAGCGGGCAGAAGGAGGAGGACAATCGCCCTCGTGTGCATCCCTACCACAAGGGTGTGTGGGGGAAGGAGGGCAGGAGGGGGATGCAGGGGGGGGGGGGGGCGTTCCTAGTAACGGGATCGCCAAGTCAGCTGCCAATAGTATGGCTACAGTTTTGCTCTGGAGAGCCACAGTGATACCTGCAACTGGTAGGGTGGAAAGGGTTATGGCCGTGGTGAAAGTATCTCACAGTTTTGGAGAGAAGCCATTTTGGGTGGACACCCAGGTGAGTGACGCCAAGGGAGGATCAAAAGGATCAGAAAATGATCACTGTCACATAAGTCATCACGAACTCTCCATTTGTTGGACAGCAGAAGACGTGGGTTGCAACAACTCTAGCGCGCCAATGGTTGTAGTTTCACTCACCAAATGGTTGCGGGCATTGATGTCACCTAATATTTTACAGATGGTAAATTCCAGAGATGTCTTCACACAAATGGCCACAGCCTCCAAAGTCATGTTGAGTGACATGTATTTGGTGAAGAGTGTGTTTAGAACATACGTGCAAACAGCACGCGATGCTCTTTCATACTGCATTGCGAAAAACAGGGGAAGCACACAGAAGATGTCACAGCTCAGCCAAGTGGCAGAAAAAACTGCTACAGTTCCAATACAGAATCATGCTACCAGTATCCTGTGGGGGTGTGAAGGGACCAAGGAGATAGGTTATGCCTCAGTGGTGCCTGCTGCTACGGGTTGTGAACATACTCCATCAATACACAGTTGTTCCAAGGCAGGGTAGCGTGTGTGTGGGGGGGGGGGGGGGGGGGCATAGGGACCACCAGGAATGCTGCCTTAGGTACAGAGGTGTAACAAGTATGTCTGGCAGCACAGGGACCATCAAAATCTCCTCCTTTTTGCTGCCACATATTCTGGGACGGAAGAGGAATGCTCTACAACTTGGAACCTGTGGCTCCTTCAGCCAGTGTTTTGCAAATCAGAAGAGTCCTGTGAAGGAAGTGCTTAAAGGACCCTTTTCCGATACGGGGTGCTGGAGCAGGGTATTGCTTCTCCGGCTGGGGGTTGGGGACTGATGTTCCCGGAAGACAGGGAGTCAACACTGCCAAAGAGATGTTGGGGAAACATTAGGACGATGACACCAAATCACTAGTGTAGCTGTGCAGCCCCGAAGGGCACAGTCAATGAACCAGACATCAAAGTCGTAGCAGTGGCATACGCCATTGTCATATGTGTAGGAAGTAGTCAATTCTGTTTCCTCTTGCCCTTGGACATGTAAGGCTTTTTGAGGGTCTTGTAATCGATTTTTTTTTCTTTTTTTTTTTTTTTTTTTTTTCATCTTTGAAAACAGTGCAGTCCGGTGAACAGGGAATATTGCTCACATTGTCGATACAAGACAGGAGGGCACAAGGAGCATCTGTGTGCAACTAATGGCCACAATCCCTATAGACTGGCCTGGCGTTGCAATGCAAATACATGTGTCCAAATCGCACCCATTTGTAGCTCCGTTTGGGAGTATAAATACATATGCCCCTACGTCACAGGAATATACCATCACCTCGACTTTATCAGGCAATGCATCACCTTCAGAGGCCAAGGTGAAAGCTCCAATATTCACTCTGTTGTTTTTGGATCCCAGCCGGATATGATGGAGAAAATGCACACCTCACAATCCAGACCGGCACACCGTTTGTGATTAGTCTGTAAAAGGAGATCTTGGTGGAAAATGATACCATATTCAGACATTTTTGTGTGTTATAGTGATAGGAGTATCACTCACCCTACCGCATCCAAGCAGCCCCCATAACTGAGCGGTGGAGGCCATTTTAAGTAGAACAGGGCCACTTTTCATTTTTCAAATTGCTGCCATTTCCCCTAATCTGTCCTCGAGATCTACAATGAAGAACAAAGGCTTTGCAGTCAAAAAGGCATCCCCGTCCGTCCTAAAACAAACGAAGTGTTGGAGGAGGTTATTTCTCGTCTTGTCTCAAGCTCTATGTTCCTTCCATGGTGTAGCCAGGGAAGGGAACAGTTTAGGGAGGGTCATACCACTCCGTATTGTAATATGTCTTAGTTTCAGAAGAGACGGCTGGGGCTGTGTTGCCACCAGCAGAAGAAAGTTTAATTCACTTCATGTGCAAATCTTCCACCATGGTACCACCCATTCCAAATGGGGGCTCTCCCCATTGTTTCCAAACTGCCACAGCATGGGGAGTTTCCAGCTCAGACACCAACAGTGCAATCCCTGCATGGTTAGTGGGCTACCGACATGCAGTTAATCGAGTATAGCCTCTCCACCCCCCTCAATGCTATGGCTACCAAGTTGGGCTTTGGGTGTAGTACTATTGCAAGAAAGAAGGGTGCAAAAACAGAAAGTGACAAAGGTGGAATACACACCATTGTAAAACTTAGAAAAGAAGTATCAACTCTAATCTAACAATGGCATCGTATAATTAATAACGAACCGGTGTAGAAGAGTGGAAAGTAAGGAAAACAAGTGTCCAAAATACAAACCAGATCCAAGCACAATCACAGCCAAGAAGACCATCCAATGGAAAGGTAGCAAGGAAAAAAGAATACTAGAACGACAGACTTGCAACACGAAAAGGGGAATAGCACTGCAAGGGCAGAGGATCTGTGGTGGCCTTTCATATACTTACAAATGAGATGTTAATGCCGTGGGGGACAGAGGAGGGGACGGCATTGGTCAAATGATGGGAACCATTTCAAGATGTGAGAATTTCTTAATGGTCTTTAAGATTCCAGAAGAAATTATCACCACTGACTGTAATGGCAATGACTTTTATGAGGAAGCCATTGATTTTTCATTATGAAAAACTGATTTCAGTACTATGCCATCCTAAAAATGTGTAAAATGATAATTTTTTAGAATAAAAGAAGCCAAAAGAATTAAGAGAAATTAGTCTTATTGAGCAAACAACAGCTCTGATTTTGAATTTTCAGATACATTTGACGAATACTACTTCAGCTCATTACAAATTACAATTTGTGTTGCGTATGTAGTCCTCATTTGACTTTTTTGATACAACTTTTCTGTTTTGTATTATCTCATGTAACTAAACAATGCCTTACGTTTACCGTTTCAGTACAACATTTGATGATGTTTCTTCTATTACTGTCCCACTTTTTCCAATGGGAAGTTAATTAATTTGTAAATTATACATTTATAAAGTTACTCTAGCAAACTAAAAACATAACAGATGTTTTACAGTTGATAGCACATTCTTGTTGAAGGTAGAAGAATATAGTAAGTCAGTTCTTTCTGCTTTCACTAAAAGCTTTTGAAGATCTCATGAACAACCTTAAATGGAAATTGTTTGTTCTTTTAATATTTAGCAATAGAATAATATTCAGAAATTTGTTTCTGGTACAGAGAAATGTCCTTGTACTGGTTAATTTAAAAGGAAAAAAAAGACCTATTTCCACAATTACTAGATTTATATTTGTTTTTCAATATCTTGCCAAAAGCATCAGGAAAGGTAATTAATATATCAGTGATAAGTGGAGTGAGGGCGGGAGTGCGATGGCGGAGGGGGAGTCGCGCTCCAAATGCCGTGTTGCTTGTGCAGAAATATCTACTCGAACTCACCCTGCTACCACTACACCCATTCTCTTACTTCTCCCTTTCCTTTCTCCTCCACACAACTTACCAGCTCAAAGTAGAAGACCTGCTGGGTGTAAAATTCCTGTGCTAGCATCTTTGTTCATTTTATTTGCTGGGAGCACAGAACTCATGCTTTAGGCTTTGAAGATACTTCAGATGGGCAACCACCACCACCACCACCACCACCACCACCACCACCACCACCACCACCACCAACAACAACAACAACAACATTAAAAGAAAGGCTCAACAATGGAGTTGTATCTATTATTTTACTACAGTAATGATTGATGACAATTGTTGGCAACCATTTTTGAGGGTCAGTTATACAGTTACCATCACCTCATTCACAAAGCAATAGTGTTGCTTCATTGGCACAACTCAGCAGCAACTAAATGCCTGTCAGTACAGTTTGTGGTACATTAAGCTACATTTGTGGAAGCCCAAAGGTTACCAATTTCTTGTGACAGAGGGTTATTGTGAGGAAGTAAGAAAAATATGTCAATGCTGAAGGTGATACCTCCCAGCCGGCAATTTCAGTGCCTCATGTTGCACAGATTTTTACAGCTTCTCATTACATTTCTTACTTAATAACACGGTGGATCAAAACGACAAGGAGGTTAACAGTATTAATTAGGGCATTTACTGCCATCAGCCTTACTTTCAACTCTGCACAGTTGAGTTTGTATGTTTAAAGGTCACTTTGGATCTTTACAGCACCAACATTCTGAAGAAACAATGTATCTGTGTCAGTAATAATTTGTAAATTTAAGCAGCATGTTGGGAATATTTAATAATGCATGAACATTGCAATAATAATCGGTAAGTCACTATGGGAACTTAGAATTACGCTTTTCCTAACTGATGTGACCACCTGTGAACTATAACTTTTCCTCGCTATGCTACATGATTGGTGATGAATCTATTGAGTGCTGGGCATTAAACTGCTACCTGTGCAATGTACTTTAATGAAAACATTTACTCAATTTTCCTCACATAATTTTGCTGTATCATTATCTTCTGTAATGGTAACTTGAAAACAAAACTTTTACTTACTTGTCTATGTTACTGTAAAACCACTCGTAACACACCCACTTGTGTGCTTTTGGCAATTTAAGCAGATTACGCAGTCTCATACCAAGGCGTTGCCCAGCACGGCGATCAGCGGACCAATTTGCATTTACATATGTGCTAGATGTGGAGGCTGTTGGAGGCTCCTGATGAGTGTTGCTAGGGGGACGCTGTTCCAGTTCTTGTAGTTGTTGTTGAAGCTGCTGCTTCTTTATCTGTGTAGCCAGTAATTTACTGTTCATGCCTACTGCTGCCTTCTTTGTAGGAGATGCACGTGGACCCCTTTTGGCACTGGAGCGAGGGGGCATTGCATTCACTACGTCGTCATCAAAGAACAGTCTGTTCTTTTTTCGGATGCGTGCAGGCTACGTAGAAATATGCATTACATTACTATTTTTGTGCTTTGGCAACATGAATAAATATTTTAAAAGAACACTTGTACATAAGAAGACTGGGAGTAACAACATTTATTTTTAAATATCATTGGTAAATATAAACATGAAGGAAAGAACAAATTACATTAGACAATGGAAAATCCAGGATGGAATGTAACAATATTGTGAAAAGGATGTGACAGTCTTTTTATTGTGTCATCTGCGACTCCTGATGATAACCTAACAAACTGGCAAACATTTACAAAAGCATTTTGTTTTCTCACATACTTTTTCAGCTCCCTAGGTGATGAGTATGTGTCTTCTTCTGCTGCAATATTTCTTCTCTTGCTGTGCTATATGCTCTTTCTAACTACCGTATTTTAACTGTTTCTGTTACTGGTGATTTTATTTTTAGTCAAATTACTCAATTCATACAAAATTAAAATCAACATAAAAGTTTCCTCAACTGCAAGTAATTATTGCCTCACATATATAACAACAATTATTTTTTGCTGGCTAAAATTAAAGATTTAAATACAAAGTGCAAAAAGATGTGTTTAATTAGCAAATATAGAAGCGTGCACTAGACTAACGGTAGTGTAATGACAACTTTTTAAGTTTAAATGCTCAATCATGGAGTATGACCACTACATAAAATTCCATTGATGTATAGTTTATCAAAAGCAGATGTCCAATTCACATAAAATACTCTTTTTTGTTATTAGCTGTTAGTCTAAAAAAATTTCTTGCACTTAGTAAAACATATTTATGTTTATTTTATTCTATGAAAGATTGTGTGCATTTCTCAACGAAATAAAAATATGCCCACAAAATATTGCTTACAAGTTCTAATCACGCACTTCACAGAAAGAACTGGAGGAAAAGACTCTTTCTCACATGAAAGTGAGCTACACAAATGTCAGTAGCAGCTTTTACATACCTCTCTGGTGGGTGGGTTGAATGTCTGCTTTGACCTATGATGTAATAACGTAGTGCGTGACATCACACATGCATGGGCAATTACTGAACAGAACACTGACAATATTCATTGTCCTTCTATATTATTTTTAGGAATGTGGGCTGTGGTAAAAGATTGATTTATAGTATAGCCCTACATCTAGATTAGGTTAAAAAGTCAACAATATTAGGAAAAGAATGGAATGCCACTCATTGTAAAGATGACAAACTGAGTTGCAGACAGGTGCAATGAAAAAGACTTAAGCATTTATGTCTTCGCTATAATCAAGTAGAAAGGAAAGAACACAAGCAAGCACATCGCACGAACATGAACATCTCCAACAGCTTGGACAGGAATACAACTGATGTCTAATAAAACAGTGATCTGGAGTGGGGTGGGGAAGATAAAGGGATGACAGGGTATGGGTAGGGGAGAGAAGAGTGTTGTCTGGTGGTGTGTGTAGGGACTAGATGGAGGCATGACAAGACTGCCAGGTGCAGTTTTGGGAAGTTGGCAAGCAGGTTGTGGCGAGGGAGGAGGTGGGGGGAGGAGCAAGGAAGGGGAAAGGTGGGTTGGTGTGTTGGCATGTCGGTAGAGGGCGGTTCATAATGAGTGTGAGGGAACGTGAATAGGGAGCATGCGATAGAACCGAGAGGGCAGGAACTGATTGGTGGAGTGGAGGGCGTGGGGAAAGTAGTTTACCGCAGGTTGAGACTGGAATAATGTCTAAAGTAGTGAATCTATTGCAAGGATAACTCCTATCCACACAGTTCAGAAAAGCTGGTTGGCAGGGGGATCCAGAAAGCCCAGGTTGTATGAAGCGGCCATTGAAATCAAGCATGTTATGTTCAGCTGCATGTTACACCCATGGTGGTCAACAATGCTCTTGGCCACAGTTTGGCAGTGGGTATTCATCCTGGTGTACAGCTGGTTGATAGTCATACCAACAAAAAAAAAGCTGTACAATGATTACAGCTGAGCTGGTATATGACATGACTGCTTTCACAGATGGCCCAGCCTCTCGTGGGATAGGATAAGGCTGTGAGAAGACTGAAAGACAAAGTGCTGGGTGAGGATCGGGAAGGACTTACATCTGGTTCTTCCACAGGGATATGATCCCTGGGGAGATCTGTTTGTGGACTATGTCTACTCTTGGGGTTAGTGCTCGTCTATAAAGGCCTTGGTGAAACATCCAGCAAAGTGGGCAAGGGAGTTCTTGTCACTACAGATATGCTGTAGCCTGATGGCCAGGTTATTTGGGAGAGATTTTTTGGTGTGTGAGGGTGGCAGCTGTCAATATACAGGTACTGTTGGTGGGTTCAGGTGTGTGGATAGAGCCATCAGGAGGGGATCTCTCTGTCCCTGAAATGCTGAATGTCTGTCTAGTAGAAAACATTACAGAGCTCACTCTATCTGTTTTGTCATAATCATAAAAAGTCTGAGAAAATTTGTTCAGAATTTGGAACAAACTTCTACTTAATATCAGCAGTGATATCACATTCTTCAAGTAATGAGTAAGTTTTGAATTTGGAAGCAAACAACTGGAAATGAGAACACAACAATGGATGCATACAAGCAACTTCTGCCAAGTCAGACAAAGTGCCATACAGGACAAAGTGTCATACAAGGGAAACGTGCACAATGTCCACATCAAGTGTGTGAGCAACATACTTCAGAGGTCTGTCAATCACGAGAAGAAAATATGTGGAAAACTGAATAATTGAGAGGCTATGATGATGGCCACACTCTATAGTGTTCTTTCTCCTGGACACCTTAGCTCCAATGCCTCACAGAAGGGCCTCTGTAAAATCTGGAGAACAATGGAAGTCAATTTGTGGCTGTTTAAATCTTCCTGAAGTATACTGCATATGTAGGCAGATGTTCATGGGGTTCAACTCACATTTCAGCATGCAGCTGCAATCTATTCTAAGTCATTACGAAAAGTAAAGAGAATGCATCTCTAACACAAAGTGTGTCTGAAAGTTTTGCACTATGACAGTCAGCCTAATTATATGCACAGCAAAATTGTAAGTTCCTAGGGTTTGATTATTAATATGGACACTATTATTGGCAACTGAATCTGAATGAAGCACACCTCCAGATTCATCCTTTATCACATGAAAGAAATTTCTTTCATTGTTCATGTATAATTGTTACAATATGAATGTAAGTGTATTTTATATCACTATTACTTTTTCTTTGGAACTTCAGTTTCCTTACCTAGATGAATATGCATTATTTTTTGTTGTGTTTGAAATAAGTTGAAGTGATTAGAAAATGTTATAAGTTAATTTAAACCTAGCAATCTGTTTCTCATAATAAAATTGAACCAAACAGTATTTGATGTTGAACCAGAGCACAATCCACCACATTTAACTCAAATTTTCTTGTGCTACTTATATGACAGTCATTATTTGAAGTGACTGAAAATATGTATTTTTAAAACTTTGTTCGCATAATGTGTTAACCTATATTCAGTAAGATTCTCACATGTGGAAAATTCATCATCAGGAAATGTATTTGCATAAACTTTGTTTATTGACTTAAAAACTTATTATCCTAACTACAGCTAAAACGAAAATACAGCAGGTATCTTACAAGATACACTGATGCCAGCTCTATCTTTGTAGATTGATAGTTGCGAGTTCTGATTAGACATGTGTTCTATTAGGGAAATGGCAACTCTGCTATGTACCTCCACATGTAACTGAAAGCGTGTCAATTCTAAAGTAATTTTGAAGGGAGTATAAATCAGATCTTCCCTAACATACTACTACTGCAATATTTGTGGATGATGAATACATCAGGTCATTGAATAGAAAACATTATACATTAAGTTCTCTATTTTTCTCTTTAGTGGATGTATACTTCAAGATAAATATTATTTAGTTTAAATGTCTTAATGTATTTAAAAATAGGTCTAACCATGCCACGTCGATTAAGAACAAGGCCTGGCTGGGATGTAGGTGTACGAGGAGTTTGTTCTTCACCAACTGGCTGCAGCCCCAGAGCTGCGGGACCCAGAATTGGTGTATCTTCTGCTTCAAACATCTCATCCTCTGGTTCCTGTTTGATGCCTTCATAACCCAAACCACCATTTTTGAAAGAAAGTAGGGCAGCAGCAGACTCATCTGTTGTAGGAAGTAAGGCATCTTTAGTGGAAATTTTTATTACAACACGAAGCACACATTTGCAAGAAAACATTAAGTTAAGAATTTCAGCTTCCTTTTACTAAGGCAAATAGTTAAAAAAATGACTTTTGATTTGCAAATGTACTACCAGTCTTCCTCTAGAAGCCTACAACAGCATTAATATCATTCCACCAGCACAGAACAGTAACTTCGCGTCCAAGGTGGTTGATTAAATTAATCTTGCTATTTATGTTGTAATCTAACACATGTAATGGTCACTGATATTTTTTAAGTCATTCACAGCAGTTAAATATGCACCAGAGTTATTTCTTTTGGCTTCAAAAGAGACTAACAAAATGCGAAAGAGTTGTCAATTAGCAATTAGGCCTACTACCTCTCATAATACTGAAACTATAAGAACATAAATAAAACAAAATTTAGATAAAAAGTGAGCCTCAATCTTATTTATATTATGCAATGTACACCACATTATTTAAGTCCTGTAGTTTCCCTAACACTGTGTTATGCAATTACGCATTATATATATACTACAGTGTGACACTGGACTCCCCTGAAGTCTTGGTTGTGATGACAGAATCTAGGTTAGGTTGAAAAGTGATAATTAGGTTGAGATTTGATGAAGATAGAACTGAAAATAAGATTTCCTATTATTTATCAAATATATTGACATAACACTAATGCTACACCTACACAGCATATGAGGCAGTTTGTTAGTGGTTCAACTCATAACAATTAAATGGTCACTCGATCACATTATAAAATGCGTATTTGGTTTTGTTGCCCGTAAATGCATTTCCTAGTTAATCTGTTTCTCTAACATACTTTCACAATGGGCAGATGATGATAGAAGAAGATAAATTCTAATCTTTAACACATGTGCTGTTCTATGATACACGATATCAAAAAACACGTAAGATACGAATTTACAACTCTCAAAATTACACATAAATATCATTCGAGGCGTGGGACGAAACAATTTTACATATTTTTATAGAGGTATTGTGGAAAGGTGTGACGAATATATTACACACTGGCGACGCACAGTTTCAATAAATATCTTCTGAACATCTTTTTAATATTGAAAGGAATACATACCCTTTTAAGCAGCAACGTAGTTATTCAGTTTTCATACAAATTATTGTCGTAACTACTGCAAAACTGTCAAAACTCCACGGTTTGCAAAGATTTGCTCTAAATTACTTCACAATAACACGACCTTTTAAAAAATTCAGCAGGCGTGTTATAAACACTGAAAATTTCAAAACTAAGAAGAAAATGTAATATTTACGCTTGCTAAGATACTTAATACATGAATTCGGACAATAATGGCATAATTAAACCATTGGACCTGATATATAATAGTTTTATATTACATCTCAACTTTCAAATTTTCAAAATTTCATAATCTGCTGCGCAAAGCTTGCTCCACAAATTCAAATCTAAACTTCACGAGTGTATTATGGGGTTATCGTATACCACTAAAAGCACAAGAAACACAGCAACAATATCCAATCAAAAGGAAAAACAGTAACACGCCCGTCATTAAGGATGCACAATAGCAATTTCCTTCAAATTAAACTTACTTTCAAGTTGGTCCGCCATATTGACGTAGTATTTGGAATTTCGTCTGCGGTACTGCCAATCCCCCGAATGTTAACACTCAATTAACAATTCTAAACATTGACGCTTCCTCTCACCCAAGATGCAATTTCTGCGCCATAATGCAGTTAGTTATAAATAAACAGCATAAGTAAAACATAAAAATAGTTTCATTTGTTTACGAAACTTTCTGCTACGTCCCCGCACATCAGCTGCAACGACTTACAAGTTATCTTACCCTGTATGACTTTCGCGAGGCGCATTCCGGTACCAACAAATGAAAATTGAAGGCGCCAACTCTAACTTGATTCTCTTTTGAGCAGTGAATATTCATACCATTCCGTTCGTAAATGGAGCGTCAAATTCAATCGGGAGCTAAATGAGTTTTCCTTAATTCAAACATTGTACTTTTTCCTAAGTAGCAGGAATATCAGAATTACCTTATTTCACCGTGTCTGTCCCAGATTATTGGGTGATTTAAAGACTTTTGTTAACTCATTGCCTAAACATCTTAGTATCTACATCTCGTGACGTAATTGATTAGTAGATAACGCTGGGTATGGATTATGCAGCTTTTTGCAGCGTTACTGTTCAGATAATCTGCTGTTTCATCATTTTCTTGAGTTACACAGGTGCCGAAAATTTCAGTCACTGCGTGGAACGTTATAGTCTGCTTACTGGAAACGACGACAGAAGTTTTAAGTTAATCCCTGCAAATCTCGGCACCGACCTGATCTTGGAATGCCACTATTGGTAAGTCATATTTCATCAGATATTTAGAATATCGAGTTAAAATTATTGCATAAAATTTGCTTCATGTAGGTACTCAAGGGTTCCTTTCGTTCTGCAGCAATGTGGATGATGACGATTTACCTAAGGTATGGTACTACCAGAATATTTCCATGACGGAAAATGTTTCAGAAGTTATTCCTGATACAAAGAATAACGAATCGTTGAACAGAATAATAATTACTAATGACCATTCTTTGGTTATCAAAAACGTCACCAGGGAGAGTACTGGACTCTATTATTGCCACAGTGCGGATGGCCAGGACTCATCAAAATATAATTATTTCATTGACAGTACGTTCATTATTTCAGTTTGTGGTTCACGCCTTTCTTTCACAATATGCTCATAATTTTAGTTTCAGATAGTGAGACCGAATAGTTATTTATATTTTGTCACCATTGCCTTCATTTTGGACTTTTTTCCGTTATGTGGTAATGGTTGACTATTATTCGTTCTATTCACAACATACTATTTAACGTCAGCCGTATATTATGTCAGATGTTGATGTAATGGATAATCAAACGGATTTTCAGGCAGTACCTGCGTCATTTTAGTACAGCTATTATAGCAGTATTCATTTTTACATTCATTGTCCATCAAAAGTGCTTATGAGAGTGTTGAGACACGGAAAATTTGTATTACTTAATGTTTCAAGCAAATCATCTGCTCCCAGTTAATTCCTAGTTTAAACGAAGACCTTTCTTACCTCGTGTTTGCTTATGTTAGAAATACGTAGCCAATGGTCAGTATGCAGTGCAAATATTTTTGAATAGGTTTAGCTTCTTGCCTAACAGAAATTCTATGTCATCAATCAGAGGACTGTTGACTACTCCGTTGATGCTTGCTTTGGGACAGTAAGTGAATGAAAGAGCCAATGCACTCACACTCAGCTAATAATGACGAGAGGCTGAAACATTGTTGCGTATGTGGCCCAGTAGTACGATGTTTCTTGTGCCATTCTTCCAGAATTCCACACCAGCAGTACTAAGATTTACACTATTCATAAGGTTCCAGAGGAGAATGGTTGCATTTAGCGACTCAACAATATTGGATTTATCAGACTCAGACACAGGGCGCATACCTCATTCCGTATGAGGAAGTAAATCAACTGTTGCCTTTTTCGACTGGCATTTGGGGAGAATGATTACTTACATGCTGCTGTTAGTCTAATGTCGGATCTGATGCGCTAGGGCTAAAGCGCGTGCCCCTGAAGCCATAAGGTCACGCGACAGAATCCGGTCGGCATTTCTCAATGATGTGTAGGTTTGCCAGGAACTGCACGTGATTCGGATTCCACATTAAACGGCAGGCCCCCTTTCTCCGATAGGATTGCTGGGGTAAGTTAGGGACACACAAGTTAACCGTAGTAGCCAAATCAAAGACTGTTACCAGCCAGTTTTTTTTTTTTCTTATAATATTTTGTCTGCTGGAAACCTACAAAACCCAGAGACAGGCTAATAAACATTCGTTGATTTCGCTCAAAAGCTGGTTCTTGAAATTGTGAAACCTTGTTTCTACAGTAGTGCGACTACCAAATGAGGTTGCAACACTACACTGGACTTGCGATATATTTTGGAAGGCGACAGGCAACTATGAGTTACCACCCTGACAGCAATCAGTTTAACTAGTAAACCTTCCACTTGACCACCTGCCCCATAAGTCTGCTAGACTGATTTTGCCCTTTGACTGTGTTTGTTGTCTTTAGTCTGCATTAGAGATTAAAACATTTCTCATAATCTAAATAAACTTGAATGCTGAAATAGTATTAATTAAATGCTGGCCCTGACACTGTTTTAGTCAATTGTTGATGGGTTATTGATATAACAAGGGATTGATCTTTTATGAAAGTTATGGCACAAGTTTATTGATTAAAATAGGAAAAAATATTTGTTAAGCATAAAAACAAAATAAAACATGATCTGGTGGCAGCATAAATATGCAAAAGACAGTTAACACTCCCCTGGTCGCCAAAGACAAAGGTTTGTCTGATTGAACTATTTACTCTGGCTCATAATATGGACAACTCAATCAGAAATTATCTAAAACTGAATAGACTTTGATGGATCTAGTCTACAAAGAAGTTATACTATGTTAGTGCAGCTGAGAACAAGTAGCGAGACTGTGATTCTGTTTGTCCTAACAAGCTGGAGCAGCAATACCGTACCCCTTTCTCGACGTGTAGCGCTGTCTCAGGTGCCGGCCATGGTTCAAGCGTGTGCAGAGCAGCGACGTGTTAGACAGATCGCAATTACCCTGAAATGTCGGCAGATTCGAGTGTGTGACACGCTCGTTCACCAGATGGCTCAATTTGACTCACTTATACGGCAGTGCGCACAAGGAGATCAAATGTCAAGGCAGCAGACCTGTCATGAATAAGACTGCCCTCGGCACAGAGAGTTTTCCTATATGACTGAGGTCTAAACTGTCGTTACAGCTAACTCCTTACCACAGGCGTCCCAGTCAAGGTTAGTGCTAGTGCAAGTCACGTTCAGGACAAGTGTTTCAAGTGCAATCCACTCATAACAACAGTCAAGACCAGAATCCTCTCCAGACCACAGTCTGAATCAGAAGACCCTCTCCAGACCAGAGTCTGTATCGGGAGTTTCTCCTCTCCTCGCTTTCCATCAAACCTCAGTAAACTCCCCAAAGGCACTTCCACAACTGCCCCCACAGGAGCTTCGTGCCAGTCACAAGACTCTATGTTTCCCCTCTAGCTCGTCTGCTGTACTCACTGGCGAGTCCTAATCAAAGTTAACAATATTTTTGTGTTTCATCTACATCTACATTTATACTCCGCAAGCCACCCAACGGTGTGTGGCGGAGGGCACTTTACGTGCCACTGTCATTACCTCCCTTTCCTGTTCCAGTCGCGTATGGTTCGCGGGAAGAACGACTGTCTGAAAGCCTCCGTGCGCGCTCTAATCTCTCTAATTTTACATTCGTGATCTCCTCGGGAGGTATAAGTAGGGGGAAACAATATATTCGATACCTCATCCAGAAACGCACCCTCTCGAAACCTGGCGAGCAAGCTACACCGCGATGCAGAGCGCCTCTCTTGCAGAGTCTGCCACTTGAGTTTATTAAACATCTCCGTAACGCTATCACGGTTACCAAATAACCCTGTGACGAAACGCGCCGCTCTTCTTTGGATCTTCTCTATCTCCTCCGTCAGACCGATCTGGTACGGATCCCACACTGATGAGCAATACTCAAGTATAGGTCGAACAAGTGTTTTGTAAGCCACCTCCTTTGTTGATGGACTACATTTTCTAAGCACTCTCCGAATGAATCTCAACCTGGTACCCGCCTTACCAACAATTAATTTTATATGATCATTCCACTTCAAATCGTTCCGCACGCATACTCCCAGATATTTTACACAAGTAACTGCTACCAGTGTTTGTTCCGCTATCATATAGTCATACAATAAAGGATCCTTCTTTCTATGTATTCGCAATACATTACATTTGTCTATGTTAAGGGTCAGTTGCCACTCCCTGCACCAAGTGCCTATCCGCTGCAGATCTTCCTGCATTTCGCTACAATTTTCTAATGCTGCAACTTCTCTGTATACTACAGCATCATCCGCGAAAAGCCGCATGGAACTTCCGACACTATCTACTAGGTCATTTATATATATTGTGAAAAGCAATGGTCCCGTAACACTCCCCTGTGACACGCCAGAGGTTACTTTAACGTCTGTAGACGTCTCTCCATTGATAACAACATGCTGTGTTCTGTTTGCTAAAAACTCTTCAATCCAGCCACACAGCTGGTCTGATATTCCGTAGGCTTTTACTTTGTTTATCAGGCGACAGTGCGGAACTGTATCGAACGCCTTCCGGAAGTCAAGAAAAATAGCATCTACCTGGGAGCCTGTATCTAATATTTTCTGGGTCTCATGAACAAATAAGGCGAGTTGGGTCTCACACGATCGCTGTTTCCGGAATCCATGTTGATTCCTGCATAGTAGATTCTGGGTTTCCAAAAACGACATGATACTCGAGCAAAAAACATGTTCTAAAATTCTACAACAGATCGACGTCAGAGATATAGGTCTATAGTTTTGCGCATCTGCTCGACGACCATTCTTGAAGACTGGGACTATCTGTGCTCTTTTCCAATCATTTGGAACCCTCCGTTCCTCTAGAGACTTGCGGTACACGGCTGTTAGAAGGGGGGCAAGTTCTTTCGCGTACTCTGTGTAGAATCGAATTGGTATCCCGTCAGGTCCAGTGGACTTTCCTCTATTGAGTGATTGCAGTTGCTTTTCTATTCCTTGGACACTTATTTCGATGTCAGCCATTTTTTCGTTTGTGCGAGGATTTAGAGAAGGAACTGCAGTGCGGTCTTCCTCTGTGAAACAGCTTTGGAAAAAGGTGTTTAGTATTTCAGCTTTACGCGTGTCATCCTCTGTTTCAATGCCATCATCATCCCGTAGTGTCTGGATATGCTGTTTCGAGCCACTTACTGATTTAACGTAAGACCAGAACTTCCTAGGATTTTCTCTCAAGTCGGTACATAGAATTTTACTTTCGAATTCACTGAACGCTTCACGCATAGCCCTCCTTACGCTAGCTTTGACATCGTTTAGCTTCTGTTTGTCTGACAGGTTTTGGCTGCGTTTAAACTTGGAGTGAAGCTCTCTTTGCTTTCGCAGTAGTTTCCTAACTTTGTTGTTGTACCACGGTGGGTTTTTCCCGTCCCTCACAGTTTTACTCGGCACGTACCTGTCTAAAACGCATTTTACGATTGCCTTGAATTTTTTCCATAAACACTCAACATTGTCAGTGTCGGAACAGAAATTTTCGTTTTGATCTCTTAGGTAGTCTGAAATCTGCCTTCTATTACTCTTGCTAAACAGATAAACCTTCCTCCCTTTTTTTATATTCCTATTAACTTCCATATTCAGGTATGCTGCAACGGCCTTATGATCACTGATTCCCTGTTCTGTACATACAGAGTCGAAAAGTTCGGGTCTGTTTGTTATCAGTAGGTCCAAGATGTTATCTCCACGAGTCGGTTCTCTGTTTAATTGCTCGAGGTAATTTTCGGATAGTGCACTCAGTATAATGTCACTCGATGCTCTGTCCCTACCACCCGTCCTAAACATCTGAGTGTCCCAGTCTATATCTGGTAAATTGAAATCTCCACCTAAGACTATAGCATGCTGAGAAAATTTATGTGAAATGTATTCCAAATTTTCTCTCAGTTGTTCTGCCACTAATGCTGCTGAGTCGGGAGGTCGGTAAAAGGAGCCAATTATTAACCTAGTTCGGTTGTTGAGTGTAACCTCCACCCATAATAATTCACAGGAACTATCCACTTCTACTTCACTACAGGATAAACTACTACTAACAGCGACGAACACTCCACCACCGGTTGCATGCAATCTATCCTTTCTAAACACCGTCTGTACCTTTGTAAAAATTTCGGCAGAATTTATCTCTGGCTTAAGCCAGCTTTCTGTACCTATAACGATTTCAGCTTCGGTGCTTTGTATCAGCGCTTGAAGTTCTGGTACTTTACCAACGCAGCTTCGACAGTTGACAATTACAATACCGATTGCTGCTTGGTCCCCGCATGTCGTGACTTTGCCCCGCACCCGTTGAGGCTGTTGCCCTTTCTGTACTTGCCCAAGGCCATCTAACCTAAAAAACCGCCCAGCCCACGCCACACAACCCCTGCTACCCGTGTAGCCGCTTGTTGCGTGTAGTGGACTCCTGACCTATCCAGCGGAACCCGAAACCCCACCACCCTATGGCGCAAGTCGAGGAATCTGCAGCCCACACGGTCGCAGAACCGTCTCAGCCTCTGATTCAGACCCTCCACTCGGCTCTGTACCAAAGGTCCGCAATCAGTCCTGTCGACGATGCTGCAGATGGTGAGCTCTGCTTTCATCCCGCTAGCGAGACTGGCAGTCTTCACCAAATCAGGAGAAGCAGCCAATTCCTAACTCGCAAATTTCCGCGCAGGAAGAAGGAGAGGTTGTACACCCAACTTGTTTTTTTTTTATTCCCATGGCCACTTTAGGCCGCATGTTTGGAGTTTCCATATAGCTCTAAAGTGAACAACACATTTATCATGGAGATCATTATCTGGACAGCTCAAATGCTACCGTGTGTCTGACCAGGGGCCTGGCTAAACTAATAGAAGTGGTTTTGTGTCCCAACACAGATCATTTCAGAGCCACTATAATTGCTGCAGTCCTTCTAAAATTGTTTTGTAGGCATGGGGTTTCCCGAAAAATCCTACAGGCTGAGGAACGACGCCTCCTGATGGCTCCCTCGATAACGCCCTGTCTGCGGTGAACATGGAAAATCGCGAATTTTTTTATGGTCGCCATCCCTGTTCACAAAGGGCATTTACGACCCTGACGTAACGCATTGACCAGGCGATTTAGATTGTCTTGCGCCCCTGTCCCTGCTGTGGAAAGAGGCACCTAACAGGTAGGTCCAGGTAGGCCGTTTTTTCACCTCTTTGACCGACCTCATTATCTGCACACTGGTGCAAGAAATTCCTGGGCCCAGCATTCTGTCCCCAGTAACTGCTTCCAAATGTTCCTTTTTCTAATAGCTGCACGTGGCTTTCAAGTCAACCCCAAACGTCCACTGTAGGGTTACTGTTAAATGACCAAACCGAATGCTCGTTTTCAAATTTAGAAAATTACTTTCCAGAGGAGAGCCACAATAAAGATTCCACAGTCTTCAACGATGTACACGCTTTCACCAGTGCCTGCTCATGCAGATTACTTCCTGTCGTCTCACAAAACTGATGCCTTGGGTGTAAGGTCAATGTTAAATTGTACCATTGAATATGGAGAATAGTGAGAGAATCACTTGTCCTATTTCACTGCCCCCCACCATAGTTGATTTCCACATGTGTAGTGTTTAACTTCAAACGTCATAGTGTGCAACGAAACAGAGGAAATCAACGTATAGTACTTAGATCTCACAATGATGACTTGAGTATTGGGGACTACTTTGCTAACCAAGACCACACTTAAAAACACCCAAATTTGACCTCACTCACCTCAGGGGTCACTCACTCACACAATGCTGCATGCCTGCAAGACTTATAGGTGAACATTGCTGAGTGTAGTATAATTCTTGTGAATCCAAGAGTTGTTGCTACACCACAGCCTTCTTATAGACAATTAATAAGAGGTTAAAAGACTTTGCAACGGTATTTTTGACTTATACAATTTCTGAGGTCAGAGACAACTAGTGTAGCTAATCATATTACAATTACATAGTTTTTGCACCGTTCTCTGCCTCAGTGATTTAACCGCACAGTCATACACAAGAGTTTAGTCATCCTTGACGTATAAGGGGTGTTCAAAAAGAAATGAGCCGGAGGAATAATTATATAAACCAGTACCGATATGTTAGATTTATTGACCCTGGCTGTCGAGACACTTGTCCCACTGCGACACAAGGTGGTGAATGGCTGTCTCATAAAATTCCTGGGGCTGCGATGTTAACCTGTTCCGCATGTACTGCTGGACGTCGTCGCCCGAGGTGAATCGTTTGCCACTCAGAGCAATTTTAAGGGGACCAAAAATGGCGTAATCAGAGGGAGAGAGGTCCAAACTGTATGAAGTGTGGCCAAGAACCTCCCATTCGAATTTCTGCAGGAGTGCTGCGACTGCATTGGCCATATGAGGCTTTGCATTGTCGTGGAGCAAAATGACCCCACAGATGAGATTACCCGGTTGTTCTGATTTGATCGCTTGATGAAGGGTGGTCAAGGTGTTCGAGTAACGCTGGCGTTCACTGTTGTCGTGTGCTGCAGGAAGTGAATCAGAAGGGGGCCATCTCGGTCAAAGCAGAACGTCAGCATAACCTTAATACAAGATTAACATTAATGAAGTAAAAGCCTCTCCTTATGTTACAGATCTAGACTGCAATGATAAAATGGGAAGCAAGTGTTAATTAGAACTCAGGGAGAAGTTGTAGTCTAATTGACAATCGATTTATTCATCTTATGCATGACAAGACAACAAAATTATTAAAGAAACATCACACAAACATTTCCATTTAACAAACGCCGTACGAACATGAGATCTATGGTGGACAAAGTGATCTGCTGGGGATCAACACACGACACTAACCAGAACACTAATCGCTCTATCTGACTTCATACACATGAATCCAGGTTATGGCACCAAACTACGCCACCACCAAGCATATATATTCTACCATATAAAAAAAAAAAGAAAAATATGATTCGAAAGAACAGGGTGCTGAGAAATATATATTATGGCCCTACATCGCAGCAGCGAATACTTTACCCTCCTTCTGGTCAAGGCAGCACACCACGATCCGTTCGGTGACTGAAGTCATGAACGGTGGCAATCTGTTTTTAAATGCATGTTCCCAAAAAATGCAAGCATGCGGTCTCGCGTTCGGTTAATTCAGAACGCAGGTACTTCCCTATGAGCCTCTGAAACCCCGATGGAGGGACTGATGACCTCAGAAGTTAAGTCCCATAGTGCTCAAGCCATTTGAACCCCGATGGATTCCAGTGTGCAGGTGGACCCGTTTGCTGGTCTGCCAAACCAATTTGACTCTGTGCCACGACTGTGCGTGTCGGAATATGTCAAATGTTTAGACCGCCGACTCAAAACAAATAAGTACACGCACGCGTCACTCGTTGTGACCGTGATGATATAAGCAGTACCTCTGACGGTTCAGAAGGTGGCTGGCACCGGCTCTAAGTCGCACACTAGCAAAGGACACAAGTTTCACCCTTTAAGTAGAGACCTGCAGTTCTTTACTAGCGAAGCGCCAGTACAAGAGACTTGTACCAGAGTGATCCTTCTTCCTTTCTCACCGCTTCCTCCTCAGCTCGGTTCCAAAAGCACATTTATCTTTTTTGACTTCCCCCACTTTTTGCACAAGCCAATCACGAGCTTGAGCCCGGCATTCTAGGCTGGGAGAATGGTCTTTGCACTGCAAACCGATTTGACCAATCAGAGACTTTAAAGTTAATTGGCAGAAAACAGAAAAAAGATTCAGCTTCGCGGTCTCTTTCCCTCGCGTTTGCCGTGTCTTTTGCTAGCACAATACAAATAGCTCCATAAACAGCTTGTTATCTCTCCTGTTGTGTCCATTTCAAAGTTTCCAAAGAACGGCCATAAACTCGCCAAAAGCATCGTGCTTTCACAAACATATTTTGAAACAGAGTCTGGACATCTGGATGCCAGTTTCCCTGTCCCACGTAAATTCGCAGAACGTTTACATTTCTTTTGGCGGATTGCTCCCTAACAAGGGCCCGTCCTCTGCTTTATTCCCGGCCTACAATGCGCTGTCCGGTCCAGCGGCAACTTCTCGGCGCTAGCCTGTATACCAGGACGTCTGCCTCCCAAATTAATGTATTTTGAACAATGCGACCATGGCACGCGGTCGTCTGGAAATGTCCTCTCACCGTTCCCCAGAAAAACACGCTTTGTCATCCTACCAACGCCGTGCTTTTACTGCAGTCGTTTAAGTCGGCACCCTACTCCTTTGAACACAGCTGAAGCTTACCGTATTTCCTTCCCTAGAGCACGCAAACAACACCATTAACTACTGCCCACCATTTCATCATAATGTATGAAGTCAAATCACAGTAAAGATCATATTCCCTACGAAAACGAAGTGGCGTAACACCGAATCAGAAGTGAGAGAACTCTGCAACCTCCCAACCTTTCGGATTCGCCTCAGACGACGACATCCAGCTGTACATGCGAAACTGATTAATTTTATGATACAGCCATTCACTGCCTTGTGTCACAGTGGGACAAGTGTCTCAACAGTCAGGGTCAATACTTCTAACATACATGTACTGGTTTCTGTAACTATGCCTCTGGCTCGTTTCTTTTTGAATGCCCATTATACAAACAGACAAGACTTATTACTTAAGAAATTCACTTATTCTCAAAACCTAAACAAATAAGTAACGTGTGTCATCTGTTGTGCTTATTTCATAGGGCAGTATAATATTGTTTCTTCTACCTCAATGACCTTTGCAAATCACTCTCATTAAGTTAACATAAACGCTTGACAAATGTGTACACTAGATTAGTGGTAAAAAAATAGTTTCACAAGAAAATATACTGGATTACATGCATGTCTGAAACATGAATCATCCTGTCTGTCCCTTCATATGTTATCTAGTACCTCCCGCCGCGGAAGTCGAACACGCGCCAGAACAAATGGACGTGGCCAGCCCATAGACTATAGAGGGCTCCGCGTCCGCGGCGGTTTTTCCGCGCAGCGGCTCTCGCGCAGCGAGGGCACCACCGCTACGCCACGTGCAGACCGCGGCCAATAGCCGCAAAAAAAAAAAAAAAAAAAAAAAAAAAAAAAAAAAAAAAAAAAAACACTAGTCGAGTCAGTCTGGTACTCGCTCTGGATTTCGACTATCTCGGTGGTACTGCGTTCTGGTCGTTGTGGTCGTTGCTCGTTGTTGACATTTGCCTGGTTCTGGTTACGAGTGGATTTACTGTTGGTGTTTAGTGTTGTGGTTTCTACAAGCCTCCGTTGTTTATCTCTTCTTTGTTGTGTCGGTCATAGTCGCTCGCTGTCGGTTGTCGTTGGTCTGTCGTCCGACTCGTCCTTGTGTTTACCCGGTGGTGCGTGCTCCACCGCCGGCGGCTTCCCCGCCTGGCGACTCCGATCCGCAGCCCAAGGCGTTCCCGCGGTTGGTTTTGTTTACTACATGTTACATTTACAAAGACACACAGGTAGAACATGGCTCTTAACTCACACAAATGAAGCATCGAGGTGCAGTAACGTCGCACCAGAGTGAGGGTTGTTCTTCACTCAGCACTTGATGTAAGAGCTGCGGCAGATGGCTCTGGTCCCGAATCTGGTCCATGGCAGTATCACTGAGGCAGCTAGGCTGTTAGCATCATCTCAAACTAGCAGCAGTTGGCAGTCTGGCACATTGTCGGGTGACACCTCATGGGAGAGAATGAAACACCAGTGTGGCTGCACGGCGCCAAATATCTCCAACACAGGTGACGTCTCAGCTGCTGCCTTATCTCTCGATCCAGTAGCTGAAAGAGTGCAGGCTCCCCTTGGATTAGGTGGTGAGACAGCATTGCATTTCGTGTGAAACCTGTCTCCTAGTGAAGATTTCCTCTTTCCCAATGTGTCAGTGGGTAATTTGTGATGCCTCCAATGTCGCTGGTGCCCGTCTGCATCTTTGTACACAACTGCAGGAGCTACTCGTCCAGATCGCAGCTACCTAGTTGTGCACACCATTTATGAAGGCGGTGTGTCCACCTGGGGAATCCTTCTGCGTCTTGTTGTTGCACTGACTCATTTGCAAGTCGTTCGAAGGTGTGTCATGACATCAGGGGTGGGCTCCACTCTGGCACTCCGAATCACAACCATTCAGTGGGTGGTTACTGTTGGCTGCCATTTACTCGGTACCCGGACCATCTACCAGGCTGTCAAGGAAGTGACGTGGCATCAATGGTGGGCCACCCTTGCCCAGAGGGCTGACTCCAATCACAGCCACTCAGAGCAGTCTGGTTTACAGCAGCTGTGACATTGGCATAGCTCCCCCTCCCCTTTCACTTTCGCTGGGTTGTGAAAGTGGCGCACAGATCCCCAGTCGTTCCAGCACTCATTCAGTGCTGATGACCGGCCGTCAATTTGGCAGGTCTCTGGACCACATCATTGTGGACAATCTCCTTGGGACTGCCATGTGTCATCGTCGTCGGTCACAGGTTGTTGTCTTGTGACACCCCACAGGATGCGTCAATTGTGGGTCTGACAGCTCCCCAAACCTGCACAGCCCTCACAGTACATTACAGTGCCAATGTTTTACAAAGTTCTACATACATAATTTCTTATGAACAAAATAACAACCCAAAAACAAGCTCTTTGAACAAATACATTGAGTGTGTATGCATAATTACTTATGTGATTGGAATAACAAAAAATAAAAATAGAAAGTAAGTATTATCATATAGACTAAACATGACATCCTTAACATTTATATTGTCTTAAACTGCATTACTCTTATGATAGGTCAGCAATGCATCCACTCTTCACCCAAAATGCTTTTTCCACACAGCAGTTAGTATTCTTTTTTCCCAACACCTGTAATATTTATCTTTAAGCCCTCTCTACTCTTAGATGATGACTAATCTACATATAATCCTTCTGTTCTTGGTATTTCTAACAGCATTGTCGCCCAATGTCGAAGTGATCTGAAACCATGCTCTCATTTGTCTGCATTGACGCCCTGTCCATAACCCCTGCTCCTGCATCCACACATATGAAAACTTACAAATGTCATTAGTTTCTGCTTACTTGTTGCTCTACATGTTAGAAAAACCTCTCCAACTTGCTCTTGTTGGATCACGCTGTAATAAAACACAGGAAGGAAAATTAGTTCTTCGATGTAGGTCAGTCCTCATCCTCACCAGTGGATCCCTTCGTACTGCTGCCCTCCTTTTCCTGAATCTGAGGTGTGCCACACCACCGTGACTTACACCGTACGAGCTCATCCCTCATAGTGTGCTTTGCCTATGGCGACCTCTAGGCGCCACCAAACCGCAAAGACCTCGAGTGAGGCAAGACTGACAATGGCTCAGAATCCCAGAAGATTTAGCATCTCCACGCATCAAATGTGTGGGCAGCTAATGCCACTCATAATACACTCGAAAATCGAGACAAAGATGCACAGTGGCATGGTCGCAATCTCGTTTTTACTAAACAGCGAAAAGCAACGTACACTCGCTTCTTGGGCTGTGGATAAGAGATCAGGGAAAATGGACAGAAATACTCTCACAGACCATAGTGATATTATAGAAGACACCAGTACGAGAACTATACAGCTGAATTTGATGTTCATAATGCTGTCGTTTCTTGACTAACATTCCTTTTTTTTATTTTTTTATTTTTGTTTTTTCATTCCAATTGATCCGTAGTGAGGAGGTCCTCCAGGATGTGGATCATCGAACATGTCAGAAAAACATGTCCTTGGAGCGTGATAATGGACAACAACAGTGCGGTCCAAAGACGTAACGGCCATTTATCACAAAGGTAAATGAAGGTTAGACCCTGAGTTCAGTTCAGTCACTGTTCGGAACTTATCATGCCACAGAAGAGGTGTCAGTTAGCAAAAGAACAGTCACCTATAACGAATTTCTATTCAGTCCTGGCTTTAACTTTCAAGCAGGCAGTGAATGCATTGATACGATGATGTAACAAGCACGTTACTCATTTGACTATGCTCCTCAAGGAGTCGCACCACAAGCTGATGTATGACAATCACAAATACATCAGTTTCAGAAACTCAATAAACGAATAATGTGGACCGCATTACACAATATCACCTAGAATTTGCCTCTCCATTGAAGATAAATGTACAAATCGATTCTAACCTAACAGAACTAGCGTAAATAGCTACTCTATAAATCTTGTATTTTCATATTCCAATATGTTGATGTTGCTCGTTCCGATAGTTCCTGTGGCCTTGTTTTGAGCTCTGACCGCAGCAGCCGAGCCTCAGTTTATATTTAGACTTCTGCTACGTTTCCCCTGTGACAGGTTGGGTAGCCTAATCCGGATATTATGATCTTGTTGGTTTTCTTGCTGCCATCGCCTGTTGTTCCGCCAGTTGTTTCTTTGCTGCTATGGTTCTCCAGTACCCCGCTGGCACTGGTGTGGTTTCGTTGTTCTCCCCAGTTTCCTTTTTGCCGTTCGTTGTAATTATCGTTGTAATTGCCTCGTCTACCTCTGTTCTCCCACGGTGGCTGCTTACTCCCTCTATAGTTCGAGTTGTTGTTTTCCCGCGATCGGTAATTTCCCCCATTTCGCCTTTTGTCCTTCCTTTCTGACGAGCGTTGCCTAGCGCGGTCATTGTTTCTGCTCCTGTTTCTTGCGTTTTTTACTTCGTGGGCGATGTCTAATTAGCTTAGGGTGCTCTTGAATGATCCAATGGAATCGTTGCACCTTCAAATAAGGAGCTGTTGGTAGTGTAGAGGTAATGTGACACAACAGTACCTCATGATTTCCTTGGTACTGTACGGATGGTTCAAAAACCGATTCATCTTAATCAGCTACTCGAGAATTCTGACGCTTCTAGGTGTTCGCCCAGCATAATCTGCTACTCGATTCTTTCTTGCGCGTCTTGTGACCAACATGTTTTCAGAGACGCGTCTTACATGAGCGACAGCTCTCAGCAACACTACACATATGTTCCGCACTCGATCTCTCTAAACATCCCCAGATAAATTCCAGCTTGCATTTCTGTGGCAACGATTCCCCTAGCAACTTGTCGTACTGAGCTATCCAACTTTTTGCATGTAATGGATTGCTGTTCTCTTTGTACACCTTGAAATTTTAAATGGCTAAGGAATGTTTGTGGTCAAGTGGTTCGACATTTACTGCGAACGATTTTGCCCTCGTTTCTGCAGTGCGCGTCTCCATAAATCGATGTCCAAACAGTCCTTGTGCACTTTTAAGGCGTCCTCCCGTGTCATAGGGTTCACGGAGTAGTGCTTCCGTTAGCCTAAGACGTACACAATTGTGTTCTGGTTCGGTTTCTGTTTTACTTTGCGTCTCCGACTGTGCGCGCTCTGTCGTGTGCCCTTTGGCGGCTGGTGTGTCCTCCTGCGGCATTCGCCTTTGTGCCGGTGATGTAGCCTCGTGTTGCCCATCGAAACGTCGTAATACACGCTCTTCTCTCCTTCCCTGATCATGCTGGAGTGCTGCCACACCAGACCGTGATTCTAAATGCGCAACCCGCGGACGTGCTTGCTGGATGTCGTTCGCTAGCTCGTTTTGCTATTAGGTTATCCGAGTCTGCTTTTCTTTAACCTCTGATATTTTCGCCTGTTTGTTCTCGATCTGTTCGATGCGCTTCATGTTCTCGCTAATTTTGTCTTGCGCTTCATGAGCGATCCTTCTTCCCCGTTTTGGGAGCGTGGTAGTGTTTTACCTATTATTTAACCAACGAAGCGTCCTTGCGTGCACCTTGGGTTACTAAGCTTGCCACAATGACGCCGCGTTTTGCCTCGTTCGCGACCTCTCGCGTCTCTGTCGATGTTTTGTTGACGTTTTGTACCTTCCACAGCTGTTCAGCAACCATCCGTATCTCCTGCATCTCCTTAGTGACTAATTCATTCATCTTCTTCACCTCCTTTGAGGTTTCTTCTCTCCCTCTTGCCTCTTCTCCTACGCTTCTTGTCTCTTCCGCTCCGCTTACTGCACGAATCACACGAGGGCCTCAAACCGAAATCCTCCGCTAATACCTAGAGGACTAGACGAACGCGAGTCCATCGATCTGTGACGTTTTGTTGATGAGTCTGCTGCGCTGTTCTCGCTAACGGTACGTCTAGCCCTGCCAGAAGATCCTACATGGCGCTCCACTGCTCTTTCACCTTCGCAGTCGTTATCTAACAGCATTTCTTCGTCACAGTCAGAAAATTCCAAGATCGACATATCCGCAAGGGCAGCAACTACATTCGATTGAGAATTCACTGCAAATTTCTCTTGATCAGTACTACCGGTCTGACACTGATCCATCTACGACGAGATTCGAATATTCTCACTACTTTGCAGTAAACGTGCCTTGCTGCCAGTGATCATGCATTGAAGTTTCTACTTCCGAAAGATTTTTATTGTTCCTCTTCGCAATGCCACACACTTCTACCCTGAAATTTGCCACATACTTCTACCCTGAAATTTGCTCTGGCGAGCTAATTAATTATAATTTCCTGACAACGCATATCAAATAAAAACAACCCCAATCTACGATAAAATCCAAGAGCCACAAATAATCTGCCGCCCTACATGTTAACACAACGGTCTTCTGTGTCAGGAACAATTAACAAGTAACACAGAAATCACAACAACAAATGAATAAGAATACAGACAAATGACACACACAAAATTTACAAATCATCAATACAAATAACACACACGAAATTCACAAATCATCAATGCATTTGGCACCAGTAATTCTTATGGTTACGCGAAACCGATGTACCTCAGTGCTCCAACTGCATTTCAACATGGGAGAGCAGAAACCTTGTAATGGAAATTGCATCTGACTGTCACAGAAGGTGCAATCAATTCAGGATCCTGACAGTGCTCACCAAATTGCAAGACTACATTAGGCTTGCAACATGTTTTCGAAGGCGACAGGTGTCCATGACTTACCGCCCCGACAGCAATCACTTTAACTAGTAAACGTTCTATTTGACTCTCTGCCCCATGACTGCTAAATTCATTTTGTCCTTTGACTGTGTTTGTTGTCTTTTATCTGCGTTAGGGATTATCACATTTATCAGAATCTAAATGAACTTGAATGCTGAAATAGTATTAATTAAATAGTGACACTGTCATTGTTTTAGTCAATTGTTGATGGATGATTGATATATCAAAAAGGGGTTGATCTTTTATAAAAGTTATGGCACAAGTTTATTGATTAAAAATAGGAAAAAATATTTGTTAAGCATAAAAACAAAATAAAACATGCACTGCTAGCAGCACAAACATGCAACAAACAGTTAACACTCCCCTGGGTGGGAAAGACAAGGGTTTGTCTGACAACTATCTAATCTGGCTCAAAATACGTATAATGCAATCTGAAATCATGTAACACTGAATACACTCAGATCGATTTATTCCATACAGAAGTTATACTACGTTGGTGCAGCTGAGAACAAGTGATGAGATTGTAATCCTCATTACCCTAATAAGCCAGAGTGACAATACAGTACCCCTTTCCTCGATGTGTAGCGCTGTCTCATGTGATGCTCGTGGTTCAAGCATCTGCAGAGCAGCGATGTGCGGCGCCAGTAATTCCCTATCACGGGCACTAAATAGGCAAAGTCACAGATGTTGATCTACTAGACGGATCACAATTACTCTCAAATGGAGCCCTCAAATCTCAGCAGATCCGAGTGTGTTACACTCCCTTTCGCCGGTCATACCATGGCAAAATTTCATTCACTTATACGGCACTGCGTACAAGGAGATCAAACGGCAAGGTGGCAGACCAGTCACAAATAAGATTGTTCTCAGCACCGGCAGTTTTCCTAGATGATTGAGGTCTAAACTGGCAGTACAGCTAAGTCCTCACCACAGGCTCCCCAGTCAAGATCAGTGCTAGTGCGAAGTCACACTCAGGCCAAATGTTTGAATTGCAACCCACTCATAACAAAGTCAGTACCTGAATCCTCTCCAGACAAGAGTCTGAATCAGAAGACCAAGTTTCACCTCTCCTCACTTTCCATGAAACTTCGGTAAACTCCCGAAAAGCACTCCCGCAACTGTCCCGGCAAGGGTTTTCTGCCAATCACAAGACTCCACGAGCTCCATGTCTCCCCTCTAACTCATCTTTTCGACTCACTGGATAATCCTAATAAAAGTTAACAATATGCTTCTCTTTTCAATAGCAGCCAATCGCTGACTCACAGTTCGCACACAGAGAGAAGGAGACATTGTTATCCCGACTTGTTTTTTTTCCCAAGGCCACTCCAGGTAGTGTGTTTAAGAGTTTCCGTATAGTTTCATAGTGAACAACACATTTAGCATGGAGATCATTACTTGGACGGTCCGAAGGTTATCGCGTGTCCGATCATAGGTCCAGGTTGAACTAAGAGAAGTGCTTTTATGTGTCAACATAGATGAGTTGGCCGGCCGGGGTGGCCGAGCGGTTCTCTACAGTCGCAGGTTCGAATGCTTTCTCGGACATGGATGTGTGTGATGTCCTTAGTAGTTCTAAGTTCTAGGGGACTGATGACCTCAGAAGTTAAGTCCCATAGTGCTCAGAGTCATTTGATTTTTGAATAGATGAGTTCAGAGCCGTCATAAATGTTGCATTTATTCTAAAATTATTTTGAACGCCTGAGGCTTTCCAAAAAACTCTGCAGACTGAGGGACGACACCACCTGATGGCTCCCTTGATAGCATCCAGTCCACTGTGAGCATGGGAAATCGCGCATTTTTTGTGTCCGCCATCCCTGTTCACAAAGGGCGTTTATGACACTGTCATAGCGCTTTGGATGAGCGACCTACATTTCTGTCGCACCCCTACCCCTGCTGGGGCTAGAACTGCGTAAGAGGTAGGTCCAGGTAGGCCGTTTTTTCACCTCTTCAACCAAACACATTGTCTACACACCGACGCAAGAAATTCTTGGGCCCAGCATTCTGTCCTCAGTAAGTGCTTCGAGATGTTTTCTTCGCTAATAGCTGCATGTGGTTTTCAAGCCCCAAACGTCCACTGCAAGATTTACTGTTAAATCACCAAACTGCTAACTTGTTCCCAACTCCAGAAAAATACTTTTCGAAGGAGAGCCACCATAAAGACCCCACATACATTAACAACATATACGCTCCGAGCAGTGCCCTGCTCATGCTAATAACCTTCTGTCGTCTCACAAAAACGATGTCTCGGGTGTAAAATCAACATTAAATTGTACCCTTGAGTATGGGGATTAGTGAGAGAGTGACTCGTCCTCTCTCAAGGTTTTTCAGTAATTCTGTTACACTATTCAGTTGATGTGGCTATTCACACTGCTCTTCTTTGTATTGCTCGATTTGTGTAGTTATTCGACCTCCTAAGTGGAACTGTTTTAAGGCACAGGACTGATTCGAATGAATTGTTATAAAAGTGGATCCCAGGATGGTTTCTTCCAAAAGGACTGGGGCGATTTTATTCCCTGTGTTTTTCCTGTCTGAGCTAGTGCTCCGTCTCTGAGGATCTCGTTGTCAATGTGGCTTGAAACTCAAATCTTCCTACTTTCTGAAATGGATCCCACGAACTTCAATAATATTCCAGTATAGCCAATAAAAGCGTTTTGTAAGCAACCTCTGTGTTTTAAAAATTGCAATTGTCTTGTATCCCACAGGAAAACATGATCGTTCTGTTGTATGCCCCACACATGGTACCCTATGACTACAGTACCAATACCTAAGCCACATTTGGAATCAACTAACTCATACAAATGCACGGATGTAGGGGTCTAACAGTTTGCAAAATATGAAATGGAATGGTCACATAGGCTAAGGACGTAGCTTAAGGGGGGGGGGGGGGGGGTCTGGACCATCCCTGCCCTATCACCCAAATGAAATTACACACGATCTAATTGCAACGTAGTGAAATCAAAAGAGATAAGCGACTATCAAAAACTTTCCGTTCGAGGGCGTGCGTGCAGCGAATATGCAACGTAGAGCGACTCTGATGGGGGTATGTAAGCGTCGACATATCGGCAAGGGATTAGTGCGTCATTTGCGTCTTTCCAAAGTGCGTGCTGTTCTTGCGGTAGTGGGAACTATAGAGACTTTGTTACCTCTTGTTTCCAAATAGGACCAATGTACTGTTATTCTTTTCTTGGCTGCCGAAGGACAAACACGGGTAAACATCCATCAGAGAATAAAGGATGCCTGTGGGGGAGCACGTCTGTCAGAAACCAGTGTTGTGAAATGATGCAACAAGGGATGCTGCTGCTTCATGATAACTCAAGTCCCCATATCGCAAATGTCGTACCGCACAAGCCACCCCATCTCAAGTGGGAGACACCTGAGCATCTGCCCCGTAGTCCTGATCTCCTCCCACCGATTATCACGCCTTCGGTTCCTCAAACAAGGCCTCGAAGGGGCGACGAGTCCTCTCTGTCAAGGATGTGCGGCAGGCAGTTTCGGACTTCTTCACACGGCAGGGCGCAGTGTTCTAGCAAAGTGGTATCTTCAGCCTGGTGCACAGATGGGATGGTTGCCTCAGGGATCACGGGAATTTTCCGTGAGTGGCATATACGGGGGGTGTTCAATACAGAATGATCATAATTTTTTTTTGCAACATACCTTTATTCATCCTCATAATTTTGACGGCCTTCTCAAACTAGTCTCCCATGAATGCCATGCACTTGTCCCTGCGTTTCGCCAGTCTTCAAATACATGCTGGAAACCATTTTTTGAGAGGTTCTTCAAAATCGTCTCCGCAGCCTCCACCACTGCTTCTGATTGTTGATAATGCCTCCCACGAAGGCGTTTCTTCATGTTAGGGAATAGAAAAAAGTCACATGGGGCTAAATCCAGACAGGGTGAGGGATGCACTTAATGTCGATATTTGCAAGATATTCAGCAACAACATTGGCAATATGCGGCCGCGCATTATCGTGGTGCAGCATCCAGCCTGCTTCACGGAAATGTGCCTGATATGTACTTGCAATGGTTTCAGGACATCCCTGTAGTATTGTCCAGTTACTGATGAGTGTGCAGGTACAGTTATGGATAATTTATATAGCAAGAAAGAGGAGGAAACACGATGTTTATTCGCTCAACAGTGTTATGATAAGTTAAAAACATGTACACTGTTATAATAGCTTAATTATTTTTCTATAGCAGTTACTTGGAGACTGGTAGAACATTCGGGTTGGAATATTCGTAAGGCAGCGGAGCGGTTAACATCATTCCAAATAACAGTAGATTAAAATCAGTGGATAAAAATACACTTCTATTCGCCTGTGTCGCTCAAAAATCGTTTTGGTGGACAAAAATATCGCCGAAAAGGCGATGATTGCATTTCTATAAAAAAATTTGCTCAAAATTAGTGGCCCAAATGGTAAAATATCGTCCAGTCTGGTCACGAGGGTGGAATTTAACTATGGAAACTAGTTCGATATGGAACGATAGGGATATATTTGTGGAAAGCGAAAGGGGTATGTGATGACAGCACGTTCTGCAGTTCATTTCTAAAAACAATTTTCAGCGGCCTGCTTCAATTCGTCCATGAACATCAAAGAATGAGATGACCATAACTTTCCCAGCAGAAGCAACCACTTTTGCTTTTTGGGGGGTTGGTGATGAAGGAGATTTCCGCACTGAGCTTTGCTGTTTGGTCTCAGGATGAAAATGAGGTGCTATGTTTTATCAGCAGTGATTACATTTGAAAGAAACTCGGGATCTTCCTCTACCATAAACTTTAACTGGATGCAGACCTTTTGTTCGGTTATCAACAGTCTTGGAACCCATCGCGCACAAACATGTGTCATGTGTAATTATTCTGTCACCAGCGTGTGGGTGGCACCCAATGAAGTGTTCAGCATTTCGGAACGTGATCTTAATGTAATTCGTCGATCCTCTCTCGCAGTGACAGCAGCAGGGTTGATGTTTTCTACCGAAAACACCGCGTCCACCTTCCTTTGCAACTGACTGTCTCCCTCTTTAAACATTTTAAACCACCTACGAGCTGTGATGTAGGGAAGCACAGCCTCTCCATAGGGCTCCTGCAACATTGCATAGGCCTCAGCTGAACATTTGTTGACATGAAAGCAGAATTTCAAACCCACATATTGTTACTCGCGTGTTATCTCCATTGCAGCGGTAGGCGATACTGAACTTGTCTGACCCGGCCTGCCTCTCACAGGCGGGAACCAGGAGTCTCAACAATGAAACTACTACGGCGTGTTTTTTGCACATTAAGCTAACAGAATATCATAAGATTAAATGTTAGCGGGAGAAATTATGACCATAAAAATTATGGTAATTCTTTATTGAACAGCCCTCGTAGATTCTGGCCTGTACGGCCTTCAAACAGAAACCTTTTTAATCGCGCCGTATATTTCAGTTTTCAGTTATACGATGAAAAAGGGACACTCACTATGGATAGTCAATAAGGCCATCGATAGACTTAAACTGACGATATATCAATAGCACTATCGGCTATCTCCTACCTGCTTTAGCCAAGAGCAACCACTGTACGTTGTTGACATTACTTAGGTTTAGTTGTTGTTTTGTTAACTAGGTCAGTTCTTACTTACAGATAATTTAATGAAGTGCTACCGTTTATTGTTTTGTGCTGTGTGCTGTTCTTACAGTTTCCAGTTATCGATAATTTATATAGCAAGAAAGAGGAGGAAACACGATGTTTATTCGTTCACCAGTGTTATGATAAGTTAAAAACATGTACACTGTTATAATAGCTTAATTATTTTTCTATAGCAGTTACTTGGAGACTGGTAGAACATTCGGGTTGGAATATTCGTAAGGCAGCGGAGCGGTTAACATCATTCCAAGTAACATTAAATTAAAATCAGTGGATAAAAATACACTTCTATTCGCCTGTGTCGCTCAAAAATCGTTTCAGTGGACAAAAATATCGCCGAAAAGGCGATGACTGCATTTCTATAAAAAAATTTGCTCAAAATTAGTGGCCCAAATGGTAAAATATCGTCCAGTCTGGTCACGAGGGTGGAATTTAACTATGGAAACTAGTTAGATATGGAACGATAGGGATATGTTTGTGGAAAGCGAAAGGGGTATGTGATGACAGCACGTTCTGCAGTTCATTTCTAAAAAAATTTTTCAGCGGGCTGCTTCAATTCGTGCGAGCCGACTGCACCCTGCCACCAACCCCTCTTTTCGTCCAGAATCTATTTACGCTCTTGTAATACTATAATAAGTGAAGCAAGAAGTTCCACGCACAATTAAATCTTAACATACGCACGCACTATGAAAAGGAAAGCTGCTACTCATCATAGAGCGGAGATGCTGAGTCACAGATAGGCGCAAGAAAAAGACTGTCACAAATATACACTATGTGATCAAAACCATCCGGGCACCTGGCTGAAAATGACTTACAAATTCGTGGCGCCCTCCATCGGCAATGCTGGAATTCAGTATGGCGTTGGCCCACCCTTAACCTTGATGACAGTTTCCACTCTCGCAGGCATACGTTTAATCAGGTGCTGGAAGGTTTCTTGGGGAATGGCAGCCCATTTTTCTCGGAGTGCTGCACTGAGGAGAGGTATCGATGTCAGTCGGTGAGGCCTGGCACGAAGTCGGCGTTCCAAAACATCCCAAAGGTGTTGTATAGGGTTCAGGTCAGGACTCTGTGCAGGCCAGCACATTACAGGGATGTTATTGCCGTGTAACCGCTCCGCCACAGGCCGTGCATTGTGAACGGGTGCTCGATCGTGTTGAAAGATGCAATCGCCATTCCCGAACTGTTCTTCAACGGTGGGAAGCAAGAAGGTGCTTAAAACATCACTGTAGACCTGTGCTGTGATAGTGCCACACAAAACAAGGGGTGCAAACCCCTTCCACGAAAAACACGACCACACAGTTACACCACCGCCTCCGAATTTTACTGTTGGCACCACACACACTGGCAGATGACGTTCACCGGGCATTCGTCATACCCACACCCTGCCATCAGATCGCCACACTGTGTACCGTGATTCGGCACTCCACACAACGTTTTTCCACTGTTTAATCGTCCATTGTTTACGCTCCTTACACCAAGAGAGGCGTCGTTCGGCATTTACCAGCGTAATGTGTGGTTTATGAGCAGCCGCTCGACCAAGTTATCTCACCTCCCGCCGACTTGTCATAGTACTTGTAGTGGATCCTGGTGCAGTTTGGAATTCCTGTGTGATGGTCTGGATGGATGTCTGCCTACTGCACATTACGACCATCTTCAACTGTCGGCGGTCTCTGTCATTCAACAGACGAGGTCGGCCTGTACGCTTTAGTGTTGTACGTGTCCCTTCACGTTTCCACTTCACTATCGCATCGGAAACAGTGGACTTAGGGACGTTTAGGAGTGTGGAAATCTCCCGTACAGGCGTATGACACAAGCGACACCAAATCACCTGACTACGTTCGAAGTCCGTGAGTTCCGCGGAGCGCCCCGTTCTGCTCTCTCACGATGTCTAACGACTACTGAGGTCGCTGATATGGAGTACCTGGTAATAGGTGGCAGCACAATGCAATGGGGTGTCCGGATACTTTTGATCACATAATCACATAGTGTAGCTTTCGGACAGTAAGGCCTCCGTCAAAATTAGACGACAAAAACACACACACACACACACACACACACACACACACACGCAGACGAAACTCTCACACACACATGACTGCAGTCTCAGGCAACTGAGGCCACACTGCCTGTGGCATGGTTCCACATCCTTTTCTGTTGTACCTTCCACACCCTCATCGACTCTGTTCCTACACTTCCGCGTTGAACAGGTGGTTATTTAGGCTTTTGACTGGTGGTGAAATTAATGTTACTGTATCGTGTATAGTGAACATCGTTTGATACAGTCATAGCTTGGGAATTATTAGAGATAGAACAGCGTGGTTTGTTGTAAAACGTTTAGCAGCTCGCGAAGATTTTTTTCCGTTACATATATCAGAATTTCTCTGGGTGTCCCACTCGTCGTTCGTAGAACATCAAGACACTATTCGAGTTCCGCCAATGTAGGAAATGTGGCATCCAGCATATCTCGCACGTTCAAACGCCATTGCGGAGGTGTACCATCACGCTGGAAGATGACGGACGGCTGCAGCTCTCCAATCTGTGGTAGCAGAAACTGTTCGAGCATGTCGAAGTAAAATATCCCGTTATGGTTTTCCCTGAGAAAATAATGGGCCTATAACCCTACTGTGCATTGGTCCACAACCAACATTAAGATTCGGACCATCACGGATGGGTTCACACGTGTTGTGCGGGTTTTTGGAGCCCCAGTTCCTAATGTTGTGGCGATTCGCATGTGCACAAATGTGAAATGTTGCTCCTTATGGAAAACAGGGACTTTTTCAAGTAGTCAATGTCAGGTCTACGGAGGCCAGCATGGAACACACGAATGCCAATCACAGAGGACGATTGTTTGGCTGCAATGCTAGGACCATGCTTCCTCCCTGCAACTCGCTTGATGTACGATGAATTTACGCCAGGGGAGATGTGTTAAAATTCAGCTTGCAGTCTTCTAACACATTCTTGAGACACAGGGGGGACGTCCACCTCGACGAAGGTCGTTAACACTGCCTGTGTCTACAAAGTTTTTCAACCAACTCATTATACTTGTTTCTGCGGATGGAGCCCTCCTGTGATCGCGTCGATAATTACGCAGAACAGTTGTCAGAGATTTGAATTTTTCATACCAGATGACACTGCACATTCTCCTGGTCTGTCGCCATCTTCATGCACTCCCAGTCAAATCTGCAACAAATGACAAAAAAAAGTACATTGATAGCTGCTAAACGTTTTACAACAAACAACGGTTCTCTATCTCTAACAGTTTTCGAGTTGCGATTTTTGGAAATGCTAGCGGGACATTAGGAACAACCTGTATAATACGGACAGTAATTGGGCATCATAGTTCCTTATCGCACACACTAATACTTCCGTGTCTGGAGGTAGTATTTTTCCAGGACAAAGTGCTCCATTCTTCCCATCAAAGTAATTGAAATCTTGCTGTGCACCTCTGACTTTTAATGTACCTTTGCTGACGTAATGTGGATAAATTGTCTAAAGAGCGGCTGTCAGATCCTCATTTTAATCCAGACGGTATAATTTACAGTCCGGTGTGAGAGACCAACTGAGTAATTACGACGAAGGCAAGAATAATCTTGGATTCAGATGCTGCCAACAGCACAGAAACTGGCCAGGTTTGGTGTCTATAGACGGAGAGCTTTTCTTCAAACCCGAGCATCGTTACAGGTTTGCGTGGCGAAGAGAAAATTTTGTCCGCATCCAGAAGTCCATCATCCGCATTTAGTTTATCAGCATCCGTGGATATCCGTATTTTGCAAACTACGTTAACCCGTCACGTATGCGGTGGCTGAATTGTCGTCTGCTGAAGGCAGGCCTCGTAATTTATACTGCCCTGACTAAGAACGTTGAAGTCGACCATGACACAGAATAAGATGATGATGATGATGATGATGATGATGATGATGATGTGATCTGCCCATTGGACAGGGCCATCGCTGCACGTTTGCCTTCCTGTCTCCACCGCCCCCACCTCCCCCGGTTTCCGCCATCCTTTTCGTACCTGCATATGTACATTTATCTTGATGTCGACAGGAAACTGTTTTATTTAATTATTTTGGCTTTAGGGAACATTGAACATATGGCCAGCAGTAGTTGTAGCTGCACAGTGTTAACACCTAACTTTGAACAAAACACAATCAGTCTAAAACGCAAATGGTGTTTATTTTTCTGGTAACCAGTTTCAGTCATAGACAGACCGTCTTCAGAGCAGTACGTATCTATGAAATCAATAAAGCAGGCCAGGAATAATACATCTGTTAACCTCTAGTGCCCCGGGAAGTGTGATAGCACCGCTATTATTTTCTCTATTCATAAATGATCTGGCGGACAGGGCAAGCAGGAGTCTGCGGTTGTTTGCTGATGATGCGTGGAAGGTGCCGTGGATGAATGACTGTAGAAGGAATTAAGATAACTGAGACAAAATTTCTAGTTGGTGTAATGAATGGCAGCTAACTCTAAATGTATAAAAATGTAAGTTAATGCCGATGAGTGGGAAAATCAAACCCATAATGCTCGAAAGCAGTCTTAGTAATGTGCTGCTTGACACAGTCACATCGCCTAAATATTTAGGCGTAACGTTACAAATCAATATCAAATGGCATGAGCATGTAAGGTCTGCAGTAGGGAAGGCGAATGGTCGACTTCGGTTTAGTGGGGGGAATTTTACGAAAGTACTGCTCCTCTGTAAAGGAGACCGCATACAGGATACTAGTGCGACCCATTGTTGAGTACTGCTCGAGCGTTTGGGTTCCGCAACAGATCGGATTACAGGAAGTCATCGAAACAATTCAGAGGCGAGCTGCGACATTTGTTACCGCTAGGATCGAACAATGCGGAAGTATCGCGGAGGCGCTTAGGGAACCTAAATGGGAATCGCTGGAGGCGAGCACTATTGAGAAAATTTAGAGATCCGACATCTGAGACTGACTGTAGAAAGTTTTTGCTGCCATCAACGTACACTTCGCGCAAGGACCACGAAGATAAGATTAGAGAGATTAGGGATCGTACAGAGGCATACAGTCGTTTTTCCATCACTCTGTTTGCGAGTGGAACAGGAAAGGAAATGGCTAGTAGTGGTACAGGGTAACCACCGCCAAGCACCACACTGTGGCTTGCGGAGTATGTATGCAGATATATATGGTTTAAACTTTATTAAAGCAATATGTCCTCCCCCCATGAACCATGGACCTTGCCGTTGGTGGGGAGGCTTGCGTGCCTCAACGATACAGATAGCCGTACCGTAGGCGCAACCACAACGGAGGGGTATCTGTTGAGGGGCCAAACAAACTTGTGGTTTCTGAAGAGGGGCAGCAGCCTTTTTAGTTGTTGCAGGGGCAACAGTCTGGATGATTGACTGATCTGGCCTTGTAACACTAACCAAAACGGCCTTGCTGTTGCGGTACTGCGAACGGCTGAAAGCAAGGGGAAACTACAGCCGTAATTTTTCCCGGGGGCATGCAGCTTTACTGTATGGTTAAATGATGATGGCATCTTCTTGGGTAAAATATTCCGGAGGTAAAATAGTTCCCCATTCGGATCTCCGGGCGGGGACTACTCAAGAGGACGTTGTTATCAGGAGAAAGAAAACTGGCATTCTACGGATCGGAGCGTGGAATGTCAGATCCCTTAATCGGGCAGATAGGTTAGAAAATTTAAAAAGGAAAATGGATAGGTTAAAGTTAGATATAGTGGGAATTGGTGAAGTTCGGTGGCAGGAGGAACAAGACTTTTGGTCAGATGAATACAGGGTTATAAATACAAAATCAAATAGGGGTAATGCAGGAATAGGTTTAATAATGAATAAAAAAAATAGGAGTGAGGGTAAGCTACTACAAACAGCACAGTGAACATATTACAGTGGCCAAGATAGACACGAAGCCCATGCCTACTACAGTAGTACAAGTTTATATGCCAATTAGCTCTGCAGATGACGAAGAAATTGAAGAAATGTATGATGACATAAAAGAAATTATTCAGGTAGTGAAGGGAGACGAAAATTTAATAGTCATGGGTGACTGGAATTCGACAGTAGGAAAAGGGAGAGAAGGAAACGTAGTACGTGAATATGGATTGGGGCTACGAAATGAAAGAGGAAGCCGTCTGGTAGAATTTTGCACAGAGCATAACTTAATCATAGCTAACACTTGGTTCAAGAATCATAAAAGAAGGTTGTATACATGGAAGAAGCCTGGAGATACTGGAAGGTATCAGATAGATTATATAATGGTAAGACAGAGATTTAGGAACCAGGTTTTAAATTGTAAGACATTTCCAGGAGCAGATGTGGACTCTAACCACAATCTATTGGTTATGAGATGTAGATTAAAACTGAAGAAACTGCAAAAATGTGGGAATTTAAGGAGATGGGACCTGGATAAACTGAAAAAACCAGAGGTTGTACAAAGTTTCAGGGACAGCATAAGGGAACAATTGACAGGAATGGGGGAAAGAAATTCAGTAGAAGACGAGTGGGTAGCTCTGAGGGATGAAGTAGTGAAGGCAGCAGAGGATCAAGTAGGTAAAAAGAAGAGGGCCAGTAGAAATTCTTGGGTAACAGAAGAAATACTGAATTTAATTGATGAAAGGAGAAAATATAAAAATGCAGTAAATGAAGCAGGCAAAAAGGAATACAGATGTCTCAAAAATGAGATCGACAGGAAGTGCAAAATGGCTAAGCAGGCATGGCTAGAGGACAAATATAAGGATGTAGAGGCTTATCTCGCTAGGGGTAAGATAGATACTGCCTACAGGAAAATTAGAGACCTTTGGAGAAAAGAGAGCCACTTGTATGAATATCAAGAGCTCAGATGGAAACCCAGTTCTAAGCAAAGAGGGGAAAGCAGAAAGGTGGAAGGAGTATATAGAGGGTCTATACAAGGGCGATGTACTTGAGGACAATATTATGGAAATGGAAGAGGATGTAGATGAAGATGAAATGGGAGATACGATACTGCGTGAAGAGTTTGACGGAGCACGCTGAAAGACCTGAGTCGAAACAAGGCCCCGGGAGTAGACAACATTCCATTAGAACTACTGACAGCCTTGGGAGAGCCAGTACTGACAAAACTCTACCATCTGGTGAGCAAGATGTACGAGACAGGCGAAATACCATCAGACTTCAAGAAGAATATAATACGAGGGCAGTTCAATAAGTAATGCAACACTTTTTTTTCTGAAACAGGGGTTGTTTTATTCAGCATTGAAATACACCAGGTTATTCCCCAATCTTTTAGCTACACAACACTATTTTTCAACGTAATCTCCATTCAATGCTACGGCCTTACGCCACCTTGAAATGAGGGCCTGTATGCCTGCACGGTACCATTCCACTGGTCGATGTCGGAGCCAACGTCGTACTGCATCAATAACTTCTTCATCATCCGCGTAGTGCCTCCCATGGATTGCGTCCTTCATTGGGCCAAACATATGGAAATCCGACGGTGCGAGATCGGGGCTGTAGGGTGCATGAGGAAGAACAGTCCACTGAAGTTTTGTGAGCTCCTCTCGGGTGCAAAGACTTGTGTGAGGTCTTGCGTTGTCATGAAGAAGGAGAAGTTCGTTCAGATTTTTGTGCCTACGAACACGCTGAAGTCGTTTCTTCAATTTCTGAATAGTAGCACAATACATTTCAGAGTTGATCGTTTGACCATGGGGAACGACATCGAACAGAATAACCCCTTCAGCGTCCCAGAAGACTGTAACCATGACTTTACCGGCTGAGGGTATGGCTTTAAACTTTTTCTTGGTAGGGGAGTGGGTGTGGCGCCACTCCATTGATTGCCGTTTTGTTTCAGGTTCGAAGTGATGAATCCATGTTTCATCGCCTGTAACAATCTTTGACAAGAAAATGTCACCCTCAGCCATATGACGAGCAAGCAATTCCGCACAGATGATTCTCCTTTGCTCTTTATGGTGTTCGGTTAGACAACGAGGGACCCAGCGGGAACAAACCTTTGAATATCCCAACTGGTGAACAATTGTGACAGCACTACCAACAGAGATGTCAAGTTGAGCACTGAGTTGTTTGATGGTGATCCGTCGATCATCCCGAACGAGTGTGTTCGCACGCTCCGCCATTGCAGGAGTCACAGCTGGGCACGGCCGGCCCGCGCGCGGGAGATCAGACAGTCTTGCTTGACCTTGCGGCGATGATGACACACGCTTTGCCCAACGACTCACCGTGCTTTTGTCCACTGCCAGATCACCGTAGACATTCTGCAACCGCCTATGAATATCTGAGATGCCCTGGTTTTCCGCCAAAAGAAACTCGATCACTGCCCGTTGTTTGCAACGCACATCCGTTACAGACGCCATTTTAACAGCTCCGTACAGCGCTGCCACCTGTCGGAAGTCAATGAAACTATACGAGACGAAGCGGGAATGTTTGAAAATATTCCACAAGAAATTTCCGGTTTTTTCAACCAAAATTGGCCGAGAAAAAAAAAATGTTGCATTACTTATTGAACTGCCCTCGTAATTCCAATCCCAAAGAAAGCAGGTGTTGACAGATGTGAAAATTACCGAACTATCAGTTTAATAAGTCACAGCTGCAAAATACTAATGCGAATTCTTTACAGACGAATGGAAAAACTGGTAGAAGCCGACCTCGGGGAAGATCAGTTTGGATTCCGTAGAAATGTTGGAACACGTGAAGCAATACTGATCTTACGACTTATCTTAGAAGAAAGATTAAGGAAAGGCAAACCTACGTTTCTAGCATGTGTAGACTTAGAGAAAGCTTTTGACAATGTTGACTGGAATACTCTCTTTCAAATTCTAAAGGTGGCAGGGGTAAAATACAGGGAGCGAAAGGCTATTTACAATTTGTAAAGAAAGCAGATGGCAGTTATAAGAGTCGAGAGGCATGAAAGGGAAGCAGTGGTTGTGAGGGGAGTGAGATAGGGTTGTAGTCTATCCCCGATGTTACTCAATCTATATATTGAGCAAGCAGTAAAGGAAACAAAAGAAAAATTTGCAGTAGGTATTAAAATCCATGGAGAAGAGATAAAAACTTTGAGACTTAAAACTTTGAGGTTCGCCGATGACATTGTAATTCTGTCAGAGACAGCAAAGGACTTGGAAGAGCAATTGAACGGAATGGACAGTGTCTTGAAAGAAGGATATAAGATCAACGTCAACAAAGCAAAACGAGGATAATGGAATGTAGTCGAATTAAGTCGGGTGATGCTGAGGGAATTAGATAGGAAATGAGACACTTAAAGTAGTAAAGGAGTTTTGCTATTTGGGGAGCAAAATAACTGATGATGGTCGAAGTAGAGAGGATATAAAATGTAGACTGGCAATGGCAAGGAAAGCGTTTCTGAAGAAGAAAAATTTGTTAACATCGAGTATAGATTTAAATGTCAGGAAGTCGTTTCTGAAAGTATTTGTGTGGAGTGTAGCCATGTATGGAAGTGAAACGCGGACAATAAATCGTTTAGACAAGAAGAGAATAGAAGCTTTCGAAATGTGGTGCTACAGAAGAATGATTAGATGGGTAGATCACGTAACTAATGAGGAGGTATTGAATAGAATTGGGGAGAAGAGGAGTTTGTGGCACAACTTGACTAGAAGAAGGGATCGGTTGGTAGGACATGTTTTGAGGCACCAAGGGATCACCAATTTAGTATTGGAGGGCAGCGTGGAGGGTAAAAATCGTAGAGGGAGACCAAGAGATGAATACACTAAGCAGATTCAGAAGGATGTAGGTTGCAGTAGGTACTGGGAGATGAAGAAGCTTGCACAGGATAGAGTAGCATGGAGAGCTGCATCAAACCAGTCTCAGGACTGAAGACCACAACAACAACAAAGCAATATGTATCTCTGAACTTAAAAAAGGAGGCCAAGAATGGAGCTATTTACCTTGAATAGCTGTGTTTTTCCTGGACTACTTTATTAATTTCAGAGAGTCTGAGGGTGGTCTATCTACGATTGAAACCGGTCACCGGAAAAATAAACATTTGCAACCTATACGGATTGTTTTGTATTAAATTACGATATAAGAAAGCTGTTCTCTCATTTATGACTTGAGACATTATTGCAAAACTTTGAGTAAAATGACAGAGTAAGCTTAGCCTTTTTTGATAATGAAATATACCAATGAGACTGCATGACGCGCAAGTGTGTTCTTACGATGTTTTTATATAGAGTTTCTTATTCAAGGTAGTTTGAGTCTACATGTACAGTTATAAGTTCTTAATTTAAAAAGTGTGCAAAAGAACAGTAAGTTGAGTCCTCATATACAAACACTAGTGATTCATTTATATATATGTCGTGTGACTAGGGCCTCCCGTCGGGTAGACCGTTCGCGTGGGTGCAAGTCTTTCTACACTCCTGGAAATTGAAATAAGAACACCGTGAATTCATTGTCCCAGGAAGTGGAAACTTTATTGACACATTCCTGGGGTCAGATACATCACATGATCACACTGACAGAACCACAGGCACATTGACACAGGCAACAGAGCATGCACAATGTCGGCCCTAGTACAGTGTATATCCACCTTTCGCAGCAATGCAGGCTGCTATTCTCCCATGGAGACGATCGTAGAGATGCTGGATGTAGTCCTGTGGAACGGCTTGCCATGCCATTTCCACCTGGCGCCTCAGTTGGACCAGCGTTCGTGCTGGACGTGCAGACCGCGTGAGACGACGCTTCATCCAGTCCCAAACATGCTCAATGGGGGACAGATCCGGAGATCTTGCTGGCCAGGGTAGTTGACTTACACCTTCTAGAGCACGTTGGGTGGCACGGGATACATGCGGACGTGCATTGTCCTGTTGGAACAGCAAATTCCCTTGCCGGTCTAGGAATGGTAGAACGATGGGTTCGATGACGGTTTGGATGTACCGTGCACTATTCAGTGTCCCCTCGACGATCACCAGTGGTGTACGGCCAGTGTAGGAGATCGCTCCCCACACCATGATGCCGGGTGTTGGCCCTGTGTGCCTCGGTCGTATGCAGTCCTGATTGTGGCGCTCACCTGCACGGCGCCAAACACGCATACGACCATCATTGGCACCAAGGCAGAAGCGACTCTCATCGCTGAAGACGACACGTCTCCATTCGTCCCTCCATTCACGCCTGTCGCGACACCACTGGAGGCGGGCTGCACGATGTTGGGGCGTGAGCGGAAGACGGCCTAACGGTGTGCGGGACCAGCTTCATGGAGACGGTTGCGAATGGTCCTCGCCGATACCCCAGGAGCAACAGTGTCCCTAATTTGCTGGGAAGTGGCGGTGCGGTCCCCTACGGCACTGCGTAGGATCCTACGGTCTTGGCGTACATCCGTGCGTCGCTGCGGTCCGGTCCCAGGTCGACGGGCATGTGCACCTTCCGCCGACCACTGGCGACAACATCGATGTACTATGGAGACCTCACGCCCCACGTGTTGAGCAATTCGGAGGTAAATCCACCCGGCCTCCCGCATGCCCACTATACGCCCTCGCTCAAAGTCCGTCAACTGCACATACGGTTCACGTCCACGCTGTCGCGGCATGCTACCAGTGTTAAAGACTGCGATGGAGCTCCGTATGCCACGGCAAACTGGCTGACACTGACGGCGGCGGTGCACAAATGCTGCGCAGCTAGCGCCATTCGACGGCCAACACCGCGGTTCCTGGTGTGTCCGCTGTGCCGTGCGTGTGATCATTGCTTGTACAGCCCTCTCGCAGTGTCCGGAGCAAGTATGGTGGGTCTGACACACCGGTGTCAATGTGTTCTTTTTTCCATTTCCAGGAGTGTATTTGACGTCACTTCGGCGACTTGCGCGTCGATGGGGATGAAATGATGATGATTAGGACAACACAACACCCAGTCCCTGCGCATTATTCCAAACAGTCTGACTCCATAAGATTACTTGAGCCAAGCGGACTTTCTCTTCTTGTTCTTGTTGTTGTTGCTGCTGCTGTTGTTGCGGTCTTCAGTCCGAAGACAGGTGTGATGCAGCTCTCTGCGCTACTCTGTCCTCTACAAGCCTCTTCACCTCCGAGTAACCATTGCAACTCACATCCATTTGAAACCCCTTACTGCACTCGGTCTCTTGGTATTCGTCCGCAATTTTTGCCCTCCACATTTCCCTCCAATACCAAACTGACGATTCCTTGACGTCTCAGATCGTGCGCTATCAACCGATCCCTTCTTGTAGTCAAATTATGCCACAAATTTCTTTTCTCCCCAGCTATATTCAGTACCTTCTCATTAGTTACGCGACCTACCCAGCTAATCTTCAACATTTTTCTCTAGCAGCTCATTTCAACAACTTCTATTGTGTCCTTGTCCGAATTGCCTATCTTCCGCGTTTCACTTCCAGACAAGACTACAGTAGGTTAGGTCTTTGATGTCACATCAAATGAAACAACTAGTTTACTGTTACTAGTCACTGTTTATCTCTACGACGCGTTTCAAAGGTTTAAACGAACATCAACAGGTGGATTTATATTTTTTAGTACGACATTTGTGTTTGTATTGTGTCACGATTTTCTGCAGGAACTTATGGCACTGTTTCCAGTGGTCACAGGTCCCTTTCACTGTCGTAACACATCACACACATCACATGTATACTCTCATATTTTGTAAACAATGTGTAAAACCAGGTTCGCAGAAGAGCTTCTGTGAAGTTTGGAAATTAGACAGAACTGAAGCTGTGAGGACGGGTCATGAGTCGTGCTTGGATAGCTGAGATGGTAGAGCACTTGCCCTCGAAAGACGAAGGTCCCGAGTTCGAGTCTCGGTTCGGCACACAGTTTTAATCTGCCAGAAAGTTTAAAATGTAAAACATGTATACTGTCATATTTTGTAAACAATATATACTGTCAACAATATATACTGTCATATTTTGTAAACAATATTTGTTTACAAAATATGACAGTATACATGTGATGTTTTGCGATAGTGAAAGGAACGTATGACCACTGGAGAAAGTGTCATAAGTTCCTCCGAAAAATCGGAACACAACACAAATTTCATACTAAAAAATGTAAATCCACCTGATCATGGAGGTTTTAACCTTTGAAACGCGTCGTGGACATAAACAGTGAATGGTAACAGTAAACTTGACATTTTTCTTCTTCAGAAACGTTTTTCTTGCCATTACGTGTCTACATTTTGTTATCTTCTCTACTTTGGCCATTATCCGTTATTTTACTGCCCACTTAACAAAAATCATCTACTAGTTTCAGTGTCTCGTTCCCTAAACTGATTCCCTCAGCATGGCCTGATTTATTTCGACTACATTCATTTACCTTCCTTTTGCTTTTGTTAATCCTAGAGCGCTTAAGAGGAGAAAATGTTGCTTAGCTTCTAAGCCATCGTAAAGTTTACTACTGCACATTTTATTCGAAGGAAGTCTTAACATAAGAGTTCTGCACTAATTAATTACCGTTATTAGATCTCCAATGGTATATTACATACCAAATTAATTGCAAAATGTCCTGACTGATACCCTACTGCCAACGTAATTTTTACGACGGTTTAGCAATCTAACGTTGATCATCTTATATCCCCGTCTCCAGAAACTGCTCGTTCAGTTCTCTGACAATAGGAAGGGAAACCCATTTGCAACCAGTTGCCCGTACAGTAACTGTTGTGCTTGGTGCACGCCAGTGTCACATGACTCAGACTGGTCGCTTCAGCTTTGTTGTGTTCGCAACGTCCACAAACTAGAATTTTCATTCGATTTTAATGTGCTGGGCAACATCCGTGTCCCAGCCTCCGACGAATGATGGAGGACACATGATCGTAGGTTTAAAATCGGTATTAGAGCTCGGTGTTAGACGGAATGCTCCAGTTTGCCATCTGGTCGACTGTTTGTAAAATTCCTTGATGCCCTTTTACCAATAGAAAGTGGACATCTGTGTCATTTTCCTCGCTTACATATCTGTTAATCTGGTTGTCGAATTTTTGTTTTTGTAATTTCTGCGTAACAATTTGGTAGTCCTTGTGTATCAGTAGGAGCTTAAATGTCTTTATGTGCCGGCCGTTGGTGGCCGAGCGGTTCTAGGCGCTTCAGTCTTGAACCGCGCGACCGCTACGGTCGCAGGTTCAAATCCTACCTCGGGCATGGATGTGTGTGATGTCCTTAGGTTAGTTAGGTTTAAGTAGTTCTAAGTTCTAGGGGACTGATGACCTGAGATGTTAAGTCCCATAGTGCTCAGAGCCATTTGAACCATTTGTCTGTATGTCATACATAATACATGGTCTTTCTTACGGCCAATAACTCCGCTGTTTGAGGTGTAAGAGCAATCATTTATTAGATGGTATTAGAGTGACTGAGGAAGACGTGTCGCACTCCATCTTCTGTTTTAGAATTGTCTGTGTACCAGGTGTAGAGGTATGAAACCGGAATTTGGTTGCAAAATTTACACGTCTGTTCTTTTCAAACTGATAAACATTGTTTTATTCAAAATAATCTCCATTGCTATTTATACATGTCTCCCACATCTCCGGCAGGCTATGAGTGCCAAAAAAACTGTTCTTCTTTTGAAGCGAACCAGTCTGCGAGCCATTTTCGTACATTTTCATACGAATTGAAGCGTCGTTCAGCGAGAGCGTGTTCCAGTGATGCAAACAGATGATACTCGGACAAAGCCAAGTCTGGAGAATAAGCCGCATGCCCTAGTATTTACCAACTGAACACCTCGTTCGTTTCCCTGACCCGTTCTACTGTGTGTTATCGGGCGTAATCATGGAGCAATGTGACTTTGTATTGCCTTTTTTCATATTCCGGTCTTTTTCACGTAATGTTATTTAAATCGATCGTTTGCTGTTGGTAGCGATCAATGTTAACAGTTTTAACAGGTTTTAGCAGATCATAGTAGATGACACGCTTCTGATCCCACCAAGCACAAAGGATTGTTTTCTTTCCTAAGCGATTTGGTCTTGCGAAGGATATCGATAGTTCGCCTGGATTCACCCATGATTTACGACGTTTAGGATTCTCAAAATATATCCATTTTTCATCATCTGTTACTATTCGATAGAGAAACGACTTTTTTTTGTATCTGACGAGCAGCATTTCACAAGTTGTCTTTCGATTTGCTTGCTGTCTTTCATTCAGTTCATGCGAAACCCATTTTCCCGCTTTCTTCACCTTTCCCATAGCTTTCAACCGAAGAGAAACGGCGTTCTGCGTCACATTCAATTGTACCGCGAGTACCTGTCGAGTGTGAGTACCATCTTCATCCAGTAAGGCCTACAATTCGTTGTCTTCGAACTTTTTCGGTGGTTTCCCGCGCTTGTTGTTTCTCGCGTCAAAATCACCACTTTTGAATTTTTTGAACCACTCGAAACACTGTGTTTTCGCAGGAGCATGTTCGCCGAAAGCTTCGACAAGCATTCAGTGCGATTCTGTAGCAATTTTCTTCAAATGATAACAGAAAACCAATGCTTTCCGCAAATCGTAGTTCGTAGGCACAAAACGCGACATGTTTACGGGTTTGAAACAGATACCGATATATGAAACTTGGGTTACTGTGTGTTGACATTCGTCTTTAGTCGTTACAGGAAGCAAATTGCGCTGCAGAGGCGGTCTCAAAGTCCCTACACTGACGGTTAGTACCATCTATAGGGAAATTCTGGTTTCATACTTCTACACCTGGTATAAGAAAGCGTGTTGTGGCCAATGTTGTTCAATAAACTGCTCTCGTTCGTAATTGATGGCCTCCCTGTTTGTAAAATCATATGGCAAGTGTGACATTGGGGCTGCGTTAAAGAAGAGGTCAAAAGGATACAGAAAGTACGGAAATTTCGTGTCTCGTAGGATTATTGGTTGAAGATTTCGCCATTTCTCGTAGCTTCCTACTGGCGGAGGAGTTTTGCTTTTGTTTTTTCCTGTGATATACTTGCGTTGACCTCCAGACTTTATTCACTTTCTTTCTGGTGTTACGATCAGATGTCGATAAACGACTCAAGAGAGATGTATTTGGGAAAGTGTATTTTCGTGTCATCTTCTCCCACCCCTTGTCCTCTTCCCAGTCACCGTTCCTTCTTGTGCCTCTTTTATTATGCAGTCGCTTCTCAAAGCAGCGTCCTAGCCAATTTTTTTCCAGTATTTGTCACTTTTCGTTCATCCTTTGTGACATAGCCTCGATTTTTATTTTATCCGTCCATTTCACACCTTCCACTCTGCTCTAGTTCCACATCTCAAAGATCTCTAAGCATTTCTCTTCTCTACGCTGCTGTATTCATGTTTCTACATGGCACAGGACAGTACTCCATACTCAACAGTTCAGTAATCTTCTCCTTAATTGTTTATTTAATGGACAATAGAAAATACTCCTCCTTCCGTAAACCGTTTCTTTCGCAATAGCTGTCTTTGATTTTATTTCTTGATTACCTGTAATATTCTGGTAAATTTGTATACTAGGTACCTGAAGTTAATAACTTGTTCCAATAACCCATCACAAATTTTCGCTTTCATCTTCCTTTATTGCCTGGTAAAAATCATTATTACGTTAGTATTGATCACATTTATCTTCTTTCAATATTCCTCACAGATGGTGATCGGTTCTTTTAACATATTGTTAATTACCTTTAATAGAACGTGGTCTGTCGTTTTCCTACGAAGTTCCTATTTTCTGTGGTAATTACTGAAACGGGTTTTGCGAAATTTCCTGTGGGACATTTTTGCAGCACAGGGAAGGCGAACTCGCGTTGGATGTTGTTACATCTTACATACTGGTAAATTTTATTCATTTATTTATAAAGCGTTATGTTTAACCACGTTAACGTGCAACACTTCGCAGTGTTCAAATGGTTCAAATGGCTCTGAGCACTATGGGACTCAACTGCTGAGGTCATAAGTCCCCTAGAACTTAGAACTAGTTAAACCTAACTAACCTAAGGACATCACAAACATCCATGCCCGAGGCAGGATTCGAACCTGCGACCGTAGCGGTCTTGCGGTTCCAAGCTGTAGCGCCTTTAACCGCACGGCCACTTCGGCCGGCTACTTCGCAGTGTAGTGACTGCTGCGCTGTGTACTTACAAATAGCCTTCACAGAAACGTCCAACTGATTTTATATCAAACTTTATTTGTGTCGTATATGATAAACAAACTAGAGTCACATTACGAAGTGTAGATTCATGTGGTTGGACGGTCCTAGGAGAGCGTGCGGCAGCTTTCGATGATTGCCAAAGTAGCCTCTGTTAACGCGAACGAGAGAGGAATGACTCAGCTGCCGGCACGACGGAAGCAGGATGAGTGTGTAAAGGTTGCTGAAAACGAGGAAGCGGGGTGTGACGCCATCTTCAGTGTTTGCGGATACCAGATGTCCTCTCCAGGACATTTCGCATTCGAGCCAATTATTGTAGCACTTTTGAATGGATAGTCTAATAGCAGTGATTTTGAAGGGCGTTCAAAAAATAATGAAGATTTTTGTTTTTTGGAAAGAATTTTATTTATGCATCTACACCAATGGTCTTCCCTTCAGAATGGTTTTGTACACTTAATGGCAGAGCTTTTTCTAATCCCTGAAATACTTCTTGAATTCACTCTTTGCGACAGGTTTCAGCTCTCTTAGCGATCTACATTTACATCTACATATGTTCTCTCCAGGATCTAGTCTACATTTACATCTACATCTGTCTTCTCCAGGACATTTCGCATTCGAGCCAATATTGTAGCACTTTTGAATGGATAGTCTAATAGCAGTGATTTTCGAGTGCGTTCAAAAAATAATGAGGATTTTTGTTTTTTGGAAATAATTTTATTTATTTATCTACATCAGTGCTCTTCCCTTCAAAATGGTATTATACACTTAATGCCAGGGCCGGCCGAAGTGGCCGTGCGGTTAAAGGCGCTGCAGTCTGGAACCGCAAGACCGCTACGGTCGCAGGTTCGAATCCTGCCTCGGGCATGGATGTTTGTGATGTCCTTAGGTTAGTTAGGTTTAACTAGTTCTAAGTTCCAGGGAACTAATGATCTCAGCAGTTGAGTCCCATAGTGCTCAGAGCCATTTGAACCATTTTGAACTTAATGCCAGAGCTTTTTCCAATCCCTGAAATACTTCGTGAATTCACTCTTTGCGACAAGTTTCAGCTCTCTCAGCGATCTACATTTACAACTACATCTGCATATACATCTTTACTCCGCAAGCAAACTTATGGTGTCTGGTGGAGGGTGCTTTATGTACAACTTTCACCTTCTCCTTCTCCTGTTCCTTCCTTAAGTGATTCGCAAGGTTGGGTTGTATTGGGGGAGGAGACCAGAGAGCGAGGTCCCCGGTCTCATCGGATTAGGGAAGGACGGGGAAGGAAATCGGGCGTGCCCTTTCAAAGGATCCATCCCGGCATTTGCCTGGAGCGATTTAGGGAAATTACGGAAAACCTAAATCAGGATGGCCGGACGCGGGATTGAACCGTCATCCTCCCGAATGCGAGTCCAGTGTGATTCGCAGGTAGAACGATTGTTGGTAAACTCTCTAACTTTGTCTTCATGCTCTTTTCGGTAAATATATGTAGGACAAAGTAATGTATTGGTTGACTCTTCTTGGAATATACGCTGTCGGTATATTAACGGTAAGTCACACCGCGATGCAGAACGCCTCTCTTGCAGCGCCTGGCACTTGATTTGGCTGAGCATCTCCGTGACGCTTTCGCGCTTACTAAATTAACCTGTGACGAAACGTGCTGCTCTTCTTTCGATCTTCTCTGTTTCCTTTATTAAACCTATCTGATACAAATTCCAGACTGGTGAACAGTATTCGAGTACTGGTCGAACGAGGGTTTTGTAAGCTATCTCCTTTGTGACTGCATTACGTTTCTTGAGAAAAGGGAATTTTTGTTTTCTCAAAGAATTATTATTTATTCATCAACTTCAACTTTGTCTCCTTCAAGTAATCTGCCTCAGATTTGATTCACTTGCACTAATCTTGGAAGCACTTCTGGAACTCATTTTTCGTTATGGTGTTTAGTTACTTCAGAGATTTTGTTTTTATCTCATCCGTGATGGCAAAACGACGTCCTTTCATGGTTCAGTTCAGACCCGCGAATAGAAGGAAGTCGGAGGGGACGATGTCCGGCGAATAGGGTGGCTGAGCCAACATAACGGGTTTGTTTTTTGCCAAAAAACCACCAACAAGCATTTGGGTGTGAGCGCCAATACTATCGCGATGCAATTTCCACAGCTTGTTTTGCCACAATTCTGGTCGTTTTCTTCGGATTGTTTCACGCTAATGGCGCAAGACTTCGGGTGGTGTTCCTTGTTGACCATACGACCATAAGGCAGGAATTCATGATGGAATGCCCCATTGCAATTCAAGAAAACAGCGAGAAGAACCTTCACATGTGATCGAACTTGTCGAAGTTTTTTCGGTCTTGTCTCTTCAAGCCTTGGACCTTGGTTTCGACGTCGTACCCGAATACCCATTTTTCGTCTCGTGTTATAAACTTCTTTCAGCAATTCCTGACCCATGTCTACGCGACGTCGCTGTTTATCAAAATTCAACATTTTCGGAACAATATTTCCTGCTACATGTTTCATGCCCAAAACATTGAAAAAAATTTGCTTGGCCTGAGCCAAAGGATAAGCCGACGTCGTCAGCAACCTCTCTGGTGGTGATTCGGCGATTTTCCATAGCCAATATGTTTATTTGTTACATTTTCGTCAATAATTGACGTGCTACAGCGTCCACGGCCGTCTTCGTCTTCATTGTCTTCACAACCCTCTTTGAAATGTTCTTACCACTCGTAAACTCGTGTCTAACTAACAGTAGATTCCCCAAAATCCACAGTCAACATTTCTAATGCGACGCTGCACGTTATTCGATTTTTCAGGCGAAAATTAATACTAATTGCTTGATCGATCTTTCTCGCCGAGCACTCGAAAATACGTACAATCTTTTCGACAGTCAAGAATAAACTAAATATTCAGAACAGCTGAAAATACGAACGTAGTTCAGGACATGTCTAGTTACAAGTTAAAAAAAGGTTTTGAAAATCGGATGTATAAAGCCCGCGAAATTAAAAAAAAAATCCCTTTACTTTTTGATCACATCCCGTATGTATTCTGAAACACAATGTTTCTGTAGCATTCCCTTAAGGCATGCCCGAAGTTTCTTTTACACCCGAAGATTTCCCTCTATTGAGAATGATATGCTATGTTCTGTTTGCTAGAAACTCAGTCCAGTAACACAAGTTGTCTGATATTCCGTACACTCGTGTTTTGTTCATTAGGCGGCGCCGGCCGCAGTGACCGAGCGGTTCTAGGCGCTACAGTCTGGAACCGCGCGACCGCGACGGTCGCAGGTTCGAATCCTGCCTCGGGCATGGATGTGTGTGATGTCCTTAGGTTAGTTAGGTTTAATAAGTAGTTCTAAGTCCCATAGTGCTCAAAGCCATTTGAACCATTTTCATTAGGCGGCGGTTCGGTACTGTACCGAACGCCTTCCGGAAGTCGAGGAAGAAGGCATCAACCTGGGAACCGGTATCTGCTGCGTTCTCGGTCTCGTGGACGGGCGCAGCGAGCTGGGTTTCACGCGATCACTGTTTCCGGATCCCATGTTGATACCTACACGTATTGAGATTTTCAGTCTCCACAAATGTCATAATATGCGGGCGTAAAACATGTTCCAGAAGTTTACAACTGACCGACTTCAGAGATATAGGTGTATAGTATTACGCACCTGTTCAACAAACCTCGAAAACGGGAATAACCTGTGTTTTTATTTTCTAATCGTCAGGAACATTTCGCTCCTCCAAAAACCTACGGTACACTGCTGCCAGAAGAGGGACAAGGTCCTTCTCATACTCCATGTGTGGCGGACAAACAGAGTGAGCTGCGTCTCACAAGATAGTTGTTTTCGGAACCCATATTGATATCTAGAAATGTCGTATTAGGCGACTATCAACCATGTTTCAAAATTCTACAGCCGACCGACGTCAGAGCTGTATACATATAGTTTTGTGCGTCTGTTCGACGAGCCTTTTTGAAAACGTTGCGTTTTTAAGGTCAGCTGTGCTTGTAAAACGGCAGCCCTTTAAGGTTTTCTTTATTTTTGGGGTCAGAAGAATGTGACGTGGGGTCATGCCTGGTGAATATGGCTGCCACTGCGTCCTTACAACATTACTTTTGGCAAAAAAATCACGAACGCCCAACGAAACGTGAGCATGTGCATCATCGTGATGCAAAAGCCATAAATTTCTTCGCCACAAATCCAAGCGTTTTTTTCTGATTCCTTTACGGAAACGGCGTCGAAATTGTACGTTATTAATGGTTCCACCCTATGACAAGAATTCGCGGTACTATACGTTGTCAAAATAGAACAACACAAACAGCACAACTTTCACACTTCACCGCACTTCTCAGAATTTTTCGGACACGGCGACTGAGCCTCAGTTTCGACGTCAGATCTGTAAACCCGTATTTCGTCACCCGTTATCGAAATACACTGAAGCGCCAAAGAAACTGGTGCAGGCATGCGTATTCCAATACAGTGATATGTAAACAGGCAGAATGCAACGCTGCGTTACGTAACGTCTTTATAAGACAACATGTGTCTGGCGCAGTTGTTAGATTGGTTCTTGCTGCTACAATGGCAGCTTTTCAAGATTTAAGTGAGTTCGAACGTGGTGTTACAGTCGGCGAACGAGCGATGGGACACAGCATCTCCGAGGTAGCGATCAAATGGCGATTTTCCCGTAATTTCATTTTACGAGTGTAGCGGATTATCAGGCATCCGGTAAAACATCAAATCTCCGACATCGCTGCGTCCGGAAAAAGATCCTGCAAGAACGGGGCCAAAAACAACAAACATCATCGATATGGGTTTTCGAAGCCGAAGGCTCACTCGTGTACCGTTGATGCCTCCACGACACAAACCTTTACGCCTCGCCTGGCCCCGTCGACACAGACATTGGACTGTTGATGACTGGAAACATGTTGCCTGGTCGGAATTGTATCGAGCGAATGGACGTGTACGGATATGGATATAACCTCATGATTGGAAGGACCCTGCATGTCAGCAGTGGACTGTTCAAGCTCGAGGAGACTCTGTAATGGCGTGGAGCGTTGTAGTTGGATTGATATGGGACCTTTGATAAGTCTAGACACGACTCTGACAGGCGACACGTGCGTAAGCGTCCTGTCTGATCACCTGCATCCATTCATGTCCACCGTGCATTCCGACGGACTTGGGCAATTCTAACAGGATAATGCGACACCGCATACGTCAAGAATTACTACAGAGTGGCTCCAGGAACACTCTTCTGAGTTTAAACACTTCCGTTGGCCACCAAATTCCCCAGACATGAACATCATTGAGCATATCTAGGATGCCTTGCAACGTGCTGTTCAGAAATGATCTCCGCCCACTCGTACTCTTACGGATTTATAGACAGCCATGCAGGATTCATGGTGTTGGTTCCCTGCAGCACTACTTCAGACAGTCGAGTCCATGCCACGTTGTGTTGTGACACTTCTGCCCGCTCGCATGGCCCCTGCCCGATATTAGGCAGGTGTACCGGTTTCTTTGGCTCTTCAGTGTATTTGAGTAGTTCCACATGACTGTTGAATCTGTCAACTCTTGAGCAACTTGGATTCGCTGCTGTTTTTGTTCGGAATTTAACAGTTTTGAAGCGAATTTTGCTCTGACACGTTTCTTACCCAAAACATCTTAAAAACTTAATGGCATGAGCTAACTCATATGCCCACATCGTCAGCGACTTCTCTGATCGTGATTCGCTACTCTTTCATAATGATTTGTTCAATGTTTTCCACGATTTCATCGGTTTATGATGTGGCGGGGCGTTCAGGGCGCTCGTCACCTCCAACGTCATCACTGCCTTTTCGGAATGCTTATACCAATCGTAAATAATTTTTTGCTCATAACAGACTTGACAAAAGTAATATTTAACATTTCTAAATCTTTGCTGCAGTTTATTCCGTTCTGACTGCGAAATTTAATATAAATTCTCTAATCGATTTTCATACAAAACTAGCTGTACACGACATGCGTTGCAATGTCACGGAAAGAAAAAAAAAAAAAGTTTGGTTTCATAATCTCTGCCGGCCGAAGTGGCCGTGCGGTTAAAGGCGCTGCAGTCTGGAAACGCAGGACCGCTACGGTCGCAGGTTCGAATCCTGCCTCGGGCGTGGATGTTTGTGATGTCCTTAGGCTGGTTAGGTTTAACTAGTTCTAAGTTCTAGGGGACTAATGACCTCAGCAGTTGAGTCCCATAGTGCTCAGAGCCATTTGAACCATTTTTTCATAATCTCTTTATTGAAGTTCTTTTGAAAACACAACATTTTTGGTTTTTCGGTCCGATAACAAAAGTCTGCGCCTGTTCGTGCCGAGACACGTGAGAGTATCGGGCGTTACCCGGGGGAGGGAATATTCCATGAAAATAAATCTAGCGGTCCAGTCATAACCCGGCCAAGAACGTGCCGGGCGGAATTTGTTCTGTTCAATTTTTCAAGTGACGAACGACGCGGCGGTAAAATTGTTTTGTAGACTGTGTAACTGTGCAAGACAATTTTTGTGTACAAAAAACGGATATGGGAAGACTAACAGAAGAAGTTCTAAGTTTCCTGTGCTTTACGACTACACGAATGAAAAATACCGGAATCCCATGTACGAAGACAGAGTCTGGAAGAAAACTGCAACAGATTTGCAAGTGAAAGGTAAGATTAAAATTACACAACTTTTAATACCGGAAATACATTTATTTAGTTTTTATTTTCCAAACAAATAGAAGTTTTTGCTTTATGATCGCTATATTGCCAAGGCGACGTGTTAGTATTCTGCACTCCCTTGCGTAGACTTCTAGAAGCTTTTTACTTGGTTTCGTACAGCAAACGTTGCTGGTTTGTGGCAGGTTTCGAAGATTTGATGATTTTTCGATTCCTTCAGCAGTTTCCTTTTGATCGATTTTCTGTTCGGGCACCCTATAATCCTCAATTTTTCGAATAAAGTTGTACCATACACACGCTGCCGTCATAGTAGTTGTTTTAGGATCTCTCTGAAGGATTCTTCTAAATATTCGAAATTTCTGTTGAAAAATACCGAATGCGTTTTCGAATGTCTTTCTTGCCCGATCTAAACGATAATTGAATATAGCCTTGTCATTTGTTAAGCCCCTGCCAGAGTATGGTCTCCTCAGGTACGTTTTGAGAGGAAAAGCGACATCGCCTACTATTACCATTGAAAGTTCAACATTAGTTAAAGTTTTAGCCTTTCCTATGCTAAGCGTAGTATCCATATTCGAGGGGGCACCCAAAAGAAGCGGAATTATATTTTAAAAGCTATATACTTTCAAATTGTTTACAAAACAACCTTATCTACTTCAAAATACTTTACAACTATCTACGGGTGCTTCCACTGTTCGAAACATTTTTTGTAGTCATCCTTGTAAATGGCTGACACCCTCTCCCGCGTTTTTCTCTCAACTTCTTCAGCGTTGTCAAATCAGCGTGTCCTTTCATGCCTCTTTTCTTGCATGAAAATAAGAAAAAGTCGCTTGGAGGCAGGACAGGGGAGTGGGGCAGCAGAACCATGCCATTATTATCCAAAACCTGTGTAACAGAGAAGGCTGTGTGGGCAGGTGCAAGGAACCAACTTGGCAGCAACTCTTTTCATTCCCAAATCTTCCGTTAAAATCCACTGAACTGAGCTGCAAGATAACCCACTAATCTCTGACAGTTGATCAATTGTCTGTTGACGGTCTGTGAGCACAAGCTCTAAAATTTTTTCAATGTTTTCGTGGATTTGTGCAGTTGAAGGATGTCCAGAACGAGGTTTGTCAGCAATCGACATGTCGCGATTTTTAAACCGAGCAAAACCACTCATACACTTATAGTGTCATCTTGGTAAACTGTTTTCAACATTAAAGCAGTTTCAGCACAAAATTTCACAGCTGCGCGTTGTTCTCTTAAGCTTGCCATCACAAAAAACGAAACAAGAACAAAACTGCACTGCAGGCGAAAGAACCAGCCACGTCGAAAGACAGGCGTACTGAGCTGGCAATGAGTTGCGCTATACACGCCTAGCGGCAGAATTGCGAACTACTGAAGCTCCGCCCATGGCAATGTTATTCCGGTTTTTATTTTTGGGTACCGCCTTGTATTTCTTCGCTTCTAGCCATGCTTCTTTTTCTTCTTCCTTTAAGCAAGTGGTACAAGTCCTAATTCACTATTACAAAAATGAGCGAATGTATTTAACAACTTTCACAAACAGAAACAGAGACCACCACTTCCGAGCCATTACAGGGAACAACAAAAACGCGTACGAGCCTCAGTTACGTGTGGTTCGCGCGGGGTAACGGGCCGCGGCACCGCCAGCACTCGTCCGATGCTCGGTCCTGGGCACGAGCTGGACGCGTGTGATCGGTTGTTAAGGCAGACGGTTTCCCAACGCGTGAGCAAGCCACGTACTGTTGTCCGTGTGAGACACATGGGTTTTCCAAATTTAGTCCACACACTAGTAGTGAGTGTCCTTGCCCTTGTTGATGCTCATTGCAGGTGCTCATTGTAATGGCTGAACTCGAATGGCATATCTGTTGGAATCACTTGAATGCGATTAAGAACATTTAAATTTTTTTATTCGTGTGTTATTAACAGCAAATCTCGGAAAGTTCTTGACCGGTTGATTTGAAATTTTGACACAACGTTGCACTGGAATACGCCATTGGTTGTATATTCTTTTTTAAATACGTTTGGGGAAATCTGTTGTGAATAGTTTTGTCTGTAAAGAAATAATAAAACAAAACGCCATGCGTCGTGACGTTGCAGTTTCTCACGCATCTCCATGTTTATGACGTCATATCTCCTCAACTAGGCTTCATGCAATGATATTAAATTGCTGGCACAATTTGTGATGTATGTAGATACTGTATGCAAAATATGTTGCAAATCGAATTGGTAGTAACGAAGAACTATATGAAAAACATCATGCTTCATGCAGCAGTTTTACGGCACGTGCAGCGAAAATGTAGTAAGCGTTAACCTTTTTTTCCTTTCATCATTTGCTGAGGGGCGAGGGAGGGGGGGGTCAGCGAGAAAATTTATTTGTAAAGGTTTGAAATTATAAATTATGTGAAACTTGTTGCCAGTCGCTAAGTGTTCTCATTTGTAAATACTGAACGGATAAACCTGAGTTTTCACGCGGTAACATCTCATTATTTATGACGTCATATCTCCTAAACTATGTGTTGTACTCGTGGTGGAGGGGCTAGCAACCTTTGCGAGCATACCGGGAACAGCCCACGAAAGTTTCACCGCAATCGGATGAATGGTTCGGGAACGCATATAGGACAAACGTACAAAGATACATTAATTTTCATTTATTATATGGACAAATAACCGCCGATACTACTGAAATACATGTAACCTTCTTGAGAGCCGACAACAGAATAAATATACTGTTTGGCTAACACTGTATAGTTACTTACAAGGCCAGTTTGTCAACACAATAACGAATAAGACCCGCAAATGAACCCGCACTGAAAGCCGCATGCACCCCGCGGATTAACAGCGCCGCAAAGGCAGACGAAATAAAGACAACGAGGTTAGTCGATTATATTGTAACGGTGTCACAAACACGAAAGGATGTGGTAGATCAGTTGAACAGAATGAATGATCTCTTGAAAAGAGCTTATAAAAAATAAGTCGACAAATGTACAACAGAGGTAATGGTGATCACTCGAATTAGATCGGGCGATAATAAGGGAATTAGGTTAGCCAATGCGACACTAAAATAAGTGAGGATAGCTGGAGCATAGAGTATATAAAATGCAGATTGGCAATAACAAGAAAAGAATTTCTGAAAAAGAGAAATTTGTTAACATCGAATGTAAATCAAAGTGCTGAGAAATATTTTGTGAAGATATTTGTCCCTCCATAACCAAATTAACTATTCCCTGATGCCTCAGGAAGTGCCAAAGTAACCAATCCCTCCTTTTAGTCAAACTGTCCCATAATTTTTTTTTTCTCTCCCATTCAGTTCAGTACTTCCCCTTTACTGATTTCATTTACGCATCTACCCGCATTCTTCTGTAAACCACATTTCAGAAGCTTCTATCCTATTCTCGTCTGAACTGCTTATCATTCATTTTCCATTTTACACTCCAGACAAATACCTTCACAAAATTTTCTTAACACTTCGATTTACGTTTTTCAGAAATTCTTTTCTTGTTATTGCCAATCTGCATTTTATATCCTCTCTGCTCCAGTGTCTCATTGCCTAACGTAATTCCCTTATTACCGCCTAATCTAATTCGACTAATCACCATTAACCTTGTTGTACTTTAGTTGACTTACTTTTTATAAGCTCTTTTCAAGACATCATCCATTCTGTTCAACTGATCTACCACACCCTTTGCTGATTGTGACAAATTACAACGCCATCGACTAACCTTGATGTCTTCCTTTTTCCTCAGTGAACTTTAATTCGCTTCCCAAATCTTTCTTTGGTTTCCTTTTCTGCTTGCTCCTTGTACAGACTGAAAAACATTGGGTATAGGATGCAATTCTGTCTTACTCCCTTCACCGTTACTTTTTCCCTTGCACATGCTTCGACTAATATAAATGTAGTCTGATTTATGTACAAGTTGTAGCTAAACTTTCGCTCCCTGTAACTTATCCCTGCTACTTCAGAATTTCAAACGGTGCATTGCAGTCAGTATTGTTAAAAGCTTTCTCTAAGTCAATAATTCCTATAAATGTATGTTTGCCTTTATTCAGTAAAAAATGTTCAAATGGCTCTAAGCACTATGGGACTTCACTTCTGAGGTTATCAGTCCCCTACTTTAACTTCACTCTGAGATCATCAGTCCCCTAGACTTAGTACTACTTTAACCTGACTAACCTAAGGACATCACACACATTTATGCCCGAGGCAGGATTCGACGTGCGACGGGAGCAGCAGCGCGGTTCCGGACTGAAGCGCCTAGAATCGCTCGGCCATAGCGGCCGGCGATTCAGTAAATATTCTAAGATGACTAGTGTGATATTTGCTATTTTTGTCTTCATTAAAACAGCTAAAAATTACACTTTCAGCCAGAAGGCGAATACTTGTTTACAAAGAATGATTAATGTATAATAAGGCGTCGCATAGCGACGGTGCAATTTCCTAAATAATGTAATTCGTCGTCTTTGGGCGGCAATAGAAACAGAAGAATACGGATCGATATGCGATCCTTCACTATTTTGTTCGCTGGAGAACAAATGAAGCCTCGAGCGCAAAACACTTTACTGTTTTTCTTAAGTAAGACGGACGCAGATTTGTGGCGATCTGATCTAATTTTTACTAAATGTATAAAACCGTGTTCCGTCTAAGTTTGAGTGAAATGTAAAAAGAACTGTTATATCTTACGCGACCGCTACGGTCGCAGGTTCGAATCCTGCCTCGGACATGGATGTGTGTGATGTCCTTAGGTTAGTTAGGTTTAAGTAGTTCTAAGTTCTAGGGGACTGATGACCTCAGAAGTGCTCAGAGCCATTTGAACCATTTTGTTATAGCTTATAGTGACGATGAACGGGCGACACAAGAGGACAATGGCTATATAAAAGAGCGCTCAATGGACATGAAAAGGACATAAAAATCTACCGTCATTGTTGTACTAAGCATAAGGTACGATATATATTTTAGTTATAATAAATATTTGTTCTGGAAATATTGAATCACTTAGCAGTGCTCATTCCTATCATCTCCTCAGCATTAATTTCATTTTAATTATGCATTTTGCTAAGATTACAGAAACCAAGATCAGCAGTCCAATGTGCGTCTTACATTAAAAAATAACTGTTTTCTCGTCTTCTTGCATCAGCTTTAATATTGAATTCCAGTTTTGTGTGATGTTAAAGCTGTTTTTGGGCCCTTTAGAACTTTCTGGTCCCTTAGGAAATTGTTTTGTCATAACGATAACTTCACAACCGGGTATGATCGTATCTACGGTCATGAATTTCTGAATCGATAGCACGCTAGCTGCGACTACCTAAAGCCACGCGCAACTGCAAGTAAAGACAATTTACATTTCATAATGCAATATCTCATGACAATGGTCAATCCATGATTCTTACGCCAATCGTGATTGATAAAACAATAAACGAAATCTGAAATTCTAACTTTTCCATTGAATAACATCACTTTTAGTTTACTACATCACAGTAGTAATGCTAGAACCCAAAGTGATCTTCCCCAAGCTTAGCTTTACGTGTTTTCCCATTCTTCTGTAAATAAATCGCTTCAATATTTTACTACCGTGACATATTAAACTGATTGTTCTATAAAATTCACATCTGTCAGCACCTGCCTCCTTTGTAATTGCAATTATTAAAGTCTTCTTTAACTCTGAGGGTATTTCGCCCGTCTAATGTACGCAGTGTGTGAGGAAAGTAATGAGACTCTCAACACTGTGAGCGATCTGGCAACACTGTGTTGTTTTACTTCAGTAGACCGGAGTGTTCATCCCTCTCAGATGCTTAGTCCGAGTTTCAGCTCCGTACAGCTGTCACGTGATTTTTGAGAGCGCCATCAGAGAAATTTTGTTTTTGTTGTGCGTTACGAAAATAGAACAGAGAAATATAGAGCAACATTATGCCTTCAAGTTTTGCGTTAAACTTTGGGAATCCGCGAGTGTACTCTTTGGAAAGTTGAAACAGGTCTATGGGGAATATTCCTTATCAAAAGCACAAGTTTTTCGCTGACACAAATCATTTATGGAAGGCCGATGAACCTCGCTCAGGGACACCTTCTACTTCAAAAATCGACGATAACGTCGAAGTGTGCGTTCTCTTGTCAGATCGACGTTTAACAATAAGGATAATGGGTGATGTGTTAAACACTCACCATACATCAAAAATTTTGACTGAAGTTTTTCACATTTCACAAAAGTGGATACTGCATTATGACAAAGCCCCATAACACACGGCCACTTCCACCACGGAATTTTTTACCTCAAAAGGCATTCCTATTGTTCCACCGCCACCCTATTCGCTGTAGCTACCAGGTGAAGTCTTTCAGCGCTGCTACCAAGATTTGGAACAATGACTCTCCCGGTATATAGCTGCTAAACGGAACAACACTGAAGGGGACAATATTGTTGCCTGCAAAAAATAAAAACTTTGGTAGATAAAAAATCAGTCTCATTACTTTTCTCACTTTCCTCGTATCCATCCCAGTTGGAATAGTTTCTTCATATGTTCTTCTAATGATGTCAATAATTTTTAGGATATGTCATCTACACCAAGTGCATTGTTTTGACATAGGCCTTTCAGTGCTCTGTCAAATTCTTCTTGCAGTATAATATCTCCTATCTCATCTTCATCTGCATCTTTTTCCCTTGCCACAATAATGTTTAAAAAAATTCTTCCGTTTCTTTCTTATGCATAGCCCCTGCATATGTTTCTTTCACATTTCGGCCTTCCCTTCTTTGCTTGGTACTGGGTTGCCATAAGAGTTCTTTATATTCAGTTGCTTCTGTTTTCTCCAAAGTCTTTTTTAATTTCCCCAGATGCGGCATCTACCCATCTCATAGTCATGCTTGCTTATGCAGCTTTGCATTTCTGCTCTAGCCATTACTGCTTTGCTATTTTGCATTTCCTGTCAATCTCACTTTTTGACATGTGTATTCGCTCTTTCAAGATTCATTTGCTACTTTTTTTTAAAAATATTTTGGCTAAATTTTTTTTCAATCTCTTCATCACCTATGAAAGCATACACAGTTTTTACTACTGTAGTGGACGTCTGCTTTGTGTCTATCTGTAGAATCTTGGAACACATTACGAGTTCAAACAAAACGAAGCATCTTGAACGGAATGACATTCCACACGTCAAACAGCCTGGATTCCGAAAACACTGGTCAAGCGAACCAAACTGCCGCTTCTGTCACGTGACGTCTTGAAAGCCGTGAATCAAAGCAGTCCGGATGACTCAGTTTTTACGGTTATTAACGAAAGCGCGGAGTATGAAACGAAATACGCTACCGGAATGAGGATTTATTGGTCGGGAGGACACAATAGGTTATAGCGAACGGAGCGTCATGGACGAGTATAAAAACAACTTCAAGAATTCCCCAGGGAGATGTGACAGGATGCTTGCCGCTCACGTTATATCTTCATGAGCTGGAAGATAGTGCTAATACACGAACGGAAAAAAATCGCAGTTAGCAAGAAGGGGTTGTGCGACATAACCGGAAGTTGATAGGCATGTTCCTACATTTGAAAGATGATGTCTGATGAAATTTGGCGCCAGTCGCGTAAGAGTGACTCTATTACCGCCACTATGAAGATACAAAACAGGTGTGCTATTTTGTCTAAAACTGACATGGTGACACCGTGGCTGTGTACAATTAATGTAAGTTGATTCTTACAAAGAAGAAGACAGCAACCAGCCACTATTAGTCTAGTTGCTGTCTTCTTCTTTGTAAGAATCAACCAACATCAAAACAGGTTTGGTTTAAATATACGCTGTAACCGGCGCGATCGATAGTTACCTTTGAGGCTGGACGTGGTGAACTGATGTTAGTCAAGATTTCCTTTAAGGCGACAAAGAGACCATTATCAGCATGCCACTGAGTTTGAATGAGATCGTGTAATAGGTCTACGAAAAGCTGGACGTTCCTTCTGCGATATTGCAGAAAGACTCGGCAAGAATGTAGCCACTGTACATGATTGCTGGCAGCTGTGGTCACGAGAACTTAACGGTCACAAGAAGACGGGGCTCCGGACGGCCACGTAACACTACCGAGAGGGAGACCATTTGTGTTTGGGATGTGGCTCTGGCGCATCGTACTGCGTCTGTAGCAGCAGCCTGAGCTCCAGCTGGCACCACGGCGACACAACGAACTGTTACAAATCTGTTACTTCAAGGACAGTTCCGAGCCTGACGCCCTGTAGCGTGCACTCCACTGACGCAAACCAACGCTGTTTGCGAGTTGAAAAATGTCAAGTGAGAGCTCATTGGAGGGCAGGGTGGAGACCTTTTCTGTTTTCTGATGAAAGCTGGTTCTGCGTCGGCGCCATTGATGGCCCTGTGTTGGTTAGGCCAGTTGGGGTCTTGCAACCACCCACTCTGCGTGCTAGACACACCGGACCTACACCTGGAGTTACGGTCTGGGCAGGAGCACTCTCGTGGTTATCCCACACACGCTGACTGCAAATTTGTACGTCACTTCAGAGATTCGACATGTTGTGCTGCCATTCAGGCACAGGGGATGTTTTCCAACAGGATGACGTTCGCCCACATACAGCTGTTGTAGCCCAACATGCTCTGCGGATTGTCGACATGTTGCCTTGGCCTGCTTGATCTACAGACCTGTCTACAGTTGGGCACATATGGGACATCATCCGACGACAACTGCAGCGTCATCCGCAACCAGCATTAATCGTTCCTGCATTGACTGACCAAGTACAATAGGCACGGAACTCCATACCACGAACTAACATCCGGTACCTGTGCAACACAGTGCTTGTATATAGCATTTTGGCGGTTTCACCGATTGTTAATGTGCCAGCATTTCACATTTGCAATGGCTTATCTCACGTTTACATTGACCTATGATCTTGCAGTGTTGACCACTTAAATATGTTGCCTAGACAAATGTACTCCCGATATTCCATTACTAAACAGTAGCGGCGCGGGATTAGCTGAGCGGTCTTAGGCGCTGCAGTCACGGACTGTGCGGCTGGTCCCGACGGAGGTTCGAGTCCTCCCTCAGGCATGGGTGTGTGTGTTTGTCCTTAGGATGATTTAGGTTAAGTAGTGTGTAAGCTTAGGGACTGATGACTTTAGCAGTTAAGTCCCATAAGATTTCACGCACATTTGAACACTAAACAGTAATTATTTTCTGGTGTTGAGATTTCTTTTTCCGTCAGTCTAGTAACCTCGGACTTTTCACAAAAGACGCAGTTATATCCAGTGAAGTAGTGTCTGAAAAAAGCAGCACTGTTGTGAAGATATCGAAGTGGATCAAAGACTGTGAACCTACTTTAAATGTTTCATAACTGCCTGGATGTAGTAATTTATGGCGATATGAAATTTATTGACTGCACAAGCCCAGTCGTGCGTAATGCATGTGGCAGATGTCGGATTATCAGGTCATTTTTAAAAACCTGGTTTACAATAAGGAATTTTTTATAAGCAAAACCTGTAGTTCTAACGTAAAAAACAAGTAACTGTTATTTATTAAACACAACAGGTGCTATAACAGTATAAAAAATTGAAAGTACGTATTACTGTTTCTAGAAACAAAACTGAATTAAAAGTGGAATACAGTACTGCTCTGTTAAATCAATTTAATTCTCAAAGTTTAAGAAAACTTTAGTACACGTAAATAACTTTTTGTACGCCAGTTACGAAATAAAACAACGGCTGCTGATTTGAAAATATCAAGAACGAGTCAGTTAATAAAAACAGTGACCAAAGACTTGATGCAATTTAATTGAATCACTGTCTTTAGGATTAGCATAGAAATCTGTCCTTTTTGAGGGCGTAGAATGTATCAGAGTGGTATCTATCACTGATGGTTTAGCTGAAATATTATTCTGACCCCTCTGGAACATTGCACAAATGCTAACGTATTTCCTGGACTGAGCTCTTTTTTGCCAAAAAATATTTTTTTATGATTTGCAAATTCATAACTTCAGAAGCATTGTATTGTTGGCTGCTCTCAGAGAATTTCACGGAAGTGTTCAAGCCTTCGATTCCGATGTTTCCCGAAGGCGTCCGACTGTGCTGCGTTCCACTCCGAGCTAAAAATACGGGAAAATTTCCGATGCGTGCTGCACTATCGGCTATGCCAGATTATCGCGGCCTTAACTGAATTAGGGCGTATTGAACGTAACACAAAGAAGGTCACTGGTTTAGATGACTCATGCGAGACTGTCACGGAAGTACTGACAATCGGAATTGGTGGACACTTTAAGAACGACAACTAAACTGCCAAAGCCTACGTATAAAGTTTCAAGAGAAGTGAAGAATCTAGAAATACACAACAGACCCCTATGAATTCTTCCTTCATGACAGCGAAGGTAAGCTTAAAGTAATAACATCACGTACAGTTTTTTTCAGTACGTGAATGGCGCGGTGGCACCCTCCGCCATCCAGTTCACAATAGTTTGCGAAGTATGGATGTAGATGTAGATTCCTTCCCTGGAGTATTACGTTTTTACTGTGGGGGAGCCATGGTGGCCCCATAACGGTGAATTATGTTGTTTAAGTGCGCGAAAAGATTTAAAAGGTGACCAATACCGGCCGAAGGCGTTAATCGCCTACATCAAGTCTCAACCGCGACTAAAATAAAAGAATATACATTCCAAAAGTGTACTAAACTTTTTTAAAAAAGTGTGAGACTGACGTACATAACTATATTTTTTATTTCACTGGAACAGAAATGTACAACAATTTTTTTAGACGAGCCATTCCAACAATAACGCTACGTGGTTAATGGAAATAAACCGAATGTAAACTGAGGGGTACTGATTCGATAACGATTCATCCTCAACGCAGTCCACCATTTTGAGCGCCTTTGCACAAAGCATAATGTGTCACTTTATAGTCTGAGCAATATGCGATTCGTATTATGGATGTTCATAGAAAATGTGATTCATGGTGCAATGTAAGTGGGGCTTCTTGTCAGGCAACAAAGAGGCGTGCTAAACAGAAGGAACTTCAAACTAAATAAAGCGTATGAACGATTGGAGGAGGGTTCGCGTATTTTGAAAGGGAAATTTCTCTGTTATGGACACATCTGTACCTCTGTTTCCATTACATAACCAAACGGCAAGCGTAAACAGTCTTGGATCACGAGTGGATATAAATAGCTGTGTTTGTTTCCACTGAGCGACGACACAGTTCAGAAGAGAAAGCTAACTAGTCTAGAAGAGCCGGTTTCTTGTCTTAACCCAAGAACTAACATCCTCGTCAAAAACTGCTTTACGGTTTGTGAAATATGTTACAATATGAAAACAGTCATCGCTACCGACCGTTCTTCGTATTTTCGATGTTGGCCCTATTCTGACTACGATGCTCATGTCTGTTCTCCGCATCCTTGTTAGTTTTCCGATAGATCTTCGTCCTTTGACTTCGTTTCTCTGGGCAAGGAAAAATATTTTTTTCCCTCTTCCTTTCATGAAAACTGTTGTGACTTGGCAAGACATCCAAGCCACTAGGAGAGGAAGCCGAAAGGCACGCGTTTAAGCTCACGCAGGCTGGCGTGAGGTCTGGAACAGGTAAAGTAATTATACTAGCAAAAGAAGGTACGTAGCTTCTGAAATACTTAACTTTAATCCATAATTGGTGAACATCGGTCTGACGGTACATGCATCACAAGATAAATAGCAAATGATAATGGCGCCTTGCTAGGTCGTAGCAAATGACGTAGCTGAAGGCTATGCTAACTATCGTCTCGGCAAATGAGAACGTAATTTGTCAGTGAACCATCGCTAGCCAAGTCGGCTGTACAACTGGGGACGAGTGCTAGGAAGTCTCTCTAGACCTGCCGTGTGGCGGCGCTCGGTCTGCAATCACTGATAGTGGCGACACACGGGTCCGACGTATACTAAAGGACCGCGGCCGATTTAAAGGCTACCACCTAGCAAGTGTGGTGTCTGGCGGTGACACCACAGAAACCCTTGAAATATTGTATCAAAATTGCGTTGTTACCTACCTTTCTGGAAACTGTCTTGCCTTTTCCGTACATACCATGCTTTTTTCTGTTTCTTCATTCAAGTCGAGGCTTTCATTTCTTTAGCTCCTACATTCATCTTGCTGTAGTCTTACTGCCTCCAAGATTTTCCTTAAAAGGAGTCTACATTCCAATATTACATCGCCGAGGCCGTGATGGATTAACAGGTAGAGCAGTAGACTGCAGCCTTGGGAGCCTCCTGTTCAGTCCCAGAAGGGGGAGGGGATATTTCCTCGTACTTTTCCCTCCAGCACGGCCCCAGGTCTCCTGAACCTGCTACCAAATAAATATCGGGGGGTCTTTCCCGGCGGTAAGAGGTGCCCGTGGCGATGGGTCCGCCTCCCTCCCCCTGCTAGTGCCGCGGCCAGTAATGGCTGCATTCTACCTGCAGTCAAACAGTGCAGTGACGGGCTTGCGCCGCGGACTCTGCCTAATTAGATCGCTACGATAATAAGCACGCGAAAAAAAATGGCTCCCATGATACACCACGCTAATTGCATGTGACACCGCCTGTTGCCTTTGGTAATGGCACCAGTGCGGCGAGGAAGAGAGTTGACAAATTTCTTCACGAATGCCATGTCCTTATGAAGCCACTCGTTGGAGATTAGATCCCACGGGGCTACCAAATTTCGCCGATATTCGTTACTATGTTTTACCCTCTGATCCAAATAGCACCAAAGATGTCGATACATATGCTATAGCGTGCGCTACCAATATGTTCCAAAACACGTATAAAAACGGGATTCTTCCGGGGTCTGATACCACGGGTTCTATTCGTGATAGAAAGGTAAATATATCGGGCAGCCCTTGGGCTAGGGATAAGTTGTATATTCAACAGAAGGATCGGCTTAGTGGCACTATCCTTCGGTATAGTGTCAAATTACCAATATTACACGCCGGCCTGAGTGACCGAGCGGTTCTAGACGCTACAGTTTGGAACTGCGCGACCGCTAAGGTCGCAGGTTCGAATCCTGCCTCGGGCATGGATGTGTGTGATGTCCTTAGGTTAGTTAGGTTTAAGTAGTTTTAAGTTCTAGGGGACTGATGACATCAGAAGTTTGGTCCCATAGTGCTCAGAGCCATTTGAACCATTTTTGAACCAATATTACACACTTCCTCCTGCTTAGTCAAATGGAGCAAACCGCTGGTTCTTTTTGCATTTGATTTGGTCTACGCTCGGCCTTAAGTAGCTTATGGAGGCCCCATTAGTGCATGGAAGGTACGTTAGAAAAACTCAAAAAAGTGATTTTTGCACCATCTTTTCGTACCAAAGCCGAGCAGTGGATTCCAATATGGCAATGCACAGCAAATGGGTGAAATTTTGACGATATATTCTTAAGATCCCGATCTCGAACAAACTTGAATATTTTCTTGATGTCTTTATCCGCTTCTGAGATCCAAAGGCTAATAATGGCACCAGTTCGACGAGAAAGAAGAGAAGACGTAGCTTATAAAGGACGTAGCACGGCGAAATATGCTCTGAAGTGTCTCCACTATCATCAGAAGGGTTCTTGGAAACTCATGCTGTTGTCGTAGTGAAGCACATGCAAAATTTTTGTGCACGTAAAATCCAGTTAAAGGTGTGAAATTAATTTTTGCGCTATTCATGTTTTAAGTAAGTAAACTATCAAAAGTTCTTTTCATGTAAGGGACATGTCCTGCTGTAGCAGGGAGAAGGGGACCAGCGGAGAAATGCTCCTATCAGAGCACGAAAAAGGCCAACATGCTCTGACTGAAACAGGGGAACCAGCTGCCTCGTTCTACCTTCCTCAGCACCTTTAAAATTTTTCCAATTTTCCAAAAACGTATGCGCATTTTTTTATGCTGGGAGAGAAGAAGACAGTGGCAGTGGTAAAGATACGGATAGGTAACAAATCTGGAAGTTAGTAGACAGTGGCTGTGGTAGAGAAAGAGCGAGAGAGACGATGGCAGTGTGAGAGAAAGAGAGAGATGACGATGTTTGGTTTATGAGGCGCTCAACTGCGCGGTTATTAGCACCCGTACAAATTCCCAACCTTTGCTCAGTCCAGTCTGGCCACTTTGGTTCAGATAGCTCTGAGCACTATGGGACTTCGCTGCTGAGGTCATCAGTCCCCTAGAACTTAGAACTACTTAAACCTAACTAACCTTAGGACGTCACACATATCCATGCCCGAGGCAGGATTCGAACCTGCGACCGTAGCGGTCGCGCGGTTCCAGACTGTAGCGCCTAGAACCGCTCGGCCACCACGGCCGGCCCTCGGCACTTTCATGAATGATGAAATGACGAGGAGAACACAACCACCCAGTCATCTGGAGGCAGGTGAAAATCCCAGACCCCGCCGGGAGTCGAACCCGGGACCCCGTGCTCAAGAAGCGAGAATGCGACCGTGAAACCACGAGCTTTGGACGAAAGAGAGAGACATAGTGGCAGTGGAACACAGTAGACAGTGAGAGAACAGTATTAGGAAAAGAGAGGAGACAGTGCCAGTGGGAGAGGAATAACACGGAGGAGAAAGTGGAAGTGGGTGAGAGCCTTTGGTAATGACAGACAGAGTCTATGCTATGACAACGAGGAAGAGAGAGGTAGTGACTATGAGAAGAGACAGCAGCAGAGGGAAGGCATGAATGACATAGTAGTAGTAGTAAGAGATCAAGTGGGATGCAGTGACAGTGAGAGGAGACAGCAGTAGTAGGACAGAACGGAGGTTGACTGTGGCTGTGAGACAGCATACAGTGACAGTTTGAGAGACACAGAGAGATAATGACAATGAGTTGAGCTGAATAAGTGAGCGAGAATGAGCTAGTGGGAGTAGAAAGGTAAGAGTGATTCACAGACGTTTCCTACCATTATTTTAACCATTATGCAGTTATAAGGCTGGCATATAGGTCCAGAAATAATCGGTTCTAAATTATACTGAAAAATGTACTTTGCGACTGTTTTACTTATCTTAGAACCCAAATCGTTGCGCTCTCTCTCTCTCTCTCTCTCTCTCTCGCCCGCTCTTTTCATAAAAGACAGCCCTTACTGTCTTATTTGTGCAGGTTAAGTTTCTCAACTATTCCTGCTTATCCTTGATAGGTGTTTATAATTCCTAACAGTTGTGTATGTCCTGTTGGTGTCGTAAGCTTGTGACACGTTGGTCTGAAAACGTAACTCAGTGCTGAAGAAGGTCGGGCCAAACAGTGGTCCTGCGTCTGTGGTGCTGATTTCCCAGAGTCGTGATTAGAATATTTTCATACTGCCGCGTCCCTTCGTTGAACCGTAGGCAGTCTGTTTCATACGGACCCTAACCGTGGGGATGCCCGTTTCCTCGTGCAGAACCCTAGTAGGATAACCTCGCGGAAGGCGCAAGGCGAGTCACATTTTCTCGCACTCGTCGTAACACGTCCCAATAGAGCCATCGATTAACAGTTTGTTCCTGTGGCACGAATTCATGATAAACTAATCCATCAAAGTCAAAGAAAACTATTATCATGGCTTTGACATTTTACCTGACCTGACGACCTTTTTCTGGTCTTGCAGAAGCTTTCCTGATCCACTGTGAAGATTGAACCGCGGTCTCAACATCACAACCGTAGACCCACGTCTCATCATCAGTTACGATCCTCTCGAGCAACGTCTCGTTCTCATTTGCGGAATACAAAAACTCTTCACAGGTTGCGATGGGGAAGTCTTTCTAGTCTTGGCTCATGAGCTATGGGTCGAACTTGGCGGCAACATGATGCATTCTGGGATGCTGTGTCAGGATTTCATGACATGATCCAACTGAAATGTTACAGTCTCCTGCAGTCTCTCAGACTTCAGTCTTCGATTGGCACACACAATTTCGATGACGTTGCAGAGATGAGCGTCGTCGGCAGACGTCGAAGGGGGTCCTGAACGAGGTTCATCTTTAACTTCCGTCCTGCCATTTTTAAACAGTGTGCACCGTTCGTAATACCGAGTACAGTATAAGCACTCTTCACCGTGGGCTTACTGCATCATTTGGTGTGTCTCTGCAACGGTTTTCCCAAGTTTCAAGCAAAATTCAATGCAGACGCGTTCCTCCTCTAACTCTGCCATCTCGAAATACGCAAACTGTGCGACACTACGTTCTACTCAATACAGCACTGAACAATAACTAACAGACATACAACAATGAAACTTCCGGCAGTTACGCATTAAACACAGGCGTGTGCAGGGATGCCAACCACATTTCGCTCCAACACACCACACGCCGAATGTTCCGAATGCCGGCCGCGGTGGTCTCGCGGTTCTAGGCGCGCAGTCCGGAGCCGCGCGACTGCTACGGTCGCAGGTTCGAATCCTGCCTCGGGCATGGATGTGTGTGATGTCCTTAGGTTAGTTAGGTTTAAGTAGTTCTAAGTTCTAGGGGACTGATGACCACAGCTGTTAAGTCCCATAGTGCTCAGAGCCATTTGAACCATTTTGTTCCGAATGGCCTGTTCGGACGGAGTTTAGTTTAGTTTTAGGTTTTTAAGAAAACGATTCTACATGAGCTCACTACGCAAGAGACCTAAAAACGTCACACTTCATCGTCTTCCAACTAACCAACTGTGTCCATAGCCCGTGAGTCCCAATATGCAGTCACCAACACTGTGCCCGTCAGAAAACGGAATCTGATTTTTTTTCCTCGTATTTTCTCCCTCACACGCTCACTGTTAACCAACAGTAGTTCAGAAGGGAATCACGCTGAACCGTACATACAATCTTTCCATAGAGCAAGCAGTAAACGAAATCAAAGAGCTTTTAGGAAACGGAATCAAGGTTCAGACTTTGAAGTCTCTTGATGACATTGATTTATGTCAGAGAAGGAAAATGGCTCGCAGGATCAGTTGAACGGTATGTACAGTGCCTTAAAACAAGATTGCAAGATGAACATCAATAAAAGTAAGACAGCTGATTCTAGGGGAATTACGTTTGGATATGAGACTCAGAACGTACCGTAGTTTTAGAGTTTTGCTACTTAGGTAGCAAAGTAATTCATTTCAAAACACGTGAAGACGATACAAAACGTGACGGTGGTAAATTGCAGCCAGCGTCAAAGTTGCATACAGCATTGACACGAATGAAGCGAAACATGACGTTTTGCTAATTATTTTGAAAACATATGGAGGAGGAATTATCACTTGAAGTGATAAGCACAAATCGTCCTTTCTGAAATCTAGACCTATTCCAAGAAGACAAGAACGCTTTTATCCAATTAAATTCTCTTCTTATTCAGCCGTAGGTACACTAGATATACACTTAACTGGAAAATTTTTGCTGCCCGTCACAGTAGCTCAAAGATAAACCAGTATGCATTCTACGTACAGAAGCTATGTTTTTCTTCTTTGCCGTATAAGACACATGGCATGTGGAAAACATTCCTCTGTTTCACTGTAGAAGAGACAGGTTTCTGGCTGTAAATCAACAAGTGTCACTTGTGTCTGCATGAACTGGACATCCCCTAGCAACGGTCAAATGCACAGTTCAAATACGAGGAGAAGTCCAAAATGTAAAGGGACTTTCTCAATTTCTTGCCGTAGGGCTTGGTAACATTCCTAGTATCCAGAGCTGAAGTAATGTTGTCTGCAACAATTCTATACAACTTGTTATTTTCATTCTCGCGTTAATCGTTGTATTGTAGCAGACCGTGAAACATGGCAGTTCCACTGTCATTCTGCACCAAGGAGGAAGTGAGGGCAGTGATTCGCTTTTTACATGAGGAAGGTGTTAAACCTGTGGAAAGTATGCGTCGAATGCAAGCGCAGTATGGTGACAGCTGTCACGATGCAAGATCTATAAATCGATAGAGCGCTTAAAAACAGGAAAAAACTTTTCTATGTGACGATGAAAGATCGGGCAGGCCATCGACGTCAACTGAGGACAATGCTTAAGTCGCTGAGGGTATGGTGATGGAAAACAGGCGACTCACAGTGGACGAAATGGCCATTACCTTACATATCAGTCGTGGTTCACCGTATTCCATCTTAAACGACAGGCTAAATTTTCGGAAAGTGTGTGCAAGGTTGGTACCGAAAGAACTGCTAGCACAGCATAAGGTGCAAAGGTGAGGATCTTACGTAAACATTTGGTCCCTTACATTGCGAGGGAGATGGATTTTTACAACAAATCGTTACTGTAGACGAAACGTGGGTCCATCATCACGAACCGAAAAGTAAGGTTACAAGCATGGTTTGGAAACGCCTATCATCACCAGAAGATAAGAAACCATCAGTTGGTAAGATTATGCTAACTCCATTGTGGAACATGAAGGATGTGATAACCCCTCATTTCACCCCCAAGAGGCAAAATTGTGAACAGTGAGAACTATTGTAATCTGTTGCGAACTAAACTGAAACCTGCAATCAGACCCAAACGTCGCGGAAATCTGCGAAAAGGTATCATCCTGCAGCAAGATAACGCTCGGCCACAATTAAGGAGTTGGGGTTCGAACTGCTGGAACACCCGCCATATAGTCCAGACCTGGCTCCAAGCGATTTCCATAGGTTTGGATCAATGAAGGAAGCGCTCAAGAGAAAAAGATTCGCAGCTAATGCAGATGTTATAAATGTGGTACAAAAGCGGTTACAGGTGCAACCAAAAAACTTTTTTCCGACGGAATCAAAAAAAAAAAAAATAATAATAATAATTGTAAAACGTTGGAAAAAATGCGTTCAAGTGCAGGGAAGTTAAGTAGAAAAATAATGTATGTTGCAGTTTTGTCATTAGAATAAATACTTGTGACTTCCGCTTGTACTTGACCAGTTTGCATGTGAAAATAGCCTACATGTTTAATGTAATGATGCAGGGCGGGAACATCAGTGAATGGCTGACATCTGGAAGAACGCATTTGATGTAGAAGGGGCAGCTTAAGGGGCAATACCCGGAAATTAAATGCCAGTAATATGTTTGCCCACCACGTTCAAATTGCTGACAGGGTTCATAGCTGATAGAATTCAAGAATTTCTGGAAGAATGTTACATTACACCAGTAGAACAAAAAGGCAACAATCGAACGAACAGGATCACAGAAATCTAGCTCCTGATCGACAAGACGAATATGGAAAAGTTCAAAAGCCGGCAAACTTATCTATATATGACTCAGATTGACCACAAAAAGTGCTTGACTCACTGCCACACAGTTGGATCATGCCAGAAGCCATCGGGATCACCAAAAACATCAATAAAGTCGAAGAAAATGTGATGGATTACTGGAAAGCACAACTAATTGTCGGAAAAAAGGTTACGTCTACAGTAGTGAACACGAAGACAGGCATCTTATAGGGAGGGGGGGGGGGGGGAATCATTACCACCACTGCTGCTTCCTATCGCCTTCATTCTTTCGTCAAGCGTCTTACAAAAGGGAAACCTGGCCTGTCAAACAGCGAGAAATTCTCAGAAAATATCCCACCAGCTGTAGCTCTGTGGAAAATCTGAAATTGAAATCCAGCCTCTGAAAAATACAGCCGAATTTTCTACAATGCAATCGGCGTGAAATTCGGTTCAGACAGGTGTGCCACACTAGAACGAAACAAGGATAAATTCACAGAAAGCGAAGGCAGTGAAATATCAAATGGACAAACCATCAAGTGCCGCCAGCCAGTAACCTACAAATAACTAGGCTATTTGCAGTTGGGCAACGTCAACATGCGCACGTAAGAAAAATTTGGAAGGACCACGAAAATTTTGCAAAGCAAACCGAATGGCGGCAGTACTATCCAGGCTCTCAATACGTGGACCATACCCGTCACCAGTTATGCTGCAGACATTGTGAACTGGACACAAGCCAAGCTGGATAGTTTGCCCAGGAAAACAAGGAAACGCGTGACAACTCACCACCCACTCCACCCTCTCAGTAACGTCGGCAGGCCGCACTTGCCCAGAAAAGGGGACGGTAGAGGACTCTTGCAAACGAGACAGGCAGTGGAAGAAGCGAGGCGTGCATTGACAGACTGTGAGTGAAAGATAGCAAGAGCTTCTCAAAATACAGCAAACGAAGAATCAATGCTGGGAAGCTGTAGTCCAGTGCAGAACAGCTTACGCAATACACCATTGCACGGGTCGTTTTCGGAGAAGATTCAATGCAAAATCCATAAAGAGAAGACCTGGTCTTGGCTGATCAACCGAACTCTAAACGATGAAACTGAGCGGCTGATTTACTGCTCCGCGGGAAGCCATCAGGATTAACGTAATCGAAGACGGAATCAAGAAATCAGCAAAAGATCCAAAATACAAGCTCTGCACAGACGCTGACGAAACAACTGACCGTATCTTGAGCTGTTGCAAAAAGACTGCTCAGGCAGAGGCACGATGATGTGGCACGAACCATCTGACGGTACCAGAGAACTGGTACGACAACAAGCCAGAAAAAGTTATCGATAACGAACGTGCCAGATTACTGTGGAGCATCCGAGGTCAGAGACATTGATTGCTGGAACGCAATACGACACACATCACACTTGTGGAGAAAAAGAAAGCGCGGATCATTGATATTGCCATACCACGTTAGACCATAATCGAAGAGAGACAACTTGAAAAACTTGCCAGATACGAGGGCTTGAAAATCGAACTCCAGTGACTTTGGTGTAAGCCACAGAAAGCGGTCCTAATGGTCCTCGGCAGTGCCAAAAGATCTTAGAGAGCACATGAACACCATTGGAATTGGTAAAATATCCATATGCCAACTATAAAAATGCAATATACTACGATCTTCACCAATCATCCGTCTCTGTATCACGCAGTCCTAGACTCCGATCAGAGATGAAATACGGTCTGTGTAGAGAACACTGTCATAGGGGAATGGTGTAGAAAGAATGTGGCACTGATTCGCAGAACAGCAAGATAGCACATCTCACTGACAATGGTGCTGCAACCAGACGAAAACTACATACCACAACCAAAAAAATACTTGGTCAGTGACCAGGAAGACCGATCATATACGATCTATAGAGATAGATAGATCTATAGAGATATACAGACCATAGATAATATCCGCAACCCAGGCAAAGCTACAAAGGAAAGATGCTAAATATAGGCAAAAGTAGGCAAATTATATCTCACCATAGGTGGAAATATGAGGTGGAAAACAAAAGAGGAACGGACAGAAAGGAAGGGTTAGAATTAAGAGTGATGATATTGCAATTTTTGTGTGGTTGACTGCTACCGGTGTCTTCCTCCAATGAAAGTGGTGTACTTGCTCATACTAAATGGATACAAAATAAAGATATGCTTCGAGGGAAAACAAATAACATTTACGTCCAGGATGAACTGCCAAGCCCTGCAGCAATTGTCTAAGGACTTCCTGGATTTCGCGACAGTTTACAGGCGCACCCGTAGACAACAGCAGTATCCATGAACAGCCTTATGGATTTTCAGACGTTATCCACCAGGCCATTTATACATATATGTCGCAAACAGTAACATGACTTAACACTCCCTTTGCGGTACTCCCGAAATTAGCTTTACATCTGTCGACAAAATGGGCATCGTCGACATTCAAGAAATGTTCGAAACAAACCACTAACTTGCACCATAAATACAGAATGAAAAATGGCACGCTACAGTGATCATAAAAGGGTCGCACCATCGATATCGAAGGCGAACTCCTTGGCAGTTATAAACTGTGTAGGACGTTCAGCTACGTATCCACTCCTAAAAAATGCATGCAGAATCATACTGGTCTAATAATGGAATGCGATGGCGTGCAACATTAAGGCGTGGCTGCACATGGTGCCCAAAATACGTTTCATGGGCACGGAAAAAACAAACACCCAGAGGCTGAATTTGTTCAGCGGTTCCAGTTGGTATGAATTGCTGCGTCACAGACTTTTTCAGGAGGAATAATTTCCTCTTAAAGGACTATGATTTTTATACGCACACCAGGAATCAAACAAAAGCAAGTTATGCTCACCAGCTATTGGCCAAAAGCAGTGCTCATACGATAGTTGTTCTCTTAGCCCATTTTCCCACTCTCGCTTGCTGTGATGTAAATATTACCTGCTGCCCTTGCAAGATCACATACGCGAGAAAGAAACTTAGGTGGCAGAGCACCTCCAACTTCTCACAGCACAATAAATAACTTTCCAGCCAATTTACCATCCAGATTAGCAGTCGCCATAATTGTATACGAACGCGTTAAGGTATTGATCTTAGTTCATCTTGATACAACTCTTGGTACTTTTAATTTCCACAGTTTCTTTCATATACATTTCCTCTTCAAATCTCGATTGCTCAGAATCGAAAACAAATTCCATCTGAACGATGAGGTAATATGTTTATCTCATCTACAAATTTTTGGGCCGATGCCGCAGTTTGTTGTCCATCATCAAGTTAATGCGTGTTTGAAATTTCGCTCTCTTACGTCTTCCAATTCTGTGGCACTGTTTGAAGTTATGCAACCATCTGCTGCTTCCCTTGAAATCACTGTAAGCTATGTTGCTCGCTATTTGATATGCGTAAGATAGTAGGTCACTATCACGCAAATCCTGTAAATTATATCGAGTTTCTTTGAAACGTGCAAACACCAATTTTTTGTAACAACCAGGCCTTGTCTTCACTTGAACATCCGTACTTTTTCTTACGCGCTACACTTACTTCCATGTACGTAATTATGTTTAGTACCCGATCCTTAGGCAATGATTGAACTTTACTATGTTTCTCTGGAAACGGGATATGTAGCTCCCTGTCCATCTGTTTCAGTATCACTTTCGTTTGTTAAGCTCGTATCGTCATCACTGTACTCGTCATGCGCATTGTCCGCACAGCCGAGCACATACAATTCCACACATTCACTGTCCGCCTGCGTAGCGCAGCGGTAGTGTTACCGCCTACCACGCATGGGGGCACGGGTTCGATTCCCGGCAGGCGGCTGGTTGTTGTGTGTCCTTCATCACTATTTTCATCATCATTGACACGCAAGTCGCCGAAGTGGCGTCAACTATAAAGACTTGCAACGCGGTGGCCGAACCCCAAAGGGGATATTCCGGCCAATAAATGCCATACGATCATTTCATTTTCCACACATTCACTGACTCACCTTACAGAAACGCTAATATTTCATCTGCCATATCTTTCTCATTCTGCGAAATTCCTTGGGTTCGTTTCTGACGAAATGTCAACTTTGGCAACTGTTGCAGAAATAATGCAATGTTTGCTTTGTTTATCAAAAATGGCTCTGAGCGCTATGGGAATTAACTTCTGAGGTCATCAGTCCACTAGAACTTAGAAATACTTAAACCTAACTAACCTAAGGACATCACACACATCCATGCCCGAGGCAGGATTCGAACCAGCGACCGTAGTGGTCGCGCGGTTCCAGACTCTAGCGCCTAGAACCGCTCGGCCACCTCGGACGGCCTTTGTTTATCGTTGCTTCGTATGAACACCACTAGCACTGTAGCACTGTTGTGAGTACTCATCAACTAAGCAGTTCAACTACGCTCCGTAGCCTCGTACTGTGCTCATCAAGGACCACGAAAATTTTGCAAAGCAAACCGAATGGCGGCAGTACTATCCAGGCTCTCAATACGTGCACCATACCCGTCACCAGATATGCTGCAGACATTGTGAACTGGACACAAGCCAAGCTGGATAGTTTGCCCAGGAAAACAAGGAAACGCGTGACAACTCACCACCCACTCCACCCTCTCAGTAACGTCGGCAGGCCGCACTTGCCCAGAAAAGGGGACGGTAGAGGACTCTTGCAAACGAGACAGGCAGTGGAAGAAGCGAGGCGTGCATTGACAGACTGTGAGTGAAAGATAGCAAGAGCTTCTCAAAATACAGCAAACGAAGAATCAATGCTGGGAAGCTGTAGTCCAGTGCAGAACTGACAGCTTACGCAATACACCATTGCACGGGTCGTTTTCGGAGAAGATTCAATGCAAAATCCATAAAGAGAAGACCTGGTCTTGGCTGATCAACCGAACTCTAAACGATGAAACTGAGCGGCTGATTTACTGCTCCGCGGGAAGCCATCAGGATTAACGTAATCGAAGACGGAATCAAGAAATCAGCAAAAGATCCAAAATACAAGCTCTGCACAGACGCTGACGAAACAACTGACCGTATCTTGAGCTGTTGCAAAAAGACTGCTCAGGCAGAGGCACGATGATGTGGCACGAACCATCTGACGGTACCAGAGAACTGGTACGACAACAAGCCAGAAAAAGTTATCGATAACGAACGTGCCAGATTACTGTGGAGCATCCGAGGTCAGAGACATTGATTGCTGGAACGCAATACGACACACATCACACTTGTGGAGAAAAAGAAAGCGCGGATCATTGATATTGCCATACCACGTTAGACCATAATCGAAGAGAGACAACTTGAAAAACTTGCCAGATACGAGGGCTTGAAAATCGAACTCCAGTGACTTTGGTGTAAGCCACAGAAAGCGGTCCTAATGGTCCTCGGCAGTGCCAAAAGATCTTAGAGAGCACATGAACACCATTGGAATTGGTAAAATATCCATATGCCAACTATAAAAATGCAATATACTACGATCTTCACCAATCATCCGTCTCTGTATCACGCAGTCCTAGACTCCGATCAGAGATGAAATACGGTCTGTGTAGAGAACACTGTCATAGGGGAATGGTGTAGAAAGAATGTGGCACTGATTCGCAGAACAGCAAGATAGCACATCTCACTGACAATGGTGCTGCAACCAGACGAAAACTACATACCACAACCAAAAAAATACTTGGTCAGTGACCAGGAAGACCGATCATATACGATCTATAGAGATAGATAGATCTATAGAGATATACAGACCATAGATAATATCCGCAACCCAGGCAAAGCTACAAAGGAAAGATGCTAAATATAGGCAAAAGTAGGCAAATTATATCTCACCATAGGTGGAAATATGAGGTGGAAAACAAAAGAGGAACGGACAGAAAGGAAGGGTTAGAATTAAGAGTGATGATATTGCAATTTTTGTGTGGTTGACTGCTACCGGTGTCTTCCTCCAATGAAAGTGGTGTACTTGCTCATACTAAATGGATACAAAATAAAGATATGCTTCGAGGGAAAACAAATAACATTTACGTCCAGGATGAACTGCCAAGCCCTGCAGCAATTGTCTAAGGACTTCCTGGATTTCGCGACAGTTTACAGGCGCACCCGTAGACAACAGCAGTATCCATGAACAGCCTTATGGATTTTCAGACGTTATCCACCAGGCCATTTATACATATATGTCGCAAACAGTAACATGACTTAACACTCCCTTTGCGGTACTCCCGAAATTAGCTTTACATCTGTCGACAAAATGGGCATCGTCGACATTCAAGAAATGTTCGAAACAAACCACTAACTTGCACCATAAATACAGAATGAAAAATGGCACGCTACAGTGATCATAAAAGGGTCGCACCATCGATATCGAAGGCGAACTCCTTGGCAGTTATAAACTGTGTAGGACGTTCAGCTACGTATCCACTCCTAAAAAATGCATGCAGAATCATACTGGTCTAATAATGGAATGCGATGGCGTGCAACATTAAGGCGTGGCTGCACATGGTGCCCAAAATACGTTTCATGGGCACGGAAAAAACAAACACCCAGAGGCTGAATTTGTTCAGCGGTTCCAGTTGGTATGAATTGCTGCGTCACAGACTTTTTCAGGAGTAATAGTTTCCTCTAAAGGACTATGATGTTTATACGCACACCAGGAATCAAACAAAAGCAAGTTATGCTCACCAGCTATTGGCCAAAAGCAGTGCTCATACGATAGTTGTTCTCTTAGCCCATTTTTCCACTCTCGCTTGCTGTGACGTTAAATATTACCTGCTGCCCTTGCAAGATCACATACGCGAGAAAGAAACTTAGGTGGAAGAGCACCTCCAACTTCTCACAGCACAATAAATAACTTTCCAGCCAATTTACCATCCAGATTAGCAGTCGCCATAATTGTATACGAACGCGTTAAGGTATTGATCTTAGTTCATCTTGATACAACTCTTGGTACTTTTAATTTCCACAGTTTCTTTCATATACATTTCCTCTTCAAATCTCGATTGCTCAGAATCGAAAACAAATTCCATCTGAACGATGAGGTAATATGTTTATCTCATCTACAAATTTTCGGGCCGATGCCGCAGTTTGTTGTCCATCATCAAGTTAATGCGTGTTTGAAATTTCGCTCTCTTACGTCTTCCAATTCTGTGGCACTGTTTGAAGTTATGCTACCATCTGCTGCTTCCCTTGAAATCACTGTAAGCTATGTTGCTCGCTATTTGATATGCGTTAAGATATTAGGTCACTATCACGCAAATCCTGTAAATTATATCGAGTTTCTTTGAAACGTGCAGACAACAAGGCCTTGTCTTCACTTGAACATCCGTACTTTTTCTTACGCGCTACACGTACTTCCATGTACGTAATTATGTTTAGTACCCGATCCTTAGGCAATGATTGAACTTTACTATGTTTCTCTGGAAACGGGATATGTAGCTCCCTGTCCATCTGTTTCAGTATCACTTTCGTTTGTTAAGCTCGTATCGTCATCACCGTACTCGTCATGCGCATTGTCCGCACAGCCGAGCACATATTTTTCCACACATTCACTGTCCTCCTGCGTAGCGCAGCGGTAGCGTTACCGCCTACCACGCATGGGGGCACGGGTTCGATTCCCGGCAGGCGACTGGTTGTTGTGTGTCCATCATCATTGACACGCAAGTCGCCGAAGTGGCGTCAACTATAAAGATTTGCAACGCGGCGGCCGAAACCCGAAGGGGATATTCCGGCCAATAAATGCCATACGATCATTTCATTTTCCACACATTCACTGACTCACCTTACAGAAACGCTAATATTTCATCTGCCATATCTTTCTCATTCTGCGAAATTCCTTGGGTTCGTTTCTGACGAAATGTCAACTTTGGCAACTGTTGCAGAAATAATGCAATGTTTGCTTTGTTTATCAAAAATGGCTCTGAGCGCTATGGGACTTAACTTCTGAGGTCATCAGTCCACTAGAACTTAGAACTACTTAAACCTAACTAACCTAAGGACATCACACACATCCATGCCCGAGGCAGGATTCGAACCAGCGACCGTAGTGGTCGCGCGGTTCCAGACCCTAGCGCCTAGAACCGCTCAGCCACCTCGGCCGGCCTTTGTTTATCGTTGCTTCGTATGAACACCACTAGCACTGTAGCACTGTTGTGAGTACTCATCAACTAAGCAGTTCAACTACGCTCCGTAGCCTCGTACTGTGCTCATCATTGGATACCTGCAGTCCCGCCCCCTGTTGCCATAATCAGCCTGTATTGTGGTTGTGTGGTGGACATTATGTGGGGTATCGAATGCCGTAAACATCATTGACCTGTTGCGATCTCGCAATCAAGGGGTTCCTTGTAAGAATTGTTCGTACAGAAGAATTTGAGATGATTCATCAACAAACAACCGCGATATTCTGGCCGTGGAATTCACGCGTCACAGAAAACAGTACTGAGATGCTGATGGAGCGGCAATTACACCTCTGTCATCAACGACTGCAGGCTAGCTTCCCGTCTTCCCTGATGAGTCAGTTGAATGTATGGTGTCGTTAACGCTCGATTCTACGGACAACATACATGAGAAGTACAATGTTGACGATACTGGCGGGAGTAAAGCTGTGAGGACGGGGCGTGAGTCGTGCTTGGGTAGGTGAGATGGTGGAGCACTTGCCCGCGAAAGGCATAGGTCCCGAGTTGGAGTCTCGGTCCGGCACACAGTTGTAATCTGTCAGGAAGTTTCATATCAGCGCACACTCCGCTGCAGAGTGACAATCTCATTCTCTGACTGTACGTGCGTAACAAATGAAAGTGATATGGAAACAGATGTCCAACCATGTTATTCATCACCCTTGCCGGACAGGAAGGCACAAATATCGTCTCCATACATAGTAAAGTTATGTAAGTGGATCAACCACAGCAGTACTGCGATACAAAATTACTTAAAAAGCATTTATACCGAAGCGAAAACAAGAGAACGTGGAACAGCGAACTACAATTCTCTCTGGCGTAAACACTAGGATAGCGCAAGCGAACTACATTCGGTCTTGTTCGGGTAGCATTCGATAGTGTTCGCTCACGTTCCGATGGTTGGCAATCTTTTCGCGAACCATCAAAGAGAGTTCGCCTCCTCACTGCTTCGGCGCTTGCAGTACAGAAAACTTTCGCCTGCTATCTCGTCTAATTTTGTTGTTGTTGTTGTTATTGTTGCTGTTGAGATGCATGAGCACTGGAGTGCTCCGAAGACAATGTATTGTTGCTGATAAAAAAAAAATGTAGCTATCACAGGTGCTTCTGGAATCCACAGTACAAATGCCGAAGGAGAAGAAATATGATAGGCGGAAAATTGCCTCAGCATTCAAGGGTCGTACTGGGCACACGAGAAAGACGACAAATTCATTAGATATGTGAAAAACCTCATAATTGTTGTTGCTTACGTTCATGGTATCCCTAATTGCATGTCTGATGTATCACTGTTATGTTGGAAATTTTTAATGGCCTTAAAACTGGTTTACCGGGATAATGCTTATCTGCCTCCAAACAACTATATAGCAGATTTCATCAAGTAGCTTATATGATAGGTCGTAAATACATGGTTTTTCACAATTCATGTTACACACTTCTAGAGGCTTAGTGGATCTAGTTTTTCATAGGAACCCATGTACGGAAATGTCACCCGACGGCGCTATAGAGCGTCACGTTACAGGCACCAGCGCCTTTAAATGTATGTATATACAAGGTGATTGCCTGATGATGTTACTCTAGGATGATGCAGAAGGATAAATGTATGAATTTGAGGTAAGAGTCGCTGTACCGGAAGCGAACGAGTCGGAAGTTATAAGCGAAAACTGTTCTGATATCTCTGATAGAATACAGGTACTGGCACTGTTGTTGCTGACATTATAGGAAAGACAACTTTCAGAGGTGGTAGTGTGAACCAAAACAAGAAAAATTTCCCGTAAATACTGGCTCTAAAATGCATACCTTAAGATCTATGATATGAGCACTTGTTCAATAGAAGAAACGTGTTTCATAGTAGCGAAAATGAACAAGTGCTCATAGCTCCTTAGGTATGCATTTTAGAGCCCACGTTTACTGGACATTTTTTCTTGTTTTGGTCCACACTACCACCTCTGAAAGTTGCCTACCCTACAATGTTAGCAACAAGAGTATCAGTACCTGTATTCTATTATCAGAGGTACCAGAACAGTTTTCGCTTCTAACTTCTGACTCGTTGTCGCTGAATGAACTCAGTAGAAACTGGGGGCGAACTGCTAGATACAGTCGTAGCTGTTTGTCTCACTGTACAACAGGAAACATCGCTATTTGAGGAGTGTGGCGAGATTTTATGCGCCATTGCAATGTGTGCATTTTTTTCACTTTCAACAGATGCTTTGAGATTAGGTCGTTACCTTTTAAGCTGCTTACGCCAATAAGAAGCTAAATATTCATTTTCAACAGTTAGTGCCATATCTCAAAAGTTCTCAGTTTCGGATATCCTATCATCTGTATTATTTTGATCTCGAAAGATTAAGACAACCTGAGTTCGGTAAATTCACTAATAACTGACACTTATAGCTCGTGAACTAGTCACGCGATGACACCAATTAGGCAGTTACTCATGGAAAAATTCCATATGTTCCACAAACTGACGCCATCGAAAAACAATTGTAACGTTATTACAATGATATTTCACGCTGCAAAATATACCATTTCAACTATTGTAGGTGGCCAAGTCGAGACATGAGCCTGACTTACATGGCGCAAACGTGCAGTATTACCGTAATGATCAGCTTCATAACGTCTGCTCTGTTCGGTCGTGATTGTATACATTATTGTTAGTCATTTATGTAGCAAGTACTTGTTCGTAAGATCTAAAAGAAAGTGATATAGCCAACGACTTTCTAGCCGTTAGCAAAGATGTGTTATAAATAAATAACAGCATTGGAGCGCTAGTAATTCTTTCATACCTAGGGTATCTAATGGGGCGACCACGTGGTGCATTTTTGTAATGGCCGTCGCACATGCGCTTGATTCAAATGTTCAAATGTGTGTGAAATCTTACGGGACTTAACTGCTAATGTGATCAGTCCCTAAGCTTACACACTAATTAACCTAAATTATCTTAAAGACAAATACACACACCCATGCCCGAGGGAGGACTCGAACCTCTGCCGGGATTAGCCGCACAGTCCATGACTGCAGCGCCTAAGATCGCTCGGCTAATCCCGCGCGGCTGCGCTTGATTGTTTACACGTTCGAAGGAAGGCATGTATTTCGCGCACATGTGTTTCGTCCAACCGGATGGCGTTCGTCCTTGTGCGCTCTTTGACTGGTAACAATACTAGCGTTGTCGGTCTGCATACGAAGTGCACGCACGGCCCAGCCGTGGGATGTGTCTCACTACTAATGATTTTCTCCTTTGGATTACATAAACTGTTTGAAACCGCAGTGTAAACTGAAGAGAAATAGGTTGTCTACGTCCTAGGTGCACGTCTCGTTGCCGATCAGATGGCTAGGATATTCGAAAGGGTGTCAGAACTTTATGCGCGCACATTGACACAATGTTTATTGTGTATTTCTGTCCGCGATTTTCAAGGTTCAAAAATGGCTCTGAGCACTATGGGACTCAACTGCTGAGGTCATTAGTCCCCTAGAACTTAGAACTAGTTAAACCTAACTAACCTAAGGACATCACAAACATCCATGCCCGAGGCAGGATTCGAACCTGCGACCGTAGCGGTCTTGCGGTTCCAGACTGCAGCGCCTTTAACCGCACGGCCACTTCGGCCGGCCCGCGATTTTCAAGGATAGTAAAGAAAGCATTTTGGAGTTATCACAGGACACCAAACGTGTTCAGAAAGTCTATTCCAGAAGATTATCTTAAGAGAAGACGGCCAGATAACCCACAAACAAAGAAATTTCAAGTCCAGTAGACTAAAAATGCTTGCTTGTATTGAAATTTCTTATAAATTTTTCTACCTGGAGATGCATGTGAGTGAACACGAATTTCATTGTCCATTTGTGTGAAGACAAAACCTTTACGGAATGTTAGAACTCCTGCCGTCTCAAAAATATCATTAAATCACAAAAGTTAAAAAAATATGGCATTCGAGTATTTTTGTGAGCATGAAAGCACTGTCATGAAACAATTTAACTACCCGAGGAATGTAATAAAGTGCAACTAAAACTACATCTTCTACTTCGCTGTTTCAGGTCAATCACAGAACTATCATCTTGTAACTAAGGAAAGTGATTACGGCCGTGACTGGACCTAACGATTCAGTCATGAATAAAACTCACACTGAATGTCGTACTGCCTTGTTTGAAAACGCTAAGTTAAAAGGATCGAACCCGGAAGTGAATCATAGTTTTCCAGTGAACGAAGCGTTCCTGCAAGCTTTATACAGGATGATGTAAAACTAGCGCGCATCAGGTACATTATTTCATAACCTCACACACTATGTTTATAATACATGCTCAAAATAGTTACCCTATACAGAAACGCAAGCAGCATCTCATTTTACCACGTTTGATGCCTTTGCGGAGAACGTGGACATTGATGACAGTTTCTGTTGTTCGTTGATCTTTAGTTTCGCCAATTCGTGCGGCCTGTTATCCCTCGGGAAGAAGTCTGGATAATGGGAACAAAGTGGGGGCAATAGTCCTTTATAGATAACTCGATCACCAAAAAAAGTCGCTTAAGAAATGAATTGTTTCATTAGATTTACTACAAGTGGCACTGCCTTGTTACAACCAACAATAAGGTTCATTCGCTTCTTCTTCTTTTTCCTCCTCGTAATAAAACGTTTCTGCTTATGCTGGTCGTTCACAGAGCCTCTTCTATTCTTCTGTCGTTCAGGATTTCGTCCCATTGCAGTCACCTTCTATTTACATCACCCTTCACCTGGTCTCTCCATTTTGTTCATAGTCTTCCACTTGATCTTCTTCCAGATTATGTTCATTCCAGAGCTATTCTTGATGCTGTTTCTTTTCACAGTGTTTCACCGTGGCCATACTATTTCAGCCTGTTTCTCTCCACAGTTGCCTTTTGAGGTAGGATCTGAAGCATGTTTCGTGTTGTTTCATTTCTTATCCTGGCCCTTCTCGTCTTATCGAGGGTCCTACATAGAAAACTCATCTCTGTTGGTTGTGCTCTGCTCAGGTCTTTCTGTGCCCAGGCACAGCATTCTGTGCCATCGGTCAAAATTGAGAGATAATATGATTAGTATTCATGATCTTTGGTGTGTCAGGTATTTTCCAATTCCTAATTACGTCCGATACACAGTAGTAAAATTTTGAGCAACTTTCTATCATGTGCTGTTTCCTGTCTTGGTTAGCTTGCTTCAAAGCTGCGAGAAAGCATCTGCTTTGATAATATTTCCATAACAGCTTACATCCTTCATTTGTTCGCTTTTCCTGCTGATTTTCATTAGCTTACTTTTTGTCAAGCTTATTCCCATACATGCTTCTTCAGTTACCCTCTGCCAGGTTCTTCCAATTTCTGCTCACTTTGTTTCCACATCATCACATCGTCTGCATATGCTATGATTTTCATATCATCTGCCCTTGACCCTTGGTGAACTTTCCTTATGATGTCGTCCATGATAATATTGAGGGCATTGATGAGAGGACGTTTCCTTGTCAAATCCATCTATCTGTTCTAAGCTATTCTGAATTTTTGCTGTCTATTACAACTCAAAAGAACCTGATCTGCCTCAATATAAGCAAAATAAACTGCGTAATAATGTCTTGGTACACAATCCTGTTCACTGTAGCTTCTGAGAAAATAAGTAGAATGTCTCTTATGGTTTGGAGATCGCAAGATTATCTGACCGCTAATATTTGCTAGTTGATATAGCGTTACCAGGGGTGCACATGTAGCGTTCTGTACACAGACACGAACTGGCTTTACACCCCTTACCAACGCATGGACCCAAAAATGAACCGGACAACTAAACAATAATATGACGTGTATTACCGAAAATCCATCGGGATTTGGCTTGCTTGCCGCGCAAAACATGGTAGATGCTAAACAGAATAAGAACACAACATGCCGCAATGGGGGTAAGCGACCGTCTACACTTTGTGAACCACAGACCATCTTGACACATTATGAAGGAAGGCTACACAATATCATACACTAGTAGATCAGTAGACTTCCTGCTGGCGAATCTGTGTTAGGTAAGCGTTCTAGATGTTTGTTTGTAAGTTTCTTGTATTGCATATATTATGCTATACATTCCACATATTTTTCCAGTTCATCAAAACGCCATACGATATATATAAAACAAGTAAGTAAAACAAAACAAGGCCCGCTATTCGACGACCCGGTACGGCACACCACACTCCAATTTTCTGACGGTGTAGGCTGTTTTCATAAGGGGTGGTTCGTGCAAAATTTTGCAAGTGTGCTTCAATATTACAGAAATAAACACATTGTGTTTCGCTATGTCGTCACGATATGTGTGACTTAATATTTATCAATACTGATATTGCATTGCTCTTAGCTCAATCCGAAAAAAAAACGAATAAGAATAATATGTATTTAAGATTATCAATGAAAAGTCAAAATCGATTATCAGTAGAATATTTCTACTTCTCCTTCACTACACAAAAAGTCACTCCGGCCACATTATCTGAAATTTTCTGAAAACCAGACGTAAACTAACAATCCAAGCACGTTTAAAAATCATTTGTGCGTTTACGTGGTACCGAAAATAGATTGTGGAAGAGGAAATCGGGCAACTAAAATCGTATATCCAGAATCGATATTGGAGTGTTTATATAATGAACCAGACGCGGTAATCGGAAGTTGGTTTACGAAAGCTTGTTTCGGAAATAAAATGTAAACATAGTGAGAAAATACGTTTCTCAGTATCGTAACAATATTATGAGAAGGAAAGTTGCGCGTACACACACACACATACACACACAACACACACTCACGTAAACGCAACTCAAACTTCTGCAGTCTCAGGCAACTGAAACCAGTTGTAGTGTGTAGTGAGTGTGTATGTGTGTGCGCGTGTACGTATGTGTGTCTAATGTTGACAAAGGCCTTAATGGACGAAAGCTTATTTGATGACAGTCTTTTTGTTGTGCCTATCTGCGACTCAGCAATTCCGTTATACGGTGAGTAGTAACTTTCCTTCTCATAATATTATTACATTCCATCCTGGATTTTCCATTGTTTAATTTCTCAGTATTGTTGCTATTGTGACCGGTGCATTAATACAGGTGTCAGAGCCGAACTGCATTTATGTGAGAGCGCGGCCAACTGTAAAATTTACAACTTTAAACTAAATTAAATTTTTCTGTAATTTACCATTACCATTTAAATTCACAATGGTTGCAACTTTTTGTCTTCCGAAGTACAAAACGATGAAAGTCAGAGGAATAAATAGTTAAGTTACACTTGGTTATTTCGGGAACAGAAACGATACAACGAGACGTGGATATTTTTCTCGAGCCATCACAAAAGAATTGGTACAAGATCACTTGCATAGGAGAATTTCAAATCCAGTTTATCCCTTATCTCTGTCATCTATACTTCGTGAAATTCCAGGAATTGATGGGGAACGGAGGGGAATCGACACAAACGAATCCAAAGTACTACTAATGCGCGGAAGAGGTATAAACAGTGTAAGAAGGAAAAAAGAACTTTCGAATTAACCCGCGATCACTCGCGTTGTTAGAAAAAAATCTAACATTTATGATTTTAGTTAATTATTCCAGCACATCTCAAAGCTAATGAACTGACGATATAGAAATGCTTTCTTTCATATCCCGTGCTTCAAATAATCTGTGACTCGAGAATCAAATTTCAACAATAGCTTGCTAGTTGTGCCATTATTTGAAGTGGTGCGCAGCGTTAGATATTTTCTAACACGGGAGTCTTTACGTAACAATTACTTCTCCTTTCGTGGAATACCGCCTAGCTTTACTTTTAGCCTGTTTCTTGTAACATGCGGCTGTGTTCGTTTGTTTTATCCTGTAAGTGTTCAGCATATGTTAAGTCTTTTATAAGAAAAGTAAGTATTCTTAGTGGGTTTTACGAACTGAATGAAGCAATTGCTTATACAGAGTACATGACATTCTCTGTCGCATAGGAAAATATATAAAACTTTTCAGGGAAGAAGTCATGTCAGAGGATATTAACATAGAGGGTCTGTCATCAGATACTGACCACCTTCTGAACATGAAGAGATCAGTCAAGACAGCGAATCTGGTACTTCTGCTACAGCTGTTTCTCAATATACAGATCGTGAAACCTTTCTTGGTAAGGATGGAATAACAGATTGGTTGAAGCAACACTCTCCTCCAACAAAAACTGTCCGTCAGAATACTGTAACACAGCTTCTATGTGTGAAGGGTGTTGCAAAAAATTCGAAAACAATATTAGAATGCTGGAAATTATTTTTTCTAGATAGTGTAATTGGTCGCATTGTGGAATACACAAACCAAGAACTTGACAGAATGGCAGCATCTTATTCACGGAGTGCTCGAGACTACCCACGGACAGATTTTGAAGAGTTATCTGCTTATTTAGTGTATTATATATCGCAGGAGTGAAAAAGGCACAGCATCTTAATAGTGATGAGCTATGTGCCACTGATGGGACTGCACCGGATTTCTTTATTGCATCGATGAGCAAACGAAGGTCCCACACACTTCTCCAAGCTATACGTTTTGACGACAAATCTACGAGAGCTCAGAGAAAGGAAACATAATCTGGCACCTATTAGAGAAATATCTGACGAATTTGTGAATGTTTACAAGAAGAGCTATAGTGCCGGTGCATTGACAACGGTAGACGATACCTTAGAACTAACGTTGCAAATTTTGGCAGTATATAGCAAACACGCCTGCAAAATATGGCATCAAGGTTTATGTGCTCTGTGATGCCAGAACGTTTTATACACTAAATATGGAATTATATGCAGCAAACAGCCTACTGGGCCATATCAAGTACCCAATGATGCAGAGAATGTGCTGTTACGATTTATTCGACCGACTGACAAAACAGGCAGAAACGTGACGATGGACAGTTATTTTACGTCTATATCATTGGCTAACAAAATGTTCGCCAATCATCGTGTCACAGTAGTAGGTACTCTACGGAAGAATGAAATAGAAATTCCACCGGAACTTCTCGACATAAAGTGTAGGCAACTAAACAGCAGCACATTCGCATTTGAAGAAAAACCAAGCAACAACTGCTTAATTTGCTCATACGTCCCAAAAAAGAAACAGAAAAAGAATGTTCTAATGTTATCCACCATGCACAATGGCTATGCTATAGACGCTGACAGTGGCGAAGCGAATAAACCTGAAGTCGTTACATTTTACATTCTCAGAAAAGGAGGTGTAGATGTTGTCGACCCTTTGAAATCAGAATATTCTGTTTCAAGAATAAGCAACCGCTGGGCTCTTACACTGTTTTTTTTTTTTTTAACACAAATGACTTAATTCTAGGAGAAGATTCATCATAGAATTGAGTATGATGCTTACAAAAGCCCACATGATCAAACGTAGGTCTATTTCAAGGATATGACTTCGCTTGAAGGAGAAAATAAAAGATGTACACATTTGCAAACCACCAACAGCTAAAGAAGAAAATGAATCAAGAGAAAAAAAAACAAGATGTCATTACTGCCCTAAAAAGAAAAACAGATTCACACAGCATCGCTGCCATCGTTGTTCCAGCCCTATCTGTAAACAGCATCGAGTGTTCTTATTTGCCATGATTGTACGTCACAAGAAGCCATATCCGAATCTGACGAGTAAAAAGGAGTGTGGTTAATTTTAGTTCATCACTTGCTATAAATATTACGAATTGCTATTCACACAGGTGCTGTAATCAAAAAAGTTTGTGAAATCTTGAATGTTGAAATATTTTTAAGTTTAGAAAATTACATGTTCCATACCATGTTTATACTAATTTATAATGCTTTGGTAATAATAAAGAAATGATTTATTGTTTTTATACTAATTTACAATACTTTGGTAATAATAAAGAAATGATTTATTGTATCGTAAGATAGAAAAAGGTGCAACATCTCGTTGTTAGAAAAAATCTAATACGGGAGTTGTTGCGTGACAACAATATACGCGAGCGACCGCGGGTTAATAGATACACGTGTAATTCATGTGATGCTTATCTCTGTTTCTAATATTCAATAATGACTGAAGATTAAACGACTGATTCACAAAAGGTTTACGATCCTTTAAACCACGAAAATCAATTGCCTTTTATCACTGTGAACAGTGGCGGATAATTGGGGGGGGGGGGGGGGGGGGCACAGGGGCACGTACAATGCTAACCCCAGGTGTGGTCGCTTGTTAGAACATTGTACTCATGACCCACGCATTTTGCACGTATTCACTTCGAACCATATCCGATGGATGATTATATTAGAGGCACTGGTATTCCAATGCGTTATAATTAAAACAAGCAAGGTTGACAATCCGTTATTTGTGGAATGAACGTGATCGCTCCAGCAAATGACAAAAGACACTTCACTAGTTCTTTGCCAAAACGTAAAACGTGAAACGTGAAATTAGTGTTGGAGAAGGGGCGTCACTTTCAGCGATTGTATATTCAGCTTCTACTAGTAATTCCTCTGTAAGTAATGAGAGTGGTTTATGTGATGACGTCACTAGTGTGAATGAACATGACTATGTGGTGAACAGAAGTCGAAATATCACGGAGTAGGAAATATTTCAATGGTTAAAGCGCATATCTACATCTGTACTCTGCAAACTACATGGTTTCTTCACGTTCCATTCACATATGGAGCGCAGGAAGAATCATTGTTTCAACGCCTCTGTGCAAGCTGTAATTATTTCAATCTTATCCTCACGATCCGTCATCATTTAAATACGGTTCCTCAACCTTTGCGAGGAGACTTTCTCGGGGCAGTTTACTACCTTCAGGAGCCTGTCAGTTCAGTTTCTTCAGTATCTCTGTGACACTCTCCCAAGATCAAACAAACATGTAACCATCCGTACTGTCCTTCTCTGTATATGTCCAATATCCCCTGTTAATCATATCTAGTATGGGAGCCACACTTCAGCAATATTCTAGATCCGGTCGCACGAGTCATTTGTAAGCAATCTCCTTTATATACTGACTGCATTTCCACCATGTTCTATCAATAAACCAAAGTCTACCGCCTGCTTTACCCGCGAATGAACCTACGTGATCATTCCATTTCATATCCCTACAAAATGTTCCATCCTGGTATTTGTATGATTCCAACAATGACTCATTGATATTATGGTCACAGGATACTATGTTTTTTTCGTTTTGTGAAGTGCACAATTTTACAATCCGAACACTGCAAGCAAGTTGCCAATCTTTGCACCACTTTGAAATGTTATTAAGATCAGACAATATTTATGCAGCTTCTTTCAGACACTATTTCATTATAGATAACCGCATTATTTGCGAAAAGTCTGAGATTACTATTGTCTACAAGGTCATTAATATGCAGCATGAACAACAAGGGTCCCGACACACTTCCCTGGGGCACACCGGAAGTTACTTCTACATCTGACTATGACGCTAGATTCACGATGACCTGTTGCGTCCTCCCTACCAAAAAGTCCACAATCAAGTCACAAGTTTCACTCGAAACCCCACATGATCGTGCTTTTGACAACAAGCGTAGGTGTGATACTGAATCAGACGCTTTTCGGAAATCAAGAGACACAGCATCCAACTGACTGTCTAGATCCACGGCTATCGGTATGTCATGCGAGAAAAGTGCGAGTTGGGCTTCACATGATCGATGTTTTCGGAATCCATTGCTGGTTCGCATGCAGGCGGTCATTATGTTTGAGCTCAGAAATATGTTCTGAGTTACTACAACAAATTAGTGTCAAGGATATTGGACAGTAGTTTTGTGCATCACGTCTACTACCCTTCCTGTAGACGGGAGTGACCTGTGTTTTATTCCAAGAACTGGACACGCTTTTTTGTTCGAGGGATCTACGATAGATTATAGTTAGATCAGGGGCTAAGTCAGCTCCAAATTCAGTATAGAATCTTATAGGAATTCCATCATGCCCTGAAGCTTTGTTCAGTTTTAATGATTTCTGTTGTTTCTCAACACCACTGACACTAATAATTATTTCACTTATCTTTTCAGTGGTTCGAGGATTAATTTGGGGCAATTCTCCTGGGTCATCCTTTTTAAAGGAACAGTTAAAAACAGAGTTAAGCTTTCAGCTTTTGCCCCTAATATCAGTTCCTGTCTAATTCGCTAGGGACTGGACATTAATTTTGGCGCCACTATCAGCCTCTACATACGACCAAAATTTATTTGCATTCTGTGAAAGATCATTTGATAATATTCTGCTAGAGCAGTCATTGAAAGCTTAATGCATTGCTCTTTTGAAAGCCAAACGCATTTCATTCAGTGACTCTCTACCTGTAGTCCTATGCTTTGTTTTACACCTATTACGCAGTAGCCTCTGTTTCTTTAGAAGTTTCTTTACAATGACTGTACACCATGGAGGTTCCCTCCAAATATGAACTGTTCTACTGGGTACATATTTATGCTGTGCATAGTTAACTAATCTTTTAAACCTGGGCCACAATTTCTCTACATGCTCCTGACCTGCGCTGAAGGTTCCTCATTGAGATGTGACATACTGATTTGTTATCTAGTTTACTGAACATATATATATCTTACTGCTTGGTTTTGTTGCCCTTTGTACTTTAGAGACCATTGTATCACAACCGCGTCGTGGTAACCATTGCCAGTTTCCGTGAAGACATCCTTAAACAAGTCAGATCTATTTTTTGCTATTAGATTCAATACATTTTCCGTCATGAGTAGCGTTCCGAATTATCTGTTCTAGGTTGTTTTCAGAGAAGGCATTTAGCAATGTTTCACAAGATTGCTTATCAAGACCACCACTAACAAAACTGTTGTTGTTGTGGTCTTCAGTCCCGAGACTGGTTTGATGCAGCTCTCCATGCTACTCTATCCTGTGCAAGCCTCTTCATCTCCCAGTACCTACTGCAGCCTTCATCCTTCTGAATCTGCTTAGTGTATTTATCTATTGGTCTCCCTCTACGATTTTTACCCTCCACGCTGGCCTCCAGTACTAAATTGGTGATCCCTTGATGTCTCAGAACATGTCCTACCAACCGATCCCTTCTTCTAGTCAAGTTGTGCCACAAACTCCTCTTCTCCCCAATTCTATTCAATACCTCCTCATTAGTTATGTGATCTACCCATCTCCCTTCTTCTAGTCAAGTTGTGCCACAAACTCCTCCCCAATTCTATTCAATACCTCCTCATTAGTTATGTGATCTACCCATCTAATCTTCAGCATTCTTCTGTAGCACAACATTTCGAAAGCTTCTATTCTCTTCTTGTCTAAACTATTTATCGTCCATGTTTCACTTCCATACATGGCTACACTCCATACAAATACTTTCAGAAACGACTTCCTGACACTTAAATCTATACTCGATGTTAACAAATTTCTCTTCTTCAGAAACGTTTCCTTGCCATTGCCAATCTACATTTTATATCCTCTCTACTTCGACCATCATCAGTTATTTTGCTCCCCAAATAGCAAAACTCCTTTACTACTTTAAGTGTCTCATTTCCTAATCTAATTCCCGCAGCATCACCCGACTTAATTCGACTACATTCCATTATCCTCGTTTTGCTTTTGTTGATGTTCATCTTATACCCTCCTTTCAAGACACTGTCCATTCCGTTCAACTGCTCTTGCAAGTCCTTTGCTGTCTCTGACAGAATTACAATGTCATCGGCGAACCTCAAAGGTTTTATTTCTTCTCCATAGATTTTAATACCTACTCCGAACTTTTCTTTCGTTTCCTTTACTGCTTGCTCAATATACAGATAGAATAGCATCGGGGAGAGGCTACAACCCTGTCTCACTCCTTTCCCAACCACTGCTTCCCTTTCATGTCCCTCAACTCTTATAACTACCATCTGCTTTCTGTACAAATTGTAAATAGCCTTTCGCTCCCTGTATTTTTACCCCTGCCACCTTCAAAATTTGTAAGAGAGTATTCCAGTCAACATTGTCAAAAGATTCTGTAAGTCTGCAAATGCTAGAAACGTAGGTTTGCCTTTCCTTAATCTTTCTTCTAAGATAAGTTGTAGGGTCAGTATTGCCTCACGTGTTCCAACATTTCTACGGAATCCAAACTGATCTTCCCCGACGTCGCCTTCTACCAGTTTTTCCATTCGTCGCTAAAGAATTCGCGTTAGTATTTTGCAGCTGTGACTTATTAAACTGATAGTTCGGTGATTTTCACATCTGTCAACACTTGCTTTCTTTGGGATTAGAATTATTATATTATTCTTGAAGTCTGAGGGAATTTCGCCTGTCTCATACATCTTGCTCACCAGATGGTATAGTTTTGTCAGGACTGGCTCTGCCAGGCCTGTCAGTAGTTCTACTGGAATGTTGTCTACTCCCGGGGCCTTGTTTCGACTTAGGTCTTTCAGTGCTCTGACAAACTCTTCAAGCAGTATCATGTCTCCCATTTCACCATTTCATCTTCATCTACCTCCTCTTCCATTTCCATAATATTGTCCTCAAGAACATCGCCCCTGTATAGACCCTCTATATACTCCTTCCACCTTTCTGCTTTCCCTTCTTTGCTTAGAACTGGGTTTATATCTGAGCTCTTGATATTCATGCAAGTGGTTCTCTTTTCTCCAAAGGTCTCTTTAATTTTCCTGTAGGCAGTATCTATCTTACCCCTCATGAGAGAAGCCTCTACATCCTTACATTTGTCGTCTACCCATCCCTGCTTAGCCATTTTGCACTTCCTGTCGATCTCATTTTTGAGACGTTTGTATTCCTTTTTGCCTGCTTCACTTGCTGCATTTTGTATTTTCCCAATTGATTGTTGAATATTTAAGTCTCCACCGATGATTTCAGTATGATTAGGGAATTTACGCACAAGTAAACTGGTGGGCGATAGAAGGATCCAGTTATCGCTCTATGCCCACCCCTGACGCTAAGTCTTGTCCAAACAATCTCACATGCAGCTTCAGTTTCTGTCTCGGTGTCTTTGAGTGTCTTGTCTACTGTGACAAATACACCACCTCCATTTCCCACTTGCCGATCCTATCCATATACACTTCAATTTTTCTCAGAAATCTCGCTAGTATCAATTTCAGGTTCCAACCAGCTTTCTGTACTTAGTATTATGTGAGCGTCACTGTTTTTCAGGAGTACTTCAAACTCTGGCATTTTGTTGCGAATGCTTCGGCAGTTAACCACTAGGGTGTTAACACCCTCACCTGTGGGAAGTATTTTTATCGATCTTGCACTGATACTTCTGGGTTTCTTACAGCTATCGATATCTGGATTGGATGGAGAGTCGCTTAATCTAAAACAACCCTTGCGTGCACCCCACATATAGTCAGCTAATTCAGCAACAGCCTCTGATGTGTAGTGCACAGCTGACTATTCATCGGGACCCTAAAGTTCTCAACCCTATGGCCCAAGTGCAGAATGTCGCAGCCTAGCTTGTCACAGAACCTTCGAAGTCTCTGGTTCAGTCCTTCCACTCGACTCAAAACCAAAGGGTTACGATCGGTTCTGGAAACAATGCTGCAAATTATGGGCTTCTCTGTAGCTCAATGCGCAAGATTGGTCTTCGCGACCTTCGCTGCCAGTCGTTGGAAAGACCCAAATATGACTTCGGAACCCGGACAACAAGCATCATTTTTTCCAACGTGTGCCACAGTCTGCAGTTGGTTGCACCCTGTTCCCTCAATGGCTGCCGGAGAGCCTCTTCAACATGTCGAGAAGCCACGGCATACACACTGAGTGCACCTGGTGTCCTCTTTTTGTCCCTTGCTGCCGTTTCTTAAGGGATGCGTTTGAACAGCCGACAATTAATAGTTGACAGTCGTCAGGCCTATTTCCAGCTGTTTACGAATGTTAACCAAATCATTCAGTAATGAGAATGAAATTTTCAAGCGGAGTGTGCGCTGATTTAAAACCTCCTGGCAGATTAAAACTGTTTACCGGACGGAGACTCGAACTCGGGACCTTTGTCTTTCGCGGGCAAGTGCTCGGCCAACTGAGCTATCCAAGCACGACTCACGATCCGTCCTCACAATTTTACTTCCGCCAGTAAAGGTGCAGAGTTCGAGTTCGGTCCAGCACACAGTTTTAATCTGCCAGGAAGTTTCAACTCATTCCATGTTCGAGAACAGCATTTACAGTGAGGCTGCGTTTTAACTAGTGCGATGTATTACTGGACAGTGGATAAATAACTTTAAAGTAAGCCCACTAATTATCTTTTAATCTGTTGAGCTAAATACTTCCTAATTCCCAATATGAATTGAAGAAAAAAATCATGAAACGAGATTTTTATTACAGCAAGGAAATACCTATGGTAAAAATTACTAGTTTCCTAAAACTTTTTGAGGTTAATTATAGTTGTTAGCCAACTAATAAACAGGATACATTTACGATAGATGCAGATAATATACAGGACTACTCTCCTTTAAGAGGGAACTAGATGTTCGTTAGAATATCTGCTATAGTAACTAATCACAAACACTGATTTACTACAAATTAAATTATGCACAGGACGATAGTAACTTCCTAAAAATCTCAAAAGAGCACGTTTATTTGCGATGATATAAGATGAAATTCTGGGGTGATCTATTCTTTGCCAATAACTATGAACCACAAACCCGCATTTGCTACGAAATACTTTACGTCTCCAGAACTCTCGTACCGGGTACTTAAGAAAATATAGTTTTGTAAGCGGCCGAAATTTCTCGGAAATAACGTATATCTCACGTAATTGTACAATGAAATAGAGAACGACTGTTTTGAACGAGGATTTCCTCAAAAATTATAAAAGAACACAAATAAGTTTAAGCCTACAATTGACGATAACAGTACGAGTTTGTTGCTGCACTCGCGAGTGTTCGAAATTTCACTATATATCACAATACAAACTTTTGTATTGATACAATCAATGAAAGATAATGCAGAAGCGACTTGAACAGTGAAATATGAATGGGCACCTCCTACCAAATTTTGCTTTCCACAAGTTCCAGAAGGTAATAAAATGCGATCGTTTCGCAGAAAATGGCTAGCAGAAATGTTTGGATGACCAACAGCAACGAATTAAGGGGCGGATTTTGTAAAGCTTGCGTTTTCTTCGTTAGCGCGGAATGAGGCAACAATGATGTACAATTGGGGAGACTAGTGAATGAATCAATAAAAATGTATAAGAAAGCAACTGAAATTATACAATCAACGAAAGAAAGACTATCATAAGAGAAATATGGTTGCCTGGCAGAAGTTTCTGCATGCAATCGAACGGAATTCAACGGATGTTTTAATAGGAATGATGAGTTAGAAAGAGAAGACTGGACGAAAACAGAAGAAGCTAATCCCAATTATAAAGACAATAGCGTTATGTGGAGCCCAGAATATGTCTTCACGGGGGCATAGAGATGATGGAAGGCACTAAGGAAATTGACAGTGAATAATCACTGGAGTTGACCTCAGAGGGAAACTTTCGTGCGTAACTGAAATTTCGAATGGAAGCAGGCGATGAAATATTAATACAACACATGCAGTCGGTCTCAAAAAACGTCAGTTACATCAGTAAGACAACACAAAATGATTTAATAGATTGCTGTGCTTATGTTATTACTGGAAAAATGGTTGAGTTCATAAAGGAATCAAAATTTTTCACCATAATAGCAGATGAGACAAATGACAATCATCTTTGAACAATTATCGCTAGGCATACGTTGATGTTTAGAGTAATGTTTTAAGAGAAGAATTTCGAACATTATTTGCTATTACTGATCTGACGGGTGAAAACTTAGCAAACACCATCCTGCAGCAGATTAAAACAATTGACATTGATGTAGCTTATTGTCGAGGGCAATCCTATGACGAAGGAGCGAATATGAGTGGTAAATTTGAAGGAGTTCGAGCAGTTATATCACAGGAACAGCCATTAGCAATTTACAGGCACTGTGCTAGTCACAGGCTCAATCTTGCACTAGCTAAGCCTGTACTCTGAACAGCGTACGAAATGCTATGGGTATAATTGGTTCAGTAGCGAACTTCATCAGTGAATCTGCTCAACGATGACACATAATTAGAAGAAGAAATACAGTCATCTCTTCCAGCAGGAAATATTTGCACAATAAAGAAACTGTGTGAAACTCGTTGGGTACAGAGGCATGATGCCGTTCTGTGTTTTCGAGACATCGTTCCTACCCTAACTAATGCGCTGCAGAAACTATGCAACATATGCAGTGGAAGCAGTACTGCAACGAAAACATTTTCCTTATTTCTTGCTGTACAGTCATCAAAATTTGTTATAAGTTTATGTCTATTTGCAAAGAGCTTGGGATAACATTGCAACCTGCTCGACAACTGCAAGACAAGGAAATCGATCTATTCCAAGCAATGCAACTCGTGGAAGCAGCGTGCGCCAGCTTGAAAGAACGTTGTCAGGACAGTATTTTACACTTCCATCCTATCTTTAAGACAGCAGAAGGACTTGCTGAGAAATTTGGCACAGAGGTCCCCAGCTGAGTCAAATGAGAAATACTTCGCGTGGCCATCTGGATTCCTTTTCAAAATTTTCTGTGTAATGAACTGGTCTACAGTACCCCCAAAGCGCACCATGAAGACGTTGGTTATTTAAAGACGCTAATACCAAAATACTTATCTGGTGAGTCTACTGGGGGGAAGCGTTGAAGAGCGCTGAAATATACAACAATGATTTGGCGTGTTTCGCAGCATTGGAAGGGGAACTGATGATCTGGAATGAGTTGTGGAAAAAAACAAAACCACAAGCCAACCTCTCCAGCAGGACCTCATAAAAGTTCATCTTGTGTTGCAAACATCACAGTCCTCCTTTAGCTCTTATCCATTTTGCCCTTCACTACTAGCGCAGTAGAAAGATCGTTTTCTGCGCTGCGACGCATAGAAACCTCTCTTCGTAGCACTACGGCAGAAAACCGACTAAACGGTTTAGCTTTAAAGAACACCAACAGGAACGTAAAATTTACAGGAGAAGAAAACTGAGAGTACAACATTTTTCAGAGTGTATCTCACGTTATATCTACATAAAATGTTTATTTAACTTGCTTTGTTGTAAGTAAATCAGCAATATTTGAGTAGAACAGTTCAGTTGATTTAAATTTGTTTTAAAGTCCTTGAGAGGACAGGCTTGACCTTAATATATACGTCATCATCATCATAGGCACTTACTCGTTGAGTAATGGCACACCCAGTTAGTGTTGACTGAATGGTATAACTGGTTTGTTCCTCTCAAGAGCTCTTGTTCTCTTCTGCGATCTCTCTTCCTATTCTCCTGCAATTGCCTCTGCTCTTCAAAATTAAGTGTTCCTTGGTGAACAGTTTGTCGCCATTTGGATCTATCTAGGGCTGCTGTTTCCCAATCATTTGTATTTACTTGACATTTTGTCAGTTTGACTTGAAGACTTCCTTATATCGTTTTGTGCGCCCTCCCTGATTGCGTTGGCCATTCTTCAATTGGGAGAACATGATTTGGTTAGGGAGACGGGAGTTTGGCATGCGGATGATATGACCATCCCAGCGAAGTTGGTGTATGACAATTTTTGCTTCAACGCTGGCGAAGTTGGTTTCTTCCAAAATGCTGTTATTTGTTCACCGATCCTGCGACTTTGCTTTGAATATTCTCCTTAGGCAGTGTTGGTGACATTTTTGTAAGGACTTTAAGTTACGCCTGTAGGTGGTCCAAGTTTCACGTCCATAAAGAAGTGTAGGCATGATAATGGTATTGCAGACTGTAAGCTTAGTTTTAACACTGAAATCATGATTATCAAACACTCTATTCAAAAGATGACCATATGCAGTACTCGCACACTTTAGTGGGTGTTGAATTTATGATCCATGTTTGAATTTGCGGAAAGATGGCTTCCCAGGTATGGAAAATACTCTACAATCTCTAGAGGTGTTCCATCAACTGTGATAACTGGAGCTGCTGCAGTGGAATTTGTGGCTGGCTGATAGAGGGCTTTTTTTCTGTCTATGTTAATCTCTAGACCAATGGATTTGTACGCCAGACTGAATGCATTTAGGGTTGTTTGTAGATCCTCCTCTGTGTTTGCCAAGAAACGTTATGATTGGCGTACTGAAGTTCGATGACAGCTGTTGAGGTTATTTTGCTTTTAGCTCAGAGTCTGCTGACGTTGAATTCATCAGTCCTATAAGCTATTTCAACACCCTGCAGTACGTTTTCTTCCACAAGGTGAAGTATGGTTACCGCAAATATCGAGAATAGGCTACCTGCAATGACACATCCCTGCTTGCTGTGGTAATCTTAAACGTTTCTCCGGGTCCATTGCTGGCAAAAACAGCGGCATTCATGTTATCATGCAGAGGCCAAAGTATTTTGATGTATTTTCGATGACATCCATTTCATGCCAGAATTTCCTAGAGTGCTTCTCGATTAACATATACGTACCCTATCATAGACAGGTACACTGTGCTCTACTGTGACATGGATAATTATTGGCGTGAAAGCTTATGCCCCTCCCTCAAGAAAAATATTCTAAATCTGCCCATGACTGAATAATCAAAAGCACTTCTGGACTAAAAAAATTGCATAATAACTAATGATTTTGTCAATCGGTGTTTACTATAAACTTTACTACATCTCTTCTAATTATGTTTGATAAGGTTAACCTTCGGTCCAAGACGATCTCCAACCAAGATTTGGTTTAACTTAAACAGAAAGAAAAATGACATTTCAGAGATGCTGCGTGGCCAGCGGTGTTGTGCAGGAGCCGCGATTAACAGTTTTTTTTATATTCCCTTTACACCGACGATCCGTACACGTCCAGCGCGACAGCGACGTGGCGGTAGAACGGGTGAAACAAAGAAAATTATCCAAGCGCGGAGATAGCAGTTCTGAACTTCCGTGAATTCGCGCACGCGCAATCAGTGTTGCCAACTCTGTCACACGAAATTCGGCCAAGTAACTTTCAAAATCTGCTAGAAATCGGCCAGAAAAAAATATTCGTATGAGGTACGTGCTTTTGTTATATGATGCTAAACACATTATATTAAAGGCGCACTGTTCTTTCATTTGCATAATCATTTTTTCTTCAGATTACAGAACACTCCACTCCATACGAAAAACAGGTACTTTCTTCTTCCACGACCTGTGTTAATATTGAGGGTTCTGTGTTGTCACTGCTAATGCCACTATTCTTGCCGTAGGCTTGAATGGTACTTATGAAACAAACAATATTTATTTTGTAAGGCGCGGTAATGTAGAAAACCCGAAATATTTACGAATTTATGTGATCATTCAATTATTTCGAATTCAACCATTTTTTCATAGCTGCGTCTTCAAATTGAAAGTTGTGACAGCACTTTCTGAGGTACCCAAGACCGGCCAGCACAGATCGTCAGGATAGAATTGAGCATGGCTTTCTCCATCCTGTTCCTATACGAGTTATCGGAAATTCATCACTAAAGCACATGTCTACTTCTGCATTTGAGAAAGGCAGCACTAAAGGTATCAGCCACTAAAAGGCTTTTGTCCACTTCCATCGCAATATTTTGATACTTCAGACCAAAATCCTGCCGTGTCTGCCAGATTCTCCAATTCATAAATTTGATTTTCTGTCACTTGAATCTTCCATCAGACAGGATACCATTCTGATACCGTTTTTCAAAGCTAATGCTGTGTCTTGTAGTTTGCTCGATTTAAACAGTTTTCTGGTGCTATATATAATTGATTGCGTACAATTTCAACATCCTTAGGGAAACAGGCTTGGAGCTCACTGACATGGCGTGCAATAAAGTTAATGCAAATTTTCCGAATTCCCATTTCGGTATCCACAGTCATTTTACCTTTGGCGCGCAAAATTCCCACCGTATTTGCTTTCAGTGTGGCTTGGGATGGAGAAAATTCTTAACATTTACAAAGAGCAAACCCTCGTGAACCCCTTTCACGATTACCATTTGTACAAGTGTTCTGATTAAAATAATGAGATCTTGCAGCATCTTGGCGGGGTCAGAAGATTTAGACTGGAGCGCCTTTTTAACTATCGATACATCGTACTCTCGCAGAATTGGTCGGAGAAACATGAAAAACAATTTACTGTAATGGTCTTTATAAGTTTTATATAGGAGTGACCATTATAGCAGTTTTCATTCACTGTGGCATCCCTGAAGTACTGCGTTCCACCGATTAAGTAATCGTTCTTCACAGACGTATTCAATCGAGAACCATCGTGTTCTGGGGATTTGTAGAGAACCTCATCATAAAGTCTATTACATAAATCACTGTAGGTCGAGGTGGGATGAAAGCGGCGGTGTCTTTCTAAAAGAATGAATTCCAAATGGGCTGCCAAATCTTCTTTACAAGAACGAGAAAGGACAACTGGATGGGGCGACAAGAACATGGCATGAGGATTAGGTTCGCAATTTCTCGCTTAAGGAAAGACTAAACTCCGTTGTCTTTGCCAACCATAACAGATACATTATCTATATCTATGCCAAGCATTTTCTGCAAATGAGTTCAAAGTCAGCTGATACAGGTTTTCACATCTTCAAGAATTCTTTTGCTTCACCTGAGTCCATCTCAGTTTCAATAATGTTGAAACTACACACCCTTCGTTTTTTGAGAAGACAAAACACAGACACCCAACTGTTCCATAACACTAATGTTGGTGCTCTCATCCACAAATAGGCTATAAAACATAATTTTCAAGAAAACCTTGAAATGTGGGTATATTACATTTTTTATCACTAAACTTCATTTTGTGCAATGAATTTTTCAGATCGCTTATATAGAAACACCGTTTGTTTAGTTCGCTGAGGTGATCAACACACTGTATAACACAATGCATACTGCACGTACATTAATAATGCCATTCTGCCTCGGCTCCAGCTGCTGTGATTGGATTTAGAATGACCTCTTAGTCCAAAATACTGAGAGGCTTTGACAAAAACCAGTTCGTAGGGCGCCGACTTATAAAAAATATTTGGGGGGGTGGGGGCGGGGCATACAGGAGGTCTTGCCCCGGGAAATTTTCTTAATTTTAGTTGAAAGATAATGAGTTTTAAAGATTTTTAACCATTTTAGAGTTATATGGTCAACATGAGAACCCCGAAAACTGAACCCTCGATAACTTGACACTCCAGGAAACTCGACAGCCTACACATTTTTTGGCTTTGAAAAAAAAAAAAAAAAACATAAACACAGTATTTTCGTAAAAAGCTTATTTAATTTACAGTAATAATCATGCTTATAGATTATTACAAAGCAGTGTATATGTAGCTCTGAAAAGACTGAAATTATATTTAAATAAATCCTGTTGTTGTTGTTGTGCTCTTCAGTCCAGAGACTGGTTTGATGCAGCTCTCCATGCTACTCTATCCTGTGCAAGCTTCTTCATCTCCCAGTACCTACTGCAACCTACGTCCTTCTGAATCTGCTCAGTGTATTTATCTCTCGATCTCTCTCTACGATTTTTACCCTCCACGCTGCTCCCCCAATATTAAATTGGTGATCACTTGATGCCTCAGAACATGTCCTACCAACCCATCCCTTCTTCTAGTCAAGTTGTGCCACAAATTTCTCTTCTCCCCAATTCTGTTCAGTACCTCCTCATTAGTTATGTGATCTACCCATCTAATCTTCAGTATTCTTCTGTAGCACAACATTTCGAAAGCTTCTATTTTCTTGTTGTCCAAACTATTTATCGTCCACGTTTCACTTTCATACATGGCTGCACTCCATACAAATACTTTCAGAAAAGACTTCCTGACACTTAAATCTATACTCGATGTTAACACATTTCTTTTCTTCAAAAACGCTTTCCTTGCCATTGCCAGTCTACATTTGATATCCTCTCTACTTCGACCATCATCAGTTATTTTGCTCTCCAAATAGCAAAACCCATTTACTACTTTAAGTGTCGTATTTTCTAATGTGATTTCCACAGCATCACCTGATTTAATTCCGCTACATTCCATTATCCTCGTTTGTTTTTGTTGATGTTCTTATTATATCCTCCTTTCGCGAAACTGTCGATTCTGTTCAACTGCTCTTCCAAGTCCTTTGCTGTGTCTGACAGAATTACAATGTCATTGGTGAACCTCAAAGTTTTTATTTCTTCTCCATGGATTTTAATTCCTACTCCGAATTTTTCTTTTGTTTCCTTTACTGCTTGCTAGTATATACAGATTCAATAACATCGGGGATAGGCTGCAACCCTGTCTCGCTCCCTTCCCAGCCACTTCTTCCCTTTCATGCCCCTCGACTCTTATAACTGCCATCTGGTTTCTGTACAAATTGTAAACAGCCTTTCGCTCGTTGTATTTTACCCCTGCCACCTTCAGAATTTGAAAGAGATTATTCCAGTCAGCATTGTCAAAAGCTTTCTCTAAGTCTACAGATTCTAGAAACGTAGGTTTACCTTCCCTTAATCTATCTTCTAAGATACGTCGTAGTGTCCGTATTGCCTCAAGGGTCCGTATTGCTTCACGCGTTCCAACTTTTCTACGGAATCCAAACTCATCTTTCCCGAGGTCGGCTTCTACCAGTTTTTCCATTCGTCTGTAAAGAATTCGCGTTAGTATTTTGCAGCTGTGACATATTAAACTGATAGTCCGGTAATTTTCACACCTGTCAACACCTGTTTTCTTTGGGATTGGAATTATTATATTCTTCTTGAAGTCTGAGGGTAGTTCTCCTGTCTCGTACATCTTGCTCACCAGATGATAGAGTTTTGTCAGGACTGGCTCTCCCAAGGCCGTCAGTAGTTCTAATGGAATGTTGTCTACTCCCGGGGCCCTGTTTCGACTCAGGTCTTTCAGTGCTCTGTCAAATTCTTCACGCAGTATCGTATCTCCCATTTCATCTTCATCTACATCCTCTTCCATTTCCATAGTATTGTCCTCAAGTACATCGCCCTTGTATAGACCCTCTATACACTCATTCCACCTTTCTGCTTTCCCTTTCCTGCTTAGACCTGGGTTTCCATCTGAGCTCTTGATATTCATACAAGTGGTTCTCTTTCCTCCAAAGGTCTCTTTAATTTTCCAGTAGGCAGTATCCATCTTACGCCTAGTGATATATGCCACTACATCCTTACATTTGTCCTCTAGCCATGCCTGCTTAGCCATTTTGCACTTCCTCTCCATCTCATTTTTGAGACGTTTGTATTCATTTTTGCCTGCTTCATTTACTGCTTTTTTATATTTTCTCCTTTCATCAACTAAACTCAATATATCTTCTGTTACCCTAGGATTTCTACTAGCCCTCGTGTTTTTACCTACTTGGTCCTTTGCTGCCTTAACTATTTCATCTACTCATTCTTCTTCTACTGTATTTCTTTCCCCCATTCTTGTCAATCGTTCCCTAATGCTCTCCCTGAAACTCTCTACAATCTCTGGTTCTCTCAGTTTATCCAGGTCCCATCTCCCTGAATTCCCACCTTTCTGCAGTTTCTTCAGTTTTAGTCTACAGTTCATAACCAATAGATTGTGGTCAGAGAACACATTTGCCCCTGGAAATGTCTTACAATTTAAAACCTAGTTCCCAAGTCTCTGTCTTACTATTATATAATCTACCTGAAATCTTCCAGTATCTCCAGGCTTCTTCCATGTATACAACCTTCGTTCATGATTCTTGAACCAAGTGTTAGCTATGATTGAGTTGTGCTCTGCGGAAAATTCTACCAGACGGCTTACTCTTTCATTTCTTCCCCCTGTTCCATGTTCCCCTACTACGTTTCCTTCTCTTCCTTTTCCTACTACCGAATTCCAGTCACCCATGACTATTAAATTCTCGTCTCCCTTCACTATCTGAATAATTTCTTTTATCTCATCACACATTTCATCAATCTCTTCGCCATCTGCGGTGCTAGTTGGCATATAAACTTGTACTACTGTGTTAGGCGTGGGCTTCGTATCTATCTTGGCCACAATAATGCGTTCACTATGCTGTTTGTAGTAGCTTACCCGCACTCCAATTTCTTTGTTCATTATTAAACCTAATCCTGCATTACCTCTATTTGATTTTGTATTTATAACCCTGTATTCACCTGACCAGAAGTTTTGTTCCTCCTGCCACCCAACTTCACTAATTCCCACTGTATCTAACTTTAATCTACCCATTTTCTTTTTTAAATTCTCTAACCTACCTGCCTGATTAAGGGATCTGACATTCCAAGCTCCGATCCGTAGAACACCAGTTTTCTTTCTTCTGATAACGACGTCCTCCTGAGTAGTCCCAGCCTGGAGATCCGAATGGGGGACTATTTTACCTCCGGAATATTTTACCCAAGAGGACGCCATGATCATTTAACCATACAGTAAAGCTGCATTCCGTCGGGAAAAATTATGGCTGTAGTGCCCCCTTGCTTTCAGCCGTTCGCAGTACCAGCACAGCAAGGCCGTTTTGGTTAGTGTTACAAGGCCAGATCAGTCATTCATTCATTCCTGCAACTACTGAAAAGGCCGCTGCCCCTCTTCAGGAACCACACGTTCGTCTGGCCTCTCAACAGATATCCTTCCTTTGTGTTTGCACATACGGTACGGCTATCTGTATCGCTGAGGCACGCAAGCCTCCCCACCAACAGCAAGGTCGATGGTCATCCTAAACGATCGATAAAAGAAATAAATAACGCTTTGATTAATAAGGAAATAGCTAAATTAAGATTACTTTGAAAAAGGCTTAGGGTTTATTAAACAAAAACAATATCTCAAAGGTTATGCTTTAATACAGTTAATAAAGTTAATACAGTATGCCTAATACTTTCAGTCAAAAAGTATGTAAATAGCGTGTTTTAGTTGGGTCTTACACCCTAAAAATATTTAAGTATTTGAAAATAACTAATACAACACTATAGTAATATAGTAATACAGTACTACACTAGTACTAATATTTCGAAACTGAAAATTTAACATTATTTATGTATTTAATTCTCTATTTTATAAAGATTTTAATTATTGCCCTAAATGCGATTATTAGGGCTAGAGTGTCTTTAGAACGGTGCAAATGTCGACCGTCTGACTGGATTACTGAATATGAAGTCGTTGATGACTGGTCGGATATCCAATTCATTCATCAACTCGATGGGCATGAAGAACAGCCAAGTTGTTCAATCGCTTCTGTCCCATTATTGATCAGAGGCGTCTAAGGGCGCTACATGACCGTTCTGCTGTTGCTGTCGTGATTGGAACTACTTGGAGAAGCTTAATGCATTTGACTACTTCACGTAATATTTCTCCAACTGCAGGCTCTTGTGTAATGTACTTTCTTCCATTACGTATGTTTTAAAAGACCAGTTGTTTTTTATTAGCGATATCGGCTAACATATTCAAGCGTAAGCGCAGTCTCTCAATGTCTCGGTCATTTTTGAAAAACTCAGTTGTTTGTTCCATATTTGTTTCGCCACTTTTACTAAAAGCAACCACTCCTGTTCAACTGCAATGACCTGTGTGAGTCTCGTTGAAGCAAACCAATCAGTAATGCAAGATTGCACCGTTTCACTAACTTCAATTGAAATAGCTTTGTAGTATTCCTTTGGGGTTTTGAAAGTGTGGTGGGAGCTGGCTTCGTTATTTTCACACTTCTTTGGTAAATTTCGATTTCGAGGAAGCGAAGGATCATCGATTTGTGAAGGTTTTTCTTTTAAACACAATTCCCAATAGTGCTCAGCACTATCACGCCTTCTATTCAATGTACAAATCAAGCCCTCATATATTTTTCCAGATGAGCAACACTTAGATGAGATTACTGAATTTTTTTCATTAACATCCTCTATTGGGTTCATTGCATGGCAATAAAGACGTAAAAAGAAATAAGTCTTGAATTGTAACATTGACTCAAGGTACCCTGCCTCTGTTTTGTCTTCTGCAGAAAATGTTTCAGAAAACTCTAGAAGTTCTTCAAAGTTTTTCAATATTCTCAAGATACTAGAAGCTCGCATAGTCCACCGAGTCGGCAAAGGGGTCATAGACCAGCATGGTCGTTGGCACTCTCACAGCGTATGCTTCAGAAAAATCCCATCCATTTATTGGATTCCTTTACGGTGTTTATTAAGTCCTTGGGTAAAGCCAAAATATCTCTCATAGGCGTAAGATGGGGGAGACTGTCTACAGCTGCCAAGTCCTCTGAACTTACCTTTCATAACCGAGGCACCATCATAGCACTGTCCTGTCCTCGTAAGTTATCCATTGACAAATCAAGACGAGCAAAAACGTCTTTTAAAATACTAAACAGAGTTTGTGATTCAGTGTTGGGGGTCTTGTATAAGCCAATAATGTCTTCGTTGATGATTAAGGAATCATCGACAGTACAAATACAAAATGACACTTGTTCGTGAATCGAAGAATCACTTTTTTCGTCAACCATAATAGAAAAACGTTGTCTTCTTAATTGAAGCCAATATCTTTCTCAACACAGACTTTCCTAGTAGATCAATGACCTCGTTTTGAATATCGTGGGACGTCCACTTATACTCCGAACGCCCTAACCAATCTTTTAACTCAGGTATGTCATTCTTTCAGAGTTCTAACAATTGAAAAAAAAATTGAGTTTACATCTTCGTGCCCTCTAATTGCTAGTTCTTGTCAGCACTGCACATTAGTAAAAATTGTCTCAAGAGCTAAACGGCCTTTCTTCATATCACTCTATCTCACTGTTCATTCAATTGGGAGGCCACACTTCGGTTAGTGATAGAATTTAGTTTCAGAACACCTTCTTTATTCGTACACGTGTTTTCATGAAGACGGAATTTTTCCAAGTATTTTCCGATTCATATCCTTTTTACAGGTGTTGCACAATACATTCTTACCACGCCCTTTCTCTTTAGGATCAATTTCTTCACAAATTACGTGAACAAACAAACCACACGATTAACACTTGTAAGCACCTAATGCAGGTTTTGAGCAAACAATACAGACCATGAAACTTCCTGGCAGATTAAAACTGTGTGCCCGACCGAGACTCGAACTCGGGACCTTTGCCTTTCTCGGGCAAGTGCTCTACCATCTGAGCAACCGAAGCACGACTCACGCCCGGTACTCACAGCTTTACTTCTGCCAGTATCTCGTCTCCTACCTTCCAAACTTTACAGAAGCTCTCCTGCGAACCAGGAGAGCTTCTGTAAAGTTTGGAAGGTAGGAGACGAGATACTGGCAGAAGTAAAGCTGTGAGACAGGGCGTGAGTCGTGCTTCGGTAGCTCAGATGGTAGAGCACTTGCCCGCGAAAGGCAAAGGTCCCGAGTTCGAGTCTCGGTCGGGCACACAGTTTTAATCTGCCAGGAAGTTTCATATCAGCGCACACTCCGCTGCAGAGTGAAAATCTCATTCTGGAAACATCCCCCCAGGCTGTGGCTAAGCCATGTCTCCGCAATATCCTTTCTTTCAGGAGTGCTAGATCTGCAAGGTTCACAGGAGAGCTTCTGTAAAGTTTGGAAGGTAGGAGACGAGGTACTGGCAGAAGTAAAGCTGTGAGTACCGGACGTGAGTCGTGCTTCGGTAGCTCGGTTGGTAGAGCACTTGCCCGCGAAAGGCAAAGGTCCCGAGTTCGAGTCTCGGTCGGGCACACAGTTTTAATCTGCCAGGAGGTTTCATATCAGCGCACACTCCGCTGCAGAGTGAAAATCTCATTCTGGAAACATCCCCCAGGCTGTGGCTAAGCCATGTCTCCGCAATATCCTTTTTTTCAGGAGTGCTAGTTCTGCTAGGTTCGCAGGAGAGCTTCTGTAAAGTTTGGAAGGTAGGAGACGAGATAACGGCAGAAGTAAAGCTGTGAGACCGGGCGTGAGTCGTGCTTCGGTTGCTCAGATGGTAGAGCACTTGCCCGCGAAAGGCAAAGGTCCCGAGTTCGAGTCTCGGTCGGGCACACAGTTTTAATCTGCCAGGAAGTTTCATATCAGCGCACACTCCGCTGCAGAGTGAAAATCTCATTCTGAAAAATACAGACCATGTCATGCATATTACGCTTTTCAGACTCCGTACGAAACTGTGATTGCTATTCTGCTGAAGTCGTAACTCAGTGATGACTCCTTCAAGATGCAAAAGTGATTCCTTAGAGGTGCAGGGTTACTGAATACTTTTCATAACTGTTTAGTCATCGGTGTAGAAGGCAATTTAAAATTACTGATGATTAATTCTTGTATTTCTATGGATGATTTTGTAGAAGCAGGCTTAACAGAATGCCCTCTCACATAAGATTTGACGGTGCTCCCATAATAAGAGACTCTCTTGTGAATCTTCTAATTTTTCAAAGTCTTCTTCAGTATTTATCGAATGTAATTCACTTTGTAGTGTAATAAAGAAGAAAATCCCACTTTTGCGGCCACAACAGAACGTGTTTTGAAAGGACTTGTTTTAATTGCAGAAAGAAGGTCGCGAGTCTTCATGAAATGTACATATTGTACGCTCTCACTCCACTTGTTAGTTTTGTTTTCAGCCATCCAAACAGCGAGCATGTTTTCAATGTCTTGGGTCGCTCGTTCTACACTTCCTTGCCGGCCGGAGTGGCCGTGCGGTTAAAGGCGCTACAGTCTGGAACCGAGCGACCGCTACGGTCGCAGGTTCGAATCCTGCCTCGGGCATGGATGTGTGTGATGTCCTTAGGTTAGTTAGGTTTAATTAGTTCTAAGTTCTAGGCGACTGATGACCACGGCAGTTGAGTCGCATAGTGCTCAGAGCCATTTCTACACTTCCTTGGCTTTGGCTGTGTCTAGGTTTGCCATTAACCATTTTCATATCTGGTGACAGCTGTGTTATACATTCTAAGATTTTATTAAAAAGTTCTCGTCCGTTATCAGAATGTAAAAATACTTGGAGCGCCAAAAAGGAGAAAAATATCAAGCAAGTTATAGGCTACTACATTCTCCAGTCTTGACGTTATTTTTTTATGTACTCGTTCGGCATATACAAAGGCAACCATTCTTACATTAATTACAATATACTTATACAAAATGGTAACAACACTCTCTACATGTGTCCTTATAATACTACACACCATTACAAATAGTCCCGAGCCACTTTAAGGACGAGTCACTGAGTCTGTGTATGTCTTTCAAATCACCATCATATCCGTACACTTCACACACTAGTAAATGGTCCAGTGTTTGGATTTCACCACTTCACATTCAGAGCTGTCTGACAGGCCCAATTTCTTCATTAGTTGCTTGCATCTGCCGACACTTGTTCTTAGGCGGTTCAAAGTTGTCCACAGTTTCCGTGGGAGGTTGAGTCCTTCAATCTTCTTGTTGGGGTCGTCCACTACATTGCAGTTCTTGTGTGCACTTGCAGCCCATAGTTCCTTCCAGGTTGTTTATGAGTTGAAGCCTTGAAGCTCTTCGCCGATTTTCCAAAAAGCTGTCCTTTATTTAAAGCTGTTTGTAGTTGCTAGATCTTCGTGGATAGGGAGGTCGGGATTGTCTAGGATTTTTTGGTATGTTCTTAGGGCTCTTAGGGCTAGCTGTGATCGCCTGATTTCAGGGGGTTCTATGTTGGCTAAGACAGGCACAGAGGGTGGCCCTGAGTGTTCCCGAGATTATTCGCATTGTCTCCCTCAGCTGGACTTCCACTGTAGCAACGTGAGCACTTCTCATACAGACTGGTGAACAGTATTCAGCTACGGTGTAGACATGAGCTAGTGCTGATGTCCTTAAAGTGCTCGCGCCACATCCCCATGTCGGTCCAAATGGCTCTACGTACTATGGGACAACATCTGAGGTCATCAGTTCCCCAGACTTAAACTACTTAAACCTAATTAACCTAAGGACATCACACACATCATTGCCGAGGCAGGATTCGAACCTGCGACCGTAGCAGCAGCGCGGTTCCAGACTGAAGCGCGTAGAACCGCTCGGCCACAGATGCCGGCCATGTCGTTCCAGCCAGTATCGAATGGATAGCATTGCGGGATTTTAGTTTCTGTTTTGTGTCTTCTAGGCGTGCGTTGTATGTTACAATGCGATCTAGTTTCACACCCAAGTATTTAGGCTGATCTGCTGTCCATTCATAGAAATCTGTAACTGTGTGTAGGTGCCACTTGGTGTTTTTACTTTGATATGCTATGGCCAGGTCTTCAGCGTAAGCAAATTTACGTGATTTGGTTTCTAGCATGTCGGCTATATACAGGTTGAAGAGAACGGGTGTTAGTGCCGAGCCCTGTGGCAGATCATTATTCAGAACCACTCCTCTTGCTGTTCGTGCCATGAAGTGAGACTTTCATTCTCCTGCCTATTAATATGTTCTTGAGTAGTGTGTAGGTCTGTTAGCATTTTATGACTCTAGTTAGCTTGAACAACAGCCCTTCGATCCACACTGTATCGTGAGCTGATTAAGACCTATAAAAACAAATCCAGTTTTCATCTTGTTTTGGAAGCCTTTCTCTATGTAGGTTGTAAGGGACAGCACTTGATCGCTACAATTTTTGCTTGCTCGAAAACCGACTTGGTATGTTGGAAGGTTGGTGTCAATCTACGGAGTTAATCTAGTCAGTAATATACTCTCGAATAATTTATAGGAGGTACATAGCAGGGATATTGGTCTGTAGTCCTTTGAGTCCTTTGAGTTATGACCAGTCTTTCCAGGTTTCAGCACAGCAATGACTTTGCTTCTTTCCAGATCTTGGGGAGAGCACCTGCACTGATACATTCCGTGCAGAGTTTGGCGAGCCACCTTCTTCCTAGAGTTCCCAGGTCCTTTAAGAATTCTGGTAGGACCTCGTCAGGTCTGGGTGCTTTTCTTTCTTCATTAGCTTCAGAGCCTGGATAATCTCTTCTGTCTCCACTTCTTTCACAATGTCTATATTGCTTGGATTATTGACTAATAAATTGCTCAGGTTTCTGGAAACCTCTTTTTTTCACATGCCTTTATTTGGATTTTGGAGGTGTGTTTCAGGACAGCTGAAATCTCAGAAGCACTTGTGCCAAGAGACGGCCCAACATAATTGAGAAGAAATGTAAACAATGTTCGTAACAAATCTGCAGACTACTTTACGAACAGAGGGACAACTACAATAGCAGTTTTAAAAAATGTGAGCTCACCTTGCTCAAAATGCCACATATATGAAGTATATTTTGTATGTTTAATCGTTAAGTAATACTGAAAGTCTGGTACACATCTAATTTGTTAATCATTTTTTTGCTATGATACTCACCAGTTGGCTTTCTCTCTGCTGGACTTTTGAACAGCCTTCACACTCCACGTGTCATACTGATGGATATTTTTCAACCTCAGAGATCAGATCCTCTGTAATCACATCCATCTCCAACTCGGTGTGACCTACACGGCTGCACTACAAAATAACTATGTGCAGCGTGCCGATTGTTCGGACACTGCGACTGGCCGCCAGAGCCGTGTGGAGGCCCCCACTAGAAGCGGTGTTCCACCCAGTGTTGTTATGAAGTCACTGCAAATGGATCATACAACCCACTACAAAAATGTCATACTACCACCGAAAATATCACACATTTTTATTTTTCAATCTGCGCTCCCAGATCATTTTTATCAGAAGCTACAATAGCATTCTCTACAATAGCCGTTTTTTTATAATCAGCTGTACTGAAACGAATCTCTTGAGCTGCTAAGAATATGGCAGTTCTCAGCTCGGCTTCCACAGTTAGTTTGTCGAGCGTTGTCGTATCTTTAGACAAAAACTGCAATAGAATCATTACAGTATTTGACTTTTATCTTATAAGAACTATTGGGATCCTTTGCTATCCATGAATGAAATTCTTGATTCCACTCTCATGCAGTGCGATATTGTTCGAGCCTGTGGTGAGGTTTCTCACTTTGCATCTTGTTTTTCTCTGGTAGAAAGATCATACATATCTTCATTACTACTCAATATTGTTGTTGTTGTTGCTGTTGTGGTCTTCAGTCCAGAGGCTGGTTTGATGTAGCTCTCCATGCTACTCTATCCTGTGCAAGCCTCTTCATCTCCGAATAACTACTGCATATCTACATCCTTCTGAATCTGCTTAGTATATTCATATCCTAGTCTCCCTCTACGATCTTTAACCTCCAGGCTTCCCTCCAATACTAATTTGGTGATTCCTTGATACCTCAGAACGTGCCCTACAACCCACATCGTGCCACAAATTCCTCTTCTCTCCAATTCTCTTCAGTACCTCCTCAGTACTTACGTGATCTACCCATCTAATCTTCGGCATTCTTCTGTACATTACACTCGCTTAATCAATTACACAAATTCACAAAATTTTAACGTTTTATGCTGTTCGACAAGGCGTGCTACGTACCGAACTGTGTACGCGCGTAAAACAGAATGATTGTTAAGGAGCTCACAGCTCAGCTACCGGTACAACCACATGTAACGAGAAATCATACACTACAGAAAGCATCTATCCGAAATCCATTGTTAGTTAAATATTGAAGTGTTAAGCCGAACTGTAGTGGACACACAGCACTAAAATGAACCTTACTAGCGCTTCGCCAGCGGAAACGCCAAAGAGACGTGGGAAGGGGAACAGCAGTTATACTGTATTGAAACGAAGTCTTCTCATAAACCGCCAAAATGAAATATATAACCGATCAGTCTACAATATTATACACAAAGTACTGTGAAATAAAATAACATTCTGATTAATACTCATCCGAAGCAAGTCTGTAAATAAATAACAGCCGTCATTTACTTATAGTTAGTTTCAACGTATTTCTCAACTTTTCCGGCACTATGCATCCTATAAAAACGCCACAACTTGAATTATTATTTTAAAAAAGGAAAGTTTTCTCTATTTTGTGTGTCGCTCTTTAGTAGTAACTGAAAAATAACTTTTGGTAAGGGGAAATTAACTGGAGTACCGTCAATTAAAAGGCGCAGCCAAATAAAAAAATGATGATTTTAAATTATCACATGGCACGATAAATTTACCACTAAGAGAGAGAAAATTAATAATTTAAGATTTTGTTTAGACTGCTTTGATACCGTGGAGTGGACTGACCGCGCATATCGTTTGTTGGCCGTATGCCGATCATTAATATTACGCATTGAGGCACAGAAGTGCTGCCCGGAAACTGCGTTAACAGACCGGCTTAACAGATCTCAGGGATGCTACCACTTCGAACATCAACGATGTTGCAGCGGCCATCAAACGATATGTCGGCGGTCTTCCAGTTCTCCTAACTGAAACATGGACAAGTTGGCAGGCAAGGTTAACGTTGTTGACATGAAACATTGGTAAACAAACAATTATTCATATATTGACGATACTTTTACATAGGTAAATACTTCAGACATCTTGAAAATATCTTTCAAGTACAACTGCCTGGTACAAAATCATTCGAGAGAGCGACCATTAATAGAGAGCGATCGGCAAGAACGGAGACATCATCGGAGAGCAGGTAACAGGAGAGAAACAGAGTGATATCGACATAAAATTTTTGTTGTTGACGTTACTTGTGCTGCGTCTGATGCACTATATGCCAATTAAAAAATACAGTTGCTCTCTTTCGCTAATTTTAACATACGTATGCTATCTCACATTTAAGAATTAATTATAATTTTACATTATAAGGGAATTTAAAGACATTACATGCGATTAATACAGAAATACAGCGTTTCTTACGTAGGTTTGCATTAGTTTAGGTTTGGGGCTTGACTGTATTTACACATAAAAATAAACGTTTCAGACTGTCAGAGTTACCAGCATATTATAGAGAGATTTAAACACTGACGTGAGTCACCTTGTTTATCTACTACCGTTAATAAGGATCACTAATTTGTATAAGCTCTGGAGGCGCATTAACAATATATAGTATTTATCTTAAAAAAAAAGAAAAGAAAAACAGAGTAGAGGTTGTCCACGCAGCTATTAAATGCCTTTATGGTCGCCGTCTGTGTCTGATTTTATTTTGTTATATCGTCGACTGTGGTTTGAAAATTACAGATTCATTACAATTTGGAGATTGAAAAATTGTTCGGTTTTCTAACTACCGACTCACGTTCCTTTTACTAACGTTGTTTCTCCGTTACCGACTGAAAAAGCATTCCGTTTCCGTGTGCTCCCGCGCAGAGGCGTGACGTTAACATGTTTTTAAAATTCCGGCCTTTGTCGATTGCTGTCATCCGCTACTACATTCACCCCGTGGTGGAACTTCCATCTTCAGCACCGGAATTCAGGTATCATTCAGTTTCACACCGTCTTCATTTAGATTAACATTATTGGGGTGTTAGTAAAATCTATGGCGTTTCTCCTGGGTGCAATGTATCTTCGCAACAGCTCATCTGCCTCTTCCTCCCGTTCTATAGTTGCCATTGCATTCTGCTAGCTTTTTCGACCGGTCTTTTATCTGTGTCCGTTACATGTTTCCACAACTACATGTTATCCCGTACATTCCTGCCTTTTCCTGCGGTTTGCGAGTATCCTTTGGCGACAGTGGTATTCCGTTTCGTCAAGATCTTTCCTATGCCGTCAGTAACATATTTAATGACTGCAGGAAAACCTTCGCTTTCGCAGACGCCTGTACATCGCTACAATCTTTTCGTGGATGCCTTAACGCTCTTTTTATTTCAGCGTAAGAATATCCATTCTTCGGCCACGTATTGGTGAGTTGTGTCAGTTCCGCGTCAAGCACTCCGGTTCGTACACGTTCCTCTCTCTCTAACCGATAACGTTTTAACGACTCCCAGCTTCTGTTGTGAGTGGTAAATTGAATCCGGTGTAGGATGAAAGGAGAAATCGAAGAAAAGGAATATGGAAATGTATAGCGCAAGCAAACGAGAAAACGCCAAAAAGCCATGGGTTACACAGGAAATTATTTTGAAGATGGAGGAGGAAAGAAAATTCAAAAACAAGAACAATGAAAATGCAATAAAGATGTACCGAAGGCTGAGTAATGAACCGCGAAGAGAAATGGAGCAGTCTGGGGAAAAAGGGGCTAACAGAGAAGTACGTCGCAACTGTAGAACTGGACAGAAAGGGAAGATATGATTTATTGTACAAAGAAATGAAGAGTGCAACATGCTGTCAGAACAGACCAGGAAGTGCTACTATGGAAATTCTCAGTAAAGACAAAAATATACATAGTGCACAAAGGTCGCGAGGACGTCCACAGATGGGGGAAGATTATTTAAAAGAGCTATGTGACACAAATCAGAAACCAAGAACTCTGGAAATTGAACCTTTGAACAGCACGAATGACGATGAGAAAGGACCAACAATCAAAAGTAAGACGTAAAGAGTGCAACAGCTGCAATGAAAGATGGGAAAGCAGTGCAGATGCAGATAGAAATACTACAATATCTTAAGCAAGAAGAAGTAGGAGAAATACTGAGGTTATATAACCAAATACATGACAATAGTGAATAACCAGGAGACTTTATGACAACAGTAATGATTTCAGTACTGAAGAAACAAGAAACTGACAATTACGGTCAGCACACGACAACTAACCTAATGTCACACGTACTGGAAGAGCTAACGGGAGAGAATTTAGCGGAAGAGCAGTTTGGTTTTAGGCGGAATTCAGGCACAAGATATGTGATTTGGCTTTTGGGAATTTTGAGAGAGCTTTATTGAACACGGAAGAGACCGATACAGAGCGGTAAAGAAACAGTCTGAAAAGCTTGCAACGATGTTTCAGGGTAGGTTGTGCTGAGGAGTAACTGTTAAGAAAGAAATTCGATACGTTGCGCCGTTTCAGAGTTAATTAGCATTGAAGTTAGCCAATCAGTCCGTTGCGCGCGCAAATTCAAGCCAGGTACAATGAATTTCAATTCAGTTGCTCTCATAGTGTAGACGGTAGCGCAGGAGAATACTCGACCCTACTATCGCTCTCTTGTTCGGTTTTAGGAAATCAAGCCAAGAACAAGTCTTGCGACGCCGTGTCTGGTGGGCCGCTTGAACTCGCGTGCGCAACTGCCTGACTGGCTAACTTCAATGCTAATTAACTCGGAAACGGCGCAACGTATAGAATTTCTATCATAACAATTATTTCTCACCACAACCTATCCTGAAGCATTCTTAAAAGTTTTTCAGACTGTTTCTGACCACCCTGTATATGTGTTTTTAGACCTTGAAAAGGCATTGAATAATGGCTTGGGATGTTTGCAGCTATAATGAGGGAAACGAGAATGGACTGGAGAACCAGACAACTCATAAAGTAATTACATTTAAATAAAGAAGGACCACGTGGGTAGAATTAGAGAAACGAGTAGGACAAGACCGCTGTCTGTATCCTATCCTTTTCAGTCTGTGCTTGGAAAATATGATTGACCATTGGCCCATAGTTAACAAGAGGGTAAAAATTTGGAGGTAGAAGGAATGATATTTGATGTTTTCTTCTAGCACCATATGAAAAGGAGTTGTAGGATGTAGTGGATGCTATTGAAGCTAAAGGATAGATTTATGGATTGAAAATCTATACAAAGAAAAGAGAAGTCATGGCAGTAGGAGCAGATAAAATGAGAAAGAAAATGCTGAAGCAAGAAGTATTAGAACATATGCAAAGCTTTAAATGTTTGGGAAACAGGCTAGAAACCGACTGGAAGAGCAGCACAAAAATTAAAACCAGAGTATGAATGGTGAAAGAGGGATAGAGGGATTTTATATATAAAAAGGAGGATTTTCTGCAGCTATATGAAGATTTGAGGGAAAGAGTAATAAAATGTTTCGTATAGTTCCGACACGTGGACACTGAGGAACAAAGACAGAGCGAGGCTGGGGGCTTTTGAGATGTGGACATGGCAGAGGATGTAAAGAATGAGTTGGATGGGTAAAGTGAAAAATGAAGAGGTACTGAGAAGAGTGGGAGAGCAAAGACAAAAATTTGGTTAAAAAAAAAGAAGAAAATGAAAGTGGATTGGACATATATTGAGAAGAAGACATATATTAAGAAGAAAGGGCTTATAAAAACAGTATTAGGGAGGTACGAGGAAGGCAAGAGGAGGCAAAGGAAGAAGAGATATCAGATCTTGGATGATGTGATGGACGGCGGTATACAGCGGTATTAATAAGGACGTGATGGATCGCAGGAGATGGAAAGGACCTGCTAATACAGCAGATAGCTGGTGATCATGATGCAGGTAAAGATCCCCGTGCGTGGATTATCGGTATATCGTGTACACCTCGCTATCAGACTAGCACATCAAGGCAATATAATCTGCCATCTACCTCCTCCTCCATAGTGAACTGAATCGTCGGACTAATCTGAGATTTCATAAAAAACGTTCTAATTACTCTCTGCCATGTCTTCACAACACAAACGTACTATCTACGAAACGGAACCGCGTATTCGGTTTTTTGTTGGCAGTTCCTAATATCTGACCTTCGAATTTTTCCGTAGAGAAATTTGCCATCACTGGACTTACGGGACTCCCTGTAGCCAAGACATTCGTCTGTTCGTAAATCTCGTCGTTCCATTTGAAATACTGTGGTCGTGTGACAATATTTAAACAGTTCTGTAATACCGGCAGAACAAATCTGATTCATCTGTCCAAACACCTCACCAAGCGGATCCACGGTAAATAACTTTTACAGTTAGTTTCAAAGTTTGTTTTATTTGTGAAACTTATCTTTACTATTTATGTGTATGATGCGTGCGGCAACTGAGGATATCATCGTAGCAACAGCGAAGGATTTACGTGTTCTCCGTCGTTCCTATATGGGTACATTTTGTCCTCTACATTTTTACAAAAACAAGAGCATCGAATTTCATCTGTGGGAACAAAACGTATGTAGATGCTGGACAAGTCAATAGCGGGTATCGACTACCCTAAAAAATAAACCGTGCATAAATGTTGTGTACTCTTCTCCTGTACCACAAAAGCCGTCGACTGGATGTTAAAGCCTATTCTTTCTTCCTTTTTACATCCTTTTTGTAAGGGCTCCTGTGATCTACACCCGATCGTGAGAACATGATTCGGAGTTGCTGCATCACAATGACATCGACGAGTAAACCAAGTCAGTAAATGTATGCCATGCACTCAATCTACCCCCCCCCCCCCCCTTCCTCCTTTAAATCCTTGTAACAGCTTTTACAACATATGTCATTCCTTAACAATTGGAAATTTCGTCGCAAGATGGCATTGGACCGTGGCGTCCCTAATTAGTTTCCATTAACGTACTTCTGATAATACTGCGTCAACAGATAATGAATTGTCAAGGGGAAACTTTCGAGATAAGGAAACAGCTGTAAAGCATTACGTTATCTGCTCCGTATTCATTCCACCGGTTTTGAGTAACGCAGTGGTTGCAAAGTTCAGTCCCGGCAGGAATTTTAAATCGACTCTGGACATGAAAGCATTTTCACATTGCTCCTCAGTTTTTTTTCAGAGAATTTTAATAGGTGTGTTGGGTTTGCAAAGTACGGTACGTGTTTCACATTGTAGTGGCTACTTGCATACGGAGGTGCATTCTTCGTTCAGCTTCCTAGTTTACAGGAAAAAGTCATACAAGACTTCCAAAGATTCAGTCTCTGATTCTCGTTTGGACACCCGAAATGTATTGTCACCTAATATGACTTTCATCTTTAACAACGCCTGGTGCATGTGAAAAATACACTCAACTGTTGCTACCATCGTCGTCCCCTTCTTTCCATTCCACAGGCAGGTTGCCCAAGTTGTACTGCAGATACCGAGCAAGTGCACTCTGTGGTATAGACCCATTGGTCGAACTGGATATTTTGAATGTCACCTACCTTTTACTGATGCTTATAAGTTATCACATTGTTGGACTCGTCTCGTGTTTGTCGCCTTGACAATTACTAACTCTGTCCATGAAAAACGCATCAGTATCAGGGACATCGACTATGGCTCGTTAAGGGTACACTAAATGCTGTGTACACAAACACGTTGATGGTAGCTTGGAACGTACAGGGATTTGGAGAAAACAGACAACAAAACACTAACTGAAAAGAAAGGTGAAAAAATATTCGTCGTTGAAACAATCAAGAAACTAAAACGTGCCGAAGGTTTGGATGCTTTGTAGTGATTCATAATGCAGTAGATATTACTAAAACAGTACAGCACAACTTCTACTAAGACAGTACACCGCAACTTCAGTGTGTGTAGAGTGGTTGGTAAAACAAAAATGAGCTGACGTCAGAGTGAGTGTATGGCCATAGTTTATTCAACCACACGTAGAATACTGAACTGACTGAGCTGAAATTTTATATGAGCATAGTTAATATGTCTGGGTCTTATAGAGGCCTGTTTCACTTGCAAAATTTCAGCATTTCCAGATGTCGTCTATTTATATGACATCATTACAAGAAATTTCCTCCTTTTTGGCGTTTACCCTACAAGTCAATGTTTCCCGGCTTAAAAAGAAATGGCTTATTGGCTTACCCATTTGACCTTTTGAAGTTGTAAGTCATCTTAACTACAGTAGCCTAATATCAACAAACAGCATTTCTCGAAAGAATTTACATCCATATATATTCTTCGATCCATTATTGACTACATTATAATGAAGAAACGAACTGGCTGGTTCAAATGGTTCTGAGCACTATGGGACTCAACATCTTAGGTCATCAGTCCCCTAGAACTTAGAACTACTTAAACCTAACTAACCAAAGGACAGCACACACATCATTGCCCGAGGCAGGATTCGAACCTGCGACCGTAGCGGCCGCGCGGTTCCAGACTGTAGCGCCTAGAACCGCATGGCCACACCGGCCGGCAAGAAAAGAACTGCACTTCCGAAGAGGTGAGGGGAGTGACCTACATTCGAGATATTTCACGTAAAGAACAGCTGTTTGATTAGGATATTTTATGTTATCACGGTATTTCAGCAACTGGAATGCATGGTTTCGAGGCGGTATATACTGATAAGATTTCCTCGAGCATCCGGGGGCGTCATCTTGTTCCCACGAGTTCTTGGTCGAATGCTCTTCGGCCATTGTCAAGTGGTGACTGTCGTGTGGTCGCTGTTACCGTCAACTAATAGCCCTGCTACCTAAGCCTACCGCATGCGACATCACAGCCGCACCTCCAGTGAGGTACAAGGTAATATTTTCGTTCGCAAAACTGCCTGCTTCCAACCTCCCAATGGCCAAGACCCAAGTTGCGTTTAACTGCAGACAACTGTCTTAACTGAATGGTGAAATAAACTAAAAATTAGTCAAAATAAACCAAACAGCAACTAAAGCTGTAGCAAAAAGAAAATGTTCAGGAGAAACCTTAGTGTTTTAATCTGGAAAGAGTAAGCAGAAGAAAAAACGTATTTGGATACACACAAAACGGCTCTGAAGAAATCAGGCAAATATAAGTACAAATGTACGTATAACCACAATGGGTACAACCACGGATCTCAGTTGGTGCGTGTCCAGGACACTGTGACCAGTGTCACCTACGTGATTGACATCGTGCGACCCGTAGCCACACTCTTTCTTCACGCCACCCCAGACGCCAGTTTTCAGCAAGACAATGCACGATCACAAGTTACTGCATGAACACGTGCCTTCTTGGTGTCAAAGAATGTCAGAGTTTTGCCCTGGCCCGCCATATCACTGGACTTGCTGCCAATCGAAAATGTGTGGGATGTGGTGAACAGGCGGATGCAGCGTTGCGACCCAGTCCCAATCACCACATGAATTTTGTAACCAGGTGAATGTGCCTTATACGAGTCGATGTCATCACGCATGGAACAAGTTATCAGGGCCCATGGCGGACCCTGTATCTACCAGGTTACTGAAATGCTAATCATTTCTGCAGAACATACCAATGTAAATGTTCCGTGAATGTGAACGCTCTGTCCCTAGTCGTTCATGGAGTTCTATTTTTTTCAGAACATGAGTGTATTTTTCCTTACAAACACTTATAGGATACAAATAGCAGATTAGCTGAGCTGTCAACGACAAATATTCAGTGCTCAGGATGGAAATGTGGAGCACTTTGGAAAAAATTCAAAAGTATCGATCAGTATGCCTTCGACAAATACACTACTGGCCATTAAAATTGCTACACCAAGAAGAAATGCAGATGATAAACGGGTATTCATTGGACAAATATATTATACTAGGACTGACATGTGATTATATTTTCACGCAATTTGGGTGCATAGATCCCGAGAAATCAGTATCCAGAACAACCACGTCTGGCCGTAATAACGGCCTTGATATGCCTGGGCATTGAGTCAAACAGAGCTCGAATGGCGTGTACAGGTACAGCTGCCCATGCAGCTTCAACACGATATCACAGTTCATCAACAGTAGTGGCTGGCGTATTGTGACGAGCCAGTTGCTCAGCCACCATTGACCAGATGTTTTCAGTTGGTGAGAGATCTGGAGAATGTGCTGGCCAGGGCAGCAGTCGAACATTTTCTGTATCCAGAAAGGCCCGTACAGGACCTGCAACATGCGGTCGTGCATTATCCTGCTGAAATGTAGGGTTTCGCAGGGACCGAATGAAGGGTAGAGCCACTGGTCGTAACACATCTGAAATGTAACGTCCACTGTTCAAAGTAACGTCAGTGCGAACAAGAGGTGACCGAGACGTGTAACTAATGGCGCCCCATACCATCACGCCGGGTCATACGCCAGTATGGCGGTGACGAATACACGCTTCCAATGTGCGTTCACCGCGATGTCGCCAAACACGAATGCGACCATGATGCTGTAAGCAGAACCTGGATTCATCCGAAAAAATGACGCTTTGCCATTCGTGCACCCAGGTTCGTCGTTGAGTACACCATCGCAGGTACTCTTGTCTGTGATGCAGCGTCAAGGGTAACCGCAGCCATGATCTCCGAGCTGATAGTCCATGCTGCTGCAAACGTCGTCGAACTGTTCGTGCAGATGGTTGTTGTCTTCCAAACGTCCCCATCTGTTGACTCAGGGATCGAGACGTGGCTGCAAGATCCGTTACAGCCATGTGGATAATATGCATGGCATCTCGACAGCTTGTGATACGAGGCCGTTGGGATCCAGCACGGCGTTCCGTATTACCCTTCTGAACCCTGATACGAGGCCGTTGGGATCCAGCACGGCGTTCCGTATTACCCTTCTGAACACACCGATTCTCTGCTACCAGTCACTGGATCTCGACCAACGCGAGCACCAATGTCGCGATACGATCAACCGCAATCGCGATAGGCTACAATCCGACCTTTATCAAAGTCGGAAACGTGATGGTACGCATTTCTCCTCCTTACACGAGGCATCACAACATCGTTTCACCAGGCAACGCTGGTCAACAGCTGTTTGTATGTGAGAAATCGGTTGGAAACTTTCCTCATGTCAGCACGTTGTAGGTGTCGCCGCCGGCGCCAACCTTGTCTGAATGCTCTGAAAAGCTAATCATTTGCATATCACAGCATCTTCTTCCTGTCGGTTAAATTTCGCGTCTGTAGCACGTCATCTTCGTGGTGTAGCAATTTTAATGCCCAGTAGGATATATTCCGAGCAAAATCTCAAGGGATGTTAGAAAACTGTTACGTACGTAAATAAAGAGAGCTTCATCACAGATTCAAGAGAAGACAACACCTAGCAAACAAAAGCTGAACGAATCGAAAATGTGCTTAAGGGTGGTCAAATCCAAAAAATTACGATTTTTTTTTTGCTACCGAAAATTAATTGGAACATTCCTCTTTAATGTAAACTTTGAATTATTGTTCTACTCGCCCTAGAAGTGGACTTATTACCATTTTCCCCCACGCCTGCAGAGGAAATGGGCGGCCGCTCTCTCTGTCTCTCTCTCTCTCTCTCTCACACACACACACACACACACACACACACACACACACACACACACACACACTCACACAAACTATATAAACATTCATTTTTATTTTTATTTGTTTGTTGTGCTCGACTATCGGCGAGGCACGAAAACGCCTGTGAATGAGTTTCTTAGTTTTGAGTACACTTAGTAAAGAAATATAAAAACAACAATGAGAGTTACTGATTTATGATGCTTAGTTTGCAGTCAGTTCTGAGTATTATTAGTATCTACGCTCCAGTCCCTAAACCTAGTTACAGTAAGCGAGTCAGACGCATTACGTATTCCAGGCCGTAGCAGCCGCGACTTGGAGACACCAGTTATGGTCACTTCCCAGCCGCTGTAGGATCACATCGGTTCGTCTTCTTCCTGCTGGTACTGTAACTGAGATTTGGCAACAAGGCAACGTATGAAACTTCCTGGCAGATTAAAACTGTGTGCCCGACCGAGACTCGAACTCGGGACCGAGTTCGAGTCTCGGTCGGGCACACAGTTTTAATCTGCCAGGAAGTTTCATATCAGCGCACACTCCGCTGCAGAGTGAAAATCTCATTCTGGAAAGGCAACGTATGTTTGGCAACTCTGTGATCGACGAGTTACTTCCTGGTGTGCACGGAATTAAGCCTCAAAGTTCACTTGATTTTACCTGTCATTTCCATTGAATAATCTGAGTTATTATCGCTTGAAGGGTAACAAAAGATTGTAAATTTACGGTTTTCAGCCCAGGAAAGTCGTTGCAGGTGGAAATTGCAACTAATCTCGACCTTTAAAAAGCAGTTTACGAGTTCTAGGCACTATTGCCGTCGTAAGAGGACGCTCAGACCCCTACCTCTTCGCCAGCTCTGTGGTAACGTGCTGACCTGTGGAAAAGCGTCAGTTGTGGTTTGCAGTTCCAGTCTCACTGACTGCAACGTTTTTATCCCTTCTGTGAAAGAGCTACAAGGAGTCGGATCAAACATCAATAAGGAAATCGCAAGAAAATACTTTCGGCTCATAGTGCAATGTTGAAAAACTTACAATGCTGCACAACAGGCAACGCCTCTTTCCGCTGCTGACAAGCGAATTTTGGTTCAAAATGGCTCTGAGCACTATGCGACTTAACATCTATGGTCATCAGGCCCCTAGAACTTAGAACTACTTAAACCTAACTAACCTAAGGACAGCACACAACACCCAGCCATCACGAGGCAGAGAAAATCCCTGACCCCGCCGGGAATCGAACCCGGGAACCCGGGCGTGGGAAGCGAGAACGCTACCGCACGACCACGAGATGCGGGCGCGAATTTTGGGTTTCTAGGAATACGTAACTATATTTATGAAATGCCACATTTGCATACCTCTTGAGTACGACACAGCATACCAATGAAACACAGACCCAATCAAAATCTAAGTGAGTAGTATTTTACTAATTCGTGTCGATAGAGGCACATTTGTGTACAGATACTCGGTTTTATTACATCTACATCTACATCTATACTCCGCGAGCCACCTTACGGTGTGTGGCGGAGGGTACTTATTGTACCACTATCTGATCCCCCCTTCCCTGTTCCATTCACGAATTGTGCGTGGGAAGAACGACTGCTTGTAAGTCTCCGTATTTGCTCTAATTTCTCGGATCTTTTCGTTGTGATCATTACGCGAGATATATGTGGGCGGTAGTAATATGTTGCCCATCTCTTCCCGGAATGTGCTCTCTCGTAATTTCGATAATAAACCTCTCCGTATTGCGTAACGCCTTTCTTGAAGTGTCCGCCACTGGAGCTTGTTCAGCATCTCCGTAACGCTCTCGCGCTGACTAAATGTCCCCATGACGAATCGCGCTGCTTTTCGCTGGATCATGTCTATCTCTTCTATTAATCCAACCTGGTAAGGGTCCCATACTGATGAGCAATACTCAAGAATCGGACGAACAAGCGTTTTGTAAGCTACTTCTTTCGTCGATGAGTCACATTTTCTTAGAATTCTTCCTATGAATCTCAACCTGGCGCCTGCTTTTCCCACTATTTGTTTTATGTGATCATTCCACTTCAGATCGCTCCGGATAGTAACTCCTAAGTATTTTACGGTCGTTACCGCTTCCAATGATTTACCACCTATGGCATAATCGTACTGGAATGGATTTCTGCCCCTATGTATGCGCATTATATTACATTTGTCTACGTTTAGGGAAAGCTGCCAGCTGTCGCACCATGCATTAATCCTCTGCAGGTCCTCCTGGAGTACGTACGAGTCTTCTGATGTTGCTACTTTCTTGTAGACAACCGTGTCATCTGCAAATAGCCTCACGGAGCTACCGATGTTGTCAACTAAGTCATTTATGTATATTGTAAACAATAAAGGTCCTATCACGCTTCCCTGCGGTACTCCCGAAATTACCTCTACATCTGCAGATTTTGAACCGTTAAGAATGACATGTTGTGTTCTTTCTTCTAGGAAATCCTGAATCCAATCACAAACCTGGTCCGATATTCCGTAAGCTCGTATTTTTTTCACTAAACGTAAGTGCGGAACCGTATCAAATGCCTTCCTGAAGTCCAGGAATACGGGATCAATCTGCTCGCCAGTGTCTACGGCACTGTGAATTTCTTGGGCAAATAGGGCGAGCTGAGTTTCACATGATCTCTGTTTGCGGAATCCATGTTGGTTATGATGAAGGAGATTTGTATTATCTAAGAACGTCATAATACGAGAACACAAAACATGTTCCATTATTCTACAACAGATTGACGTAAGCGAAATAGGCCTATAATTATTCGCATCTGATTTATGACCCTTCTTGAAAATGGGAACGACCTGCGCTTTCTTCCAGTCGCTAGGTACTTTACGTTCTTCCAGCGATCTACGATAAATTGCTGATAGAAAGGGGGCAAGTTCTTTAGCATAATCACTGTAGAATCTTAAGGGTATCTCGTCTGGTCCGGATGCTTTTCCGCTACTAAGTGATAGCAGTTGTTTTTCAATTCCGATATCGTTTATTTCAATATTTTCCATTTTGGCGCCCGTGCGACGGCTGAAGTCAGGGACCGTGTTACGATTTTCCGCAGTGAAACAGTTTCGGAACACTGAATTCAGTATTTCTGCCTTTCTTCGGTCGTCCTCTGTTTCGGTGCCATCGTGGTCAACGAGTGACTGAATAGGGGATTTAGATCCGCTTACCGATTTTACATATGACCAAAACTTTTTAGGGTTCTTGTTTAGATTGTTTGCCAATGTTTTATGTTCGAATTCGTTGAATGCTTCTCTCATTGCTCTCTTTACGCTCTTTTTCGCTTCGTTCAGCTTTTCCTTATCAGCTATGATTCGACTACTCTTAAACCTATGATGAAGCTTTCTTTGTTTCCGTAGTACCTTTCGTACATGATTGTTATACCACGGTGGATCTTTCCCCTCGCTTTGGACCTTAGTCGGTACGAACTTATCTAAGGTGTACTGGACGATGTTTCTGAATTTTTTCCATTTTTGTTCCACATCCTCTTCCTCAGAAATGAACGTTTGATGGTGGTCACTCAGATATTCTGCGATTTGTGCCCTATCACTCTTGTTAAGCAAATATATTTTCCTTCCTTTCTTGGCATTTCTTATTACACTTGTAGTCATTGATGCAACCACTGACTTATGATCACTGATACCCTCTTCTACATTCACGGAGTCGAAAAGTTCCGGTCTATTTGTTACTATGAGGTCTAAAACGTTAGCTTCGCGAGTTGGTTCTCTAACTATCTGCTCGAAGTAATTCTCGGACAAGGCAGTCAGGATAATGTCACAAGAGTCTCTGTCCCTGGCTCCAGTTCTGATTGTGTGACTATCCCATTCTATACCTGGTAGATTGAAGTCTCCCCCTATTAAAACATACTTTCGTCGTAAGGTTATCGTGGTTAGTTTTATTTCATTTCTTATAATACAGTGCACAATTTTCGTAAGGTTTCCTTTAGTGTTGTTAAAACAATAGTAAACATGAGAGAGAAATTAATCATCAACGATATATGCGAATTCTCTGATATTATCTATGGCAGTATGACAATGCACGTGCAGTTTATTGATTACATGCAAGTAGAAAACTTGTTCTGAGTTAAAGCTGTCAAACAAAGTTTGAAGAAGAATAAAATCTCACTACCACACGACAGCTAATGTAGAAAATACTTTTCTGGCATATTATGGCATGATGCGCTCTCCCTACACATCTTCGAGATGCATCTGCTGCCTGCTGTCTATTAAACCTGAACAGAACAAAATGTCACAGTAGTTAGCCCTTTTTCCACATGCGACTACTTTGGGTTGAGAAGCGAAGGGAAGTATGTTCAAAGTTCCATTAGATTGACAACTTCAGCAGACAGCAGAATTGCGTTTTAAAAAATGTAGCACTGAATGTATTCGAACTCGCGACATCTTATCTACGCTACTAGCTGACACGTAGCTACAACAGCTCCAGAGCTCGACAACTATTCCTCCAGAACTTTTTGATTCCACAGCACTGTGAGATTATGCATATGGCCAGGTCTTTACTTCTGAGAGACAAACAGTTACAGCTTTTATTTTTTTATTTTTTTTACTGAACGACGTTTTCTACAAACAGATAGCGCAATAGAATAGCTCAAGTGGAAAGGAACACTTCCTATTTAAACTTCTGCATCCTACACTGTTGGCAGTTCTGTGTAGGTGGCAGTTACGTGATTTTATTTCGGTGATTACAAAATATAGAGTGGAATGTATGCACTGGGTAGCCGAGGCAGCTAGTTCATGGTGATTCGGTCAACCAAGTAAATGAATTTACTGAACATGGTGCAAATTACTACAGGACGCCTGTGTGTCAGAATTCTCATCCAGTGTGGCGCAACGGCGTTACGATAGAAAAATGAGAGAAGAGGATTTCGTGGCCTGTTGGACGGATGGTAGGTTGTTATACCTATGGTCTGGGTTGGATTCCCACTTCTGTCAATGATTTTAGATAGGGAGAGACAGAGTCCATTCTCTCCTGGCTACACCAAGTGAAGAAGGTGTAATGGCAGTGTGGTCTGAAAATTCACATTAAAGATGATTTTCCTTCTCTACCAAGTAGACGGTAGGTTGAACCACAATAAAGTCTGGAGTGGCGACATGTAGAAACTCTATCACCAGTAACCTTTCTTATACTAGTTATTTATTTCAAGTGACGAAACAAACGCTATGTATGGTCTCAGGACACTTATTCCATCTTTTATCTGAGCTTCTGTATGTCGATAAGATTGGTTCTGAACTGGGAATGCAACTCAGACCGCCCTTAACGCGGAATTTGATCCCTTCGTGACAATACAACTCGGCTACAATTTGTTGTTTGTTCAAAACTGCAGATTCTTCAACATCTCCACATATTACGCGTGAATGGGACCGAATCCTGGCCCGGCACTAAAGATTTAATTATGTATTATCAAGCTCTAGCATGAGAACACCTATCTGCTGGTGGATAAGAATTTTGATTTTTAATGTATTTTCATTCGTTGTCAACACTAACGATATCTGACGTTTTTAACTCCCAGTGAGACACAGAACTATTTGCGAGATGACTGTAAGTTCAAGATGTTATTCTGAGCAGCTGGTGGAGAAAAATTCGGTAGCTGACGTCTCTTTGTGTATAGTCAACAACGATATATGTGGGGCTCTATTCCCAGTGAGCGCTGAACTCTTCGTCATATTATTTCTAGTTCAAACATGCTGACATATCACTGCTGGCGCAACAAACCCATATTTAACGTTCGTTTTCTCTAGAATATGACAGCGATAGGTGCCGGTTAGGAGTCCTGGGAAGGAAAAAATTAATGTTTCGTCTCGTCATTTCAGTTAAAACATCTAGCTACTGCCGCGAAAATCCGATATGTCACATTTGGCTGTGCTTCGATAGCAATCCGATTAGGTTCTGGGTTCGAATCCGTGTCCAACACAAAGCTTTACCTCACGGCATTTCAAGTAAGTTACTTGTGAAGAAGCAATATTTAACATCTCTCGTAGTTCGTTAACAGGGACAATAGATGATGGGTAGGAATTCGCGTCTGTTAAACATGTTTGCGTTATGCAATTTAAAGTTGATATTTGCTAACTGATACTGTCTAAAATCGAGGTATAGCACTCTCTGTATGCTTAATCAGTAATGACTGTTAGTTTCCGTCAGTAACGAAATCTTTGCTTAGTCTGCATGAGCTGGGTTTGAATCCATATGCGGAACAAGACGGTTCGTCGTGTCATTTGAAGTTCATACATATTCTCAACTAGCTGCTCGTGAATAACTTAAATTTTTAATGTCATTTTGTGTTAAATAATAAGTACGGTATGTTACTTTGAAGAGGAAATCATGAATACGACGAACTTACTACGTGCATTACCAATATGACGTAATAATGAGAGTGGTAACATTTCAGGTATGTCATTTATTGTAATAAATGTGAGCTTACAAGCCTTAAGGACAGTCTTATCTGTGATAAGGTGTTCCCTGATATTTGTAGTACCGTGGTATTACTTTACATCTTGAGTTATTGCGGTACAGAGCAGTGTTTTCTAGTGGTGACTTGTTGGAACCATTTTCAATAGTCAAACGACTGTACCAAGGAGCGCTTAGAGGACCTGCTAGACAGCTTTTTTTTTAATAGGACAATGTTCCTGTCCAATAATTGTTAGATTAGTTACAATAAGCTTACGCTGCAAGAGAACTCGCTTGTATTTTTCAATATGTGGTCTGTTGTCGGTTTGAAGGCCTTACATTGCAACGGCAACTTAGTGCAACTCCACCGAGGGCTGTCTGGAGTAGGGTGGAGATAGCAATGTGAAAGTTGAGAGCTGTCGAAGACGATCTTCATATTCCTAATGCGATTAGGCCATCGTATACTCTTGACGACGTTTAGCACCTGTGCGGTCAGTCAACCAATTTCAGAATTCATGTTGAATAATCCTGCTAAATTCCCATAATATTGTCTTTTTATATTGATGAGTAATATGGATAGTCGTCACGTTCATGTGCCGTCTACAACGCAAATTTAATGTTACTATCCTAGGAACTAACCTGCAATACGTTTCGTATTTCATAATCGGAACTATCTGCATTAACCGTCATCAGAGCAATGTCAGGGAACAGAATGCAGCAGTGCCTTGGTACCTACTTGGGGACCTGCTTGAGTCGTGTTCTAAGGAAAGGGTAGTTGCTGGTTCACATTATATTACACTAGCGAGAAGTACCGACTTTTCCTTTTCTCTGCAAACATCCCGAACTAAATTCAGTAACTAAATGGGTCAAATGGCTCTGAGCACTATGGGACTCAACTGCTGAGGTCATTAGTCCCCTAGAACTTAGAACTAGTTAAACCTAACTAACCTAAGGACATCACAAACATCCATGCCCGAGGCAGGATTCGAACCTGCGACCGTAGCGGTCTTGCGGTTCCAGACTGCAGCGCCTTTAACCGCACGGCCACCTCGGGCGGCTCAGTAACTAAATGCTAAGAATATATTTGCATGGTGCCAACTCAAAGATCAATAGATATGGATATAGATATAGATTTTTATATTTAAAGCCATTCTCGTTCTGCGTTGGAATAAACATTATTCATTATTTGATTGTTCTTGTTACGATTCTTATTGTCATTCTCTCACTCGCAAGAGTTTTCACATTCCTATTTGGTATCGATGCACATGAAGAGTGGCTATGAAAGAAGGGAATACTGAATGTTACGTCATGCAGAATACACTCATTTACTTCTGCTCCTTGTGATCAACGCTACAGGAGAAGTGAGATACATAAAGTTGACAGTGTGAGGACAGACATGCTGGCACAACTCTGCGACTACACAGTGTTACCAGATAAAATGGTGCTGCGGAATCGAAAGTGTAGTACGGACTCTGCCACAGTAGGAGACAGCTGCTAATTTCGGACCATGACCGTGGATTACACTTCGGTCAGTGCTGGTTAGAGTGTTGCAACTGTAAATGGAAGGCTTTGTTTGACAGTCTTGTGCTGATGCTGTCTGAATAAATTATGCCATTGGATAAAAAGCGGTTTAGTTTTGAGACCTAACCCACAAGGGGAGAAGGCACAGTGGTCTGCTTCAGGAATTCCAAGCAATAAAACACAAAAAGCAACCCAGGAAGGGTTCGAACAGCTACTTTCATGCAGAGACATGCATTTGGAATCTGTTCATCGTTACGGGGCCAAACAAGAGGGTAACATTACTGAAACAATGATCAGGCTACTTAGTATATAAGAGAGCATACAGATTTCAAGGAGGAAACGTATGAAGACGCAGACTTCCTCGTTATCAATATGTGCGGCATATCTTTCGTGTTAACGAAAGTAATATCCCGCTTTAACTCTTCTTACGTCTCAAATGAAATGAATGCCATGAGGAATCGAATATTTGTTGACTGCGTCTCTCCTTGCTTCCATCCGTACCAACATATTTCTTCATTCTCGTGGTAATCATGACATTCTTTTTGTATGCTGCAAAAGATTGCACGTGGACAAATTCGACATCGAGGTGCAAAGCGTTTGGTATCTTACATTATATTCAATTCGAATAAACTTCAGATGTATTTTTACTTCGTTTGTATTTTTAGATGATTATGAACGTTACGGAAAATTATCTCACATGCTTTATGTTGGATGAGAAACATTGAATGACCCGTTTTGCTTTCCCTACGTTGAAATGATATAATGTCGGCGTCAACAGCCTTCTTCCACCCCGGAAGCTGAAACTTGTATCATTCTGGATTAATGATAATTGAATGTCTCAAATGTAGACATAGCCCACAAGGCGACGTCAGAAACCATCAGGGGAGAACGCCGCATAAAAACCAAACGTGCGCGCGCGTCTCCACTCTGAAGGACCGTATCGGAGAATCACGGCAAGCATTTCGCTGAATAGCTGCCTCGTAAGAGAACCGAGAAATGGCAGCGTTGTAGCAAGTATTTGTCAACACTCTGATAGTGCATTTACTTCAGGGTGTAGGCCGGCGTTACCTCGCTAAATTCACTTGACATTCGTTTTCCACATCGAAGACTCGTACGATAGAATCCACTGTAAGATGAGACACTTAGAAAGTATAATTAATTTCTGGACTCCAAGAACGGCGTTCTTCACATAAGTAACACCTGTTTGTGTGTTTTAAGGTTGCGTTTTGAGGCTCAGGCAACATCGCAGTGACTATAGTCCGTCTGTGGTCGCCAGTGTGTCGTTAGCTCAGAGGTTATTCGTCATATTGTGGCTTTTCTAACGCGGGACATTCTGAATCGGAATACTCCCCTTTCATTATTAGTTCCGGGACGTGACTATTTTCCTCGGACAAAGACCAATGCTGTGAATTGGATTCGCGGACATGCCATTCACTACCTAGTTGGACAAACTGTAGACTCTGTACTCGATTTTTGGACATACCTCAACGACCGTCATTATGTCGTTGTCCGCCACCCAAAATACAGACAATTTTTCTCGAACTTCCGTGGGAGTGCTTTCCACGACCCGCCTCGCAGCTGGAATGTGTTAAGCCAAGAGTGAAGAAGGTTTCCAGTTTGAACGAATGAACATTTCTGAACTACTGAACAGAACACACCAATTTCGAGAAGACGTGACTCAACATATTACCAGCGGGCGCAGAAGGCGTCTGATCAGTAACACAACAAAAATAAACAAAACAAAAATCAAAATAAAAATAAAATTCAGAAAAAGGAAGATTTTGTTTTGTTTGTAATGATAGCCCTAACCTTGAATTCCCATATTTCCCCTGGTATATAGGCAGCTCTTGGGGTAGGTTTAGTCAGGAGCCAACGCCTGAAGTGGACCAGATCTTTTTTTTTTTTGTTATAGGATGAAAAGTGGCGGTGGCACTTAGTTTCTTTTTTTATTGCCATTTTCCCAAGGGGCTTTAAAATAAGAGAGAAAAAAGGGGTAATCGTCAAAAAAAGTAAAATAAAAAAAAGAGGTTCCCTTGTGCATTGCGGTGGTCGTACTGTATGACATAGCAGTTCCAATCTCGGTGGAAGCCGCTGACTACAACCTTTTATTTTCCATTTTAATTAATGGAGTTGCAAACGGCTAGTAAAAATTCTTTATACGAAATCTGAAGAATGCCTTTAAACATCAATCTTCGTCCGATTCGACTTAGTAAATTAAGTTAATATCATGGATGTCTGCTTTGCAAATGCCAAGGTGCTTCACTGTAAAATAGATCCTGAAAAGATTCAAAGCGACTGTCAACGATATAAATTTGAGTTTTGTTCGTCATATAGGTCTAACATGTCAGAAGGTTGTTTATGAAGTGCACATGCTGATTAATATAGTTCCCCTCTTCTAAATTTTTGCAATAGCATTTAACGGTAGACGTTTTCTAACACCGGCGTTAGCAATTCCTTTCCGTTCTCTGAAACCTCCAAAACGACAAATTTTTCTGGTCCAAATCTGATGACCTTAACTATCACTTCCGATCAACATTAAATACTTCATGAACCCATACATGGAACTCCAAATGTGCAGTGTTCCTGCACTGCTACAGAGCATGCATTGCAAGGTATTCACACAGTTTATCGCATAGAGTTACCATAAGGAATGAAACAAGAACTGTAATACACTGTACACCACAGACGCTCACCCCGGCTTGACGAAAACATCCGAACATTGACCAAAAGTTGCACAAATAATTGAGTTTGAAAGGAAAAGAAACGAGGTATGAAGCATTTATAAATTCATCGAATGTAGCGAGGTGGTTTAATTTCGTCCCAGTCTATAAAATTAATTTCGGGCCATACTCAGCTCTTGCCGATTAATGTAATATAATACCCGCCTACTAATCAGGGCGTCTGTCTCCGTTGCTTTTGAGCGTGTATGGAAATCGTAGAAATTTTCTGGTGGAGGAACATTTAATAATAAAGCGTTTTAAATCGTCAAAAGCGATGAGCGGGAGCAGGCGCTTTCGATGAAGAACGGGGGAGTGCAGCCCCACTGCTGTCGCCACAACTGCTGCCGGTAGCCAGCAAATGGATCCCGGAGCTTTGCCGCATACGGCGTCCAGAGGAGGACAGTCTGCAGGAAATCTGCCGCAAAATCGTTACTGGATAAAATTTTGATATCGGTGTGTCAGAAAGCGAAATAGATTGAATCTGCGCTACCATTACATTCACGTCTTCTGCATTCAGACAGAAGAGGCTATAAAAATATTTTATGCCAGCTGCTCTCGATCCACTGACATTACGAACAGAAACAATGCACGCTGCCGCTAGACCACAGGCGTAATCAGCCTAGTGTTTCTCTATCATGGGACAAGTTTTCCTCCAGGAAGTGCCGCAGTCTACAGTGTTGCCAGATTGTGCAGATAACCGGACTTAGAGAATTAGCGAGTTGGCCAGTTTTTTTGTCCTATGTCGCGATCGGCGCGGACTTGGCCTTTGAAGCGGCCGGCCGCCGGTCGAGTTTTATGTCAAAGAGTGTACGTTTCAATTGTTTCGGGTATCATTTAAAGTACATTCGTGAAAATTTTTTTATTATGTGTATCATTGACAATTTTGCTTGTGGTTGCTTCGATCAGACGCGCCTAATGGTGTGCAGTCAGCAGTCTCAGACCACACTGTCGACGGCAGCTCAGCGAACCATGAAGAGATGCGTGCCGAGAATCACCGGGAGAAACACGAAAGTCCGCAGCTCGTGGTCGTGCGGTAGCGTTCTCGCTTCCCACGCCCGGGTTCCCGGGTGCGATTCCCGGCGGGGTCAGGGATTTTCTCGTGATGACTGGGTGTCGTGTGATGTCCTTAGGTTAGTTAGGTTTAAGTAGTTCTAAGTTCTAGGGGACTGATGACCTCAGATGTTAAGTCCCATAGTGCTCAGAGCCATTTGAACCATTTTTTGAGAAACACCAAAACAAACATGTGTATCAGGTCACAGCCGGAGAGGAAGGCAAAGTTATGAGGTAGGCTGGAAATGATGCTAGGTGAGCAGACAGAAGACAGACCGAGGGAGTTATTTTGCTGTAGGCTAGGCAAGTCTGAAACGACGACTTACCCGAGACTGGATCGATGGCATTAGGAAACGTCTTACGTGTGTAGGCAAACACGCTGGAGGCGCTTATGCAACAGTGGATCCGAGCTCTACTGGGTTTGTCCAAGTATACGACCTGACGCGTAGATAGTGATTGTTGTTTCAAACAAATTACTATGGTAGGAAGTACCTACCCTATAAGACTTAGGGAGAGGTTGCTATCAAAGGGCTACCTAAAGAAAATGTGTAATAAAATTCTTGGATATTGTAATAAATATTTTATTTTCAGTGTAATTTGAACCTTATCTTTTGCATTTTAGTGCAGTAGAGACAGAAGATGTAAATATTCACTGTTAATGAAATACTTGAAAGATAAAAAGATGTGTCAGCAGCCCAATCAAGGCGACTAATTTCATTCGTTGGGCCTGCCAGTTTCCGCGAATGGGCTGTAGCTATCAAACACTACACACATCTAAATAAGTGTCAGCACATTTCACTTTTTTTTTAATTTTAGGAATTTTTTTTGCGTCTGAAACAGAATAACATATTTTCGAAACTAATATGGCTAAAAGTAGATACGTCACCTTCGAAGGTAAATAACTCACTTGACTGATTACCAAAACACAAACTATTATAAAACGTGTAACGAAACTCATCGCTTAAAGTTTGTTCATATTGGCTTACTTACGTCTAAGATTCGACAAAATTCGAGACGAATCATTCAAGGCAACTCGCACTGCATCGCTTAGCAGTACGCTGTGTCCGTTCTCCGTCAACAGAACCTCACTTTATGTAGTAAGTAAGACTAAATGACGTGAAGTGCTTGTACTTTCCAATGAGGGGTACAAGAATTTAATCACTATTACCACGTCACTTACAAGAACATACAGGCAGTGCAAATGCTACCTGTTTTCACTGTTGCTTAGTTTTTTTGTAGAACCACCCACGACGAAGACGGCGAATCTTTGGTAACACGGGGTGCACGATCGGCAGTATGGACCTATTGTCAATATTCACAGAGAAATCGAGCGCCCACCGAGCGAGCCGGTCCATCAATAGCAAACTTTCCCTAAATTTGAAATTTGACGATGGTACGTTGATTAGTATTTGTTCAAATGGTTCAAATGGCTCTGAGCACTATGCGACTTAACTTCTGAGGTCATCAGTCGCCTAGAACTTAGAACTAATTAAACCTAACTAACCTAAGGACATCACACACATCCATGCCCGAGGCAGGATTCGAACCTGCGACCGTAGCGGTCACGCGGTTCCAGACTGAAGCGCCTTTAACTGCACGGCCACACCGGCCGGCTAGTATTTGTTTCGGAGCCGCCAATAGTGAACGCTTTCAGCGAGTTTGTAAACATAAATAAAACTGCTCATCTCGCTCTGAGATACAATACTTTCAGATGAAAAGTCGTAGTGGAACTAATATTAAAGCTGAAGTGAATTTTACTCTGGGGGGAGCCTGCTACAACATTAAAATACTGGGTGGCAGAGCTACCAAGAGGACAATCGCTGCTGTCGACCGAATAAGGTGATCGCGACAGAATATGCGAAGAAGGTTCATAAAATGCTACTGCATGACCATCGACTGGAAATACACAAGCTAGCAGACCTCGCAGGCATTTCAAAAAGTGCTGTACATTGCATACTGACTGAAAATTAGCCCATGAGAAAGCTGTGCGGAACATGGATACTGCGTTTACTGGCAATGGAATGGAACAAAATCGGAGTCGTGATGGTGTTTCAGTCCAGAGTCTACTGAAGTTCCGCTGCAATAACGCCGTTTTCACGTCGATTCACAACCGTCGATGAAGCTGCATGCCTGAGACGAAGTAACAGTTAAGATAGTGAACTGAAGCGAGAAATCAGCTCCAAAGAAAGTGAAGACGTCTCCATTTCCAGGAAATATCATGGTGTCAGATTTTTTTGGTACGCGCGCTTACCCAAAAAGAAAATTTTGTGTCATGACGACAGTGCACTAGTTCACACATTTTTACTATCGCCATGGTGCAAATCCAAGTATTAAAGTTGGAATTGCATCCTCGTGCACGCTATTTGCCGGTTTTAGCCTTACCTGATTATTTTATGTTTTCAAACTTGGAGAAACGGATTACTGGTGGAAGATTTGCCAGAAATGACTCTTTTGCAAGGCACGAATGTTCTCGCTCAAAAATGGCTCAAATGGCTCTGAGCACTATGGGACTCAACTGCTGTGGTCATCAGTCCCCTAGAACTTAGAACTACTTAAACCTAACTAACCTAAGGACATCACACACACCCATGCCCGAGGCAGGATTCGAACCTGCAACCGTAGCAGTCAATGTTCTCGCTATAAATAGTGTAACGAAGCCGTTTGAACATCGCTGGGAAAAGTTTATCGAGCTGAAAGGAGTCTATGTAGAGAAATGATGATTTTCCCGAAATTTTTCTGTTTTGTTAGGTCGGGTACTTCTGCGATAGCCGTGGTATATGGGTATATAGGTGGGTGCCGCAGCGCGCTGAACAGTTCAAATGGTTCAAATGGCTCTGAGCACTATGGGACTTAACAGCTATGGTCATCAGTCCCCTAGAACTTAGAACTACTTAAACCTTACTAACCTAAGGACAGCACACAACACCCAGCCATCACGAGGCAGAGAAAATCCCTGACCCCGCCGGGAATCGAACCCGGGAACCCAGGCATGGGAAGCGAGAACGCTACCGCACGACCACGAGATGCGGGCGCGCTGGACAGTGTATTGCGGTGAGTCACAGCACAGCCTGGATAATTGTGCAAACAACTGCTCTGCTACCGTTAAACTACCCCCTCACGACTCGTCTCAAGCGCCAACTGAAGATACGTCTGTCTACACGGTACGTGGTTTCCCGTTGCAACCGCGCAACGCGTTGAAACAAAAACGCACGCGAAAAAATTAGCAGACGGAACGAACTACACGTCAGTGCGCTGTTGTGCCCATGCATTGCCTCATTCTTGAAGCAATCTGCTATGTGTTCACTCCTTTGCATGGCAATTTGTGCTGAGTTTATCGTGATAAAAGGCGACTCAAAAGTAAAACATGAAGGCGACTGTGTGTAAAACAGCGGCTAAATAAGAAAGATACGGTGATGTTTTGTTTGCAGATCTCAGAAGAATATCACAGCATGATTTTAATTTTCTGCTTGAGAAACTGATAACTATATCCCCAGGCGAGATACGAAGGCGAACCAAAAAGTAAATGACACTTCCAAGTTATGGCCGTTTATTAAACCACATACACATAGGGTTGCCATAATCCAAGGACGAAAATCAACCAGGTTCCCGGGTTCGATTCCCGGCGGGGTCAGGGATTTTCTCTGCCTCGTGATGACTGGGTGTTGTGTGCTGTCCTTAGGTTAGTTAGGTTTAAGTAGTTCTAAGTTCTAAGGGACTGATGACCATAGATGTTAAGCCCCATAGTGCTCAGAGCCATTTGATTTTGAACGAAAATCAAGGACAAAATTCGGTGATTATAAAAGATGTGGTTGAAACACTTTTGATAGACTATTTCTAACATTGTCTTTTATGAAAGGTGCTAAGCCTATAACATTGTTAACAATTGCTTCAGTTTTAGTTTTTGCACTAGAAAACTGAACTGCTACCTGTGAATTACTAAAAATTTCACTAATGATTTTTGATGTACAAGACGAAGAACTGTATGAATGGTGCTGTTTCACAGCATGAAACGCGAATGTTGCTTCTGTTGCAGCAACCTTATTAGATTCTGTCTGATAAGCACTAAAAAAACTGGTCATCTGTTTGGAAGTTGAAGCAGAATTCACAGGTCTTCTGTGTTTCTTGCTTGTTATATGGTCATTGAGAGCTCGTTTCCCTCCATTGGCGTCTGATATGTCGCAATTTTAATGAAATAATTTAGGATTAGTTGCCATTTAACCAAAAGCACGCCAATTAACATTTTAGTTTATGTACGGTATTGCGTAAACGTGCACAATCTATTGTGCTATGTTTCGAAGTGTCACAACTAAATTTTTACGCCTCAAAAACACACGTTTTTGACAGCTCTTTCATTCTATGGTCAGCCTGAAAACTAAATTTGATGGCACCGTGAGAATATTTTTTTCAGTAACTGAAAACTATCGCAAGAAAATAAAATTGGGGGAGATATGGTTTTTAAACACGTACAGTTGAGTAATCTGATCAATTATAATAGTCATTTGTATGCTTTCTACAAATGATAGGCATTGTTTACTGTTACGTACCTACAATGCATTGTACTTACCCACTCACTTTGCAGATAGCCTCACGTTCGTTTCTTCCATGTTTAATACTTGGAGACGCATCGGTATATTCTTCTCGAAAGCGTACTTTTCGTTTCGACATTTTAAATTTCAAATTCTTTGCAATAACAACACCAGAAGTACACTTCGCACAGCTAATGTTAACTTTACACGACCAAAGAATATCAGATACCAACAGCAGAGACGTTGTAAACCAACAGCGGAAAACAATCGCAAAGAATCGATTATTGCACTGCTTCCACAGTCTTGTTCTGAACATAGCCGAGCGATTCTGAAGTGAGACGGAATATCAGCACAGGTTTCAACGGCTATCGTCAAGTTTGCACGAGTTATGAAACACTTGATCGGTGGCCAGTGGCAAAACTTGCGTATTTTTTTTTTTTACTTACTAGCCACTTTTTTCGTGGACATTTTCCTCTTCGTCCAGGACACCCGTCTTCGAGCATAAAATCGCGGACTGTCCGCGAAATCCGCGACGTATGGCAACCCTACATACACATAGACAACACGGCTATGACAACAAACAATGCATGTTTACTTTTCCACATAGTCCCAAAGAGACTGTAAACATTTCTCGGAACGGGTACCCAACTTTTCGATTCTGGATACGTAGAAATCATCACCAGCACTGTGTAACCACCTGGTAGTGCTGCTTTCACCTCTTCATCGTATCGGAATAGTCGTCCTCCAAGATCCTCTTTCACCTTGCAGAGCACGTGATAATCGCATGGCGCTATGTGTGGACTATAGAGGACGTTGCCATACCTCCCACTTGAATCGCTGGAGCAGTTCTGACGTTTAGTGGGGCCGAGTGCGGTGTTGCGTTATCGTGCAACAAAATCATACCGGCGCTCAATTTTCGCTGCCCGCTTGTCTTCAATTGCCTTACGCAACCGGTACAACGTTTGACAATACGAAACAGAGATGATTGTCCTGCCTGACAGCTAATATCTTCTTAATTAGGTTAAAAGCTTACAACTTAATGTATGTAAAGGGGTCGAACAGAAACAACGATTAAATTCAGAACTCACATTTACTCACAACACATTTATCGGATTAAAATAAAGAAACATGGGATTGTTTCGTCTATATAAATTTGCATAAAGATGAAATGGAGAGCACTGTAATTTCCCTATCAATTAAATTACTTGCTGCCCTCTAAAAATTTACTCTCTCCTGATGTTCAACGATAACCAACAACTATTTAATCCTGTAGCTCCCAATCGGGACAGTGAATGCAAGTTGGTGACTTAAAACCGAGAACTCCACACCTTCATTACCAGTGCAGAAGGAGATGAGACAGGTGATCGTCCTGGATGCCACAAGTGTGAAACCAAACTGAACTACTCTGCTGGTGCTGCGAATTACGCTCACCATGCAGACGTGCTGGCCCCTTCGCGAAGACCGAGTCCTCGACACCTTTGCGCGACTCGGAGGTGTGGCAGCCGGTACGGCGTTGCTAGACAAAGACGAGGACATCATCGCGTCCTGGGGGGATGTCGAACCAGGCACTCTCGCGTGCTACCTCCTTGTGCTTCTTTCCGGCACTCAACGTACACCCTGCATATTCCTTGCCGCCAAAAGTTGCCAGTCACCAATCGCAAAATTGCGAATCACTGCGGCACACTCACGTGGATTCCCTCCAACACAGATTCCCGCCAAAAGTAGCGCGTCATTTTCCAGCCTCCAGATACAACGTGAAACTCTCCCCTACTATCAAAGAGCGTTCATTTCAACGCTGCGATTAGACGTCGCACATCTTTAGGCCATCAGCACGTTGTCCCGCCCGTGTTCATAGCCTCGCAATTGGGTTCGAGAAAGTCGGAGAGGACTGCTACGAAGTTAGAGTTTGTTTCCCGTCGTCTGCGATTTCTACGAGCGGCAGATGCTGATCTTCAAAAGAGATCAGAAAACGTAGAAAGGCGCCCCCGATCCCCGCGCATGGCACCGTACCGCCATTGGCCGGGCCTTAACCACGAGCAGGACAATGCTTGCCGCCCCCTGAGGCTTGCGGGCCGACCTCACGTCCAGAGAATCTTACACCACGCAGTCCGCGATCACGACCACCGGTCACTGACCCGCTTCGCTGAAGCATTTCCTGTTGCTCTGTGTCAAGTCCACTACTTAGCATATTCGCCCACACCCCAGAATCATTCATAATCCATTAAAAGGCGGCCCTGGGCTAATATTCAACTGATTTTCCCTGTTGTCAGCCTCAGAATGGCAAATATACACTGAAGCGCCAAAGAAACTAGTACAGGCATGCGTACTCAAGTAGAGAGATGAGTAAACATGCAAAACACGGCGCTGCAGTCGGCAACGCCTATGTAAGACAAGTGTCTGGTGCTCTTGCTAGATCGGTTACTGCTGCTACAATGGCAGGTTATCAAGATTTAAGTGAGTTTGGACATTGTCTTATAGTCGGCATCTCCGAGGTAGCAATGAAGTGGTGATTTTCCCGTGCGACCATTTCACGAGTATACCGTGAACAACTGGAATCCGGTAAAAACTTAAATCTCCGACATCGCTGTGGCCGGAAAAGGATCCTGCAAGAATGGGACCAACAACGACGTGACAGAAGTGCAACCCTTACGCAAATTGCTGCAGATTTCAGTGCTGGGCCCTCAACTAGTGCCAGCGTGCTAACCATTCAACGAAACATAATCGATATGGACTTCCAGAGCTGGAAGCCCACTCGTGTACTCTTGATGACTGAAGGACACAAAGCTTTACGACTCGTCTGGGCTCGTCAATACCGCCATTGGACTGTTGATGACTGGAGACGAGTCGGGTTTCAAATTACGTCGAGCGGGTGGACGTGTACGAATACGGAGACAACCTCATGAATCCATGGACCCTGCATGTCAGCAGGGGATTCTTGAAGCTGGTGGAGGCTCCGTAATGGTGTGGGGCGCGTGCAGTTTGAGTGATATGGGATCCCTGTTACATCTAGATACGACTCTGACAGGTGACACGTACTTAAGCATACTGTCTGATCACCTGTATCCATTCATGTCCACTGTGCATTCCGACGGACTTTGGCAGTTCCAGCAGGACAATGCGACGCCCCACAAATCCAGAATTGCTACAGAGTGGTTACAGGAACACTCTTCTCAGTTGAAACACTTCCGTTGGCCACCAAATTCCCCAGACATGAACATTATTGAACATATCTGGGATGCCTTGCGAAGTGTTGTTCAGAAGAGACCTCCGCCCCCTCGTATTCTTACGGATTTATGGACAGCACTGCAGAATTCATGGTGTCAGTTCCCTCCATCACTACTTCAGACGGTAGAAGAGTCCATACCACATCGTGTTGCGGCACTTCTGCGTGCTCGCGGGGGCCCTGCGCGAGATTAGCCGGGTGTATGAGTTTCTTTGGCTCTTAAGCGTATTTTAATTATTGATGAAACTGGCACGCAAATTTTTGCCCCGTTTCACCGGACCGCTAAACTGGCTGAGGTGAGGAATGTGGTACTGCCTTCGCCTTCAAAAACTTTGAGACGACTATCTGCAGAACCTCATATTTCGTTTGGCGATGCTCAGAAAGCGATGCAGAAGTTAAAATTTTTGGTATAACATGGTTGCAGTGTTCAGGAACTGAAGAATGTGGATAAAGAAAGGCGTCTCTAGTGTACCGTGAATTGTTTCAGCCATTTGTTGGCATTCATGAAACTGCAGAAGTGGACGATCTTTTCTTCACTGATGAGCGAGTAATCAAAACACTAGAATTTGATCAACTGAAAATCCGCGTGTCTTGCATGAAAACCAATGGTGACCGGTGATCGTGTGCTAATGTGCTACAGCACATCGTAAATATCACAATAAAGTATGCCATTTCTCTTCGAATGTGTGCTGATGTACTCGTACATATAAAACGGAGGAAAACGTATTTTGTAGCACTCTCTCCTTGAGAAGTGCAAACCAGTGTCGATTGCTGGACTGGTGGTCAGCCATGCTACGATCAACTCAGAGGAGGGATGCAGCTCACTGTTTTTGACTGTGCGTGCTTTCGATACCTACGAGAAAGACAGGCCACTCGCTCCCTCAGCTCAACAAACAAAATGCGTTTCTATACCTGTTAACACGTAACTAGGTGTGTACGTTCAAACAAGAATTATATTTTCCACTGGAATCCGCTATTATGGAGTCTTACTGTTATTAGTCCTACAATGATCGGAGGTCCGTAGGCCCACTTATAATTTGTTACGACTGTACTTGAGTAAGCCGGCCGAAGTGGCCGTGCGGTTAAAGGCGCTGCAGTCTGGAACCGCAAGACCGCTACGGTCACAGGTTCGAATCCTGCCTCGGGCATGGATGTTTGTGATGTCCTTAGGTTAGTTAGGTTCAACTAGTTCTAAGTTCTAGGGGACTAATGACCTCAGCAGTTGAGTCCCATAGTGCTCAGAGCCATTTGAACCATTTTTGTACTTGGGTACAATAAAATTAAAATCATGCCGAAACGATTATCGGTTGCATAAGGCACCACTTCATCTATGAAATGAGGATTGTTAAGTAGTAGAGACTAAATGCTATAAACAAGCCATTATACCTTTTATATCGAGTATTTATCTTAAATTAAATTTTGTTGTAGTACTGTTAATCAGCAACACTTCATAATAGCAGATTCCGGTAGAAGATGCAATTCTCGTTAGTAGTATACGCCCAGCTGCGAGTTAACAGGTTTAGAAACTCATTTTGTCTGCTGAGCTGAGCGAGCGATCGAGTGACGTAGCGGCCCGTCTTTGACACGGCGAATTGTGCAGATGATATGCTAAAGAGGCCCCTCTCTTGTGGATCTTTGGAAGAGAAAATGAGAGTTACAGGTAGACCTCCTCCAAATATAAATCCAACAGGGGTAGGGCGTGGGAGGGGCTCAAACTATAAGAGTAGAAGTAGGCAGATGCCTCTTTCAATTTCCTAGAGCATTCCACATGAAAGTGCAGTGGGAAAAGATAAAACGCTCTCTAAGGATTTATGAGAAGTGTATGAGGGATTTTTGAGCAACACATGACGTATTAGTGCCGTGATCAACCGCAATGACCGGCAATTTGTAGGTTTGTATTCGTATCTCACTGCTTAATTTTTTTCGTTCCAATTTATTCCTCACACTGTTAAATTATTAATTAAAAATATTAAATATATTTAAACAGTTCACTTCATATACAAAAATTAATATATTAAGTTTAGCTAAGATTACTACCCTTGTAAGTCAAAAGGCTGTAAGTGTTGTAAAAAAAGCGAATATACGAGGAAACTGATCACGTAAGTGTATGAAAATTTTGGATCTGTGGGTGTGATGACCGCAATGCACTTTTTTTGTTTTCCATGTTTGTTATTAGGGAACAGTGATGCGTGGGGTACAAGGGTAGTGAAAAATCTAGGACATATTAGTGCGTCAATAAAAAACATACGGGAAATCATAAACATATAAACAGCATACTTGTACTTCTTTCGATTGGATTCCATTTGGAACCACATGCCCGACGACTGCAATATTAGTACAGTAAACAAGAACATTGGCAGCATCGGTAGTAAGAGGTTTGAATTTTATCACAGAAAGTCGAATTCAGACCAACTTCAGTGCAATTATTAAAGTCTTGAAGACTGACGTAATAAAAGCACATATTACAATTTCAACATGGCGTCAATACAGAGGAACGTACCAGCTACCGGACAAATTTCGAACTGAGCTTGCAGCTTACAATCAAACTGCAAGTTCAGTTCAAAATTTGTTAGTTAACTGCTACGTTCCTCTGTATTGACGCCATGTTGATCTTGCAGCTTACGATCAAGCTGCAAGCTCAGTTCAAAATTTGTTTGGTAGCTGACTACGTCCGCAGGCCGATGTGGTCGAGCGGTTCTAGGCGCTTCAGTACGGAACCGCGCTGCTGTCACAGTCGCAGGTTCGAATCCTGCCAAGGGCGTCGACGTGTTAGGTTATTTAGGTTTTAGTAGTTCTAAGTATAGGGGACTGATGACCTCAGATGTTAAGTCCTATAGTGCTGGGAGCCATTTTAACCATTTGACTACGTCCTTCTGTGTCGACGCTATGTTGAAGCTTTAGTGTATCCTTTATTACATCAGTTATCAAGACAATAATATTTGTACTGAAGAGGGTCACACAATGACTGAAATCAGTTTGTTGTAATAAGTGATTTCAAACATCTTATGGGCGATGCTGACAATTTTCTTCTTTACTATGCCTTGAGCCTGGTGCGTTAGGTAAACCTAATATTGCAACAATATTAAATAGCAAACATATGTACATATCCCAGGCCACTGATGATGCCTTGCAGGAAATAAAGGCGAAACGCGTATGGCACTGAAATTATGTTTTATTCAGTTGCTGTCAGGCGGCCCATAAGTAAAAATTATCAATATACCATAATATTACACGCAACTGAGGAAGACAGGACTACAAAAGTTGAAGATGGGAACAGTAGATTGGTGAAAATATAAAACGTTAACGACTCGTAGCATGGTGAGTCGTAGTTTTGTTTCGAAAGGACTTGAGACCTCCGACATACGGTACTTTTATTGTTGCATTCGTCATAATATGTGCAACAATTGCGAATATTGGAAACGGTACTTTAGCTCGCTGTTAGGAAATGACAGTTGTTAAAGTCATTAGGCAATACCTGAGTCACAAGTACGGCAAATACTGAAATGTATGTGCTTTGAATTATGCAATCATTACGGATATTGTTGATAGCAATTTGGGATTAAATATTTTCATACATTTCTGTTGATGTCTCTGTGGATACTTGGTGACACATGATTACGCAACAGGAAAAGAAACAAAAACGATCTTTTGCCGCTCGTTTCACTAGTTACGTATTTTTACGATCAAGATTTAAGGACATTAGGCAGTAACCAGAAACCTAGAGTGCAAAAATAATTAGATTGTGAAACAGCAAAAATAGTGTACTTTCTGTGTTTTTTCTTAGTTTCGTCCAGTTAATTCGATCGATTCACACATACTGTCTCTAGACGCAGTAATGAATAATGAACGAATGATTCCAACAATCGATGCAAAACTGAACGTTTGGCGAAACACAAGAATGATTATTGTAATTTATTCGATTCTTTTCAGATGTTTCTGTTCAACCATTTTAATTCCTTCTGACATTCATCATATTATTAAATACACCATTCGTTTCCGTATTTTAAACATTTTTGTCTCTGCATTTTCCAACCGTATTCATTCAGTTTTATTTCATTCTTCACCGTGTTGTAAGGTTCAGCCGTTTTGTTCCGAATATGCGTTTTATGTCGCCTTGTTTCATAGCAGCATGAATTCCCTACAGTGTCCCTTTCACTGCGAAACATGAAAATAAAAGTATTAAATTAGACCATATGTTTAGATTGACCACGCAATAGCATATTAATTAAAGATGGACCAGCTCATCATTCGAAGGGCGCCGGAACGTCACGCAGACCGATAGCAAAGGCAGCAATTAAATGGCGGAACATTTGTTAATGAATCTGGAACTAGAACCCGCAGCATGTATGAAAGGATACAAGCGAGGATTACTGAACTGCGTATGCGGCAACAGTTACAGTAAAAATTATACTTCGGAAACGAATAGGGCCGGCACAGCGAGGTCGGCACCTAACTCGTATCGTGGAGCGTATTGCTGTATGTCAGGATGGCCGAGCGGTCTAAGGCGCTGCGTTCAGGTCGCAGTCCACTTCTGTGGGCGTGGGTTCGAATCCCACTTCTGACAATATATTTTTTTACATATATAACGAAGGTTCTTACTCAAACCCCTTTGAATAGTTGATAAATATACGCAGTATTGCAACGTGCCGTCTATAATACTCATTGTGGAAATAGTCGTATTTATTCGTCATTTCTAAACGAATAACCATTAAGTTCCGATGCGACAACCATTCATACTACGAGGGTCGTCCAGAAAGTAGAGAACGATTGCACACCACGCCTGGAGCCTACCACGATCCTCCCCCCATCTCAGCATAAGCCGATGTTTGTTGACCAGCGATCACACCTCTTTGTTCTGCAACCATTCGGAATGGCGACATCCATCGAAAATCCCACCAAATGCGAAGTGCGTAGTCTGATTCACTTTTGAATGCACAATGTGTTCGAGATGTCAGAATACATGCAAATAATGTTTACGGTGAGAGTGCAATAAAAGGTCTTCAGCGAAGAAACGGCGCGTTATCGTTAAATCGTTAACCAAAGAGAACTCGTGCGGACGACGAAGATCGGAGTAGAAGACTATCAGTCATTACTGTCATTACGGCATCAGTACGAACAGAGCAAGAACTTCGTCGTGTATTTCACCAAGCGATTTTCACTTATTCTCGAAACTAACGGAACTTTTAGATGGAAAACAGTTTGCAAACAATGAAGACGTTAAACAAGCACTGATATAGTGGCTAAAATCTTTTTCGGCATAGAAGCACAACATGTGAATTGAAAAATCGATCCCACGCTACAATAAGTGCCTAGAGAGCATTGAAAAATAGAGGAAGATACTGTAACTTTGTAAATAAAGCTTTATATTGATATCTTCTGTTGTTATTTAGGTATGCAAAAACGTTCTTTACTTTCTCGATGCCCCTCGTATTAGAACTGTCTTCATCCTCAGCTATTTGCATCTCATGCAGGCTCGCGGAAACCAGCAAAAAATTTCCTTGGTTTACATGCCATACATTCGACGTCCCGTCCACCTCATTTCACTTTCACAGTCATAATAGAGCGTTCCACCCGATGTTGTTAGAATACTTGGTGTTTTCGTAGGTTTTCTTGTCTGTCCTAGTAATTCTCAACATCCATCTTTGCATTGCTCGCAGACCAATCCACCCTGTAAGTTTCTGAATGTTTTTTATATTATAAGACAGTATCTTAAGCAGCCCTTAGACAGTCAATAATATTGCCCAGTATTTCCTGACGCGCAATATTGAACGTGTAGGTGTTAGATTTAAGAGATTGCGCAATAATATTGAGAACATCAAAAACTTTTGAAATATTATGCGCTGTCCAGATATATATGCTATTTGTGGGTATTGCGATTAGCCGAGCGGTCTGCCGGCAGGGTAGCTCAGTGTGTTCGGTGAGAGGGCTAGCTGCCCTCTGGAATAAAAAAACTGAGTTAATGGATCAACAACGAACTGAAACGGGTGTCTTTCGCCGTCCGCCCAGAGCAGATAAAAAGCGGTCTAAGGCGCTGCAGTCATGGACTGTGCGGCTGGTCCCGGCGGAGGTTCGAGTCGTCGCTCGGGCATGGGTGTGTGTTTTTGTCCTTCGGATAATTTAGGTTAAGAAGTGTGTAAGCTTAGGGACTGATGACCTTAGCAGTGAAGTCCCATAAGATTTCACACACATTTGAACACTTTTTTGCAGTATTGCGCAACATCCTCGACAGTATCTCACGTGCTATACTCTTCGGGAATGTTTTTATTCTCAGTTTAATGTTCTTGTCAACTACGCTGAGCGTGGAAATTTGAAATGAGTTCGAAGCAAGAAGTGCGAGCATTTTCAGTAGAATGCGCAGAGCTGTATAAAGCGAACCAGGATGTAGAAGCAGAGTGTTATAAGAACAGCAATACAAAGAATGAATGTTACCAGACGTTAACGGTATACAAGAACAACAAAGGGAGACAAAAAATTAATTACTTAAGGACCAATATTCGGAAAGAAGTGAAAAGAACCAAGGATTTGAGGAAAAGCGGTGCTGGTTCAGATAAAGTATTAGAATCCACTTTGTGATGCTTCGATGAAATGACGTTTCTACTTGATCGTTCAGTCAGCACTATGTACTATGTAAGATGAGCAGGACGCATCTGTCAGCTGCATAAGTATTTTTTTCAGTTGATTTATTACATTCATGTGCAAGGTACGTCAATTAATGATAATACCTTTGTCAGCTTACCGAAAGTCATACAAACAAGGTTTATGTTACCAACAGAGGGTACCTGTGTTAGTAAGGTAACATATAAGAGGCTATGTTGTTTAGGCATTCAGTTTAGCACCATAAAATTCCGATAAACTTTGTCGTAGACCAGTGAAACAGAGATTGCGGCTTCTGCATTGCCTAGAGTGAAAAGGAAGACAAGCAAGACGCGTTCTTACCTTAGCGTGTCAGAGGCTGCTGACAACAGAAAGCAATTCAGTGAAGTTTGCCAAAGCTTGGGCTGTGGAACTTGCAATGAAATTGGTCTGCTTACGTCATGTTCTATGTACCAAGTGTAATTACCGATACAAGATGTTACATAACGCATTTTTCGATACCATTTTTAACTGTCATGAATTTTGTAAATATCTTGTAAAAAAATTGACTTGATTATTTTGATGAAGGTAAATGTCAGAGAGGTTTCTAAGCATGGAGATATTAAACAATTTTTAACCACTATGTAATTATCTTTGTATTTAACAATCTGTGGACTAGTAGTGGGTAAGGTAAGCTGTAGCCTGTGTCACATAGGACGGGTCTTCCGCGCATAGATGCGGAGCGGAAAGGAAGTGGTGTGTGTGTGGGGTGGGGGGCTTTAGAACTGTGTATGTTTAACGACAGAGAGCGGGCAAAGTCCACGTTGCCGAACTGCGTTGCTGCAGGCAACAGTCCGGCTCATTTGCCTACGGTACATAGTGTTACACATTCAAACCTATGAGGGGAATAGGAAATATTATAACCAATTTCGATCAGTCGTCATGAGAGAAATATTAATTCACGTCTTGACGACGTTGGGTCCACTGCTCCACAGATTTACTCTGCATGATGTCGAGAGGCGAGAACAGCTGACACAGCTTTGTGAAGTCATGAAGTACAATTTTTCTCAAACTGACAATTGTCTAACGACATGATGATTCAACATCTTGCAAAAATTATCATTTATTGCAATTTGAAGTGTATTATAAGTAAAAATTTAATACACAACAAAAATTAACTTCAAGCGCAAAATGAAATCATTATATTTGCTTGACAACTGCTTCTACTCAATACAAATTTTAAAAATGTGTAACGTGTGTGTGTGTGGATGTGTTTGACCATAGTGAAAGGTGTAATCATTGCGCATAAAAAAGAATTAGTGGTAGAAAAGACTAATGTAAAAGACCATTAAAATGGTCAGTAAGTTGTCATATTTTTCGCTGCTACTGGGTATTATGAGTGGAAACTAACTCGTTTCTCATTACAATGAGAGACCGCATTTAAATCCATTGAAGAAGCAGACAATTAACCACCGTCTGCGAATGACTCCAGGGAATGCTGACCGATAACATCAGAAACCACCGATATCTCGAGAAGTAACTGTTACTGTCATTCTAAGGCCTTATTCATGTCACGAAAATGACAGGGATTTACGTGTGGAAATATCGCACTTCTGACGAATTTATCCAGCTGTATTCTCGCGTGTTATTGGAGCATACGACATGGTGGGAGAAGCTTAACTTCTCCTTGGGCAATATGTTGAACATTATAGTCTGCGTAATTCAAGGGATACAAAGTGCTAATCAAAAAGGCTAGGAAGTTCTCATTATTATGTATTTAACTGATTTGTTGACAAACACATTTTTTAAACGACGAGTCTTTAAAACTAAGAAATATTATTACTTTGTTCCAAAGTCTACATCGTAATACCATCGTCACTTCTATTTGAATCTTTTTCTCAACAATCTGATTGTAAATTTACGATGATAGGTTCAAGGCTTACATCCATCATCACTTCCCTGTCAAATTCTTCTTTCTGAACCTTTTTAGCATGCCGCGCAGACTGTGCCCACGCTACAGGTAGGATGTTGTCTGTTGGCTCATACCCAAGCATTAAGTGTATGTTATTATGTTTTGCTCCAACATAGCCTTAACCATTTGCCCAAATTAATTCCATGGGGCTACAATGACAGTGACTTGTGAGTAAACGCAAAACTTTGTGACCCCATTCACATGCAAGGAAGTCAAGTTTGTACGTCCTGTCATGTGACTTGTGTGAATTAACGAGGTGCATGAGATCGGCACGATCTGGTTTATACTGACTTTAATATTTTTATTTTCAAGCCAGACAAAATACCAGCTTTTCTGTTGTTTGTATTTGGTGTTTCCTCTGTAACAGTTGAATTATAACTGGCAGTGACCGACTTCGAAGCAAGATATAACAAGAATTGTGAATCACGTCATGAAACTGATAGCGTTAATTCCGAATTGTGGTTACTGCTATTTTTCTTACACGTTAATGCAAGTTTATTCCCAGAAACAAAACCAGAAGAAGAGTCACATGCACAATAATTATCCAAGAACCTATTCCTATGAGAACTTCAAATCTGTAAGTACCATCACTCATTTTCCAGCAAATCTTCCTGGAATGTTCTAAATGACCTACGCTTCGTCAAGGTAATACACTGTTGAACTACCTCTTTCTTTTACATCGTGAATCTTTATATGGGATGTAGTTCGTGCCTATTTCACTTCCTTGAACTAAAAACTCTCTTCTTAACATATCTGGAACCAACGTCTTTTCAAATTCTGTACATTGGTGAAGCGCTTACCATTGAATCCAATTTTCTCCTGCATAACTGTAACACGTTTTTGTAATGTCAGGCATTCATTATTCACATGGAACATTTTAAAACGTCGTTGTTAAAACTATCCATTTGTGTTACAGGTTCCTTGCATTTTCGATGCTTTCCAGGCGACATGAAACCAACTTTTCCTACAGCTGCTACAGCTCTGACACATTCGTATACAATTCTCTTTACTTTTCTCTTGCCGACAGCATATGATTCTGGAGTCGGTTCTTGTGTATTCAAATGTCAACCGTAGGAATTCACGTCCGAAAAAGTTATTAACGCTGCTTATGAAGGATTTCATATTTATTGCCGTCATCTTACATTTTTAATCACACTCAAACATTTACAGACACACATAGTGCTGCAAGGAAAAAAAAATTGACAATTGAATGAATAATTCGGTTGTCGCGAAGTACGGCAACATTGCAGCATGTAAGAGCGAGATTCTTCCTCCCTAGCTGTAACTCACTGCGACTGCTTGGAAAGACAATGAATATTATTGGCTGCTAGAGGTTAGCGTGCAGAATGGCTGAAAATGATGCGAACAGTAGTTACTGGGGAGCAGTTTGCTGAGAGAGGTTGTGTAAGGCCGCATATGGCAAAAGTTAGGCGAGTGCTGCCCATTATGTCTATATAACAATGCTAAGAAGTATCTTTTAAAATAGTGTACCACAAAGAAAAAGTGTTAGTTAAAATTTGTGAATTGATTTCAAGGATGTATCATCAAAGTGAAAACCGAAATATGTTCATTGTACTGATTAGAAGTGATACAACAAGACAAGCCAGTTAACTCCTGCAAATCCAAATATTTTGTCAATATTCAACGGCAAAACGAGAAAGAAAACCCCTCGATGTAAACCACGAGAAACAACGAAGAAGAATTTCACCAGCTAAGTACCAATTATTTGATCAGTCAACATTTCTGAACTTTCCACCCTGATTGATCAGTGTGCTGTTACGAAGGACGAAGTATGTGTCCTAAAATCAGCAGAGACAGAATTTAAATAATTAATTTGAATCAGTAATTATAGGCTGAGGTATCGGAGGCTGGAGAAAATGACACCTGAACAGCAAATACATGCAATGAAAGCTCTCAGTGATATACTGCATGAAAGTCATTTTGGCAGTTTGTATAGGTACTGTGTGGTTACACACCCACCTCTCACAGCCACCGTTTTGATACCTTCAGGTCTTTCAGCGCCTACTGCAGCAGCATCACGTCCACAGGAGACAGCAGTAGACGCAGCGCAGTATTTCTCCCAGTTCAAGTAGTTCATCGCGCTATTTTCGTCAAATACCATAAAGTAAATGTGTGACTACGGCCTCCTGTCGGGAGACCGTTCGGCGGGTGCAAGTCTTTCGATTTGACGCCACTTTGGCGACCTGCACGTCGATGGGGATGAAATGATAATGAGTAGGACAACACAACTACCAGTCCCGGAGCGGACAAAATAGCCGACCACGTCGGGTCCTTAGGATTGACATTCTGTCGCGTTTTCCAATAAGCTACCGGGGGCGGACATACCATAAAGTGATTTCTAATACTGCATCGGAACGAGCACAAGTTTTTCCAGAAAGTTTTATTTTTTTCAGTTACTATATTTCTGAAAATTTGGCCGTGATGAATTTTCTACAACACCTTCCTTTGAGGCTGTGTGATATCGTTCTCTGTATTCCTTTAGTGAAATATCATAGCACTCATTCGTTATGTTTCTGTTTTTGTAACAATGTGGAGTTTGTGCAGCCTTTTGTGCAAATTCTTGTAAAAACTGCAAATAATTAATAAAGGGGTGTATACATACGAGGGTCATCCACAAAGTAAGATCCGTTTGGTTATATAATACAAGCGTCTACAGATACAGAAAAAATATTTATTGTACAAAAATCTACAACTGTTAAACTACTTTTCGACATAGCTTCCGAAATTTTGCAGGCACTTGTCATAGCGTGGCACAAGTTTTTGTATGCCTTCTTCATAGAAGGTTGCCGCCTGTGTATTCAACCATGTAGTAGCATGTTCTTTCAGCTCGCCATCGTAGAAGTGTTGACCACCAAGGACAGATTTTAGGTGTAAGAAGAGATGAAAGTCGCTAGGAGCGAGGTCCGGGCAGTACGGAGGATGATCAAACGCATCCCAGTGAAATTCCCGCAAGAGTTGTTTGGCCACATTCGCCGTGTGACGTCGAGCATTATCGTCCTTCATTGAACAGTCGACTCATCTTCTAACTATTGAGTCACTCATAGCATTTTGTCCGTAAACCTCGCAGATTTGCCGATGAATTTCCTTTGGTTTAACTTTCTTTGCATATAGAAAACGAACCACGGATCTGATTTCACACGTGGCGACATTTTCAATTGCAGCTTTCATTATAAAGAAGCACTACAAAACACGCGTCGGCAGCAGCGATCTGAAAATGGCGTACATGTCTTCTGCTTGGGTCAGAGTAACTGCCGCGCATTCTCGGAACTGCGATCGTAGCACTGCCGCAGGTATAAATAGAACCGGAACTTACTTCGTGGACGACCCTCGTATACAGGGTGTTACAAAAAGGTACGGGCCAAACTTTCAGGAAACTTTCCTCACACACAAATAAAGAAAAGATGTTATGTGGACATGTGTCCGGAAACGCTTAATTTCCATGTTAGAGCTCATTTTAGTTTCGTCAGTATGTACTGTACTTCCTCAATTCACCGCCAGTTGGCCCAATTGAAGGAAGGTAATGTTGACTTCGGTGCTTGTGTTGACATACGACTCATTGCTCTACAGTACTAGCATCAAGCACATCAGTATGTAGCACAACAGGTTAGTGTTCATCACGAACGTGGTTTTGCAGTCAGTGCAATGTTTACAAATGCGGAGTTGGCAGATACCCATTTGATGTATGGATTAGCACGGGGCAATAGCCGTGGCGCGGTACGTTTGTATCGAGACAGATTTCCAGAACGAAGGTGTCCCGACAGGAAGACGTTCGAAGCAATTGATCGGCGTCTTACGGAGGACGGAACATTCCAGCCTACGACTCGCGACTGGGGAAGACCTAGAACGACGAGGACACCTGCAATGGATGAGGCAATTCTTCGTGCAGTTGACGATAACCCTAATGTCAGCGTCAGAGAAGTTGCTGCTGTACAAGGTAACGTTGACCACGTCACTGTATGGAGAGTGCTACGGGAGAACCAGTTGTTACCGTACCATGTACAGCGTGTGCAGGCACTAGCAGCAACTGATTGGCCTCCACGGGTACACTTCTGCTAATGGTTCATCCAACAATGTGTCAATCCTCATTTCAGTGCAAATGTTCTCTTTACCGATGAGGCTTCATTCCAACGTGATCAAATTGTAAATTTTCACAATCAACATGTGTGGGCTGACGAGAATCCGCACGCAGTTGTGCAATCACGTCATCAACACAGATTTTCTGTGAACGTTTGGGCAGGCATTGTTGGTGATGTCTTGATTGGGCCCCATGTTCTTCCACCTATGCTCAATGGAGCACGTTATCATGATTTCATACGGGATACTCTACCTGTGCTGCTAGAACATGTGCCTTTACAAGTACGACACAACATGTGGTTCATGCACGATGGAGCTCCTGCACATTTCAGTCGAAGTGTTCGTACGCTTCTCAACAACAGATTCGGTGACCGATGGATTGGTAGAGGCGGACCAATTCCATGGCCTCCACGCTCTCCTGACCTCAACCCTCTTGACTTTCATTTATGGGAGCATTTGAAAGCTCTTGTCTACGCAAACCCGGTACCAAATGTAGAGACTTTTCGTGCTCGTATTGTGGACGGCTGTGATACAATACGCCATTCTCCAGGCCTGCATCAGCGCGTCAGGGATTCCATGCGACGGAGGGTGGATGCATGTATCCTCGCTAACGGAGGACATTTTGAACATTTCCTGTAACAAAGTGTTTGAAGTCACGCTGGTACGTTCTGCTACTGTGTGTTTCCATTCCATGATTAATGTGATTTGAAGAGAAGTAATAAAATGAGCTCTAACATGGCAAGTAAGCGTTTCCGGACACATGTCCACATAACATATTTTCTTTCTTTGTGTGTGAGGAATGTTTCCTGAAAGTTTGGCCGTACCTTTTTGTAACATCCTGTATACAATGTACTTGTATACATTACTTACACGAATATAACCCTTTAACAAACGTATTATTCCAAGGCTCGTTTCCATAATTATTTATGCAACATTGTGTTGTTATTGTGAAGTATGTATCAAGTTTGCAATTAGTAGGAAACAGGGTGAGAGAACCTAGAAAGTGTTGTTGTGCATTGAGGGTGAAGGCAGAACACAACAAGAACAGTTACGTAATTTTTTCGGTTGATTTATTATAGTCATATGGAACACACATGGAAAAGATACATATTAAGGTGCACGTGATAACTGCATTTTAAATATCGGGCTATCATAATGCTTTCCAATACAACTAACAAACTTTACGTTGCCGAGTTACTTTACCATCGTTATTGAAGTACAGCGTATGTAAGTTGTAGACAAACCGCTTCTTTCTCCCATGAGCCTGGTATCGTATATCCTTCCCCATCTGCACCGTCTACTTCATCTTTATGGCAGTACAATACAGATTTTCTCCTCAAGTAATAATGTAAATAGCAACACGCCAGGACCATTACTGTCGCTTTCTCTAGAGATAGAGCAATAGCTCTTTGAAACACACCAAGTTTCGAATTTAAAATTCCATGAGCATTTACAACAGTCCTGAGTGCACGACTGAGACAGTAGTTCAAATTTCTTTGTTCTCTAGTCAGTCTTGTTTAGCTGTAGGGTTTCAACAAATTATGTGTCGTAGGAAATGCCTCATCCCCGACAAATACAAATCGAGTAGAGATGTCACTGTTTGGCAGGTTGTTCGATTGAAACAAGTTCCCAAATTTCGAATAATAAAGGCCACCCCCATTTGATACAAGATCATTCACACCGACATCCACAATTAAGAACTCCTAATTGGCATTGATAAATCCCAGCATTACTATAATGAAAAAGTGTTTACAGTTGTAGAAAAGTGATGCAGAGCCAGGTGTTTTGTTGATGGCGACATGTTTGTCGTCCAAAGCGCCGAGACAATGCGGAAAATTCAGTCGTAGATCAAATTCAGTGCAGTTTCTTTCCATTCTTCTGGTGCACCAGGCAACTGTAACATGTAAGACAGGGTTGCCCAGCGCGTTACGCAGTTGAAGCGCGGGAGGTATTGGACCGTGATTACAGTGGTCGGTGGTTCGGCGCGATGGCCCTATTAAGGGTATACGGAACGCCCTATGCTTACAATGTTAAATTGAGCTGAAAGTTAGGAACATTTTCTCATTTGTTATTTGGACGATACTCTTGATTTTTTCACCAGTTCCGTTTCAGCCGCGCTCGCGAGTGGCCGCTGTTAACTGTTGCGCTGCACTTCAGTGTTTACATCGCTGTACTTGTGCTTCGCCGAGTGCCGTCCGTCCGTTAATCTCATTCTGGTCTTGCTGCTGCTACTTGGAATTTCGGTTGTTGAACCGAAATTGCTTCGCTGGATTCACAAAACATAATGCCAAAAAACCGATTTGGTATAAATAAGGACATGGGATGTTTTCGAAATCACTGTTTCGTTTATGACTATAGACGTCTGTTATGCTTCCTGCGACTTAAAAGAAAAGCAAATATTATGTTCGGGAAATTAGAGATGTCGGATTGGGATTCAGTTGAAGAGCTTCGAGAAAATTCCGGTACGAATCTTTCTCGAGCCGATAGGGTTGGATAGTCGGAGAGGTTATCGATCGGAATTTCAGTTTCGAAAACAATTTTACCTGTTTTCAATTCGGGGTGAGAGATCGTCATAGCTGAGACACTCACGTGCCAGATCGCTATTTCCGGAAGATATTCAAACCTCGTGTAGGCTGGAATGCTTTATCGGCAGCCTTAGAGGATTGAGGAGATTTTCCCTAAATCAAAGCGTAATGCGACACTCGGAAAAACCAGCAATGCTCGGTGTATACTTGGTCGGAATTTCAGGGCCACGGAATCTTTACCCGACCAGTATAAACATTTCCCATGACGCCTCAGAAACGTAGCTCGTCATTAGCTGTAAAAATTTGGTGAGGAATTTCTGGTAGGAGGCTGCATCAGACAGAGAGTCGTTCTTTGCTGTCGGATGGAATAGACCAGTGAGAATGCCTTGGGATGAGATTCTGCAGAATCAGTGCTGATTGACCAAACGGCTTCAAGTGTTCCACAGATTCTGAGCGTTGATCAGAATATGAGTGCGTCATGGGCATATTTTCAGATCTTTCCAAAGCTTCTATTACTATTGACCATAATATTCTACTAAATATCCAAGAAACATTAGGAATAAGGGCTGATTCCGATCATACCTAGCAGATAGGTTACCAAGAGTAATGATAACTCATACCTCGAATATGTATAAACTTTTATTAAAACACTCATTAGAGCCAAAATACATTAATATAGGAGTACTCCACGACAGCATGTTAGGGCCAATACCGTTCCTCATATATAAAATGACTTTTCCATAGCTAAGGAAAGAAAAGTCTCTTTGTTGACGACAGCATTTTACAGTCGTAGAGGTAAAACAGGGGAATTGCTCGGAGAGAAAGGAACTGAAACACCCAAGGACGTTGATAATTGGTCAGTATTCAAAAAAGTAACGTTGAACGTAAGGAAAACAAGTGCCTTTAATTTCAGCTTGAGAAAGGAAAATGATACTGTTAAATTAAATGTAAGTGGGACCTGTGTAGAATGCGTAGCAATCACAAAATTAAGAACGAATATTGACTCTCAGTTCAATGGGTGTGAACACACAAAGTTACTTCTGACAGAATGGCGTCAGTATGTTATGCCCTTAGAATCCATTCAGCAGTGTGTAACGGCCAGTGTGTTTTGTTTACATATTGTCCATACGTACTTTCAGTTCTTAGCTACTGAATTCTTTTCTGGGGAACAAATGCACAAATTATTAACGCAGTTTTCAAAATACAGAGGAGGGCCATAAGAATAATAATTAAATGTAGTAGTCGCGGTCATTGTAAAGATTTGTTCAAAACACTGGCAATTTTAAGTTCACTGTGTGAGTACAACGGGCGTTCAAAAGGAAACGAGCCAGAGGCATAATTACAGAAACCAGTAGCTGTATGTTACAAGTATTGATCCTAGTTGTTGAGACACTTGTCTGTGACGCAAGGCGGTGAATGGTTGTCTCATAAAATTCCTGGGGCTGCGATGTGAACCAGTTCCGCACTTACACCTGGGCGTCGTCGTCCGAGGTGAATCGTTTGCTCCTCAGAGCCTTTTTAAGGGGACCAAAAATGCCGTAATCACAGGGAGAGAGGTCCGGACTGTATGGAGGGTGGCCGAGAAGCTTCCATTTGAATTTCTGCAGGAGTGCCGCGACCGTGTTGGCCGTATGAGGCTTTGCATTGTTGTGGAGCAGAATGACTCCACGTGTGAGATTGCCTGGTCGTTTTGATTTGATCGCTTGCGAATAACGCGGGGCATTCATTGTTGCCCCATGTTGCAGGAAATCAATCAGAAGGAGGCCATCTTGGTCAAAGAAGAACGTCAGCATAACCTTTCCTGCACTCGTGTGGAGTACGACGTCCAGCTGTACGTGCGGAACTGGTTCACGTCACTGCCCTGCGAATTTTATGAGACAGCCATTCACTGCCTTGTGTCACAGTGGGACAAGTGTCTCAACAGCCAGGGTCAATACTTCTAACATACAGGTACTGGTTTCTGTAATTATACCTCCGGCTCGTTTCTTTTTGAACGCCCCAAAGACATTTACCAGGCAATTAAAAGTATCAAAAACCACATTGATAGTTATCACATAAACAACTTTGTCCATAACCATGGAAGAAGAACTAGGGGGAACTTACATTTACCAAGAAAGAATAAATGAAAAACTCGGAACAGCATTTTCTACCAAGGAATAAAACTGTGCCATAAATTGCCCAAGGGGATTAAAGAGATTGCTTAAACAGACTTATTTTAAAAGACATTTAAGGAGTTCCTGTTAAGCAGTACATTCTATACATTGAAGATTATTTAGATAACAGAGACTAGATGTTCGATAAAAAATGTAACACATATAAATAATAATATCAATAATAAAACATATTTCACATCCACTTTTACACTAGTTTTTCCTTTTTTCTTTTCTGAAATATTAACTCGCAAAGCTATGCAATGTAAAAATAAACACCATATCCTCTTCCCGAACTCAGCTTCTCACTCCTTATAGAGGGATTCTGACTCGGTTCTTTCAGGATAGGAAATGGGGAGTTGCGGTACACAAAACGGAAACAAACATCTTCGCTATGAGTTCGTCATCGGCTTATAGTGTGTGTAGTGTTCTGTTATGAAATGATGTGTACACAGTGTGTACAGTGACTGCGAGTAAGAAATCTAGTAATGGTGTGGCACTAACCTTTTATACCATTAAGTAATTTCTTTGTAATACAGTATTGTAGAGTAGGGATAAACCTGCTTGCGGGAGAAGGAATGCCCAGAGCCACTGTATGGCTGTCTCAGGAGCTATTGTGAAGAAAGGGCGGTCTGGTTATCGGCCCCTAGCGGCAAAGTCAGTAAGAAAATTACCAAGGAATGTCCTCAGGGATCCGTCCTGGGGCCACTCTTTTGGGACATAAATATGGAGCCACTCTTAGAAGAACTAAAGAGCAGTGAAGATGTGCTAGAGGTCATAGCCTACGCAGACGACCTCCTCCTGCTGATCGGCGGCCGTAGCCGCGAGGAGTTAGAACCAAAAGTAGAGAGAGCAGTAGCAATATTGACCACATGTGACATGGTGTCACAAAACAAAAGAGACCATCGCACCTAACAAGTCCACCTACCTATTACTCAAAGGCCAACTACTAAGAAATCCCACAGTTAGAATAAACGGCTTGCCGGTTCTCAGGCGCCGAGAAGCCCGGTACCTTGGTGTAATCGTCAACGAGAGGTGGAACTCAATGGTTCAAATGGCTCTGAGCACTATAGGACTTAACATCTGAGGTCATCAGTCCCCTATAACTAACTAACCTAAGGACATCACACACATTCATGCCCGAGGCAGGATTCGAACCTGCGACCGTAGCAGTCGCGGGGTTCCGGACTGAAGCTCCTAGAACCGCACTGCCACCGCGGCCGGCAGGTAGAACTACGCATAACATATTGTCACGGTAACACAACAGCATTCTCACATCCATAGTAGGCTACGTGTCAGCGGTCTGGGCACACAGGCTCACGAGGATCATGCCTGCCATGGCTGTAAGAAGAGTGCAGCGAAATATGCTCCTACGTTCAGTAGGCGCATATAGAACAACTCCGGGAGGGGCACTTTTAGTACTGATGGGGTTATGTCCATTAGACATAAAAATAAGGGAACAGGCCACCTGGTATTCGATAAAGAAGAATAGAAGAGAAAAAATTGAAGGAATCATGGGGGTATATGTAGGAGATAAACAAAGTATTAAAAGAAAGAGAATTGAATTATGGCAGGATCTTTGGAATGATGACGAGACAGGGCGAAGAACACATGAGCTACTTCCAAACATACAGGAACGCTTAAAACTTACATACATCAAACCTACTAGAGGCTTGCTGCACTTTCTTACTGGGCATGGACCCTACCCGACATATTTGTGTCGGTTCGGGAAAAGGGCAACACCAGCGTGTGACTGTGGAGCAATGCAGGGCACTCCAGACCATGTGGTGTACGAGTGTCCCCTCTTCGACGACGTTGCACAACAATTTAGGGAACAACTGCCGAATAACGATATGCACCACTTTTAACGTCCTGAATAACCTAGCAGCCGGCCGTAGCGGCCGTGCGGTTCTAGGCGCTACAGTCTGGAACCGCGTGACCGCTACGGTCGCAGGTTCGAATCCTGTCTCGGGCATGGCTGTGTGTGATGTCCTTAGGTTAGTTAGGTTTAAGTAGTTCTAAGTTCTAGGAGACTGATGACCATAGTAGTTAAATCCCATAGTGCTCAGAGCCATTTGAACCATTTTTTTAACCTGGCAGATGCAATCTCAGACAAAGTCCTCAAAGAGTACCTGAGAAACAATCAATGACAAAACACCAGACTTGACCACGTACACCCTCCCTGTCCCGCCGAGACATGAACTTGGCCAGCCGCCTCACGGCTTGAACCCGCCAGGTTTTCGGATTAGGTTGGAGGGGGGAGGGGTTGGTAGTACATCACCACCGGATTTGACAACGTACCGATTATGACAGTAGATATAGATTAGTTACAGGTTCAGATTAGGATAATAACATTAGTATAGAACTGCAGCGACCAAGTCACCGGCCAGCCCAGTGCCAGGGGCACTCCCACTGGGATTAGCTCAGTGGGAAAGGCCAGCAATTATAGGTTTGTATCTTCTGGCACACCTGTGACGCTGCAGGTAGAGTAGTCATAGTAACTCGTTATAAGTAGTATCCAAATCTAACAGTAGCTGAAAATTACAATCCAAACACCAAAACTATAGCGTAGTAAATAATAGTAGAATAATCCCCATAGTGGTGAAGTATCAAAGTATTAACCTGTAGTGCTAGAAAATAATAGCTGCAGATTGTAAATTGTAATAGTTAAAAATAGGACCTACTAATGTATTTAGGTAGTAGGTTAATTTGTATCATAATAATGATTGAATAAAGAATTTTAAAAAAAGCCGAATGAGACAGCGCTGTTTTAAACAGGTTGGCCTTGTATTCGGGAGACTGGAGGTTTCACCCTTCATCTTTCCATCCTCATTAGGTTTCGCGAGGTTTCGCTAAAATTCGTTCCTGCTATACGGCCACGAATATCCTGTTCCGCCCTCGTCAAACTAGATCTTTAAGTGTTTAATTGTCTGTGTGTTGCTTTTGCTGTTCATAAACTGTAATATCAAGACAAGTCGAATATTCTCGTAAAAGTGATCAGCAGATGTATACTACTGGTACTATCACTACTACTAATACTGTTATTAATACTTTCATGTTGACTGTACAGATCAATTACGATCCTTGTAGAGTGTCTGTGAATTAGTGTGATGCGTGTTGTCATGCCTACTTGGTAGAGACTGCAAACGCTGTGTTGTGCGGCAGAATTATTTGATTGCGCATGTTTAAATAAATAAAAAAAAAGAAAGTTCTACAAGGCGAGCTCAGAACAGAGGAGGTTAGTGTGCCATCTGGAATGTCATCAAGTGTTGCCGCCAGTGTGACGGACGTCAGGGCGTGAGGTGGGATTGCCACATGACGTCAGAGTGAGACAGACAGAAACTCAAACACTGCTGTGATACATAACAAGGCTCTGTGAGGTAACACTACGTAATTTCGCCGCCCGAGCACCATTGAGAAATCAAACAGGCAGAAAGATCCAGTACAATTATCACCAGCAGTTTCCAACCGCGCTGTGGAGGAATGGAACGCCCTACCGCATGAACTTCTTGCCAACCTCGTGGCCAGCTGGGGGCACGTTGCGAAGCATCCGGCGCCACCACGACATAGGCGCGGGCCCGGCATTTAAATAGTGAGGTTTCCGGAGCTCAACAACACATTCTGTCGTGCTGCCTTTCTGTCCGTGTTGCTAGAACCAGAGAGACTGGCAGTCTATTGAGTTTCAGTGAAACCACGACAAGCTGGTCGGTGATGGCCAGCCTGCTACCTGCTTGCTGACTTCAAAATAGAGATGCAGCCGGCCTGGTGCACACCACAGCTGTGGTCTCGCGTTGCTGCCTACTGGGTCATGAGACTGGTGTGTACCCAGCCCTGTTACACTACAGGTCATCACAGATGATCTGAACACTGCCACCTCCAACCCTACACGTCGTGGCGCGTCTGCGCAGCCTCGGGTTTGACTCGCGAGCGTCTGCTGCGGCCTCGGTCAGTCCGGGCCCTGCTCTTCACGACAAGCGGTATTCTGGACCACAGTCAGCAGTCTCAACCTGAGTGTGCGACAGGCTGTCACTGAGAGCGGTGGGGTGAGAGCCGCACTGCCTTGCCCTGCTCGCCCCTCCGCTGCTGCCAGCACAGCACGCGGCCATGGCACTGACCTGCGGGAGCGACGTCATGACCTGCTGACAAGGCGTCTGCACTTCCTCACAGCACGTCCGTTTACACTCGGCCACCGACCGCAGCTCTGACGACACTTGTAAATCTAATTGCAGATACCACTCTATCACTGACAGTATGAACTGGACTAGTCACTCAGACCCCGCACTCGACTTTGTTAGCAACGCAACCCCAGCTCTCCCGGGTCCCAACTGTTAGAACAGTACTGTAGAACTGATTGCACTATCGTTTTGTATATGCGATTTACATCAAAGCTGCACTGTACTTTTCAGAACCCTTCCAACAAATCTATAAAGACTGGCTTACCGACTAGCTCATACTCAATAGCATTAAACGTTAGAAACTAATTTCTTAAGGCAGTACAGCACTCGAAAAAAATAGATCGAGATTGAAGGTTCTCGAACTCTTTCAAGTACAAAAATTTTTTTTGTCTGTTGTTGTAAAAGAGTGACCTCTAGTTGTTGCGAACCATACTAGTCTTGTAATCGAGAGATTGCTTGTTGGTTTCTCACCAAATGCAACTTTGTTTAAAAGCGCCAAAGAAACTGATATAGGCACGCGTATTCATATACAGAGATGCGTAAACAGGCAGAATACGGCGTTGCGGTCGCCTGTATAAGACAAAAAGTGTTTGGAGCACTTGTTACATCGGTTACTGGTGCTACAGTGGCAGGTTATCAAGATTTTAGTGCGTTTGGACGTGGTGTTATAGTCGGTGCAGGAGCGATAGGACACAGCATCTCCAAGGTAGAGATGAGGTAGGGATTTTCCCGTACAACCATTTCACGAGTGTACCTTGAATGTCAGGAATCGGGTAAAACATCAAACCTCCAACATCGCTGTGGCCGGGAAAAGATCCTGCAAGGACGGGACCAACGACAATTGAAGAGAATCGTTCAACGTGACAGAAGTCCAACCCTTCCGCAAATTGCTGCAGATTTGAATGCTGTGCCATTAATAACTGTCAGCGTACCAACCATTTTAACGAAACATCATTGATATGGGCTTTCGGAGCGTAAGGCCCACTCGTTTACCCTCGATGACTGCACGACACAAACCTTTACGCCTCGCGCGCATCCGTCAACATCAACATTGAACTGTTGATGACTGGAAACATGTTGCCTGGTCGGACGAGCCTCGTTTCAAATTGTTTCGAGTGTATGGACGTGTACTAGTATGGAGACAACGTCATGAACCCATGGACCCTGCATGTCAGCAGGGGACTGTTCAAGTTCGTGGAGGCTCTGTAAGGGGCATGTGCAGTTGGAGTGATATCGGTCCCCTAATACGTCTAGATACGACTCTGACAAGTGACATGTACGTAAGCACCGTGTCGGATCACCTGCATCTATTCATGTCCATTCTGCATTCCGAAGGACAGACCGTTTGAGCTGGACAATGCGACACACCCCCAGAATTGCTACAGAGTGGTTCCAGGAACACTATTCTGAGTTTAAACACTTCCGCTGCCCACTAAACTCCGCAGACATGAACATTATTGAGCATATCTGGGATGTCTTGCAATGTGCTGTTCAGAAGAAACCTCCAATGCCTCGTACTCTCATGGATTTATGGACAGCCCTGCAAGATTCATGGTGTCCATTCACTCCAGCACTACTTTAAACATTAATAGAGTCCATGCCATGCCGTGTTGCCGCACTTGTGCGTGCTCGCAGCCGGCAGCAGTGAACGAGCGGTTCTAGGCACTGCAGTCCGGCACTGCGCGACTGCTACGGTCGCAGGTTGGAATCCTGTCTTGGGCATTGATGTGTGTGATGTCCTTAGGTTAGTTACGTTTAAGTAGTTCTAAGTTCTAGGGGACTGATGATCTCAGATGTCAAGTCCCATAGTGCTCAGAGCCATTTGAACCATTTTTTTGCATGCTCGTGGGGGCCCTACACGATATTAGGTAGGTGTGCAAGTTTCTTCAGCTCTTCAATGTATATTTATTCTCAATTTAAAATGTTCACCAGCAAGTATTCATGTGAAAGTTCGTGATAAAAATAACATATTTTATATTTAATAATGGAAAATCCTAGGCAATATTAGGAAAAGGCTAGATTAGTACTGACCATATAGCGGAGGCGCTGGGTCAGAGAAAGTCACAACAAAAAGTCTAGTAAGCTTTTGGCCGAAAAGGCCTTCATCGGAATTAGACAAAATACACACACACACACAGAATGCAAATGTAGTTCACACACACATGAGCACACTCTCTGAATGGCAGCCAGAAAGCTTACTTGTTTGACAGTCTTGATGTTGTGCCTATCTGCAACACAGCGTCTCCGCCATATGGTGAGTAGCAATATATCCTTTTCATAATATTTTATATTTAATTACTAATCACCTAAAAATGCAAGGATTCATAGTAGTGTACAATTTATTGTACAAATACGAAATGACTTATGTAAAATTAAAAAATTGTGTATCAGTAATACGAAAGTACAAAGACTGAATGCAGTTTGTGTGGTCAACCTCATAAGTAACTGCATCAGTAACACTGTTTTTAATATGATGTTGGTGTTTATTCATAATCTGAAGAAATAAAAAAAGTATTTTGTTTTCTATTTGATGTTTCGCATTTATGTACCAAATTTTAATTTACTATTGACATTTTCCCACAATTAGTAATGAAAAATGTTGTTGTATTAAAAATTATGATTTAATATTTATTGATCAGCATTCAAGTTTGATAGTCAATATACATTGGTCTGCAAAGCGTAAGGACCAAAGTAGCTTTCGCGTGTCTCCGTGGCAAGTAAGAAAGCTCGAGGAAAATTGCACCATATATAGAAAGAACTGCTACAGTACAATACAAAAGATAACTGAAAGAAATATGCAGTGAGACGAACAGCAATGACACTTTTATCCAAAGGCAGTAATTAGAGTGAAGTCACCGCGATTTGTGATGTTTACCTGGACATTACAAAAAGGGAAACATGTTTCCTAATAGGGTGTGTCATCACCGTGGACGGCAGTGGAGGCTCTGCAACCTGCTGCCATCCTGACAACGTGGTGGGTAAGGAGTTCCCGTGGTACGGCTGGCAACTGCTAGATGATCCTTCGTGCATGTGGCCATGCTGCAATGCGTCTGCCTAAACATCCAACACGGGCTCGAGGTGACTGAAGTTGGAGCTGTGGGCAGGCGAGTCGATTATTTGCCAAACGGCCTATCGTTCCGGGAGCTTCACCCCATGCTCTATTCGTTACGGTCGCGCATTGTCATCCATGGAAATGAGGTATGGGCGAATGCTCCCCTGGAAGATGCATGCAGGGAAAGTGAATAGTGTCACAATAACGTTCACCGATGAGTGTACATATGTTTAAAGAGACGAAGGGCAGTACGCCGATGCAACATTGGCCCCCCCATCCCAAAAAACTGGACAACCTCTCTCTATATCAGGGCCCCTTCCGTGCCTCTCGACTCTTGTAAATGCCATCTGGTTTCTGCACAAACTTTGAATAGCCTTTCGCGCCCTGAATTTGATCCCTCCCACCTTCAGAATTTGAAAGACAGTATTCCAGTCAACATTGTCTAAAGCTTTCTCTAAGCCTACAAATGCTAGAAACGTAGGTTTGCCTTTCCTTAACCCATCTTCTATAAGAAGTCGGACAGCCAGTATTATCTCGCATGTTCCTACATTTCTCTGGAATCCAATTTATCCCAATAACGTTCAAGCATGAATTTCATTGAGCGCAAGGTAACGTCTGTTTTCCCTAAGCAACTTTACTTTTATATTGTGTCGTTATGTTGCCATTATGAGTTTGATAAATTGGCTGAAGAGAGACGGGTGGAACTATAAGCAGAAAGCAATACATTGAGAACTTAAAACAGCGCACGTATTACTGAAAATCTGTGTTCAGTGCGTGTGATTAACTATGGTGAAAGTGATGAAACTTGTGAAACTTAACATTTTCCTAATTGTTGGAACGAAGAACAGTACAAATATTTCACTTCTGAATATTTATGGCTAGAAAGATTTCCAGGACGTCGTGTCTGCCGTGAAATCAGCGGACTTGGTATGGGAACACAAACGGGCGCAGAATTAAATTTTCGAACGGGTTTGTGGAATGCAAAGTTAACAGCAATGGTGGAAACAAAGTGAAAGAACAATCTACAGGGTTATTACAAATGATTGAAGCGATTTCACAGCTCTACAATAACTTTATTATTTGAGATATTTTCACAATGCTTTGCACACACATACAAAAACTCAAAAAGTTTTTTTAGGCATTCATAAATGTTTGATATGTGCCCCTTTAGTGATTCGGCAGACATCAAGCCGATAATCAAGTTCCTCCCACACTCGGCGCAGCATGTCCCCATCAATGAGTTCGAAAGCATCGTTCATGCGAGCTCGCAGTTCTGGCACGTTTCTTGGTAGAGGAGGTTTAAACACTGAATTTTTCACATAACCCCACAGAAAGAAATTGCATGGGGTTAAGTCGGGAGAGCATGGAGGCCATGACATGAATTGCTGATCATGATCTCCACCACGACCGATCCATCGGTTTGCCCATCTCCTGTTTAAGAAATGCCGAACGTCATGATGGAAGTGCGGTGGAGCACCATCCTGTTGAAAGATGAAGTCGGCGCTGTCGGTCTCCAGTTGTGGCATGAGCCAATTTTCCAGCATGTCCAGATACACGTGTCCTGTAACGTTTTTTTCGCAGAAGAAAAAGGGGCCGTAAACTTTAAACCGTGAGATTGCACAAAACACATTAACTTTTGGTGAATTGCGAATTTGCTGCACGAATGCGTGAGGATTCTCTACCGCCCAGATTCGCGCATTGTGTCTGTTCACTTCACCATTAAGAAAAAATGTTGCTTCATCACTGAAAACAAGTTTCGCACTGAACGCCTCCTCTTCCATGAGCTGTTGCAACCGTGCCGAAAACTCAAAGCGTTTGACTTTGTCATCAGGTGTCAGGGCTTGTAGCAATTGTAAACGGCAAGGCTTCTGCTTTAGCCTTTTCCGTAAGATTTTCCAAACCGTCGGCTGTGGTACGTTTAGCTCCCTGCTTGCTTTATTCGTCGACTTCCGCGGGCTACGCGTGAAACTTGCCCGCACGCGTTCAACCGTTTCTTCGCTCACTGCAGGCCGACCCGTTAATTTCCCCTTACAGAGGCATCCAGAAGCTTTAAACTGCGCATACCATCGCCAAATGGAGTTAGCAGTTGGTGGATCTTTGTTGAACTTCGTCCTGAAGTGTCGTTGCACTGTTATGACTGACTGATGTGAGTGCATTTCAAGCACGACATACGCTTTCTCGGCTCCTGTCGCCATTTTGTCTCACTGCGCTCTCGAGCGCTCTGGCGGCAGAAACCTGAAGTGCGGCTTCAGCCGAACGAAACTTTATGAGTTTTTCTACGTGTCTGTTGTGTGTCGTGACCATATGTCAATGAATGGAGCTACAGTGAATTTATGAAATCGCTTCAATCATTTGTAATAGCCCTGTATTTTGAGGAAAAAATTTCATGCATACGTAGACCTCTGTTTCCCCTAGAGCTTCTGCGTCAATAAAAACCGAAGGCAACAAAAAATATTTTGAAAACACTGTTGACAACATGAATACTAAACATATAGAAACTTCGGTTAGAATAAATCCATAAATATTATAAAAAGGTATGTATGTATGCGTGTATGTTCCACATCTCCTCCTAAACCACCGAAGCGATTTCAACCAAATTTGGTACACATTTTCTTTACTGTCAGGCGACACTCGCTGTGGGCTTAACAACCACCTAACTTGACATAATTCGGAAGATATGACGTCATAAACAACGAGATGCGTGAAAAACTGTCGCATCATGCATGACGTTTAAATTATTACTTTCGTGTCACTAACCCTACACGTAACAAGTTTCTCAGGTAGAGTACACATATGCAACGAAACGCAGCTACAAAATTATATCGTGGTACCACACATAGCTCAGGAGATACGACGTCATGAACAATGAGATGCGTGAAAACCTGTCGCATTGTACATGACGTTTAAGTCTATACTCAACACATTTTGCAGACGGTAACCACATAAGCCACTGAATGTACCTACAAAATTATATCACTTTATGACAGATCAAGAGATAAGGCGTCATAAACACTGAGACGCGTGAAAAACTGCGGCATCATGCTTGACGTTTAAATTTATTACACCTTTGATACTAATTCTATTCACTACAAATTTCGCTGACAGTATCCACATATGCCGCTGAATGTACCTGTACAAATACATCATTGTACGACTCATAGTTCAAGAGATCTGACGTCATAAACACTGAGATGCGTGAAAAATTGTCGCTTCATCCATGAAGTTTTAATGCATGTATTTTTTACTACTAAGACATTGTAGCCGAGTGAAATGAAGGAAATCACTGAGAAGTGGCAGCGCTTTTGACGGCTATTGTAGCCGAGTGAAATGAAGGAAATCACTGAGAAGTGGCAGCGCTTTTGACGGCTTTCAACCGCGAAGCTCAAATGGCTGCAGGCTAAAACAGTACCCGTCGATAGAACTACGAAGATGCGTTGCCATAGAGACGTTTAACAAAACCGCGGTGTAGACGCGCGAACCAGTTGCGCCCAACGTGCGGCAACTGTTTGGGATCATATTTCTTAATTTGGATGCTGTACGTATACGTTTGTACATTTTCAATGGTTTCTTCGTATGACTGTTTCATAATTTCGAGGTGTTTTCACGAATACATGAAAATGAATTTTTTGCGATGCTTCTCTACAAACACAGTTCATTTCTTTTCCGTTTCTAACAGATAATTGGGAGTATGAAACCCAGGTAATGCCGGTTTGTCAGCTAGTATAAAAGAAACCACGGAGGCTGGTTGTTTGAAATTCCATCACTCTCTGTTCAACAGGAGCTCTTCGGAGGCTTCGTCTAAAATGGTGCGAGAGATTGGCCTCTGTGGAAAGCAATCCGTGACCAGCACTAGAAGCTAACGGTATGCAGCAGTTCATGATTCATCGCACGCAGCGGTACCGCGCTGGAAATGTACAGTGGACGCGCATGCTCCAACTATGATGGAACAGTGCTACACAAAATACCTTAAACGGGGAGATTCCTGGTTCCTGAAAAAGCCTGCCGCAGCAAGCTGTGATATAGTCAGGTCCATTGGTTTTGAACTGCCTCTGGAGTAATCGTTTAGATTTCACAATATAGGGTGATTCAAAAAGAAAGATCAGATTTCAGTTGTTTATTACAAACTATAAATAATAGAAACGAATTGCTCATGTCACTCGACAGAGGAAGGTTCAAAGTTTTAACACAGTTGCACTGTTGTTTGTTCTGTAGCAACAAGGCGCTACACCACAATGCCTTGGCATTTACGTGAAGACAGTCCATTGTTCAAGTGCAACCTGCGTTCCGCCGTCGATTGAGCAAGAAGCCGCCTCTGCACATGCACATTTATCACTAGCATACAAAATTCTCTGGAGTTTGTTGCGTATGCAAAGGGAAGAGCACTGGTTGGCCACGCACGCCTGATGAAAATGTCGAACGAGTACGAGATGCGTTCACATGTAGACCTCGGAAGTCCACGAGACGGGACAGGTGAAACAACGGTACGGCGTGTCCTGAACGACACGTCTATATGAGGTCTTACAAATTGCTGTTAATGCAGCAATTGCGTCCCGGCGACCACAACAGATGGTAGGAATTTTGTATTTCAGCTCTCCAGAATATGGCAGAGGATACATTTTCCGAACGACTCATCTTTTCGGCCGATTCAAGTTTTCATCTATCGGGTAAAGTAAACCGCCATAATGAAAGAATTTCGTAGTCAAAAAGTTCTGGCGTCGTCGTTGAACTGAATCATGTGTTTTGTTACGTTTGTATTTACAAAGTTTATGGTTCTTTCCTTTTTGCGGAGGAAACTGCGACAAACGCGTCAAACGCTTTTTCTAAATCAACAAATGCTTTAAATGTGCGTTCGCCTTTTTCCAGTCTATCTTCTAAAATAAGTCTTAAGGACAGTACTTCCTCGCGTGTTCCTGTATTTCTTCGGAAACCAAATCGATTCCCCCTGACACCCAAACTTCCAGGTGTCAGACACTGAGATCGATACCAAACGTTGTATTCGCCAGAGTATGAACCAAAACACCGATTTAGTTCGTACTATGTGCTGTCGTCTAGTAGAACAGGCGTAAACGTTAATTAAAAGTAACACCTGAACTACGGAGTATATCAAAAACATAACTGTAACTAACATATGTTGCATGCGTGGGAAAGTTGGAAGAGCGTTAGATCCTCATACCAAGCGTTCCTCTTTCAAACTCAAATGACGACTTTTTTTTTTTTACTGTATTATACGTGAAAGTGTTATATGGGACAAGTGTTCATGACACGTAAAATGGCTGTTTGGAGTTTACAGCAATGTTGTCTCGGCAGCCTGCTTTCGCTCCATTTCTTTAAAATTAGTAAAACTATAGAGTGCATTTGTAGTTTCACAGAATATACAATCAGAATAGAAAAATAAACTATTGCATCACACGTGCGGAAGTAATGGTAATAATAATAATAATAATAATAATTAATAATAAACAAAATAATAAAGATGAGTAGTAGGTACATAACGTTCAACTAACGAAGAGAAAGTGCACAGCCAAAAGAAAATTGCTACGAACTCCGAAAAGTCCTTTTGCGTGTCAGGGAAATGTTTTCGCGTATAACACTTTCACGCGTAAACAATTTAAAAAAATGTCAGCAGTGGGATTTGAATGCTCTACAATTTCACCCATGCGAGATCTACTATACGATCACTCACAGATAGGCTTTTCCTAGTCGTTGGTTCGCCCCAGGATATTTTTAGGGACAGTCAAACGCAAACGAGACAGATGGGAAAAAGGAATTAAACTGTTTACTATCTCAATAACTGCCAAGATTGCTAATACGTTTATCCCACTGTGAGACAAGATGGTCAATGCTTTCACGGCAAAAAGCAGATCGATGGCCACGAATGTTTTTGTTCAGCGCTCCAAAACTATGGAAATCGCATGGGGAGAGATCGGGACTGTATGGAGGACATGAAACTTCTGCAGCGTTGTCGGAACAGCCTTGGCAGCATGATGGCCCGTCTATATATTGCACCAATTCAGGAAAAAGTGTGAGGCAAAAAGCTGTGGTTCGTACGTAAAATTGTTCCCATAAGATCCATTAAAACATGGTAAGCTTTACATGGGCTCACAACTCTTATTCCTTGAGCTACAATATTCAGAAAATGACATCTTTTTCAAGATTTCCCCTTGTGTAGACGAACCAGAGGGCTTGCTGCTTCAAACTAGTGGCTTAACTGCTTAGACAAATACCTGAATCTGAAGCACTTTTAACGAATCGTATTTGATTTCAAAACTGAAGGTAATTTGTGATTGACATTAACTAAAATCTTGATGAAAATCGGAGTACAGAGTGAAAACTGATCAGTACATTCATCGGAGTAGGCAAGAAACTTGAGACTCCAAGGAACGTTCCTACATACAAAATCGGTTGACAGCTAGCAGCAAGAGAGTCAGCACAACACATTTATTTTTTGCCATATCTACTCCATACTACTTCCTCGTTACTGAACGGTTTGATTCGTACTGGACTTTACCGACGCCAGTCTGTGTGTACTTGCTTATGTATGATATATCATAGTATTTCCTTTACAGGTTTTGAAGTCGTTCATGATGAAACATCATGTTTTCTCGAACACCATGTGTTGATAATAAAATCCATCACGTTCGTCACGGCAAGACAGCAAATGTTACGCAGATAGAGTTGTCGACATTTCATTTACTCAGCCAGAGCTATTTTATTTCTTTATGTTGTATGCAGCACACCATACAGTCGTACTTGTTACACAAAACATTATTTAACAAAATAAATATACAGTGTATCATACAGTGGAACGTACGTAGACTATTCACACACTTTGAAATATCACAAAACACTCGTCGTGGTTCGTTCACTTTGCCATAACTTTTGTTTACGTTTGTACCAAATCGAGTGGGATATTCGAATACAAAAGCTGCTACACGCTAAGATGATTCGCTATGATAAATGTGTCTTGCATATGTATCTGTAGATTCTAAATAGTAAGCTGAATGTACAACAGGAAAAGTGGGCTCCTGATACCTTCGGTTTACGGGTCGATTCTTTGCTGCGAACACACGACAAATGTATGGTTTTCTTCTACAGTAGACATGCAAACGAAACTGCTCAGAAACAGATTCTGAACGGATCTACGTCAACATCCATACTCTGCAAACCACTGTGAAGTGGCAGAGGGTACTTCCCACAGTACTACGAGCTGGCAAGCTGCCGTGATTGAACTTAATCCTCATTAGTCTACTGACAAGATGTTTGCTAATTTTGTGGTAAGTGAACCAAGATTTTACAGGAATTTCAAATACAATAGTGGCATTCCACTTGTCTCTGATAGAACCCTAGAATGATTTTAAGTCGAAGATTTCGTAAAGTTGAAGATTCTTCTGCCAAGTGATTCACCTGTTCATTTAAGCTAATTCTGTATGTTTTTGGTTTATAACATCCAAAGAGACATGACTAATGTGTATCCTTCTGTCAACTTTAAAAGTAATGTGACAGCAGATGTCTTGGACAAGTCAGAGTAGCTGTGTGGTATCCTTGTGCGAAGATGTAGTACACATATTGAATTTTTTCCTCTGAGTAAGGTGGATCAGCGGTTAAGACTATGGACTCGAAATCCGGAAGATCGAGGCTGAAGTCATCGTTCGGTAATACATATTTAGTGTTTTCCGTTCGCCCAAATCACTTAACGGAGAATGCCGTGGATGCTTTTTGAAAAGGATACACTCAGTTTCCTTCCCTGAGACTAAACGGGTGTCAGATCTGATTTCCAGACATTCGGTGTTGAATCCTCGATGGGCCCTGGAATTTTAGAGTTTCGTACCTCAGTCGATAAAAACGGAGCCCTTATAAGATAAGTTTGTTGTCCGTCTGCCTGTCTTTCTGTGCGACTGCAAAAAACCCTTTTCTCAGGGTATCAAGTTGAAATGTATATCACATACTGAGGCCTATAGCCTCTTGGCGTTGTAACAAATGTAAACTTCGAAGCCAAAGCAATCAAAAGATACGGCCATTTATGTCACATGTTTTCATACTCGAGAACTCACTCATCGTTGTGTAGGGCACTTCGCGTTGACCAAGAATCATCAAATTTGGCAAACGCGAGGTTTCACGGTATAAGTAGAGGGGAAAAAATCTGAAAAGTATTATAACACGAAAAAATATTCCTTGCTATTTGTTTTACGACTGTCTGTCTGTGCGCCTGTTAAACCCCTGTTTTCTCAGTAACGGCTAGACGTGTGAAGTTGAAATTATGTATATACTGGGATTTATGGTTCTTTGGCGATGTAATAAAAGTAAGCTTCCAAGTCGGTACAACCAAAAGATACTGCCATTTGTATCACACATTTTGATTCTCAGAACTCACTCATCAAGACGTGTAGGAACTTACGTTGGTCTAGAATCATGACACTAGGCAAGAAGAAACGCTTCAACCCTACTGAAAACTAATCCGGGTACAAATCGCTTTGCTTTGCTCTCGTGCGCCCTGGCTTGATGTAGGTGGTCTCTCGTGCTGGCGGATACAGCACGTGAGGCGTCGCGCGCTCCCGTTTCTGTCAGTGGTGGTCGCGCATTCACGCCGGTGCCAAGTGCTAGTCGGCGCACCCATTGTTCTGTAGCAGCTGCGGAAGCTGATCTTCTGTCTGGTGCACTCACGTTGCAAGAAAGCAGCCTGCAGCATTGTTCTGGCAGCCGAAGAGCGAGACATGAAAGGAACAGTTAGGAGAGAAGATGTGGCCGCGTTCTCACGAAGGTGGTCCACGATCACAAGTGACATCGAATTGCGAATTTACCCATTGTAAATACCGTCACTAGTTATTATCCGAAATATTGAATAAGTAGTAAGTAGAGTTCAACTAACCTAACGACATCACACACATCCATGCCCGAGGCAGGATTCGAACCTGCGACTGTAGCGGTCACGCGGTTCCAGATGAAGCGCCTAGAACCGCTCGGCCACCCCGGCCGGCTGTATATGTATACTTACTCAGTTGGCATACCTTGAGATAAGCAGTACTGGCTCGTGGAAAAACTAATGTAGAAGGACATTTCTTTTTTTGAGAACGTTGAGACAGTGTGGAAGGAGACAGAGGTATTAGAAGAATGTCTGTAGCCTAGAATTATTGGAACCAGAAAAATAGAAGAAGATGTTGATCGAAACATTGTCATCCCACGCTGACCTGGTATAACGGTTTCTTCGGATTTTTCGCATTTTTCGGAGCAATGTCGTTTTTTTCGCACTTTTGTGGTTTATCTACATTTTCGCTTATTGCTAACAAGGCAACAATAACAACTTACTCAACGTTAGCTATTTTTGTAGTGATCTCATATTTCAGCACAGACAGATACAATAAATTTCCAAAGTATTTACTTATCCTACTTAACTGTTTACCTACTTAACGTATGACTCCTAACATGCCCAGTTTAAATACCAAGTTGCACGAAGAGATCAACTTGTGGCATGTTTTTCAACTCATCGATGAGTCTCATTCCTATTACGAGTAAGAAGAAAGTATGAAGGATATGAGACATGATGACCCGTTATCTCCGATTCTGTTAGTAACCTTGTAGCTGTCCAACTGGGAAACATAGTCGTAACATACAAGATTTCTTGCGTTCTCGACGAAAGCTGGCAAAGGAACCTCATTGTATGATGTGCTGTGCAGTCTTGTTAGTATTTTCGTATGTGCTTTTATTGCATGCTAGTTAATGCTTTATTTTCTCCGAAATAGTAATTACCATTTCAAGTTACTCACCGAGAAACAGGATTCTTTTACTTGACTGGAACGCTACTTCCATGTGCGGGAATATCATCTTTCTCTAAATCCCCTCGGTTGCAGACCTATGAATGCTGCCGCTACTCTACGAATATGTGTAAGAGATTAGAATCCTGCGGAAGACCAAATTTCATATGAAGGGTGACCCCTGACAAACTACCCCGTCTCTTATGGCGAAGATGGCAATAGAATACGAACATGCCTGTAGCATCTCGTTTGATTAGAGTGGCCGAAGTCCGTATGTTCATTTTTCACTATTATCTGGAGGAGGATGAACTTTACACAGTCTTGTCGTTAGCATCTTTATCTCTTTCTTTCAAGCAGTCGAATAATTTAATGGGCAGTATTGTTATCCAGATCTGGTTAGGGAGCTTCTGCATCATGAAACGTTCTTCCTTTCAGCCATTACGAGTTGCATTAGAGGGAAAATTGCGGCAGTTTTTATAAAAGGTGAGTACGGATTGACTGATTATTTATCTAGCAAAATTAAATACTGTAGTTCCCCATGATTTACCTCCTTGTGGAAGTGTGACAACTTTTGTTAGTAGCTATTATTAGACCATTTCCGTTGCCCAATGGTTTAAAAATAAAATTAAAAGATAGCGTCGCTGCTTTCGGTGCGGAAGGAAGCGGTTTCGATTCCCAGTACCTCCTCAAGATTTTTTTTCTGAGGTAGTGAGGTCTGGCACGAGGCCCACAATGTCTCTTGAGGCCTGCTTGAACAAAGAAGCAGCGGTACCATCAGGATACATTTACCGGCAATAACGGCTGCGGGGATTGACTTTATTGCTGGTCATACGCCCCAGAACCACAGATGGCTTCTCGTACTGCCTTGTAGGCAGCTGTCGGCCGCGTGGAACAGACCTAGAGACTAATCCGAGAGTGGTATTTACGTTTGGCTACATTCGTGGGAAAAAGTATTCATACACCTTTGTTCGTATAGAATAGCTATATTTATTAGAACTAAAGCTCACGACTAGAAATGTTATGAGGTTTCCTTCCTAATCTGCACATATAAAGGGATTAACTGAACCAGCCTTCTGCAAAAATTCTGTATGTAGCTCGAGCGGGATACGATGGCCGATGTGTAGTGACCAATTTTCGTCCAAAGCGCTGGACGAGTTCATTCGTTTGTTCGGAAGGGGTGGTCGATACGTGGTTTCCACCTTTCGGCTGGTCAGCGATGACTGAATTGAGGCTCACACCCTGCAATCTTCCTCAAACTATTTTACAGAAACTAGTCGGTAAAAAATTTCGTTTCTGCTGTACTTATGGTTTTATATGTTAGGTTCATTATCATGTGCCCATCATTTATTAATGGTCATAGTTATTGTGATATTTACGTGAAAGTAAAACACTGTGTGAAATTCTGAAAACTGTGCAATCAAAAGTAGAGGTCGCCACCATTTTGCGCTTGATACATATTACATTATATGTTGTATGAAATTCAGTATACATATTGAATTTTTCTTTAGACTTCAGTGGAGGTCTGTATCTGTCACCAATCTCGAGAAAATTGATCTGATGTAGCACACTCCTTTGCGATCGCGCCGCGCCAGTCGTAAAAGCCGATGGAAATATCCACAACATTCCTCATAAGTCATAAACGGTTTCAGGTATCGGAATGAGATTTTGGCAAATGAGTAGAGTGCTTTTACCATATTATTATTACGTAGAACTTCTTTACCTACCGTGTTATTCCACTAACTACAGACTTTTTCTGTGAAAGAATTTAATTTTTAGGGCCCATCGATAGCTGGTGAAACGAGAAATGCTACGGGTTTTGGAACACAATTGCAAAGACATTACACGTTTTTTTGTACCAGGGATGGACTTTTTCATTACTTACTGACTTTACTTTTCCTCAGTTCCTCACTTAATAAATCATTGTTGGAGAATACTCTCGCAATTGTGTCTGCGGAACATGCTACTGAGTTGAGAAGGTGTAAACTCCGCTTTGTTTTGGCAAAAGAAGCAAATTTTGACATGGCAACCAGAGAAATGTGTAGGTTTTACTCAAAGTTCTCCACTCACGGCGCTTCTATGTAAGTTACAAATGGTTAACAAGCCAGGCGGAAATAAATCACTGCATTTTCGCGGAATTGATTTTAGATACTAACGAAAGCAGAGACGACAATAAACCTTTTTGAATGGCCACCATGGAAGTGTGGACATAAGGGGCCCGTTTCACATTTACACAAAATGTGAGCGTAGGCCTCAGTTGTTTAGAATGGTACTTCCCCTCCAGCACTCAGCACTTCTCCTACAGCGCTCTGAGCGACTCGCCACCACAGCCTCAATCCTCACGCTTTCGCAGTCGACTGAACATCTAGCGACCAAGGCATTTTGCGCGCACCCTATCAGCTGGCTTCACACTGTCGGGAAAAAACCTATTCATACACTACTAGAAATTTAAAAAAAACCTAACAAACCGCTTGCAGGAAGGAATGAGTTCAGTGGCAAGCTGCACCTCTTGCATGTTAGTTCTGATACGCAGCTAATGTTGTGCAACAGCACAATGAACTTACACATACAGCAAAGATGGTTCGTGTGTGGTTGTGGTACCATAATCCACATGTTCTCAAGTTTACCAGCACAGAATGCAGATCTCAATCCATTTGAATTTCTTCGGAGTACGTTTGAAAGAATGGTCAAGAAACATGAAATACGAGGTAGACTGCTGTGAAACAATGTTTGCAACAAGAATGGCAAAATATATCTCAGAGACTATCAAAAAAGTGGTTCATTCTGTGCCAAAGAGGTTAACAAAAATGATAAATAGAAGGGGAATGAATGCCTACAAAGCATTGACATTGATATTATATTTACGTAAATTGTAATTTTCTTTCTATATGTAAATACTTCTTCCCCACTGTGTAAAGCCTGCTGGTACAGAATTTTTATTTATTTTTTGCAGTAGCTACTCGTTTTGTATGTACATGTCAGGGAGGCAGCATCATACTGTTAGTTTACCAAATAGCATCTCTGGTTGTGATCATTTACTGTTCGTGAACAACGGTGTATGAAAACTTTTTCCCGCGAGTCTACAGAATGTAGAACGAAGAGAAAACGCAGTGTACAGCGCACCAACTGTTATCGACTCTTACAAAGCGCTGCACTCGGCCCACATGACGATCCTGAATAACGGAGATACTCCTCAGGTTGTCAAGAGTTTGAACTATATTTTATCTTGTCCGGAACCTCGACGACAGTTGGAATCTCAGCTTTCGTGAAGGACGGGCATGCGCTAGATAGTTAGACGTCCATTCAGAAGCCAACAGTTTGCCTTGAGAAAATAATCCCAGCCACTTGTTTTCACCTCGACCACTTCTGATATTTTCGTGAGTTCATTAACTCTGTGCAATACTGTGTGCCTAGATAAAAACTTCTGGCCGTCAGAATAAGCGAAGAAGTTTTGACATCATGGTTATGCTGGATTACTATCGGCGTAAAGACATGGTCATAAAAATACTATTTCATTAAATATAACGCTGAGATAGTTGCTGTGTTTTACATGAGCGACAGTTTAGTCATAATTTTCTATTCGTGGTGGGCGCGCGTCACATGCCAATACATACGTCAGCTGCCAACCACTGCGAGAGTGGGTCACTGACGTTAACGATAGACTGATTGTGCAGAACGTTGAATTCTAAAATCCTGAGAATGGTGCAGAGGTGCAGACTGCGTGCGCTTAAACTGTGGACTTTGTCGTCGTCTGCTAACATCGGCAAGTTATAAACAATTCTCGCCAGCCTCATTCACGCTATAGCAAAGCACTTTGTGCATTTCTATATTTTTAATTTTTATTTTGTTGTTAGTTTTCTATTTACGAGACACTGAGAAGGTAGCCCAAGGACTTAGGTTTTTCTATGAGTGTTCCCGCACAAGAGAGACCAAATACCCGGAAGCGAATTGTTATTTAGGTTTTATAATACCAGAACAAAGAAAAACCTTACATTGTGCATAAATACGAGGTGGGTGAGAAAAGTAGACTGACAACAGAGCGAGAGATATGGCAACGCTGTGTTGGTAGCTTCGTGTAACCTTCCAGATACTCAGTCCTAGTTTTAACTATGTACAGCCATCACGTGATTCCGACAGAGCCATCAGTGAAGTTGTGTTTTTTTGTGTGTCACGAACATGTAACAGCGAAATTGAGAGCAACGTTATACCATCAAGCTTTACGTTAATCTTGGTGAATCTGCGAGTGTGACTTTTGAGAAGCTGAAACAGGCCTATGGGGAACATTCCTTATCAAGTTGTTGTTGTTGTGGTCTTCAGTCCTGAGACTGGTTTGATGCAGCTCTCCACACTACTCTATCCTGTGCAAGCTTCTTCATCTCCCAGTACCTACTGCAACCTACATCCTTCTGAATCTGCTTAGTGTATTCATCTCTTGGTCTCCCTCTACGATTTTTACCCTCCACGTTGCCCTCCAATACTAAATTTGTGATCCCTTGATGCCTCAGAACATGTCCTACCAACCGGTCCCTTCTTCTTGTCAAGTTGTGCCACAAACTCCTCTTCTCCCCAATCCTATTCAGTACCTCCTCATTCGTTATGTGATCTACCCATCTAATCTTCAGCATTCTTCTGTAGCGCCACATTTCGAAAGCTTCTATTCTCTTCTTGTCCAAACTATTTATCGTCCATGTTTCACTTCCATACATGGCTACACTCCATACATATACTTTCAGAAACGACATACTGACACTTAAATCTATACCCGATGTTAACAAATTTCTCTTCTTCAGAAATGCTTTCTTTGCCATTGCTAGTCTACATTTTATATCCTCTCTACATCGACCATCATCAGTTATTTTGCTCCCCAAATAGCAAAACTCCTTTACTACTTTAAGTGTCTCATTTCCTAATCTAATTCCCTCAGCAACACCCGACTTAATTCGACTACATACCATTACTCTCGTTTTGCTTTTGTTGATGTTCATCTTATATCCTCCTTTCAAGACAATGTCCATTCCGTTCAACTGCTCTTCCAAGTCCTTTTCTGTCTCTGACAGAATTACAATGTCATCGGCGAACCTCAAAGTTTTTTTTTTCTTCTCCATGGATTTTAATACCTACTCCGAATTTTTCTTTTGTTTCCTTTACTGCTTGCTCAATATACAGATTGAAAAACATCGGGGAGAGGCTACAACCCTGTCTCACTCCCTTCCCAACCACTGCTTCCCTTTCGTGTCCCTCGACTCTTATAACTGCCATCTGGTTTCTGTACAAATTGTAAATAGCCTTTCGCTCCCTGTATTTTATTCCTGCCACCTTCAGAATTTGAAAGAGAGTATTCCAGTCAACATTGTCAAAAGCTTTCTCTAAGTCTACAAATGCTAGAAACGTAGGTTTGCTTTTTCTTAATCTAGCTTCTAAAATAAGTCGTAGGGTCAGTATTGCCTCACGTGTCCCCATATTTCTACGGAATCCAAACTGATCTTCCCCAAGGTCGGCTTCTACCAATTTTTCCATTCGTGTGTAAAGAATTCGCGTTAGTATTTTGCAGCAGTGACTTATTAAACTGATAGTTCGATAATTTTCACATCTGTCAAGGCCTGCTTTCTTTGGGATTGGAATTATTATATTCTTCTTGAAGTCTGAGGGTATTTCGCCTGTCTCATACATTCTGCTCACCAGATGGTAGAGTTTTGTCAGGACCGGCTCTCCCAAGGCTGTCAGTAGTTCTAATGGAATGTTGTCTACTCCCGGGGCCTTGTTTCGACTCAGGTCGTTCAGTGCTCTGTCAAACTCTTCACGCAGTATCATATCTCTCATTTCATCTTCATCTACATCCTCTTCCATTTCCATAATATTGTCCTCAAGTACATCGCCCTTGTATAGACCCTCTATATACTCTTTCCACCTTTCTAATTTCCCTTCTATGCTTAGAACTGGGTTTCCATCTGAGCTCTTGATATTCATACAAGTGGTTCTCTTTTCTCCAAAGGTCTCTATAATTTTCCTGTGGGCAGTATCTATCTTTCCTCAAGTGAGATAAGCCTGTACATCCTTACATTTGAGCCATGCCTGCTTAGCCATTTTGCACTTCCTGTCGATCTCATTTTTGAGACGTTTGTATTCGTTTTTGCCTGCTTCATTTACTGCATTTCTATATTTTCTTCTTTCGTCAATTAAATTCAATGTTTCTTCTGTCACCCAAGGATTTCTATTAGCCCTCGTCTTTTTACCTACTTGATCCTCTGCTGCCTTCACTACTTCATCCCTCAAAGCTACCCATTCTTCTTCTGTATTTCTTTCCCCCATTCTTGTCAATTGTTCCCTTATGTTCTCCCTGAAACTCTATACAACCTCTTGTTTTTTCAGTTTATCCAGGTCCCATCTCCTTAAATTCCCCCCTTTTTGCAGTTTCTTCAGTTTTAATCTACAGTTCATAACCAATAGATCGTGGTCAGAGTCCACATCTGCCCCTGGAAATGTCTTACAATTTAAAACCTGGTTCCTAAATCTCTGTCTTACCATTATATAATCTATCTGATACCTTTTAGTATCTCCAGGGTTCTTCCATGTATACAACCTTCTTTTATGATGCTTGAACCAAGTGTTAGCTATGATTAAGTTATGCTCTGCGCAAAATTCTACCAGGCGGCTTCCTCTTTCATTTCTTACCCCCAATCCATATTCACCTACTACGTTTCCTTCTCTCCCTTTTCCTACTACCGAATGCCAGTCACCCATGACTATTAAATTTTCGTCTCCCTTCACTATCTGAATAATTTCTTTTATTTCATCATACATTTCTTCAATTTCTTCGTCATCTGCAGAGCTAGTTGGCATATAGACTTGTACTACTGCCGTAGGCGTGGGTTTCGTGTCTATCTTGGCCACAACAATGCGTTCGCTGTGCTGTTTGTAGTAGCTTACCCGCATTCCTATCGTTTTGTTCATTATTAAACCTACTCCTGCAGTACCCCTATTTGATTTTGTACTTATAACCCTGTATTTACCTGACCAAAAGTCTTGTTCCTCCTGCCACCGAACTTCACTAATTCCCACTATATCCAACTTTAACCTGTCCATTTCCCTTTTCAAATTTTCTAACCTACCTGCCCGATTAAGGGCTCTGACATTCCACGCTCCGATCCGTAGAACGCCAGTTTTCTTTCTCCTGATAACGACGTCCTTCTGAGTAGTCCCCGCCCGGAGATCCGAATGGGGGACTATTTTACCTCCGGAATATTTTACCCAAGAGGACGACGTCATCATTTATTCATACAGTAAAGCTGCTTGCCCTCGGGAAAAATTACGGCCGTAGTTTCCCCTTGCGTTCAGCCGTTCGCAGTACCAGCACAGCACGACCGTTTTGGTTAATGTTACAAGGCCAGATCAGTCAATCATCCAGACTGTTGCCCCTGCAACTACTGAAAAGGCTGCTGCCCCTCTTCAGGAACCACACGTTTGTCTGGCCTCTCAACAGATACCCCTCCGTTGTTGTTGCACCTACGGTACGGCTATCTGTATCGCTGAGGCACGCAAGCCTCCCCACCAACGGCAAGGTTCAAATGGTTCAAATGGCTCTGAGCACTATGGGACTCAACTGCTGAGGTCATTAGTCCCCTAGAACTTAGAACTACTTAAACCTAACTAACCTAAGGACATCACAAACATCCATGCCCGAGGCAGGATTCGAACCTGCGACCGTAGCGGTCTTGCGGTTCCAGACTGCAGCGCCTTTAACCGCACGGCCGCTTCGGCCGGCCCAACGGCAAGGTCTATGGTTCATAGGGGGGGGGGGGGGTCCTTATCAAGAGCAGCAGTTTTTGGCTGGCAGAAATTAATTTTTTTTTGGAGGGCCGAAAACACGCTCAAGATGAACTTTGCTCAGGGAGATCTTCAATGTCAAAAACCGATAAACACGTCGAACGTGTTCGTACTCTTGTGAGATCAGACCAACGTTTAACAATAAGGATAAACTGCCAAACAAGAGTTTTACAAAAATGTCCACAAGAGGCTCAGGAAAAGGATGAATAGAGTGAGACTGGGCACTGCAGAGAAGTGGATGCTGCATCAAAATGTCTTAACAGGACAGCCTTTCTGTGCTGCTACCAAGACTGGGTAGAATGACTTCGCCAGAATATAGCTGTCAAAGGGAACTGCTTTGAAGGGACAGTACTGTTGTTTGAAAATAAAAATTCTTTGGTAGATAAAAAGCAGTCTCGTTACTTTTCTCACACACCTTACAAGATAGTAAATAGATGAAAAACGTCTTTAACGAATATTGTTTAACAAGGAAGAAGACAACTAGTTTTAAATGTTACTTGGCACTGAGAAAGAAAACAAGGTAGAAAAGATAAAATACAAAGGGGCCATATAGTGCTTCCTAAATATTGTGTGACGTGTTTGTTTCTGTATATATATTTTCGAGGAAATATGCCTATTCTTTCAGTTCTCAGCAAAGTGGAATGTTTACCCAATGATCTATGTCGAGAACTTTCACTATGGATTTTGCTTTGGTCTTTAATAAACTCCAGTATCATCACTTAGCACCTTACTGCTGTTAATATATTCGAATGTTTCATTGCCCAGGCGCCAGACAGTACTCTGGACACGTGCGTTTAAACAAAAACGACGACTCGTGACAGGCGAGTTTTTGTATGGGAATAAGTTAGGTATGCTGCAGCAGATCCACTTACCACAAATAGTTGACTTAGACAAGAAAGTCACTTTTGTAAAATTGGCTTTATACCTGCAGAACAATGCCACCCATAAACGATGATAAGAATGACACCTTGGTTGCTTTTTATTCCGCATTAATGAAACAAAACTGAAATTGACTGGTTGACAGATATCTTCACGATTTTTTGATTCGTTGGCATCACTGCTTTATCTGACTTGTTGGTGGTGAACAATACATAAGATTAGGGAGGAATTAGTGTTAATGCATGTTTATCTGTCATAGCGTTCGTCCTTATTTGCTGAAATAACAAATATGGCCATTGTCAACCAGCAGACTTTCATTCCTGCTGGCGCTAATCCCCCCCCCCCCTCCCCCACACCTGCCACCTTCTCTTTATTCATATACCCAAGTAAAGGATTCGCGACTAAATTCGAAATGTTTGAGTCAATGTATGATACCTATCTTTTCTGATTTGGATCACTTGTTCAACAATGCACGACATTCACCATCCATTTGGAAAAGAACTTCAGTATATGTTTTGACACAATATTCAGATTTAAAATTTACAATAGCAAGAAAATTTTCTTAGCTTTTCTGTCAACTAACTGTTAACAATTTACAGCTACAGTGCACAACATACAGTACTGCACCATTTTTAGTGAAATGGAGGTCTTTACAAAGAGGCATAAAGATGTTGTCTCTCGTAAGAGTCGTCAGGCGCTTTTTCATTGGTGTTTCGACGGATATTTGCGAATTCATTGTTATATTGTATAGCTGCAGTCAGCCCAAATGATTAGAGTCCACGCAGAATACCATGGCCCGTAGCTACGCAGGGAGCAGGGCAGGCGTTGGGAGACCGGCAGTGGTGGGGACTGTGGACAGGCGCTGTAGGGAAAATGCTGAGCGCTGGAGGGGAAGTGCCGTTCTAAACTGAAGCCACCATCACATTTTTTGTAAACAGTAAGCAGGGCCCCTTGGCGCCCACACTTGCATGGAAACCATTCAAAATGATCTACTGTCATCTCTGCTTTGGTTAGTATCTAAAACGAATCCCTCCGAAAATGCAGCTATTTATTTTCGCCTGCCTTGTTAAGCATCTGTGGCTTTCAGAGAAGTGTCATGAGTGACGAATTCTGAGTGAAACCTACACATTTCTCTTGTTGCCATGTGTTGGTAATGCTGGAGAGTGGCGTAGGCTATTTTCAACTAGAAAGATTCCCAACAATTAGTAATAAAATATTGTCCAGTGCAAGTTACATTCTTTCATCGAAATAGTCTGTAGTTAGTGGAATAATACAGTAGACATTCATTGTCTACTGTATTATTCCACTAACTACAGACTATTTCGATGAAAGAATGTAACTTTTAACGGACATCGATAGCTAGTGAAACAAGAAATGCTATGGGTTTTGGAACAACAAAAGTGAAGACATAATAACCATACGGATTCGTGTGCTATCATTTGCCAAAATCTCATCTCAGTATCTGAAGGCGTTTATGAAATATGAGAAATGTTGTGGATATTTCATTCTGGCTTTAATGCTGACGCGGGGCGATCACAAATGAGAGCGCTACGTCAGATCAATTTTCTCGAGATTGGTGACAGATAGAGACCTGCATCCAAGTATGAAGAAAAATTCAATATGTTACCTAAATTTAATACGCAGCACAATACGCAAAGTCAAAGCGACCTCTATTTTTCATTGCAAACTTTTTGGAATTTCGCGCAGTGTCTTACTTCCACGTAAACATCAAAATAAATATCACCATTAACGAAATGACGGGCACATCGTAATGAACCTGACGTACAGAGCTACAAGTAAATCAAAAATGATTTTTCTTTTACCAAGTAGTTTCTGTAAATTCGTTTAAGAAAGATTCAGGACGTGCGCTGCGATTCTGTCATCGCCGACTGTCCGAAAAGTGGCGGACAGTGTTGGAGTTCCCTTTCGAACAAACGAATGAACTCGCCCAGTGCTTTGGACGAAAACTGGTTACTGCACATCGATGCCCAGCCTCAACAGAAAGCGCCGGTTTGTTTCCCATTACAAATAATATAATTTTTAAACCTGAATTTTGCGTACCAGTTCGATAGCGCGCTGCCAAATTAGTCTCGTTCGATATCGTTTTATCGATATGTGTTAACAGAGACGCTAAAACGTGAAGAATACAGAGCAATACAGCGGCGACTCCGTGGCGCTACGTGCTTGGCGACAGCATTCGGCGCGGTCCTTGACGGTGTTGTTGGCTGCTGCTGGGGTATTGGTTCCTCGTCACGTCGGTCTGACGACGGGAGACGAGGCCGCTGACGCTGCTGCCGAGACTGCAGCCCTTGTACCTCGGCCCGCTAGCTCTTCCGTTCCTCCTGATGGTCTCTGTATTGCCGTCTGTCAGCAGCTGGTGTCCTTCGTGGAAACAAGCTCCGGGGAATTAAGTCTCTCTCAGTGGCTTGGACAACCTTCTTTCGGCCCTCTCGCCGTGAGGTTGCATATTAGGCACCGTCTTTTTTGTCATCGCCTTTTGTTAAGTGGTGATCCCCCATCACTTTGTGCTCATTCCCCCAACTATTTCCTGACGGAATATCCTTTTTTAACTACTTACGTTCTCATTTATGTTTGCCGTTTGAGTTATCGGCCGTTTTAGGGAACGACGCGCGGGCTGGCGACCGTGTTTTACTTTTTATCCGTCGTAGTAATATGACGAAAGACATTTAGTCTTCAGTTCAGGACCCGCGTTTCTCTATGACGTATTTTACGGACCCTTCTCCAAGTCCCTGTTTTTAGCTGTCTTTCCTCCCGTCGATTGGGCTTAGCGTGTAGTCTTTTTTAAATGCTTTTTATTGTCTTCTTGTTCTACAGTTCTGACATGGGCACGTATGACCCTAGTTGTTTTGGGCCCTAAAACAAAACAAAACAAACAAAACTGGTTGTTCTTATTGTGCTATCCCTGTTAATAGATATGGATAAAACAAATATCACACTTCACTAATCAGGGACCGCTCTATTGAACGGGCACGCAAAATCCCACTTTAAAAATCATTATGCTTGTAACGGGATACAAACCGACGCTTTCTGTCGACAATGGCTGCCACATGAAAGACTTTATGAGCACTTTCCCTTTAGGAGCACTTTCCCTTTAGGTTGCCGGCCGCAGTGGACGAGAGGTTCTAGGCGCTTCGGTTTGGAACCGCGCGACCGCTACGGTCGCAGGTTCGAATCCTGCCTCGGGCATGGATGTGTATGATGTCCATAGGTTAGTTAGGCTTAAGTAGTTCTAAGTTCTAGGGGACTGGTGACCTCAGATGTTAAGTCCCATAGTGCTCAGAGCCATTTGAACCATTTTTTTCTTTAGGTTGGTTCCAGCTACCCAACGCAGAAACGAAATTGCAAAAATCTCCTAAAACACCAGAGAAAATACGCCAGACGATTCTTAGAAGAGAGACACTGTATAAAAGGAGGACTGACTGACTGACATAACAAAGTGCAACTTCAGCCACTAATTCTAGGAACATGAAGTCCTATGGAGTTTTCATTTGGCGAAGTACCGCCTGCTAAAACGGTATTTTTCAGAATTCAATCCCTAAGGGGGTAAAAGGTGGGTTCAAACTTTCTCTCTCAGTCGATACCCAGAGTAAAACCATTGTCTCTAGCAACCTGAAATGTAGTGAGAATAATTATTATTAATCATAAATGCCTCCTGAGAAAGGATTTTGCGAGATTCATCACTTACGGGGTCCGCCCCCGGTAGCTGAGTGGTATGCGCAACAAACTGTCATTCCTAAGGGCCCGTGTTCAATTCCCGGCTGGGTCGGAGATTTTCTCCACACAGGGCTGGGTGCTGTGTTGTCCTAATCATCATCATTTCATCCCCATGGACGCGCAAGTCGCCAAAATGGTGTCAAATCGAAAGACTTGCACACGGCGAACGGTCTACCCGACTGGAGGCCCTAGTCACACGACATCACTTAAGGGGCTAAAACTGGTAGTAGTATAGTATCAGGGGATGCAAAGTGGTACAATTTAAGATTCAGCGCCCACTTCAGACTGTTCGTCCTAGAGACATGGAAGGAATAGTTTTTGTGTGACATGTTCCTAACAAGGTGAAATCGACTTTCAGTTTTTGTGCAGTGTGGTCCAAGAAACATGAAATTTGCGGGGAACATTAGTTACATAATTAAGGCACCCAGTGGGAAAGTATTTTGCAATATTAAAGCCCTCGGGTGGTAATGTTTCAAATTTGTATTAAGAATTAATTACCTATATAGACAGTTAATCCACTCTGGGAATCGAGGATATGGACGACTTTTAGCTCTTATCGACACATACTGCCAGGATCCCAGGGATTCCAAGACTTTCGACAATGCTTTAATTTCAAGTTTGAAAGTGTATAACGAATGACAATAGAAGTATTTTCCTAGAGTAGAGCCGCGGAGAAATTAGTCCATTCACAGAGCATAAGAAAGGGAAATAATTCATGTTGTCGCAAGTATTTGTACAGTGGTAGCAGGGAGTGTCATTAACAACATACTAAAAATCCTGACCGATGGGCTGCGCGGGATTAGCCAAGTGGTCCAAGGCGCTGCAGTCACGGACTGTGCGGGTGGTCCCGGCGGAGGTTCGAGTCCTCCCTCGGGCATGGGTGTTTGTGTTTGTCCTTAGGATAATTTAGGTTAAATAGTGTGTAAGCTTAGGGACTGACGATCTTACCAGTTAAGTCCCATAAGATTTCAAACACATTTGAACATTTTTCCTGACCGATGGGCCTTTGAAAGTGACTGTTTTTACATTTTTTTAGGGATCCATTCCTCAGTGGTTAATAACGGAACGCTTATAGGATCACTTGGTTGTCCATATATCTATCTCTCCGTCCGTCTGTTCAGAAAACGTTTTTCTCAAGAACGGAGACACGTACCAAGTTGAAATTTATGTCACATATTACGGTCTACGTTCCTTTGGCGACTGTGAATTGCGAATCTTGTAAGTCAGTGCAATCTGAAGATACGGCCATTTATATAACATATTTTTAAAATCTCAAACACGTACTTCCATTGGCCTAGAATCATGAGATTTGCCGAGAAACAAGGTTTCACATTGCAACCAAAGGGAAAATCTGAAAATGGTTAATTTGCAATAGTACAATAGGAAAAATTTTTTTTTCGTTTCTTATCAGACTGGCTGTCAGTCCGTCCGTCACTGAAACCGCTTTTTTTCAGGAATGGGTAGACATATCAAGTTGAAATGTATGTCACATACTGAGATCTATAGTCCTTTGATGAGGCAGAAATTTTAGATTTCTAAGTAAATGTAATCAAAAGATACGGCCACATATTTTGATACTCGCAAACTCGCTCATCAAAACCTATGGGATACTTCCCCTTGACGTAGAATCTTGAAATTTAGCTAAAAGAATGGAGTCACAGTACAGGTAAAGTGAAAAATCAGCAAACCGTTAATTTGTAATTATATCACACTAGGAGAATACTTCTTTCGTCATTTGTTATCCACTTTTAAACTTGAAATTAAAGCACCGTCGAAAGTCTTGGAATCCCTGGGATCCTGGCGGTATGTGTTGACAAGAGCTAAAAACCATCCATATCCTCGATTCCCAGAGTGGATTAACTGTCTATACAGGTAATTAAGTTTGTACGGAACCCTCAGTACGAGAGTCCTGCTCGCACCTGGCCAACTTTCCGTCGATAACATGACAACATGCCCCAGTACAAACTTAAACTATAGGACTAATAGTTAATGCAATGCAGGGGAGTGGAAAATCGCAGATAACTGTTGTTACTGGTACATGACTCAGTATCTTCTTTTAATGTCATCAAAATGTCATATAATTCTATAGGATTTATGAATTCTGATTCCAGAACTTTACTACATTTGTGAAATAGATGTAATAAATGCTGTACAAAATAAAGTGCCTCCCATTGTGTCTCAGAAGTTTGATATTTGGCTCAAAGGTGCCCACAACTTTCCTCTGTGATGGTGCAAAAGTGTGAGTCCTATTCAGACACATCACCACTCAGAATCAACACAAAAAGCCACAGTGGGTGATAAATGGCATCAATGAAACCACTCCTCCCGTTGGGGCGTTGATACCCACACATTTTGCAATCGAAAACAACAGCTTGCAGTCCAATTAACAACAGGATGACATTCTTGGCAACCTCTGACACTGCTGACACCCCTGGACAATTCAGCCCTTCTCTCAGGACATCGTCGGCCTGCAACAACGCCAATGAACTTGACCACACTCCTTCAGAGTGTAGCACAACCACAAATTTTGCTGCGGTATACAGGGTGGAGGTACTACGGGCTGTTCAAAACCATTCAACAAAATTTGAACGTGATCGAAAGATAGGTGGTTTATCTTTTTTCAGCCCTCCTGTTTTGCACCTTTCTGTGGGGTGATTACGGGATGTGGTAATGGCGGGAGGGAAGGGGGGGAGGGAGTGCTGTGACTGACATGCGTATGAATAAAACGGCAAAGGGCCCCACTAAGAGCACCCAGTTCAACAACAAACTCAGTGCAACTTGGACATCTTTATTGAACACTTTAAAAATATATCTGTATGGAGATTTATGATATATGTTCATATTTTTATATAAAATGTCTTTCACTGTGTAACAGTACTAACCTGTGAACATTGGATTGTGCTTGGCGCTGTCAACGGAAACTCATTGAATTGCTCCAACTGGTTTTATGACAAATTCTCAAATAATTTTCTCAGCACAGTGCTTAAATACTTCGATAGCTGCACACATATATTAACATTTGTAGCAACATGATTACCTGTCCTGGTTCTCACATAGGATAGTATGCTTCATGTACATGTTATCTTTTGATTAATAAAAGATTTCAATGTTACCTAACATAATCTGTAAAATAATTATTATTTCAGGGATTTAAAGTATCATTTTACTTGTGTAGCACCTATGATCAACTACCCTGCATTAAACTGGTAATATAAAACTTTTTTCTCTCTGTGAGCTTATCTTTTTTTATTTGCAGTGGAATTTGAAAGAAATGTGTCACGAGTAACTGGGAATATTTCATCCCTTGTTTTATTTCAAGAGACTTATGTGGCACCAGTGAACAGTCTTCTTGAATCCTATCTGGAGACTGAAAGAGTGTCAAAAAACAACGAAAAATTGGAGCTGCAGGTACAGCTGGAATGGAGTGATTGGGGTCCATGCTACAACTGTCACAACTCATCAGGAGAGAGGAACAAAACGGCCAGTTGTCGAGTAAGACTAATAGTGAGAAATGACCGCACACTGTTCTTACACACAAAGGTAATTTTTAAATTGGCAAGTATTTATTATGACATGCATCAAATGCGTTAACATATTCATTAAACAATTCCCTTTAGACTGTGAATTCTAATTTTCCTGCTAAATGTGTTTTGTTATTCTTTTCTAACTATTGGTTATAAATTTTCTCATCGTCACTAGTTTGGTTTCAAAATATTGATCGAAATATTATTTCAGATCCTTCGTCGTCTTATTTTAGTTGAAAAAATTACATCTTGTAGTTTTTGACAAAGTGCAGTACAAGTGATATTGGTGCAAAAATATAAATATAATCTGTAGCCTGTGTGAGAGACAAACTGTCAAAATTTTGTTTAGACAGTGGCATACCTTCTGTTTAGATGTTTGTCGAGGATTTATGTTGTTTACTGTTCTCTTCACTTTGTATCCAAACAGTAAGAATGTTGTACCAAGTAGATAACTGCCGAAATCTCTTTAAAGACTTTGTAATTCTTACACTTACTTTCCAATACCAGTGTATCTACCCTTTAATTTTCCATTTTTAAATTTTTTTCTGACAGCAAAAGTTAACTTAAGCTGAACTGCAATTTCCATAATCACACTAGAAGGCACACAAATGACTTTCATGTACATTTTGTCTCCTTAAAGGAGTAGGATTGGAGTTATTCAACAAACTGCCTTGTAATATAAAGCAATAAATTGGGATTCCCTACAAATTCAAAAGAAAATTGAGAAGCAGTCCATTAGCAACTCCTAAAAATTATTTGGTGATCTAAATTCATGGAGTGAAAGTTCTTGTTGGCTACATGGCAAGTGGAAGTACACCAACAAATGGTAAAAGCTTACTGTTGGTTGTTATTGCATGGTTCTGAAACTTGGATGACAAAGTCTACCTTGATTAAATGACTCAATCTGTCAAGCTGTTATTACGTTGAAGAATGTTTTAAGTGTTGTGAACTAAACACGTAAAGAGCACTGGAATCCTCTGGAGGGTGATGGAGAACCACCATTTGTTGGTGTACTTTAATACTCAAGTTGTCATTATATAGGAGAGTTCTCACTCTGTTCATTTTCACCCTTGTTGGTTCATTTCAGTAATGGTATTCTACAACCTACATTCTGAGGACATAACTGGATATGTGAAAAAGAGATTATCATCATTATGCAAAGATACTTTTCTTTCAAAATGATTCTTTATTTAGATTTATTCAATCAGGAGACCAATGTAATCCACAAAAATTCAACAATAATTGATGTATTAATTACAGTTAGTTTGTAGTCATATACCAGATTACTAGTTTCAGTGTATACAACAGAGAGTTGGGAACATTATTTAATAATGAAGAACTCTCATAGTTTAATGAATTACACTCTAAAATCATATGCCCAGGGTCTGTGATAATACGACCTCTTTGCATTTTCTTGAATTTGACATCTTTTTTATTGTGGGGAGGGTCAGACTCAGGTTTTTCAGATTGGCTGTGTAACACAAAGAATTCAGTTGACTGACAGGTGGCAGAAATATTCTTAAGGTCCTGATGCCAGCTGAGAGAGAGAGAGAGAGAGAGAGAGAGAGAGAGAGAGAGTGGGTGAGTGAGTGAGTGAGTGCATGAGTGAGAGAGCGAGTGTGTGTGTGTGTGTGTGTGTGTGTGTGTGTGTGTGTGTGTGTGTGGTGTGGACACTAACATGATACAAATGAATGCTCTAAAAGATAATACTATTGCCTGCATGATAAGTTAATTATTGAAAAAAATTGTATCCTTTTTTTCAATTAAGAAGACATGTCTTATATAATTTTGTAACTGTTCTGTGGATAAACAAATGACTACAAGCATCTAACTAACAACCATCTTTGGTCATCTGGAAGGAATACATGGTGACACCACCAATACAATCCACCACAATAAGTGAGCGAAACCATCGCAGACTATAAAAAGCATCTTTGCCCCAGCTGCAGTCACCACAGATGCCTACTGCAGTGGCAACTCCGCACACAGACCAACGATGTGGGTTGCCAAATCCGCTGCAAGAGGGTTTACAAGCAAGTACCACAGTTGACAACAAACACGTAAGAACAGCCAATGTCCATCAGAGGGTATCAACCAGCAGCAGAGGAAGGGGGCGTGACAACCAGCGAACTATTTCTTGGTGATAACGTGTGCACAAATAGTCCTGGAAATACCCCTCCGCCTGGGGCTAGATAAGCCGGGAGCCGGCCATTCAGCAGGCAGTTCTTGACTTTCTGAGAGCAGAAAAGATCGGCTTGTCCAGTGGTGTGCCACCTCGACCATCCTCTCTTCTGCAGCGGTGGTGAGACATCGCTTCCGTCGTGTTAGGCTATTTACCAGCTGCTAACAGCTGACTTCGATGTGGGACAGTTGTACATGTATAGAGTCAAAGGGAACTGTGACTATAGGAATTAGTTGTTATTTGCTTGCTCCACAGAAGGGATCTGTATTGCTTTTTGGTTTTGAAGAGTGTGTTACTGCTGGTGGTTTATTGTAGTTCCTCAATAAAAAAGTCGGAAAAACAAGTTGGTTCTTGCTCCGTAGATTTAGCAGCCACAGTCTGCATAATGACTATTATTATTTACAGTTGTTTTTCTGCAGTCAGTTATTTTATACTGTCTGAGCATAATAAAGTTATTAGTGAATAACTGAGCAATAGAAGTATTTATTATGGACAAGAGGTAAACCTTGAGTTCCCATAATGGTATCCCCCAAAAGGAAAAGGAAAGCAAAGCACAATAGTGGAATATATCATTGGAAATAATGGATTCATTCACACAAGCACCGGAAACTGGAATCAGAATGGGACAAGGTTTACAACTAGACACAGGATCACCATCCATGACTTTTAATTTGCTGCAGAAGGGCATGATAGATGTAAGTATACAAGATGGGAGTACATGCACAAAATATGGAAATGTTAAGCTCTCTGTGCTCTGGCCAATGCAGCCTCAGCTTTGGTTCATGCACACCGAATGCAGATTTCAACAGTGTACGATAACATTGGTAGACTTATTGTGCTTTCACATCTGGCTGGTTAGTTGGTTGGTGGTATAAAGGGACCAAACTACAAGGCTATCAGTCCCTTTTTCCTCATGCAAACAAATCTCAAGATAAAACATTTCCCAAAAGGAGTTTGGGGGAAGTAAAAGGTGGTAAAACTAATGGGGAACCACAGTAAAAGAGAAAATGAAAGAAGCGAACCAAAAGGAAAAAAACGTACACTAAAAGAAAAATTATAAGAAAGTATTAAAGTCATACAGCAGATGGCCTGGGCTGGCTGATCACAAGAATAAAAAAGGATGAGCCAGCCACTCTGCAACACACTAAAATCTCCAGCCTAAAAAACAAGGCAAGGTGAACACACATAGGGAAAATGCAAACAACAAGGCAAACGAAATGCAAAGAAAGAGTGATGAAGAGGTAAAATGGAGGGAGGATGAAGGTCTGGGAGAGGAGGCCAGACACAAACCCTTAGAGTTTATGATAAAAACCCACCTCATGAATAAAACATAAAACTAAATCAGCCGATGAGGCATTGTTACCCAACACCGTTGGCAGAGTGCTGGGTAGGATAAAAGTCCACTGCAGAGCAGCTAATATTGAGTGGTCCAACAAGATGTGGACAAAAGTCATATGGGAGTCACATTGACGCCGAGGTGGGTCCTCACAACAGAGGAGGTGACCATGTGTTGGCCAAATATGGCCAATGTGGAGCCGGCAAAGGACAACAGAGTCCCTGTGAGTGGCTTGCATGGATGACTGCCACACATTTGTTGTCTCCTTGATAACACATAGTTTACTTGGTGTACTGGGGGTGTGCCATTCAGTATCCCAGATCGTGGCAGGCCAATCTCCAGAGTTGGTTTACCAGTAGCCTGTTTGGCCAGGGTGTCAGTAAGTTTTTTGCCCAGTATTCTGGCATGTCCTCAAGTCCAAATGAAGATCACTGAATGTCCAGTGTTGCCAAGGATATAAACAGACTCCTGGTTAGTCATTACCAAAGCATGTCAAGGGAAGCACCAGTCGAGAGCTTGTAGGCTGCTTAAGGAGTCACTGCAGGTGATGGAGGGGGATGCTCAAGAGCATGGTAGGTGACTACCAACTCTGCCATGAAAACACTGCAGCCATCCAGCAAGGAGCACTGTTCAGTATGTCCAACGTGAGTGTAAGCGAAGCTAACAAGAAGGAAGCTCTCATATGGTGCTACACATTGTAACTAAAATGGCAACTACAAAAAAATTTTGCAGAGGAAAACGTGGGCAAAAAAATTCCATCACAAGTGCTCAAAGCTCTACGTATTGCAGCCCCAGAACTTCTACTTGAACAGTCCTTATGTGTATTACGGCTTCAAAAACTTTCAGCACCATCCACAATGTTGTGGCACAAACAGACATGCCATTACAAGAATTTGAAAAGAAGGCAGACACATTGCAAACAACTTAAGTGAGGTCTGTGAGTGCAAAAAACAGTAACAGTCAGAACAAAGATGCACAAACAGCCAATGAAGTAGAAGATCATGTCACTGGTCCTATAACTTGCACAAATACTTCTCATCAACAGCATGCATCGGATGAATGCATCATGAAGCAGCTAGCACACCTACAGGCAGCCACAAACCTACAGCAGGTCTGAAGTCACGATTGGGAAAAGTGGAAAAGTGCCAGCCAACAAGACTTGCTGGAATGATGGTGCTGGTACCATAGGTGTTTCGGCAACTTAGTCTGTCAATGCATTCAACCCTGCAATTACTTAAATTTCAGAGACATTCATTGAGGGGTGCTAACATTTGTCAGCAACAGCACAAGTGCCTTGGCCAGGGTATGGTAAGAAGATATGCAAACACCACACTGACAGCAGTCAACCAATCACACTGATTTGATTCTTCATACAGGACCAGTCACCAGATGAAGAATTTCTTACTGATACAGGTTCAGAAATTGGTGTCTGTCCAAGTGGTACTAATGAAACACTGATGCCAAAATTGTGACATGTTCTTATTGTGGACAACGACTCCAGAATAATTACCTACAGTGAAAACCACTTAGTATTACACCTAGATTCAAACTTTCACTCGACATGGATTTTCGTGATTGCAGAGTGGATCTATTACATCATTACTGACTTATACCCAACCTGGTCAAATGCTGATTAGTACCAGTACCTGCAGAAAGGATATTGCCTGCCACATCTTCTGCATCAGGTCAAATGCAGTGCAATGTGTCTGTGCCTTTCCGTATGGAGACTTCCTGCATCTCTACCGCATTATCTGTGCCAGAGTATATTAATTCATTTGCATACCCAGAACATGAAGCACACACAGGTGCATCAGGCAAGAAGAACATTGAGAGTAATAAAGATTTGTGTGCTGTTGGCACTATCATAGTGTTACCTGAGGAGCCACTTCCTCATAATCTACTGCTAGACTTTCCTGCTCTCTCCTTCAGTGCCAACAGGCAATGCTCACGCTAGACTCAGCATCACATCCATGACATGGGGTCAACCTGTTGCGTTCCCCCTGAGAAACTACTTGAGAACAAGCAGAGTTTGACCAGCTGCTGAAAGCAGGTATCGTGAGTAGATTTGTTAATCAGTGATTCTTCTCAGTCCACATCGTTCATAAAAAGGATTTTTCCTGGAGGATATGTAGAGATTATAGGGTGCTTAACTGATGCACAATTCCAGACCTCTACACTGCACTTAATGTAATGGATTTTAACAGCACCACTAGCAGTACCAAAATATTCAATGTGATACATTCTGCTAATGCATATTTGCACATCAACTAACATAAAAAGAAACAGCAGTTACCACAACATTCAGCTTGTACGAGTAACATTTTATGCCATTTGGCCTCAGGAATACTGTTGGCTCATGCATGGAGTGCTTAGAAAGAAAATTACCATTGGTTTTTTGCTACATGGATGACAGTCTCATGTTTTATGCTTCAGTAGAAGAGCATGCCATATGCCTGCGGGACCTTTTCAGCTGTGTACGAGAATAAGCATAATTATTAACATATCAAAAATATGCATTGGGAAAACCTGAGGTTAAATTCTTGGAATACTTGGTCTCACCAGCAGGCCTGTCTCCGTTGCCCAAGTTTGTTGAAGCAGTATGACAGATGCTTCTTCCCAAACTTACAAGGCCTTTGGAGATTCTTAGATATGCTGAATTATTATCAACATCCCCTGCCTCACCTAGCTGGCACCCAAGGGCCGCTCACAGCATTACTCATCAGTGAGAATACTGCAGAGAATCATAAGATAGCGTGGACTCTGGATACCGAAGCAGCTGCCCCCAGCTCGTGGCTAGTGTTGCTGCCTCTGAATCGCGGGATCCCATGTTCGATTCCTGGCCAGGTCGAGGATTTTCTCCACTCAGGGACTGGGTGTTCTTGTTGTCTGTATCATTTCATCATTATTCACGAAAGTGGCCAGATGGGCCTGTGTAAAGATTGGGAATTTCTACAGGCGCTGATAACCGCACAGTTGAGTGCCCCACAGACCAAATATCATCATATCACACAGAAGCAGCTTTCCAAGCTTTCCAGGACATAAAGAAACATCTGTCATAGCCAATGTTGCTGGGACACCCAAGATCGTGTTCCCAATGGTGCTTATGGTAGATGCAAGCCAAACAGCTGTGGGAGCAGCTCTGCAACAGAAAGTCGAGGACAACTGGCAGCCGCTTGCCTTTTTCTCTAAGAATCTGACTCGACAACAGCAAAAGTAGAGTGTAAAGGATCAGGAGTTGCTTTTATTTTATTTTGCAATTAAAAATTTCTACCTGTTGGTTGAAGGGAGACATTTTGCAGTTCTTACTGACCACAAGCCACTAGATATTTGATAAAATAAAAATGTAAATGTTGTGTGACTTGCCGGGTGCAAGTCTTTCAATTTGGTGCCACTTAGGCGACTTAGGCGCCGATGGTGATGAAATGATGATGATGGGGACAACACAACACCCAGCCCCTGAGTGGAGAAAATCTCTGACCTAGCTGGGAATCGAACCCGGGCCCTTAGGATTGACATTCTGTTGTGCTGACTGCTCAGCTACCAGGGGTGGACAATTTTTGATGTGATGTAGCAAGAGAGGAACCAGGAACCCTACATACCAGAGCAATACCATCATGAAGTTTTTGTCACTCTGTGTAATTTAGCCCCACACCCAGGAGCCTTAAGTGACAGCCAAGTTAGTCTCTGCCAAAATCTTGTGGTCAGGAGTGCAGAAAGATTGTCAACATGGGTGCATAGATGCTTGACATGCCAGTGTAATAAAATCTGCAGGCATATCTTCGTGTCTGTTGCTCACTTCCCAGTGACGTTGGCTAGATTTATGCATATACATTTGGACATTCTGGGGCCACTACCATATTCTGTGGGACAATGTTATTTGCTAACAATCATCAAGTATTTTACCGGGTGGCCAGAGGTCATCGTGATACAAGATACACCTGCCAAAACAGTTGTGAGGGCGTTGCTGCAGACTTGGTTCTCCAGGTTTGGCATTCTGTGACACATAATCCCAGATCACAGGAAACAATTTGAAAGCGAACTTTTCAATGAACTTCTCCTACTGGCAGCTGCAATCACATCTGCACTATAAGCTACCAAGCAGCCAGCAATTTAATGGTAGAGTTATTTCACAATATGGTAACAGCCCTAATGTGCAGTTCATCATCATGGTCAGAAGCATTAGCACTGTTTCTGTGTTGGTTGAGAATGATAGCGAAGGAGAACATTTGATACTCACTAGCACAATTGACTTATGGTGAGCAACTGAGGGTGTCATGAGAACTGATCTTGCCAGCATCCACACAACTGGTCGTTCAGGGGCTGTGCAGCCAGTATGCACAGCAACTTGGTCTCAGCAGGACCATTCAGGCTACCAGTCCTGTCAGACGTGGAGAATGGTGGGTGTTTGTTCATAGAATCCTAACATGTCCCATGTGTGGCTCAGGAGTGATACTATGCATCCTCCCTTCATTTCAATGTACTCAGGACCATACAGAGTAATCTCAAGGGGGAGGCACACTCTGAAGATTGAAAAGGACGGTAAACAGGAGACAGTCTCAATAGAGCGACTCAGGCCTGCATACACTGATGAAGGTATGCTCCCTTCTCCACTCTCAACATTGTACTCCAGGGAGCAGGCCAATCCGTTGGCACCAGTAGAAGATTTCAGAACAGGGAATATTCTTTCCTGCACCAGACATTTTGTTGAAGACCAGCAGGCAGATCAAGTGCACGTTCCCTCACATTCCAGGTGGACCCGGTTTTGAAAAAGGGTGGGGCTGATGTAGCAAAAGCACCAATACACTTTGCTGCAATAAGTGAGTGAAACCACCATAGACTATAAAAAGTATTTTTGCTGCAGTTGGCACAATGACTGTTGTTTATCCAAGGTTATTTGTTTTATCCTGTGCAAGAATAATACAGTCATAAGTGAATAATTGATCAATTTTATTGTGGATGAGAGGTAAAGCTCAAGTTTCCCTAAATGTATGAAGTAGGAGCATGACATTGCTTTGTCATTAACTCAGTTTTGTGCTCATTCTATAATAGATCGCTTATTGATGATGAATGATCTGAAGATGGTCACATAGATAAATTAGTCATCTTGTCAATAATATATGCAGCTGTGCCTGCACGTAGGCTTTAATAAGCTTCATTCATTATAAAATGGCTTGTGAAATGTTCAGAACAGGTTTAAGCATAACATAAAGATTACACAGCTCCTGTGATGTGATTGCAGACTGACACTAACACCCACAATCATTGCACAAAACATTCTAAAAGCATGCGTTTCAAATGGCAAAGCTCTTTATGGCTACATGGCTGCTAGTTAGTTTGGTAATGCTGAATTAGCAACAGGTTGCTGGAATACTGTGTGACCAAGAATGGCCAGTCATTTCAAGGGTAAAATTTATCAGTGATTGATTGTTCAGTATTTTTTCCACCCTCAGCAACTATAGTCATATATAGTGAAATAATAAGCATCCAGCCGCATAAAAAAAAATGAATTTCTTTATCAGTTTCGGGCACTTAGTGCCATTTTTCAGAAGGTTATATCTATTGCATTATTTGCAACAGTCAACAATAAGATGCATACAGCAATATACCATGGTCATGTTGTTCATAGTTTCTGTATAAAATTCAGGCAGTGTGAACCACATGACCCTGGCATTTTGCTGTATGCATCTTGTTGTTGACACTCAAGAATAATGTGATGGATATAGCCTTCTGAAGAAGGGCAGCAAGTGCCGGAGCAAAGAAATTAAATTTCTTTTATGCAGTTGGTTGCTTGTTATGTTGTTATATTTATTGACTGTTTGAGCAATGCTTCCCTCCCAGAAAACAACACGAAAAATTCTTTTGCTTGTAGTGACTGGAAACCTGTATTTGTTTGGGGTTTACAGAGTATGACCTTTTCAGATGCAATCATATCAGAAAGTAGGAGGCAGCTGCACCAACTACTGTTGATATGTGGAATAATAAGTAATGTGGTACAACCATGTTTTGAGAGCAGAGGGCAATCAGTGGGAAACACAACCCACTAAAAACAAATCAAGAGAAGTTGGAGTTATGTAGATACGAATAAATGGTGACCTGACAAAGTTTACCCTATCATGAAGGTTGTAAATGCCCACTGCTTTAATGTCTTTGTTTGACAAGAGGTCAATAAGTGAATCCTGTACTTCAGAGTGGCCAACTGTTGGTAACAAGAAGTAGAGAGACGAAAAATGTGAAAGTGATAGTTCTTATATTTTTACTGTTGTCTATTGTCACACTTGTCTTCATAATGGTTACTGGATTCATTCAAATTTCAAATTTTTCAGGTGCTGGTGTGTTAAAACAAATAAATTACATGCTAAGTTTGATCTGAAACAATCACACACGATAAATATAAAAGTGAACATGATACCAGTTGTAGCTGCAGAGCAAGCCATCAGTTCTATGTGTTGTGTGCAGTTTCTGTAAGTCACTAACATACATGCATTACAAAGTCAAGTATTATAAAGGAGTGTGCAAGAATGTTATGAGGTGCTGTCTTCTCTATGTGTACATAAAGCTAATAAAGACACTGTTGAAACTGTGCTGGCTACTCCTTCACCAGCACACCGGAAAGCACTAGGAAACATTGTATAGCAGGCTCTGAATTAAATGCACATATGACAAAAGAAAACCAAGATACGCCCCCAGGCTTGCGCTGATAATGCCCCCTGGGCAGCGTACATATAAGCCAGTGCCGCTGACCAAGGTGGCTCAGTCTCTCATCCCAGTACCTCAGTATGTCGCATCGGGACTCAGTTCGCATTGCACCTCAATATGTCACACTGTGCTCCAGTCTTCTACAATGATAGTCATCACATCGCACCTTAGCTAGCTGCGAGGGAATGTCAGTCAATTGTATACAGTTGTGATATGGTCACGGACAAGATTCAAGAATTAGTACATGTTACTTGATCACTGTTAACCACACTTCAGATTGGACATCACTGAAGTTAAGTACTCAATTGGTTTCTGTAATAAAGTGTATTTTAATCACGTGCGCATTTTGTGTTGTAGTGAGAGGAAACCGGCCACTCTTTCCTCATCCAGTCAGGAACCACAAAACATTACAAGAGGGTACAGCCACGATAGAACCAAAACAGTTACAAAAATAAAATAAAATTATGGTTAGTGTATAAAACTAAAACTAGAATGGAAACAAATCTTGCAGTTCTCATCTCAAACACACATCTTCCATGTTGGATATTAGTGTGCTCCTTTTGTGAGTTTTGAGTTTAATATAAAAACAATTACTGTTATCAGTCACAGTTTTTAAAGCTCAATGTGTTTCAGAAAATTATTTTAATTTTCATGTGTTCCTTTACATAATAATATGTTACATGTGAGTTGCTGTATTTGCAGTTCCAAGAACTGTGTTTACAGTTCCTTGTGTTTTGAACAGTTTAAATGTTATTCAGTCAAATTATAACAGAAATAAATGACACGTACCAAGTGGCAACAGGAAAATTTTCATCTTGTCTTCACCTTCGTCATATGCTACACCACATGAACTCCTGTTCTTAATGCTTAAATATGTGTAATATTTTTGGTCACCAGTATATCTCTTTTGCAGGTCCATGAATTGCAGCAATTACATTTTCTGGCATTCAGTTGTACCATTTTTTTCTGTTACTGTTTCACAATAGTTTCTAAGAAAGATTTCTTCTGTGTAGGTGTTTTAAAGTTAATTGGTGACAAATATCCCTATTTTTTTAAATTTTGGAGTAACACTTGAAGGCAGCAATTAACATTCTGGATTCTGTTTTTCCATTGTCTCTTATACTCCATTTATTGTCAACAAGTGTCTGGACTCTAATTTTTTTGCCACCTACATTTTTAGTGTGTGGTTAGAGCTTCTTAGAGTATGTGAAAAGTCCAGCAGTAGGATGTTATGGTAGCTATCAAAGGCTTCAAGTATTGTGGTTCAGACAGACATGTAGTTTTTACTTTTTATTAATGTTTGCTCTCTTAGTTTGTAGTTTGTGCTTATGATAGAGAATCACTGTTTCTTAAGAAACTTCTTGATATTATAAGAGAAGTTGCTATCTTTAATTGCTCTATTAGGTGGCTACATACATTTCCATAATTATGTAATTAAAAAGCAGCTTACTTTTTAAAACAATAGCATTTCCACATAATTCAAGCTAATTAGTGTTTAGTGTAGTATTTGAAAGCTGCTTCCAGTTCAAGCTAATTAGTGTTTAGTGTAGCATTTGAAAGCTGCTTTCCTCTGTCCTCAAATTATTAGACTCATTTTACATCTGCAAAGATTTACCTTTGTGGTGGAACCATGGAGTGGTGGAACCATGGAGTGGTAACTGAATGAGTAGAAATAGTCAACCTGCCATAAAACTGATTCTGGATGGGACCAACATATTTAAACATCTTTCTGCATTTTCTCTTTGTAGTGGGTATATATTCGTATGCTAAATTCTTCATAGTTATTTTGTTGCCTCCCTTTAAAATAATTTTGCTTTGTTTTTAATTCTGTCATAAAAAATAGACTAGCTACTCCCTTTATAGAGTTTAACAGATGTTAGTCTTTTCTATCATTCTTTTGTATCCAATTTGAAACCCTCTTTCATTCAAACACTTTGTGATGTTGCGTAGTATTCAACAACAGAGGTAAATTAACACAATTCTTCAAACATCTTTTTGCTAAGCTATTTTGGTGAAGTTAGTGGGGGAAACTGCTATGTGCCATACAGTTTTATTCTGTTGTGTAATCACGTTTAAGGTGTGATGCTGTGCTACATTCCAGTTTAGAAATGAGAATTTATCACCTTTGAACATTTTACATGTTGTTGGTGAAAATACACTCCTGGTAATGGAAAAAAGAACACATTGACACCGGTGTGTCAGACTCACCATACTTGCTCCGGACACTGCGAGAGGGCTGTACAAGCAATGATCACACGCACGGCACAGCGGACACACCAGGAACCGCGGTGTTGGCCGTCGAATGGCGCTAGCTGCGCAGCATTTGTGCACCGCCGCCGTCAGTGTCAGCCAGTTTGCCGTGGCATACGGAGCTCCATCGCAGTCTTTAACACTGGTAGCATGCCGCGACAGCGTGGACGTGAACCGTATGTGCAGTTGACGGACTTTGAGCGAGGGCGTATAGTGGGCATGCGGGAGGCCGGGTGGACGTACCGCCGAATTGCTCAATACGTGGGGCGTGAGGTCTCCACAGTACATCGATGTTGTCGCCAGTGGTCGGCGGAAGGTGCACGTACCCGTCGACCTGGGACCGGATCGCAGCGACGCACGGATGCACGCCAAGACCGTAGGATCCTACGCGGTGCCGTAGGGGACCGCACCGCCACTTCCCAGCAAATTAGGGACACTGTTGCTCCTGGGGTATCGGCGAGGACCATTCGCAACCGTCTCCATGAAGCTGGGCTACGGTCCCGCACACCGTTAGGCCGTCTTCCGCTCACGCCCCAACGTCGTGCAGCCCGCCTCCAGTGGTGTCGCGACAGGCGTGAATGGAGGGACGAATGGAGACGTGTCGTCTTCAGCGATGAGAGTCGCTTCTGCCTTGGTGCCAATGATGGTCGTATGCGTGTTTGGCGCCGTGCAGGTGAGCGCCACAATCAGGACTGCATACGACCGAGGCACACAGGGCCAACACCCGGCATCATGGTGTGGGGAGCGATCTCCTACACTGGCCGTACACCACTGGTGATCGTCGAGGGGACACTGAATAGTGTACGGTACATCCAAACCGTCATCGAACCCATCGTTCTACCATTCCTAGACCGGCAAGGGAACTTGCTGTTCCAACAGGACAATGCACGTCTGCATGTATCCCGTGCCACCCAATGTGCTCTAGAAGGTGTACGTCAACTACCCTGACCAGCAAGATCTCCGGATCTGTCCCCCATTGAGCATGTTTGGGACTGGATGAAGCGTCGTCTCACGCGGTCTGCACGTCCAGCACGAACGCTGGTCCAACTGAGGCGCCAGGTGGAAATGGCATGGCAAGCCGTTCCACAGGACTACATCCGGCATCTCTACGATCGTCTCCATGGGAGAATAGCAGCCTGCATTGCTGCGAAAGGTGGATATACACTGTACTAGTGCCGACATTGTGCATGCTATGTTGTCTGTGTCTATGTGCCTGTGGTTCTGTCAGTGTGATCATGTGATGTATCTGACCCCAGGAATGTGTCAATAAAGTTTCCCCTTCCTGGGACAATGAATTCACGGTGTTCTTATTTCAATTTCCAGGAGTGTATTTACATATGAAGCTAAGAGACATGAGGTACATAAAACTTTCATGATATTTTCGTCAGTGACACATTGTTACATATAATGTGAAAATTATATACGGAGTAACCTTTTAACCAGTGATTTATTAGAAGTTAGTATGACAGTAGTCAAAACATTATGACACTTAAATCTGATTCCTCACAATCTTTTACTGTATAATATACTTTCTTCATAACCACTCTGCTAGAACAATCCTAAATGTACTACAGGGGACAGAATGGGCAGCTTTTGGGAGTCTGTTGAGGAATCTGTAGGCTAGATATTTGTGGCTGTTTTGAACCCTAGCTACCTACTGTAGCCTATCAATTGATTGTCCATTTCTTGTGTCATGTATGGACATCCTAAGGTTAAAATTATTTAAATTCTCTTTAACCCTGAGAAGGCAACTGTACATGTAGAGGGTAGGGACTGCCATAATATTGAGCTCTTTGAAGCAATCTTTACAAAAGTCTCTTGGGGTAAGTGCTGCTATATGTCTGATAGTCTTTTTTTGCCACTTGAATACAGTTCATGATTATAATTTACAGGAAGCACCTACTGGTAACACAAATGAAACAGTGATTTGGAAATTGCTGTACAAGGTACGGGAGATCTCCTGCCGATCTATGATGTTGATGTCATACCTCCCATTCATAGCTAATGCAAGTAGCATTATACCAGAGTTTGTGAATGTGGAAATATGCCTGGAGTTATGTATCAAAGGCAAGTCAAACAATGAAGAGACATTTTAATGAATCAAAATACAAAAACAATGCTGTCCGTACACAGTGCAAAATTAATACCTCGTCTCCTACCATCCAAACTTTACAGAAGCTCTCCTGCGACCTTGCAGAACTAGCACTCCTTTCTTTCAGGAGTGCTAGTTCTGCAAGGTTTGCAGGAGAGCTTCTGTAAAGTTTGGAAGGTAGGAGACGAGGTACTGGCAGAAGTAAAGCTGTGAGAGTGGGGCGTGAGTCGTGCTTGGGTAGCTCAGTTGGTAGAGCACTTGCCTGCGAAAGGCAAAGGTCCCAAGTTCAAGTCTCAGTCCGGCACACAGTTTTAATCTGCCAGGAAGTTTCATATCAGCGCACACTTCGCTGCAGAGTGAAAATCTCATTCCAGTGCAAAATTAATTTTTTTTTTGTTTTTGTCTTCAGTTAACTGCTGGCATACTCAGAGAATGACACAAAATTGTCTACCTACAAATAGAAATAAGAGTATTTACCACTACTTGCTGACTCCATAAAATACTTGAATCACACAGAGTAGGCTAATGTCTTAGGAAAATGCAGTGACGACCACTTCATCATTTTATTTTCAATTGTGTATTTCAGTCCCTAGTGTGTTAAAGGGTATTATTAGCGGTTTTTACTTATTACTAAGTCATCATCAGATGATCTGTTTAAAAGAAAAGAGAAAGGGGCGCAGCAAAATTATAGGAAACCAATTTACAAATGAAGTTAACGTCAATACACAATTACACATACATGAATACATAACACAGCAACTTATCAGTTGAACAGGCCTGGAGAGGCGCTGACAGTGTACACACATTTGTGTGCTGATTGTTGGAACTGAAGGCTACAGTTGACTATGTATAAGTATAAACATGTTAACTCTCAAGCTGCAGATATAAGATTGGGAATATTCCCAATGAAAAACTGATTGTGATAGAAAGCCTTCTCAAAGTGAAAACTAGTAAAAAATTAGTTCTTCACATGTGTCCGTATGTCATCCTTTAGGAACATAAATGCAGATACCAAGATTTTGGCCTATGTGTCCAATCTTCAATTTTTTTAAAATAAGAACCAAAAGCTGTTTTATTATTACCTATGTTATAATGTTCTCTAAAACAGACATCAAAAGATCTGATCATTTGGCCTATGTAAAATTTTCCACAAGTTCCACATTTTATCTTATACACACCTCACAGTATTTATTATGAATTATTCTTTACTTTATATCAATGTTGATTGTCAGTATGGAAGAGTACTTTTATTTTATTCTTAGGGAAAGTACAAGCATGATTTGTACAGGCAACTTACTTGCCTGTGTAAGTCAATACAATACCACCAATTCCCCCCCCCCCCCCCCCCCCCCCCCCCCCCCCCCCCGCACCCCAACTGCCTCACAGATATTCTAGAATATCTTTGGCTTCCCTCTGACAACCATACCTCCATCCTTGCTACCCTCCCTATTTTCCTTTCCCTGTTGCTTCATAAGCTGGGTTGTGAGTAACTGAATCTCCTTTCCCTTCCTCCCTTTCTTTCCCCTCTCTCCTCCCCGATGAAGGAACATTTATTCCGAAAGCTAGGAACGTAAATTTTCGGTTCTGTTTTATGTGTATCTATCGGCTGTACTGAGCTGAGGTAACTACTGGCCAGCCCCTCTATCTCTTTGTTAGTATTTGTTTCAAATGTATTTATGGACACATCTAAGAGAGGTGGAGATCAACATCTAGGAAAGTGGCTTGTTGAGTTAAGAAGGACCAGATTTGGGAATAGGCTTTGAGCTATGGAGGAAAGAGTAAAGGTTGTCCCTGCTGTGAGTTCAGATCACAAAAATGTCATCAATGAATCTGAACCAGACAAGGGGTTTTAGTTGTTTACTAAATAGGAAGCGTTCCTCCAGATGGCCCAAAAATAAGGTAGCTTATGACGGTGCCACGCAAGTACCCATGGTAGTACCAAGGATTTGCATGTATATCTGGCTTTCAAAAGTGAAATAATTGTGGGTCAGGATGTGGTTTGCTAGGAGGATTAGGAAAGAGGTTGTGGGTTTGATATCACGAGGATGCTGGGAAAGGAAATATTCCATGAACTCAGGATCATGGACATGGGGGATGTTGATGTACAAGGACATCACATCGACCGTGACCTACAAGGAGTCTGGTGATAGCAAGGCAGGAACTGTGAAAAGGGCAGTGAAGGAACTGAGTGGTATCTTGAATGTAGGATGGGAGTTTATGGACAATAATTTGGAGGTGTTAGTTAACAAAGGCAGTGGTTCATTCTGTGAGGGCATTGTAACCAGCCATAACAGAATGACTAGTAGGAAGACCTGTGGGTCTTGGGTGGAGTTTTGGGAGTAGGTAAGAGATAGGAGTGTGGGGAGGAGCAGCTGATGTGAAGAGGGAGATGGATTCAGGTCTCAGGTTCTGCAATGGGCCTATGGCCTTGAGGAAGTGTTGGGGGTCATATTGGACTACTGAGATGGGATCATGGTTGTAAAGTTTGCATGCAGAGATGTTGGAAAGTTGGCAGGGATCCTCAGCCACAAAGTCACTATGATTCAAGACCACCATGGTGGAGCCTTTGTCTATGGGAGGAATGATAACATTTGAAATGTTTTCTGGATATTGGTTAGCAGTGTGTTCCGTAGAAGTGATGTTGGGCTTACTAGGGAGTGAATTAGGAGAGGAAGGTGAGGCCAGGTTAGAAATGAGGGATTCTTGGAAGATTATCGGGGAATGACTAGTCAAAAGAGGAGGAGGATCATGGTTGCAGAGAGGTTGGACTGTTTTAAGCAAGGTCGTGTGTAGGATATTGATTGGCTGTTGTCAGTGAGGTGCATGGTGAAGAAATGTTTCCGTTGCAGAGAATGAGCAAAGGAAAAAATGTCCTGTACAATCCTAGCATGGTTGAACTTAGTTTTGTACAAAAGGTGGGGCCTTTAGAAAGCACGAAGTCTTCTGTAGGAGTCAGACTTCTCTGTTAAAGGATGGGTGTTCCGGTGCCATGTGTTTTATGGAGGGTGGAAGAAGTTCTTGGGGATGTGGAAGGCAGAGTAAGTCAGAAAGGTATGGTTGATAAGTTAGGAAGGGTTGATTGGGGGGAGGGGTCGTTGGATCATAGTGATAGGCTGTTTATTGCCTAGAGTCAATTGAATGCTGGAATAAGACAGAAGTAACTGGGACAGCTACCTCAGATGACGCTGGAAATGCTGTTCCAGCTGTTTAAATGCAAGTGCAAGTGTATCTGTTGCAGTGATACTACTCAAGAAGTTGTAATCAGAGTAAAAGAATTTTGCAAAAGGAGCAGAGGCTGTTAAGCATGGTTTGAGCTTTCACTGTTTGATTACAAAGGACCAGACCGGTGAGGATGACAGATGGAAGGAATTTGAAAAAATAAAGGTGTAGTAGGGTGAGTGACAGCCCCGGATGCCTATTTTAATGGTAAATGCATTAGATAGAATGTCATGTGCTAGGCAAGATTTCAGAAAGAAGATGTATATTGAGTTTTGATAGGGCAAAAGAGAGTTTTCATAACTGGCGGAGGTAGACTAAGCAGGGATTCATGGTTGGATAGCCTGGAAATAAATGGAGTGACTGAAAAAATAGTTTAAAAAGGTTAAAAATAAAATGATGAGAACTTATAGCTGAAGTGATATAATGGAAGTAAATGGTATATTATATACAGTGAGCTATATAGGAATAATAACAATATTATGGAAAGGATAGTTGCTACTCACCATATAGTGGAAATGCTGAATAGCAGATAGCCACAACAAAAAGACTGTCAAAGAAAGCTGGGCCTTCATCAGAATTAGACAACACACACACACACACACACACACACACACACACACACGTGCGCGCGCGCGCGCACAAGTGCATCTCACACGTACATGATCACAGACTCTGGCTGCCTAGGCCAGATTGAGTGTGTGGTAATGTGAGTGTTAGTTGTGTTTGCATGTGTGTGTGTGTGTGTGTGTGTGTGTGTGTGTGTGTGTGTGTTGTGTAATTCTGATGAAGACCTGTTTTGCTGAAAGCTTTGTTTGACATCTTTTTCTTGTGCCTATCTGCGACTCAGCAGACTGTATGGTGAGTAGAAACTATCCTTTTCATAATACTGTCATTATTCCATTCTGGGTTTTCCATTTGTTTGAGATATGCAGAAGTCAGAAGAAAGATCATAAAATGTTTTTATAGAAGAAAGAAGTAGCAAGCACTCTTGTAAATAAATATGCTCAATGCAAATAAAAATGTGTGATCATACATTGTGATCATAGATAAACATGTGTGACGGGTTTACAGTTAAGTCAGGCAGCACTTCTCCCTCCCTCCCTCTCTCTCTCTTTTTCTCTCTCTATCTCTCTCTCACACACTCTCTCTCTCTCTCTCTCTCTCCCCCTCTCCCTTCTCTCTCTCTGTCCCCCTCCTTTCTCTTTCTCCTGCTCCCCTTCTCTCTTTCTATTTCTCTCCCCTTCTCTCTCCCATCCGTGCCTCCCCCCCCCCCCCCCCCCCCCGCCCCCACACACTCTCTCTCTCTCCATTTCCCTCTCTTTTCACCCCTCCTTTCCTCCTTTCCCTCACTCTATATTTCTTATATGCTCTACTGCCTCAGGACGTCTTTCACCTTGTGCCGCCCAATACAGAGCCATCTGTCTTTCCTGCTCCTGTCTTGCACCACCCTGCTACCAACTTGCCTCATGCATCTTTCCCTATCCCCTTTCCACACCTATCAGCCCAGGCAACTGAAAAGGGCCAGAGCTTGAAAGCTAGTGAACACTGTTGTCTATTATATGTAACAGTTCACAATATTTTAAGCCTTAATCTCTCAAAGACCATTTGGCACCAGAAGCTAGCATTAATAGTCATATACTGAATGAAGAACAGAGTGCAAAATTTCTTTGGGCCCAGCTAGATAAAGTAACAGTGGAGTCAACATGCAAAGAATATAATCAAGAAGCTCAGTTCAGCATGGTGTGCCCTTAGCTCTTAGAAGCATCTCTCACCTATGCCCTTAGAAGCCTCACCCATTGTGTTGACATAAAGTTCAGACTGTTGGCTTTTATTTATTATTATTATTTTTTTTTAATAAGCCATACCAGCACACTGTTTTAATCTGCCAAGAAATATCAACTCAGTGCGCACTGCATTGCAGAGTGAAAATTCATTCCAGAAACAATCCTTGAGGCTGTGGCTAAGCCATGTTTCTGTGATATCCTTCCCTCTAGGAGTCCTAGGCCCACTGGGTATGCACAGAAGAACTTCTGCGAAGTTGGAAAGGGAGGTGAAGTACTGGTGGAAGTAAATTTGTGAGGGTGGGCCATGATTCGTGCTTGGATGACTCAGTCAGTAGAACACCTGCCTGTGAGAGGCAAAGGTACCAGACTCGAGTCCCAGTCCAACATACAGTTTCAATCTGCCAGCAAGTTTCAGATAAGCGCACATTCTGCTTATTGAATACTGACATCATTACGAAGGTGACTTTAATGAATGACATTCATTTACACAGTACTGCCAGGAACACAGATTACTGAACATGTTTATTTTATTATATATTCGCAAAACATAACAAAGATGAAAAAACAACAGGCACCAGCAAGAGAAAAAATGTAATTGTTCCAAACACCCCTACAGGTTCTCAAGATGTTAGTTTGTAAATTCTGAAACTCCCATGGCTTGGCAACACCACAGCTGCCTAACCTTTGGCAGTGGCTTCATCAAATACTAGCTTTTAACTTGTCGGTACTGACCAACTTGATGTTAAACTTTCCCGCAATAATTAACTCATGAATATAGTGATGGCTTATGTTGAGGTGCTTTTTTTAGCACGATGCAAACCATTGTGACTCAGTGCAATGACACCTCCATTAACACAGGACACACTCACCAGTTTTTCACTGTTGGTTCAGCCAATGAGTACCGAAACGGTTCGAATAAGTAAAAAAAGTAGCATAGTCACAAATTTTTGCACACTGGTAGGGGGAACTGCCATGAACAAAATATTGAAAATCCTGACCAGTGGGATGCGAGTGAGGGGGTGTTATAATGTTTAAAGGTCACTTTTTTAGGTTTTTCTTGAATAACTCGAAAACTGTAGCTTATAGCCAAAATGTTTCCATGTACAAAACAAACCTACATTAGGGAGCATCAGCTCCATCGATTGTTAATTTATCTGGTATAAATCTCTCAACTGCTGCCAATACTATTTCTTTGAATTAAAGCCACATCTGGTCTACACTTATATTGTTAATTTGGAAGCAGTGGAGATTGTCTCTCAGGAAGGCAAGTGATTTATTATCTGCTTTTTTGAACATGTATATTTTTTGTTTATTTTTGGAGGATTTGGGGGTTACGATATTCAGTCTCGCTATGACAACCCTGTGTTCACTAATCCTTGTATCCATTTTGATGCTCGTTATTATCTCTGGATTATTTGTTGCTAAGAAGTCAAGTGTGTTTTCACAACGGTTTACTATTCGCTTGGGCTCATGAACTAACTGCTCAAAATAATATCCAGAGAATGTGTTTAGCACAATTTCAGATGATGTTTTATGCATATCTCCAGAATTAAACATCTATTTTCAGCAACATATATTTAAAGTCACCACCAACTGTAATCGTATGAGTCGGGTATGTGTTTGAAATCAAAGTCAAGTTTTCTTTGAACCTTTCAGAAATTGTGTCATCTGAATAGGGAGGTCGGTAAAAGGATCCAATTATTATTTTATTCTGGTTGCCAGCAATGACCTCTGCCCATACTAACTCACAGGAACTATCTACTTCAATTTTGCGACAAGATAAACTACTTCTAACAGCAACAAATGCACCACCACCAACCATGTTTAGTCTATCCTTTCGGAACACAGTTAGGTTCTTCACAATAATTTCGACTGAGCTTACCTCTGGTTTTAGACAGCTTTCAGTGCCTGTAACAATTTGAGCACCAGTGCTTTCTATTAGCAATTGGAGCTCTGGTACTTTCCCAACACAGCTATGACAATTTACAACTGTTATACTGATGGTTTTTGTATCGATGTTCATCCTGTGTTCGGCCTGCACCCTTTGTGACTGAAGCCCTTTTTGTGTTTTCCTGAGACCCTCTAATCCAAAAAGCCACCCAGTCCATACCACGCAGCCCCAGCTACCCATGTAGCCACCTCCTGCATATTGTGGACTCCTGACCTATTCAGTGGAACCCGAAACCCAACCACCCTTTAGTGCAAGTTTAGGAATCTGGAGCCTACATGGTCACAGAACTGTCTGAGCCTCTGATTCGGACCCTCCACTTGGCTCTGTACCAGAGATCTGCAATTGGTACTGTCTACTATGCTGCAAATGGTCAGCTCTGTTTTTATCTCCCAAGCAAGACTAGCAGCCTTTACCACTTCTGTTAGCCACTCGAAACCAAATCTCTTCTGATCCAAAGTGACACACATCATTAGTACTGACGTGGGCCACCACCTGCAGTTGGCTGCGCCCTGTGCTCCTCATGGCATCTGGGAGGACCCATTCGTCATCTGAAATGACTCCACCCGGTATGCACATGGAGTGCTCATTGGCTTCCATCCCCTTCTTGGCAGCCATGTCCCTAAGGGGCTCCATAATGTGTCTAACATTAGAGCTCCCAACTATCAATAATCCCACCCTCTGTGATTGTCCGGATCTTGCAGGCTGAGAGGTTTCCTCTGAAACAGGACAGGTGATGGCACCTGTCTCAGTGACAGTGTCAGCCACAGACAGCACCTGGAACCTGTTTGTCTGACTAACCGGGGAGGCCTTACATGCGGCCCCCTGGGAAGTCTTTCGCTGCCTGCTATGCCCCGGGGCGACCTCCTCCCACTCAATCACAGTTGAGGGGTCAACCTCAGTGTGAACAGTAACTGGGCTGGCCACCAGTATGGACCAATTGGAGGACTTGGACTTGCTTGGATCCCCACAGCCAGCCCACAACAGTGGTGTCCATCCACTGCAGCCTCAAGCTGTGTAACCGAAGCCACCACAGCCTGGAGCTGAGAGCAAAGTGACACCAACTCAGCTCGGATCTGCACAGAACAGTCACAGTCCCTATCCATACTAAAGACTGTGGAAAACTAAACTACCCAGATAAACAGACTATTGGCACATGCTGCGGAACTCTACTGTAGACACTGACAAAAATGCGGGAACTGTGTCTGATAAATTAGACACAATTTGTAGATCTACAAAGGGAAGGAAGTGCATGATCACAATCTGGCAACTTCTTACCCCCATGCTTGTACACCTACCCCTCCCCCCCCCCACCCCCCATCCCACCCTTTTCACCCAGTTACATTCCCAGAATACAGTATATACCTTAATGGAGCTCTACTACAATTATATATGGCATAAAAAATTTAATATTTAATATTTATTCTTAACCCACTTCTTTTAACAATAAACATTAGTTTCATACCATTAAAACACTATTTTTAAAAATCTGCAACCTTTCTATCTGTTGTAACATAGAAATTGTTAGTGCTAGAGAAAAAAAGGATAGGACCATTTTTGTAGGAAATGTAATGTCATTTAATTATGTGCTAGGAAGCATTTCTGCTAGAAGCCAAAAGTTTAGTGTTATTCTAGAAAGACATGGAAAAGTAACCTTTAAACACACCCTCACTGCCACACTCACACCCCACTGGTCAGGATTTCTAGTATGTTTTTCATGGCACTCCCTTCTACCACTGTACAAAAATTTGCAGTTATACAAATTTTTCCCCTAAGTTTCCTTCATTGACTGGACTCTGTGCTTAACACACAATTCATGGAGCAATTCTCAATAGTATATTGGTTCTTGCTGTTGATAGGGTCATGTATTTGCAGTTGACAGAGCAACTGTTTGTTGCCATTTCGAATTCAATGAATTAACTTGAAAATATAGTTGGTTGTTGAGAGCTGTTGACTGAAATCTTATCACACACCATCACAGAAGCCTTTAGTTTCAGTTTTCCACTTCTTTTGAAAGCTAGTCCTACATTGACTGTGCCTTTAATGTATCTCATAATTCATTTGACTGCTTCCCAGTAGAATTTCTGATATAACTGGAGTTGAATCTTCTTATGACTTCCACAGCACATGGAATGTTTGGTCGTGAGCCTCCAATGTGTTGTAATGACTGAAAGTGTGAGTGTGGATGTGGGTTATATCGGCTTATTCCCCCAAACCATCTTCCACTTCTTTATTCTCTAATCACTACAAGCCTTGTTTGAGCCAAATATATGAGTGACCCAACAGCTTGCTGATGAGGAATGCAATGTAATACAAGCTCTTCCTCATCTGCCAAGTTTTCTTCACATTTTTGCCACTTCAAATCAGGCTCAAGTTGATGTGCAACAAACTTCCACATTGATTCTCTTGAGTATGTTTACTGCATATTTATTTTTATCAATGCTAATTGTCCTTAGTTTTATGTCTTTTTTATTCTCATGCCAGGATGCTAACTGAGTTTGTGAAGATCTCTCATCTTAAATTGATTTATTAACTTTTCCAATTATTTCAGTTTGACAAGATGATCAAGTCATCTACATAAACAACTAGAATGATTATATTTTGATTCTCAATTCTGTACTAAATTCTGCCTTCTATAGGTTCATTTTATGTATTACATATAACTTCTCATACCAGATGTGTAAAGGTGACAGGCAACAATATGAAGAATGAGGAGCAACAGGAGAGAATGTTTCATCAAAGTCCACTACTGGTATCTGGGAATACCTTTTACTACAGAATGAGCCTTTTAATGTTCAGTTTCACCATTTGACATTTCTTTGATGTTGACTACTCATTTCAAATTGATAGTCTTTCTGCCTGATGGTAAATCAGATGGAGCCTAAGTTTCATCTTCACATATAACTTATGTTCATCATTTAAGGCTTTCTTCCACTTTTTGCAATCGTCACCACTCTTTGATTCTCTATATGGAAGTCATTCAGGAATACTACCAAAATAAGCAAATCTACTTTAAAATATTTGGGATTTGGTATTCTTCCATGTGACAATTTTCTAATTTTTGACTGCCATTTCGGACTGCACAGATTCTCTATGAGATTGATTAGTCAGTGTTCATATCTACATTGCCAGTCACTGTCTGCTCAGTGTTCCAATTCCAGATTCACTGCATTTTCTGCACTAACATCAGCAAGTTGTGTTCGTTGCATCAGCTTTTCAGTGATGTCATGTGCTGCTGCCAGGTGAGCGCTGCATGAAATTCATGTATACCATATTGCCAGGAAGACAGTGCTCTGCAGAGTGAAACTTCAGTCTGAAAACTTTTATGTTATTACCCATTCACTCATCATGTTCTGTAGATCCCACCAAAGATAACTGTCACAGATATGGAACAAGTCAAGATATACATTAATATAAGACAGAGACATTACAGAAACTTAATCTGCACTGCCAGGAAAAAAAAATTAGTACACCCGGAAAGATGACGTCGATTTTGATCTGATGACAGCATATCCTCTGGGATAATAGATGTACTGGTAATGGTTTCAACACCGTCCACCACCAGATAGCATAATGGCATAGCTACCAGAATGACATCTGTATCTATCCTTTAATAGGGAATGCTCACGGCCAGAAGGCTCAGTGTGCTGAAAACTTGTGAAGCAAGCAGGCAATCATGTCACAGGGATGCACTCGTGCTTCCGACAGCCAACTGAGCGAGTGTGAAATGAGTCAAATTGTGGCCTTCCTAGTGGCAGGGTGGTCCTTTTGGAGAAGTGCCACACAAGTTGGACATGATGGCCACCCGTTAGACAAAGTTATGGATGTCCAAGCATCACAGACACCCACCAGCACTGTTGAACTGTAATTCTGGCCTGGGGTGCGATTAGCTACAACTCTCATTCACCTTTGGTGTTTCTGGAGCAGATGCTAACCAGCACTTGGTACATGCAGAATGTTGTTAGACCTGTTCTTTTACTGTTCTTGCAACAGGAAGGTGTTGTTTCAAGGGGATAATATTCACCCACACACTGCCTGTGAAACTCAATGCGCTCTGCAAGATGTGCAGCATGGCCAGATGGCCAGCATGATCTTTGGACTTGCCTCCAATCAAGCATGTGTGGGATGTGATGGGACAAGGAGTGACTTGTGAGACTTATCAGCCAATGACTCTTACAGAACTGCATGAACAGGTTAAGTAGGCATCGCATAACATATCCCATGACAGTATTCACCATGTGTACAATCAATTGGTTACCACAGTCAGCGCCTGCATTGCCGCCCATGGAGGCTACACTAGTACTAATACAGGTGTTTCGGAATGGATCGATCCCTGATGCCTCAGATTGTTATTGATCTGTAAATGTAATCATTTCATGTACTCCATAAGCACTGTTGCAACAATAAATCTTGAGTGCATTGGAAACCTCTAAAAGGATGTAGAAATTTTTTTCACCCATGTATATACAGTATCAACAACAAACTGTCACTTTACTGTGTAGTGCTTTTCATGCTTGTGCCATCTAAATTTAATCGGCTGAATTAGTAGGGAGGCTTCTAATTTGGAAAAAAGTTGCTGTCTCCTCAGTGTTACTATATAGCTGCTGTTTATCTGCCATTAGTAGCTTAATAGCTCAATTACTGTGAGTCAATAGAGGCAGATAGTAGTAACAGTAGTCTCCATAGAGAAAGACTTTGTATATAGTGTCAGAGACTTCAGTTAATGTTTCATTGGCAGTTTATCTGCACTTAAAGATAGGAAGATCGATTTTTTTGTGAAGTATGCAGCGTAAGTGTATTTCCATTTAGCATTTCTATGTTAACTGATTTCAGTCATTTTATATTGGTATGTATAATGTTGTAGTCCATCCTTGGGTGAATTCCCCATAAAAATTCCATGAACCACCACTCATATATAAATGAAAACATTAATTTATGAAGTGTTATCAAAAATACATTTGCCCAGTTCATATTATTTTTGCATGAACACTTCTAACTTATTGTAATGTTTTATACTAAATTTAATGCAGTAGTTACTTATACAAGTATTTGCATCTGTCTTGGCTGTAGAGGATACCGGTGAAGATATAGAACATTCTACTGCACGAAATCGGAGGAAAAGGCGGGTTGTCTTGAAAGAGGGTTCATACATTTCTCTTCCTTGCCCAGGGTAAGTCTTTCATTGATATCCAGAGCAAGTGTATTCACTATATATTTTTAATGTATTGAAAAGAGTATAAAGAAACAATTTTATTGAACAGCAGCAAATCCTCTTGCACAACCAGTTTAGACCCCCCCCCCCCCCCCCCCCCGCCTTCACCATACTCCGTCCCCCAGCCCCTATATGTACACATGACTTCATAGTTATACAGGCCAGTGTTTTGCCAACTATTGAAAATGGACTTCAGTAGGCTACATGTATGGTCTTAGATTTCAGAGGAGCAGAGAATGAAAGAATGAGCCTTTTGACACTAAAGAATTGTCTATACTGTGAAATGAAAACTAAGTGATAAACAAAATAAAGGTAGTCTGTTTGGAAGTGTAGATCTGTGAAATCAAAATCTACTGCTGGCTAACATTAAATATTATGTTGCTCTATGCCATGCATTGTAACATGCATAGATTTTCCTTGGCATCACTGCTTGATCCTATTCTTCTTGATCCTATTCTGCTTGAACCTATTCTGTTGGCCCTCCTTAGATCATTCACTGTGTTAGGAGGGTTCGTGCAGTTACGCACTACAAATTTCATCTGGTAACAAGCATGCTTGATTGGTTTGGGTTAGCAGATAAAACAACATTCTGTTTCATTGACTCCTGCCATTTGGAATGAGGTATTCATGAGGTGAGTTGTGTTGTGCTTGTGCGTTATTGTCTTGAAAGATGAACCATACTGAATTTTTCAGTGTAAGGCTGGACAGTAGGTTAGAGGATGATGTCCCAGTACTCCACAGACTTCAAATTACTCTTAGTGGTGATGAAATGTGTGTTGACATCCATATATGATACCAGCCCAAAATATGACTGACCCACTTCCCAGCCAAACCTGTGGGACTGCATGCCTGAGAGATACATTGGTCCCAGCCACATCCATTCTCTTCTATGATGACACCAAGTGTCAGACTAATTCTGCACTCACTGGAGACGAGAACCTAATGCCATTGATCCAGGTCTCATTCCAGGTGTCCCCCAAGCCACCATTGTCATGGGGGCTTGTACTACTCTTTGTAATGGATGCCTAGAAGCTGAACTGATCATGTGGAGATGGTTGCATACTATCTGTGTTGACACAGCTGTGCAAGTTTGCCTCCCAGAAGACAGGTTGTAGTTCTGTTAAATTTAGCTTTGAGTGCCTATGAGTCAATATTTGTAGGTATCGGTCATCAGCTTGTGATCTTGACTGTGGAAAAATATTTTGAGACAGTTTTTTAATGTTTTCCTTTATTATTTCAGTTGAATACATAGCTGGTTCAAGTACTTGTTGCTATGATTTTTATATGGTGTTCTGTAATATTTCCTGCACTTCATATTCATGAATTCAGTCTAAAAAGAAAATAATTAACATTAAGGTAATTTTGCTATTTGGTATGGAACAACTAATTAATATCATTAGAGAAGCAAAATTTGAGTTAGATAAATATATTGTAATACGTGTCATGAAGTTATTCCATCACCTCCAGTTCAAAATTTTCAATGCTTGTGTGAATATCTAAATTGTATACACAATAATGTTATTAATCTCTTATTTTATTGAAGTAAATTAGTAATAGATCTGTATGGGTAAAAATAACCCTTCTTAGTGTTTGTTTGATACAGTTGATATATATGTAAAGATGTCAATTGGAATTCTGAACTCTGTTCATCAAACGAAAAAGCCAAGTGTGATGGAAAAGACATTAACCACTGAATGATCATTTGTGATAAGGAAGTAAACAGTCACTTTCATGATGCCTTCTGGAGCAATCAGTGGTTTTAGGAAGAACCATCTAAATATTTCATAGACAACAGTGTCACCATTGACTTGTGAATATCTGACACTTCATGTGCTGAGCAAGCATTCTCCTAGAGTAGGGCTTCCCAACCTTTTCAGCTGGCAGACCCTTTCTTCAGTCAAAAATCCATGGCGGCCCCTAGTCGGTCAAGAGCACAGTAACTTTAAATTTCAGAGCGAAACCTATGGGAACTGAAAGCTTCTTAATGCAAGTGCCATGTTCCCAATGACACCCCCCCCCCCCCCCCAAATTATCAATAGTCTTTGGTTTAGAGATGAATGAAAACAACTTGAAATTAACGATCCAATTTGAATTTCCACTGTATCCAGACACTTACTAGTGGATTTACTCCCTTTGTTCAACACACTATAGCCTGATCAAAATTACTTGGTAATTGACATTTCACACATTGGAGCTGCCTTCTTCCAAGAGCAATCAACGTTATGTCCAAACTGTTCACTGTTGACAAGCTGCCGCTTGTGGTCTGTTCACTTCCACTGTTTGGCTACTGTTGTGTAAGGAGCATGCACATTTCGTAACAGTCGTGTGTGTGTGTGTGTGTGTGAGTGTGTGTGGTTTTTTGTGAAATCCAAAGAAAAATGTTCAAATGTATGTAATGTCTATGGGACTTAACAGCTGAGGTCATCAGTCCCTAGTCTTACATACTATTAACCTAAGTTTAACTTCCACTAAGGACAAAACACACACACACACACACACACACACACACACACACACACACACACACACACGCCCGAGGGAGGACTCGAACCTCCGGCAGGAGCGGCCGCACAATCCACGACGACATGGCGCCTTAGACTGTGCGGCCATTCCGCGGCTGTGAAGAAAAGAGGCAGACCCATGTGAAGAAAAGAGGCAGACCCATGATTTGGGATACAAACACATCACAAAAGCAAAGAGGCCAAGGAATTGCCTTTAAATGACTATTGTGACATCTGTTCTGCAATGTGTGGGAATACATACTCCCAGTTTACATGCATTTCCAAAACCAGATTTCGTAAGCCGATGTCCCAATTCCGCTTTTGGTTGATCAGGTAAACACTTCAAAATCTATTCTGAAAATTTGCTTTTATAAAACCATTTTCCAGTTCCACAATCGATTTTTGTGCCCATGTAAACAGCTCGTAAAGTCCAGTTATTTTTACGTCTTTGCATATCTACTGAATGGCAGCTAGCAGGCGGCGTTGCAACAGTGCACTGTCAGTTGGTAGCTGGCAACTGGCAGGCGGCGTGGCAACAGTTTAGCCACAGCTGACAACTTCAACTACTACTTGGACACTATATCGTGGTAGTCAACCTTGACTGTAAACAAATTAGGAAAACAAACAAACAAACTCTCTTATTTCTATATAAGAAGACAAAGCATTTCACAGAATGTAAGACTTTTTTCCTCAAAGGAAACAATTCTGGCAGAGGAGGTTTACCTTTTACAAGGTGGCACATGAATAGTCCTCATTTGTTCATGCTCACAGCCAATTGCCACAATATAGTGTCAGAGTAATAGCAAGTAACTGTAATTGAAGTAAAGGGCAGGCCATATTTTTAATATATATATATTTAATATATATATATTATAAAGAAGAGGAATTAGCTGTAGAGATCATTTTAATTTTCATAACAAAAACGTCAATGCCAACAGAATTCAATTAATACTTATTTTGTAAATCATAGAAGACAGAAACAAAATTCCTACAGAGTTATAGTTCAGATATGCCCACTGAGCATCTACGGAGAAAAATGCTTTCTTCTTTACTATAGATGAGTTTGTAGGAATAATAATGGAATCCTGATGTAATGGTTGTGGATGCTTCTGCTGATACAATTTTGAAAAGTTGGGTTCAGTTCTTGACAACTGGACGCGGATGTCTGGTTCCGCAACTAGACAGCTTCAGTACTTAGTTTTGTGGGCAGCAAAGATCGAGAATCCAGATTCACACATGTATGTTGTGTCAAATGGAAGAAGTACGTGTTTTGCCTTTTCAACAAGGGGGTAGTATTTCTTGTTATCCAAATGCATCCAAAAGTGTGAGTAACTGTCAATGTCAAAACTTGATTTCAAGGTAGGGTCTGTGGCAATTTCTATCAACAACTCATATTCATTTGATGATAGAATGTTCAGATTTTTGGATACAGTGAATGGGTTGACCACCCATTCGTATTTCTGCAGCTTCTCATCTTTAGCTGTTGGGAAATAATGACATCAAACAAATTCTTTCCAAGCGCCAATGTTTTGTTTTTCAAAAATTCCTTGAGAAGAGGAAAACAGTCGACCTCCCCCTCCTCAACCCTCTCTGTCCAAAAATTGATTTTCCTCTTGAATGCTTGAACTTTGTTGATAGCAGTGACCTTTGTTTCACTTTGCCCTTGGAGTGAAATTTTCATTTCATTCATTTTGTAGAAAATATCTGACAAATAGGCACGTATACACTGCCAATTTTCATCATTAATAAGGTCTGCTAATTTGGTGTTATGCTCCAAAAGGAAAACTAAGACTTCCAATCTTAATTCGTACAACCGAGAGAGTGCATTCCCACGTGAGAGCCACCTCACTTCTGCGTAGAGAAGCAGGACATGATGAAGGCTTCCCTTATCTTCACACAGTATTGTGAAAAATCTTGACTTCAACGGCCTTGATTTTATGTAGTTAATGATTTGAATGGATTCGTCTAAAACTTTCTTGAATGAAACTGGCATTTGTTTCATAGCTAAAGCGTATCTGTGGAGTGCACAATGACTACTGCTGCAATTCTTGGTGTTTTCTTTTATTTTCATTATTGCTCCGACCGTAGGACCCGTCATAGCTTTTGCACCATCTGTGCACACATCTATGCAATTAGACCATGAAACTTCGTTAGCCCTTAAAAAATCATCCAATAGATGGAATATTTCAGCACCTGTTGTGTTGGCAGGTAGTGGTCTGAACAATAATAGGTCCTCCTCAAAACATCCAGAATATTCTTAATGGACAAAAGCCAATAAAATTGCTAATCCTGCAACATCAGTGGATTCATCTATCTGCAGAGAAAATGAATTGTGTTGGATGTGAGAAACAAGAGTGTCTTTTACATCATTTGACATGTCAACAACGCGTCTCTTGACAGTTTTGTTTGATAATGGCACTGAAGATACAAGCTTTACTGCCTTTTCGTCTAACATGCAAGAAACAATATCATTAACACACGGCTTTATGAGATTTTCTGCAACGGTATGAGGTTTGCCTGTTTTTGCCACTCGATAACTAACCAAGAAAGAAGCTTTTAATGAATTTTCATTAATTGTTTTGAGTTTTCATGCAATGATGAGAAGCAGCTAGTTTAGCACTCTTCCTTTTGAAAAAATCAATGTCTTTAGCCTGGAAATCCGGGTGAGCACTTTCAAAATGATGACAAAATTTAACTGGAACCATTGAACTGTTCAGAAGGAATCGCACACAAATTACACACTGAGCTTTACCCTCCTTTGTCTCTATAAATCCCATTTATAAATAGCTTTCGTTTTACTTACGCTTCTTCGTTACTCCACTTCCACAGGATATTGCAACCAATGGAATACTTGCAGCATTTTCACATAATAAATCCGGCTGTGGAGTTTCTTGTGATTGTTCTTTCTTTGGTCGTCCTCCCTCATCATTAATTTCAACTGGAAACTTCCCTTGTTGTGAAGGCGATGGAGAAAACGTACCCTTCTTCAATGATCCTGACTTCAGCAACCAATCCATGTTAGAGGTAATAAACTGGTCAAAATTCGACTTATGAAATAGGTAGGGCGCTGACAAAGCAAGTTTAACATTTAATGATGCCTGGGGCCGCATACATACCAGCGAGCGGTGTAATTGGTCGACAAAGCTTGCTCCGCGCATGTGTAAAAGGTTTCAGCGCATCTAGTGCCGTGAGCCAGCACACAAACGACCCTCGCATTGTTGCGAAACAGTTGATCAGAGAAGCCGCATTCTCCGGCACTAAACTGTGTATGCGTTCTCACTTGGGAACCGCAAAGGCTGCTTGGGAATGTGACCTGAAGTAAAAGTACACGTTTTTCACATGAAAAAAAAATAGTGATGAATCTGATTTTCACATTTTTATTCAATAATTTTACTCATTATTTTACACGATTTGGTGAAAGGTGGCCACGGACCCCCTAGAAACGTTGGGAAGCCCTGTCCTGGAGAGTAGTTAGAGGGAATGTGGTTCATCTGATAAGGAAATTATTTCAATGGTCAGACGTGTGGTTTTCATCCATTGGTATCATAATGGATTATGTTGTCGATTCAAAAATGCACCAATGTAACACGTCTGTTCCAGAATCATTGAACAGCGTACTGTGTGTAGCATTGTTTTTCATTGCCCGTTACACCAAGAATTGCTGCTTATCTTATTTTATAAAGCAGGAAAACTACCAATGTTCATATTTTTGGATGAGGTATGACAATCCAGTACAGTGTCATCAACTAGCATATTCATTATCATTCATGCACTTTGAATACATACTGTTGACGAAAGCAAGTGAACATGTGAAGGGCGTTGTCATTTTTTGATACTCATGGTGATCAAGATCATTTCCCCTAAGCAGTTTTCCTGTACATCCTGCAGGTGCTATTGTACTGTATAATATGGTCACCACATGTCTGAGACATACTTATTCCTGAGCTATGGACATAGACACACTGTTGTCATTTAAAAGTTTTTTTTTCTTAACTCAGCCTTCATGAATCGTAGGAATACAGATAAATAAGAAATAGTCAATTTTCATGTTTTGTTCACAAACAGAATTACTGGTTTCTATTATGTTGTGTCATAAGAATGCAAAAGTACTAGAAAAGATCTCTGAAACATTCATATTTTTTGCCATAAGTGTGTTCTGAGGAATTACTATGATGATGTAAAACCAGGATACTGAATTTGTTGTAGGGTGAATGCCAGCACTGCTGTTATGTGGAAAAAGGATAATAAAGAGATTGCTCAAGAGATAAATGAAGAAACAGACCTTGAAAATGAAAATCCTCATATTGCAATTGATTCATATGGAACACTGTATATATCAGAAGCAGCTGAGAATGACAGTGGTCGTTACACATGTTTTGCTGATAAAAATAAAGTACAAGAAATAACAGTAAATGTTATTACAGATACAAAGGAGATGATTCAATGTGAGTAACATTATTTTTTTCATTGAGCTCTATATTCAGAGAGGAAATAGACAAATTGCAAGTAGTGCTGAAGGTTGTTGTTATGAATTATTAAAATCTTGTGTTAATTGTTGACAAGCACCCAAACAATTAACTGCAGAAACATTAGTCTGTGATCATACTGATCAACATTTCTTTCTTTCTCATGCCTGCTTTTTATCTCAACAAAAAATCATCAGTATTTTACTCAGTCTTCATGTAACATTATAATTCTTGGCCTTGTCTGATATTTTCATGATAATTTGAGCTTATCTTGGTCGTTTGAAGATTCTTACAAACAAATTCTCTCTTCACACAGCACCTGTCTTGCCTTCTCAGCTTTTCTATGTAACAGTTCATAATTTAATTTTATATGTTCATCTCATTATCAACATTTTTTGTAGCAACACACTGCATATACTCGTAGGCTGCTCTTTTGCATTTTTCTGTAAGATACTGTATTTCTAGATTTCGCCCAGAACTCTGGCATTATTCTCAAATCTCAATAATGGCATCATCTTTAGTTTCAGTTTTTGCTGTTGTTGCCTCACTGCTTCATCATTGTACATGAAGAAAAGACAGTAAACATCATCCATGCAAATATGTTTATTATTCTGGATTTCTCATTTTATAATAGCTATTTATTATTTTTAAATGTCATAAATTGCGTGCCTCACTTTTTACTTCAGTCATACTTTCCTTGCCATCCATGACCCTTTCCCCATGTACATGTTACTGTAATTTTTATGTTCCCCTCCATGAACCATGAACCTTTCCATTGGGGGGAGACTTGCATGCCTCAGCGATGCAGACAGCTGTACCATAGGTGCGCCGGCCGAAGTGGCCGTGCGGTTAAAGGCGCTGCAGTCTGGAACCGCAAGACCGCTACGGTCGCAGGTTCGAATCCTGCCTCGGGCATAGATGTTTGTGATGTCCTTAGGTTAGTTAGGTTTAACTAGTTCTAAGTTCTAGGGGACTAATGACCTCAGCAGTTGAGTCCCATAGTGCTCAGAGCCATAGGTGCTACCACAATGGAGGGGTAGCTGTTGCAGAGGCTAGACAAACGTGTGGTTCCTGAAGAGGGGCAGCAGTCTTTTCAGTAGTTGCAGGGGCAACAGTCTGGATGATTGACTACACTGGTCTTGTAACATCAGTCAAAACAACATTGTTGTGCTGGTCTGTAAATGGCTGAAAGCAAGGGGAAGCTACAGTCATAATTTTTCCTGAGGATATGCAGCTTTACTGTATGGTTAAATGATGATGGCATCCTCTCGGGTAAAATATTCCGGAGGTATAAGAATGCCCCATTCAGATCTCTGGGCGGAGATTACTCAGGAGGACGGCATTATCACGAGAAACAAAACTGGTGTTATAGGGATTAGAGAGTGGAATGTGAGATCCCTTAATTGTGCAGGTAGGTTAGAAAACTTAAAAAGGGAAATGGATAGGTTAAAGTTAGATATAATGGGAATTAATGAAGTTTGGTGGAACAAGAAACAGGACTTCTGGTCTGGTGAATATAGGGTTATAAATACAAAATCAAATAAGGATACTGCAGGAGTAGGTTTAATAATGAATAAAAAATAGGAACATGTATAAGCTGCTACAAACAGCATAGTGAATGCATTACTGTAGCCAAGATAGACATGAAGTCCTCCCCTACCACAGTAATACAAGTTTATTTACAAACTTGCTCTGCAGATGATGAAGAGACTGAAGAAATGTATGATGAGATAAAAGAAATTATTCAGATAGTTAAAGGAGCTGAAAAATTAATAGTCATGGGGGGCTTGAATTTGATAGTGAGAAAAGGGACAGAAGCAAAAGTAGTAGGTGATTATGGACTGGGGGTAAGGAATGAAAGAGGAAGTGCCTGGTAGAATTTTGCACAGAGCATGTTTTAATCATAGCTAACACTTGGTTTAAGAATCATGAAAGAAGGCTGTAGACATGGAAGAGACCTGGAGACACTGGAAGGTTTCAGATTGATTATGTAATAGTAAGACAGAGATTTAGGAATTATGTTTTAAATTGTAAGACATTTCCAGGGGCAGTTGTGGACTCTGACCATAATTTATTGGTTGTGAACTGAGATTAAAATGGAAGAAACTAAAAAAGGTAGGAATTAAAGGAGATGGAACCTGGATAAACCGAAAGAACCAGAGGTTGTAGAGAGTTTCACAGCGAGTATTAGGGAATGATTGACAAGAACAGGGGAAAGAAATACAGTAGAAGAAGAATGGCTAGCTCTGAGAGATGCAATAGTGAAGGCAGCAGAGGATCAAGTAGGTAAAAAGACGAGGGCTTGTAGAAATCCTTGGATAACACAAGAGATATTGAATTTAATTGATGAAAGGAGAAAATATAAAAAATTCTGTAAATGAAGGAGGCAATAAGGAATACAAACGTCTCAAAAATGAGATTGACAGGAAGTGCAAGTGGCAAAGAAGGAATGGCTAGAGGACAAATGTAAGGTTGCAGAGGCATATATCACTAGGGATAAGATAGAAGCTGCTTATAGGAAATTTAAAGAGACCTTTGGAGAAAAGAGAACCACCTGTATGAGTATCAAGAGCTCAGAGGGAAAAGCAGTCATACGCGAAGAAGGGAAAGCAGAGAGGTGCAAGGAGTATATAGTGTGTCTATGCAAGGATGAAGTACTTGAGGGCAATGTTATGGAAATAGAAGAGGATGTAGATGAAGATGAGAAGGGAGATATGATACTGCATGAAGAATTTGACAGATCACTGAAAGATCTAAGTCGAAACAAGGCCCTAACATTCCATTAGAACTACTGATAACCTTGTGAGAGTCATGACAAAGCTCTTCCATCTGGTGAGCAAGATGCATGAGACAGGTGAAATACCCTCAGACTTCAAGGAGAATATAATAATTCAAATTCCAAAGAGAGCAGGTGCTGACAGGTGTGAGAATTACTGAACTATCAGTTTCATAAGTCACAGTTGCAAACTACTAGTATGACTTCTCTACAGACGAATGGGAAGACTGGTAGAAGCCGACCTCCAGGAAGATCAGTTTGGATTCTGTAGAAATGAAGGAGCACAAGAAGCAATTCAGGCCCTACGACTTATCTTAGAAGAAAGATTAAGGAAAGACAAACTTACATTTATAGCATTTGTAGACTTAGAGAAAGCATTTCACAATGTTGACTAGAATACTCTCTTTCAAATTCTGAAGGTGGCAGGGTTAAAATACAGGGAGCGAAGGCTATTTATCATTTGTACAGAAACCTGATAAAATGGAAATGTCTTGTGGCTAGGGCCTCCCGTGGGTAGCAGTTACAAGAGTCAAAGAGCATGAAAGGGAAGCAGTGATTGGGAAGGGAGTGAGACGGGGTTGTAGCCTATCCCCGATCAATCTGTATATTGAGCAAGAAGGAAAGGAAACAAAAGAAAAATTTGGAGTAGGTATTAAAATCCATGGAGAAGAAATAAAAACTTTGAGATTCACCGATGACATTGTAATTCTGTCAGAGACAGCAAAGAACTTGGAAGAGCAGTTGAATGGAATGAACAGTGTCATGAAAGGAGGGTATAAGATGAACATCAGCAAAGCAAAAAAAGGATAATGGAATGAAGTTGAATTAAATCAGGTTATGCCAAGGTAATTAGATTATAGTAGATGAGTTTTGCTATTTGGGCAGCATAATAACTGATGATGGTTGAAGTAGAAAGGATATAAGATTTAGACCGGCAATAGCAAGGAAAGCATTTCTGAAGAAGAGAAATTTGTTAACATCGAGAATAGATTTGAGTGTAAGGAAGTCCTTTCCGAATGTATTTGTATGGAATGTAGCATGTATGGAAGTGAAACATGGATGATAAACATTTTAGACAAGAAGAGAATAGAAGCTTTTGAAATATGGTGATACAGATGAATGCTGAAGATTAGATGGGTTGATCACGTAACTAATGAGGAAGTACTGAATAGAATTGGGGAGAAGAGGAATTTGTGTCACAGCTTGACTAGAAGAAGGGATTAGTTTTTACGATCCGTTCTCAGGCATCAAGGGATGACCAATTTAGTATCGGTGGGAAGCATGGAGGGTAAAAATCATAGAGAAAGGGGGGTGGGGGGTGGGGGGGGGCAAGAGATGAATACACTAAGTAGATTGAAAATGGTGTAGGTTGCAGTAATTAATTGGAGATGAAGAGACTTGCACAGGATAGAGTAGTGTTGGGAGCTGCATCAGACCAGTCTTTGACCTGAAGACCACCACAACATGTTTACTTCCCTGATACTATTTTTCATCCCATTGTATGCTTTTTTGCTTTAGTAGATAATTGCATCTGGTTTTGGAAATATCAGCTCATAATACGTTCTCACAATCTTGCTGCATCAACTAATTGAACTGAATTAGTTTTCTTCAAAGCACTCCACTGTTATTGTAAAGTCAGTCAGTGTTGCTTTTTGCCATTCAATGTTTGTTTATGAATACTAGAAATGAAGACACTGACAGTTACTTCATCCACCCCTAAATGTCAAAACATTGAGGGAGGGCTGTTTCTACCATTATGCTAGACTAGGTGGCCACCTAGGGCAGAATAATTTTAGGAGCAGTAAAGGGCGGAAAAGTAAATTTCAAATGAAACAGAGAAAATTAAGCAAATGAGGAGTAAAAATGAAAAAGAGGAAAAATTTAAACACTGCATTGTTTTCAAAATCATTTGGAACAGTTACTTAATAAGTCTTTACTTACTTTGATGAAAGTAAACACATTGCCTCTGCCTACCTCAAAACTAGAGCAGCCACTAGTGAGTACAAAACGGAAACCAACATTTAAAAAAAAAAATTGGATTTAATGAACATTGTGAGTAACTCAATGAGCTATAAGCAGTCACCTGTCCTTAATTTAGGGCCATTGACTTCAGGGAAGGGAAAGTACTCTTAGACAAATACAACATTCTGGGATTTAACCTGGACCCATATGAGATGAACAATAAGAAACCAATCGCTTAGACCACTGCACCATCGAGGTGGCTAATAATGGTTATAGAACTCTTAAGAGAAAATGCAAATAAGTCATCAATTATTTAATTAATCACTGTTTCAATTATTTTGGGAGAATTCAAAAACTAAGGACAAAAAATATTAAATTTAGGACATTGTTGCCCTCAATCAGTTTTTAAAGAATTGAAGCCAAAGCATGTGAAAATTGAGGACTGTCCTAAGAAAATGAGGACATCTGGCCATTTTAGTTTAATGATTAAAAGTATAATAGGAAAGTTGCATTGTTGTAAGGTTGAATGGTGTCAGTTGGTGTTGGCAGTGGTAGTGGTGGACTAGGGAATATATTGGGAAGAGTGATGGTAGTGAAAGAGAAAATGCATCATTTTTCATTTCTCACTCAAGGTGGCAAAACACCTTGCAACAGCCTTGCATTGAGGTTCTATCCCTATCATACAGTGAAAGTAACATTTCTTGAACATGTGAGCTACAAGCCCACTTCTATCCTGATGGATTTGTCTGAGGTGCTGATTAATATTCATTTGCTAAGGCCTCTAACACAAAATATTTAAACTTACAAAGAAATATTGTGTCCATTCTTTCATCGTTATATTTATTCTGTTTGTTATTTTCCATAGTCATCTTATTGTTGTTGTAGTCTTCAGTTCAAACACTAGTTTTTTGCAGCTCCCGATGCTGGTGCTCTGTGCAGATCTTCATTTCTGTGTAACTGCTGCAATCTGTACCCATTCGGGTTAGGATACTGAACTCAAACTTTAGTCTCCTTATGCAGTCCCCAACCCAACACACACACACACACACACACACACATACACACACACACACACACACACACACACACGCATTCCATTATTAAATTAACTATTCCTTGAAGTCTCACGATGTGTTCTCTCAACATGTCCATCATACAGAGGAATGGCAATATTCATTCATTCACTCTTTGTGTTATGTAAATCTCATCATAATGGAGAATAATCAGGCATGTGGAATGGGTCAGATTACATATTAATAAACTGAAGCAGTCACTGCGGTAAAGTACACCAGCAACACACTATGACTTGCTAATCTATTCTAAGATAAGCCTACTTTATCCATTTGTATGTGTATTGGTAGAAAAACAGGTACTTTGAAGAAAAAATTCCTCCTATTCTACTATTCAGCAGCTGTTTTTTTCTAATACTTCAAACAAACATTTGTGTATCTTCAGAAAGACTATTATCAGCTCTCAGTATACCAGCAAATACAAGAGCAAGAGTTGTTTAATATAAATATTAGTGTTATGTGGCATTTACATTCCAGAGTCCAAGTATTCTAATAAATTGTAGTAGTGGCCAATGAAGAATTCTTTTACTTTGTTTTTCAATACTTGGGCGTTATCAGTTTCCTACCTGACATCTGCTGGTAAACCTTTCTATACAGGCCAAGGGTGTCCATACCACGGGGCAAAGGGGGCCTCGCTCCTCACACTGTTACCCCCTACCCACGAGTGGACTTCTACTACTCGTATGTCACAGCTGTGTGTGTAACTAAATCAGGATGGTCACCAAGAAAAACTGAAACATGACCTGCTGTCAAATACAGTAGCTGGTCATTGGCTTCATTCCAGATAATCTTGCACGACACATTAACACTGCACCTCTCACAAAGTCAGTAAGCTGCAGCAGCATTTAAACACACACAAACTAGCTAGTCAACATTTGATAAGCTGAGCAGTTATGTGGTGGCCAGTCAGTATCAACTGGTGTCGCTGCCATCATCATGGCCACTGGGCTATGATTGATAGACCTTGGCCTGCTTGCCAAGCCTGAGCCGCCAACACTGCACCTGCTGCCCTCCCCTGCTCTTCAGCGAGGCTTCAGGCTTTGACTCCGGGCAACATCATCGCTGTGCAGGCGGGTCACCACAAACTTTTGCAGCAGCAGTCAACATTGCCAGCTGTTCCATGCTGCAGAAAGCCATGAGTGGTGCTTGACTCAACACCAGCATACTGTAAGCTCCAGCTCACCACCACCTCCCAAGCAGTACACACCCACTGTATGCTTCACTCTCTTTCCTGCCGCTACCCCGCCAGAATATTACGTCAAGACAGAAAGGCCCTAAAATAACTGTATGAGTTGGCCGGATTATTTAAGACTTCTTGTATTTATGCTCATGTCTGCCCACCAAAAAAAAAAAAAAATAATTAGTAAAGAAGTAATAAAGAAGTTTAAGTTCCACAGCACCACTTTCCGAAGGGGGAAGGCAAGAGTGTGGTTGGAAGACAGAGTGCTGATGATTCAATAGGGACTGCAAGATATGCAAGTAGCAACTTGAACGTGTACTTTCACTTGTGGAATACCCTGCATCCCTTGGTATTTTTTTTTTTTTTTTGTATTTTCCCTTAATGCCAGATACTGTTGTAGTTTTCAGTAAGGGAGTGAAGGCCGAGCTATTAACTCAAGTAATATACACTCCTGGAAATTGAAATAAGAACACCGTGAATTCATTGTCCCAGGAAGGGGAAACTTTATTGACACATTCCTGGGGTCAGATACATCACATGATCACACTGACAGAACCGCAGGCACATAGACACAGGCAACAGAGCATGCACAATGTCGGCACTAGTACAGTGTATATCCACCTTTCGCAGCAATGCAGGCTGCTATTCTCCCATGGAGACGATCGTAGAGATGCTGGATGTAGTCCTGTGGAACGGCTTGCCATGCCATTTCCACCTGGCGCCTCAGTTGGACCAGCGTTCGTGCTGGACGTGCAGACCGCGTGAGACGACGCTTCATCCAGTCCCAAACATGCTCAATGGGGGACAGATCCGGAGATCTTGCTGGCCAGGGTAGTTGACTTACACCTTCTAGAGCACGTTGGGTGGCACGGAATACATGCGGACGTGCATTGTCCTGTTGGAACAGCAAGTTCCCTTGCCGGTCTAGGAATGGTAGAACGATGGGTTCGATGACGGTTTGGATGTACCGTGCACTATTCAGTGTCCCCTCGACGATCACCAGTGGTGTACGGCCAGTGTAGGAGATCGCTCCCCACACCATGATGCCGGGTGTTGGCCCTGTGTGCCTCGGTCGTATGCAGTCCTGATTGTGGCGCTCACCTGCACGGCGCCAAACACGCACACGACCATCATTGGCACCAAGGCAGAAGCGACTCTCATCGCTGAAGACGACACGTCTCCATTCGTCCCTCCATTCACGCCTGTCGCGACGCCACTGGAGGCGGGCTGCACGATGTTGGGGCGTGAGCGGAAGACGGCCTAACGGTGTGCGGGACCGTAGCCCAGCTTCATGGAGACGGTTGCGAATGGTCCTCGCCGATACCCCAGGAGCAACAGTGTCCCTAATTTGCTGGGAAGTGGCAGTGCGGTCCCCTACGGCACTGCGTAGGACCCTACGGTCTTGGCGAGCATCCGTGCGTCGCTGCGGTCCGGTCCCAGGTCGACGGGCACGTGCACCTTCCGCCGACCACTGGCGACAACATCGATGTACTGTGGAGACCTCACGCCCCACGTGTTGAGCAATTCGGCGGTACGTCCACCCGGCCTCCCGCATGCCCACTATACGCCCTCGCTCAAAGTCCGTCAACTGCACATACGGTTCACGTCCACGCTGTCGCGGCATGCTACCAGTGTTAAAGACTGCGATGGAGCTCCGTATGCCACGGCAAACTGGCTGACACTGACGGCGGCGGTGCACAAATGCTGCGCAGCTAGCGCCATTCGACGGCCAACACCGCGGTTCCTGGTGTGTCCGCTGTGCCGTGCGTGTGATCATTGCTTGTACAGCCCTCTCGCAGTGTCCGGAGCAAGTATGGTGAGTCTGACACACCGGTGTCAATGTGTTCTTTTTTCCATTTCCAGGAGTGCACATCCAGTGCAGTTTGCCTGGGAACTCTGCCCCATGCACTGGATCATACCCCAGTATGTTGGGTTTGTCACAAAAAGGAGCATTACGTCAGCCAATGTAGCGAGTATGCCTGGCTCAGATGTGGAAAACTTTGGGTACCCCTAAAATTCGGTATTTTATCTGGATAAGCATAGTCACAAGATTCTTGCTGTAAATGAGGAATTTTACAGAGTAGGGAAGGTGGTGTACCTCAGGCCAAATTTTTATTTTTACTGTCTATATAAGTTCAATGATTGGACTTGCTCAATATTGGAGATTAATGTTTGCTTCTTTCTGAATAAGATAATGTTCTGAAAACAGATTTATTATAAGTTTGTAAGTTGATACAACACTCCCAGAAGAAGGCTGCAAAGTGGCCCTAGGTAAAACTGTGGGTTGTACCTTGGGCAACTAAATTATGTTTTGAAATAAAACACACATATACAGTTTACTGATAAATCAACACCACATATTTTATTAGTATGTAGTAGAATACATAATACCACTCTTTCTGCATTACTTTACATCATACATTGTGGTGAAATCAACAGGAGAAATACAACAGTGAACATTGCGGGATGTTCCAACAGAGGAAGCTTTAGAGCTTCAGTACATCATCTTCCATAGGTAGACTCTAGGTTTCCAGTCCTGGGTTAGAGAATTGTTTGGTTTTCCCAATTCTGTTTAGGTACTGAACTTAATAGTCACCATTTGCTTTTAAGACTTTCGAGACATAGTATGAAATGTTCCTTTTTCGAGCAAGACAGGTCACAGCATAATCTCCATCTTTCAGCTCTGTTCTATTTTTAAAATCACCATAATCAATTTCTTTCTTGAGGGACTGTGCTCTTAATGTTTCCAGATCATCATCACTTGTATCATTCAAATTTATTTCACAATTTTCTTCTTCTGAGGATGGATCTAGAAATTCCAGACGGCATCTGACTGTGGCTTCATCCTTCTTGTGTTTTTTCTTGTTTTCAATTTCATTTCTCTCTGGCGTATCCCTTAGAATTCTAGTTTTTCCAGTTCTTCATCCACGAGTTTTCTTCCATGGTTCTGCTTTGTTATATGAATGCAACATTTCTGGATATGTATGATTATCTTCTGTCATCTGTGTTCTCTTGTGAGAGACACCAGCATGGACAATTTCTTCATTTTTCTTTGGTTCATCAGAATCATAAGGTCTGTTGGCAATGCTTTCAAGCAGGAATTCAAAGTCACCAAAAATATTCTCATCTACTGGATAAATTCTAATAACCTTAAAGCCGATTCCTATATTTTCTGTGGTGAACGCTTTCTTAAGTGCCTTTCCTACAGCGCCTGAGTCCACTTTCACATCAAAGGCACACACGACTAAACTGCTTGCTTGTTTGATATTGACTGAACAGCTGAAGCCAACTAAAACTCGGGTGCCAGCGTACTTGTATGCACGAATACTGGTCGCATTGGCTATGGTCAGCTATGGCTGTGCTTCATTCAGTTTGATGATCTAAAACGAATATTTATCGCAGAGTACTCGGGAAATACTGGGTACTCAGTAGACAGTTCATTGTAAGTACCAACACATCTGTCTCTATTAAATAGCTACTTTTTTTAATACTGTAATGCATTGGTACTGCTTGCTCCAACCGTATGCCCTTTAGTACATCACCACGGTCCCCTTGGAAGGCGTGCCCCACAGTCTGAAAACCAGTGTCTTAGACGGCCTCGACTATAGGGCCACTCTCATGAGACTGGCACGAAATTTGAATAGTGTCATCTTTCAGATGTAGAAATGCGCCTACCAACTCTTGTTTGCTTTGTACAACTCCTTCTTCGTGCTGCTATTTCTTTCCGACAATGTAATTATACTACTGGAACCAAAAACAAGCTTTTCAAAGTCATTAATGCAAGAGTTAGATACTTGGGCACAAATGTTTTCAACATTTTTCCAAAGGATATTAAATGTCATAAGGGTAGTATAGTGGCGTTTAAGATCGAATTAAAGAACTTATTGTTAGGATGTTGTTCTACTACAGTTAAGTGTATCTTCACAGAAATTATTGAAAATCATCGAAAGTAAAATTTATGGGAGCAATATTAAATAAAAACTGAATGAACATAAGATTTCACTTACAAGCATGGGAAGAGGAGACGAAGATAATGGAATAAACAGTCTGGCATTTGCAGATGGTTTTTGTTGGGGCTGGCCATGAACGAAAGCATGGCGGGACCAAATGGGAGCAGCCCGCGAACAAACAAAATGGACGAACGGGAACGAACGGACATGAACAATGACTGACAACTGAACAAGACTCTAAGAACAACAACATGCAAGACAACAATGTCCACTCGTACATGGAAATAAGCAAAGTAACATGCTGTCTGTAGGCGAGATATCAGAGACTCATGCGAATATCAGACTGCCTCACTGAGTGAGAGGCAGGCGCTTAAATACATGATAGGGTACACTGCTACTGCCCGCTGGGACCGTGTGCTGCACTGTGGCGCCCTCACATTATACGCGGGCCAGGAGTGCGTGCTGCCACGGCTTATGGCGCGACGGCTGCAGGGACTTCTAGTGGTAATCAAGGTCCATGCCGTCTGGCACGGATTCGAAACCCGCGGTGCTTGGGACCAGAGTTTTACTACACTTTCTGAAATTATGGCATCTGCTGTAATACAAATTAATATTTTGGAAGAAATAGCCAGTATGACTGACTTAAAAATTCGACTAAAAAAAATTAACAAACATTAAAAAATGCACTGAAATTTCCGAAAACAGATTTGGGCAAGATAGAGAAAGATAAAAAACTTAAATACTTTCAGGAGATAAATCAAGAAAATGGTTTGGAAAAAAGATGCTTTACAGAAAAAGAGACATAAAATGGGAAGGTTATATGGTATAGCTACAGACTTTCAGTATAAAAAATACCTGTAAAAAATGCAAAAAATAGGCATTACAATACAGTAGACTAGTGAAGCCTGAATGTGTATATGCAAATGAATTTCTAACATTAAACTATAAATTAAATCAATTAGAAATACTAGAAAAGTGAATAGTTAGTAAATATTAGGCCCACGAAAAACTATGGAAGATTGGAAATTACGAAGTAATGATGAAAGTTATCGAAAGTTAGATAACCCACAGAAGTAATGAAAGAAAAGACGGGTTTTGGACATTTATATTGAATGAAAGAATCAAAAAAAGACAATAGATTAATGAAAAAGATACTGAAATATCTGTGGGATAGAAAGTCAACAGCAAGTTGCATCCATAAAGTGAAAACAGATTTTAAAAAAGTATGTAAAAGATGAAGAGACAACTGATAGAGAAGCGCTTGTGAAAAAGGTATTAAATATGGAAGGTTTCCATTGTAGGAGAGTGAAAAAAATGCTCTGTAGAGGCCAGAAGACAGGAAAATACACAGTTAGCAGATGAACGCTGGAACCGAAGAAATGTTCTGTGGCGCCGATGAAATCGACACCAACATCAGTATGCATCCATCTTTGAACTAAGCTAAACATTATCTTTGGCTTCTTCTGCCGCATCCAGTTCTTTGTGAGCCTTGCATGTGTTTAGGTGAATAAATGAACTACTGCTAAATGGGTGTTGTTTGGTGTAACCACCCCAAATTCCTCTCCCCTCTCTGGTGACCCCGAGTTGTAACGTGTTCTGTTTTCGCTATTTTACTGTGTCTGTGACCTCCGCATCGGTTATTTTCACGTGTATTACATCGACACAGCATTCGAACAATGACTTCGGCCCAGCGCCTAACGCCGGATTTTGTGATCGACATGCATTGTGTTGCGGGCGATGTACACCTGCCAGGACTGCAACACGATGCCTCTCACTCGACGATTATGCCGGACGTTTTCGAGCCTGCAGCAATAAGTGAGGTTAGTAGTGTACATGACTCCGGCTATCAAACGCCTTTGTTCCCACCACATGTGCCCTCCCTCATCGACTGTGCAGTTACCTCTTACAGATCTCCGTGCAGTGCGGGACCAATGCTGATTTCTGCAAATGCTTCGTTGGACAATCTACCACTGCCAGGACAACGATTTGCCAAGCCGCAGTCTATGCAGTACCACGCGGATACCTGCCACGTGGCCAGAACTGCTTCGTTCACAGGTCAACCTCCTCAGCATCTGACCACGCCCGCGCCTGCCTCGGTTCAGCATCAGGACATGCCTTCCTACTTCGATACCTCGGCCTGCAACAGGAACAATAACTTGTTATCTGTGCCTGACCTCCACTTCCATCCCACTGCTATGCCTCAGTGTTTTGTACCACGACATTCACCTACCCACACACCGTTTTGAGTGGAGTGACTATGAACAGTGAACATTCACACATTCCGTCCCACGTTCGACATCATTTCCCACACTGTGCTTCTGGACAGCCCGCACCTCCACAACCTCCCTGCAACACAGGTGGTCCCGGCTCTGATCATACGTCGAGCTTTCCGCAGACTAACATGCATTCTCAAACTTTGAACTTTTTCTCACCTGTCGCCCCCTGTGCCGGCTCCAGTCGAGCTTCCACTATCTTTCTTGGCACATCTCGTTGCCTCATCCGCTTTGGTCTTCCGCTCCGCGTCAATCCGAACACACCTGCAATGTGCTGAGCTTCCGCAACCACAATCGACACATTACGGTGTCTCACCCGCGTTGGCCTTTCCCGTCTTGACGGATCACACTCAACCACAACGTGTCACCTTCATGCTGCCACCCGAACAGCTGTTGTAGCCACATTCCCTGTAGGCACACTCTCCTGGAATACTACAGCAACAACAGCTCGATTCAGGCAGTGCCCCAACGAACTCAACTCAACCTGTTCTTCTGAACATTCTACAACGCTTACCGACGCTGCCGCCGTTTAATCCCGACAGAGCCACAACCTGTTTCAAAATTGTGGATGAAGTGTTTGACCATTACAAACTCGATGAGTCAACCAGGTTTCTGTGCCTCATCACCCACCTGCACGACCAAGAGGACTTGACTGCTGACCTGGCCGACGCCCCGGACTCATCTACCCAGTACACTCTAGCCAAAAAGACAGTTCTGCATCGGCTTGCACGCTCAACTGAGGCAGCAATATGGCAAGTGCTCCACGTCGAGCAACTAGGCAATGACAAACCTTCCCAGCTCTGGAGATTACGTGCCCTGGTCAGTGCCGATCTACTCTCTGACACAGCTCTCCTCACCATCTGGTCAGATAAACTATCTCCTCACATCCGCTTTGCTCTGGCTCAGAAGTCTCTCGAACCTGTCGAGCAAAGAATGACAATTGCTAACAAGCTACATGATGCATCACTGCTTTATTTCGCCAGCCACTGCCTACCTGACAAGTCTCAGGCAGCTGGGGATGCACTGTGCCGACCGTTCCGCTCGCTCCGGGAAGCAGTAAACAAGCAAATGGGACATCACCAGCTCCGCCCATGGTCACGCCGCCTCCTGCAACTGAGCCTGCTGCGGCCACCGAACTTTGGCCACTGCCACTGGCAGCGAACGTTCCACAGGAATTGCAACCACACTACCCATACTGTTACTTCCACACATGGTTTGGTGAGGCAGCACAGCAGTGCAGACCACCCTGCTACTTCCCAAACGCCAATTGCAGGTAGGTCCGGGTGCCGCCTCCTGTGCACAACATGGCAGGCACCCCCCCCCCTCCCCCCCCCCCCCCCCTCCCCAGTGCTCCATTCTGTCTGCTGTCTGGGAATGACCGGATAATTGCGGACGGCTTTACATTAAAGACATTACGTCGGAATACCTTTCCCTAGTGAACACAGGCGCCGATGTTTCGCTTCTGTCTACATCCTTAGCATCATCGAACATCCACCCTCATCATACTTCACTGCAAGCCGTAAATTCAACTAAACTACAATGCTCGGGTTCAACTTCCCACGTCGTCTCACTCTGCACAAACTGCAAACTCCAGTGGACTTTTTTAGTGAGCGAAATTGACGAACCTATACTAGGCATTGTCTTCTTGTGACACCACAAACTTTCACCAGACCTAGTGCAAAACACCGAGTTTCATCATCCGTCCGAGACTCACTTCCCCTGTTCTCCATCGAGCAAACCCTCCGGTGACACATCGGTTTGGGCTCATCTCATCTGTACTTGCTCGTCTCTGTCGACGACATTACAAGAAACAACGCACAAGTGCCTTGTCAAGCTTGAACATGTCGCTCGCCTATGCAAGGAAAACTTCGAGCTCTCCCTCCGGCTCCACGAAACTCAGCTCCAGCTCTCTGATGCAGCAAAGGAATTACAGACACTACAGCAAGGACAAAACAAGGTCAGTAAGTGCACCGAATCTGCTTGCAGTCCCAGCAATCGAGCCTCCGTGTGTTTACCTCCCGCTACCCCTCACAACTGTGCTATCAAGACTGCCATAATGTGTACTGACAGTTCCGCAGGGCCACATACTCCTAACACGGCAGCGTTTGACACTCGGCCGGACACAAGTGCACATGCGTGATGAGCGTCACGTGTTCCCGAACTGACGGCTCCTACCCCGCCCCTCGCAGACAGCACCTCAAACTATGCAACTTCGGCTCTTGCGTGGCGCCGTGCGACTGCCGCTGACAACACAAACAGTGCACTCACGCCAAGCATTTCACCTGCGACTGTGCTGCCACAGGCTGCGCCCTCGGACAATGGAGCTCACCCGACCACGGTGCCACTGCTTCGGGCCGACGGCCATCTTGTCGCATTGACTCCTGGGACACTTTGCTGCTTCAGCTTCCATCAGATCTGCCGAGTGGCTCCAAACACCACGACCACACCTCGCCTGCCCCACCTGCCACACATTGTAAACAAATCGCCTCCCGTGCCGTTGGCAACATTTCCGTTGTCACCAACAGCACGGTTCACGCCTCACGCCAGGTCCCCCAATCTCCAGTAAACCACGTCGACTTTGTCCCGAGGGCCTCTCTGACCTTAAAAATCAGATTTCTGAACTACTAAGCTCTGGCGTCATTGAACCCTCTGCCAGTAGCTGGTCTACACCCATACATATGACACCCAAGAAAGACGGGTCTTGGCGCATGTGCGGAGACTACCGTAGACTAAACGCACAAACAATTATGGACACCTACCCCATACCCAACATTGCCGACTTTACCAGTTCCCTCCCAGGTGCGACCATGATCTCTGTCATTGATTGCAAACGGGCCTACCACCAGATCCGCATGGCACCTGAAGACATTGAGACGACAGCAATCACCACCCTAATCGGGTTATTTCAGTTTCGATTCATGCCCTTCGGTCTGAAAAACGCAACCCAGACCTGGCAATGCTTCATCAATGAAGTGCTATTCGACCTAAAATTCTGCTTTGCGTATCTGGATGACATTCTTGCGTTCAGCTCCTCCGTCGAGGACAACATTCGACATGTGCAAACTGTTATGAACACTCTCGTGGCAGCAGGCATCGAGACCAACCAGGACAAATTGCAGCTACATCAACCCGCTGTCACTTTTCTTGGTTTTCGGGTCTCTGCCGACGGCATTTCACCACCCCCTGAGAAAGTACAAACAATACTAAACCTACCCAGACCTTCATCATTCAAAGAGCTCCGGCGCTTTCTGGGGACGGTTAATTATTATCACCGACATCTACCTCGGGATGCGGAGATTCAGGCTCCACTAACTGACACCTTGGCAGGCACCAACACTTCTGGATCTCGGCCCATTCCATGGACCCCTTCTATGACTGACTCTTTCACTGCCCTCAAAAATCTTCTTGCCGAGGCCTGCACCATCACGCATCCTCATCCCAATGCGCAGCTTTTCATCACCATAGATGCGAGCAATACTGCCATCAGCGCTGTCCTTAGCCAGACAATCGATGGCCAAACTTCGCCTCTGCAGTTCTTCTCACGCAAGCTCACCCTTGCACAACGGAAATATTCCACTTTTGACAGGGAGTTGCTCACGGTCTACGAAGCGATCAAGCATTTTAAGACTGACGTTGAACGATGCCCTTTCTATGTTTTAACGGACCACAAACTCCTAGCTGCGGCCATTACAAGCCCGCCAGCTGACCCGCCTCCTCGCCGCTTCAGATACATGGACTTCATATCTCAGTTCACCACCGATATCAAACACATAAAGGGTGCTGACAATATAGTTGCTGATTTCCTTTCACGCGTCGACGCCATCCATTCGCTGTTAGACCTCTCTGAACTGCCTAACCTCCAACACACCAACGAGGAAACACAAAACCTGATTTCAGACTCTACCTCTTCACTTCACTTCGTTCGCACCACCTTCCCTGGCATTTCTGGTGAGATCTGGTGTGACGACAGTACAGGCACGTTATGCCCCCTCATCCCAACCATGGTCCGTCAAGCTGTCTTCAATGCATTGCATAATTTAGCCCACCCCGGTGTTTGTGCGTCCGCCCGCCTCATAGCGGAGAAATGTCAACAAGGACTGGCAGCAATGGGCACACTCCTGCGTCGCGTACCAATGCTGCAAAGTACACAAGCACACTTCACCTCCCCTCGGCGCCTTTTCGATCTGTCCTGGGCATTTCCAGCATATTCATATTGACATTGTCGGCCCTCTCTCCCTTTCTAACAGCTTTCGTTATGTTCCCTTGTCTATCAACCGAACAACTCGCTGGGTCGAGGCTGTCCCCCTCCCCAATATTATGGCAGAAACTGTTGCTCGAGCTTTTGTCGAGTCATGGGTGTCACGTTTCGGATGTCCAGCTATCATCACGACTGACCAGGGCAGACAATTTGAGTCGGCCCTGTTCAACGAGATTTGTAACATTTGCGGCATCCGGTGCATCCATACCACAGCATATCACCCGCAAAGTAATGGGCTAGTCGAGTGCTGGCACCACACTTTCAAGGTGGCTCTTCGATGCCACGACTCTCTATGGACGGAGGCCCTTCCCCTTGTGCTACTCGGCATTCGTGCGATCTATAAGGAAGACCTCAAAGGCACAATAGCCGAGTTCGTATACGGCCAGAACATTGTTCTCCCTGGCGAACTGCCCTAAGGTTCACGTCCCAAAATCTCTGGACAGTTGTGAGTACGTTATGCTCCGAGATGACATTGTCCGTGCTCCCTTCCAACCTCCATATACCGCCCCGTACCAAGTTCTCTGGCGCTCAGCCAACACCTATGACATCCAGATGAAAGATTCAGCTGTTACAGTCTCTCTCAACAGACTTAAGCCTGCCACTCACTGTCGTGGCTCACGACGCTCCGAGCACTCCCTCCACGTTGGACTTACACACACGATCAAGTGACTTCCAGCTCCAATTGTCGATCTCTCCTCTGACCTCGCCCACTAGTCCGGTCTCGCGTGCTCTGTTGAGCTTACCTACGATCACGCCCTCGCCGCCGGGCCCTTCGCCGGTCCCTTCGACCTCTCCCCCGTCGCCTGCCTTGCCCTGTCAAGGTTTCTCATGCCTCCCCCTCCTCCCTCCCCCAATCTTGAACATGCCTTCACTCGAGGTGTTTCTCCTTCATCCAGTGCTCATGACACAACCTCCGCCATAGGCACCCCAGCTCCCCTGGCCTCTCAAGAGTACTCCGTACTGCAGGGGGGGGGGGGGGGGGGCGCTATGTGGCGCCGATGAAATCGACACCAACATTGATATGCATCCATCTTTGAACTAAGCTATGCATTATCTTTGGCTTCTTCCACCATGTCCAGTTCTTTGTGAGCCTTGCATGTGTTTAGGTTAATAAATGAACTACTGCTAAATGGGTGTTGTTTGGTGTAACCAACCTGAACTCTCCCCTCAGTTCTATAATAATTATGCTATGGCGCTGCACTGCTTAATAGATGGATACAAAACAAATTTCGGTTTCAGTTAATTATTAAGACAACATAAGAGTACTCTTGTAATCTACTGACCTTAGTGTCATGAATTTTATGTGAAGATATAACAGATAAATAGTTATAAAATATTTCCATTCGGTTTGAAGGAGCAATTATTTACATATTAATTTTCAGAAATTTGTCTCATTTGTTTCAATAAATGTTTTTTTCATGTGTCTGGTAATCTATTCGATTAGACATTTTGTTGGAAACATAGTTTATTTTACTAACAGAAGATACTTTGGTACATGTTGTACTATATCTGTTTATTTAAGATGAAAATTTTACACATTTTTTTCCCCCTTTGCAGATATGTTGCAGCATATGATGTACCTTCTGTTTATATTCCTTCTTTGCTCTATATTTTACTGCGCTGGGATATTTATTGCCTGCAGTAACCGACACCAGTTTGTGAAGTACACACCACTGGAAACAGAATTAGAAAACTGAACAGGGTGCGACATACTGAACTACCTGATGTAGGAAATAAATAAAAACTAAAGCAAATAATATACTACAAAAAAATTGGAATTCAAGTGATGTACACATAACACAGTTAAAAGAATAGTTACTTGTGTAATTTTCATTAATACAGTGAAACATTTTTTTCAGTACGGCAATAATTACCTTTGCTCATTGCCTCATCGAGATCTTCCAGATTTTTATATTGATGCCGAAATCCGTTTCAATTAATGTAGCCCCAGACGGAGAAATCATGGACTGTGCAAGCCATGGAGGGCACCGCACATTACCATGTGACAACACATGTGTGGGTAACAATTCTTAGAGGATTCGAATGGAACCATGAGGCATGTGCGCGGTTCCTTCAGCTTCATCTTCAGCAACTTGTTGCTAGAAATTGTTGTATGCATTTGAGTGGGAATAATACTGAAACACTGTGCTGTTTCCAGGGTAGTGTTTGGTTTGTTGATTGCACATGGGCAATGAAAATGAATGACATCTAAGAAAAGGAATGTATTTTTTGGATAAATGTTCCAAAGAATGTCTCGATCTTGCACAACTTTGAGGACTGCTCAGTACTTGTGTGATTGCAATTTCATAGCCATAGATTCCTGTTCTGTGTTGGTGGCAGGTCGGCAAGCCAGCTGTCCTTTCAGTGCGTCAACTGTTTTATGTGAAGTTCAAGTCTAAACTGTTTTCTTATCTCAAAAGCACATCCCGGCGACCAAACTCAAAGTGGTCATAAAAAGCACCCAGTATTGCTTTCAGGTACCAGCCATTGTTAATATCTCATAAGCAATGAAAGCATGATGCCTGCTGTGCTATGTCATGACTGACATACTGCCCCCACAAACTAGGTCCACACTCGGCGCAGTGGCTGATGGGAGTGACTGTAAAGGCATTTCCCATATATGGTCATTCCCATCAGCCCCTGTTCTATGAAGAGCTTGTATTTATGATGTATCTAACAGTACAAATTGTGTACTTGACACATCTAGTTATAACATATTGTACAGAAGTGCAGTTAAGTGTTATACCAAGCTTACATCATATTGTTTATGCAATTGTTTGTATTTGAAGCACATAAAATAAAAATAGTGTTTGTCAAGAGTGTTACCCTTTACTTCACTTCATATCAAACCAGAATAAATCAATCAGAAAGGAGGCCAAGATATTTTTTTGTTACACTTTAAAGTAGCTTCGATGGTGGGGCACAGCAAACTATTTAGATTTACACTGTTTTAGAAAATTCACAAGCAACGTTAGAAAATGATAGAATTTACTAATTGTTCATGATAAAGGATAGTGGGAAGAATACACAGTCAAATTATTTGTGATTTGCAAAATTTAGTTCAAGGGGCTACCACTTGGCAGCACCAATGGCTGTAAACTGAGTGGCATCGAGTTGAACTGAGCTTGAATGACAGATACTGCTCTGTGATTCAGCTACATGTTCTTCCTGACCATAGTGTTTCCAACCTTGTTGTAGGTGTAGCAGGTACCGTGACATTTCTGGCCAACTGGTTTTGGACTGTGGTATTTCCAACCTGAGTCTCCCCCACAGCTGATTTATGCCAATCATTTGCCAGCAGCTGTGTTGCCACTGTATCTTGGGGTACGATAGCAGACAGCCTTCATTTCCATGCAGATTCATACACTAATTGAGTTCTACAATGCTGGTAATGGAAATAAATAAAAGAACAAAAGAAAAGCCATGTCTTCTTTCTGATGGTCATCACTACTGGGTGCACAGAAAATGTGATGAGTATAAGGGTGATTCAAAAGTAACTGTACACACCTCATGTCATGTATGCATCAAAATAACAGTAAAATGTTAAATAAAGTTTTGTCTGAAATTGCTTTATTTCTGAAACAATGGAGCAGCAGAGTGGGGATCGCAAGTGCATCACAAACAACACAAAATTATTTTTTTCAAAAAACTCATAACACTCAACTGCATTAATTGGATATTATTAGTACTACCGGTTTTGGACATAAGTGATCATCCTTGTAGAATGACCCTTACGAACACTAGCAAATTGATAGCAGTGTGATACTTGAATTTGTGGTAAGATTTTTATACTTTCAATTTTTTTGGGTTTTCTCCCACCTTACGTTTGTGTAATGTATCATATTACATGTATAATAGGATTTCGTTCCTGCATTCTGTTTTAATACCATACCACTGGTCAGATAATCTAATTTACACATTTTTATTCTTACAGTGCATTGAAATAGTCCACCTGTATTGATATCCAAAGTATGCACAAAATTGGATTAACATTGGTAAAGTTATGCTTTTTACATGGGGGAGGGGGGGGGGGGGGTCTGTTGTCATTTTTTAATGTAGGTAAACTTTTAGTCCTCAAATTTCTGTATTCGTGTGCAGATTGTTTTATAATAACTTATTGATGTGACTCAAATGGTTCGTTATCAAGATAGATGTTTACTATGTCAACACATTTTGAAGATAATTCATGTGGCAGATTTTGGTTATTACAGTGAGTTGTAATAGTCCACCCACATTAAATTTCAGAATATGAATAAAATTGGTTTGACATATGGTAAATAATGCTCTTTATATGAATGTATCTGCTGTCACTTTATGTTGGTAGAGTTTCATTCTTGGAGTTTCTGTATTTGAGTGCAGATTGTTTTGATGAATAACCTATTGATGTGACCCAAATGGTTTAGTCATCAAGATACATTTTTGTTATTTCAACATACTTTGGAGATAAGTATGATTTATTGATCTTTTCATCATGGGTCCAGCAATTCCAGTAGATGGTTTTCCCCACATTAGGGGAACATGGTTAGCTGCTTGGACAGAACATGGATGAAGCAGCTGGCTCTAAAGATGGCAGAGGTCACAATGCGGCAGAATGGCGCTACTTAAAATTAAAAAATTAAACACTAATTCATAACTTCAATGTACAGCAAAACCAATCACATTAAAGTAACCATGACAATGAGGTGTATGTTTTGAGACTCTGACATCATGTAAATCACAAATACTACAGGAGTTATCTTGTAACACCAAATCTAAATAAAAAATTGCACTTACTGCGTAATGATCCTAGCTTCTATCATAGTCCCTGTCTATCTGTCTATCAACTGTGTAGTAGCCAATGTTTCTGGAGCAAGCAGGGAAATTTTCAACTGTGATCCTTGTAAGCTCATTTGTCACAGGCTGTTTGATGTCTGCAATAACTTGAAGAAGCTTTCCTTTCAGTTGCCTTTTCACTCACAGAAACAAGAAAATATCCCAAGGCAAGGGGTTGGGCAAATATGGCGGATGTGGGATGACAATAGCGGTATGTCTGACCAGATACTCAGAATGAGACAAAGCAGAATGGGGCTTTGTATTGTCATGCAGTAAGAAACAGTCCTGAGAATGCCACAAATCCGGGCAGTGACATTGAATAGCTAGCTGCCAACATTTCAATGCTTTGATGTAAAAAGTTTGGTTCACTGTTTGACCTGGAGGAACATACTCATGGTAAACTAATGCTTTATTATCAAGGAATGCTATCAATATTGTCTTTGTTATTGAAGGTTGTCATTTTACCTTTTTCGAAACTGGCAATCCAGGACTCCACCATTCAGCACTTTGAGACTTTGTGTGATGGTCATACTGGTAGTACCAACTGTCATCCACGGCAATGTGGGATCACTTCTGGCTCTACCCAGTAGTTCAGCACACATTCTTTGTTTTTCCTCTTTCTGTTCAATTGTTAGCATGTGAAGGACAAGTTTCCATTTCCCTAAATCTTCACATAAAATCTTATGACACACATCATGATTCAAATTAAGTTATGCACAGTTACATGATGGTCTTCTTGCAAAAACTGTTTAACATGCTCCACATTTGCATCGGTATGTGCTGTAGACAAGTGACCATCTCTGGGATCATCTTGCAGTGAATCTCTGCCTTCATAAAACCTGTTGTGCCACTCGAAAACATTACTTCATGAAAGTTCCTCGCCTGCATATGCTTACTTAACATTGTCCATGTATCACAAAAGGTTTTCCCAAGCTTAATGCAGAACTTATTGTCCATTCTTTGCTCACAATCAGCATCCATTGTGTCACCATAACTAATGAATCAAGAACCCAAACAGTGTGTGACTAAGGATTGTCTTGCCACCTAGTGAGTTTGTGCAGAAACATGGTGAAGGTCATTTCCAGGATGCACACGTAGCAGGTAACATAAAAACAACATTTCCCCTTTTTAGCATTGCACACTCAGAAATAAAGAAACCTCTCCTGGGGCTTTTTTGATAAAGTGAGGACTTAAAAGGTCGTGTTCTCTCCATCAAAAGATATAGCCCACTACTCAGTTTTCCAGATATTATACACATGGAAAAAAATATAGGCCCTCCAGCAACATATTTGGTGATAAACATGTAATGGAATACTGGGCTGTGCACACCATTACAATTTATTGTATTCTGGTGTGTAATTTGTCAGGCTCATCCTTACACAGTCTGAGATCAGGACCAGTCAGTCTACTTCTACAGTTAGATTTCACTGTGTTTATCATTGAAGACATTGCCTCACATAGGTAACTTCATCCAGAATCCTATAAAACATATGATACCACTTTTACTTTTTTACACTCACTGATTTCAAAGTAATCTTCATTGTAGTCTGACTTCAAGGAAATGTCGTTTTCAAACTGAAGTATTTCTCTTCAGGTAAAGTCTCACTCACTTTCTGGTAATGTTGAATTGCAAATGTTAGAACAGGTTTCACTGCCTTGAAACCTGGAAATTCGTTTTCAAACTCTGTCTTCAGTGCTGTCACGTTGTCCGTTTACTTCTTTGCAGTTTCTTGGTCCAATGACATTTGCTGAACTGACAGTTCTTACTATATTTGAGGGATGAGTGCTACCCAAAGATCAAGTTTCTGGTTGAAACACTTTATAGAAGACATAACAATTATGACAGTCTGATTTTTCCTTGAAGTTCTTTGATTAACTCATTTAGTTTAACTGTCACATTGTCCGCCCCCCGATAGCTGAGTGGTCAGCGCAACAGAATGTCAATCCTAAGGGCCCGAGTTCGATTCCCGGCTGGTTCGGAGATCTTCTCCGCTCAGGGACTGGGTGTTGTGTTGTCCTAATCATCATCATTTCACCCCCAGCAATGTGCAAGTTGCCAAAGTGGTTTCAAATCAAAATACTTGCACCCGGCGAACAGTCTACCTGACGGGAGGCCCTAGCCACGCGTCGACTGTCACATTAGTTACAAATGCAAAATCCAACAACCAGCTCAAACTGTACAGTCTTGAGTAATTTTTCTCTCTTTCAGACACAAAAGATTTTATTGGTGGCAGAAGTTCCCTGGATCTGTTTAGAACCATACATTTATTCAGCCGTTGAACATCAGTATGCATAAGCAGGTCTCCATAGTGGCTATCCAGTTCTTTTAATAACACTCTGAATTTTCTTCTCTGTAGTGATTGTTAGCTAACTAAATTCACAATTTTTGTGACAATTCTCTTTAGTATGTGGCATTTTCAAAGTATGTTCATAAATCACATGCTGATGGGCTATAGAATGACACTTAAGGGGAGTTGGATGGTCGTTTGGTTCAAAATTTTTGATTTTTATTTTTTGCACTTTTTTTGTTACGCATATATTTGGGTTTAAATTGAGACTAAATTTATTAATTTATGTTGAGTGGTTCTGTTTTACAAGCGTTATGTTGAGTGGTTCTGTTTTACAAGCATTTTATTAAAACCCTGCAACACACACTTCTTTTTACTCGCTAATGACTACTTGTTATTATACAGCTGTTTGAAAGCTTAGTTGGTAACACTGATGAAATACTGTTGGCAACAATGATGAAAACAGCTGCCAGTTAATTTGTTGTTTTCGGTTCTTTGTTTGTGGTGATTAAAAGTGAAGTTTGTTTACGATATTTGTATTTCAGTGTTTAGATCTCAGCAAATAAGTTTATATTGTGTAAAAATGCCATGAATATAAAACAAGAAAAGAAAATGTGAGTTCAGGGGGGGGGGGGGAGATGTAACCAAAAACAGTTTTTGCATCTTATTGAATCTGAAGTGGAAGTTCATTGTGAAGGTGAGCCTAGTCATAATACTAGTACTGAAGCTGCTTGTGGTTCTAAAACAAGGTCTTCTTCTAAGAAGCTTACCTGTAACTTGGCTAAATATGAGATATATGGAAAAGAAGAAGGTTGCTATGATATTGTTAATATCAACAGTTTAGGTAGCGTAGTTAGCGGTGTGCGTAAAATTTAAAAGATCGCTTACTGTCTCCACTGGAACCAGGCTAGGCTTACAAGTACCGATAGTAATAAAGTGCAGTGACTGTTCTTTTGAAGTGCCCACTACTAATTCTCCATGCTTACCAGACTCTAAACAATCAGAAGTGAATGTTCGATTAGCCGATGCATTCTGATGTATTGGGAAAGGTGAACAAGTGGCGAAAACTTTCTGTGGTGTAATGAACTTGCCGACTCTGCCAGCTTTCAAATATTACACTAAGATACTTCGAGATGCTGCAGAAGAGGTCTATGAAGAGAGTATGAAGGCTGCTGCACACTTCACTCAATGGAATTGTAACTGCAATAGCAGAAAAAACAGGCAGGGTAATTGATGTTAAAATTTTATCCAAGTATTGCAGATGCAAAAATAGAATGACCAACAATCATGATGCTCTGATTGCCTAGCTAACTACTCTGGAGTAAGTGGAGGAATGGAGGTAAAAGGAGTTGTGGAAATGTTCCAAGAATTGCTGCCGAAATACGGAGTGCGGTACAATTATTATTTAGGAGATGGGGACAGTGCTTCTTACCCTAAGGTTTGTGAGGCCAAACCATACGGTCCCAACTTCTCAATTGAGAAATTGGAATGTTGCGGTCACGTCCAGAAGCGGATGGGCCTCAGGAAATTGAAACAGAAACTTGTGTAAACCAAACTTCCCAACGGCAAAACCATCAGGGGTCATGGCCGCCTTACTGGTGAGGCTATAAATCAAATACAACTATATTATGGCCTAGCTTTAAGAAGGAATGCTACAAAAACTCTAAAGGACATGAAGGCAGTGGTCTAGGCAGAATTTTTTCATTTGACGGCTACCAACAAAGACACATCTGGATACAGACTATGCCCCAAAGGTGAAACAAGGTGGTGCAATTTCTGAAAAGACCAAGAGAAAAATGAGCCTTATGACCACAATCACCTTCCTTTCACTGCCATGGAACAAATAAAACCCATATTTAGAGGATTGGCCCTTCCTGACCTCTTGCATGAGTGCCTACATGGTGGAATGCAAAATCCGTCATAGTCGTTCAACAATGTTGTATGGTCGCGCCTACCAAAAGCATCTTTTATTTTGATGACTACATTTCAGTTGGGAGCGTACGAAGCTATTACAAGTTTCAATGAAGAAAATTTAGCAAAGTGTAAAATTTTGAGTCATTAGGCATATCTCCAGCCAAGAACTGTGTCAAGTTTTTGAAAAAGGACAACGAACTTCGGATTAAAAAAAGTGGGCAAAGCTGTCACAGAGATTGAGAAAAAGTGTCGCCTGGCCACACAGCAAGCAAGAAGAAAGATTGAGGACTAGTTTGAAGAACTAGAAGATCCAGATAGACCTTCATATGAAGCTGGAATGTACTAAAGTAAGAATAAAATCATTGTTTAATAGTCTTATCTTTATTTGCGTTTCCCCGACAGTGTGTTTCTCAATGGTTAGGAACATATTTCTTGGCTGCTATTAATGTTATCAACATGATTTAAAAAAAATTTAAGTTTTTATTATTTTTAAGACTTATCAGTTTAAAATGAAGATAAAGGTATAAGGAACACAACCAAAAAAATCATGATAATATGTCAATTGGTTAGGGAGAAAAATGTTCCTAAAGTCATATAATTTAACATGGCTGAGATAGAACCACCCGACTCCCCTTAAAAAAAGGCGGAAAAAATTCATCATTCACATAGAAGGTAGCAAATCCTTTGTATTTTCCTACGATGCAAGGCACACCATCAGTAGTTATGGGCACAAGTTTCTAAACTGGCGAATCATATTTGGAACTCAAGGATTTGAGTGCACTGTAAAAATATTCTCAATGTCAAAATTGTAAGTAAGTCTTCTTTTACACTGGAATCAGAAAATTTCAGTCTTACAAAAATCATAACTTGTGATGAATTGACTACATGTACTGCTTCGTTTAACTACAATGAGAATCACAAGCAGGATTGCAAATATATTCTCAGTTGACCTTTTATATTTTCTGCCATGAATTGCACTTTTCTTGTTATAGTAGGTCTTGACAGAGGCATGGCTTTGATAGCCAATAAAATGTGACTTGTTTTTAAATATGGACAAGAACTCACTATGTGGTGGAAAGTACTCCTTAACTACTGTGCCATCATCAAATGGTTTTGTATGGTTCATCAGTACTTTGGATACATGGAATAATGCCTAAGTTTGATGAAAGATTTTTTGCACACAAGTTACAAAAATTGACTGCTGTTACTATAAATTGATAAAGGTATGGCTAAAGTAGCATTACGTATCAATCATATACACCTGTCTTTAGGCATTGTAACAAAATGTCATTCTTCCTACTCACCATTGAAGTGGTATGTTTTCCTGTGTTTAGCTATACTCATTTTTCACAAAGTGAAAATGTAACTTGGTGGAGTGACTCTATACACTGCGTTCATTATAAGAGTATAGAGTATGAGAACTGTTAGAAAAGCATCAGTTTTTTTTTTTTTTTTTTTTCCACCACCTCTTGGATTTGAATGTACTGCATTTGCATGATCGATCTTGAACCTTTGTGCTTGTGCGTGGCTTTTTTCCACATGTTGATAACGTCACTTGCTGGCAAACAGGAGCTGAGTGAGGTAGTGTGTACTGCCCACTTCAGTTTTTCATTGTAAGGGAAATGATAGAATGACTGGAGCAGTCTTACTGCATTAAATTTTGCCAGCAACTAAGTGACAGTCAGATGGAAACCATTTGGAAGATTCAGATGGCTTTCGGTGATGATGATATGCGTGTCACACAGATTAAGGAGTGGTACAACCAGCTTGAAGATGGCTGTACATTGTAGGAGAACGAGCCACACTTCGGTCAGCCATTACATACTGAAATGACCAGATAATTGCCAAAGTGGATGCTGTGGTGATGCGGGACCATTGTGCGATTATTAGAGAAAATCCAGAAGAGGTGGACATCAGCACTTTTTCAACACATTCTATTGTGACCAAAGATTTGGCCATGAGGAGAGTTTTGGCGAAATTCGTGCCAAAGCTACTGGCGGCAGAGCAAGAGTAACTTATTGTTGAAGTCTCACAGGACATGCTGGGCTCCACAAACAGTGACCCCCACTTCATTAACATGGTAATCACTGATGACAAGTTGTGGGTGTACGGTACGTCCCGCAAACCAAATCCCAGTTGTCACAATTAAAGCATTCCTCATCACCAAGACCAAAGAAGGCCCACCAAGTGCGCAGCAACATCAAAGTGATGCTGAGTGCTTTGTCTGTCTCCCGCAGTGTGGTACATCATGAGTACACACCACGGAGTCAAACTATCACCAAAGATTACTACAGCGATGTGTTTCGCCATCTACATGATGCTGTACAGTGCAAAATATCGGATTTGCTGTTAACAGGAAATTGGCACCTCCATCATGACAATGCTTCAGCACATTCCTCACACTTGATTCAGACTCTTTTGGCAAGAAACCAGATTCCTGTGCTTCACCAGGCTCCTTACTCTCCTCATAAGCCCCCCCCTCCCCCCCTGCGACTTCTGGCTGTTCCCCATACACAAGAGGCCATTGAAAGGAATGCGCTCTCAGACACGAGAGGACATTATGGCAGCATCGACAGCCGAGCTAAACTTCACTCCGAAAGAGGCTTTTTCGGTATGCTTCCAACAGTGGCGGCACCGCTAGGAGAATAGTGTGGAGGCCCAAGGGAACTACTTTGAGGGTTATTAGGTGTCAAACGTTCCAGGTCAGCCACTTCTTTTTTCCCGGCCGAAGGTCGGATTCTTTTCTAGCAGACATTGCGCACGTGATGTAAACATTATACCACGTATTCCCCCTTATTTGCTAGAAACTCATTGGGTTTCGTTTCACGTGGAGTAGAAGTGAAGCTGTTTCAATTACAGTCACGGTACGACAAGAAGGGTACGTTTTGTGCTGTACGTTATGCGCGTATCGACTCAGCGACAACACGGGGCACCAGCTTCACCTGCGCACTTAACGTGGACAACACTGGCCAGCCAGCTGGTCCAACTAGCATGCGGTGTTGTCATGAGATGCGGTTAAAACCTAAAGAGACGATTAATATATGGCAAAACTCCAGCAATATGCTTGTTAGGAAACCTGACGGAAATCATAACATGCTCTCGTTCTTAGCTAACACAGGAATTGTCATCAATCTTGTTTTTAATTGCGATACTAACTTCAACACAAGGCAATTTTTCCGCGTGACCTATGTGTGATGTAAAGCCACACGTTACGGATTTCTCCATGTAGTCCGATAATGAAGCCACTCAAGATATTACTTACAAAGATTCGTCTGACAATTTCTCAGCTCCTTCCATTTCCAAATACGAGGAATACATTTCATTATTGGGACTGTCGTCTGCTACATTGACAGCACCGGATCTACGACATTTCCAAACCGGTGCACAAACTTGATAGTGCCCCCCCCCCCCCCCCTTCCTCGACAGGACGTAAAAAATGTAAAAAATGATTTTTCAAAAACATGGTTAATTTGTATCGCATATCTTTCTGAATAGTTTGATATATAAAACATATATCTTCAAGGAAATGTAAGACATGTTATTCGGCCCTACACGTGTCAAAGTGCAGTGCCACGCCTCTTCACACAGCATTCTTTTATCGCACGTCACTTTATTTCACTCTGTGGAATTCAAACGCGTATATTTTGTAATGGAAGCCGTCGACCCTATATTCAGAACAGTGGAAATTAAAATGCCCTGTGGTGCCTCTCCTGCTCCCAGTCGGCTGGTTTGACATCCTATCCCCCTTAAAAAGTACTCACAATTAATACTGGGTGGAATTATTTGTGGCTGGAAGAATCAGAACGAAAATTTGCACTATTGCCTACTAGCTAATACCTCTGTTTAGTGTGACATAAAATTAAATATAGGAAGCGTAAAGCCAGTGAAGACAAGAGAAATGCAAGACGGTAAATATTTCTTCCACCCTGAGGTCTCAGGATTTTTTCTCTCTAATCTTGCTACAGCTTTACCACACCGTGCTTCACTTTCTGGGAAAGAATCTTTTACCTTATAGAGTTCGTAAATGTTTTGCTACATGAGAAATCAAAATGTCGTTGCCTAATACTGGAAAAACTGTTAATACGAAGAGACTGGTGTGGTTTCTCGATTTGATTACGTCTGTTTTGTCACTGTCTGGTAGATACGTAAAACGAAATAGGCGCTTTTAATATTGGAGCAATTGTAACACATGCCAACAGCTAGACTGTTTTGGCACAAGTGGTCATTTTTATATACTTCATTTACATAAATAACACGACAGACCATAATTCACAAAGTACCATTAGCAAATGCCTGCTAGGCCTTCTACAAGCAAAAAAGTTTTATGCTACGAAAAAGTTTCACATTTCATTCATACGTTGCAGTTTCTCAAGCATGGGATCGAAAAGTAGTAGTACGAAATTTTTATATAAATTTGGTATCGTCATACTCTTCCATATAGCTTCTGTGACGTCCCCGTTTTTTCTCCTTCCTCGTTCTAACAATCTTGTCATCACTAATTCTGTAACTATTCCAGCCATGTTATTCTCCGGTGAACTTCACTGCGCTGCCAGAATCACAGGTTCAGTTATCCCGCGTTTATTCTCCGGTTACGTGTTCGTAAAACGCGTTTCCCGAACTATACCGAGAATAGAACTTAACAGCGGCCGCTAACTGGGTGGGGAGTGTACAACTGGTAGTACAGTGACCTGGAAAAAAAATTCTGTCAACATTGGATACACAGGGAAGATAATATGTAATATTTCTTACCTGTTCATTTATTTCCACTCTGGTAGTCTGAATCTGTGGATTTCGCTAATAATTGTAACAACGCTGATCATCCGCACATCCAATCAGTCACATAAACAGCGATTGGCATTCACCCGTTCGGGTTTATTCGGCTCAGCACGTATAGCCCTATCCATCCCCTGTTGTCTTTTTTATTTCTAGATGCGACAGGGATACGCCTGGCAGAGACATAACGTGCACTACGCACACATTTAAAAATCAACTTATAATTCGTTCAGAAATCAACTTAGAATGAGTTTAAAAATGTACAAAAACCAACTGGGATACGTTTCAAAATCACGTACGCTGGATGCTAGGTGCCTTGTGAAACAAGTTTTTTTTCTTCAAGAACATGAATTTGGCGCTCACTGAAATTGCCACCCTGGGCAGATGATACCCCGATTTGTCCCTCACCCCCCCCCCCCCCCCCCTCCCCGCCCCTCCCGCTATACCCGGGCCTGATTTTGACAACGAGGCGATCAACAACAGATTCCACGAAGCCATTCAAGGCCCATATTTTCTCCTTCTCTTTTAAGATGTCAAATTTGTATCCCGCCAGCGTTCAGTTACGTGTGACGAAGCTTGGTGCACTAGTTCGTTCAAAAATGGCTCTGAGCACTATGCGACTCAACTTCTGAGGTCATCAGTCCCCTAGAACTTAGAACTAATTAAACTTAACTAACCTAAGGACATCACACACATCCATGCCCGAGGCAGGATTCGAACCTGCGACCGTAGCGGTCGCTCGGCTCCAGACTGTAGCGCCCAGAACCGCACGGCCACTCCGGCCGGCTAGTTCCAGTTCACCTGGCACCTTAAATGTCTTGTTATTTCTCGCGATAAATCTCTTAACGTGGCTCCAGATCAGCTCACTTGGGTTCAGATTGCAGCGGTTGTTGTTGTTGTTGTGGTCTTCAGTCCTGAGACTGGTTTTATGCAGCTCTCCATGCTACTCTATCCTGTGCAAGCTTCTTCATCTCCCAGTACCTACTGCAACCTACATCCTTCTGAATCTGCTTAGTGTATTCATCTCTTGGTCTCCCTCTACGATTTTTACCCTCCACGCTGCCCTCCAATGCTAAATTTGTGATCCCTTGATGCCTCAAAACATGTCCTACCAACCGATCCCTTCTTCTAGTCAAGTTGTGCCACAAACTTCTCTTCTCCCCAATCCTATTCAATACCTCCTCATTAGTTATGTGATCTACCCACCTTATCTTCAGCATTCTTCTGTAGCACCACATTTCGAAAGCGTCTATTCTCTTCTTGTCCATGCTAGTTATCGTCCATGTTTCACTTCCATACATGGCTACACTCCATACAAATACTTTCAGAAACGACTTCCTGACACTTAAATCTATACTCGATGTTAACAAATTTCTCTTCTTCAGAAACGATTTCCTTGCCATTGCCAGTCTACATTTTATATCCTCTCTACGTCGACCATCATCAGTTATTTTACTCCCTAAATAGCAAAACTCCTTTGCTACTTTAAGTGTCTCACTTCCTAATATAATTCCCTCAGCATCACCCGATTTAATTTGACTACATTCCATTATCCTCGTTTTGCTTTTGTTGATGTTCATCTTATATCCTCCTTTCAAGACACTGTCCATTCCGTTCAACTGCTCTTCCAAGTCCTTTGCTGTGTCTGACAGAATTACAATGTCATCGGCGAACCTCAAAGTTTTTACTTCTTCTCCATGAATTTTAATACCTACTCCGAATTTTTCTTTTGTTTCCTTTACTGCTTGCTCAATATACAGATTGAATAACATCGGGGAGAGGCTACAACCCTGTCTCACTCCTTTCCCAACCACTGCTTCCCTTTCATGCCCCTCGACTCTTATAACTGCCATCTGCTTTCTGTACAAATTGTAAATAGCCTTTCGCTCCCTGTATTTTACCCCTGCCACCTTTAGAATGTGAAAGAGAGTATTCCAGTCAACATTGTCAAAAGCTTTCTCTAAGTCTATAAATGCTAGAAACGTAGGTTTGCCTTTTCTTAATCTTTCTTCTAAGATAAGTCGTAAGGTTAGTATTGCCTCACGTGTTCCAACATTTCTACGGAATCCAAACTGATCTTCCCCGAGGTCCGCTTCTACCAGTTTTTCCATTCGTCGGTAAAGAATTCGCGTTAGTAATTTGCAGCTGTGACTTATTAAACTGATAGTTCGGTAATTTTCACATCTGTCAACACCTGCTTTCTTTGGGATTGGAATTATTATATTCTTCTTGAAGTCTGAGGGTATTTCACCTGTCTCATACATCTTGCTCACCAGATAGTAGAGTTTTGTCAGGACTGGCTCTCCCAAGGCCGTCAGTAGTTCTAATGAAATGTTGTCTACTCCCGGGGCCTTGTTTCGACTCAGGTCTTTCAGTGCTCTGTCAAACTCTTCACGCAGTATCGTGTCTCCCATTTCATCTTCATCTACATCCTCTTCCATTTCCATAAATTGTCCTCAAGTACATCGCCCTTGTATATACCCTCTATATACTCTATATATTGCAGCGGTACGGTGGGTAAAAAAGCAGCGTTTGTTAAGTGTACTCTGTGTGAAAATTTTTGTCCATGTGTCTACGAGGCATCTCGTTTCCTATTCGCCTTAACTGTAGTAAACAGTACATCGGAAATCTTCAAAGTCAGTTTCCCCCATAATCATGTGGAAAACATTGCGAACAACGTTTCTCGCCACTTTTTAACGAAGTTTCAAGCGAGTGTTCCACTACGGAGCAGGTCAGGAAGCAGTCACTTTCACGGTACGTATTAACAACGCAACAATCAATGCACAACAGCCGTTTACAGACTGCGACTTTACTCGATTTTTGAAATAGAAACCATTCCTGAAGTATTAGTAAGAAAAACATTGATGGCTGTTAATTCATTAGAATATCTTAAAAGTTTCTTATACACTAACATTGTCATAAGATATCTAATACATAAGTAGAAGCTACTTCCAATAGTGTAACAACACCTACCACTTTACGTTTGCTACGGCTGCTAACCAACTGTCGCTTTTTTCTTTGTTTACATCAGGTTTAATCTTATGACGAACGAAGTATAGTTCTGATCGCTAGCACTCGGCAGCGGTCGGGAGATTTCGCACCGTAGTGGTTTGCAGATGTTCGTTGCTATCTGTACGGCTCACAATTCGCCGGTGTTGACTGCATTGTCGCTGTGCTGTTGCCGTGGTGTGTATTGTTTCACAATGTTGACCCCGATTGTTTCGAAAATGAGCGACGAGGCGAGGCGAGGCGGTTATATGACATTTCAATTCTAATAGCAATATCAGTTTCGACAGCACGAAGTATTTAACTGATCACTACCCTACATCAGTCGGGCACATTGTTGTTTCGTGGAAGCTCGAAGCACTTGTTTGTGTTGCCTATTGGAGGCAGAGTTTGCTTTGCCCCCCCAATCCTAAACGTAAATATGGATAGCTGACACATGCAATATTGTCGGTAGTATTTTTTTTTAATTATTCCCAGTTATGGGATAATGTTTTGGATAATAAGTGATGGTAACATACAGTCTATTTTCAAGATAAAGAAAGAGCTGTACGAATAGTAATAAATACACTACTGGCCATTAAAATTGCTACACCAAGAAGAATTGCAGATGATAAACGGGTATTCATTGGACATATATATTATACTAGAACTGACATGTGATTACATTTTCACGCAATTTGGGTGCATAGATCCTGAGAAATCAGTACCCGGAACAACCACCTCTGGCCGTAATAACGGCCTTGGTACGCCAGGGCATTGAGTCAAACAGAGCTTGGACGGCGTGTACAGCTACAGCAGCCCATGCAGCTTCAACACGATACCACAGTTCATCAAGAGTAGTGACTGGCGTATTGTGACGAGCCAGTTGCTCGGCCACCATTGATCAGAAGTTTTCAATTGGTGAGAGATCTAGAGAATGTGCCGGCCAGGGCAGCAGTTGAAGATTTTCTGAATCCAGAAAGGGCTGTACAGGACCTGCAACATGCGGTCGTGCATTATCCTGCTGAAATGTAGGGTTTCGCAGGGATCGAATGAAGGGTAGAGCGACGGGTCGTAACACATCTAAAATGTAACGTCCACTGTTCAAAGCCCCGTCCCATGCGAACAAGAGGTGACCGAGACGTGTAACCAATGGCACCCCATGCCATCACGCCGGGTGATACGCCAGTATGGCAATGACGAATACACGCTTCCAATGTGCGCTCACCGCGATTGTCTCCAAACACGTATGCGACCATCATGGTGCTGTAAAGAGAATCCGGATTCATCCGAAAAAATGACGTTTTGCCATTCGTGCACCCAAGTTCGTCGTTGAGTACACCATCGCAGGCGCTCCTGTCTGTGATGCAGCGTCAAGGGTAACCGCAGTCATGGTCTCCGAGCTGATAGTCCATGATGCTGCAAACGTCGTCGAACTGTTCTTGCAGATGGTTGTTGTCTTGCAAACGTCCGTATCTGCTGAATCAGGGATCGAGACGTGGCTGCACCATCCGTTACAGCAATGCGGATACGATGCCTGTCACCTCGACTACTAATGATACGAGGCCGTTGGGATCCAGCACGGCGTTCCGTATTACCCTCCTGAACCCACCGATTCCATATTCTGCTAACAGTCATTGAATTTCGACCAATGCGAGCAGCAATGTCGCGATACGATAAACCGCAGTCGCGATATGCTACAATCCGACCTTTATTAAAGGCGGGAACGTGATGGTTCGCATTTCTCCTCCTTACACGAGGCATCACAACAACGTTTCACCAGGCAACGCCGGTCAACTGCTGTTTGTGTATGAGAAATCAGTTGGAAACTTTCCTCATGTCAGCACGTTGTAGGTGTCGCCACCGGCGCCAACCTTGCGTGAATGCTCTGAAAAGCTAATCATTTGCATATTACAGCATCTTCTTCCTGTCGGTTAAATTTCGCGTCTGTAGCACGTCATCGTCGTGGTGTAGCAATTTTAATGGCCACTAGTGTAGTTGTAAAAGGGCACACTGTAAAGAATTATTAACAAAGCTAGAAATTCTGACAATTCCATATGAACACATCTGTCACAACCTAGTGTATAAAGGAAAACATCTTAATCTGTACACCATAAACAGCACAATACACGGCCATGGAAACAAATCCTGATAGTGTTTGCAACAGAAGAAATTCAAAAACTCAAAATGGTGTATTACACTATGGAATAAAATTGTACAATAGACTGTCACAAGAAATAAAAGATGCAAATGATCCTGACACCTTTAGTCAAAGCCTAAAAAATATTTACTAAATAATAGCTACTACACTGTAAACTGAAAATAATTATGGATTTTAACTCAATGTTCATTATCAGTGTATTATGTAACAGTATTGTGATATGATTAGAAACATAGAACTAAGTGTAGTGGTAGTAGTGGTCTTCAGTGAACAGTCTGGTTTGATGCAGCTCTCCATGCTACTCTATCCTGTGCAAGCTTCTTCATCTCCCAGTACCCACTGCAACCTACATCCTCCTGAGTCTACTTAGTGTATTCATCTCTTGGTCTCGCCCTACGAATTTTACCCTCCACACTGCCCTCCAATACTAAACTGGTGATCCCTTGATGCCTCAGAACATGTCCTACCAACCGATCCCTTCTTCTAGTCAAGTTGTGCCCCTAATTCTTCTATTCAGTACCTCTCATTAGTTACATGATCCACCCATCTAATCTTCAGCATTCTTCTGTACCACCATATTTCGATAGCTTCTATCCTCTTCTTGACCAAACTATTCATCGCCCACGTTTCACTTCCATACATGGCTACACTCCATACAAATACTTTCAGAAAAGACTTCATGACACTTAAATCTATACTCGATATTAACAAATTTCTCTTCTTCGGAAACGCTTTCCTTCCAATTGCCAGCGTACATCGCTTTTAAATCTTCTCCATGGATTTTAATTCCTACTTCAAATTTTTCTTTTGTTTCCTTTACTGCTTGCTCAGTATACAGCTTGAATAACATTGGGGATAGGCTAAACCCTATCTCACTCCCTTCCCAACCACTGCTTCCCTTTCATGCCCCTCGACTCTTAAAACTGCTATCTCGATTCTGCACAAATTGTAAATAGCCTTTCGCTCCCTGTATTTGACGCGTGCCACCTTCAACTTTCTCTAAGTCTACGAATGCTAGAAACGTAGGTTTGCCTTTCCTCGATTTATCTTGTAAGATAAGTTGTAGGGTCAGTATTGCCTCACGTGTTCCAACATTTCTATGGAATCCACACTGATCTTCCCCGAGGTCGGCTTCTACCAGTTTTTCCATTCGTCTGTAAAGAATTCGTGTTAGTATTTTGCAGCCGTAACTTGTTAAACTGATAGTTCAGTAATTTACACACCTGCCAACACCTGCTTTCTTTGGGATTGGAATTATTATATTCTTCTTGACGTCTGAGGGTAGGTTGCCTGTTTCATACATCTTGCTCACCAGATGGTAGAGTTTTGTCAGGGCTGGCTCTCCCAGTATCAGTAGTTCTAATGGAATGTTGTCTACTCCTGGGGCCTTGTTTCGGCTTAGGACCTTAGGTATTTCAGTGTTCTGTCGGATTTTTCACGCAGTATCATTTCTCACATTTCATCTTCATCTAAGTCCTCTTCCATTTCCGTAATATTGCCCTCAAGTACATCGCCCTTGTATAGACCCTCTATATACTCCTTCCACCTTTCTGCTTTCTCTTGTTTGCTTAGAACTGGTTTTCCATCTGAGCTCTTGATATTCATGCAAGTGGTTCTCTTTTCTCCAAAGGTCTCTTTAATTTTCCTGTAGGCGGTATCTATCTTACCCTTGGTGATATATGCGTCTATATCCTTACATTTGTCCTCTAGCCATCGCTGCTTAGCCATTTTGCACTTCCTGTCGATCTCATTTTTGAGACGTTTTTATTCCTTATTGCCTGCTTCATTTATTGGTGTTTTATATTTTCTCCTTTCATCAATTAAATTCAATATTTCTTCCGTTACCCAAGGATTTCTACTAGCCCTCGACTTTTTACCTATGTGACCCTCACTGCCTTCATTATTTCATCTCTCAAAGCTACCCATTCTGCTTCTACTGTATTTCTACTGTATTTCCCCCATTCTTGTCAATCGTTGCCCAATGCTCACTCTGAAGCTCTCTACAACCTCTGGTTCTTTTAGTTTATCCAGGTCTCATCTCCTTAAATTCCCACCTTTTTGCAGATTCTTGAGTTTTAATCTGTCTGCCACCGTATCTGAGTGGATAGCGCCGGCTTGACATACTGGGAGGCCCGGGTTCGATTCCTGGCTGGTTTGGAGATTTCCTCCGGACAGGGACTGGGTGTTTGTGTCGTCATCATCATCTTACTTCATCCTCATCGACGCGCAAATCGCCGAAGTGGTGCCACCTGAAAAGACTTGTACCAGTTGATCGGGTCTACTCACTGGGGGACTCTCGCCAAACGACATTTTATTTCAGTTTTAATCTACAGTTCATAACCAATAGATTGTGGTCAGAGTCCACATGTGCCTGTGGAAATGTCTTACAATTTAAAACCTGGTTTCTAAATCTCTGTCTTACTATTATATAATCTATCTAAAACCTTCCAGTGTCTCCAGGCCTCTTCCACGTATACAATCTCTTTCATGATTCTTGAACCAAGTGTTAGCTGTGATTAAGTTATGCTCTGTACAAAATTCTACCAGGCTGCTTCCTCTTTTATTCCTCTCCCCGATTCCATATTCACCTACTACTTTTCCCTTCTTTTCCTACTATCGATTTCCAGTCCCCCATGACTATTAAATTTTCGTCTCCCTTAACTATGTGGTTATTTCTTTTATCTCATCATACATTTCTAAGTATAGAAGCTATAAATACTGCAAGAGGAATGCTTATTTTAATAAGAAAGATTGTACAAACATTTGACGACATGCAGAAGGTGTGTAGTATTCTACGGATGACTAAATAAATAAAGTAACTCGTTTGTTCTGTGCAGGTATTTCAACTGAAAATTAACTTTCTATGAATTAATTGTTAAAAATACAACATTACAAGATACGCAAATTTTGCAAATACGCTTCTCGGATTTGTCGCCGGATCGTATTGTGTAAATCGCACAATATTTCTTCGATGCAACTGCTCATCATCAGGTGGTGTTAGCTGCTCCTGACACTGCTGCAAGGTGCGACTGATGGTAATCGCGCGGCAGCGTCGGAATTTATCATGACGGGAGCAGGAAAAACGCGTGCGCGGGAAGACGCTCGTAATTGGAGGAAAGCGCCGCTCCCGGTGCCCCCTGCTGGGAGCTGCAGAAAGGCCATCCGCGCGTGCGCTATGGGCAATGACTGTGCTGCCGGACGCTCCTGCGGTTAAAATATGAACTAAATCTCAACTACGCGTTGCGTCACTTGAGGAAAGGGAAGTTCTTGTTTTTCCTGTTTTTGATTTAATGGCAGCCAGTGCTGGATTCCAGGCGGCGCTCAGTTGAAAACGTGCATACCTGTTGATAAGATTGTCCGCCGTGCGGGTATGTACGGCCTCCTTAATAACACAGTCCCAAAAAGATGACGCTGGGGATAAAATTTCCGCCTCTTCGTAAAGCATACGATATCCCGTCTCCAGGCAATGCTCCGCTACCGCTGATTTATCAGGTTGCCCCAGGCGTGTATGACTACGATGTTCGACGCAACTTTCTTGCACAGTTCGGCATGTCTGTCCAATATAAGATTTTCCACATTGGCATACACATTTTAAACACGTACGTTTCCTGAGGCCAAGGTCGTCTTTGACCGGGCATAATATATTCCTCAGTTTTGCTAGTGGCCGAAAAACACACTTGACGTCGTGCTTTTTGAGGATTCTTTCTATTCTCGAAGACATGCTGCCAAAATAGGGCAAGGACGCTGTTGCAGTGGGTGCCTCCGTATCTTCATTTACATCCCTGATTTGAGTTTGCTTGGAACGAAATGCATGGCGTATCTGCCTATCGGAATAGCCATTCTGCTTGAATACCATTCCCAGGTGTTGTAGCTCACCAGGTAGGCTGTCGGCGTCTGAGGCTACATGTGCTCTGTGCACCAAGGAGCATAGGGCGCTACCGCGCTGCGCAGGATGATGGCAACTTGTGACCTGCAAATATAGCTCTGTATGAGTTGATTTGCGATAGACGCATTGTCCAGTGTACCATCAACTCTTCTTCTGACTAAGACGTCCAAGAATGGTAAGATGCCATCCTTTTCCATTTCCATAGTGAACTGTATATTGGGATGAAGCGAGTTCAGATGTCGGAGAAACACAGGTAATGTCTACTCCGTGGGGCGACACCACAAAAGTATTGTCTACATATCGCCAAAAATAAGAAGGCTTGAGACTTGCCGACTGCAGTGCTTTTTCCGCAAAGTCTTCCATAAAATAGTTGACCACCATGGGAGACAGAGGACTTCCCATAACGACACCGTCCAATTGTTCAAAATACTGGTCATTAAATAACAAATAAGTTGAGGTAAGCACATGTTTAAATAATGCCACAATGTCTCTCTCAAACTGGCTGCTGATAAGCTCTAACGAGTCTTGCAGAGGTACTTTCGTAAACAAAGATTTGACGTCAAAACTAACTAAAATATCCGACGCTTGTAACTTAAGTGTCTTCAGGCGTCCTACGAAGTCCTCTGAATTCCGGATTGGTGGTCCCACGTGCCCGTGAGAGGTCCCAACAGTGTAGTAAGATATTTGGCCAGAAAATAAGTAGGAGTTCCAGTGTTGCTCACTATTGGGCGAAGAGGTGTCCCATCCTTGTGAATCTTGGGTAGGCCGTACAGTCTTGGGGGAACTGCAGCCTGTTGGCGTAGGCATTTGGTCACTTTAGCAGGAATAGAACTCTTCTTGAGAAGATCTAATGTTTTTCTCTGTATTTTGCCAGTCGGATCCTCTCTTAGCTTGCTGCCTTGCAGCAGTGACAGCAGCAGCTACCACCACCTGATGATGTCGAGCAGGTGCATCGAAGAAATATTGTGTGATTTACACAATACGATCCGGCGGCAAACCCGAGAAGCGTATTTGCAACAGATCCGTCGGGAAAGCATGAAAAGTCACATATGCAAATTTTGTTTTATAAAAAGTAAAGTATTTAAATGAATCTGCTTTAGTCTGTTGCGTTTTTCGTTAATTATTTCTCCTGCCTTGGAGAAAACCCTCTCTGCGGGATCTGGATTCTCCCGACAGCACAAATATTTATATGAATATATGAAGATGGTACCTGTTCTTTCCGACATGTCCGAAAGAACAGATACCATTGATGATTTTGCAGCTCTCGAAGAATGAAATTACGATGAAATCCAAACCTTTACCTGCTTACAGGGGTTGATAAATATCAACGGGGACAGCTGAAAATCTGTTCCCCGACGAAGACTCGAACCAGGCACCTGCTTAGATGGCAGACGCTCTATCCGACTGAGCCATCGAGGACACAGAGGATAGTGCGACTGCAGGGACTTATCCCTGGCACGCTCCTCGTGAGACCCAAATTTCCAGCTTACTGTCCACACACCACATTTGTAGTGCCCCTGCTCACTATACTCATTACTCGCGGCAGTCAATCTACCGATTTCGTAAGAGTTTGAGCAATGTGTCTGCATCCGCACTGAGGACGATCATTGGCCTTGTCTATATGAAGGTGGTACCTGGTCTTTCGCATGCACACGCATTACTCAAACTCTTACGGGAATCGGTAGATTGACTGCCGCGAGTAATGAGTATAGTGGGCAGGGGCACTACAAATGTGGTGTGTGGAGTAAGTCGGAGGTGTGGGTCTCACGGGGAGCGTGCCAGGGATAGGGATAAGTCCCTGCAGTCGGACTGTCCTCTGTGTCCTCGATGGCTCAACCGGCACGGTAGCTCAGCGTGTTCGGTCGGAGGGTTAGCTACCCTCCGTAATATTAAAAAAAAAAAAAAAAACTGAGTGAATGGATCAATGAACAACCTGAAGTGGTGCCATCGAACGTCCACCCCGAACAAATTCAACGAACAATATGGAACAAAATGAGATCACAAAAAAGTCGGATAGAGCCTCTGCCATGTAAGCAGGAGATCCTGCGTTCGAGTCTCGGTTGGGGCACACATTTTCAACTCTCCCCCTTCATATTTATCAACGCTTGTAAGCAGCTACAGGTCTGGATTTCATCGTAATTTCAGCACAGATATTTAGTGGCCATTACACGCAACATACTATCAGATTTTGCTCAATATTCTAATACACAAGCATACTTGTCTATTACAGGTTTTTCAAAATGTTGACGTAGGTCAATTACGGAGTCGCTGGCAGATGTAACGACACCGGCGTTACTTGCTGCTGAAATGGCAAAAGAATTAGATCTTTTCAAACTGGTAGACGTATTAGCACTGCTCATGGTTGCTTCTATTTCAGGTATTGTTCTTGGTATTGATGCGATGATAGCAGTATAGTCTTTCTGAACTAATTGTACAGCGTTTTCTGCCTCTTGAAATGTCCTGAAACCAATTTTTTTAAACCTAGGATCTAATGTCGCAAGCATATTAACAGTCCGTGTATTAAATCGTTTTAATCTTTCATTGACGAATTCAATCAAGGAATCCACAACACTTCCTGCTTCACTAGTTTTTAAGGTGCTTTCCAAGTCTGACAACTTTGCAGAAATACCTCGTATAAGAGTTATAATTATGGAAGCAGTGACATATGACTCCCATGAAATTTATATTGTTGCTACTTCAAAAGAGATTGTTGTTGTCACTACTTCAAAAGGTTCAAGAAGACCTATTACCTTTTGAAATAGGTAAGTAATTTTCTGCTGTGAGGCAAGGCAGTGCTTTTGAACTTTCGTTGTGCGCAATCGCAAGATCATTTCGTGCTTCCAAAATTCTTTTGAGTATGTAGTATGTGCTGTTCGATCGAGTCGGCACTTGTTCAGACAGTTTAATTTCTTTTTCGTTTGTTCTTTTTTGAGCTCATTACGCAGATTGTCACTGGCTAGTGTACAGTTATGAAAGAAAGTTACAATAGCCTTTGTGTTCAACAAAATTTCGGAAAATGTTTGTACTTTGAAACAATCTTGTGCTGTTAAGTTGATGCCGTGGGGAAAACAGGGTGAATGTCGAATCTTTAACATTTCGTAAGTGTTTTTCATAAGTTCAGCGTTATCTGTAACCACTACTGCTGTCTTATCACGAATAGTGTATTCTAATAAGATTTGACTCATCACCTGAAAAAAATGTAATGTTAAAATCAACTGTCAATATGTCCGAAATTTTGCATAATATTCTCGAAAAACTTCTTTTTTTCAATGTCTCATTTGAAAAGTTAGTTTCATAAGGTTTAATGAAAGCGCAAGGGATTGCGTCGACAATCATTATGTTTTTTATCAGTTGAACTGACAATACAAAACAATTGGGCCATCACTCTACTGTAGTGCTACAGGTGCTACCAGCACTCGTGATCTTAAAACGCAGTCGACATAAAGTGAATATCTTGTAGAAGTTTTCTTGGGAGATTCGCCGTTCGCCGAGGGTAGCGCACGGAACGATATAAAGAACCAATAGTGATGAAGGGCAAGGGAAGGTGCTGGGAGAGACAGCGGTACCGCTAGCTATACCCATCACGCCGATGTATTCCTGTAATATAGCCGGGTCGCTCAAAGTTTACACTTGACAGATCCTGATACAGTAGACAGCGTTTCGTTGGCTTCACTGTAGCTGCGATACAACACCTTCCATTACACAATGGTCGAGAGCTTTCCTTTACCATTGGAAAGTTCCGACTCGGTTAATACCGTCTGTATTTACAACGCGCTGTGATAAGCATTTTTTGGCAAAAAAAAATATGCATTAATATTGACGCCGTTTTATAAGCACCACAAGTTTTAATTCTGTTCCGTATCGCTAACACAATGGGAAGCGCTTCCGTATAAATCTAACAGCAAGAACTTTGATTATGTACTCGGGTCGGAAGACAGCAACACAGTTTTGTAACAAAACGACAGCTGATTTTGCTATGCTGTATTAATTTTGATTCAGGAGGTGTTGGGGTTCATTTTCGTTTCTCACTTGTCAGTCTGTTATCATACAAACTAGGAACGAATCTCTCAGGTGTAAACTGTGGGCGGTCCGTTACAAATGAATTGCGGAAGTGACAGTGTTTTGAGAAAGCGCATTATAGAGACATTCACATTCAAATGGGTTGGGGGGTTGGGTTGTTTGGGGGAGGAGACCAGACAGCGAGGTCATCGGTCTTATCGGATTAGGGAAGGATGGGGAAAGACGTCGGCCGTGCCCTTTCAAAGGAACCATCCCGGCATTTACCTGGAGCGATTTAGGGAAATCACGGAAAATCTAAATCAGGACGGCCGAACGCGGGATTGAACTGTTGTCCTCCTGAATGCGAGTCCAGTGTGCTAGCCACTGCGCCACCTCGCTCGGTCACGTTCAAATGCCCTGATAATTTGTAGTAATGAGTAAGAAAATAAATTAAGCCATTTGTAACACTAATCGTTGCAAAGTTGTAACACAATCGACAGATAGGGTGGCGGGAGGGCCGGGAAAAGGGAGAGGTGAAGCTACCAAGAAAATTTTTACAAGCTATACCGACTCGACATGTACCGACGTGTACCGATCACAAGAATGAACCGAAACTCAGCATGGAATTGACTAATTAAAGAACGAAAAATTAAAAAAAAATACTTACATGTGCCATGGAATCTGCGTTGTGAAGACCAGCAATTTTTGTCTCTTTTAATATGGATGAAACTAGTTTTTCATCCATTACAAAATGGCAAGTCAACGTCAATATGCCTTCATTTGCGTTGCTTGCCCACATGTCCGTTCTAACACTCGAAAAAATTACATTTTGTAAAAGCTTCTTATAATTTTTTTATCTCCTCATGTAATTTTGGGATGAGTGAACATTTAAGCGTGGTTTTATCTGGCAGTTCATGTCTCCTATATAAGGCATGAATAACATTTTTGCAACCTTGAAGGGGGTAAGTTCTGTATGGCAGCGTATCGAGAGGACTGATGACCTCAGATGTTAATTCCCATAGTGCTTAGAGCCATTTGAACCAAGCAGCGTATCAACAGCGGTCATTTGTGCATGAAGAAAATCAAGTTTTTTTTCTTTTTTTTTTAACTGGCGTCGTACAACTGACTTCTGTTAAAATAATTGTTTATAGAAATCCTAGATTTTTTTTGGTTGCACCTCTTGCTTTAGATCCAGCTCACCAGTTACTCCCTCACTTTTCAATTCTATTACAAATCCACGCTTCTCTAGTTTTCCACCATGCTTTCTAATGTTTAAGTGGTCTCTTAAATAAGTCGCATTCTCTGAATGCTTTTATCCTTTGCAGCAGATGGTGTTCACAAACTGACTTATTATGCTCCACTTTCTTGGAAAAATTGATTTTTATGATTCATTTTAAAAAAATAACTAAAGAATTATTTATACACTTCTCACATAAACAAATTAATCCTGAAAGCGCAGGATTTGCTGGCCAACAGAGACTATCGATGACGAACGAAAAGTACACTGTTTCGTGTCAGCAGCATTCGGCATACTTCCTGGTGACTATGATCTTTGTCTCCCTGTTGCCAACGACAGCGATTCAAGAGTTGTGGCACTATAGTTTCTACAGTAGAGCTCCTCTAATCCGTCACCTTCGGGACGGGGACCATGGTCGGAACGAAAAAAAGGTGGGCTTGTCCGAAAAATCTAATATTTATTGCAAAAAATATAAAAAGACATTTAGTACAAAAAATTAAACGATTTAAGAACTGAAAGACGTCTACAGTAATATAAAAAGATGTTTTTTTTTTACACAGTGTTAAACAATATATTAACTAAAAAACGCCTACACACATTATAATATGTATTGGTTTTAAAAGGAAAAACGACAAACAAATTACAGTACTGTACTGTACTTAATAACGTATAAACGATATGTACTGTAAACTAAAAACTGTTTATAGCACTGTATATAAAAAAAAGAAATTTTTTACAAAGAAATAAACTTCTGTATGTGTAAACTAAGAAATAATTATACTGTATGCATTGTTTTTACAGTAAAAACGAAAACAAATTACTTGGAAAAGTCAATGATACATTTTTTGTTTAGCAGATGTTATTCTAGATTCAGATGCAGTGTCCCTCCATTTTTTTAATGCACAAAACGTCCATTGGAGTTGAAGTTGGATTCTGCTCGATGTATTGAAGGGCGATGTCAAAAGCGTTTTTTTCATCGTTGTGTGAAATCCGGGTGGGGGGTTCGTCTTCACCGTCCGAGTCCTCATTCACAGTTTCCTGGCTAACAGTGGCAACAATCTGGTCGTCATTGAGATCTTCAAAAGTGTCACAGTCTTTGTCACATTCGTTGATCCGCTCTTCAACTTCATTGGCAGGGACGTTCGGCTCCAGAGTTGTAGATCCTTAACGATTTCCAGTGCGTCGTTGTTTTGCTCATCTTCGTTATGCTCATTTTCAGTCATAACTTGTGGCCAAAGCTTACGCCACGATTTCCGCAGTGTGTCAGGTTTCAGTTCATCCCATGCTACAGCAATTGTGTATTTTGCATCTTTGATGTTCAGGGATTTCATTGCCTCAAATAAGTTATGACATCCTGCAGAGATTTCCAAGATTGAGCTGATATACTTTCTGCGATATCGCCTTTTTAACCATTCCATAACGCCCTGATCCATTGGTTGGAGAGTGAGGTCACATTAGGAGGCAGAAACAGAGCTTTTATGTCTCCTTTCACCAAATCTTCCTCAGATGGATGTGATGGTGCGTTATCCAACAGCAGTAGAGCACGAACAGGCAGATTTTTTCTCTTCAAGTCTTTTTCGACCGATGGCACAAACTCGTCGAAAAACCAGGATTTAAAAAGGTTGCATTCCATCCATGCAGATTTTTGATTGCGGTAATAAACCGGCAAGGAAGATAAGTTTATATTTTTGAATGCCCTTGGCTTCTTAGATTTGCCAATGACGAACAAGGGGAGCTTGTGGGTACCATCTGTGTTGCTACAAGGAATGACTGTTATTCTATCTTTTATAAGTTTCGTTCCTACCACGGATTCATTTGAAGCTGCGAGCGTTTTTGTTGGCAGTATTAAAAGTTCAGCCCCGTCTCGTCGATGTTATACACTTGGCAGGGTAACAGTTCATTTTCTTCTACAATTTCTTGAAACTTAACAGAAAACTCCGTAGCAGCTGTTGCATCGGCAGATAGTTTTTCACCGGAAATACAAACAAATCGGACACCATGACGAGTTTCCAGCCTTCACTGGCAGCAAATTTACTTTCGGCTTTCAGTTTTTTGTGCAAGACTATCTCTTTTTCTTTGAGAATTGTCCCGGATACTGGAGTTCCTTTCCTTCTTTCTTCACTTAACCACGTCCACAATGCGTTATCAAGCAGTTCAAGTTTAGGCTTTTTAAATGTTTTGCGATTATTCAGAGTGTTTTCACCATCAATCGTAACTGTATAGGAATCAATGTCTTTCGATTCTTCCTCCAATCCTTAATTGTCGTAACACCTACATTCAGTTTCTTTGCAATTTTTTGGAGCGATTCTCCTTCGTCCAGTCTTTGTAGCACTGCTAATTTTTCATTTAGTGAAAGACTTACGTGTTTACGTTTGAATACAGACATGTTGATAAACAGATAACTGTACACACAATGAATCTACAGTAATAAGTACTGTAGAGAACACAGAATAAAGCAAACAATGACGTTTTTTAATCCCAACTAAGGATAAAACCGCGCAATAACGTACAGTATAACAATATGCACAGCGATAGACACGGCGTCAATGGCCCCACAGGCGTCCAGTCAGTGACAAGTCGGCACAAGCTCACGAGTCTGGCCATGGTCGGACTAACCGGTGACGGACCATCCAAGGTCGGATTAGAGGGGTTCTACTGTAATTCTGTTGTTGTGTGGCGTTTAAATAACGAAATGAGTGACGAAGAAGAAATTGTCGGAACATTGGGGTCATCTCCTGCGATACCCCAAAGAGCTAGATTATAGGCCGTTCCAGCTCATGAGCTCCGTGTTCCTCATTGTTATCGCTCACTGTGAAAAACCAAATGGGCCGGCATAGCAACACGTGCAAGGCAGGTGCAGGGCAAGCATTTTGATCTGCCTGCCAGCGCCTTGCATGATCGCCAACGTCATACTCTTACCAACTACGACACAGGGAGATGTTATCTCGGGTAAATTAGAAGTTAAGGAAATAAATAAGAGGCATCTGAAATTTTTCCATAGCAAGAGCGGAGATATCGGGCGTCAAAGTTTTCGCAGCCTTCAGTGTTGCGTCCTAAAGAAAAAATCGTCCCTTGGTTTACGAGTCAAGCGTGTTACAGTACATGTCTATGAGCAAAGTTGAATTTTGCACATCAGTGACTTCCACCTAGAGCTACAATGACAAATCGTAGGGTGAAACTGGAAAAGGAGTGCTAAACAATTTAATTTCAAAAACTGCAAGCTCTCGTAATCTTGCCGCGCGGGTTTAGCCGAGCGGTCAGGGCGCTGCAGTCATGGACTGTGCGGCTGGTCCCGGTGGAGGTTCGAGTCCTCCCTCGGGCATGGGTGTGTGTGTTTGTCCATAGGATAATTTAGGTTACGTAGTGTGTAAGCTTAGGGTTGGTTGGTTGTTTTGGGGAAGGAGACCAGACAGCGAGGTCATCGGTCTCATCGGATTAGGAAAGGATGGGGGAGGAAGTCGGCCGTGCCCTTTGAAAGGAACCATCCCGGCATTTGCCTGGAGTGATTTAGGGAAATCACGGAAAACCTAAATCAGGATGGCCGGACGCGGTATTGAACCGTCGTCCTACCGAATGCGAGTCCAGTATGTAAGCTTAGGGACTGATGACCTTAGCAGTTAAGTCTCATAGGATTTCACACACATTTGAAGCCTTAGGGACAGCATTCTTCCTCGTGACGCTCTGAAAACTATTAGTCTGGTCGCAGAATGCTGTAAACCCGGAAAAATTTTTAAAAAAAGATAAAAATTAATGGTGAGCTGATTCACCCGCTGTACAAGCTTTAACAAAGCGCTTCAGCATTAACGGGCAAGAGCTTAAGAAATATCTACAGGATTAGGAGTTTTTGCGAAAACATTCCCAGATATTCATCGTCAATTCTTGGCAAAAAGAGATTAGTTTTGTCTCACATCCGTTCATGTTTCACACAAATACAAATATACATTGAAATATTGTGAAAGCAGATAGTATGTAAATACAGCTGTATATTTTAATGATTATGTGCAGCTACCATACAAATATAAAACTTCACAGTCGATAGGTTGTGCTCCTACTGTATTCAGTTTTGCGGCAACTGGTGCGTCTTTGAAGGAACAAGTTCCGCTAATCGAACACAGCGCAGGCAACCAATATATGAACGACATTTATGCATCTAAAAAAACAGAAGTGATGCAGGGGCGTTAGGATCTCGTCGTTGTTTTGTGTTTTAGAATTAACAAATGGTTGAAATGGCTCTGAGCACTATGGGACTTAACATCTGTGGTCATCATTCCCCTAGAACTTAGAACTACTTAAACCTAACTAACCTAAGGACATCACACACATCCATGCCCGAGGCAGGATTCGAACCTGCGACCGTAGCAGTCGCGCAGTTCCGGACTGAGCGCCTAGAACCGCTAGACCACCGCGGCCGGCTAGAATTAACATGTACAATTGAAAACACTTGCTAGTACAATGAATACTCTCAAATAGAAGAGGACAATAGTGGGTGTGTTTAATTTAATTAATAACTGTAATAATAGTATATGTTTCAAAATGCATTATGCAACATAATCACAAACCTGTAACAAGTCTTTAAAATCTCATTTTTTCCTCCATGTGCTCCGTTGTAATACAACAACGTTATTTACATTTGTTTTCGTTGCTACAAATAAGTATGCCGTCCTCCACCGTAGCTCAGTGGAAAGCGAGCCGGGTTGTCATACTGGGCGCCCAGGTTCGATTCCCGGCCGGGTTGGAGATTTTCTCTGCTCAGGGACTGGGTGTTTGCGTCGTCTTCGTAATCATCATTTCACCCTCAGCTGGCCTCACCTCTACCCTCAGGCAAAAAATAACACAGTGATTTGGTTAGTGGGCAAATATACAAGCTACACTTTTGACAATATTGGGAGTGATGAACATATTGAATACAAAATGTATATGAAAAATGAATTCGAGAAAACACTTAAGTATCTGTAGCGTCTCCTGGCCAGTCGTCATAAAAAGCGTGTGATAGAATTTTTTTCGTGTGTGTAAGACCAGTTAACATGTATTGATATAGTGCCACGCACACGGCGAAAGAAAAATAATTTAAACACGAATAAACATGACCAAGTGAAGCAATAAAGCAAGACTGTGTAAACATTTCACGAATATATTATGTGTGTATGTAGAACATACATACTTATTTGACGTTTTATGCATTTTTTAACTTTGAATCCATGACATATTATTATCTTTGAAAATCGTATTATTGTTAAATGAATTAGTGATTATGATCTGTGCCTCAGATAAAAAGGACAATTCAGTACATGTATAAATAGTAAAAAGCATTATTATAATCTCTCTGTTCTCTTTGGGTTTCGTTACGAGTAACACTTGCGTTTTAAGCAAATGTATACGCTGGCCGTGAGTCTTTGTTCATGAAGCTTGAGATCCGCCATTAGGCGAGTTGTTGTAAAAAGGTGTGTAAAATTGATGCATTCTTGTTTGAATATATAGACTTTAAGAAAATATGTTTTTAAAATAATTTGTAAAGTTGCCAACCATTCGTCCCGTAAATAATTTAGACATTTTCAGCATTTAATTTAGCGGAAGCCGCTGTACCAATCTGCGAGGGCAACGGCCGCAGACGCGGCACATTTAAAAAAAATATTTATTTCAGGCATCGCAGTCGCCTCGCCGGTAACACGAGGTAACATAATAATATTTAACATTTTCTTACAGCTTCCAGCAGTGCCGGCAGACTGTATTTTATTATTCAGTGCATTTCTCAGTTTGATTTGGAAGGTACTGTGCGACATGCGGGAATAAAAATATAACGAATAACTGTGTTATGACTTTATCATTTTCACATTTTGTGGCAAGGTCTGCTCTGTGAAACAAAAGCAATATTTTACATTTTTCCCTGAGATTAAGAGAACGCGCGCCTGTTCTAATTAACAGTATTCAAAAATCCACTGCATAATGTAACCAACATTCAGTGCTGTAACGATCATTTGAATTTCATTACTGACTTTTCTGAATACTATGCAAGGTAGTGAGTTCAGATACAGTTTCCTTTCTTTCTTGATTACGTTACAGTAGCAAGTGAATGTTCCCTACATGATTATCCAGAGCACATGTGGAAAAGCAATAATTTGATCCACAGTGTGCCACATTTATGATAAAAGTGGTTATTCCCTCTCCCACTCCATGTCTGAACTTAACATATGTGTGCTAGTGTGACTCATACATCCGAAGTGAAATATTTATTCAACATTACTCAAAGTTACTTGCTTTTATGAAGAAAGAATTACTAAGTAAATACAGTGTAATAACATTGAATCAAAGCCACAGCAACTTGTTACAAATAATTTTGTGTACTGCCATCAGCTCTCAGCTTCAGTTTTATGTCAGTCTGAACATTGTAAATCCAAACTTTAATATCGTAAAGCAAAGTTATTAGTTACCATGTACCAACTTACTTGCTGCTGCACATATATAGTCATATCTAACTAAATAAAACCACAAGCCGAATAAAATTAACTCCAGTAGTAAAAAAGTGAGAGGTGAAGTAATGAAGTCGGAATATATCAGAATCACAAGAAGAAATATAGTAATATACTCCGAATTGGCTTCAACAGAATGGGTATAGGTTAGGAACACGTGGATTCCTCATGGAGAGGGCATGGATTGGGTCACGTTCCCGACCCTAACCTCACCTGCAAGCCACACATGAAAAATAAATCATTAGTACAGCAGATACAAGAATATGACGGCAAACATCTGGTGTCTGTTATAAAGGGAGATATTAAGTCCCCAAGGAAGCATTTAGAAGGCTGAAACTGTCAAAAATAATAAGGCAGTGAACGACTTTGCGATGTCGCTGTTCAGGACTGCTCTTCTGTTCACATACTGAACGCTCATTGTCTGCCGAAGAAAGTGTGACGTATCTGCGCAGAACACGTCTAAAGTCGAGCGCCATTGTTCGTGACTCCAATTATCATGGCAGGAATAACGACAGTCTTGCGTGTCAGCCTACAGAGGTTTGGAAAGCAGTGATGCAGAAAGTTTCATATTTGATGCTTGATCGATAACAAACACAGCATTTTGTAAGTTGTCAGTAGTAATGTCGTATTTCTCCGTTTCTGCAAGTATATATCTTTCAGTATTCAGCCCTGTTTTTGCCTCCTCACAAGGAAATTTCGGTATTTTTAAAACTCTAGTCTTCAGTGCGGAATCCTTAGTTAACGGAATCCTTAGTTACATACTGAGCCGCTGTTGTCAAATACAAGCTTCTAATAAATTTTTATGACCATAAATCAGCTTCAAAACCACACGCTGCGTGACTGAGACACTGCTTAATTTGTGGTTTGAGTTCAGTCTTCAATTTCTCAGCGAATTCAAAAATATTTCTGGGCATTGTTGATGTATGGGACAGAATGTCATTGACAGTCACACGGCCTACACTCGATTATGAGGCACCGACATGAACCAGATGTTGAGCTGGTCGAAGGAACCCCTCTCCATTAACAAAATTAAATAGGTGCAGATATCGAATGCACAGCTGCAAACAAGTATTTGGTATGGCAGTCTTTTTTTCTGTCTCTCCTGAAGCGGTAAGAGTCAGGTCACTTGATTTTCCCTGTGGAAGGGCTACACATTATAAAGGCACATTTGCATGCCGAGCGTGAGTTTCCTCGGAAACGCGAGATATTAATTAAATAATTAATCAGTGACAAATAAATAAAGCCTATGGCACACAACTGCAGCGCTGTATCGCTGATAAAACAAAAGCACAATTACGTTACTCGTATGTTTGATTAAGAAAAGAGAGCTCTGGTTGAAGTGGTGCGAGAAGCACGTATTTTAGTTTATTGTCTGGCACACCGCCATATTTCATGTTATAGAAAATTACTGCGAGTTGCAACCATACTAGGCACTCGATTCTGAAAAGAATTTATATTTATAAAAGTAAGTAGGATTGTGAACTGTAGGCTTATTCATTGAATATATCTGATTTAACTAACTGTGTAATTTTTTTGTTTAGTAGACGATCACCTCTGTACGACGTTTTGGCATGGCTGGCAAATTATTGTAATATTGAGATTTAGATTATGAGTCCGCACCTACCGCAGCAGTCTTTGGAAACGATTTAATTACGAAGTCCGATTATTTCAGTTTTATTTCACGGTCAACTACGAGTAACATTGCCTTTACGAAAAAGCCATTGTCAAGCGTCTGATACCGAATAATTAAAACCTGACGACTCATAGGAGAGACAATCATACAGATAAAATAATTAATATTTTATTTTACTTTATTTTATTTTATTTATTTTATAACATCTGTGCCTCGTCTTGGTGTAGACTGAAGAGCCTATTTTACATTAATATATAAATTCACAGCTATTACACTGCACACAGCCAATGAATTCCTCAGATTCTGCAGAATGTGTGCTGGAGAAGGATTTCTACACTACTGAACTCCAACATGCCTGCGGCATTAACATTAATTCTTCATCCTTCAACTTTTGTTTGATTTGTTCTACTGAGAGCGTACCAGTTTGAGAGGATGAACTACAGTGATGAGCCAAAACGTTATGACCACCTACTTAAAAGTGTGTGTGTCCACTTCTGGAATGCAGTTCAGCAGTGATTCTGCGTGCCACGGATTCGACAAGTGTTTCATAGGTTTACAGAGATTTGTGGCACTAGGCGCCTTTACAAAGGTCACACACTTCCTGTAATTTATGGGCAGTTGGTTTGAGGGCATGGAGCTGGCACCCGATAGCGTCTTCGTTAGGTTTCGTTGGATTCAGATAAGCTGCATTTGATGGCCAAGACATCAACGCGAGTTCACTATTATCCTCCTCAAACCACTGCAGCGCTATTGTGGCCTTGTGGCACCGACAGTTATCCTGTTGGAAGGTGCCATTACAGTTGAGGAACACATCAGGCATACGGCGTTACAAATGGTCCCTAATAATGTTCACATAGTCCACGGCTGTCATGGGGCCTTCGATTACAAACGCAGGTACCATTGAAGCCCCCGTAACATAAAACTGCTCCAACCGGCCTGCGTTTGTGGTGCGCTGCATGTTTCTAGTACCTGTTCGCCTGGATGACAGGTTACCTGGACGTGATCATCGATCTGGTTTAACAATAAACGGGATTCATCCGACTAGGCGACACGATTACGTTGATCAGTGGTTCATTCTCGAAGATCTTGCCCACGGTAATCAGAACTGACGATGTTGTTGGGTCCACATGGAAACACGTAGAGGTCGTCCGCCGCGTAGTACCATGTTCAGCACTGTGCTGAATAGTGTGCTTCGAGACACCTGTGCCTGTACCAGCTCTAGCACTGAATTCTGTCATCAGGTCTGCCACAGATCACCACCTATCCTGCTTTAGAGAATGGGCAACCCTCCCATCCCTATGTTCTGTGATGAAGTATGGACACCCAACTGCTTGTCGCCAGTTATGGTGCACTTTTGATATCAAATAGATATGCAAATTAATTAAATTGTGACATCTGATCCATTTATGACACCAGCCCCTTAACCTAATGTTCTTCTATGTGATTGATGACCCTCTGGAGGTTAGTTTATGATCCCCTGAGGATAATGTATCCTTCCAAGAAACATATAACCAGGAGTCATGAATTATCGTGAAATACATGTAAAAACTGCGGCGTCACACTGATTCAATGATATAAGTTACAAATTATTCATAAAGAAATAGCTAATTCCTCTGAAAACAAGAGAATATTTCTTTCATTCATTGTTGCATTACCATATGCACTTACCTTGACACTTAAAAATGAAAGGTTTTGGAGGCTAATTAGTCGCCCATTCTTGGACTTAACTCGACTTTCTAATGCACAAATACTTTTGTAAATGTAGGTACTTATGCTTCAAAACCGAATGTGTTGAAGATTATGGACATTTGTGGTCCAGTATAGCAATAATTCTGGATTTGGTTTCTTCCATATTGGGAATCATATGTATTGCTTTTGACGATCTGCTATCATGTTCGTGTGGTTTTCCCTTTAACTGCATTTGTGGTGGATGTTTGGCACTTTAAATAATGTAGGTATTACATTCCATATACATTTCCTAGTTCCACATTCACTGATTTGGCTGAAAGTGTAGCGAACAAAACTCTGCTTTGTTGGGTAGATATGCCACATCTTTCTGCTTAAGGTCATGTGTCCTGGTATTTACTAGCAATTCTTTGTTATTAAAGCAAAACGACATTATTCAGTAAATGTCCATACGTTACAAGAGAATGGTAAATAAACTGTCCTTGCCGGCCGGAAAACGCCGGAAAACGCGTGACCGCTCCGGTCGCAGGTTCTAATCCTGCCTCGGGCATGGATGTTTGTGATGTCCTTAGGTTAGTTAGGTTTAAGTAGTTCTAAGTCCCATAGTGCTCAGAGCCATTTGATCGAAATTGTCCTCTACTGCCGGCCGGGGTGGCCGAGCGGTTCTAGGCGCTACAGTCTGGAACCGCGCACCGCTACGGTCGCAGGTTCGAATCCTGCCTCGGGCATGGGTGTGTGTGAGGTCCTTAGGTTGGTTAGGTTTAAGTAGTTCTAAGTTCTAGGGGACTGATGACCTCAGAAGTTAAGTCCCATAGTGCTCAGAGCCATTTGAACCATTTTTTTCCCCTCTACTATACTATTTCATATCTCCCAGGATCCTTAGGAAACTAAACAATGACAAATATCGTGTCATTTTTTTGGTCTCGCAGATTTTTATGGTACTACATACACTCCTTATTGTAAAAACTAAGTTACAGATTAATATAAATGATAGTACTCGCGCTCATCTGATATCGTATTCAGAATTGTCACTTGCTGGCCGCTTGGAGCATTGCTAGCGCTGTGGTTAACAAAAACAAAATGGAGTGTTGTGGCTATTATATTAGACTGTGCTAATACTCAGTGTACATTGGACTGTCTCCACGATCGCCTGTGCTGCGTGTATTCTCCTGAATGATTCAGTACCGATAACTGCCAAGTGTTGACGCTGGACGTATTGATAACATCCGAATTCCTGTCACTCCAATTATCCCCGGATGCCTTCCATGGCTGGGGGTGAGAGGTCGAGGGTGCACCCTGGCATAGCCGCAAGTCCATGACGGCCACTGCAGTCATGGCAGCAAGTCTTTCCGACCTCTGAGTGTTGGTGCTGGTGGCGTATGTCGGGATTGACGCACTGCTTGTGGACATTAGCACAGGATGTGTGGGTGTTTCAGTGCTCTCTGACAACTACTATTACTACGGATTGGCTCGTGGTTTAAGTGTGTCGTGCTTAGTGTTTCTCACATAGGTAAGAAACAAGGGTTGCATTGCCTTCAACTACTTAGTTTCAACTACTTTTTCAGGTCATCCAGCCACCCACATCCCATACAAGCCGATCATCGTAAATAGCAGTCTTTTCTTTTTAGTTTTTGGCAGGGTACAGAGAATTTGGAAACAAATATTATTGTACAAAATTTTTATTAGCTTCTGTATATGCATTTATACACATAAAACAATTCTTTCATTATTTTTGCTTGGTAATGTTTTAATAAATTCACCTTAATTTTTATCTTATAATTTAAATGTACATTGCACTCTTCAAATTCTTCTCCAACCAATAATTTGGCAGGTACAAAGAAGGAATGTTGTCGAATTTCAAAACATATCTCATTTTCTCCCTATAAAGTATGTCTTTTATGGCTTTAACAGTTGGTTCTATTCCTTCCAGCAGTTCTTTAGATGAGAGCATTCGGCGGTTTTAATATTGCCTCTTATTTCTTGCATAATACTGTTGTTATAACGCCGGCCGGTGTGGCCGTGCGGTTCTAGGCGCTTCAGTCTGGAACCGCGTGACCGCTACGGTCGCAGGTTCGAATCCTGCCTCGGGCATGGATGTGTGTGATGTCCTTAGGTTAGTTAGGTTTAAGTAGTTCTTAAAGTTCTAGGGGACTGATGACCACAGATGTTAAGTCCCATTGTGCTCAGAGCCATTTGAACCATTTTTGTTGTTGTTATAACACTCCCCATCATCCCGGGTGTACACGCTACCAGCTCTTCTGCCGCACATTTTTGTAGAATTTCCGTATAGACCTTTATGTTTACAACTTTTGCAAATGAGTGTAATGTTATAATTTTCCTTTGAACTTGCAGGGCTGCAGTAAATATCTTTTTGTTATAAAAACATACATATACTTTATTATATACTTTTAACTTTTACAATACAAGAAACTATTTACTTGTTGGTAACTCCGGCAACTAAAATGCATATTGATAAAAGAATATAAACGAAATGCATCAGTTTGCATTTGGCTTTAAACACAAATGTTTACTCGGTTACAATACCGCTGAGTTTGTGCATGTACACGACTTCCCTTTCTGTATATTCTCTATTCTGTGGTTACATTGCGCGGAAGTGACAGCTCAAGAACGGTACAATACAGTATTATTGCGCAATAATTACGCCAGGGTTGCCGTCAGTCGGAACTCTGCCTCCGTAGCAAGCATGTGTTTGCATGTCGTGGAACTAACGTATATTACGGCGGAGTTCCTTGCATTGAAAGCACAGGCAGAAAGAATGCAGAACGGGCGAAACAGATCCGAGAAGCTTTCTGTCAATATTCCAGTGCAGCAGCGACTCTTTAATGTTAGCATAAATCCTTAAACCACAACAACTGCAAATTGAAGAAATGAACCATATAAGAAACTTGCTGACGGATGAAAACTGTATGTCGGACCGAGCCTCGAACTCAGGACCTTTGCCTTTCACAGGCAGGTGCTCTATTACTGAACTACCCTAGCATGACCACTTCCAAGAGCGCTAGTCGGCAAGTTTCGCAGGCGAGCTTCTGTGAGGTTTGAAGGTTAGGAGACGTGGTGATGGCAGAAGTAAAGCTGTGTGGATGGATCTACTGTCGCTCTTGGTTATCTCAGTGGTAGAGCACTTGCCCATCAAAGATCCCGAGTTCAAGTCATGGTCTGGCACACAGTTTTAATCCACCAGGAAGTTTTGTATTAATGCCCACTCCGCACCTTGTACAGTGCTGTTTTCAATGTACTTGTCTACTGTAACTACCATTGCAAACGAATAAAAACAAATATATATATATATATATATATATATATATATATATATATATATATATATATACTAAGATGGTCTCTGTCCTTTCGGACAGTATATATGTATAGTTAAGGCTCACCGGCCACTTGACCATTTTCTTCTTCTGTGCGAATGCACAAACAGTGCCCGAACTCTTATGGGAATAATGAGTGTATAAGGCGGGGGCACTACGAATGTAATGCGGGACACTACGTTGAGAATGTGGGTTTCGCAGCAGACGTGCCACATATAAATCCCTGCATTCGCACTAGCCTCTGTGTCCTCGGTGGCTGAGTCGGCCCTCGGCGGCCGTGGCGAGCGGACGCACGCTGGTGTTTACGTCTCTGCTGCTGCCGATGAGCGCTGTTTACGGTGAGCTGGCGCTATTGTAGCGTACACAGCTAAGGGTTATTGTGTGAAAAATGTCACGAATTGACTATGAATGAACTAGCACGAAAAGACACTTTGAAATTAAGTTTCGATCCGAAATATGCACGACCTAAAGCTTACGAACTCGAAGCATGGATTGAGAATGTTTTGAAACGATCTTTTGATGAAATAATTGGTGTACATCTTTCGATCGTTAGCAGTACTGCGTACATAAAGTTTAAAACTGCTGAAATATGCGATCAAATTGTTCAGTCATGCGGTGGTAGCCTTAAATTTACTCACAGCGATGGTAATATTGGCGAAGTTCAGATATCTCGTGCAGGATTTAGTGTCCGCACAGTTAGAATTTTCGAACTACCTTTTGAAGTTCCTGCCGACGAAATTAATGCAGTTTTGAAAAATTATGGCACGGTTATCAGTAATATTGCGGAAAAGTGGATGTCCTTCAAAGTTCCTGTCTTGAATGGTGTTCGACAGGTGCAAATAGAACTGGAGAAACACATTCCATCACATATTACGATCTGTGGATACAGGGCCATTATTATATACGATGGACAGCCTCGTACTTGCTCTGGGTGTGGTGCAACTGATCATGTTCGCACACAATGCGTACAGAGACGAGTGACACAGTTGCCACCAGGCGACAGTATTCCTAGTAACAAGATGTCATCAATGGCTCTAACTTATGTGGCGGCCGTCTGTTCGACCATGGCAGCGACGGAGGTCACTCACATGGGCACCACTGTCAACACCACCGAAGTTGATCAGACACCAATGGAGACTGCCACCCCAGAGGGCAACGCTGACACCACTCCCGACGTGACGATGAAGCTGAACGATCCGGAGGCTACGTGTTTGGTTAGCGCCCAGGTTGGCGAGAAAACCCAAGATGTTGAGAATGGTCCACGCACCGACAAAGGAGCGGATTCTAAATCAATGGGAAGCGACGACAACACCAGATTACCAATCTGCAGCTCTTCCTCAGTGACTGTGGCAAATGAAAGGGCTGACATTTCTCCTAAAAAACACAAAAAACGACGGTTAGCTCACAAGGATGCTGAGAAAACAGCTCCACTGCTGCGCGAGAAAGGTGCGCAAATTGCCCGCGAATTAACGGACGCAACTCTTGGCAGGACAGCTGCGAAGCAATCGAGTGGCCACGACCAGGCGATAACAGTGACCACGCCCAACTCTGGGGTTGGAAATCACGCTGCAGCAGACGAGGACCGGGTCTCTCAGCAGCTTCTGAGAGAGGGGCGAAAAGAACAGTGTCCAACGGGAAAGGGCTCAGATCAGAAGATGGACATGTCAAATGCAGGCAGCTGGGCTGATGATATCGAGGACTTGGTGGATCGAGGACTGACTACGTCTGAACCACCAAAGGAGGCTATGCCAGCCGGGAGAGCGGAATTACTTGTGACACGACAGCTTTCAACGAACCCGAGAGAAGATGATGATTCGGATACGTATTAGTTTCCTCACCGACATCATGCTTGTGCTGACTGGTCAGCGACTTTTAACATAGAGAGCTTCATGCCTCCTTTTCAGGACAAACGAAATAACTTCAGAGCAGAAGATACACAGTCTCCGCTATTATTTGTATAGCTGTGATGCAGACATTGCGATGCTGCAAGAGGTGGCTCACCATTTTCTACCTGACTTTCCTTGGTATGACGTACTGACAAATACCATCCCAGATAGCTCCTCAGGCACAGCCCTGTTATTCAAAGAGGGTATTATTGTCTCGGACGCGGAAAGACTAGAGTCTGGCAGAGGAATCTCGTGCCTTATTAATGGAGTTCGATTGATAAACATCTATGCTCCCTCGGGGAATCAAAATAGAGCTGCCAGAGCACATTTTTACGCTACTGACTTATTGTATCTTTTACGGAGGAATGAGGAGGACGTGATCGTCGGCGGGGATTTTAATTGTGTTTTAAAGCCTAAAGACCAATGGCCGAATTTTAACGGTTGTGCGACACTTGCCGAAACTGTTCGACTGATGGGCCTAGAAGACACCTGGAAAATCCTGAACGGGGACCGACAGTGTTTTACGTATTTTACCGCTCAAACTGCCAGCCGAGCCGACTAGACAGAATTTATGTAGGAAAACGCCTGCGGGACAAGATCTCCTGCAACGGAGCGTGGCCGTTGTAATTCTCCGACCACGAGGCATATCACTGCACAATCCGAATGGTACGGCAGGGAACGTAGCGTGGCAGAGCAGGTTGGAAGCTGAATGTTATTAAGGCGAAGCTAACACTATTGAAACGAAGACAACTGGAAGGAATTAAAATACGTTCTCGCGATCGTAACAGCGCCTATGACGAAAACCCATCCTCCTTCCATCTTGCGAAAGAGAAACGTCGCGCAAGACAGGAATTGATTCACAGATTAAAAACAGAAGATGGCAGTGTCACCACAACCCAGAATGAGATAAAGGAATATATAACCGACTATTACCGTCGGCTGTACATGTCAGAGCCCACGAGTGACGAGGCAATTACGACCATGAAAAACTACCTTACAGCGACCCTCGACGAGACGGACAGACAACTATTACTAAGTGATGTCACTGAGAAAGAACTTCAGGAGACTTTGAAAAAGGCTCAGGGTAATAAATCGCCGGGGAATATGGTCTACCCATTGAATTCTACAAACAATTCTGGTACTTACTCGAACATTGCTTTCTGAACATATGTAATGAAATTAAAGCAGGTCGGCAACTACCAGCAGGATTCAGTGATAGTCTAATTGTACTCGTCCCCAAAGAATACCCACCAGATGATGTCAATAAATTTCGTCCTATTTCCCTCCTCAACTCCGATTACAAAATTGTGGCCCTCGTACTAGCAGCGAGAATTAAACATGTTTTACATAAAATCATACATGATAGCCAGACAGCAGCCGTCCCTGGTCGAACGATCTTTAAAAGTCTCGCAGATTTTAGGGAGATCATCTCCTTTAGTGCTATTACCCAACCGGAGGCTGCGATTTTAGCTCTAGATCAATGCAAAGCCTTTGACAGGATCTCGCACAGCTACCTTTTTCAAATTATGAACCATTTAGGTTTTGGTGACGGTTTTATTATGATGGTCAAAAATATGTACACCTCTGCTTGCTCTAGGATCGTCATCAATGGGCAACTCTCCCGGCAAATAACAATTGAGCGATCTGTACGACAAGGGTGCCCCATGTCAATGCCTCTTTTTGTCATTGCCATTGAGCCACTTGTCCGTTTGCTGAACTGTACACTTGAGGGCTTAACCCTGTATTCGACGACTGTAAAATGTGTGGCATACGCGGATGACGTAAGTGTCATCGTACGTTCAAAGCGAGACCTACAAGAAGTCACTAATAGTGTACGGGAGTATAAACGAGCCTCATGCTCAAAGCTCAACTATCGAAAGACTAAACTAATGCCGATCGGCAGAGGGTTTAGAATCGATGATAACTGCCCATATGTAGTACACGAGAGTATCAAGCTGTTGGGAATACGAATGAGTCGCTGCCCTCTGAAAACTACTACGGACAACTGGCAAGAGCTTCTGGCTATGACGAAAGGTTGTCTCCAGCAAAATAAAGGCAGAGAACAGGACCCCATACAAAGAGTACAGTTTATCAATAAAATGATACTTTCGAAAATATGGTATGTAGGGCAGACAATCCCTGTGGTCAACAGCATTTCCAAGCAAATAATGACGGCAATTGGTTGGTATATTTGGAGCGGCGAAATATTCAAAGTGGGAATTAATGTTACTACTCTCCCACCAGAGAAAGGGGGCCTAGGGCTAATAGATGTTGAAATTAAATGCAAGGCTGTTCTTATACGGAGAACTATTCAGCTGTTTCAAGACTACCCAGACAGCGCGCTCCATATGGCTCTACGGATGTATACACCTACTAATATGGCAATACCGACAAACCTGGGGGAAACCCACTACAAAGCCAACCACATCAGGATGTTTCTGCTCGAAGTTAGTTACCTCCGAGCGAAACTGAGCGCACCACTACAGGACCTTACAACCGCCCAACTATACCGGATAATGAATACTAGTGGAAGAGTAAACCGCATGGAAACGAAATATCCCCTACGGGATTGGGCTCAAATCTGGAAGAACATCCACAACAAAGTGCTCGGACCAAATATCAGATCAACGTGGTATAAAGTAGTTAATGAGACCATACCTACGAAAGAAAAATTACACAGAATACGATTGTCGGCAACTGACAGATGTGGGGAGTGTGCCCTCATAGACAACTTGCTACACAGATGTGTCTGCGGAGAAAATAAATTAGTCTGGGAATGGTGCAGGACAGCTAGACAGATAATCTCCATCACATCGGTGTTGCAACCTGATGGCACTTACTACCCCATCACGAAGAAAAATATGTGGACATGGCTGACAGGACATACTCTGCATTACCTAATTCAAGCCAAATATACGCCATCTTACCAGGGCTACAGAGTATATCTAGCCACACAAGCGCAACTGCTGATGAAGGATGACAAATACAGACAAAAGTTCGCGAACTATATACCAGCATTGAGAATAACGACACTATGAACGACAACGACGATGAAAAAAACGAACAGGTAACGACGAAGTAGATGTACGCACTGCGGCCGACTGTTAATAACGTTGCTGGCAATGTTTTCTTCTTCTTTTTTTTTCTTTTCCCATATACTCCACATCACAACCAGTGTGTGGCGTCCGGCAATTGGGCACTCAGTGCTAAGAGAAGACAACTGCCGACATAGGAGATCACATACAAACGGGGAAAAAGAAACGAGACCAAGCTACAAATGGTTCAAATGGCTCCGAACACTATGGGACTTAACATCTTAGGTCATCAGTCCCCTAGAACTTAGAACTACTTGAACCTAACTAACCTAAGGACATCACACACATCCATACCCGAGGCAGGATTCGAACCTGCGACCGTAGCAGTCTCGCGGTTCCGGACTGAAGCGCCTAGAACCGCACGGCCACCGCGGCCGGCACCAAGCTACATGATTGGGGTATACCATAACAGGCAACCCTCGAGAAGGCGAGCGTTGAGTGCCGTCAACAAGCCGAGATGTCTCACGCAAAGAATAGTGGAAACAAACAATTAAAAAAAAACTTTTTTGTATATTAAAAAAGTAAAAAAAAACAAGAAACAAAAAAAACAACAAAACAAGATGAAAATAAAAGTTTTGCAGCAAAGAGTCGTCAACAATGAATGAAACGTTTCCTCTGCTGCAGAAGCAACGCACCTTGAACTTTCCACTGCAGTGACAACACGTTTTCTTTTCTTGAGGCAGAAGAAGCATCCTTTGTGTTAAACGTTCTTTTAATGGCATAGAAGCCAGGCCGAGAAGGCAGAAATTAAAAAAAAAAAAAGGTTGCTCAGCCGGATAGAGCGTCTGCCGGGTTCGAGTCCCGGTCGGGGCACACATTTTCATCTGTCCTCGTTGACGTATGTCAATGCCTGTAAGCAGCTAACGGTGTTCATTTCACCGTAAAAACAATTATGCTGGCTGGAACCTTACATGATCTTATAAGTGGGCTGTGACAACCGCTGCAACATAAATAAACGTGCGTGCTCACTGGACAGCTGTAGTGATCTGAGAACTTCCACGCACAAAATGAACATTTCTGCTCACTGTCATAACGCCTTCATCTTCAGGTTCCTCTGCCATTGTCGGCAACGAGGCACCTGTCGTTACGCGATGAATAAGAAACCTCATTTCATCGAAGTACCACATAGTAGTTTCATATATATCTTCCAGCCCACTTCCTGATTTTAGTAATTTACTTTCATCAGTTTTTCATGAGGAAAATTCATTCGGAGCGAATTAAATTTCTGTAGGTCTTGTAATGACACATTCCGACGCAGAGACATACAATACCTTAAAGGCTGCGCCAAAGATTAAATTGAGAGGGATGTAGAAAATAAGCTCAGTAATGTTCATATTGGAATCTCTTTTGTTTCATACTCCAAGAAGCAGTGAAGAGACACTTTCGATTGTTACCTTGTAGGGATGGACGTAATTTTTGGTGTGTGCAGAAAGGCACCCAGCCATCTTGTTAGTATTTATGGTTTGTGCGACGAGCAGAGAAAATCTTATTGCCTTGTGAATAAAAAATAGTAAGAAGTATCGAAGTTTTACGAGAATTATTTAAAGCGACGTAGCATTGTATTCCTTGATTTGCACCGTCTTCGTGAAGTGAACCGATGCCGACTCAGGAAGATACATACGGTCAACAAAGAGAAGAACATCGATGGCGACTAATGAATTAATATTGTGGCAAAAGGACTAATTCTACGTCTACGGTGAGAACTCTGATTAAATCAACAATGACGTAGAATTCAAAATGTAATTAATCAGAATTGTAAATTATATTACAGGCAAATTTCACGCAGCACTGAATTTGTCCGCATTCAAGCCGGTCAATACAATCCGTAAAAAAGCCTGTCAAAAATTCGAAAGTTACAGTTCCATATCCATAATTTTTCCTCTTTTCAAAAAAATCAATAAGTTTAATTTTTTTTATTTATTTCTCCACAGTCTCTGGAGGAACAGAAGTGTATTGAGCAATGCGAATCTCACATGCTACAATATAGTGAAGAAGCATGAATATTGTTAAACTCTGCAGTCTTCTCCAGTTTAATGGGCAAACCGTTAGTGCCGAACTCAGAAAGGCCATACAGAGCTTTTATAAATTATTCATTCGTTTCCAGAACTCTTATATTTTCTCCAGTATTAACTGTACAAATATGACTGACACGTGAACAGAACTGTAAACTAGATTAGAGAAGATAAGCTTCTTTGCCAAGATCGCTAATAATAACCTTTGTAATCGACAACGATTTCGGTAATCAATGTTACCATCTTCAGATCTGGAAAGCATTTATACAGTGTAACTATACGAGGTGTAACAATAAAGTGATGAGACTGATGTGAAAAAATGTTGCTTACCGTTTTAGTAAAGTTTAGTGTTGTCTCCTGTAAAGTAGTTCCCTTCTGATTGCACACACTTATTCCAGCGTTTCTGCCATTGATGGTAACATTTCTGGAACTCATCTTTTGTAATATCCTCCAGGAACATCGTCACAGCTTTTTGGACATCTTGTGTTGTTTGAAAATGGTGTCCCTTGACCGCCTCTTTGACTCTTGGAAGCAGAAAGAAGTCGCCCGGAGCGATATCTGGTGAATAAGGTGGCTGTGGTAATACTGAAATTTGTTTTGAGGTTAAAAATTGCTGTACTGACAGAGCAGTATGAAATGGCGCATTATCATGATGTACAATCCAATTATCACCAATGTTGGCACGGACATGAAGAACTCTTTTATGAAGTCTTTCTAAAATTTCGTTGTAGTGATTCCCTTGGAATCAAAGAAGCACACAAGCATGCATTTCACTTTTGACTTTGACACGCGAGCTTTTTTTCGTCTGGGTGATCCCTTTGAGCACCATTGCGAAATTTGGCATTTTGTCTCGAGCTCGTACTGAAAAAACCAACTTTTATCACCAGTGATAACACGGCTCAACAATTCTGGATTGATTTCCGTTTGCTCTTACAGATCGGCTGCCACATTTTCCCGTGTTTCTCACTGTTGTAGTGTGAGATTTTTGGGGACAATTTCTGCACAAATCTTTCTCATACCAAGATCTTCAGTTATTATTAGATGAACCCTTTCTCGATTGATCTTCAGTTCTCCTACAATCATTTTCACAGATAATCTTCGATCAGATCATACAAGTTCATGCACCCTGGCCAAGTTGACAGCCACCAGTGAGGCTGATGGCCGTCCACTGTGGTCTTCATCTTCAACATTCGTTCTGCCTTCATTAAACATTTTATGCCAACAAAAAACATGAGCTCTTGACATAACCTCCTCTCCAAAAGCCTTCTGCAGCTTACCGTAAGTTGTCGCGTTTTCACCCAATTTAACGCAAAAATAAATGGCATACGTTGCGCAATATTATGCGGTTCCATTTCTGTGCCGAGAGAAACAAACATGTGTTAACATATTACAGCACAACTCACGACTGAGCAGTTGCATCGATGTGCCGCTTGGACTAGATGCAGCTTATAGATCAAGGTCAAAGATATTGTGCCTACGCAAGCCTGCAGGGTTGCCACATTTTGCAAAGAAAATCAGTCTCATTACTTCATTCTCGCACCTTGTATACGAAGCAATTACAATGTACAGTATCAGGTACAACATAAAAGGAAAATCAGAATTACTACATACGTTTATAGATAGGTTACTGTATATTTCTTAAAATAGCCATAAGAATACTCCTTCTCAGTCTGGGAAGGTACTAACAGACTAGAAAACTGATGCATCGGCATGTCAAAATTAAAACAGGAGTTATTCACCGCATACATCTGTGTTATGCCACTCACAACAAGCACATTATTGCAGCCAGGGCGCCGTTAGACTAGCAGGCATGACCGGTGAAGGATAGATGTTGAGTTTGTTTTGACATTTTTTATTTTCATTTTATTATGTGATTACATGGGATTATCTCAGACTATAACCACAGTGCTTGCTCTTGCTCAAATGACTTTGTACCTGTTCAGTTTGGTATATTTCCTTTTTTTTCCAGAGAGTGAAAGAAATTTATAAATTTTTATAGGTTTTTCTTGGCTGTGTATTGTGTCTGTGGATTTTAGAAATTACTAAATGTGTATTAAGTAATCAGTTGTATACCAGTTCTGGTAACTGAATCAAATATTAATCCAGCCTCTATATAGGTACATTATGTAATGAACACTATAAGAATAGCTCTTTAGCTTCAGCAAACTGTAATTATTTGCCAATAATTTTTTGAAACATGCCTTTAGAACTCTTCCACGATATTAGCATTCACACTGTAATGTAATTACAGCGAATGGATAGACTTTGTCTCTGAAGTAAATTATCACATTGTCGACCTACCGCTACCATGCTGAAGTAATTGTGTTGCCATTATTGCTATAATTATTCATTTGGCCCACACAGTCTTCACTAAGGCATTTTTGCAGCACAGTTGCCTATCCAAAAGATATATGAATGCCCTGCTGAAAGCTACATCTCAGCATCTTTAAAAATTTGAGAGTCTCTAATTTTTGTTTTTTATTCTCATTTTATTATGGTATTATGTGAATGTTATTACCTTGGACGTAACCATAGCTTGCTCTGCTACTTAAATGACATTGTAGAAGCCCAGATTATCTAAATGACTTTGTGTAAGCTCACTCATAATTACATTTCTGCATTTTATAATAGTTTTTAACTGTGTTATCATTTGTGTACATTGTTGCTATATTGGATGTAACTATAGAGCTTTAATGTCTATCTAGAAGCCCAGATTGTAAGTTGTATCCCTACTTTTTTAAGATCTGCAAAATTTTTAATATTTTTAAATACTTTTAACGACTTTGAATATACACACGTCAAAAAATGTTTTGCATCACTTTGGTTCCGAGAGTTCCGGAATCTATACAGAAAATTGGAACAGAGATCAACATAAACATCATTTCCGCCCTTTTTATTGCTCATGAAAACCACACATTGCATGTTGTACTACCATACAGCGAGACCTTCAGAGGTGGTGGTCCAGATTGCTGTACACACCGGTACATCTAATACCCAGTAGCACGTCCTCTTGCATCTATGCATGCCTGTATTCGTCGTGGCATACTATCCATAAGTTCATCAAGGCACTGTTGGTCCAGATTGTCCCACTCCTCAATGGCGGTTCGGCGTGGATCCGTCAGAGTAGTTGGTGGGTCACATCGCGCATAAACAGCCCTTTTCAATCTGTCCCAGTCATTTTCGATAGAGTTCATGTCTGGAGAACATGCTGGCCACTCTTGTCGAGCGATGTCGTTATCCTGAAGGAAGTCATTCACAAGATCTGCACGATGGTGGCGCGAATTGTCGTCCATGAAGACGAATGCCTCGCCAATATGCTGCCGATATGGTTGCACTATCGGTCGGACGATGGCATTCACGAATCGTACAGCCGTTACGGCGCCTTCCATGACCACCAGCGGCGTACATCGGCCCCACATAATGCCACCCCAAAACAACAGGGAACCTCCACCTTGCTGCACTCGCTGGACAATCTGTCTAAGGCGTTCAGCCTGACCGGGCTCCAAACACGTCTCCGATGATTGTCTGGTTGAAGGCATATGCGACAGTCATCAGTGAAGAGAACGTGATGCCAATCCTGAGTGGTCCATTAGGCATGTTGTTGGGCCCATCTGTACCGCGGTGCATGGTGTCGTGGTTGCGAAAGTGGACCTCGCCATGGACGTCGGGAGTGAAGTTGCGCATCATGCAGCTTATTGTGCACTGTTTGAGTCGTAACACGACGTCCTGTGGCTGCACGAAAAGCGTTCAATATAGAGGCGTTGCTGTCAGAGTTCCTCCGAGCCATAATCCGTAGGTAGCGGTCATCCACTGCAGTAGTAGCCCTTGGGCGGCCTGGGCGAGGCATGTCATCGACAGTTCCTGTCTCTCCTCCATGTCCGAACAACATAGCTTTGGTTCACTCCGAGACGCCTGGACACTTCCGTTGTTGAGAGCCCTTCTTGGCACAAAATAACAATGCGGATGCGATCGAACCGCGGTATTGACCGTCTAGGCATGGTTGAACTACAGACAACACGAGCCGTGTATCTCCTTCCTGGTGGAATGACTGAAAGGCTGTCTGACCCCCTCCGTTTAATAGGCACTGCTCATGTATGGTTGTTTACATCTTCGAGCGAGTTGAAAGAAGACTGTAACAATTTTGTCAAAAGCAGAAACATTTAACTGCATGCAAAAAGCACTTGCGAAAATTCATGCTTTTTCGACATAAGTCTGTTAAATGTTGATAATGTTGGTTGTGATATTGATCAACGTATTTAGCTGAGATTAAATCTTAGCCTCAGCTACTGATTTAACAAATTTCAGCCTGTAGTAGGGAAAATAAAAAAACTGTGACACTGAATGTAAACTTTTAATAACAAATATTTAATTATCATGAAAGACTTGGGATTGTGTTGCATAACAAATGGTGACAGTTAAGTGTGTACTGTGCATCAGATATGCTTTTGGAATGCCCACGACAAACATTTTATTTATGTGTGGTCATTCCAAGGAGCAATAAGCATTCCTGTGGATACTTTTTGACAACTAAACATAAAATTGCAAACTGTATGGATTTCTGTTAAAAGTGAAATATTTCTCTGATACTAGAAACAGTGATGAAATGCGTACCTGTATATATTTAGTGAATATTTGGTTTATGATCGCTAAAGACTATGACAAGGATATGTATAGAAGAAGCCAATATGAAATCACTGGCTGCTATCATTTAATATATATAATCGTGTGATAAGATTATCGCTCTGTTTGGTTTGCTCTCTCGTGCTATTGAACTGATGTAGTTCATGTCAGTAATAGCCACTTGTTGTACTGCGATCTGTTATCCTGTTAAATTTGATTTATTCTGAAATAGAGCCTTAGCAGTAAATGTGGTCACATGTTTTCATATATAGAAATTTAATTTCCATTTGGCACATTTTTGAATTTTCAGCATTTTTAGCACATGCTCCTTGTCCGCCATTACGCTGAAATTTCAATTTTCAGTAATTATTATGAGGTGGCGTATCCTGAAGCACACTGGTCTAGTTACATATTATTCCACAGGAGTTCTGAGATCTGACTATCACAAATATTTTTCTGTAAAAGGTATAGAACTGATGTAAGAAAACGTCCAGAATCAATAATGGCTTGACTCAAGGCCTAAGGTAAAATAATTAATTCTCAGTTTATGCTGGTGTAAAAGCGAAAGGTATTGATAAGCATTACTGATCTGTGGAAGATATTTCGAAGTACTGAAACTGTGTTTTGTGGTGTAATTCATTCTTCATGCACATATAGGTACAGATTTTAATGTCGCAGATTGTTTTTCTTGGATAGACACACTAAATTATTTTCACTTTCACCAGAATACTTTTTAAGACTTCAGCTCCAATTACTTTCAATATATAATGTACTGAGTACAAAAGTAAATAGGCATCATTTCTGTGGCCTAGTGTAATGTGGAAGCTTACTAACAAAAACCCAAGCAGTTACTCTCACATTTATAGGTGGAGTATTAAACTTTCTGATACTAGAGTGTACTGCCTTTAAACATTTGTAACATACACCACTTTCAAAAATATTGTGTCTATAACAATAATTATATCTCCTTCCAAAAGACACTAACAAAAAATTAGTAATATTTTCCACTAAGACACTACGAAAGGAACTCTTTGTCAGGCCGCATCCTATTCCACTGATTTATAAGGAAAAAGTTGAATTTGAGCTTGACAAAATGCTGCAGTAAGGGTGACTGAACCTGCTGTGAATTCATACTATAATTTGCTGTTAGTCATGCCTAAGAAGGTAGATGGCATTCAACTGATGTTGCATTCCAGGCAAATTATACAATTATTGAACAAGAAACTGACGGACATTGGCATTAGATGTACTGTCACAAAAATGAATGAATGTTTGGCTTCATGTATTAAACGTTTTACTAGTATTCTTCCAGCAGATTCAAGAAAGCAGTTAAGTACCTATGTTGAAGATGTGATGGCAGAAGAGGAGAGTTGGGGAAAAACATAATGAAATTTAGGATAGGTTGTTGGGCATTTTCAAAGTATATGGTGCCACTGTTCATTTACAAAAATCAGAAATTGATAGATGGTAAATGTAGTTTCTTGGACATGTTGTGACTGAATCAGGGGTTCTACCTGATCTGGAAGATACTGAATGTATTAGGGATTTTCCTGTTCTTAAGATGAGGAAACATATTAGAGCATTATTGTGTTTCATTAATGTTTATAAAAGGATTTTAGCTGTGGCGCGACTGCATTGATGGGGAAGAAAACTCCATGGGAGTGGGATATCCAAGCAGAGGCAGAATTTTGAGTGTGTGAAAGAGGTTCTTTTGGGAGCATCTATTATGTCATATCCGGACTGAAAGATTTTGATCTGAGCTTAGATAGTTCTGAGACAGGTGTTGGTGGCGAACAGGTCCAAAAATTTGAAGTAGATTGAAGTGTAATGCTGTTGCTTTGTAAGCTGGCGGCTCACTTTGAACATAATTATTCAGCCACACAGTTTGAAGCCCTAAGGTTTATACAGATCACTGAACATGGGAATTTTTGACGAGTGCAGACTTAAATCATTGTTAATTGCCAAAAGGTCATTGTTTCTGCAAGAGTTCAGTTTCAAAATAATGTATATTCTTGGAAAATGCATTTCTGACAAATTAGTCCATAAATTAATCTTGTGTACACATTTTGCGAGAGGAACCATTTTCACAAACTTTGTGAGATGTATTATTTCTTGAATGTGGAGAAGTAGTTTCTTCAGGTTTTGGCTTCATGTAAGCCCATCAAAAGGCATAATCACCAACAGTGTCACATCATGCACCTTCATTTCCAATGAAATTGAGAGAACTTGTTGCTGTTGATTTGTTTGATCCTCTTCGAAGAACTATTCACAGTTATTCTTTTGTTTTGTTGTTGCTCAGTTTACTTGTAAGTTTGTTTCAATCACACCACAGTAGAGGAATACAAATGATTTACATCTCATCTTACCATCTGGCAATTAAGCCTTCTGAGTATGTTGTGTAGGAACTGGACAAACAACATAGATTGTATTTTCAGTGATGTTATATGTCTTGGGATTCATATTTACATTTGTCTGAGGAAGCAGTCAAAGAGTTACCAAATCGGCAGATGTTTTTGCCACATATATTAACGATGCATAACCAACTCCCATCAAAAAAGATACGAGAAAATGTATAATTTCCAGCTTCCAGTAAGCTGAAGCACAGTGCTGTGGTAGGATGGACATTCCAAAACATTAGGAAGACTGTGGAGTGGTGTCAATGATAGGACAGATGCGAAAGATCAACAAAACTGTTCATTGTTAGGCAGAAGTTTCTTATGAGATTGCACAGCTTACCCCATAAGGACATGCATTGACACTTAAGTTCTTCACAGTTTATGTTGGCCCGTTCAATGTGCAACATGAGACACACCTGAATGCAATAGAAGTAGAAAGGGAGTGCATCATGTTATCGTAACTAAAACTGTGAAGTATCAGGAATATCTGTATTTTGTGTGATAAAGGATTAAAACATGGGTAAATTTTAGGGTATGAGCAGATTCTTTTACGGTTCTTATATCTAGTATGTCGATAAGTAAAGATAAACAAGGAGAGAAGCCATGATGGATGGGAGATGTCCAGTGTGGCTGGTAGGTTTTGAGTAGACATACCATCTCTCACTACTCTGGATAGGTTATCTCACTAAATGATACCATATTGAACACGAAGTGACGTATTTTCTAAGACAACTCACTGCTATAACAAAAGGTAACATTGTTAGGATAATTATTGCTATTGCCATTTTTATTTTGTAAGTATTGTGACCTTGGACTTACGACCAAACCATGCAGAAAGGCCGATGTTACATTTGCCAAGTGTTGCAACCAAGAACACAAGCACATTGAGTGCAAGTCCACTGAGGCTTGCGTCTGCATCACATGCAAATACAAAGGCTGTGCTTGCAACAAAACAAAAAGGGTGATTGTCAAACCTATAAACAACTGCTCGATGCACTCCTGGACAGTATAGACCATGGCAACTAAAACTCACACACACAAACACAGTAGACGTGAGCGTCCAAAGCTAATGACCCAAAACACAAAAGTACAAATCACAATCGACAATGCAGAGAAGCTACCGATGAGCAATTTCCTGGAGAATTATGACGAAAATGAACTCTTCCCGCCCCTTACACATTTAAGGGCGTTACAGGATAGCTATATTAATACGATTGGATATGTAGGTAACATGACAATCGCTGGCTCCATCCAGTACGAGGTGGCAAGCCAAATCAAAAGGCAAAACTTCCAACTAACATTTATGCATTTGATAGATGAGTTGCACATATATTGCACACAAGAAATTGCACAAACAAAAACGTCACACACACACACACACACACACACACACACACACACACAATTTCACACAACCGAAGTGCAATAAACATACAAGATGCACACAGCACAGAGAAAACACTACGACACACGTAAATGTGAACTATACATCAAACTGCTCAAATTTGTCTCGGGAGGCACAATCGACGCTGAACAAAAGAAAGAAGGGATAGACAGATACACAGAACATTAATCAATATACGACAAAACAAATCAGATCAAAAACCGATACAAAACCCTGAACTACTACCGAACCTAGGCTTAAAAGTAGCTAAATTATATGACGAATTTGAGGGAGACATGTGACATTTTTTATGTAACCGTTTGTCTAGAAATAACCGCCACCTCAAACATCAACAAAGACGCCATAATATATACGGTACCAATCAGTCCAACACAAATCAACAAATAATCACCATCGCTAACACCACAAAGGCAAACACCACCATAGACAGTGAAGACGTTTTAAGGCAAAAAGCAATGACGAAGAGTGTGAAAAAATGCAGTGCAAACGTATGACATCCCAAAAAGATCTTTAAATTTCTCCCAATCAGCGGCCAACGCCAAACCATAATCCATCTAACACCACCTCAGAAACCGCAACAGAAAGCAATACAAACAAGAAGCCAGCTACATCCAATTAAGATAATTTAGAATTTAACTTACTTTTAACTGGACTAGAGAAAAAAAAATATTTCTTCCAGCGCAGCGGATGCTGCTTAGGTTGGACCATCCAAAGGCTGATTCTGTCTGTTTTTCAGTAAATTAGCAGACAGACAGGCAGACTCATGATGACAGAGGATATTCCTACAGTAGCAGAGTTCTGCTCGACCTCATGCTCTAGGTGTCTGTGCAGCGCAGAATCGCTCGACCTGCATAAAATACATACAGGTCATGTAAGAGAATGTGGACGGGCATATTTCGATTACACACAGACAGGCAGTAAATGTGGTGTACACGTAAAACAACTAGAACACACACGACACTAAAGAATATATTAGAAAAAAATACTGCACTTAGCGCGAAAATCTCGAAAATAGCACAAGATCTGCAGACAGACATCATGTGTTTACAAGGACCTTATAACAGAAATCGGCAACAAATATGTCTCTCAAGACTTACTACCATAATAACAGACAGCCATGACTGTAATGCTGCGATAGTAATTTTAATTGAACTAATAGCGTAACTGAGATAATACATGTATGCAATCAATATTTTAGCTACTGTAGAGGCAGCCAAAGGGGACGATACATGGATGTTTGCATCCATGTATGCCCTGTACAGCCTTACACAGACCACAACAGAGACGTAGCAATGTATGCCAGAGCCAAAAAATTAGTGATAAGTGCTGACATTAATTCAACATCCACCCTCTGGAACTGAAACAGAACAGATGACAGAAGATGCATAATCATCAACTTCATACAAGAAACACAGTTACATATAATGACCACAGGGGAACCTGTATCAACATACACAGGGTTCGATGGTATGAGCAATAATATCGACTTTATGGTAGCAAATAATGCAGAAATGTCATACCTAACAAATTGGATCATACACAACAGCAGTGACCACAGTGTCGTAACATACATACTAACACACACTTAGAACACAGCTACCAAAACACGCACCAGAAACTTATTGTTCCACAAAGCAGGTTGGAAAAATTTAACAGAAATTATCCGACAGCACGATCTAGCAAACATCACTGGAGGTATCGATGATAGAGCACACACGCTAACAAAGGTAATATAACATGCACAAAACACATCAATACCGATGGGAAAGAACGCAAAACGCTCACCAATACCATGGAACAACGAACTCACGGGACTCAAACAAGATGCCAGACGCAAACGAAAATTATATCAAAGTGCGATACTAGATATAGCAGAAACATAAGACATGAGGCGTATAGGCATGCACACCCTATACAAGACACGTAAACAATATTGGAGACGATTTATTAAAACGGAGCAAAATATATGGGGCAAACCATACCAAATACCGTCAGTGAAGATAAAAAGCCCCCTGGATCTGAGTACGCTAAGGCAGGTTGACGGCGTGATGACGAGGGAATAGAGAAATACAGTGGAGTTTCTGTTGTATAAACTTCTCCCTGACGATGTCACCGATACACACGCACACACACACACAATATCATACAACACTAACAAGGGAACCTCCCCATCGCACCCCTCTCAGATTTAGTTATAAGTTGGCACAGTGGATAGGCCTTGAAAAACTGAACACAGTCAATCGAGAAAACAGGAAGAAGTTGTGTGGAACTATGAAAAAAATAAGCAAAATATACAAACTGAGTAGTCCATTCGCAAGATAAGCAACATCAAGGATTGCCTGAGCTCAGGAGCGTCGTGGTCTCGTGGTTAGCGTGAGCAGCTGCAGAGTGAGAGGTCCTTGGTTCAAGTCTTCCCTCGAGTGAAAAGTTTAATTTTTTATTTTCAGATAATTATCAAAGTTCAGGCACTCACACATAATCAACTTCCCTCGCCAAAATTCCAGGACATGTTCAGATGTGCTTGGAAATATGCAGGATTTGACGGTCTACACACGGAAAAATTTGAAAACGTTAAAAACATATGTTTTGACAGAGCACAGGGAAAACTGTGGGACTGTGAAACTGTTGCATTCATTTGTTGCGGTTTATGTGACAAGCACTTATGTTTTCATCACTTTTTTGGGAGTGATTATCGCATCCACAAGAAAACCTAAATCGGGCAAGGTAGAAGAATCTTTTTACCCATTCGCCAAGTGAACAAGTTATGTGGGTCGACAACATATTCCTGTCATGTGACGCACATGGCGTCACCATTGTCGTACAGAGTATATCAGACGTGTTTTCCTGTGGAGGAATCGGTTGACCTATGACCTTGCGATCAAATGTTGTCGCTTCCCATTGGAGAGGCACGTCCTTTCGTCTACTAATCGCACGGTTTTGCGGTGCGGTCGCAAAACACAGACACTAAACTTATTACAGTGAACAGAGACGTCAATGAACGAACGTACAGATCATAACTTTGCGAAAATAAAGTAAGTAAACTTTTCACTCGAGGGAAGACTTGAACCAAGGACCTCTCGTTCCGCAGATGCCCACACTAGCCACGGGACCACGACGCTCCTGAGCTCACGCTATCCTTGATGTTGCTTATCTTACGCATGGACTTCTCAGTTTGTATATTTTGCTTACTTTTTCATAGTTTCACACAACTTCTTCCTGTTTTCTCGATTGATCTGTGTTCAGTTTTTCAAGGCCTGTCCACTGTGCCAACTTAAAACTTAATTTGACGGGGGTGCGATGGGGAGGTTTCCTTGTAAGAGAAGACCACCTTCACACACCGCACAGCGCTGTAACTGTCGCCTGTCCTTTGGCGCAGGAAGAGGTTGCGCTAGCAATTTCAGAGCTCAGACAAAAAAAAAAAAAAAAAGCACCTGAACCAGATGGTATCCACTCGGAAACAATGGAAAAAACTAGCGCCGTGGATCATGACAACGTTACTGAACGATGCCTTATGCATGAGCCACCAGTTCGGCTTCAGAACCGGCAAATCCATAGATGATGCAATCAATCACGCCCTGCACATAGTTAACGCTGCAGCACAGAAATACGCCATGGCAATATTGATTGACATTGTCGGGGCATTCGATAACCTCCGGTGGCCCTGAGTGTTTCTCAGGTAAGGACAGCTGGAAGTAGTGCAGTCACTGTACAACACTTTCCTAGTCCAGTTCGAATAGTCGAATGACAAGTGGACAGGCAGAAAGTAATTAAAAGAATTTCCAAAGGTTGTCCTCAAGGATCGGCCTGCAGCCCCATCTTCTGGAACGTAACAATCAAACACCTCCTACAACTTGTAGATGGGGATGACAACTAAGACGGATTTGTCGCCTATGCAGATGACCTATTATTTGTAGTCACAGCAAACAACAGAGCCCAGCTAGAAGATAAAGCCAGTGGAATACTACAATTACACAGAATGGTGTCACAGCAACAAACCCAGGATAGCCGAAAACAAAACAACATGCACATTACTGAAAGGATCACTCCAAAGGTATACTTCAGTTAAAATAGGGGACACAAACATCAAACGAGCACCTGTTACACGCCGTCTTGGAGTATACATAAATGATAAATTGAATTTCCATGAATGTGTACATCTACGTGATTACTCTGCTATTCACAATAAAGTGCCTGGCAGAGGGTTCAATGAACCATCTTCAAGCTGTCTGTCTAGCGTTCCACTCTCGAACGGCGCAAGGGAAAAACGAGCACTTAAATTTTTCTGTGCGAGCCCTGATTTATCTTATTTTATAGTGGTGATCATTTCTTCCTATGTAGGTGGGTGCCAACAGGGTTTTTCACAATCGGAGGAGAAAACTGGTGATTAAAATTTCATGAGAAGATACCGTCGCAATGAAAATCGCATTTATTTTAATGATTGGCATTCCAGTTCACGTATCATGTCTATGGTACTGTCTCCCCTGTTTCGCGATAGTACAAAACGAGCCGCCTTTCTTTGAACTTTTTCGATGTCATCCGTCAGTCCCAGCTAATGCGGATCCCACACCGCGCATCAATACTCCAGAATAAGGCGGAAAAGCATGGTGTAAAAAGTCTCTTTAGTGTACCTGTTGCACCTTCTAAGTGTTCTGCCAATAAATCGCAGTCTTTGGTTTGCTCTACCCACAATATTATCTATGTGATCGTTCCAATTTAGGTTATTTGTAATTGTAATCCCTAAGTATTTAGTTGGATTTACAGCCTTAAGATTTGTGTGACTTACCGCGTAATCGAAATTTAGCGGATTTCTTTTAGTACTCATGTGAATAACTTCACAGTTTTCTTTATTTAGGGTCAATTGGCACTTTTAACAGCATACAGATATCTTATCTAAATCATTTTGCAATTCGTTTTGGTCATCTGATAACTTTACAAGACAGTAAATGACACCATCATCTGCAAACAATCTAATAGGGCTACTGAGATTGTCTTCTATGTCGTTAATATAGATCAGGAACAACAGAGGACCTATAACACTTCCTTGGGGAACGCCGGATATCACTTCTGTTTTAATCGACGACTTTCCGTCTATTACTACGATCTGTGACCTTTCTGACAGGAAATCACGAATCTAGTTGCACAACTGAGGCGATATTTTATAGGCACCCAGTTTGGTTAGAAGACGCTTGTGAGCAGCGGTGTCGAAAGCCTTCTGGAAATCTAAAAATATGGAATCAATTTCACATCCCCTCTCGATAGCACTTATTATCTCATGAGTATAAAGAGCTAGTTGTGTTTCACAAGAACGATGTTTTCTGAATCCGTGCTGACTATATATCGATAAACCGTTTTCTTCGAGGTAATTCATAATATCCGAACACAGTACATGTTCCAAAACCCTACTGCAGATCGACGTTAGTGATATGGGCCTGTAATTAAGCGGATTACGCCTATTTCCCTTTTTGGGTATTTGTGTGAGATGAGCAATTTTTCCAATCATTAGGTACCGAGCTTTCGGTGATCGAGCTGTTGTATATAATGGCTAAATATGGAGCTATTGTATCAGCATACTCTGAAAGGAACCTGACTGGTATAAATCTAGGCCGGAGGCCTTGCCTTTACTAAGTGATTTAAGCTGCTTTGCTATACCGACTATATTTACTTCTAGGTTTCTCATCTTGGCAGTTCTTGATTGGAATTCAGGAATATTTACTTCGTCTTCTTTGGTGAAGGAGTTTCGGAAAACTATGTTTAATAACTCTGCTTTAGTGGCACTGTTATCAGTGTCTTCACCGTTGTTATAGCGCAGCGAAGGTATAGATTGCGTCTTGCCACTGGTATGCTTTACGTATCACCAGAATCTCTTTGTGTTTTCTGCCAGATTCCGAGACAGAGTTTCGTTGTGAAGATTATTAAAAGCATCTCGCATTGAAGTACGGGCTATATTTCCAACTTCTGCAACCATTTGCCAGTCTTTGGGATTTAGCGTTCTTTTAAATTTGGCATGCTTTTTTCGTTGCTTCTGCAACAGCGATCTGGCCCGTTTTGTGTACCATGGCGGGTCAGCACCATCACTTATTAATCTCAATTGCCGTCGATACTATCTCTTTGAAATCATTTCACATCTTTTCTACGCTTATGTGATCAGATCGGAAGGAGTGGAGAATGTCTCTTAAAAAGGCGTTAAGCGCATTTTTTATCAGCTTTTTTTAAAAATAGATGTACTTTGCATTTCTTTTTGATGGTTGTACCTGTTACGGTATTCAGCCTAGCAGCAACTGCCTTGTGGTCGCTGGTCCCTGTAACAGTCGACATACTCCCTATCGGTCCAGGATTATTTGTTGCCAAGAGGTCAAGTATCTTTCGCAACCATTTGCGCTTCGAGTGGGCTCATGTATTAATTGTTCGAAATAATTTTCTGAGAAAGAATTCAGTACAATTTCGGATGACGTTTTATGCCTGCCACCGGCTTTAAACGTATAATTTTTCCAGCATATCGAGGGTAGATTGAAGTCACCACCGACTATAATTGTGTGAATGGGGTACCTATTTGAAATGAGACTCAAGTTTTCTTTGAACCGTTCAGCAACTATGTCTTCCGAGTCGGGGGGTCGGTAAAACGATCCAATTAATAGTTTAGTCCGGTTCTCAAGTATAACCTCTACCCATACTATTTAGCAGGAACTATCTACTTCAATTTCACTACAATGTAAACTACTTCTGACAGCAATAAATACTCCACCATCAACTATATTTAATGTAACCTTTCTGAACACTGTTAGGTCGTTTGAAAAAATTTCGGCTGAACTTATTTCCGGTTTTAGCCAGCTTTCCGTACCTTTAACTATTTGAGATTCAGAGCTTTCTATTAGGGCTTGGAGCTCTGGTTCTTTTCCAGCACAGCAACAATATCGATCATTTCTACAACTACCTTACTGTGTTTTACCTGCTCCCTTTTAGACGGACGCCCTTTCTGTGGTTTCCTAAGACCCTCTAATCTAAAAAACCGCCCAGTCCCTTCCGCACAACCCCCGCTAGCCGTGTAGCCGCATCCATTGTGTAGTGGACTCCTGACCTATTACGCGGAACACGGAAACCCACCACCCGATGGCGCGAAACCCATCACCCGATGGCGCAAGCCAAGGAATTTGCAGCCTATACTGTCACAGAATCCTCCACTCGACTCTGCACCAAAGGATCACAGTAGGTTCTATCGACGATGCTGCAGATGGTGAGCTGCCCCTTAATTTCGCAAGCAAAATTGGCAGTCTTTACCATTTCCACTAGCCGCCCGAAACCAGAGAGAATCTCCTCCGATCCAAAGCGACACACGTCATTGGTACCGACTTAGGCCACTAGCTGCAGGTGGCTGCAACCTGTACTCTTCATGGCATCTGGAAGCACCCTTTCCACATCTGGAATGACTCCCCCCGGTATGCACACAAAGTGCAGACTGCCTTCCTTCCCCTCCTTGGCAGCCATGTTGCTAAGGGGCCCCATTATGCGCCAAACGTTGGAGCTCCCAACAAAAGACACAGCAGAAAAAGATACTACTAAAATTGGCGAGGCTAAAGTCAAGACAGTACAGACTACCTCTACCAGTCATATGGGCATACTATTGTGTGCTCTTCGAATGAGTGCTCAGGTTCAAAGCTAGCATGTGGACACACAAACTGAACCTGGCCACCAACAAAGCATGTCAGATGAGGCTGGAGAAGAGGTCTGCTTAGGCTACCTGGAGCCTTCGGCACCACCTCAGTGGGTATATTGTGTGTGGTGCTCGGAATATGCCTCGCAGATATCACGGTCAGATACAGAGCTGCAAGTTACTGATTTTGGGGACACTAGATAAGGTACCCACAATAACTGGTATAGGCCCTACCGATACAGACGGCACGCCACTTGAAACGTTGGCATTTGGATACATGTCAATGACGATTTATATTCGTGTCTGAACTGGATGTCACATTATTAAGGTAAAAAAATATATTATTTGGTTTGCAACAAAATCTTTCCTTTTGCTAACCACATGCCTATTAGTAGTTAGTGGCTTTAATAGTTAGAATCTTTTATTTAGCTGGCAGTATTCACACTCGCTGTATTGCAGTAGTTCGCGTGATGAAGATTTTTGCGAGGTAAGTGCATAATGAAATGTATAGGTTATTGTTAGTATTTCTTCTTAGTCAGGGCTATTCTTTTGAATTAATTATTTGAAGTCAGGTTATCTTTTTTTGAGTAGTCAGATTGCGTTGCACTAGGATATAGTGGGTCTCAGTCATTCAGCAATTTAAGTATAGACACACTCATTTAAATAAAGAAGTTTCAAATCGTATTTTTGTTGCCCTGGAGGCTGTTAGATCGGCAACCTGCAACTGGGAGTCGATGACTGTGCAACGAGTTACTCGTCTATACTCCGTTCACCATAGAATAAACCTCATGTAAACATTACCCTACGTATTCTTCGGTGTTTCCTAGAACCTCATTTGACTTAGTTTCACGTTGAGTGACTCGAGTATAGTCAAGTACGATAATGAGGATACGTTTTATGCTGTGCGTTACGCGTACATAGACTCAGCGATAATACGGGACAACAGCTTTACCGGCGCATTTATCTTTGACAGCACTGGGCAGCCACCTAACTAACCTGCAGTGATGTGAACAGTTGTAGTAAAGACGTAAAATGCGACGAACAATATACCCTTGAATGTCATTTAATTTTTGAACAGAGGGAAATAAAGATAAAACTCAGGCGATACGCTTCTTAAATGACCTGTTGGAAAACGTAACATGCCCTCGATCTTGGGTAGCATAGCACTGTAACTAAAAACGAGAGTGGTGAAAATTCCTGACTTTAATAAGGGTAGTTTTTCTGCATGAGCGACGTGCAGCGTAGGAGCGCATAACGAGGCAATCATCAACAGAATCCCAAGCTACCAAAAAGTCCACATTTCCTCCTCGTTTATGACGTGCTGTTCTGCATTTCGCCAGCGTCACGCAGTGACGTGTCACAAGGCTTCATGCATTAGTTCCAGTAAGTTTGGCAGCTGGAATGTCTTGTTATTTCTCGCGACAGATCCCTTAACTTCGCTCCATATCAATCTGTTGGGTTCAGATTGCAGTGTTAAGGTGACAACTGTAAAAATGCGTCATTTGAATAGTGTGGTCGACGCCGTGGAAATTACCAATTTGGCTCGTGTGGGACCACATCTGTCCTATAAAACAACTGACATATTCAAACAAACAGTATTTGATTTTTCGTGTTTCTCCAAAAAATTTAATTGTGTGATGTTTTCTTAACTTCAGAATCTTTTATAAAATATCGATAATTAACAGTATGCATTTGCAATAAAAAATCAGAATTTTGCGTGTGATATGTAACTAGAAACTAGTAGACGTGCATTTTTCTTGAAAGAATGATGGTAAAGTATGAGTTAATTACCATATATATTTGATAAATTTCATCTTTAAATGATTTAGTTATTCAAACTGGAGTAAGTGCACACCATATCGGGAGCACTGAAAGACGTAAGTCACAACAAGGCCCCGGGAGTAGACAACATTCCATTAGAACTGCTTACGGCCTTGGGAGAGCCAGTCCTGACAAGACACTACCATCTGGTGAGCAAGATGTATGAAACAGGCGAAATACCCTCAGACTTCAAGAAGAATATAACAATTCCAATACCAAAGAAAGCAGGTGTTGACAGATGTGAAAATTACCGAACTATCAGTTCAATAAGTCACAGCTGCAAAATACTAACGCGAATTCTTTACAGACGAATGGAAAAACTGGTAGAAGCCGACCTCGGGGAAGTTCAGTTTGGATTGCGTAGAAATATTGGAACACGTGAGGCAATACTGACCCTACGACTTATCTTAGAAGCTAGATTAAGGATCGGCAAACCTACGTTTCTAGCATTTGTAGACTTAGAGAAAGCTTTTGACAATGTTCACTGGAATACTCTCTTTCAAATTCTGAAGGTGGCAGGGGTAAAATACAGGGAGCGAAAGGCTGTTTACAATTTGTACAAAAACCAGATGGCAGTTATAAGAGTCGAGGGGCATGAAAGGGAAGCAGTGATTGGGAAGGGAGTGAGACAGGGTTGTAGCCTCTCCCCGATGTTGTTCAATCTGTATATTGAGCAAGCAGTAAAGGAAACAAAAGAAAAATTAGGAGTAGGTATTAAAATCCACGGAGAAGAAATTAAAACTTTAAGGTTTGCCGATGAGATTGTAATTCTGTCAGAGACAGCAAAGGACTTGGAAGAGCAGTTGAACAGAATGGACAGTGTCTTGAAAGTAGAATATAAGATGAACATCAACAAAAGTAGAACGAGGATAATGGAATACAGTCAAGTTAACTCGGGTGATGCTGAGGGAATTAGATTAGGAAACGAGACACTTAAAGTAGTAGATGGGTTTTGCTATTTGGAGAGCAAAATAACTGATGATGGTCGAAGGAGAGAGGATATAAAATGTAGACTGGCAATGGCAAGGAAAGCGTTTCTGAAGAAGAGAAATTTGTTAACATCGAGTATAGATTTAAGTGTCAGGAAGTCGTTTCTGAAAGTATTTGTATGGAGTGTAGCCATGTATGGAAGTGAAACATGGATGATAAATAGTTTGGACAAGAAGAGAATAGAAGCTTTCGAAATGTGGTGCTACAGAAAAATTCTGAAGATAAGATGGGTAGACCACATAACTGATGAGGAGGTATTGAATAGAATTGGGGAGAAGAGGAGTTTGTGGCACAACTTGACTAGAAGAAGGGATCGGTAGGCAGGAGATGTTCTGAGGCATCAGTGGATCACCAATTTAGCGTGGGGGGTAAAAATCGTAGAGGCAGGCCAAGAGATGAATACACTAAGCAGATTCAGAAGGATGTAGGCTGCAGTAGATACTTGGAGAGGAAGAAGCTTGCACAGGATAGAGTAGCATGGTGAGCTGCGTCAAACCAGTCTCAGGACTGAAGACCGCAACAACAACAACAACAACAACAGGTTTATTCTTATGGTGAACGGAGTATACTGATATATAGTAGATACTGTGTGCCGATTGTTAGTGCCAAAAAGCAATAACGGAACATTCGTCGGCTGTGCTCGTTATCTCGTGACGCCAGCCGTTCCGCCCAGTGTAGACGCTTGTTCACAGATACGAATACAAGCGGACGGCAGCGAGCACTGCCGTGTTGATAATAGGAGGCAGTCAGTGGCGGTGATGGTGGGGATGCGAAGTACTGGGTCACTGGATTCCGGGTGCGCAGACAGGACAGGGCCAAGGCTGCAGCGGCGGCCACCACGCCCATCTGATAGCGCTGCTGCATTGGCCTCTGAGAGACGCCCAAACAAGAGTTTTCACAACTGGCCATTAAAATTGCTACTCCACGAAGGTGACGTGTTACAGACGCGAAATTTAACCGACAGGAAGAAGAAGATGTGATATGAAAATGATTAGCTTTTCAGAGCATTCACACAAGGTTGGCGCCGGTGGCAACACCTACGACGTGCTGACACGAGGCAAGTTTCCAACCGATTTCTCATACACAAACAGCAGTTGACCGGCGTTGCCTGGTGAAACGTTGTTGTGATCCCTCGTGTAAGGAGGAGAAATGCGTACCATCACTTTTCCGACTTTGATAAAGGTCGGATTGCAGCCTATCGCGATTGCGGTTTATCGTATCGCGACATTGCTGCTCGCGTTGGTCGAGATGCAATGACTGTGAGCTGAATATGGAACCGGTGGGTTCAGGAGGGTAATGCGCAACGCCGTGCTGGATCCCAACGGCCTCGTATCACTAGCAGTCGAGATGACAGGCATCTTATCCGCACGGCTGTAACGGATCGTGCAGCCACGTCTCGATCCCCGAGTCAACAGATGGGGACGTTTACAAGAGAACAACCATCTGCACGAACAGTTCGACGACGTTTGCAGCAGCATGGACCATCAGCTCGGATTCCATAGCAGCGGTTACCCTTGACGCTGCATCACAGACAGGAGCGCCTGCGATGGTGTACTCAACGAGGAAAATGGGTTTACGAATGGCAAAAAGTCATTTTTTCGGATGAATCCAGGTTCTGTTTACAGCATCATGATGGTCGCATCCGTGTTTGGCGACATGGCGGTGAACGCAGGTTAGAAGCGTGTATTCGTCATCGCCATACTGGCATATCACCCGGAGTGATGGTATGGGGTGCCATCGGTAGGACGTCTCGGTCACCTCTTGTTCGCAATGACGGCACTTTGAACAGTGGACGTTACATTTCAGATGTGTTACGACCCGTGGCTCTACTGTTCATTCGATTCCTGCGAAACCCTACATTTCAGCAGGATAATGCACGACCGGCTGTTGGAGGTCCTGTACGGGCCTTTCTGGATACAGAAAATGTTCGACTGCTGCCCTGGCCAGCACATTCTCCAGATCTCTCACCAATTGAAAACGTCTGGTCAATGGTGGCCGTGCAACTGGCTCGTCACAATACGCCAGTCACTGCTCTTGACGACCTGTGGTATCGTGTTGAAGCTGCATGGGCAGCTGTACCTGTACACGCCATCCAAGCTCTGTTTGACTCAATGCCCAGGCGTATCAAGGCCGTTATTACGGCCAGAGGTGGTTGTTCTGGGTATTGATTTATCAGGATCTATGCACCCAAATTGCGTGAAAATGTAATCACATGTCAGTTCTAGTATAATATATTTGTCCAATGAATACCCGTTTATCATCTGCATTTCTTCTTGGTGTTGAAATTTTAATGGCCAGTGGTTTAATAGTGCCGCTGGTCAACGCCTCTGTCATCATCGTATTCCGAAGGACTGCTTATCCTGTATATAAGGAGGGTAAAAGAACGAATCCGAAAACTTCCATGCCAATATTTCTAAAGTCTGCTTTCACAGTGGCAGTGACAACGGTCGTCAGATACTGTCGCCAAGGGCCGCCCGATAACATCGGCCAACAGCGTGGTCATAGGGCGTCCGAGCTCCGTCAGTTTTTGGCAGGGTCAAAGGAGGTTAGGTTAGGTTAGAATCTTTTCTATGAACGGAGTAGGTTAGATTTTAACCTCTTAGTGTGGGGTTGATATCACGATGCGTCTGTGTCCGGACATGAGTGGTGCATAGTGCTTCTGCTATTAAAGAGACGCCGAAAGCATGTGAACGAGCTTTCCTGTCTCGTGAAGAACGTGGCGAGCACTATACACTCCGTCATCTGTTATCGGAATAACCAGACAAGAGAAACGCTCTGCTACATCCTCGAGATAGTTCCTGGTGACCTTGAGAAGCAAGTTGTTTCCATTCTGTTCCCTGTATTTGTTTCAAATTGTGCTGCCGTATGTCAATCAACCTTCAGTGATCGTCATTTAGCACACGTCTGAAAGACAAGCATAAGTGTAACGTAAGGTACTCTGAAAACGTGAAGCACTTAAAAGTGGAAACACATACTGTACGCCACATTTGCAAACCACGTCATATAAACAGAATCAGTACGCTACTGGCACAAAACGCCAATAAACAGTAATAATAATAATTTGTAGACAACTAATAACCACATACAACAAAAAATATCCAGTACGGTAGCTGTAAGCATATAAGATACGCCACCCTCTTCACTTGAACAAATTAATTTTTGATGTTATAATCTATGACGAAAATTTCCAGTAAAGATTTTGCCTATTTGAGGTTTCGAATAAACCTGCGATTTCAGTCAATAGATTCCAAACTGTATCCTGATTATCATATTTACATCCTCAGGATGCCACAAACTCACTCTTTCTTGGACTAAACTAATCAGTTTCTCAAGCTCCATATTTCGTGTGCGAGAACGTCTGTCGATTTGACTGAAGAATTTCATCCATTATCGTCCGAAGTCTGTACGTTCGGGAGACAGGATCGGCTATACTGTGATCGCGCACGTGGTGGAGGACTGGTTTGAAAAGAGGTCAGGAAAACAAACCCGTACTGTTCAAAACAGTGTAGCGTCCTGCTTGACACAGTCACCCCGTTTAAATATCTGGGCATAATGTTGGAAAGCGATATGGCATGGAACGAGCACTTGAGGAGTGTGGTACGGAAGGCCAATGGTGACGTCGGTCTACTGGGAGAATTTTAGCAAAGTGTGGGGCATATGTAAAGGAGACCCTTTATAAAGCGCTAGTGCGACCTATTCTTGAGTACTGCTCGAGTGTCTGGCATCCGCACCACGTCGGATTATAGGAGGATATACACTGAGGCGCCAAAGAAACTGTGTATTCACATACAGAGATATGTAAACAGGCAGAATACGGCGATGTGGTAGGTAACGCCTATATAAGACAAGTGTCTGGCGTAGTTGTTAGATCGATTATTGCTACTACAATGGAAGGTTGTCAATATTTCAGTGAGTTTGAACATGGTGTTACAGCCGGCGCACGAGCGATGGGACACAGCACCTCCGAGGTTCGATGAAGTGGGGATTTTGCCGTACGACCGTTTCACGAGTGTACCCTGAATATCAGGAATCCGGTAAAACATCGAATCTCAGACATCGCTGCAACCGGAAAAAGATCCTGCAAGAACAGGACCAATGACGGCTGAAGAAAGTCGTTCAACGTGACAGAAGCGCAACCCTTTCGTAAATTGCTGCAGATTTCGATGCTGGGCAATCAACAAGTGTCAGCGTGCAAACCATTCAACGAAACATCATCATCGATATGGGCTTTCGGAGCCGAAGACCCACTCGTGTACCCTTCTTGACTGCACGACACATAGCTTTTCGCCTCGCCTGGGCCCGTCAACACCCGACGTTGGGCTGTTGATGACTGGAAACATGTTGCCTGGTTGGGCGAGTCTCGTTTCGAATTCTATCGAACGGATGGACGTGTACGGGTGTGGAAACAACCTCATCAATCTATGCATCGTGCATGTCAGCAGGGGATCGTTCAAGTTGGTTGAGGCTCTGTAATGGTGGGGGGCTTGTGCAGTTGGAGTGATATGGGACCCATGACACGTCTAGATATGACTGACAGGTGACTCGTACGTAAGTATCCTGTCTGATAACCAAATCCACTGTGCATACCAACGCACTTGGGAAATTCCAGCAGGACAATGTGACACCCCACAAGTCCAGACTTGGTACAGAGTGGCTCCAGGAACACTCTTCTGAGTTTAAACGCTTCGCTGGCCACCAAACTCCCCAGACATGAACATTATTGAGCATATCTGGGATGCCTTGCAACGTGCTGTTCAGAAGAGATCTCCACCCCGTCGTACTCTTACGTATTTATGGCCAGCCGTGCAGGATTCATGGTGTCGTTCCCTCCGGCACTACTTCAGACACTAGTCGAGTCCAAGCCACGACGTACTGCGGCACTTCTGCGAGCTCGCGGGATCCCTGCACGATATTAAGCAGGTGCACCTGTTTCTTTGGCTTTGGCTCTTCAGCGTAGAAGCAATCCCGGGACTTGCTGGCAGATTTGTTACCGCTAGGTTCGAAGAAGACACAAGTATTACAGAGATGCTTCCGGAAGTCAAATGGGAATTCATGGAGGGAAGGCGACGTTCTTTTCGGGGAACGCTACTGAGAAAATTTAGAGAACCGGCATTTAAAGCTGACTGCAGATCGGTTCTACTACCGCCAACATACATTTCACGCAAGGACTACGACGATAAGACACGAGAAATACACAGTGGTTTTCCCCTTGCTCTTTTTGTGAGTGGAACAGGAAAGGAAATGATCAGCAATGGTACAGGGTAACCTCCGCCTTGCGGCGTACGGTGACTCGCAGAGTATGTACGTAGATGTAGAGTGCGGTTCGTGACCAAACTTAGCTAGCCAGAAACATGCTGACTTTCACATTGTGGTACAGGAAAATCACGGAAAACTCTAAGTTACCGTGGCCTCTACGCCGAAATGTGAAGCCAGGGTCAAGTACGGATCTGGCTCCTCGATGAAACATTTCATTTCCATGCATTGCAAGACTTCCGCAACGCATGTGATCGTTGTTTTCGAGTACACCTTGAATACCAGTTCACAACCATACTTGGCTGATGCTCTGCATATTGGAACTGTCAGTGCTGATATCTAAAGCGAAGATTACAGCACCGGTTTTCGAAAACGGGTTTTTCAGCTTTGGCAGGGAATCCCTTTATTTCTACTCGATTTTCGGATATTTGCAGACTCGTTTCATATTTCAAGTTTACGTAAGTATTTATTAGGGTTCCATGCATCAGTCTGTAAAAAAGGAATCGTTGTAGGAACTCTTTGTTATCCGTCTCTCTGTCTGTACGACTGTTAAAAGCCGTTATCCTCATTAACGGCTAGACGTACCAAGTTGAAATTAATATCACCTACGGAAATCTACAGTCCCTTGCCGGTGTAAAAACTTGAAGCTTTAAATCAATGCAATCAAAAGGTTCATCCATTTACACTATGTGATTAAAAGTATCCGGACACCTGGCTGAAAATGAGTTACAAGTTCGTGGCGCCCTCCATCGGTAATGCTGGAACTGAGTATGGTATTGGCCCACCCTTAGACTTGATGACAGCTTCAGCTCTCGCAGGCATACGTTCAATCAGGTGCTGGAACGTTTCTTGGGGAATGGCAGCCCATACTTGACGGAGTGCTGCACTGAGGAGAGGTATCGATGTCGGTCGGTGAGGCCTGGCACGAAGTCGGCATTCCAAAACATTCCAAAGGTGTTCTATTGAATTCAGGTCAGGACTCTGTGCAGGCCAGTCCATTACAGGGATGTTATTGTCGTGTAACCACTCCACCACAGGCCATGCATTATGAACAGGGGGTCGATCGTGTTGAAAGACGCTCCTTACACCAAGAAAGGCGTCATTTCGCATTTACCGGCGCTGATCATGTATTAATGTGCTACAGCACACTGTAAATATCGTTCTAATATTACTTCATTTCTGTTCAACTACATACCAGTATACAAAAAACCGAACGAAAATGTATTTAACAGCGCTCTCTCCGCCATTGCTAGAAACCAGCTGAAATGATGGCCAGCCACACTACGATCAACTCAGAGAAGGGACGCAGCTGTCTGTTTCCGACTGTGCGACGTCGTCCCTGCCTGCACTAAGGGTGCTACATTTTCCACAACATTAGGTCAGAATTTTTCTTTGAAAGTATGTGTAAAGTATTGTGCAAGCAATATGGCGAGTTCTGTAGGAGACCTGCTAAAGAGGCCCTATTATAGTAGATCTTTCGAGGAGCGAGTGACAGCTAAAGAGTTAGGTAGAACTACTGCAAATTTAAAACTAGCAAGTGGAGGTCGTTGGATGGTGCTCGCTGACTTGGCAAAGACTATGCGAGTATGAGCAGGTAGACGACGCTTTCAAGTTCCCAGAATATATCGCTCGAGTGGGCCACAGGGAAAGGTAAAACACTGCTAAAGATGCTCCTAGGAAGATCTACTTTAATAGGACCTCTTTAGCAGAACTCGCCATCTTGCTTGGACAATACTTTATACACACTTTCAAAGAAAAATACTGACCTGGTGCTGTGAGTAACGCAGCACCCTTAGTGCAGGCAGGGATGACGTCACATCAGAGCATGCACAGTCGGAAACAGACAGCTGCGTCCCTTCTCTGAGTTGATCGTAGTGTGGCTGGCCATCATTTCAGCTGGTTTCTAGCAATCGCGGAGAGAGCGCTGTTAAATACATTTTCTTTCGGTTTTTTGTATACTGGTATGTAGCTGAACAGAAATGAAGCAATATTTGAACGGTATTTACAGTGTGCTGTAGCACATTAGCACATGATCAGCGGCCGCCGCTGCCTCAGACCACTTACCTTGTGATATGGACAGTTAACCTCCTGGAACGGCCGTCTCTACCAAGGAAGACATCGAGTGTGAACCGATGCAGGTGGTCTGCAATAACTTTCACACAGACCGCAGCTGTCACGGCGCCTTCAGTTACTAACACAGCTCCCATGTAAGCTCAGGTGAAGATACTCCTCAGCACCGACCTGGCTGCATGTTTTGAGCAGTCATTCGCCTGGATGCCCTGTGGGAACAACAAACATGATTCATTCCACAATGCTACACATTTCCATAGACCCACGGTCCAATCTCGATGATGCCATTCTCACGTATACTGCATTACAGTGAGGGAAAACGCCCAGGCTCCACAGTCTGCAATGACGTGTGGACGTCAAACCCCTTGTCACGTACTCGTGGTTTCGACGTCCCTCAACCGCTTTTCGTAGATGGTCGTGACAGTAGCAAGCGGACAGCCAACCTTCTTACCTGTTTCCGTGATGTTCGAGCCCAGGGTCGAGCCATATAAATCTGTCCCTTTTCAAAGTTACTTATGTCAGCGGATTTCGTCATTTGCGATCCATGTCGTTGCTATAATGATTCCCAATTCATCTCTGCTCTGCTTATATACACTACTGGCCATTAAAAGTGCTACACCAAGAAGAAATGAAGATGATAAACGGGTATTCGTTGGACAAATATATTATACTAGAACTGACATGCGATTACATTTTCACGCAATTTGGGTGCATAGATCATGCGAAATCAGTACCCAGAACAACCACCTCTGGCAGTAATAACGGCCTTGATACGCCTGGACATTGAGTCAAACAGAGATTGGATGGCGTGTACAGATACAGCTGCCCATACAGCTTCAACACGATACCACAGTTCATCAAGAGTAGTGACTGGCGTATTGTGACGAGCCAGTTGCTCGGCCACCATTGACCAGACGCTTTCAATTGGTGAGAGATCTGGAGAACGTGCTGACCAGGGCAGCAGTCGAACATTTTCTGTATGCAGAAAGGCCCGTACGGGACGTGCAACATGTGACCGTGCATTATCCTGCTGAAATGTAAGGTTTCGCAGGGATCGAATGAAGGGTAGAGCCAAGGGTAGTAACACATCCTAAATGTAACGTCCACTGTTCAAAGTGCCGTCAATGCGAACAAGAGGTGACCGAGACGTGTAACCAATGGCACCCCATACCATCACGCCGGGTGATACGCCACTATGGCGATGACGATTACGCGCTTCCAATGTGAGTTCACCGCGATGTCGCCAAACACGGATGCGACCATCATGGTGCTGTAAACAGAACCTGGATTCATCCGAAAAAATGACGTTTTGCCGTTCGTGCACCCAGGATCGTCGTTGAGTAGACCGTCGCAGGCGCTCCTGTATGTGATGCAGCGTCAAGGGTAACCGCAGCCATGGTCTCCGAGCTGATAGTCCATGCTGCTGCAAACGTTGTCGAACTGTTCGTGCAGATGGTTGTTGTCTTGCAAACGTTCCCATCTGTTGACTCGGGGATCGAGACGTGGCTGCACGATCCGTTACAGCCATGCGGATAAGATGCCTGTCATCTCGACTGCTAGTGATACGAGGCCGTTGGGATCCAGCACGGGATTCCGTATTACCCTCCTGCCCCCACCGATTCCATATTATGCTAACAGTCATTCCATCTCGACTAACGCGAGCAGCAATGTTGCGATACGATAAACCGCAATCGCGATAGGCTACAGTCCGACCTTTATCAAAGTCGGAAACGTGATGGTACGCATTTCTCCTCTTTACACGAGGCATCACAACAACGTTTCACCAGGCAGCGCCGGTCAACCGTTGTTTGTGTATGAGAAATCGGTTGGAAACTTTCCTCGTGTCAGCACGTTGTAGGTGTCGTCACCGGCGCCAACCTTGTGTGAATGCTCTGAAAAGCTAATCATTTGCATATCACAGCATCTTCATCCTCCTCCTCCTCCTCATCATCATCATTTAAGACTGATTATGTCTTTCAGCGTTCAGTCTGGAGCATAGTCCCCCTTATAAAATTCGTCCATGATCCCCTATTCAGTGCCTCTTCTGATGTTAAGCCTATTACTTCAAAATCATTCTTTACCGAATCCAGGTACCTTCTCCTTGGTCTGCCCCGACTCCTCCTACCCTCTACTGCTGAACCCATGAGTCTCTTGGGTAACCTTGCTTCTCCCATGCGTGTAACATGACCCCACCATCTAAGCCTGTTCGCCCTGACTGCTACATCTATAGAGTTCATTCCCAGTTTTTCTTTGATTTCCTCATTGTGGACACCCTCCTGCCATTGTTCCCATCTACTAGTACCTGCAATCATCCTAGCTACTTTCATATCCGTAACCTCAACCTTGTTGATAAGGTAACCTGTATCCACCCAGCTTTCGCTCCCATACAACAAAGTTGGTCGAAAGATTGAACGGTGCACAGATAATTTAGTCTTGGTACTGACTTCCTTCTTGCAGAAGAGAGTAGATCGTAGTTGAGCGCTCACTGCATTAGCTTTGCTACACGTCGCTTCCAGTTCTTTCACTATGTTGCCATCCTGTGAGAATATGCATTCTAAGTACTTGAAACCGTCCACCTGTTCTAACTTTGTTCCTCCTATTTGGCACTCAATCCGTTTATATCTCTTTCCCACTGACATTACTTTCGTTTTGGAGATGCTAATCTTCATACCATAGTCCTTACATTTCCGATCTATCTCTGAAACATTACTTTGCAAACTTTCAATCGAATCTGCCATCACAACTAAGTCATCCGCATATGCAAGACTGCTTATTTTGTGTTCACATATCTTAATCTCTCCCAGCCAGTCTATTGTTTTCAACATATGATCCATAAATAGTATAAAGAACAGTGGAGACAAGTTGCAGCCTTGTCTTACCCCTGAAACTACTCTGAACCATGAACTCAATTTACCGTCAACTCTAACTGCTGCCTGACTATCCATGTAAAGACCTTTAATTGCTTGCAAAAGTTTGCCTCCTATTCCATAATCTCGTAGAACAGACAATAACTTCCTCTTAGGAACCCGTTCATATGCCTTTTCTAGATCTATAAAGCATAGATACAATTCCCTGTTCCACTCATAACACTTCTCCATTTTTTGCCGTAAGCTAAAGATCTGGTGCTGACAACCTCTAAGAGGCCTAAACCCACACTGATTTTCATCCAATTGGTCCTCAACTAATACTCGCACTTTCCTTTCAACAGTACCTGAGAAGATTTTACCCACAACGCTGATTAAAGAGATACCTCTGTAGTTGTTACAATCTTTTCTGTTTCCATGTTTAAAGATTGGTGTGATTACTGCTTTTGTCCAGTCTGATGGAACCCGTCCCGTCTCCCAGGCAATTTCAATTATCCTGTGTAGCCATTGAAGACCTGACATTCCACTGTATTTGATGAGTTCCGACTTAATTTCATCCACCCCAGCTGCTTTATTGCACTGCAATCTATTGGCCATTTTCTCCACTTCCTCAAATGTGATCCTATTTCCATCATCATTCCTATCCCATTGTACCTCGAAATCTGAAACATTACTGATCGTATTTTCACCTACATTGACCAACTCTTCAAAATATTCCCTCCATCTGCCCAAGGAATCCACAGGATTCACCAGCAGCTTTCCTGACCTGTCCAAAATACTTGTCATTTCCTTCTTACCTCCCTTTCGAAGACTGCTAATTGCGCTCCAGAATGGTTTTCCAGCAGCTTGACCCAAAGTCTCCAACCTGTTTCCAAAGTCTTCCCAAGATTTCTTCTTGGATGCTGCAATTATCTGTTTGGATTTGTTTCTTTCTTCAACATAACTTTCTCTGTCTACCTGAGTTCTAGTATGTCGCCATTTTTGATACGCCTTCTTCCTGTCGGTTAAATTTCGCGTCTTTAGCACGTCATCTTCATGGTGTAGCAATTTTAATGGCCAGTAGTGTACAGTCTACGACAGTGGTTCCCAACCTGCAGATAATTACCCTCTGAGGGGTAAAATGAAATTTTGTAAGGGGTAAAAACGGTACGATTCGATTCTGTTTCACTCACGAAACTAAATTATTTTCAAAAGATCATTACTATTATCACGATTTTGTAAGACTAATATTGATTACATAATTTATCAATAATTACTTTTCCTCATTTAGTAGCGTTAATGTGGTAGAGGCTACAGGTTACAGGTTCCTCATATAGTCCACCCACTACACACATTCGTTGTGCTTTGTCCTGTACATAGCTTTTGATAAAAGTGAGACATGTACCCAACAGATGCCAAATATCTCACGCAAATGTCTTCTGCAAGTTGTAGACGTGGTTAGACACAAAGCATTAACAGCCTGAAGTCGTCTAATTATGCCAGTTAAGAAGTAAGGAGTGCAGGAATAAAGTGGTTTACGAACTGTAATTACAGTCTGCACATCTGAACTTGTTGTATTTCAAATGTGGTTGCAGTGTGCAACTCAAGCAAGTGGCTCAATGGAGGGAGTAACGCAGGGAAGCAAGTGTGTAAGTGTGTACCCTAACTGTGAATAGTTAGCTTCCCTTTCTGAGAAGGAGTTGTGGTTAGCACTTGCGATGCACCACGAATTCCTCCGTCATTCATTCTAAGACACACACACACACACACACACACACACACACACACACACACACAAACTAAATATCATTCATCTTTCATGATTTTGAAAATGTAAGTGTTCCAAGGAAAGTCTTTCATTCTACAATTTAGTTAGGTGCCTAAGTTGGTGATAATGTGGTTGGGGACGGGGGTGGCAACAGATTGCGGAACAGGGGGGTACTACCTAATGTCTGGTTGCACTCAGGGGTAATGGTGTAAGAAAGGTCGAGATCCACTGCTCTAAGATAAAAAGAAAGACGCACCACGAAGGAATTATGCGAATGGAACGGAAATCAGTTTATGTGATGTACATGTACATTTATTTATTTATTTCATTAACAGTACAGAGTAACCCACCGCCTTGAAATGTAAGGTGGGTCGTATGCTTCTGAATCTAATAGGAAAGACTTCTCATTGTTACAGTCTTATTGGTATACAGTTGTTAAGGCTTTTTTAAAAATAATATAAAGAACATAATATATAAAGATTTCTCTGAGGTTACAGCGAATTGATTGCTTAACAATTGTTAAAATGGTTCCATATAATTTGTTACTACATAGTTGATGAAAATATAATTTATACAATGCAAATGTCATAGAAAAAGAAAAAAAAAGAAAATGTAACACAATGAGTGTGGTTAAGGGTAATTTGTAATATATAGAGGGAAGTGATATGTTGTATTTGGATGAGTGATACAGTCTATGTAGCATGTTGGTTAGTAATGGCCTGTTTCTACCTATTTCAGATGAGAAGGTCTCGGTACAGCCTCGAGCTATTCTCATCTGAAATGGTTTGTGCTAATGTATGTTTACACAGATTATACAGACTAAATGCCAGCTGACCACTTCGTACACGGAATACATGAATTTTAGCTTCACATGAGAAATACACTTATGTTTGTAACTTGTTGGTTGAAATAGAATATAGTTCATTGCTACTTGAATGCATTATTCCTTAAATAACTTAATACATTTCTGATATATGAAATTCATTGATTATAGTTTTGAACAGAGAAGAGAATATACCTCTGTCTGCACGCAATAAGACGAGCAATACATCACTGCTTGTGTGCAGTGTGCTTTGAACACTATGCAGGCATTGGGGAGGAGCCTCGGAATAAAAGTTATTCAAGTCTTCTCCTCCAGAGCGAGGAGTCTTAGTATGTGGTGCCGGCGTTTATTTGTGCATGTACAAACAAATGATTACAATTTCAGAAAAACTGGATAACTTATTTAAGAGAAAAAGCTTCACAAACTGAGCAAGTCAGTAACGTGCTGGTCCACCTCTGGTCATCAGGCAAGCAGTTATTCGGCTTGGGATTGACTGAAAGAGGTGTTCGATGTCCCCCTGAGGTACGACCCAAAAGTAACCGGAATCGTAATGCTGCACATCGTGTACTTGTAGTAGCGGGTTGGGCCGCCAGAGGGTTGTAGCAGGAGCTCTACTGAGTCATTCTGCCACGTGGCGTCACCCAACAGTGAGAAGTGTGGTTTCTTTGGCAGTTCTTTGAGTGTGCGTACAGTGCAGACGTGACTCGAGGAAATGGCTAGTTCTTATGAACAAGGCGTGGCAGTGAAGTTTCATTTCTTGCTCGGCAAGAACGCAGGAGAAACTGTTGCGATGATTCAGACAGCCTACAAAGACCATGCTCTTAGTAAAACGCAAGTGTACGAATGGTTTTCTCGGTTTAAAAAGGGAGAAATGGTGGTTGAAGATCAGTCCTGTTCCGGTCGTCCTTCAACTGCTCGAAGCGAAGACAACCGACAAAATCCGTGATCTCATCAGTGAAGATCGATGCAGGACAATCGACCAACTCGAGAACTTGTCCGGGTTGTCCTGGAGCTCAATTCAGCGCATCTTGACCATCCATTTGGGGATGTGAAGAGTGGCAGCAAAATTCGCGCCAAAGCTTCGTACTGGGGATCAAAGGGATTGTCGCATTCAAGCCTGTCTCGAAATGAAGGACGCATTCAAAGATGATCCACATTTTTTCAACAAAATCATTACAGGTGATGAGTCATGGTGCTATGGGTACGATCCAGAAAGTAAACTACAGTCATCACAATGGAAGTCACCTGGCTCACCTCGACCAAAAACAGGTCGACAAGTGAAATCTAATGTGAAAACGATGTTGATCTGTTTTTTATTTTATTTTATTTTTATTTTTTTGACATCAAAGGGCTCGTACACTCTGAATTTGTCCCTGAAAACCAGACAGTAAACCAACAATTCTATTTGGGCGTTATGAAACGGCTTTGCAGAAATTTGTCGCGAAAAGTCCGGCTTTGTGGGATTCTGGCGTGTGGTTCCTGCATCACAACAACGCTCCCGCGCACACCGCTCTCAGTGTTCGCCAGTTTTTGGCCTCAACGAAGACGACTACCTTGACCCACGCGCCCTGTTCACCGGATTTAGCACCCTCGGACTTCTTCATATTCCCGAGAATGAAAAGAGACTTGAGAGGGAAGCGTTTTGCGGATGTGGAAGACGTAAAACGCAATGTCAAAGAGGACGAATTTAAAGGGTGCTTCGAACACTGGAATGAACGTTTGGACAAGTGTATTGATGCTAATGGAGAGTTCTTCGAAGGAGATTCAGGTTGCATTTGAAAACAATAAAGTATATGCTTTCTAGAAAGAAATTCCGGTTATTCTTGGGTGCCCTTCGTAGATTGGAGGGCCCTGCCTATAATGCTCCGAAGGTTCTCAGTTGGGGAGAGATACGGCGGCATTTCTGGCCAGGGTAGGGTCTGGCAAGCACGAAGACATGCAGTAGAAACTATGGTCATGTGCAGGCGGGCTGAAATGCAAGGCCCAGGATGGCTTCCCATGAAGGGCAACAAAAGGGGGCGTAGAATATCGTCTATATACCGCTGTGCTTTAAGGGTGACGCAGATGACAGTCGAACTGGTCCCGCTATGAAGAGCAATGTCACCCCAGACCATCAACGGCGCGCAAGACTCAGGTTGGTCTCCCACCGCTGTCCAGTCTCTCTCCAGACACGTCTTCGCTGGTCATCGGGGCACACTTCGAAGCGGTAGTCACACGGAATACGATTCTACTCCAGTGAATGAGATTGAAGGCTGGAGACGTGTCAGGAGACTCCCCGACAGCGGTGCGATACCAAGTCGCCGGTCATACGGCCCAACAGCCAGGGGTGGCTGCTGGGCTTACATTAAGACAGATAATGTTCGCCCGCATACGGCGAGAGTTTCCACTGCTTGTCTTCCTGCCTGCCTAACCCTTCCTTGGCTAGCAAGGATGCCGGATCTCTCCCCAATGGATGAAAGTTCGAAGCATTGTGGGCAGAGCCCGGCAACGAGCTGCGGGTTTTGATGGTTTAACGCGTCAGTCGGACAAAATTTGGCACGATATCCCTCGGGAGGACATCTAACAACTCTGTCAATCAATGCTAGGAAGAATAATTGCTCGCATAAGATTTAAAGGTGGGCCAACAAGTCACTGACTTGCTCAATTCGTCGAGCTCTTTCTCCTCAATAAATTATCCATTTTCTCTGAAATTGCAATCATTTGTTTGTGCATACATGTACATCTAATCTTTCGATTTCCGTCACATTCGGATAATTCCTTCGTGGCGCGTGTTTTTGTTGTGACTTGGCAAGACAGCCAAGCCACTAGGAGGTAGCCGAAAGGCACGCGTTTAAGCTCACACAGGCTGGCGTGAGGTCTGGAACAGTTAAAGGAGTTGAGTCTAGTAAAAAATGTACGGAGCTTCTGGAATGCTTAACCTTAATCCATAATTGGTGAACATCGGTCTGACGGTACATGCATCACAAGATAAATAGCAAATGATAATGGCGCTTTGCTGGTCGTAGCAAATGACGTAGCTGAAGGCTATGCTAACTATCGTCTTGGCAAATGAGAGCGTAATTTGTCAGTGAACCATCGCTAGCAAAGTCAGCTGTACAACTGGGCGAGTGCTAGGAAGTGTCTCTAGACTTGCCGTGTGGCGGCGCTCGGTCTGCAATCACTGATAGTGGCGACACGCGGGTCCGACGTATACTAACGGACCGCGGCCGATTTAAAGGCTACCTACCACCTAGCAAGTGTGGTGTCTGGCGGTGACACCACAGTTTTCTTTTTTTTTTTCTCTTAAGATTGTACATTCCTTGGCACCTCATATGTCCATAACGCCAAAGTGCGGCATTCAGTCTTGCGGTGCGCAGTGGTCATTCTGTTTTGGCTGACTGGTACATTTACCATGTCAATCGGAACACACGACAGGTTCTTGCTTGTGCTCGATATAAAACCATCCAACCACATCTTTTAACGTAAAGTGACGGTGTGTAAGGTGCGGTAAGAAGAGTGGGAAGAAAGACAAGTGCATGTAGGCCGCCAGTGCTATATTCTGCAAACTACTGCTTCCCAACACCTCCCCGCCCCCCTTCAACAAGTGATGGCGATTTGTGGACTGGATGTGCGATGGATGGTAGCCAATGTTCGTGATAAGGATTCGATTCAGCCGCGGATACTTCCCTAGTCACCTTCTTAGGATAGTCGTTAGGTACTCTCCAGCTTGTTACTGCTGCTCTACATCACAAGGGAATTTAAAGCACATAATAACATCGTGTAAACGACGTTGCGACCAGCAATTTCCTTCGTACAAAAGACTATTCAAATTAAACACTAATTTCTCGCCAGTTGGCGTAGTACAATGAAGGAAGAAAAGAAGATAGAAGTCTCAGTAAATGTTGCTTTGGGTAGATAAATGAGAGAGAAGAAAGTCACCTGCAAGGCTGTACAACCAACTGCGTATCTCATGAGAATAACTGTAAAAATGAGAACTCATTGTGCGAAAGTAGTTGGACTATATAACGGCTAGATATAGGTGTAGGTGCTAGAATCAAACTGTTAAGCAAAGTTAAGAACAGTTAAGTAGCCACATTGCAGTTCAGTAAACACGATGTGCGAGATGAAATTCAAAAAAATAGACAGTGAAAGTTATTTAGAGAATTCTATATTGCACGAATTCGAAATCTCAAATCGAAGCGCACTCAAGAGTGTTAAGAGGGGTCTACTAGATGAGTATCGGATCGTACTAAAAAAGGGGAATTAATAAGAGCCAGAGTAGGAACTAAAGTTACTGAAATTCAACGCTGCTATAACCACTGATAGGAAAGATAACAACGTATCGACGAAGAAATAAAATACGAAAGTTGTAAAGATACAAAGCAGTCTGCTGTAATTGAAAGTAAATGTGTGACCAACCTGAAGGTCTCTTTGAAAACAATAATGCTTTCCTATCCATTGTTCTAATAGAGGTACTACGAGCTTTCATTCTTCTGACACATGAACTGACTAAGCTAGTCAGTTGCAGGGTAGGGGAGACCCTACAGTTCAGCCAGGGAGCAACTGCGCATTTTTCCCAAAAAACTCAGCATTAGTAGGGGCGCACACACTCTTGAGAGGCTGACGAAAGTCCTGTGTGCTCCTTGAAAACAGTTTGAACTCGCAAAATAGGAATGGCTCTGGGTGTCAGAGATAAAATTGAGGTAGAAATTGTAGACACAATGAAACGCAAAGCTGGGTTAAAAGAATTTCAGGGAAACGAATGGAAAGGCGTGTTTAGATTGATAAGTACGGCACATGAAAACCCGTGGTTGAGTCATAGGAAAAGATGACGAATTGGAAGAACGCTTGGGAAGTTATTGCTGTGCCGAAGAGTTATCAAACAGCATTAATCTATTTTGCTTTGGTAAAAATTGGCGATCCAGTGTTCCGTGTCAAAATTTTATGCAATACCCGAACAATTTGTCCAGAAAAAAATTAACGTCACGGCCACTCTGTCAACTCTCGCCAATGATTAAAATACCGTAGAGAAAAATGAGAGTAACATTGAGTTTGTAGTGGACGATGATTACATTCTTTTCAGAAGTGCTGCCGAGTAGCAGCTCTGAGGTTACGTTTAGTAAACGAAAGGAGATTTAAGACGATCGACGAGACCTTCAAGGCATTTGTGGAGCTGTACAGGGTGTTTTTTAAAAATATGTACAGACTCAAACACAGACCAGAATACAGTGGCCACTGCCCACTGCAAGACTGAAAGCTGCCCGGTGCGATTGCGGGCAGCAGGCAGCTGCTCACTGAGGTACAGTGTGGGTTGTAATTTCGTATTGCAGCGAAACTTGACAAATACGTGGAACTGATTTATGTTGGAAATAAAGTAGTTCCATTTTCGGCCAGCAGGTGCAAATCTGGCCCTCTACACTGTTAGTACAACGGCGTGACACGCACGCTGCCATTTGACACAAGCCATAACGTGAGTGAATTGTATGGTTATCGTGACGACAGACCGTGCGCTGTCAGCGATACTGTTTCATGTGGAAGGGCGCAAATACATTGCTGCATTGAGATACTATCGCCAACTGAAAGGTCTGAGGAGAGGTCCGACATCCTTAAATGGTTTAACCAACATGATAATGAATTTCGAGGACACGGATGAGCTTGGTGTGGTACCTGGAAGAGGAAGGCGTCCTATCCCGGTGAAAGTCACTGACGAGGTTGCTCTTGCTGTAACTGACGATACAGCATGTGCTACGGGTATTCCTAATACTCGTGCACTGTCATGAGAATTGTCTACCCCGTGGTCAACAGTAGTGAATTTTTGCGATCTTGTTTACACTAGCACCCGTGCAAGATCCAGATGGTGCAGCAACTCAAACCTCATCATTCGCAGCAACGTCCTCAATTTGGTCTTCGGTTTCTGAACAGACTAAAGTTGATTACATGTGGCCGGGTAACATTCTGTGGAATGACGATGTACACTTTGCACTATAGTGTGCAGCGAATACACAGAACTGCCGAATTTGGGGTACTGTTAAGCTGCGTGTTGCGCAACATAGCCAGTTCACTCGCCGTATGTGACTGTGTGGTGTTGATTCACAAGCAGCTTTCTTCTCGGTCCATCGTTCTTTAAAGAGAGTGCACCGAGCAGGCCTATCAGATGCTCCGTGACGTCTCCGCGTTATTGAGGCCTCCTTGTACAGCATGTGATTCTACATCTACATCTACATTTATACTCCGCAAGTCACCCAACGGTGCGTGACGGAGGGCACTTTACGTGCGACTGTCATTACCTCCCTTTCCTGTTCCAGTCGCGTATGGTTCGCGGGAAGAACAACTGCCTGAAAGCCTCCGTGCGCGCTCTAATCTCTCTAATTTTACATTCGTGATCTCCTCGGGAGGTATAAGTAGGGGGAAGCAATATATTCGATGCCTCATCCAGAAACGCACCCTCTCGAAACCTGGCGAGCAAGCTACACCGCGATGCAGAGCGCCTCTCTTGCAGAGTCTGCACTTGAGTTTGTTAAACATCTCCGTAACGCTATCACGCTTACCAAATAACCCTGTGACGAAACGCGCCGCTCTTCTTTGGATCTTCTCTATCTCCTCCGTCAATCCGATCTGGTACGGATCCCACACTGATGAGCAACACTCAAGTATAGGTCGAACGAGTGTTTTGTAAGCCACCTCCTTTGTTGATGGACTACATTTTCTAAGGACTCTCCCAATGAATCTCAACCTGGTACCCGCCTTACCAACAATTAATTTTATATAATCATTCCACTTCAAATCGTTCCGCACGCATACTCCCAGATATTTTACAGAAGTAACTGCTACCAGTGTTTGTTCCGCTATCATGTAATCATACAATAAAGGATCCTTCTTTCTATGTATTCGCAATACATTACATTTGTCTATGTTAAGGGTCAGTTGCCACTCCCTGCACCAAGTGCCTATCCGCTACAGATCTTCCTGCATTTCGCTACAATTTTCTAATGCTGCAACCTCTCTGTATACTACAGCATCATCCGCGAAAAGCCGCGTAGAACTTCGGACACTATCTACTAGGTCATTTATATATATTGTGAGAAGCAATGGTCCCATAACACTCCCCTGTGGCACGCCAAAGTTTACTTTAACGTCTGTAAACGTCTCTCCATTGATAACAACATGCTGTGTTCTGTTTGTTAAAAACTCTTCAATCCAGCCACACAGCTGTTTATCAGGCGACAGTGCGGAACTGTATCGAACGCCTTCCGGAAGTCAAGAAAAATAGCATCTACCTGGGAGCCTGTATCTAATATTTTCTGGGTCTCATGAACAAATAAAGCGAGTTGGGTCTGACACGATCGCTGTTACCGGAATCCATGTTGATTCCTACATAGTAGATTCTGGGTTTCCAAAAACGACATGATACTCGAGCAAAAAACATGTTCTAAAATTCTACAACAGATCGACGTCAGAGATATAGGTCTATAGTTTTGCGCATCTGCTCGACGACCCTTCTTGATGACTGGGACTACCTGTGCTCTTTTCCAATCATTTGGAACCTTCCGTTCCTCTAGAGACTTGCGGTACACGGCTGTTAGAAGGGGGAAAAGTTCTTTCGCGTACTCTGTGTAGAATCGAATTGGTATCCCGTCACGTCCAGTGGACTTTCCTCTGTTGAGTGATTCCAGTTGCTTTTCTATTCCTTGGACACTCATTTCGATGTCAGCCATTTTTTCGTTAGTGCGAGGATTTAGAGAAGGAACTGCAGTGCGGTCGTCCTCTGTGAAGCAGCTTTGGAAAAAGGTGTTTAGTATTTCAGCTTTACGCGTGTCATCCTCTGTTTCAATGCCTTCATCATCCCGGAGTGTCTGGATATGCTGTTTCGAGCCACTTACTGATTTAACGTAAGACCAGAACTTCCTAGGATTTTCTGTCAAGTCGGTACATAGAATTTTACTTTCGAATTCACTGAACGCTTCACGCATAGCCCTCCTTACGCTAACTTTGACATCGTTTAGCTTCTGTTTGTCTGAGAGGTTTTGGCTGTGTTTAAACTTGGAGTGAAGCTCTCTTTGCTGTCGCAGTAGTTTCCTAACTTTGTTGTTGTACCACGGTGGGTTTTTCCCGTCCCTCACAGTTTTACTCGGCACGTACCTGTCTAAAACGCATTTTACGATTGCCTTGAACTTTTTCCATAAACACTCAACATTGTCAGTGTCGGAACAGAAATTTTCGTTTTGATCTGTTAGGTAGTCTGAAATCTGCCTTCTATTACTCTTGCTAAACAGATAAACCTTCCTCCCTTTTTTTATATTCCTATTAACTTCCATATTCATGGATGCTGCAACGGCCTTATGATCACTGATTCCCTGTTCTGCACATACAGAGTCGAAAAGTTCGGGTCTGTTTGTTATCATTAGGTCCAAGATGTTATCTCCACGAGTTGGTTCTCTGTTTAATTGCTCAGGGTAATTTTCGGATAGTGCACTCAGTATAATGTCACTCGATGCTCTGTCCCTACCACCCGTCCTAAACATCTGAGTGTCCCAGTCTATATCTGGTAAATTAAAATCTCCACCTAAGACTATAACATACTGAGAGAATTTATGTAAAATGTATTCCAGATTTTCTCTCAGTTGTTCTGCCACTAATGCTGCTGAGTCGGGAGGTCGGTAAAAGGAGCCAATTACTAACCTAGCTCGGTTGTTGAGTGTAACCTCCACCCATAATAATTCACAGGAACTATCCACTTCTACTTTACTACAGGATAAACTACTACTAACAGCGACAAACACGCCACCAACGGTTGCATGCAATCTATCCTTTCTAAACACCGTCTGTACCTTTGTAAAAATTTCGGCAGAATTTATCTCTGGCTTCAGCCAGCTTTCCGTACCTATAACAATTTAAGCTTCAATGCTTTCTATCAGCTCTTGAAGTTCCGGTACTTTACCAATGCAGCTTCGACAGTTTACAATTACAATACCGATTGCTGCTTGGTCCCCGCATGTCCTGACTTTGCCCCGCACCCTTTGAGGCTGTTGCCCTTTCTGTACTTGCCCGCGGCCATCTAACCTAAAAAACCGCCCAGCCCACGCCACACAACCCCTGCTACCCGTGTAGCCGCTTGTTGCGTGTAGTGGACTCCTGACCTATCCAGCGGAACCCGAAACCCCACCACCCTATGGCGCAAGTCGAGGAATCTGCAGCCCACACGGTCGCAGAACCGTCTCAGCCTCTGATTCAGACCCTCCACTCGGCTCTGAACCAAAGGTCCGCAGTCAGTCCTGTCGACGATGCTGCAGATGGTGAGCTCTGCTTTCATCCCGCTAGCGAGACTGGCAGTCTTCACCAAATCAGATAGTCTCCGGAAGCCAGAGAGGATTTCCTCCGATCCATAGCGACACACATCATTGGTGCCGACATGAGCGACCACCTGCAGATGGGTGCACCCTGTACCCTTCATGGCATCCGGAAGGACCCTTTCCACATCTGGAATGACTCCCCCCGGTATGCACACGGAGTGCACATTGGTTTTCTTCCCCTCTCTTGCTGCCATATCCCTAAGGGGCCCCATTACGCGCCTGACGTTGGAGTTCCCAACTACCAGTAAGCCCACCCTCTGCGACCACCTGGATCTTGCAGACTGAGGGCCAACCTCTGGAACAGGACAAGCAGCCATGTCAGGCCGAAGATCAGTATCAGCCTGAGACAGAGCCTGAAACTGGTTCGTCAGACAAACTGGAGAGGCCTTCCGTTCAGCCCTCCGGAATGTCTTTCGCACTCTGCCACACCTCGAGACGACCTCCCACTCTACCACGGGTGAGGGGTCAGCCTCAATGCGGGCAGTATCCCGGGCAACCACAGTCGTAGTTCGATCGGGGGATGCGTGGGACGAGCTGGCCGTCCCCGACAAACCCCCATCCGGACCCCCACAGTGATGCCCATTGGCAACAGCCTCAAGCTGTGTGACCGAAGCCAACACTGCCTGAAGCTGGGAGCGAAGGGATGCCAACTCAGCCTGCATCCGAACACAGCAGTTGCAGTCCCTATCCATGCTAAAAACTGTTGTGCAAAGAAGGTCTGAACTAATCTACAGCGAGCGCAAACAAATCGACACAAAATTTAAACGGTTATTAAAATACAAGATTGCCCAGTAAATGCAGTAACGCTGCTACTTGCGCACTGCTGACACACTGCTCGGCGGCGGAAGGAGACTACGCGATTTTACACTATTCAGGTACTAAAACGCGATGCTACACCTATCAAATACTATAATACACTCGAAATTTATGAATTAAACAATGCAAGTACCAAAAACACGCAAAGAAATTAAGAATTAAACTATGTAACAAATGCGTGAGCTAGGAGTATACGACTTGCTGCTGCAGCTGCTTATCCAGCGGCGGCAGGGAGCACACTGACTGTGACCAACCGACACTGGCCGTTCAAAACAAAAACAGAAGACAGACGACTACGCGAATTTACACTATTCAGGTACTAAAACGCGATGCAACAACTCTCAAATACTGTAATACGCCCGAAATTTATGAATTAAACAAAGTACCAAAAACCCGCAAAGAAATTAAGAATTAAACTATGTAACAAATGCGTGAGCTAGGAGTATACGACTTGCTGCTGCAGCTGCTTATCCAACGGCGGCAGGGAGCACACAGGACCTCTGTGAGCGGGCGCACTTTAATTATAACCAGCCGGTATATAAGCGAAGCAGAGATGAATGGGGAATCATTCTAAAGACGATACAGGCCACAATTGAGGAAATTCGTTTACATAAGAGAACTTGACAAAGGAGAGTCGCCGGCCGAAGTGGCCGCGCGGTTCTGGCGCTGCAGTCTGGAACCGCGAGACCGCTACGGTCGCAGGTTCGAATCCTGCCTCGGGCATGGATGTGTGTGATGTCCTTAGGTTAGTTAGGTTTAGCTAGTTCTAAGTTTTAGGGGACTGATGACCTCAGCAGTTGAGTCCCATAGTGCTTAGAGCCAAAGGAGAGTCCTTATGGTCGAGCACATGGGTACGAGCGTCTGAGATACGGCCAAGATGGTCGGCTCTTGGAGAGTTACCGTCGTGATCATCTGCGAGACGTGGCTGAAGGACAGTGGAACCACAAGTAGGCGACGAGGTGGGGGACGACCACGTCTCATCATAGAATGTGGAGATGGGAGGCTTGCCCGCTGTATGAGACAGGATACGTGGCGATCTGTGGTACTTCTACTCGCAGAGGATCGGTGGTCGTGCAGGTGCAAGTGTTTCGGAGCACACCATTCAGGCACACTGTTCAACATAGGGCTCCGGAGCAGAGGACCCCTATTGGTTCCCATATTGACTCAACAGTTACCACTGAAGTGGGCACGGCATCATCGAGATTGGGTCATAGATCAAGTCGACGGTCGAATCCATGCAGGGAAAAATGTCTGCTCGAAACGTGTACTACACCACAAACGCCGGCTGGTGGGTGCAGTATAATGCTTCGCATTCAAGATACCTGTGGTAGTAATGGAAGGCAGAGCGACAGTTATGGACTACGTAAACATCATTGTTGACCTCCTGTACCCCTTCATGCTTGATGTGCTAAACGATGGCGGTGGCATCTTCCAGTAGGAGAATTGTCCGCATCACAAGGGCGGAATCGCGCTAGTGATTTGAGGAGCATGATAGCGAACTCACGTTGATGTCTTGGCCATAGAAATCGGCCCATCTGAACCCGATGGAGCACGTGAGCGACCCTATCGGGCACCAACTCTAGGCCCGGTAATTTACGGGAATTGCGTGATCTCTGCGTAGACATTGCCGCCAGTTACCTCTGGAAACCCTGTTGTATGGCGTTCCAAAGGTGCACCGACGCAGAATTTCGCTTTCGTGTAAAGAACAGCACCGTATGGAAAGAGTCTTAAAAAGCTAACTCCTCCCCCTTGCCTTCTTTCCTGGCTCTGCTAACCTGCGACTGACAGTTGCAGAAGAGCTCTCTCTAGTGGTGAACTTGGCAGAACTGAAGCTATGACGCAAGATCAGGAGTCGTGCCCGAGCACGCGAATGTCTTTGTACGGATGAGTGGTCTAACGAGGAGCCTACTACAATGCTTTCTTTTTTTCTAGAAAACATTACATTAAAGCTGCCCTGTGGATAATACTGAAATCTTATCCCCTTTCTCAGCTGAATATCTCACTCGTTGTGGAGGAATGTGACTCGAGTTTCCCGAGCGAAGGAGAAGCTGAAAATGATTAGCTTATCAGAGCATTCACACAAGGTTGGCGCCGGTGGCGACACCTACAACGTGCTGACATGAGGAAAGTTTCCAACCGATTTCTCTTACACAAACAGCAGTTGACCGGCGTTGCCTGGTGAAACGTTGTTGTGATGCCTCGTGTAAGGAGGAGAAATGCGTACCATCACGTTTCCGACTTTGATAAAGGTCGGATTGTAGCCTATCGCGATTGCGGTTTATCGTGTCGCGACATTGCTGCTCGCGTTGGTCGAAATTCAATGACTGTTAGCAGAATATGGAATCGGTGGGTTCAGGAGGGTAGTACGGAACGCCGTGCTGGATCCCAACGGCCTCGTATCACTAGCAGTCGAGATGACAGGCATCTTATCCGCATGGCTGTAACGGATAGTGCAGCAACGTCTCGATCCCTGAGTCAACAGATGGGACGTTTGAAAGGCAACAACCATCTGGACGAACAGTTCGACGACGTTTGCAGCAGCATGGACTGTCAGCTCGGAGACAGTGGCTGCGTTTACCCTTGACGCTGCATCACAGACAGGAGCGCCTGCGATGGTGTACTCAACGACGAACCTGGGTACACGAATGGCAAAACGTCATTTTTTCGGATGAATCCAGGTTCTGTTTACAGCATCATGATGGTCGCATCCGTGTTTGGCAACATCGCGGTGAACGCACATTGGAAGCGTGTATTCGTCATCGCCATACTGGCGTATCACCCAGCGTGATGGTATGGGATGCCATTGGTTACACGTCTCGGTCACCTCTTGTTGGCATTGACGGCACCCTGAACAGTGGACGTTGCATTTCAGATGTGTTACGACCCGTGGCTATACCCTTCTTTCGATCCATGTGACACCCTACATTTCAGCAGGATAATGCACGACCGCCTGTTGCAGGTCCTGTACGGGCCTTTCTGGATACAGAAAATGTTCGACTGCTGTCCTGGCGAGCACATTCTCCAGATCTCTCACCAACTGGTCAATGGTGGCCGAGCAACTGGCTTGTCACAATACGCCAGTCACTACTCTTGATGAACTGTGGTATCGTGTTGAAGTTGCATGGGCAGCTGTACCTGTACACGCCATCCCAGCTCTGTTTGACTCAATGCCCAGGCGTGTCAAGGCCGTTATTACGGCCAAAGGTGGTTCTGGGTACTGCTTTCTCACTATCTATGCAACCAAATTGCGTGCAAATTTAATCACATGTCAATTATAGTATAATATATTTGTCCAATGATCCCGTTTATATCTGCATTTCTTCTTGGTGTACCAATTTTAATGGCCAGTAGTATATTTTTTTCAAATTTAATACCTTATTTTTCGGACCATAGAAGGCTAGCGAAATTTAGTGTCTACCCCTGTACAAGTCCACTTCAGTAACTAATCAGTTGCTAATACCTGCGGTGTCGGACACCAGTGATCCGAGAGTGTTCGCCACAGTCACCTGTGACCTTCACCAGTGTCCCAGCGTGAAACGGGCCTAAGACAACAGCTGCTAAAGTCACTGCAGGAATGAATGTCGCTCCCGCGATATCTGTCGGCGGAAAAACAACTCTAAGGGAGTTCCATAAGCAGGGTATTTAAGGGCGAGGCGAAATTTCAAAACCAGTTGTCAGCGGTGCAACGCCCCTAACAGGAAAACTTTGCGCCGATGCCGTAAAACCTCGAGTACGGAGGAATCGAAGAAAGTCATTTGGTCGGAGACGCGTCTTGTTTCAAACCGTTTCCAACTTCTGGCTGATTTTACGTCCCTAGAGTGAAGCGTCTTGGGGATTCTGTGACGATTTGGAGGGCCATATCGTGGTATTCCGTGGGCTCCATGGTTACTCTGCAAGGCCGCATTACTGCCAAGGATTATGCGGCCGTTTTGGCTGATAAGATCCAACCAATGATACAATGTTTGTTCTCCAATAGTGATGCTGTGTTCCAAGATGACAGCGCCACTGTTCACACAGCTCGCATAGTCCACGAATGGCTTCATGAGAACGTGAATGAATTGTCCCATGGCCACCCACAGTTAACAGATCTCAATATTACGGAGCCTTTGTGGTGTACTTTGGGAAGAAGGACGCGTGATCACTATCCACCTCCATCATCGTTACCTGAACACGTCGCTATGTCGTAAGAAGAATGGTACAGGAGTCCCTTAAAAACAATTCAGCACGTGGATTTATCTACTGCGAGACGACTGGAAGCTGTTTTGAATGCCAACGGTTTTCCTACGCTGTATTAGGCACATAATGTATTGTGTTTTTGGTGCTTCCGCACCTACACAGTGTCCTGTAAACCCCTGATTTTTCCCAGCGGTTTGCGAGCACCGTAGGCCAAGCTAAGGTTTTCTTAGACCTTTCGTGTGGGGCAATAGACTACGGCGATATTCCGTTTCTTCAGTATCTTCACTATGCGGTCAGTGGCAAGGGCAAACTGGGCACTGTACCACGGACCCTGAGGTTGAAGGTTGAGAGCTGGTATACGAAAGAGAGAAAAGGAGAAATTAGTAAAATCTATCGGTCAAGTGAAATCTTCGTTCTCATACGTGAAATCTCCCTCTACATTAAATAATCAAAGTTGGTTTTGGAAATCATTCTGACGTAAAGAAGTCTGACTCGTACAGTAAACATCAGCCAGCAGATGAGACTCTCTTCAGTGCGTCCATGTACACGAAAGCACAGGTGACACGCAGCGTTAAAGATCACGGAAATGTTATATGTACACTACTGGCCTTTAAAATTGCTACACAAAGAAGAAATGCAGATGATAAACGGGTATTCATTGGACAAATATATTATACTAGGACTGACATGTGATTACATTTTCACGCAGTTTGGGTGCATAGATCCTGAGAAATCAGTACCCAGAACAACCATCTCTGGCCGTAATAACGGCCTTGATACGACTAGGCATTGAGTCAGACAGAGCTGGGATGGCGTGTACAGGTACAGCTGCCCATGCAACTTCAACACGATACCACAGTTCATCAAGAGTAGTGACTGGTGTATTGTGACAAGCCAGTTGCTCGGCCACCATTGACCAGTTGGTGAGATATCTGGAGAATGTGCTCGCCAGGACAGCAGTCGAACATTTTCTGTATCCAGAAAGGCCCGTACAGGACCTGCAACAGGCGGTCGTGCATTATCCTGCTGAAATGTAGGGTTTCGCAGGAATCGAATGAAGGGTAGAGCCACGGGTCGTAACACATCTGAAATGTAACGTCCACTGTTCAAAGTGCCGTCATTGCGAACAAGAGGTGACCGAGACGTGTAACCAATGGCACCCCATACCATCACGCCGGGTGATACGGCAGTATGGCGTTGACGAATACACGCTTCCAATGTGCGCCCACCGCGATGTCGCCAAACACGGATGCGACCATCATGATGCTGTAAACAGAACCTGGATTCATCCGAAAAAAATGACGTTTTGTCATTCGTGCACCCAGGTTCGTCGCTGAGTACACCATCGCAGGCATTCCTGTCTGTGATGCAGCGTCAAGGGTAACCGCAGCCAATGTCTCCGAGCTGACAGTCCATGCTGCTGCAAACGTCGTCGAACTGTTCGTGCAGATGTTTGTTGTCTTGCAAACGTCCCCAACTGTTGACTCAGGGATCGAGACGTGGCTGCACGATCCGTTACAGCCAAGCGGATAAGATGCCTGTCATCTCGACTGCTAGTGATACGAGACCGTTGGGATCCAGCACCGCGTTCCGTGTTACCGTCCTGACCCCACCGATTCCATTTTCTGCCAACAGTAATTGGATCTCGACCAACCCGAGCAGCAATGTCGCGATACGATAAACCGCAATCACGATAGGCTACAATCCGACCTTTATCAAAGTCGGAAACGTGATGGTACGCATTTCTCCTCCTTACACGAGGCATCACAACAACGTTTCACCAGGCAACGCCGGTCAACTGCTGTTTGTGTATGAGAAATCGGTTGGAAACTTTCCTCATGTCAGCACGTTGTAGGTGTCGCCACCGGCGCCAACCTTGTGTGAATGCTCTGAAAAGCTAATCATTTGCATATCAGAGAGTCTTCTTCCTGTCGGTTAAATTTCGCGTCTGTAGCACGTCATATTCGTGGTGTAGCAATTTTAATGGCCAGTAGTGTAGTAAACTTCAGCTAGTAGACGAGACTCTCTTCAGTGCGCCCATGTACTCGTTCACGAAATCACAGGTGACACGCAGCGTTAAAGATCACGGAAATGTTATATGTAATTAAATTCGACAGCGTTTGAATTTACTGATATGTTCAATGAAGATACTCTTTGCGCTCAGTATTGAAAGCTAAGATCAGCAGCGACCGAAAACAATAGAACGTTGGTCCGAACTGATACACAGGCCTTAGACTCGTACCGAAACAGCTAATGCCGTCAGCGTTCTCAGAGTGAACTGTTAATACTGTCGTGTGGGATCAGAGGTTACATAATGGCACAAGAGGTCATGTACAAATAATATATACACGCTATCCTAAGGTCGGATGGCCCTAATTCTAGCTGCTCCCGACAAACATATTGCACACACTAGCATTTGATTGCCAAAGTTGGCAGCAGTTCGAATTCCAGTGACCTCTACCGATTCAATACTAGGGAGACGAAAGGCCGAAAAAAAAATGTGGGCCCACTGTACTGGGATTAAGGATACGAACTGCACTGGCACAAACGCAAAAGCTGACTCGGCGTGTTTAATTATACGTGAGCAGCAACAAAAATTTCAAATCACATTTCATTCTGTTCATAAGACACCTGTGATATAAAAGGCAAATTAGTTTTCGTACAAAGTTGCACCTAATTGTTTGAAATTTGTCTATAATCGTTAGAAACTCTTATAAAAATGTATTTTTTTATGTGAGACTTGCGTGGAAAACGTGTTTTTCAAGTCACAACAGGGACACACTCGACTTGTCGAACAGTGTCTATAAGTGCGAATGCAGAGGTCACAAGTGACACGGACACTTCTTTGGAGAACATACTATTTGCAGTTTTCCGATTTTCCTGTAATTACATTATTTATAAGCCACACGGAGTGACCGTGCGGTCTGAGGCGTCATGTCACGGAATGCGAGGTTTGTGTGTTGTTCTTAGCGTAAGTTCGTTTAAGTGTTGTGTAAGTCTAGGGACCGATGGCCTCGGGTCTAGTGAAGCAGGGGATACAACCCGTCGGCTTTGACCAATGACGTCAGAATTGGCCAGAGAGCATTTATTACACAAATGAAAGAGCTGACAAGACTGTTCCGAAACAAAGGAATACGACAGACGAAAAATATAGTTGACATACGTCAAGTAGCATTTTCACGTTAAGGATATCGCATGTTTGTATCGTATAATTTCTGTGGAAAATGAAGGGGAAAAATGCATGGATATATTGGTCACATATAATACGTACCTCACATCACTTGTATCTCGAACCTCATTCGAACTGTATTGGTTAACTGCAGTACGGGATATTGGTTTAGCGTACGTCAATTTCTTCGTTTTCGTTAGCATTAATTCTGTTGTTCAGTTGAACTCTATAGGTCTACATCTACATCTACATCCATACTCCGCAAGCCACCTGACGGTGTGTGGCGGAGGGTACCTTGAGTACCGAAGCACGGGATACAAATTTTACATACTGTATGTTGTTTCTTTCGCCTCTGCTACCACTAATAGTCTGTTCTTACGTAGATAGTAGTATTGCCGAAGGAAGCTACGTACATAATATTTGTATCCCTTACTTCCGTTGACCTATATATATGTACACTGCTAACGAAAACGTGGAAATTGACGTACGTTACATTTCGAACCAGTACCTCAGTTGAAGTACACGAAGAGGCAATAAGACGACACATACAAAATTTGTATCCCGTACTTCAGTATGGGGTACAGTTTTTTTCCGCCTTTGATGCTAATAGTACCGACTGAAAGTTATAGTTTTGATCACAGCAGTGACAATAGTATCCCATTCTTTAGTTGAGCTGTATAGCTATACACAACATTTGATCCTGCTCTTCCAGTTGACATATATAAGTAAACCTCATCACTGTTACAAAAAAATGGTTCAAATGGCTCTGAGCACTATGGGACTTGACATCTATGGTCATCAGTCCCCTAGAACTTAGAACTACTTAAACCTAACTAACCTAAGGACATCACACAACACCCAGTCATTACGAGGCAGAGAAAATCCCTGACCCCGCCGGGAATCGAACCCGGGAACATCACTGTTACATATGTCGTTCTTTTCGAATAGGTAGTGTCAGTGTAAAGGTTAACTGAAGAACGGGATATAAATTTTAGTTGCGTCGGGCGTTTCGCCTGTAATATTGCTGGTACAGATCCGAAAAAATCGTACTGATACTATTGCTGGGGAACGAAAGAAGAACGATAGCTGTGAAATTTCTGTTACGTACTGGAGTACTCGAAAACATACATAATGGCTTAATACAAAAATGAAATACGTCAAAATAGTCAAATGCAGTAAAAGAGAAAATGGAAAACTGAACTTACCACACGGGAACTTCTTAAGGGGGGACGTACACGAAACTGCAGTAATTTTAAAAGTATTTTATAAAACTCTAATTTTTTAAGATAATCAATCCAAATTTGGTACAGTTATTAAGAAATGTTATGCGCATATGAACCTAAATTTTCATTTTTATTGACCTTTTACATCTTTAATTATTAACAATTAATTTTTTTTCAACAATGTAATTACAAATGTTCCTTTTTTGAGAAAACTGTGAGAGCAATGTTAATGAATTTTTGTACACACTTTCATACCAAATAATTACAAAACTCTGTGGAGCAGAATTTTTATATCTTCTTTTGTTCAGTTTTTACGGGTCTCCCAATTTCCCTGAAAAATAATATATCAAATTTAAGGAATATTTTCTACCATAAATACCTTACTATTTTATTAAATGAAAATTCCTTCCACAGAATTTTTCACTATAGTACTGACTAGTCATATACCAAATTTCACTTCTCTACCTTTTGTGGTTTTTGAGAAAAAGGTACATAAAGTTATAAAAATGTAAGTTACGGGAAAACTGAATCAATGATTTGATAGTGTTTGTATTAGGTCTTACCGTCTCTGTGTGAACTAGTGCAAGCCATATGCATACTCCTCTTCATCTGCAAGCAGTCTCTTCTTTGCTTGTCTTCTTTGGTTAACCTGCTGTTCAATTTTATTGGCTGTAATATCAGCCGCAGCAACTCTTTTGTCATCGATGTCCTTCAATATTGAATAGGTGAAAGCTCCTGGATGAAATCCTAGCCTCTGTAGAGTTTTTATTCTTCCAAGATTACCATTGTTAAAAACTAAACAAGCATCATATGCAGCAATTTCAACAATAATTGTTGAAACAAATGTTGTTTTTGGGCAACGTTTCCAAATCAGTGAGTTGTAACTTTCATTAGGGTTTTGTGTCTTTCCATGCACACACTTTCGTAGGAGGTCTGGCTCTGCTAAACACCTAAATGTTGGTTTTATAGCACTTAAAACAGCCACAGGTAAACTGTGCTTGTGTGAATAGTTCATGCCATCACGCTCAGCCTGCTTGAATTTGCACCACGATATGTCACACAAATTATGTACAGGTTTGTCATCTGTGGATAGTTTATGAAAATAAATAGACCACACAGCCTTCTGCATGTTATTCAAATTTCCACTGTTGTCCCTTATTGCCTTGCCATAGTACACTTGTAAAGAATGAATTTCTTTGTCTGTGAGTCTGTTGGGACCACCTAAAAGTTTTCCATCCTCAAGTTTCCTGCCCTTCAATTCACGTTTCAATTTTAAAAGTCTGCCTCCCATTCGTTTTTGCACATGTCCAACACATTCCAACTTTTCTATAGCACAATGGGGACCATAAGGTTCACTTTCCAAAACAGTTTTGAAGGAGCTGGAGTCACCATCACCAAGGTATTTTGTGTATCTAACACCGTACTTTTCCACACTTCGATGGAACATAAGTTTCATAGCTGCAGGTTCCATTCCACCACTAGAACCAGAATAATTTCTACAGCACACTTTCTTGTGTTCAACCTGCCACTTATTTTCTTCCACTTCACCAGCTCTCTTTCCGAGTACACAGCTATAGCAATATTTGCTCATTACCTGAACGTCAAGAATTTTTCCAGTATCAACACTAATGACAGATGATACTCCATACAGTGATGTATGTCCACGCTTCATCCACGTTCCATCACATGACACACACAAATCGGTGTCTGGCGTGTTATCTGCTTCTGTCTTTAGTTCACTATTCATCTTCACAGCTTCCTTTGCAGAGGACTTCAAGTTTTCTTCCACTTCCTCTTGAAGAGCACTTAGCAGTGTTTTATTTCCAGTGGTGTACCTAGCACTTGGTTGTGGCATGTTCATGATCCCACAAAACAGTCTGGTACCTTCCCTGCCTATGCCCAAACATCTCATGCCATATATTAAACGCATATTTGCTTCATATATCCGGTTACTTGATGCCGAAGTTCTAAAAGCAGTGTCTGAATGACAGCTTTCACAAGTAAGATGCAACATACACACTATTCCAATTCTGTTTTCTTCGTCATATAATCTCAAACTTTTTGCACCACAGTCAGCACATACACAAGCAGATGATATAATATCAGATAGTATTTTCAAATCAATAAGCCTAAAACCACTAGTAGCTTGAGTGTCTGAGCCACAATCATCAAGTGATTGACAGCTGTCAATTTTCCTTCTCGAAGCACTCGCTTTCTTGGTTGAAGTATCGTTTCCATTTGTTATTATGGGGCTGGTTTTCAAGTTGTCTTTACTACATCGAGAAGCTTGACACTTTCTAACCTTTTTAAACACCTTACTAGAACGCGGCATGCTGCAAAATATAATAACAAGTCTACTTACAACTTTCGTAAAAATGTATTCCAAACAAACACTCGTAAACAAACGCTATAAATCAAAGAATATAAAACCAGCGGCAGAGATATTATTCCACAGCCTTCTTGATGTAGTACACAAACGTTCCCTGCATTGTGACTGCACAAAACTGGAAAAAAACGCAGTATAAATAGATATACGAGAGGATGAAGACCAAGATGGGGGGGCGTCGCCCTGTGCAAGCTATTACAAATTATTATTTTTTTCCCCCTTAGAAGCGGAATTGGAACGTAATATTTGGTAATTGAAATTTCAATACCATGTAGTAAATGAAGAGCCAATAAAATTTTTTTCACAAATTTGGTCATTTTCATGTACGTCCCCCCTTAAAAGAACCGAAGCTCGGCTCGCCTAGAAAGATGTTATCAAAAATCACATACCTACATACACAACAAGCAAAACATTACTAAAACACTCACTCTCACTCACTCACACACACACACACACACACACACACACACACACATTCACCCCACCCTCCCATCCTAATGTGAAATTAGCTAACACATTTCGGACGGTACATTTGCCCATCACGTTTAACAGAACATTTAAACGGACAGTATGTTTGTGGAATACTACACCTCCATGAATATTCGTCTAAGTGACTTTGACGTGTGGAAATCAGGCGTTTCCCTTCCATACAAGAGATTTCACAGCTGACCAATAACACACTATGCTATTTGTGCAAGCCCCTGTGGATAATGATCTGAACTCAATATTGTGATTAACTACGAGATGCTGATAACCCCTTTCCTCGAAATCCCTATATGAAGAAAAACCATCTGAAAATACAGTGGAACCCTCTGCATCGTGATCTTAAATTAAGCTGACCAAAACTTCCTTCCTTCGATTGGGCACTACTTTAAACACTACATCGTTACATTCTTGACCTGAAACTACAGCCCCCCACACCCATAATCCCACCAGAGGTTCCCCCTGTTGTACTTCCTTTTGCCAAAATGCGACTCGTCATTTTCGACCATAACACCCTGCCCCCCTCCCCCCCCCCCCCCCAACGGCCCCCTATATCTCGCGTATTCCCTGCAAACAAAAAGAGTACTAATCCACAACTGTACGCTTACTCACACAACATTTACGGACACACAGCCACACAGGATATCTCACACACCATCAGTACGTGATTTTCATAATGTCTCTCAAGGCGAGCTTAGATTTTTCTAACCACGTCCCTCGTCTAATGGACCACCACAACCGATCTTTCCTGTAGCGGCATACGAATAAGTCGTGAGTACGGCGACGAGATACACTTGTGAGGCGCATATGTTTGCCGCACTCACGACATCGAACATACTCGGCAACGAGACCACACATTTGTAAAAAACAAATCGTGGCCAATATGATTACGCCCATAGCCTCTCTCAAACCATCTATGTTCATCGGAACAGATAAATCAATACCTACAAACGAAAGAGATACTAAAAATTATCCTCAAATAAGAAACTAATATTCCAAATTACCTCAATATCACTAAGAATGAAATTAAGTACGGAACGAATTGCAAACAACCAATTATTTAAATAAATGCACACGAAGAATATTTTGAGCAATATGTAGCGATCTCTTTTAAAATCACATTCAATTATTTTAATGTACAATGATAGCGCTTATCCGGGACACAGAACGGTTTTATTATCTATGACCGAAAGTGAAGACATTAGTATCTATGAGTAATGTATGACGTCAATGGTCAAAGCCGACGGATTGTATCCCCTGCTTCACTGGACCCATGGCCTCAGTAGTTTGGTCCGTTAAGAATTCACACCATATTAATAAAATTCGTGCTTCTCCAACACAAACTGCCTCAGACAAACTCTGGTAAGCAGTGTGCATGACTGCAACTACACATGCCTGTTACGCCTCCCGTATAGGTGCGATCTATTTGACGCGTTTGTTTCGTATGTGACAGATCTCAGATGTTTGCTGATGACTTACCGTCTGATTGCTGCCGTTCTTCCGATCCCCTCTTGCTGCATTTTACGGTCTCCGTCAGGTTTTGCTGAATGACGACGGAACCGCCATGTTGGTAGCCAGTCACGTCGCCTCAAACTGATGCCTAGCAACGCCACCGTCCGCTACACGAACCACTGTATTGTTGGAAACTGCGTCACATCGCGGAATGTTTTAGTATAAGGCGACAAGACTAGAATAATCAGAACACGTTTTAGGAAACTATCCAAGGATAGTACTAGAGGAGTAAATAGGCTGGAAGACCGGGGCAATGCCGTCAAGGAAAAGGCGTGCCTGGAAAGAAAAAAAAAAATAGGAGGAAAATAAAGAAAAAATTAAAGTTGTAAGGAAAATTGGAAAAAAATTAGTAAAAATCAGTCAAGAGAAGTCTTCCGTTCCCATAAAATAACCCAAGATTATTTCGGTGATTTATAAGCCGCGCGGAGTGCCAGTGCGGTCTTGGGCGCCATGTCACGGAATGCGCGAACATTCACCTTCTTTATTCAGGTCAAAGATCAACCTGCCTCAGACTCCAACACCGCTTTATTTAAATGGGTAACCCGGCTCATGGTGCATGATTCCAGTTGCAGGTTGCCTATCTAACTGCTTCCAGGGGCAAAAATAGTTGACTTTCAATATTCATATAATTAGAATTAAAACCAAACGAGCTGGCGCAGGGGTGAGCAAACTAGACTCGCATCCGGGAGGAAGACGGTTCAAAACTGCGTCCGGCCATCCTGATTTAGGTTTCCGTGGTTTCCCTAAATAGTTTCAGGCAAACGCCAGGATGGCTTCTCTGAAAGGGCACGGCAGATTTTCTTCCTCATCCTTCCCTAATCCGACGTCACCGATGACCTCACTGTTTGAGTCATTGTGATTTATAATGTTTAAGATTTAACGCAGTAAGACAAGTACTACAGACAGAAACGAGTATTTGAAAACGAGAGCTCTTAGCCACTTTCAACAAACTTTACAGATACTTTCAAACCTTTCATAAACTTTTTTCCGCTTATATGCTTAACGTCAAATATTTAACACATTAATTCGTGTTTAAAGTAATTGTATGTGTGAACCTTTTTTATACATGGTAGTTTGATTCCTTACAGGATGTAGGGTGGGGGTAGAGGTTTTTAGTTGTGACGAGGGCCTCCCGTCGGGTAGACCGTTCGCCGGTGCAAGTCTTTCGATTTGACGCCACTTCGGAGACTTGCACGTCGATGGAGATGAAATGATGATGAGTAGGACAAAACAACACCCAGTCTCCGAGCAGAGAAAATCTCCGACCCAGTCGGGAATCGAACCCGGGCTCTTAGGATTGACATTCTGTCGCACTGACCACTCGGCTACCGGGAGCGGACAGGTTTGTAGTTGAATCTATAGAGTGAGGAGAAAGTGGGGATTAGTGTTTAACGTCCCATCGACAACAAGGCGGAGCACAGGTTCGGATTAGGGAAGGATGGAGAAGGAATGCGCTGGTGGCCTTTCAAAGGAACCATACCAGCATCTACCTAGAGCCATTTGGAAGGAAATCACGCAAATCCTCAGTCTGGATGGGCTGGCGAGGATTTGAATGAGTCCACTGTCTATTTTTTAATATGATTCTACAAAAAAAAAAAAAAAAACCTTATAGGTGTCAAAAAGTGGTCACTAGATGTTAATCGAACTTCTTTATTTTCATAACGCGTTTCCCTGGTAGTCCATCATCAGATGACTTTCTAAATTAATAACACATTTTTACATTATAAGTGTGAATGTATATACAGGGTGTTTCAAAAATGACCGGTATATTTGAAACGGCAATAAAAACTAAACGAGCAGCGATAGAAATACACCGTTTGTTGCAATATGCTTGGGACAACAGTACATTTTCAGGCGGACAAACTTTCGAAATTACAGTAGTTACAATTTTCAACAACAGATGGCGCTGCAAGTGATGTGAAAGATATAGAAGACAACACAGTCTGTGGGTGCGCCATTCTGTACGTCGTCTTTCTGCTGTAAGCGTGTGCTGTTCACAACGTGCAAGTGTGCTGTGGACAACATGGTTTATTCCTTAGAACAGAGGATTTTTCTGGTGTTGGAATTCCACCGCCTAGAACACAGTGTTGTTGCAACAAGACGAAGTTTTCAACGGAGGTTTAATGTAACCAAAGGACCGAAAAGCGATACAATAAAGGATCTGTTTGAAAAATTTCAACGGACTGGGAACGTGATGGATGAACGTGCTGGAAAGGTAGGGCGACCACGTACGGCAACCACAGAGGGCAACGCGCAGGTAGAGCAGCAGGTGATCCAACAGCAGCCTCGGGTTTCCGTTCGCCATGTTGCAGCTGCGGTCCAAATGACGCCAACGTCCACGTATCGTCTCATGCGCCAGAGTTTACACCTCTATCCATAAAAAATTCAAACGCGGCAACCCCTCAGCGCCGCTACCATTGCTGCACGAGAGACATTCGCTAACGATATAGTGCACAGGATTGATGACGGCGATATGCATGTGGGCAGCATTTGGTTTACTGACGAAGCTTATTTTTACCTGGACGGCTTCGTCAATAAACAGAACTGGCGCATATGGGGAACTGAAAAGCCCCATGTTGCAGTCCCATCGTCCCTGCATCCTCAAAAAGTACTGCTCTGGGCCGCCATTTCTTCCAAAGGAATCATTGGCCCATTTTTCAGATCCGAAACGATTACTGCATCACGCTATTTGGACATTCTTCGAGAATTTGTGGCGGTACAAACTGCCTTAGACGACACTGCTAACACCTCGTGGTTTATGCAAGATGGTGCCCGGCCACATCGCACGGCCGACGTCTTTAATTTCCTGAATGAATATTTCGATGATCGTGTGATTGCTTTGGGCTATCCGAAACATACAGGAGGCGGCGTGGATTGGTCTCCCTATTCGCCAGACATGAACCCCTGTGACTTCTTTCTGTGGGGACACTTGAAAGACCAGGTGTACCGCCAGAATCCAGAAACAATTGAACAGCTGAAGCAGTACATCTCATCTGCATGTGAAGCCATTCCGCCAGACACGTTGTCAAAGGTTTCGGGTAATTTCATTCAGAGACTACGCCATATTATTGCTACGCATGGTGGATATGTGGAAAATATCGTACTATAGAGTTTCCCAGACCGCAGCGCCATCTGTTGTTGAAAATTGTAACTACTGTAATTTCGAAAGTTTTTCTGCCTGAAAATGTACTGTTGTCCCAAGCATATTGCAACAAACGGTGTATTTCTATCGCTGCTCGTTTAGTTTTTATTGCCGTTTCAAATATACCGGTCATTTTTGAAACACCCTGTAGAAACGTATTAATACAGGTACAAAGGTTTGAAAATCAATATTCATATTTCTTTTACAGAAATATGTACGGCAATACAATATAAGTACACTGTTGTTCAAAGAAATCTTTCGTCTTTTAAGACCATGAAGTTACTGTATTCATATGAAAAAAGAAATACTGATACTGACATTCGGACGGCTAGCAGACGAAAAAATACGGCGTTATTCTAAATGATGGACCCATTTTCAAAAATTGGTATGTATTCAAGTACAAATCCAAAATGAACAAGCTTCCAAATTTTCCAACAAGCTGTAAACCAGTGAAAAGAGGAAGTTTCAAAGTTTTTGGCGGCGGTGATGGTTTCAGATGCGGCCGTTAGAGTTCGCGCGGCACTAGGCTCGTCGTTCCCTTTCACTGTCAGTTGTGAGTGAGATGGAGACTGTGGAGCACAGGGTTTTGTGCATTCTGAAACGTCCCCTTTGGAAAATTATAAATTACTGTGTTGAAAAACTTGTACGTTATTTGATTTTCAAACAGCTGAGCAAAACTGAATGTACTCAGACATTTCTCACTCTACTGACACACAATATTTTTAGCGCAACGCAATCTGACTTTCAATAATCCCTTCAAAAGAATGGCCCTAACTAACAATAACCTATACCTTTCATGAACCACTTCCCTCACAAAAATCTTCGTTAGTCGAACTACTGCAGTACGGCCCCAGTAGCTGAGTGGTGCCGGCACGGTAGCTCAGCGTGTTCGGTCAGAGGGTTTGCTGCCCTCTGTAATAAAAAAAAAAAAAAAAAAAACTGAGTTAATGGATCAAGGACCAACTGAAACAGGTGTCTTGCGACGTCCGCCTGAGCCGGTACAACGAACGAAAACGAACAAAATGAGATTAAAAAAAAGTGGTCAGCGTGACGGAATGTCAATCCTAAGGTACCGGGTTCGATTCCCGGCTGGGTCGGAGATTTTCTCCGCTCAGGGACTGGGTGTTGTGTTGTCCTAATCATCATCATTTCATCCCCATCGACGCGCAGGTCGCCGAAGTGGCGTCAACTCGAAAGACCTGCACCAGGCGAACGGTCTACCCGGCGGGAGGCCTTAGCCAAAAGACATTTCATTTCATTTTAGTACAGCGAGCGCCAATGCCGCCAGTTAAATAAGAGATTCTAACTACTGAGGGCACTAAATACTGATAGGCATAGCTAGCAAATGAAAGATTTTGATGGAGAACAAACAATGTTTTCACATCAACTGCACAACACTACAATAGTGAATATTCCAACAATGCCAAACAGCCGCAGACTGCACACAGCACAGCCAGTGATTTTCATACAGAGCGCTACGTGGCGTTATCGACATAAAAACCTAAACAGCCTACTTACAATTCTTGAGTTCGCGAAAACTGAGTCGCAAATTGCAGTGCAGCGGGCATTTCGTACCAAATTCGGTATTCAACCACCAGCTCGCAAAAGCATTAGCCGTCGGTTTAAGCAATTTGGTTAGAGTGGCAATATGCGCACAGCAGAAAGCACAGGCTGACCGAGGATGTGTCAGAGGATGATGTCCGACGGATTCAAGAAAGTTTTGTGCGCGCTCCCAGTGAAGTCTACCAACAGAGCCGGTTGAAATGAAATGAAATGTCGTGTGGCTAGGGCCTCCCGGCGGGTAGACCGTTCGCCTGGTGCAGGTCTTTCGATTTGACGCCACTTCGGCGACCTGCGCGTCGATGGGGATGAAATGATGATGATTAGGACAACACAACACCCAGTCCCTGAGCGGAGAAAATCTCCGACCCAGCCGGGAATCGAACCCGGGACCTTAGGATTGACATTCTGTCACGCTGACCACTCAGCTACCGGGGCCGGACAACAGAGCCAGTTGAGAACTTGGAATACCCGAACCAACTGTATGGCACGTTCTAAGATGGTATTTGCTGTACAAGCCCTACTGATTACAACTTGTGCAGGCTCTCAACCCCAATGGCATAGAGAAGCATCTCGCGTTTTGTGGTTATGTGCTAGCAAAGGTGGAGGCTGACGCATTTCTACAGAGTGTAATTTTTAGCGATGAAGCGACGTTCCACCTTAGTGGAAAAGTCAACAGACACAATATTCGCATATAGGGTTTGGAAAATCCACACTCACCACTGAAACACGAAAGAGACTCACCGAAGATCAACGTGTTCTGTGCTGTATCCCGTAAAAGAGTTTATGGACCGTTTTTCTTTGCAGAAAGAACTGTAATGGGAATCACATACCCAGACATGTTGGAACAATCGCTGTTCTCTCAAGTTATGGAAGATTCCCAGGACTTCATTTTCCAACAGGATGGAGCTCCACCCCAGTGGCACCGTGATGTACAAGACTCTTTGAATGACTCTTTCTCAGCGCTGGATCGGACGCAGGGAACGTGAGGACCTGGCTCTGCACTTCTGTCCACACAGATCTCCTGATCTCATAACCGCCGACTATTTCTTATCGGGTTATGTGAAGGAAGCTGTTTACGTCCCGCCTCTACCAACCACTCTGAACGATGTGCGGAACCGTATCACTGCTGCCACGCACTCAGTAACAGCAGACACGCTTTCGCGTGTGTGGGACGAGTTTGGCTACCGCGTCGATGTTTGCTGTTCAGCCAACGTTGGCCACATTGAACATTTATAACATTTATCACATTTCTCATTATTAACAAATTATTAAATTTATATCAAATATTATGGAAAAAACTTTGAAACCTCCTCTTTTCATTGGTATTAAGCTTGTTCATTTTGTATTTGTTCTTGAATAAATGCGAAGTTTTGAAAATGGGTCCATCGTTTAGAATAACCCTGCATACAGCGGCGCATCGGTCACCTCGCTTTATGCTAGACGGCGTGTATGTGGCGCCGCTGCAGTCCGCCAACACACGTTAGTGAACCGTTATTTTGTAACAAGAACTGTTTTACAGTAAGAACAGAAACTTATAAAAATTTAAAATGCTCTATATTTTATACCAACATATAGGCAAAATAAAACGTATTTAAGACAAGTGATAAAAGATAAAAACGTAAAATAGAAGGATTAAACCTAAGCATAAAATCGTAGCTACAAAATAACTCATTCCACTTGACTCTACGTGTATGTCACAAAACTGAAAATAATATGACTCGTCTGATACGTCGTATCAGTATATCTTTCTTCTTGTGAATATAATAAATTTATGGCCCTAAAAGTCGAAAGACTTCTTTGTCACAGTATTGTATAGTGGTACGTATTTCTGCAAAAAAAAAAAAAAAAAAATTAAGATTTTTTTTTCAAACCTTTGTGCCTGTAAGCATCCACACTTGTAATATAAAAATGTGTTATTAATTTAGTAGATCATTTGATGGTGAGCTACGCACGAAACGCGTTATGAAAATAAAGGAGTTTGATTAACGTCTAGTGACTAATTTTTGCAATCTTCAGTAGTACTTATAATATCCAGTGTCAGGGCCCATAACTGCACTTAAAGAGACACTTTCTTTATCTAATAGTCGCCAACATTTATTAGCAACTAAAGACATGGTTTTAATTACTGAAGTATGTTACAAACACACATGTAGGAATACGTTTTTTCATATCTAAGCCTGTGACGAAGTTCTTAGAAAAATAGGCACTTAATATTTACCGCGACATTTGTCTATTGATTCCAGCACGGCCAATGCTGATAAGAACTACATTTAAAGCTGATGGTCCTTTTTCTGTAGAACGTTCTTTTTCTCTACAAACAGCGTATATTACGTTCTGCAATGAGTCAGGTATGGTTATTGGGTTTGGAAATTCTATCATTAATGGTCACAGGCTTTCTGGCTCGTGAGAGAGGGTAACAGAAATGCTAAAAATGCTTAATAGGTAGAACTGAAGCAGTACGACGTACATCTCTCAAGAATGTGCTTGGAAAACTCCAAGACCTATCTTTCGTCCTGGAAACCACCAATCTTCTTCAACCCTTCTAAGTGTCTATCCTATAGATGTTGGTGCAGATGAAATTATGGAAATAACAACTCGCACAGAGGAGCGAACTCATTCGTTCTCCTCCCACTCCATCCACGAATGTAAGAGGAACAGACTTTAAGGTGTGGCTCAGTGGAACGTACCCTCTGCCGACTCTGTTTACAGTGATTCGCTGAGTATAGATGAAGATGTAGACATCTCCCCGATGCAGAAAATGAAAGAGAACAAAATATTGATTATTCTAAACATTAATGACCATTTTGCATGGGCAAGAACGACGAAAAAAATCATTTACGTAAGACGACAAAAACCACAAAAATTTCATTATCAGTTTACATTCTTTACATGTATAGCTGATTTATGTATTTCTTTGGTTCTGGTTTTGTCTTGGAGTACACTATGAGATAGCATATTATTAACGACATTCAGTCATCATTAAGTCCCCATCCGAAGAGTTAAGTTGCTCTGTTCAAAACGAGAGGTGTGTCCTACACCCTGCAAATGGCATCTGAATGAAGAAGCAAACAATTTTTGTAATCTACAGGATATTGCACACAGAGTAATAGTAACTTTTTTTTGCAATTTGGCAAAATAAAATTGTGGACGTTTGAAACAAAGATGTCATGTGTTTTTCGTCACGTTTTTTACAACAACTAATAAATAAATTATAATTAAGAAAATTAGCCTATTACTCTTTGCTGACATACCCTTGGAGCAATTCAACCAAATTTCAGAAAGATATCTTTATTAGCGTGCCTGCTATCCAATCCTTCAGCTTGAGATACAGTGTATTCAGATTGCGGGCAGTTTGGCTGAATTACTCCTCCGGCATGTCAGCAAGGAATAATAGGCTAATTTTATTTATTTTAATTTATTAATAAGTTATTGCAAAAATCGTGACCATAAAACACAGAACAAAACTCCATCTTTGCTACAAACGTCCGCTATTTTACTACTTTGTCAAATTTGGAAGAAACTGTGCTAACTCCTCGGATTGGGGGGGGGGGGGGGGTGGGCGTGGAAGGGAGGGGGGCTCAATGGTGACTGAATTTCTTTAAAAAGTCAGAAAATGTTGGCGAAGAATCAATAAATAATGTGCAAAGAGATTTACGATGACTGCTTCATTAGTTTTTCCAAACACAACCGTAAAAATCCCTTATTTTATAGGCTGCTTGAGGAGACTGACCGCTTAATTAATTTTTATATTTTTATTCTGAAGATTGTTTTACTACTTAAGCAAATGTTCTCATAAGAAACCGTTTTGTCTCGTATTCCGTTAAAATGTACCTTGGGTATTGTGCAATATTTGTTATGTGCAGTGATACAGGGACCAATAGCTTTTTCATGTACGGTAAACTAGGGAAATGTGTTAGTATTACATTTCGCTTCACCACAAGCTTTAAAACACACTGTCTGACAAAGAAAGTGAAACAGCCAGAAGACGTGGTCAGATGTCAATGAATGTAACTTACGACACATACACACAATTAGAGGGTGTTTAACTGCTTAGAGTAGGAGTTCTCTGTGATAAGTGGGATGGACAACAGACTGCATTAGTCATGGTCGAGTTTAGTGCTGTTGGCAGGCCTAGTAAAGCAGCGTCATATGTTTAGGGATCACGTGAAGGGTACGGAGATGACACATACTCGTGTGAGACGACATTATCAGCACGTGGTAGACTTTGAAAGAGGCCTCACTGTACGTCTCCTTTCGGCTAGGTGGACGAATCGTGCAGTACCCAGATTTGTGGTCCCTCGGGAGTGAGTGCGGCCCAATGTCAGACTGCATCGTAATGTTAGGACAGACGTGCCTGTCGCCAATCTTTTGGTCGACCAAATCTGACCACGACGAGAAAGGATTGGGGTATTGCGCTCTGAGCACATCGCAACCCCTTCCCGCCTGCACCTGCCATTCGGCAACAAGGAATGGACTCCCTGCGATGTTCTGTGTCATCTCGCACGATTGGTCAGAGAGTGGCAGCAGCCCAGTTAGGGAACTACCATCTCACGCCTAGGCTGCTCTAAAAACCACGACACAAAATGCAGCGTTTGCAACAGTGCAGTGACTAGGGAGCAAGGACTGTTCGTGAATTGTGTTGCATTGTCTTCGTCGATGAATCGCGTTCTACTCTTACCCGGATGACCATTGTTGGCGATTTGGGGAGAGATCCATTCTTGTAATCTTTTGCAGGGGCACAACAGTGTCACTCTGGACGTCAGAGTCTGTGGAGCCATCAGGTACTACAAGTGCGTTGGCTGAAGCGCACTGTCCACTTTTCATCCAAATCGCTGGGCGAATTCATTAGTTTGCTCAGAAGGGCAGGCCGGCAAGCGTTTGCCAGCTTTCGGCCGGTCGGCGATGACAGAATCGACGCGCACATCCTGCAATATGTCCAGCGGACACACCAGGAACCGCGGTGTTGGCCGTCGAATGGCGCTAGCTGCGCAGCATTTGTGCACCGCCGCCGTCAGTGTCGGCCAGTTTGCCGTGGCATACGGAGCTCCATCGCAGTCTTTAACACTGGTAGCATGCCGCGACAGCGTGGACGTGAACCGTATGTGCAGTTGACGGACTTTGAGCGAGGGCGTATAGTGGGCATGCGGGAGGCCGGGTGGACGTACCGCCGAATTGCTCAACACGTGGGGCGTGAGGTCTCCACAGTTCATCGATGTTGTCGCCAGTGGTCGGCGGAAGGTGCACGTGCCCGTCGACCTGGGACCGGACCGCAGCGACGCACGGATGCACGCCAAGACCGTAGGATCCTACGCAGTGCCGTAGGGGACCGCACCGCCACTTCCCAGCAAATTAGGGACACTGTTGCTCCTGGGGTATCGGCGAGGACCATTCGCAACCGTCTCCATGAAGCTGGGCTACGGTCCCGCACACCGTTAGGCCGTCTTCCGCTCACGCCCCAACATCGTGCAGCCAGCCTCCAGTGGTGTCGCGACAGGCGTGAATGGAGGGACGAATGGAGACGTGTCGTCTTCAGCGATGAGAGTCGCTTCTGCCTTGGTGCCAATGATGGTCGTATGCGTGTTTGGCGCCGTGCAGGTGAGCGCCACAATCAGGACTGCATACGACCGAGGCACACAGGGCCAACACCCGGCATCATGGTGTGGGGAGCGATCTCCTACACTGGCCATACACCACTGATGATCGTCGAGGGGACACTGAATAGTGCACGGTACATCCAAACCGTCATCGAACCCATCGTTCTACCATTCCTAGACCGGCAAGGGAACTTGCTGTTCCAACAGGACAATGCACGTCCGCATGTATCCCGTGCCACCCAACGTGCTCTAGAAGGTGTAAGTCAATTACCCTGGCCAGCAAGATCTCCGGATCTGTCCCCCATTGAGCATGTTTGGGACTGGATGAAGCGTCGTCTCACGCCGTCTGCACGTCCAGCACGAACGCTGGTCCAACTGAGGCGCCAGGTGAAAATGGCATGGCAAGCCGTTCCACAGGACTACATCCAGCATCTCTACGATCGTCTCCATGGGAGAATAGCAGCCTGCATTGCTGCGAAAGGTGGATATACACTGTACTAGTGCCGACATTGTGCATGCTCTGTTGCCTGTGTCTATGTGCCTGTGGTTCTGTCAGTGTGATCATGTGATGTATCTGACCCCAGGAATGTGTCAATAAAGTTTCCCCTTCCTGGGACAATGAATTCACGGTGTTCTTATTTCAATTTCCAGGAGTGTAGTAATATCAGATGTTTTGCAGACGACGCAATTATCTATAATGAAATACTATCTGAGAAAGAGCTGCACAAGTACCAGCCAGATCTTGGCAAGAAGCCGTCCGGAGTGGCCGAGAGGTTCTAGGCGCTTCAGTCTGGATCTGCGCGACCGCTACAGTCGCAGGTTCGAATCCTGCCTCGGGCATGGGTGTGTGTGATGTCCTTAGGTTAGTTAGGTTTAAGTAGTTGTAAGTTCTAGGGGACTGCCGGCCGCGGTGGTCTCGCGGTTCTGGCGCTGCAGTCCGGAACCGCGGGACTGCTACGGTCGCAGGTTCGAATCCTGCCTCGGGCATGGGTGTGTGTGATGTCATTAGGTTAGTTAGGTTTAAGTAGTTCTAAGTTCTAGGGGACTTATGACCTAAGATGTTGAGTCCCATAGTGCTCAGAGCCATTTTTTCTAGGGGACTGATGACCTCAGATGTTAAGTCCCATAGTGCTCAGAGCCATTTGAACCATATTTTTCTTGGCAAGATTTAAAAGTGGCGCAAAGATAGGCAACTTATTTCAAATGTTCAGAAATTTAGAACTGTAAACTTCACGAAACAAAAGTCGTATGTCGCAAACATCAGTGACAAATTTTGCGCAAATATCCAAACCATGCAGTACTAGTTGGAGGCGACTTTAACCTACCGAGTATAGACTGGCGATGTCTATGGATTCAGTGGAGGGGGGGGCGGGGGGTGCCGACACACAGTCATGCAAAGCAATGAGGTGGGGAGGGGGTGCCGACACAGGGCCATGCAAAATACTTTGGAACACGTTTTCTGAAAACTATCTTGAGTAGCTAGCTCGGCAGCCCACACGTTAGACCTTGTAACCTCAAATAGGTCAAGCCGGAACTTATCGACAGTGTCTGAGTAGAAACGGGGATTAGCGATCATGATATTATTATACCAACAATGGCTACGAAGGCTAATAAAACAGTCAAGAAGGCTAGGAGAGTGTTTCTGCTACATAGAACAGATAAGCAGTTGTTAACTTCTCACTTAGACAGTGAACTGACAATCATTTAGTTTTAGTAAGATGGATGTGGTGGAATTACGGGCAAAGTTGAAGCAGATTGTAAATCGTTATCTGGAGAGTTATGTGCCTAGTAGGTGGATAAAGGATGGAAAAGTTCCACCATGGTTTAATAACGAAATTCGGAAGACGCCAAGGAAGCAGACGCTGTTGCACTCTTGGTTCAAAAGAGAACGCACGAATGACGACAAGTGTAGTTTAGTAGCGATTCGTGCATCTGTGAAAAGATATAATCGAAACTCATGCAACAACTGCCACCGTCACACATCAAAAGATGCGGCAGAGAACCCGAGAAAATTATGGCCCTATGTAAAGTCGCTAAGCGGGTCTAGGCCCTTGTGGACCAGTATGGTGTGGCAGTTGAAGAAAGCAAAACGAAAGCCGATGTTTTTAATTTCACGTTCAAGAAATCGTTCATACAAGAGGATCGTGCAAACATACCGCCATTTGACCATCAGACAGACTCCCGTATGGACATAGTAATAAGCATCCCTGGCATATAGAGAAACAACTGGAAGATTCGAAAGCGAATAAATGATCAGGTCCGGATTGAATTCCAATTCGGTTTTACAAAGAATAGTTTCCAGCGTTGGCCCTAGCCTAACTTTTATTTATCGTGAATCTCTTGCCCAGCACAAAGTCCCAAGCGACTGGAGAAAGTGTAGGTGACTCCAATATATTAGAAGTGTAAAATAACGGATCCGCAAAATTACAGACCAATATTCCCAACTTAGGTTTGCTGCAGAATCTTTGAACATATTCTCAGTTCGAATATAATAAACTTTCTTGAGACGGAGAAGCTTATATCCACGAATCAGCATGGTTTTAGAAAGCATCGCTCGTACGAAACTCAGCTTGCCCTTTTCTCACATGATATACTGAGCCCTATGGATGAAGGGCAACAGGCAGAGTGTGTATTTCTAGATTTCCGGAAAGCATTTGACACTGCAGGCTCTTAACGAAGGTACGAGCATATGGAATAAGTTCACAGATGTGTGAGTGTCTCGAAGACTTCTTAAGTAATAGAACCCAGTTGTTGTCCTCGACGGCGAGTGTTCATCAGAGACAAGGATACCGTCGCAAGTGCCGCAGGAAATTGTGATAGGGGCGCTGTTGTACTCTATACGCGTAAATGATTTCGCTGACTGGATGGGCAGCAATCTCCGGTTGTTTGCCGATGATGCCCTGGTGTACAGTAAGGCATCGAATTTGCGTGACTGTAGAAAGATACAAGACGACTTGGACGAAATTTCCAGTAGATGTGATGATGAATGGCAGCTAGCTCTGAACGTGGAGAAATGTAAGTTAATGCGGATGAGTAGGAAGGTCAAACATGTAATGTTCGGATACAATATTACCAGTGTTCTGCTTGACACAGCCAACTCGCTTAAGTATCTGGTCGTAACGTTGCGAGGCGATACGAGGTGGAACGAGCGTGTGAGAAGTATGGTAGGGAAGGAGAATGGTCGGCTTCGTTTTATTGGGAGAATTTTAGAAAGGGTGGTTCCCCTGTAAAGGAAACCCCATATTGGCCGCTGGTGCGACCTATTCTTGAGTACTGCTCGAGTGTTTGGGATCGGTACCAGGTCGGATTGAAGGGAGACACTGAAGCAATTGAGAGGCGGGCTGCTGGATTTGTTACTGGTAGGTTCGGACAACACGTAATATTACTGAGATGCTTCGGGGACTCAAATGGGAAGCCCTGGAGAGAAGGCGAAGTTCTTTTCGAGAAACATCATTGAGAAAATTTAGAGAACCGGCATTTGAAGCTCACTGCCAAACGGCTAACGATTCTACTGCCGCCCAACACACATTGCGCGCGAGGACCACGAAGATAAGGTACGAGAAATTAGGGCTCATAAGAGCGCATACAGACAGCCGTTTACCTCTCGTTCTGTTTGCGAGTGGAACAGGAAAGTAAATGACTAATAGTGGTACACGGTACTCTCTGCCATGTACGGTACGGTGGCTTGCGTAGTACCTATGTAGAGGTAGATGTAGATGAGTCACAACTGGAATCAACCAACTCCTACAAGCATCAGTCTTAAAATTTGTGGATGTATGAAATGAAATCATCACATAGGCTCAATGGTCGTTGGAGCAGGTGGTAGACTGCGATTCATTGGCGGGAGACTGGGAAAAATGTCGTCAGGATATTGTAAAACACTCGTGCGAACCGTTCTAGAACGATGTTTAGGTGCGTCGTATTGGGCACATAGGATCTGTTGTTGTTGTTGTTTTTTGGGGAAGACCAGATAGCGAGGCCATCGGTCTCATCGGATTATGGAAGGACGGGGAAGGAAGTCGGCCGTGCCCTTTCAAAGGGACCATCCCGGCATGTGCCTGGAGCGACTTAGGGAAATCACCGAAAACCTAAATCAGGATGGCCGGACGCGGGATTGATCTACTGGACGCATAGAAGGAATGGGAATACATTTGGTCAGAGATTTGTACTCACTGGAGAGTCTCACGAAGAAGCTGAAAGACCTAAATTAGCGCACAGTAAGATCGACGTCAACTGTACATCAAAGATCAAGCAGTGTAAAGAGTCAGAAAGAGGGGAATGTACCAGCTGATGAGAAACAGTGTGAATCTTAGCTAAAGGATTTCAAAAAGCACTTAAGGAGATTGAATATATCAAGACATTTGGAACTGTGGAATTGCCAGCAGAAATGGTGAACAATTTGGCAGGAAGATGGAGGCGAGAGATATTCCGCCTTTTAAAGTGGTATACTAAACAGGAAAATGGCCAGATGACTTTATCACAACAGTAATGAATTCAGCCGAGGAAAAGAATAATGCCAAAAATGTGAAGAGCGTAAGATAGTCAGTTTAATTTTTTCATGCAACTAAAATATTATTGAGGTTGCTGAACACACGGTGAAATGGACAGCTAAGTAGGTACGTTGCAGTGGAACAGTTTGGGTTCAGATAGGGCAAAGGAACAAGACACGCGACTAAGAAGTGTGTGAGAGACATATATTGAGAGATGTCAAAAAAATTATACTGTTTTTGTTGACTTAGAAGAGGATCTCGACAGACTGCAATGGGGCACGTTGATGAGTATTTGGAAGAAGAAAGAAGTTGACTGGACGAGTACAAAGATACGAAATTTACATTTGCAACAGTGGATTAGAGTAAGCATTGGAAATGAAATGCCTGAGGAAAGTATGATCGCAGTGGAAGTGAGGTAAGTAGGCGTGTTTCTCTATTGCTCCGCAAGACGCATGTTGGGGAAATTGTTGAGAAATACTCACTTGGACGAATGAGAATAGCACGTGTAAAGAGGAAGGAAGATAAGGATTTAACGTCCCGTCGACATCGAGGTTATTAGAGACGGAGCAAAAGCTCGAACTGTTTCAGGTTTGCGGAGGGAAATTGGCAGTACCCTTTGAAAGGAACCATCCCGGCAATGGCCTGGAACGATTTAGGGAAATCACGGAAAAACTTGTCTGCAGCTGGTGGCCTAGTGGCTAGCCTTGCTGCCTCTGGATAACGGGGTCTCGGGTTCGATTCCCGGCGGGTTGGGGATTTTCCCTGCACTGGGACTGGGTGTTTGTGTTGTCCTCATCATTTCATCATCATCATCATCGTCGTTTGTGACAGTGGCTAGATTGGGCTGTGTAAACATTGGAGTTTGTACAGATTGCGACTTTGTACGGGCGCTGATGACAGCACAGTTGAGCGCCCCACAAACCAAACATCATCATGACCAAACGGAAAAACTTAGTCTGGATGGCCCCGTAGCAAATTTGAACCGTCGTCCTTCCGAAGGCGAATACAGTGTGCCAACCATCACGCCATCTTGCTCGTGAATAGCATGTATACGATTTGCGGATGATATAGTGTTATAGGAGCCATACCAAGGTGACCCTTCGTCACGAGTTAACACTGCCAAAGCTTCCCCACCATCGTCCGTTTTCCCGCCGTATACATTTCTGTAATTTTCTACACAGATTTAACGAATTTTTCAATATTCTAAGCAGGTTCACTAAAAATAAAGTATTGCCGAATAACATTTCTTAAATAAACTGTATTGATGAAAAGTATTTCACACAACAAATTAAATTTATCATTGTAGTAAAAAAATTACAAGTGTAAAAAAAAATTGAAAGTAAAACAAAATCTTTGTCTTATTGCTCATGGTACCTACACCCCCCCCCCCCCTCCACCCCGATCCTACTGTATGATTAAATGATGATGGAATCATCTTGGGTGAAGCATTCCAGGGGTAGAATAGTCCCCCTTTCGAATCTCTGGGCGTAGACTACTCAGGAGGATGTTATCATCAGGAGGGAGGAAAAAAACTGACGTTTTACAGAGCGGAGCTTGGATGTTAGATACCTTAATCTCGCTGATAGGTTAGGAAATTTAAGAAGAGAAATGAACAGGTTAAAGTGAGATATAGCAGGAATTAATGAAATACGGTGGCAGGAGGAACAGGACTTCTGGTCAGTTGAATACAGGGTTATAAACACAAAATCTAATAGAGGTAATGCAGGAGTAGGTTTAATAATGAATAAGAAAATAGGAGTGCGGGTAAGCTACTATGAACAGCATAGTGAACTCATTATTGTAACCAAGATAGACGCGAAGTTCACACCCACCACAGCCCTAGGTCTTTCAAATTTGTATGCCGCAGATGACGAACAAATTGAACAAATGTATGATGAGATAAAAGGAATTATTCAGGTGATTAAGCGAGAGGAAAAGTAATAGTGATGGCGGACTGCAATCCGGTAGCAGGAAAAGGAGAGAAGGAAAAATAGTAGACGAATATGGAGTGGGGGAAAGGAACGAAGGAGGAAGCTGCCTCGTAGAATTTTGCACAGATCATCGCTAATATTTGGATTAAGAATCATGAAAGAAGACTGTACACATGGAAGAGACGTGGAGACACCGGAAGGTTTCAGATTGATTATATAATGTTAAGACAGAGATTTCGGAACCAGATTTCAAATTGTAAGACACCTCCAGGGGCAGATGTAAACTCGGACCACAATTTATTGGTTAGGAACTGGAAATAAAACTGAGGAAATTGCAAAAAGATAGGAAATTAAGGAAATGGAACCCGAACAAGTTGAAAGAACCATAGGTTGCAGCGAGTTTCAGACGGAGCATCAGGCAACAATTGACTAAAACAGCGGAAATGAATACAGCAGAAGACGAAGGGGTAGCTTTGAGAGATGACATAGTGAAGGCAGGAGAGGATCAAATAGGCAAAAAGGCAACGCCTAATAGAAATCCCTGGATAACACAGGAGATATTTAATTCAAATGATGAAATGAGTAAATATAAAAATGCACCAAATGAAGCACGTGAAAGGGAATACAAACGTCTAAATAATGAGACTTACAGGAAGTGAAGATGGCCAAAGGAATGGCTAGAGAACAAATGCAAGGATTTAGAAGCAGATACCACTAGTGGAAAGACAGACGTCGCCTACAGGAAAATTAACGAGGCCTTTGGAGAGAAGAGGAGCAGCTGTATGAATATCAAGAACTCAGATGGAAAATCAGTACTGAGCAAATAAGGGAAAGCTGAAAAGTGGAAGAAGTATGTATGTAGAGTGTCCATTCAAGGGAAGTGTACTTGAGGGCAATACTATAGAAATGGTAGAGGAAATAGATGATGATGTGAGAAGAATTTGACAGAGCACTGAAAAGAAACAGGGCCCCGGGGGTAGGCCACATTCCGTCAGAACTATTGATAGACATTGGAGAACCAGCCATTGCAAAACTCTTCTATGTGGTGTGCAAGATGCAAGAGACAGGCGAAATACACTCAGAATTCAAGAAGAATGTAATAATTCCAATTTCAAGGAAAGCCGGTGCTGACAGGTGTGAATATTACCGAACTACCAGTATAATAAGTCAAGTCACCGTTGCAAAATACTACACGAATTTCTTACAGAGGAATGAAAAAACTGGTAGAAGCCGACTTTGGGGAAGATCAGTTTGGATTCCAGAGAAATGTAGCGACTTGCGAGGCAATACTGACCCTACGACTTATCTTAGAAGACAGGATAAGGAAGGCCAAATCTACGTATGTAGGATTTGTACACGTACAAAAAGCTTTTGGTAATTTTGACTGTAGTACTCTCTTCGAAATTCTGAAGGTAGCAGGGGTAAAATACAGGGAGCGAAAGGCTGTTTATAACTTATGCAGAAACCGGACGGCTGTCATAAGAGTCGAAGGGCATGAATGGGAAGTAGTGGTTGAGGCGGGAGTGAGGCGGTTGCAGCCAATCCCCGATGTTATTCAATTTGCACATTGAGCAAGCAATAAAGAAAATCAAAATTTGAGTATAAATTAAGGCCCAGGGAGAAGAAATCAGAATTTTGAGGTTTTCTGATGACACTGTAATTCAGTCAGAGACAGCAAAGGACTTGGAAGAGCAGCTGAACGGAATAGACACGGTCTTGAAAGGAGGATATAAGATAAACAGAAACAAAAGCATAACAAGGATAATGGAATGCAGTCGAATTAAATCAGGAGATGCTGAGGGAATTAGATTAGGAAACGAGACACTTGAAGTAGCAGATGAGTTTTGCTATTTGGGCAGTAAAATAACTTATGATGGCCGAAGCAGAGAGGATATAAAATGTAGACTAGCAATGTCAAGAAAATCGTTCTGGAAGTATTTATATAGAATGTAGCAATGTATGGAAGTGAAACATGGACGATAAACAATTTATACGAGAAGGCAATAAAAGCTTTTGGAATGTGGTGCTATAGAAGAATGCTGAAGATTAGATGGGTGGATCACGTAACCTGATTAAAAAAAGGGGATCGGTTGATAGGGCACATTCTGAGGCATCAAGAAATCACCAGTTTAGTGCTGGAGAGACGTGTGGGGAATACGAGTCGTAGAGGGAGACAAAGAGATGAATACAGTAAGCAGATTCAGAAGGATGTCGCTTGCAGATGTTATTTGGAGATGAAGAGGCTTGCACGGGATAGTGCAGCATGGTGAGCTGCCTCAAACCAATCTCCGGATTGAAGATCACAACAACAACATGGTGCACACTGTATACTGGCTATAGTATGATGTATAACAAAGAAAAAAATTATTTACTCCTTATAAATTATTAATAGTTCATAAATTATTAAGTAGAATAAAAGGAATGGGAATATAATTAAGAGTTAAGAAAATACTCCCTTCCAGGAACTGTATTTTAATATAATTTTACTTTTGTGTTTCCTTGCTAAAATTTATCTTTTGTATGTCCATCCTTTTAGCAGGACGTCACTGGGACGACGGCCGTTTACTGTCGTGACAAAAAATAAAAACACCTACTACCGTCCTTATGATTTTATTTTATTTTGTCGCTACCAGTTTCGACGCTTCATTGCACCATCTTCAAGCTGTTTTGATGCGATACAGGTTGATACGATCCCCATGCATAACCCATCAGTTGCCAGCATTACTGGATTCGCTGTTAATGTGTCAGCACTCCAACCATCAACTATCAACTGTCATCCTGTACTGCATCAAAAGAGCCTGAAGATGACGCAAGGAGGCATCGAAACTGGTAGCGACAAAATAAAATAAAATCATAAGGACGGCTGTAGGTGTTTTTATTTTTTGTCACTGCAAAAAATTATGGCTTTTGGACTGTGTATTTCTGCACTTCTTATTCACGTAATTGTTTTATTATTTTTCGCCAAACTAGCCAACAAGTTCGATGCTACATCAAAATACCTAACATAGAAGTAAAGCATACTTCCAGTGGTCTTACGACACTAGATATTTGAGCAATGCAGCCGATGGCCAATGGCAGAGCATTTGTTTGTTTATGCGAGGTGTAACTTTGGATGAACAGAGTATAACTGTCTATAGGCACGGCTAACCACATCCATTAATACACATCCCCATGATCTTTTTTACTTTCTTTTTTCGAAGTCACGTCCCGCTGTAGTCCTCAGCCGGCAGAAATCGGCAAAAACCAGAAACCTTCGGTGTAATAGCATAGTTTCTTCAGCATCCGCTCACCAACCTCTGAGATCCTGCAACACCATAAGGAAGCATCAGCAAGAATTCAGTTGTTGTAAACGAGCAAGCTATTTATACGGCAGCTGCGCGAACCAAGAGCTGTCGCATAAACCATATTAACGACAGGCGTCTGTTTGATAGGACCTATAGCTGAAGTCGCGAACGACGGCGGTCGAGTTTAGAGCCGTTCTGCTCACCTATGCTTTGGCCACAATAACTTGACTATTTCGCTAGTGCTGCCAGAATCGGAGAAAACTGGCACTACTTAGAACATATTCATTTCCTCCGAGCGGTGCCAACTTCAAGCTGCCCGTAGATGCGAAGTATTACGAAACGATTGTGTCCACTAGCAAAAGACTTTCGTAAACACTTGCTGAGTTGTTTACATTAGGACAAAAACTTACGTTTACTTCTTCATGTCACTGGAGCAAGTTTACTTCAGAAACTCGCAGCAAGTACTTGTTACAGAAAGGCAGTTACTCTTAAAAACCACAGCAGTCACCACTGTTGTTGCATTATTATTAATTAAAAGTCGTGACGAAACACAAAAATAAAAAATAAAAAATTAGAGGAGCACATACTGATGTTAGCAAGAAGCACTGTTCAGTTAACTGAAATCGGAGGACTTTACGTAGATTAAAAGCTTTGAGAATGTCTTATGCAAATTTCGAACATCTCTTGTTTTGTACTCGATAACGGGAAGCAAAACTGTGGCGCGGTATCTCAGGCTGACTTTTAATTACTCTTCGATTTTTGCAAGCAGTATTTACTACTTCTATCAGAAATGTATACATTTTTTACGGCAAGGTAAAAAATTAGTTAAAATTTAAAGACGTCTGTACTGGCGTTCTACTTTGCCTTCTGGTTAAACAAATCGATTGGTAAACTCATTTCGCAGTTCCTTGACTGATGGTGCTAATTATGTGTGGTGAGGGATTCCAACGGTACATTGTTTCGGCCCATCTGTCTTTGTGCCACTCTCCTTTCCGACAACGATACTTTCGCACTTGTACCGAGCACACACAACTTCTGTACCTTTGAGAAGAACTTCCACGAAAAGAGGAATTCGGCAAGTACTTGCAGCAAGATGCAAGAAGGTAGAACAAATTTTCTCCCTGCAGCGGAGTGTATGCTGATTTTGAACTTACTTACAACTTAAAACTGTGTGCCGGGCTGAGACTCGAAGCTGGGAACCCGATCAAGAATAGGGTTTTAATTCATCAGGAAGCTTAATGCAAGAAACTGTTCCTACTAAACTGAGGAAACGAGCGGACGTAGATGGGTGGGAGGGGGGGGGGGGGGGGGGGCGGGGTTGCAGATATGGTTGTTCGTAATATTCCACTCACATCTGTGGTTGTACAGTTAATGCACCATGCCACTGCAGGAAGTTCGACAGAATGCGTAATAAATACGATATCAGGATTACGACGCTAGAATGGTTGCAAGGTAGGAAGCGAAACTGCAACGATTCAATCAGTGAAGCGGAACTGTTGTCTACAATAAATGAGAACAGACCAGCCGTGAAAGTGTACGGTGTGGATAAAATCGCCGAGAGCCACAAAGTAGTGCGTTTACCGCCCTACAACTCAGATCTAAATCCGGTAGAATTGGCATAAGCCAAAGTAAAATACAATTTCAGGGAGAACAATGTCAGTGGTGACACATCGAAGGAAAGATTGCAGAATCTTGTTAATTGTTGCTTCCGTTTCAATTACTTCAGAGGGCTGGCAAAGTTACTGCAGGAATGTGCAGAGGCTGGAGCAAGAGTACTGGACACGAGATGGAATAACGAAAATGGCCGTCGATGAAGTTATCATTAACAGAATGCCCTCAAGCGATGATGATGATGATGATGAGGAATGTAATGTACAGATTCCAAAAATCAGTTTTTTACCTTACGTCCATAGTGTCGAAAGGCGTACATTCATCTAGATTCATTTTTTCATTCTTTTCGATACATAAATAATACATGGTACAGGTAAAACTCTCGAGCTTGAATCATCAGCAAGTTAGGTGATTTCCGATCCGACGGATGTGTCACAAATGTATTGTAGGTGGTCTTGGGCGGGCAATATTGCCGCGAGTGCCACTTGCGATTTCGTGTTGAGCACAAAACACGGGTAGTGGTGGCAGCACTGGTGCAGGCAAAACGACGATGGCTTCCCATCACCCCTCGACAGTCAGCCGTTCCCGAAAGCCACCGTGCCAATCGTCAACTTACGGTGGGCAAACACGTCTCGAATTCTCCGACAGCCAATGAGCGTTCAGTAGTGTCCAAAGCGCCCTGCTGTGAACGTCGCAGCCAGTGTGAACACTTAAATTGATCGTTGTGAGTTATTTAGTAAATTTTTGTTCCATTTGTTGAGAGTTCGTTTCGCTGATGGTGACAGTAAGAGTCACTTCTACATAAACAAGGGAGAAACATAATTTGTGGTATACACGCTTTCTTCAAGTGCAAAGCACGTTGAACCTGCGTACCGCAACTGTCGCTTGAAACCGGTAACAATCCTGTGTCTTGACCATCATTAATCGCCACCGGTCGTGAAACGGACGATAGCACAACAATAGCTGTTTCTATATGATTCTACCTGGATGAAATCACACTGTGATAACAGCGTGCATTTACATTTGCATGGCCGAGGAAAGGTCTGCCTCTTGCAAGCAGAAGTCAGGAAGTGAGGGGCACCGGTAGGAGAACTCGCGTATCCTCTCACGTTTAAATCGTAAACCGTCTTTCTTTCTCTGTTTTTGCCCAGCTTTTGCACCCACTCTGGTGGAGGCTTGTCTCGTCACACCCTTGGTACAGCCGTGAGTGTTACCTGCAGGAAGTGAATGAAAGTAACGCAAACACAATTATAAATGAACACAATGAGACCTGTGACGAATATGGAGATCAATAAGAGATAACCAAGGTACATGGTGATTGGAAAATAAGGTGAAATAGCTAATATTAAGATAGGTAGCTAAGGAAGCTTTCAACAGAAAAAGAAACTTATTGCATGGAAAGCCAGGTAAAGAACACAGGAAAACTTCCTGGCAGATTAAAACTGTGTGCCCGACCGAGACTCGAACTCGGGACCTTTGCCTTTCGCGGGCAAGTGCTCTACCAACTGAGCTACCGAAGCACGACTCACGCCCGGTACTCACAGCTTTACTTCTGGCAGTACCTCGTCTCCTACCTTCCAAACTTTACAGAAGACGGTTCGCAGGAGAGCTTCTGTAAAGTTTGGAAGGTAGGAGACGAGGTACTGGCAGAAGTAAAGCTGTGAGTACCGGGCGTGAGTCGTGCTTCGGTAGCTCAGTTGGTAGAGCACTTGCCCGCGAAAGGCAAAGGTCCCGAGTTCGAGTCTCGGTCGGGCACACAGTTTTAATCTGCCAGGAAGTTTCATATCAGCGCACACTCCGCTGCAGAGTGAAAATCTCATTCTGAACACAGGAAAAGTGTTTTATCTGGAGTGTGGCACTCTACGGAGCAGAAACATGGACACTGAGACGAGAGGCGGCACGAGGTTGGAAGTATTTCAATGTGGGTGTTGGACTGTGGAAAGGATTAACTGGATGCAGAGAGCGACTAATGAAGAGATGCAGGAAACATTAGGGGAGAGAAGAAGACTATTTGAAGCTATAAGGTTCAAATGGTACAAATGGCTCTGAGCACTATGGTAACATCCCTGGTCATCAGTCCCCTAGAACTTAGAACTACTTAAACCTAACTATCCTAAGGACATCACACACATCCAGGATTCGAACCTGCGACCGTAGCGGTCGCGCGGTTCCAGACTGAAACGCCTAGAACCGCTCGGCCACCAGCGCCCGCCGAGCTATAAGGAAAAGAATGATGAACTGGCTTGGTCACATGTAGCGGCGAGACTGTTTCATGACGAATGTATTGCAACAATTAGGTTGTGGGGGAAGAATTACAGGAAGGAGAAGGTACACGATGGTCGAGTGCGAAAAGGAAGTGGAACTCATGTGGAGATGAAGAGAACAGCAGAAGACAGTAGGACATGGGGATCATCCTCGTGAAGACCTGACGTCGAGCAGAACACATAATAATAATAATAATAAGTATTATTATTATTTTATTAATGCCTGTAATTTTCAGCATCTGTGATATATATGTTTCAGAATAAAATTTGGTCCTCTGTTGCAAACATATTTTTAATATGCTTTATGGGATTCAACAATTAACTTGTATCTTCAGAAGCTTAGTTCTGGTTTAGAAGATGTTAATATCTTCTTCATGCAAGCATAATGATATGATATGTCAGAAACGTACAAATTGCATTCGATTACTGTAAATGCAGATTGACAATTGAAGATGACAAATTAATTTGTCGAAATTAATAAAGCATATATACACTCCTGGAAATGGAAAAAAGAACACATCGACACCGGTGTGTCAGACCCACCATACTTGCTCCGGACACTGCGAGAGGGCTGAACAAGCAATGATCACACGCACGGCACAGCGGACACACCAGGAACCGCGGTGTTGGCCGTCGAATGGCGCTAGCTGCGCAGCATTTGTGCACCGCCGCCGTCAGTGTCAGCCAGTTTGCCGTGGCATACGGAGCTCCATCGCAGTCTTTAACACTGGTAGCATGCCGCGACAGCGTGGACGTGAACCGTATGTGCAGTTGACGGACTTTGAGCGAGGGCGTATAGTGGGCATGCGGGAGGCCGGGTGGACGTACCGCCGAATTGCTCAACACGTGGGGCGTGAGGTCTCCACAGTACATCGATGTTGTCGCCAGTGGTCGGCGGAAGGTGCACGTGCCCGTCGACCTGGGACCGGACCGCAGCGACGCACGGATGCACGCCAAGACCGTAGGATCCTACGCAGTGCCGTAGGGGACCGCACCGCCACTTCCCAGCAAATTAGGGACACTGTTGCTCCTGGGATATCGGCGAGGACCATTCGCAACCGTCTCCATGAAGCTGGGCTACGGTCCCGCACACCGTTAGGCCGTCTTCCGCTCACGCCCCAACATCGTGCAGCCCGCCTCCAGTGGTGTCGCGACAGGCGTGAATGGAGGGACGAATGGAGACGTGTCGTCTTCAGCGATGAGAGTCGCTTCTGTCTTGGTGCCAATGATGGTCGTATGCGTGTTTGGCGCCGTGCAGGTGAGCGCCACAATCAGGACTGCATACGACCGAGGCACACAGGGCCAACACCCGGCATCATGGTGTGGGGAGCGCTCTCCTACACTGGCCGTACACCACTGGTGATCGTCGAGGGGACACTGAATAGTGCACGGTACATCCAAACCGTCATCGAACCCATCGTTCTACCATTCCTAGACCGGCAAGGGAACTTGCTGTTCCAACAGGACAATGCACGTCCGCATGTATCCCGTGCCACCCAACGTGCTCTAGAAGGTGTAAGTCAACTACCCTGGCCAGCAAGATCTCCGGATCTATCCCCCATTGAGCATGTTTGGGACTGGATGAAGCGTCGTCTCACGCGGTCTGCACGTCCAGCACGAACGCTGGTCCAACTGAGGCGCCAGGTGGAAATGGCATGGCAAGCCGTTCCACAGGACTACATCCAGCATCTCTACGATCGTCTCCATGGGAGAATAGCAGCCTGCATTGCTGCGAAAGGTGGATATACACTGTACTAGTGCCGTCATTGTGCATGCTCTGTTGCCTGTGTCTGTGTGCCTGTGGTTCTGTCAGTGTGATCATGTGATGTATCTGACCCCAGGAATGTGTCAATAAAGTTTCCCCTTCCTGGGACAATGAATTCACGGTGTTCTTATTTCAATTTCCAGGAGGATATATGCAATTGACGACTTAATTTTATTCTGAAATAATAAAAATAATATCTCATGAAAACCTACATACAAAGTTTCGAGAAACGGATCAATGTAGGAATATAATACAGTCCCATAAGTGCTGGTACTGTATCTTTCCCGTATTGACAGCTAACACGGTTTAAACCATTTACAGCCGTCACACAAGCAATTAGTTATTTCTTCTGCGCTCCAAGCTCAAATGGAACAGGAAGAAATTCTAATACGTGTCAAAATGGAGAATACTGTCTGCCATGCACTTCACAGTGGTTTTCAAATTTCGGATAGATTTAGAATGCAGGACGCCATAAAACGCTCTGGCATGCTCTTCCCAACCAAGGCCAGAGTAGAATCATTAAGTCAGATGTTTGACGAGTAGTTTGTCTGCTGTTCCTCAAATATTTTCTTTCAAGCTGAAAACATCTTCACCGAGGAGACTGCTGACGAGGAGACAAGAAGAGTCTTCACAAGCATTGGTACCTCGCCTTTCCGATTTATTACTGAGTGAAAGACATCCATCCTCTAATAATGAGTACTTCCGTATGTAGCTTAGCGCGGCAATTTTTGGAAACAAACGCGGGTAACCACTTCAATACTTGCAATAAAAATGGTTCAAATGGCTCTGAGCACTATGGGACGTAACATCTGTGGTCATCAGTCACCTAGAACTTAGAACTACTTAAACCTAACCAACCTAAGGACATCACACAACACCCACTCATCACGAGGCACAGAAAATCCCTGACCCCGCCGGGAATCGAACCCGGGAACCCGGGCGTGGGAAGCGAGAACGCTACCGCACGACCACGAGCTGCGGACTAACAAGCTCGAGCAGCGTTGCCAACAACACAGTTTTGACCATACGTTTATAGTTTTGTGTCACCTCTGTGCGGCGTAAGGTCACCATTGTCAGATAAAATTGACGAAAATACCGAAGACTGCCCGGCGGAAGGATTGGTGTGCACAATAAAACACTTAGCTAACATTAAACATTATATTTATTACTGTTAGTTACAGCTTTCAACAAATTTTTGTTACCTTTATTTTTTTGGCAAAAGTGGCTGCATATTGCAAAACTTAAAATTACAACAAATGTATAATTTTGGTTTTACCAAATCGGCATTTAATTTGTTTCTAGCGTCAGCCATAAATGACGCATGTGACCGAAGGCTTTTTCCACAAAGGCATTGCTACGTGGAACCCCCATTATTCTTCTGATATTTTTTTTGTTAGGTGTTTCTTCTCCGTTTACAAGTGTTTTCGACGAAAACGAGTTTTCGGACGTAAAAGCTTGACTTCGTAATCGTTACAAAGTTTTATTTTGCATTACGTATCTCTCCTAAAAACTATCTGAATTAGTGATATGAATGGAATTCTAAAATTGTCGAACCGCGCGTGCTACGGTACCGAATACTGATCTCGGCTGAAATACCGAACAGCTCGGTAAAAAACCGAACACTTGGCAACCCAGTGTGAAGTCCAAAGCTAGAAGCGTACGGGCTAAAACGGTCGTGGATATCTTTAAAGGAACATACTGCAAATGAAAGATATTTTGTGTTAATAGGTAAAATGTTCTTTTTCCCTTCACTATACTTATTTTTTGACGTACATCACTTTACGTGACGAGATTATAGCAGTATAACATGGCTCAGCCCATTGGCTTGAGGTCGATAACAAAGGCGTATTTCGAGCACGACAACGTCCCATATAGCACGCAAATCTGGAAGTACCCGCGATGACCGTACTTTCACGTTCTAATGTAACATTTTCGTATGTTTCTATTACGTAACGATGCAGTTCGGCCAGGGTCAGTTCAAGAACATTTTTCTACACAGGCGGCATATCATTTTGTTCCCCACGCCTCAGACATCAATTACCTTTCCATCGACTCTTGGCGAGACCTTTAAAATCTAAATCCAGGTCTAGTGATCCTGGAAAAATGGTTATTTCTCCTGTTAAAATATGTACGAGGAGCATCCCACATTGATTAACACTTCATTTTTTCCCATCATTCATGGTGCGCAATTTCACACATCATTACAGATGCAAGTATGTAGTATCTTGGTCTCCCCGTAAGTGGTAGAACAATCTTTAGAAAGATAATCCTCGAACAGAACAGCTCAGTTTTCCGTCTGCTGTCATTTTGTGAGCGGACAATATAGGGTATGACGGCCAAGGACGTTGCTGGACGAAGCAGGTTCTGTGGAAGGAGGGTGTAATCTCTGTGATTATTCACATGTGTCTGGTGTCAGTGTGTGGAGAGTGTGCGCCGTCACGAAAAGTGGTCTTTCAACATGACAATGCTCGTCTCCATACAAGTTGGTAAACCACAGGCCAGGTGCTGCTATACCCACCGTGTATTCTCATGACTTGTACCCCTCTGATTACCACGTCTTTGAGCCATGAGAAAACTTATGTGCGGACATCATTTCGCAGACTTCCAGGGACTGTGAACAGCTGTCCTTCGGTGGATGGAGAATGTTCCACACGGTCGCCTGGGTTACCCTGTACTGGTGGGCCAACTGCCTGTTAGTGACACGGTGGTCACCCTCCTCATTGTCAATCACATTTTCCTCCAAGTCTGGTGTCCGGGCATTTCGAGTACGTCCTTCATGATTTCCTACTTCCTGAAACGACCGTGACGCAGACAAACGCCGAAACACTTCTGCAAACATCGAATGCTGTGGTTGTTGCGGAGCGGATAGGTGTCCTGATACAATCTGGCCCGCGTTGCCATTTGCCTCTCCGTAAGTAAACAACATATCGGCAAGCTCTCGATTCGAATATGGAACCATTGTGTACAACGCTGTATCACGTCCACTATAAAGTGAGTCAGCAAGAGGAGTGAACCGGACACAACATCACCAATTACTATGGCAGGAGAGGGTGCTAGGGCATGACGTATGAGCAACAGTACGACCCTCTAGAAGGAAACCATGCATACTGTAACTGTGGCTGCTTGGTATAGACCAGGGGCTCCCAACAAAATTTTCTCGAGGATCCCCTCATCGAGCATGATTGGTACCTTGTCATATCACAGTATCAAGTACCTAAAAAGCCAAATTAAGAGTCTTTTTATACGTTTTCTATTTTTGGTACTTAGAAAAAACATTAATATATTCATTATTGAAAAAATATTGAACTTAAAAGTTTTTCAATTTAGCCATCATTGTTATTGTAAAAATTTTTGATTATTGCTCAAAATCTTTGTCTTAAAATCTGAGTGTTTAGTATAACAAACTCCTTGAAAAAAAATATAAATTGAGTATGAACTGAAAATGACAGGAAAAAATTAAAACTGAGTGTATTGGTCTTTCAAGTGTACTACACTTGAGATTGCATTGAGTAGACATGTGTGAAAAATAAGAAAACACTAATTTCATACAAGGTATTATTTATTTGAAAAAAATAGTTACAGCAGAGTACTCCATCTGTATACAGTTAGTTTTAATTTTCAGTTCTTAATGAGATAAGTTCAATCTGACCTTTGAGTCCATTATTTCTGAAATATTAGGTTCCAACCTTGAAACTTCCACTCTGAAATCCTACCGCATGTCGAGCCTATTCCTATATTTGTTTTTCATGGAACACATGGAAGAAAATACTTGCTCACACTGATATGTGGTTGCAAATGGAAGGATCTTTTTCATTGCCTTATCTCCAAGTTTCTTGTAGTCCTTGCGTGCTGATGCCCAGAATTCTGTAATTTTATAAGCGATGAAAATGTTTATCATCGTGCCATAGCTGGACAGATCCACAAGTTGATCTTGCTCTTCTTCAGTGAGGCCTTGGATTTTGTCTATTTCTTCACAGCTGAAGGGATTTAGAATCCATCTATCATCAGGTTCAGGGAAATACTCTCTAAAAGTGGTGGCTAGACTGCGTAGATGCTCAGGTACATTGATCTTGATCTGATCAGGCAAACTCTCCTCTGATGACTCCAAGAATTGTTTTAAAGTAGAAAAGTTAGTTAGTGACTCGTTTTCTATCCTTGACGCCCAGATCTGACAGTTTTTGACCATAGCACTAATCTTATCCTCAACTTTGAACATGTCTACATTTTTTTCCTTGTAAACTCAAGTTTAACACATTCAAGTGTTCAAACACATCAGCTAAGTACGGAACTGTGCAAAGCCAAGAGAAGTTAGTGAGAAAATATGGGTACTTTGTGTCAAGAAGAAAGGCACGAACCTCGTCTCTAAGTTCAAAAAATCTTGACAAGATCCTACCTCGAGAAAGCCATCTTACTTCCGTATGAATAAGAAGTTGCTCATGCTCACTGCCGATCTCTTTACACTCTAGGAAGACGCTAGACGCAGAAGTTAGCGTTCGATAAAGCTCTGCTCCTGCAGAAGCGGCCAAAACAAAAAAAACTGTTACCATACGAAATATATTTAATATATTTTTTATTCTAATAGCATCTTGCGGATCCCTCTGGCATAGCTCGCGGTGGGAACCACTGGTACAGAGCCGGTGGGAACCACTCGTACAGAACATATGAGACCGCAGTCTCTGTAACAATGTACGAGGATTGAGTGAAAAGTAAGGCCTCCACCTTCGTAACTCTCCACCAGTTGGCAACCTTGGCATGCGGCAGGTACTGGCTTGTTCCGTAGCCTCTTCTCTACAGCTCCTGTTGGCGGGAAGCCTTAGCACTGAACGGTTGTGTTTTTACAGTGTTAAGTATGGAACCCTGCGCAGGCGGTCGGTCAAACGCTGCGTCAATCAAACGCTGCCTGCAACACTAAGGAACACACTGCTCGTGGTCAGAGGAACTTTCATTCGTCAGCGCCATTTGGCGTGGCAGCGATACCCGGACAGATGTCCGTAAGATCCCTTTTCCTCCATCTCTAGTCAGGAGTCCGTCCCTGCAATTTGTCGGTTTTATTAATTTTCACCTAGTTTTTCTTGCTTATAGATTAAATACTAATTTATGGAGGCAGCCCGAAAGTAAATAATGCACATGAAAATAAATTGTGTGCTCAGGGTAAATGAAAAGCGTGAGCATTCTTGAGGTCCTCTTTCACAAATCGGATCCCCCTTTCGCAAAATCCTTGTTCCAGGGCCAACAAAAATGTTATATTTAATTTATACATATGATGAAAATGGATGTGTGTGTGTGTGTGTGTGCTTTACATTTAAATGTATTGCTTATGTATTACTTACTGTATTTGGAATAAATTTCACAGTAAGTATCCACATGTTTCGCTAATCCACCTGCAAAAGTATATCAAATGGTTCAAATGGCTCTGAGCACTATGGGACTTAACATCTGAGGTCACTCTCCTAGAACTTAGAACTACTTAAACGTAACTAACCTAAGGACATCACTCACATCCATGCCCGAGGCAGGATTCGAACCTGCGACCGTAGCAGTCATGCGGTTCCGGACTGCAGCGCCTAGAACCGCTCGGCTACCGCGGCCGGCTAAAAGTATATCATGGTACCACATGTTGCTCAGGAGCTATGACGTCATGAACAGAGATGTATGAAAAAGAGCTGCCTTGCGCATGACGTTTAAATTTATTTCTTCTATTCTACTAGCTCTGTTCGCATCACATTTTGCAGACAGTATCAACATATGGCCCTGAATGTGCCTACAAGGTTATATCATTGTACGACACGTAGTTCGGGAGACATGACTTTAAAAACACTGAGATGCGTGAAAAACTGCTGCATCATGCATGTCGTTTTAATCTATTACTTCTTCGCTACTAATCCTATTCGCAACACTTTTCGTTAACAGTATCCACGTACGTAACTACACAAATGCATAGTTCAAGAGATATGACGTCAGAAAAGGATGAGATAAGTGAAAAAATGCCTCAACATGCATGAAGTTTTAATACGTTAATTCATTCTCATTAAGGCACTCCTGCAGTTGAATAACATTAACGAAATCCCTGACACTTAGCAGCGCTTTTGACAGCTGTCAACTTCGAAGAGCGAACAGCTGTAGGCGAAAGCGGTAGCCATCTATACAGCTACCACGACGCGCTGCCGTAAGGCGTGTACGCGAAGCAGCTCCGCCCAGAGTTCAGAACTGTTCAAATGGCTCTGAGTACTATGGGACTTAACATCTGAGGTCATCAGTCCCCTAGAACTACTCACTAACTAACCTAAGGACATCGCACACAGCCATGTCCGAGGCAGGATTCGAACATGCGAGTGTAGCGGTCGCACGGTTCCAGACTGAAGCGCCTAGAACCTAACGGTTACATCGGCCGGCACAGAAACTGACCAGGATCACGTTTCTTAATTTAGATTCTGTACTTATACATTTGTACATTATGCTTATTTCTTTGTACGACTGTGTCATAATTTCAAAGGTGTTTTCACGAATACGAGAAAATAAAAATTTGTCATACTTCACTACAATCACAGTTCATTTTTTTTGTTCCCTTTTCTAACACAAAACTGGCGCAATGAATACACGGATAATGTCAGCTAGTATTTAACATAATAACTGCGAAGCCAAAACGGGCAACAATGTCTAATCCATGAAGTGCCGAAGAAGAACATTTCATATAACTATTGGCCGAATCTAGAAATTTGAAATCAATTCATTAAGAAATAAATCATATGTTACAGGTTTAACACAGTTAAGACAAGCACTTATAGTTAGAAACTATTCATATGTCGTGAGACAGCGTTTAACTCACAGCGCGAAAATTCCCAAGAGTATACTCAGTATTTGATAATGACAGCATTTAGTGACTCCCAACAAAATTTACAAATAATTTCAAACCTTTCCGAAAAAATTTTCCTTGTGGACACCCACCATACAATGATGAAAGGAAAATAGTTTATGGCTTTCTAGATTTTCGCTGTTCAGGTAATAGAACTTCATCTGCGGGCACGTCGTTTTACTCTGTTACTTTTTTACTGCTAACTCTATTCGCAACAGATTTTGTAAACAGTATCCATATATACCACTGAATACACCTGTAAAATTATATCTTTATGGAACACATACTTCGATTGATATGATGTCATGAGCATTGAAACGCGTGAAAAACTAGCTTTTCTTGAAACAGACGGTAAGTCTTACCCATACTACACTCATCCAGTGTTTGATAATTGGAGTACTTGACGACCTCCAACAAAACTTAAATATAATATAAAACCTTTTTTGCACTCACCTGTGAAGTAATCAGATATTGAAGCTGTTTCACACACGAGGGTTCGATTCTTTGATAAATTGGGATAAGGATTGATTCCGTCTATGTCCTTCCAACGGGGAAAAAACGATGTGTAAAGTCTGTAACATTTATTTCAGAATTATCAGTATGAAATGATCGTGTGGCATTTATTGGCCGGGATATCCCCTTCGGGGTTCGGCTGCCGTATTGCAAGTCTTTTTAGTTGACGCCACTTCGGCGACTTGCGTGTCAATGATTCGAACACACAACACCCAGTCCCATGCCGGGAATCGAACCCGGGCCCCTTGCGTGGTAGGCCGTAACGCTGCCGCTGCGCTACGGAGGCGGACTGTTACCAATATAAAAGAGATCGACAAAAGTGAAGCATATCAAATAAATGGAAGGCTTTTCAGCTGCCAGGCAAGAAATTCAAGATTCTTTTCCTCTAATGTAATACCGTTCGAAATTCAAAACACAGAGCAGAAACAATAGTACCCATCACTGACAGACATTAATCTTTTTTATTGTTGCGCTTGAGGACACACGTGTCGTTCGTTTTCGAGTGAATATCAGGTTTTGTTTTACATGTTCCTCTCATAGCCATTCTACTATGTAATGATCGGTACTTTCACTTAACTCTTCCGTAGGCACATTTCAGCGAAGCTAATTCCATGGTGTCGTATTACACGGGAGTGTTACAGACTGTCTTTAATATTCGATAATTTTAGTTTTGTGATTTAAGACCAAAAACTATCGTGATAAGTATCCTTCCCATTGTCATTTCGTGAGCTATTATGAGCTGTCACTACACAAGTTTCGAGATTGCCTTGATGACACCGAACTTCTGAAGAAGCAGTCTCAATATGTGCCGGATTTGAATATCAGCAGCAAGCCACAATAGTACTCTATAATACAAGTGGTCGTCTAGCTGGTCCGTAAAGCCCACTTATGGACGTTCCAGGTTTCATGGTGGGCAGAAGGAATTTGGGGGTTAAACAAATTTTAATTAGATTTTCATAAAATTTTGACGTTAAGTATTTGGTAAGTAATGCTTTAACTTGCTGCAGTTCTGCTTTATAAATTTTGCAACATAAAGTAACTTTCTTAATTTATAAGCGGCCATTACTGTAGAACTGGCGGGCAGTTAGAAAATTTTACTGCCAACAGAGATACAAAAGTGAGCGGTAGGCAAAAAAGGTTGACTGCCACTGATATGTACTGCATAAAAGAAGCAATGTGCGCCCACTTCACAAGCGACAACAATATTACCTCACAACTAGCAGGACTGACTATTGTAGCAGTATTTGTTCACCTGGTACTACCACATGATGTCAGGCACATCAGCAGATGGTAAGACATTAATTTTGTTGTGAGTATAATTCCCATATCTCTTTAAAAAAATACGTTGGTGGTAAGCAAACTTCCCACTGGCGTTAAAAATAACGTTATTTGGTGGGACGTATCCTTCCTGAGGCCCCTAAAATGCAAACTAGACGTTAGCGACAATCAAAAGCTATATTTCACAACAAACACAAACGACTGCTGGTACGATAAGACGAATTCCTATCATCGCAGTAAAGAAATACAGTTGGTGGTAAGTATACTTACCGTTCCTTGCGCAACGTTTAACCCATAACTTCCGAGGTGTGGTGTCTCAGACGACGAGTAGAATTTTCGAAATCGAACCTCAACGACCAATTCTGTGTGAATGCTTCTATACCCCTCCTTAAACCGCCGACCCTCCTATCTTTTACTGTCAGTTGTATTATCACGGTCTTTGTTTGTTGTTCACTCGTGCTGTTGACACGCGTTGGAGTTTTCTAAACCGCGCCTCGTGAATTATGCACCTGTTTTCCTCAGTATAGTACAAAATGTGTTCGCAGGGATCCGTCAATTTTAGCGATACTAAGTTTGATGTAATGGTTAGTCGGTGAATGGAGGTAGACGTCAACGATAAAGATCAAGAAGCAGACGAAAACGACGATCATTCAGAGGAAGAACTTAAGGACCGTGGCGATGGGCACCATCCCGTATCTCCAAAGAAATACTTACAAGTGTTAGCTCAAATTAAATGTGTCCTAAGTCGTAGTAAAGCGAAACGTAAATTCTAGAACAGAATGTCAGTTTTTCAGAATTTCTTTTTGTATTTGTTGAATTCAGTTTCATGTGCAAGTTTGAAACCTAGAATTTAAATTGTGTGATAATTTACTTGCTACTGAGATACTGTAATTTTTCAGAATGTAAAATCAGTTCTCTTAACAGTTCGTTTATGTGTACTCTTTAAATATCTGATGTGAATTTGCCTGATAAAAATTCAAATACTGCTGTCTTTATTCAGTCCATTAAAATCAACGAGGTGTGATTAAACAACACTTAATTAATTGTAAAAATAAATGTTATATAACTTAAGTTAAAAATTTCAAATGATTTGTGCTTTAAATCTCAGTTGAAACATAGGGGTTCCAGAGACTGTACCTCGTAATATGCACTGCAGAAAACTGACCTCATGAGTTAAGGGTTAAAATTAACTTTGAACGACTTTGTGTTGGCGAAATCTGTTTTCTAACTTCCACGAAGTGGCAACACTAAATGAAACATTCTTAACCCGAGCTATGGAATCGGATTCGCAATCGGAGGGATGGTGGTTCAGATCCCTGTTCGGCCAACCGGATTCTGTGATTTCCCTGGTGCTTACGGCAAATGCCCGTGTGGTTCCTTTGAAAATGACACGGGCAATTTCCTTCCCCAACCCGAATTTAGCCTCCATCTGTAGGTCTATACTGACTCCGTCAACGCCACGTTAGACGCTAACTTTCGCTCATTTAAATCTTCTGGAAAGCACAAAGCCGTGCGACTTGCGATGCGCTGCCCTCTTTCGCCGTAGTCGGCGCTGGCTGCTGGCTAGCGACTTAGTCACTGGCCTTCGAGAAGGACAAGTTGCGAGGGATAACGGGACCCGGTGAGTGGGGGTGGGGAGGAGAAATCCTTCGGCGAGCACGCCTCTTCCGCAGGTATGCAGTGTCGGAAAGTGGGTGACTGCAGCTGCTGCTACGTTAGCCGCCTGCGTTATATGTCATAGTTCCCATTATGAAAATCTGCTACCGGGTAGGGGCAACGGAGTGTATTCTTGTATTTATCGGCCTCCTCTTATTATCCGATTCCTGCGAAGGTAAGGCCAAAAGCACGATACCATGTGTTACTTATATTCTACCTGGACCGTACCTTTGCAATAGGAGGACGAATGAAGACGACAAATATGGGGAAGGAATAAGATTTTCTACGCAGATGGAACACTCATGCTGCACACTGTTCACAGACAGTTAGGAAGTAAAGTGACACCAGAGGGTGACGTGAATTATTTGCCTGTGGTCTTACATAAAAAGCGAGAGTAAACTCCCTGAGAGTAGTGGTGATGTGGGACACATATCCCGTAACTCATTTAAAGCGCTCGACAATTGAGCACGTTGTGATTGAAGATCATCTCACAACTTTTATTTATTTATTAATTTTTTTGTTCCGCGTGGAAACTCTTTTCTGCTGCTGGTATCAAAAATCAGATCTGAAATAAAACGATTCAACCCCCAACTAAAAATAGGCATAAGGTCAAAGATGAGAACGAGTTGTCTGGAAAATACCTCAGTTATTCGTATTTGCGCTAATGACATTAAGATTTCAAAAGCTCCATCTAACAGATATTTTTTGAGAAGCATTTTTTTTTATTTATTTGGTCCTGTTGATTACATATTATACAGCCAGTATACAAGTAATATATGCCAAGTCAATACATCTCCAGAAAGTAAAATGAAGAAGAAATATCCGTGGAAATTACACAATTTTTTGATGTAACAATTGTTACTGAACAATTAACTTCAAATTACATCTGCTGTGATTACAGTTGTAACATATAGTAACTATTTGCGGTTTCTGCTTGTTACATTCTGCATATAACAAATGAATTAAGTATACCAGCAAGTAAATTTTAAACAAAATTTTCTGAGTTTGTTTTGTTTTGGATTGAGTGCTATACTGGTAAATCCGATTTCAATCACAAATTTTTGGCATCAAAATTTAATCTATTTGCATATGAGACAGAAAATAAATGGCAGCTATTGTAACTGTTGTTTAAGCAGTATCTAATTCTAGTTCTTCATCTCAATTAATTAATTTGAAGCTACAGTTCTCAAAATGCCAAACGTAATTTTAAGAACTACTGGCTCATACATTTTACGTGATAAAAGTGTGGTATATGGTAGATGGGCACATCACATTGTCATAGGAAACTGACATTACATAGTGGAAGCAGCTTCCTTTGCTCTAGAGAACAAGCAATGGAATTAGGGACTTTTGAGTTTATACTTCCTATTGTAGTGTGAAAGTCTTATGTTTGTCACTGATCTTAATTAAATGCATACCAATGTAGTCACCAGTCGACATTGACTATACACGGAAATAATTTTGCAAATATGACTTTTATTCTCAGAATGAAAGAAGAAACTGTTTTAAGGAAGGAGAATGTATTGAGCAGTCTGTGATAAAACTGTAGGATTTTGCACTAACATAAAATTATTTCAATTGCTATATCAGTTTTGTATTTGTGAAAGTTTATTTTTTTCATTACAGATATTACCATTCATCAGTCTTCATTCATTTGTTGCCCTTACAGTATTCAGCATTCTTTACGGGTAATATTTTCTGTTTCCGTGATTGCGTGCTCTCTGTTATTAATATAACCCCTCTTTACATTTTGTTATATATTTGCATTGCTTTTTAGGTGTGTTGTTCTGGTCTTCATTTTGAAGGCTGGTGTAATGCAACATTCCATGTTGTTCCATCCTGTACAAGCATCTTAATCTCAGCATAACTGTTGTGACCCACCACTTGGATTCTGGTTATTGTAGTCAAATCTTGGACCCCTCTCCCAATTTTTTTCTCCCAGTACTTCCCTCCATTATCAAGTTTTTTATTTGTCAATTCTGGATGACGTATCCTGTCCACCAATCAGTATTTTTAGTCAAAAATTTCATTTCTTCCCAATTTCATTCATCCTTCCTTCTTAATTAGCCAAGCTACTTATCTTATCCTTAGCATTCTTCTGTAGCATCACATTTCTAAAGATTCTGTTCTCCAATGAAAAATCCAGGATGAAGTGTAACAGTATTATGAAAAGGATAGTTGCTACTCACCATATAGTGGAGATGCTGAGTCACAGACAGGCACAACAAAAAGACTGTCAGAAAGTGAGCTCTCAAACAACTGGAATAGTTTGAAGTAGACAATATACACACATATACTCATGCAAACACAACTCACCTTTTGACCATGGTGTTTACTGTTCACATTTAACTTCCATATCTTCCAGTTTTCAGAAAGGCTTCCTAACATTTCAATTTATATTAAATTTTAACATAATACTCTGTTTCAGAAATGCTTTTCATGCTAATGCTAGTTCACATTTTTATTCTCCTTGTTGTAGTCACCATAAGTTATAACAAAACTCACTGACTAATTTCATAATCCCATTTCCTAATCAAATTTCCTCAGAATCCATTTATTTGATTTGATTACATCACATTACCCTAGTTTTACTTTTGTTGGCAGTCACCTTATACCTTCTTTTCAAAAAACTGTCCTTTCTGAATTACGATGTCATTGTCAAATCTCAAAGTTTTTGTTTCACCTCTCTGAACTTTTAAATCCTTTTCAGAATTTCTTCTTGGTTCCCTTCACAGCTTGCTCATTATACCAGTTGAGAAATATTGGAAATAGGCTGCAATCCTGTCTCACTGGATTAAAGTGCCGTTGACTCTTGTATATAAGGAAGCCAAAGAACAGAGCTGCAATATTATGGACCAGTATCCTTAACATTGGTGTGCTGCAGTATTCTTGGGCATATTTGAAGTTCAAGTACAAAAAATTTCCTTTAGACAGAAAAGCTTTTGTCCATAAATCAGGATGTATTTAAAAAGCATCAGTTGTACGAACTCTGCTTGCCCTTCTCGCACACCACAGGCGAAGGGCAACAGGCTGATTCCATATTCCTAGATTACCAGAAAGCATTTGATACAGTGCCTCATTGCAGACTTTTAACAAAAGTGCTAGTATATGGAACAAATTCCCAGCTGTGTGAGTGGCCCAAACACTTCTGAAATAATAGAGCCCAGAATGTTATTCTGGATGGTGTGTGTTCATCAGAGACAAGGTTTTCATCAGAAGTGCCCCAGGGATGTGTGGCAGCACAACTCTTGTTTATAGATGTAAATGATCTGAGGGATAGCATCAGCAGCAATCTGTGACTTGTGCTGATGACTCTGTAGTGTAAGCCAAAGTGTCAACATTGGGTGACTTAGACAGAATTTCTATTTGATGTGATGAATAGAAAACTGCTCGAAATGTAGAAAAATGTAAGTTAATGCAAATGAGTAGGAGAGACGTTCCTGCAATGTTTGGAAACAGTATTAGTGGTTGCTGTTTGACAGTCATGTTGATTAAATACCTAGACATAACATAGCAAAGTGATAAGAAATGGAACAAGAACATAAGGTCAGTAATAGGGAAGATGAAGAGACAACTTTGGTTTATTGGGAGAATTTTACGAAACTGTAGCTGATCTATGAAGGAGACTGCATAAAGAACGCTAGTGCAACCCATTCTTTAGTACTACATGAATGTTTACAATCCCCACCAGGTCAGATGAAAGGAAAACATCATAGCTATTCAGAGGCATGCTGCTGTATTTGTTATCACCTGCAAGTGTTACAGAGATGCTTTATGAACTCAGTTGGGAATCCCTAGAGAGAAGACAACATTCTTTTTGGAAAAGACTATTGTAAAAATTTAGAGCACCTACATTTGGAACTGACTCCAGAACAATTCTTCTGCTGTCAACATACATTTTGCATAAGGTCTGCAAAGACAAGCTAAGAGAAATGGGGGCTCATATGGAGGCAGATAGGCAGGTGTTTTCCTGTCACTACATTTGCAGGTGGAACAGGGGTGGGAATGATTGGCAGTGGTACAAGTTACCCTCCAACATGTACCATATAGTGATTTGCAGACTATGACTGTAGGTATAGATATGTTCCATATCATCTTCATCAACTTTGCAGTTTTTCATTATATTGTCTTCAAATGTCGGGAAATATTGTACAGTTTAAAATTTGATTTTGAAATCTCTGTCTCACCATTATATAATCAATCTAAAACATTTCAGAATCTCCAGCTCTCTTTCATGGTGTTTCTTAAATCAAGTACAGGGCATTTATAAATGAATGGTGTGGTTTTAAAAATTAATACTGAATCAGTTTATTACTTTTTACCGGCAAACCTAACAGCATAAGCAGCAGCAAATGTCTGAGTTTTTGATGCATTAATCACAATCCTTCATTATGTGTAGCCTTGGTCACACAACAAACATCTACACAGTAATCAAATTCTTCCCACACTCGATGTAGCATGTCCTCTGTGACAGTCTGTAGTCAAGCTTTATCTGATCGCACACTTCCTCGAGGGAAACAGGTATTGCAACACACAAAACCAGTATTTCACAAATCCCCGCAGAAAGAAATTGGAGGGTATTAAATCTGGTGAATGAGGTGACCCGGGGAAAAGGCTGATGTCTGTTTTTGCAGCACATCTATTCAGCTTTGGTGAAGAATACAATTAAGAAACTCTTGTACATCCCAGAAAATGGGATGGAGAACTGTCCAGTGTCAAAATGTAATCGCCATAACTGGAGTTTGGATGGGGTAACAACCAGGTTTCTAACATCTCTAGAAATGAATTACCCGCGCACTTTCTTGTGTGACACCACACAGAACATATTTACTTTTGGACAGTCAGATTGACGCTTTATCAGTGTATGAGGTTTCTCGCATCCCCAGATACGGACATTGTGTGTGTTCACCTTGCCACTTAATGGAAAGTGCCTTCACTGCAAGGGATGAGTCTTTTTACTAAATCACTGTCCTCCATTTTTAACTGAAGCTCTTCACAGAAGTCATGCCTGTTAGTGTAAGGGCCTGTAATAATCTCTCTTTGTACCGTTTAAAACATAGCCACTCACGCAACACCTTCCACACCATAATCTTTGGCATAACCAATTCCCTCCTTGCTTAACTAAGTGACTTGTGAGGACTTCGGTGAAACACCACGAGCTGTCTTTCAGTGTTTGCATCAGACACAAGGATTCAGCCAGGACTGTTCCCCATACAAAGGCATCTGGTTTCCACCAACTGTTGGAACCACCTATCTATGTTATCCTTGTGTGGTGGGTCTTTCATAAACTGTGCACAAAACTCATGCTGCACCGTAACCATAGATCTGGACACCTCAAAACAGAGCTCACAGAAAGCCTTTTCCTGTTGCGGTGCCTTCTTGGAAACAGATGCTACACCTGTGCAATAAGAATGGCAAGCGAACAGTGGGCAGCAAAACAAAATTTGGACAGTTGCTTATGCTGTAGGTTTTGCCCATATGAAGTGATAAATTGATTTATTATTAATTTTTAAAACTGCAACATTTGTTTATAGACATCATGTATTAGCAGTGATTAAATTGTTTGATCTATGGAGCTAGTAGGCATGTAACTTGTGCTACTGTTGTAGGTGTTGGTTTTGTGTCTTGATGGCTATAATGCATTCACTGTGGTGGTCATAGTGACTTGCTTGTACTGCTATTTTCTTATTCATTATTAGACCTGGGTCTACTCTTGCATTACCCTTATTTGATTTTATCTTGATAATCCTGTGCTCACCTGACCTGAAACCCTATCCTTCCTACCATCACACTTCACTAATTACCACTGTATCTATCTTTACTGTATCCTTTTCTCTTTTTAAATTCTATAATATGATAAAGATATCTGACAGCCACACTCTGGCCCATAGAACACCTGATTTGATTTTCCTGATGACAAGTCTTGTGTAGATCTTGCCAGAAGATCCAAATGGGGGACTATTTTATGCAAGAGGATGACAACATAATTAAACGATACAGTAGAACTGCATTTCATTAGGAAATGTGACTGTAGTTCTTTTAGTAAGTTGGTTAATGTTACAAGCCCAGATCAATCATTTAGATTGTGCTGCTTGCAAGTACTAAAGAGGCTGCTGCCCCTGTTCAGGAACCATAGGTTGAGATGTGACCTCACCACAACCTTCTGATGTGGTAGCAGGTGTGGTGGCGTTGTCTGCATTGTTGAGCCACACGAGCCACCTCACTGTGGCAGATCCACGGCTCTTGGGGTTCTGTTAAGTTAGTAGTGATAAATTCTGTTGGTGATGAATGATAACTATTTATTATTTTTATGCAGCAGTTTTTTCATTCATTCAGACACTACTTTCCATAAAGCCCAACGTGAGGGAGCTCCTGCAGAGTCAAATTATACAGTAAAATCCTAAAGTCATCAGTGCATGCTCCTGCTGCAAAGTATACTAACAACATGTTGTGATTACTGCTGATCTACTCTCTCAGATAATAATGTGAAATGTGATTACTATATACACAGAAGTGCTATATACACAGAAGTGCCAAAGAAACTGGTATAGGCATGCATATTCAAATACAGAGATATGTAAACAGACAGAATAAGGCGCTGTGGTCAGCAGCAACTATATAAGACAACTAGTGTCTGGTACAGTTGTTAAATCCATTACTGGTGCTAAAAAGGCAGGTTATCAAGATTTAAGTGAGTTTGAACAAGATGTTATAGTTGGCGCACAAGTGGCGGGACATAGCATCTCCAAGGTAGTGATGAAGTGGAGGTTTTCCTGTATGACCTTTTTCATGAGTGTACCAGAAATATCAGGAATCCGGTAAAACGTCAAATCTCCGACATTGCTGCAACAAGAGCAAGAGCCTGCAAGAATGGGACCAACGACGGCTGAAGAGGATCGTTCAGTGTGACAGAAATGCAACTCTTTTGCAGACTGCTGCAGATTTCAATGCTGCGCCATCAACAAGAGTCAGTGTGCAAACCATCCAATGAAACATCATCAGTGTAGGTTATCAGAGCAGAAGGCCCACTCATGCACTCTTGATGACTGTATGACACAAAGCTTTACATCTCACCTCGGCCCATCAACACTGACAATGGACTTTTGATGACTGGAAACATGTTGCCTGATCGGATGAGTCTCATTTCAAATTGTATGAAGCAGAAGAACATGTACGGGTATGGAGAAAACCTCATGAATCCATGGATCCTGCATGTCAGCAGGGGACTGTTCAAGCTGGTGGAGGCTCTGTAATGGTGTGGGGCATGTGCAGCTGAAGGGATATGGGATGCCTGATATGTCTAGATATAACTCTGGCAGGTGACACATACGTAAGCATCGTGTCTAATTACTTGCATCCATTCATGTCCATTGTGCCTTCTGACAGACTTGGGCAATTCCAGCAGGACAATGTGACACCCCACACATCCAGAATTGCTACAAAGCAGCTCCAGGAACACTTTTCTGAGTTTAAACACCTTCGCTGGCCACCAAGTTCCCCAGACATGAACATTATTGAGCATATCTGGGATGCCTTGCAATGTGCTGTTCACAAGAGATCTCCACCCTCTCACACTCTTATGGATTTATGGACAGCCCTGCAGGACTCATGGTGTCAATTCCCTCCAGCACTACTTCAGACATTAATCAAGTACATGCCACGTCGTGTTGCAGCACTTCTGTGTGCTCGCGGGGGCCCCACACGATATTAGGCAGGTGCACCAGTTTCTTTGGCTCTTCATTGTAAGTGTATATGTGTTAGCAGAAAAGGCTATTTAAAAATTTAACAGCTCCATCTATTATACTAGTCAGGTGTTGTTCTTACCTGATACATAAAACAAAGCATTTACATTACGATGGATACTGTCAGCTATCTATACAGACGTACTGACAGTGTGTGATAGAAACATTAGACTTACACAGACTGTATGGTACATCCCCAGGTCCAAATATTGTGATAAATTGTAGAAGGAGTGGGTGTTGAGCTTGCTTTCACTCATTTTTGGATATCTGGAAATTTTCAGTATACTGCTGGGTGTCTACTGTAATTTATTGCAGCCTTTTGCACCAAGACATAAAAATCCATCCAGAACCCTTGATTTGAACACAGTCATGGGCACTGCACAATTTATCCTAAATTCACTCTTGTTATTAGCCTCAATTACCATTACGGAATATATGTATTGACACCTATGTGCAAGGACCCCTAGGTCCTAAGGAGTTTTCTCTAAGATATCTAGTTATCAGCTTTCACAAAATATTCTAACTGCATGCTTCTTTAGAATAAATACAGTTTTGACCTTAGCTGCATTGCCCCAGAAGATTATGCCAAATGACGGTGTTGAGTAGAAGTATGCTAATACTCCTCTCTGCAGGTCAGCACATCGAGAGATACTTCTAGTACAATACCTATAATAACATTATGAATTAAGACAGAGTGCTACTCACAACATAGAGAAGGCAGACAGGCACAATGAAAAGACTGCTGAACATTTAAGCTTTCATAACAAAAAGTCTTTGCTCAGAAATAGAAAACAAACACACATTCACAGAAGCACAACTCTCATACACACATGGCCACTGTCTTGGCCAATGTGGCCTTACTGCTGTGAGCTGTGCTTGTGAGAATGTGTGTTTGTTTTCTATTTCTGAGCAGAGACTTTTTGGTCTGAAAGCTTAAAGGTTCAGCAGTCTTTTCAGTGTGCTTGTCTGTGACTCACTAACTGACTCCTCTTTGTCAATCTATCCTTTTCATATTATTGTTTTTATTCTGTCCTGGACATTTCCTAACAACTGTATGAGGCATCTGGTATCAAAATGGAACAAGTCACTGAAGGCATATTTTTCAGTATGAATGAAAAACCTCTAGCGACAAAACAATTCTCTCTCTCTCTCTCTCTCTCTCTCTCTTTTTTTTTTTTTTTTTTTTTTTTTTTTTTAGTGATCTGTGTTGCAATTTTATATAATTTTACGCTTTTTAAAATAAAAATGTATCCTTTTTAAATTCCAAAATCTTGTGAAAAAGCACATAAATTAAAATAAAGTGACATTGTAATTACTTTTCTTTATAATAATTTAAAAAAAGCATCTCTATGTAAATTGAATAATAGCATGTCAAGGTGAACATTAGAAAACTGAGGAGAATACAAAATAAGATTTCTCTCACTAAAAGTTTGTAGTTTACATAGATTTTGAACACAATAAAAAAATGGAGTGCAAATTATGCTAAAAGAATCACTATTATGATAGACACTGATTACATAAACTGAGAAATATTGTTATTTTATGTCTTCAATCTGCCCTCATTTAGATTACAATGTACAAATGAAATATTAAGACTTCAAACAATATACAGTATAAGGTATTATTTTGCTTCCTGATATGGTCACATTGTTGTGTAATATAACAACACAAGATTCCAAATAAAAATGCTGCGACATGAATATTGTTGCCCATTCCTTGATGCAGCCACCTGTGAATTCACTGCCTGCAAGACTTGGCCCATTCTCTTACAAGATCAGTAGTTCAATGGTCTGTAACATAAAGACATGATGGAGTTTAAATCATGTTCTTGTTACACCTAGTAGTGATATACTTTTACTTTAAATAGGTAACTTTGACTCATTTTTGTAAATTTTGCCACTTGTCCAATTTAAATACTAAACACATCATAAATAAAGTAAGCTAGAAGTAATTATCATAATTATCAGTCAGTAGATTAATGGTAGTCCTAATTTGTAGTTGATATATTTTGCAGAAGTAGCCAGCAGTGGTAGCTTCTGCCTGTTAATGGATTACTTGACTTGTTCTACATCTCGGAAGGCTTCTGTTTTATGATGTGATTGACAGAACATAATGTGTGAATCAATGAATGAACAAATTGGCTGCATACAATGATATTTCCTTTCTATCTGAATTCTTTACATTATTTGCACAAAATCACATCATACAGCTGCAATGTGCACACTTTTGATGTCCCACAACAGGACTTGGACACTTGTCAGTGATGTAATGTGAGTTGTACCAAGAAGCTGGCAATGGGGCACAAATGGCAGTCATTGTGTGTGGTGCCCTTCTTATGATGTCAACAAAACGTCAGTAGGGGGTGTGATGCCCTCATACTGCAGTACAGAGCACACAAGAACTCACCGTACCGTGTATCGGGCCTCGTATCGGGACTAGTGCCTTCTGCAAGTCGGCAGTGGCCTATGGCACCAGTGTTAGGGCTGCAGTCCTTTGGTGTAAAGGATCCTATACATAGCCAGGAAATAAGCTGGGCCACACTAAACATGTGATGCTATATGCTGGAGGTGCTTTTCATCCTAGACTTATCATCTGATAGATGGAACTCATGATGTTGCTGTGGTTTCCACTCCAAAGACTTGTTTTGATGCAGCTCTCCATACTACTCTATACTTTGCAAGCTCCTTCTCAGCATAATTACTGCAACCTACATCCTCTTGAACATGCTTATTATTGTAAAGCCAGGAGGTCTCTCTACAGTTTCTACCCCTCTCCACCCCTTCCACACTTACCTGCATTACTAACATAACTATTTCTTGATGTCTCAGGCTGCGCTCCATCTTCAGTCTTCTTTCAGTCAAATGGTGTCACGAAGCTCTTCCCATTGTGGTGTGGTACCCCTTCAACCTCTTCATTAGTTTGTGTATCTACCCAAGGAATTTCAGGATTCTTCTGTGACATTGTATTTCAGAAGTTTATGTTCTGTTGTTGTGTGTACTGTGTATCACCGACATTTCGCTTTCATGCACTTTGTGGAAACTCATTCTAGCACTTTAATTTATACTTTGTGTTAATTTCTCCGTTTCAAAAACACTTTTTGTGCTGTCGCCAATGTGAATTTTATATTATCTTTATTTTGGCAATTTTGCTCCTCAAATAGCAAAACCCATCTGTTACTTTTAGTGAATTGCTAGTGAAATTGGTTAATTTGACTACATCCCATTGCCCTAATTTTATGTTTGTTGATAAGTATGTTATAATCTCTTTTCAAGACACTGCCCTTTACATTCAATTGATCTCCCAAGTCCTTTTCAATACACTGTCCTTTCCATTCAACAGATCTCCCAAGTCCTTTACTGTGTCTGATAGAATGCCATCAACAAACCTCAAAGCAACATTGTCAAAAGCTCCCTCTAAATTACAAATGTTGTAAAGATGGGTATATGCCTTTTTTCAACCTATCTTCTAATATAAATAATAGTATCATACTGCTTTGCATGCTCCTGATTTTCTCTAAACCCTGAACTGTTTTTCCCCAAGACAGCTTCTGGCAGTATTCATCTGCCTGTAGATATTTTTTGTTAATATTTTTCAACTGTTATTCAGAAACTGATGGTTCCCTAAGCCTCAGTTGCTCACACTTGTCAGTGTCCACCTTCCTTGGTATTGGGAGTAAGTCCAGGGGTATTTCACCTTTCCTATATGTTGTACATACTGGGTGGAACAGTTTTTTTCCTCGTAAGTTCTTCCAGGGTTCATAGTAATTCTGAGGCAATGTCATGTAATTCACATTTGTCATTTTGACTTATGTCTTTCAGTGCTCTGTCAAATTATTCTTGCTTTATCGTGTTCCCCATCACACTTTCATCCCCTTCTTCTTCCCTTTCCTTAATATTGTCTTCAGGTTTGTAGCCTTTCTATATATTCTTTCAACCTTTCATTCTTTGCTTATAACTGGCCTATCAATGAGCAACTGATGATATTTATAGAGATGCTTCTCATTTCTCCAAAAAAATTCTTTAATATTGCATGTGCAACCAGTATCTTTACAATATGCAGCATGTGTCTTTCCTATATTCATGCATACTTTTACCACCTTTCATTTCTCTTCTAGCCCTCCCTAATTTGCCATTTTGCACTTTGTCACTTCCATTTAGTTAGTTAAACATTCCACACGGGAAAAATATATCTAAAAACAAAGATGCTGTAACTTACCAAACGAAAACATTTGTATGTTGATAGAGACACTAACAAACACAAACACACACACAAAATTCAAGCTTTCACAACCCACAGTTGCTTCATCAGGAAAGAGGGAAGGAGAGGGAAAGACGAAAGGCTGTGGGTTTTAAAGGAGAGGGTAAGGAGTCATTCCAATCCCGGGAGCAGAAAGACTTACCTTAGGGGGAAAAAGGGACAGCATATATATCCAGAGACAGTATTAATTATGTGGGGGTTGTTCAGAGTAAATATCATTTAAAAACACATGTGAAATGTAGTTCAAAGATCCTCTAAAAATTTTTGTGCTAAAATCTTCTATAAAATTGTAGAGTCCACTTGTAGCTGCTAAACGTCATTTATTGAGAGTTCAAGTTACAACTGCTTGTGCAATAATGATTTGCATTTTCAGGTTAATGTACAACAACATACGTACAGATTAGAGGCCATTAAGTGAAAACACTAATATCGCTTGCTATAGAAGAGATAAGAAAGTACTCACTTGGCTGGATTACATGAAGCCATTAAACAAATATGTACATGAGAAACATTTGTGGCTCTACACATAGTTAAAATACAGAAATGTAATATTCTTTTGTTGTGTAACATACTCTGTTTGTGTAGTGTAGGTCATTTTTGTGTTGTATACTTGCTCTTGATCATAACAGGTAATTTTCCAAGATGAACATTTATCTAGATAGATCACATATCCTTTTTGGCTAATCTTTAACAGTGATGCAATTATTTTTCAATAAACAGGTTTTCTTTCATGTAACAAATAGTTTGAATGTATACATACAACATGGAATATGGTTTAAATGTGCGTAACTATATACAAGGGCAAATGAAAAAGTCTTTGCCCCTATTTTTTATTAGCTAAAGTAAGGTACAACAGGTAATTACAAATACAGGGTGTTTCAAAAATGACCGGTATATTTGAAACGGCAATAAAAACTAAACGAGCAGCGATAGAAATACACCGTTTGTTGCAATATGCTTGGGACAACAGTACATTTTCAGGCAGACAAACTTTCGAAATTACAGTAGTTACAATTTTCAACAACAGATGGTGCTGCAAGTGATGTGAAAGATATAGAAGACAACGCAGTCTGTGGGTGCGCCGTTCTGTACATCGTCTTTCTGCTGTAAGCGTGTGCTGTTCACAACGTGCTAGTGCGCTGTAGACAACGTGGTTTATTCCTTAGAACAGAGGATTTTTCTGGTGTTGCAATTCCACCGCCTAGAACACAGTGTTGTTGCAACAAGATGAAGTTTTCAACGGAGGTTTAATGTAACCAAAGGACCGAAATGCGATACAATAAAGGATCTGTTTGAAAAATGTCAACGGACTGGGAACGTGATGGATGAACGTGCTGGAAAGGTAGGGCGACCGCGTACGGCAACCGCAGAGGGCAACGCGCAGCTAGTGCAGCAGGTGATCCAACAGCGGCCTCGGGTTTCCGTTCGCCGTGTTGCAGCTGCGGTCCAAATGACGCCAACATCCACGTATCGTCTCATGCGCCAGAGTTTACACCTCTATCCATACAAAATTCAAACGTGGCAACCCCTCAGCGCCGCTACCATTGCTGCACGAGAGACATTAGCTAACGATATAGTGCACAGGATTGATGATGGCGATATGCATGTGGGCAGCATTTGGTTTACTGATGAAGCTCATTTTTACCTGGACGGCTTCGTCGATAAACAGAACTGGCGCATATGGGGAACCGAAAAGCCCCATGTTGCAGTCCCATCGTCCCTGCATCCTCAAAACGTACTGGTCTGGGCCACCATTTCTTCCAAAGGAATCATTGGCCCATTTTTCAGATCCGAAATGATTACTGCATCACGCTATATGGACATTCTTCGTGAATTTGTGGCGGTACAAACTGCCTTAGACGACACTGCGAACACCTCGTGGTTTATGCAAGATGGTGCCCGGCCACATTGCACGGCCGACGTCTTTAATTTCCTGAATGAATATTTCGATGATCGTGTGATTGCTTTGGGCTATCCGAAATATACAGGAGGCGGTGTGGATTGGCCTCCCTATTCGCCAGACATGAACCCCTTTGACTTCTTTCTGTGGGGACACTTGAAAGACCAGGTGTACCGCCAGAATCCAGAAACAATTGAACAGCTGAAGCAGTACATCTCATCTGCATGTGAAGCCATTCCGCCAGACACGTCAAAGGTTTCGGGTAATTTCATTCAGAGACTACGCCATATTATTGCTACGCATGGTGGATATGTGGAAAATATCGTACTATAGAGTTTCCCAGACTGCAGCGCCATCTGTTGTTGAAAATTGTAACTACTGTAATTTCGAAAGTTTGTCTGCCTGAAAATGTACTGTTGTCCCAAGCATAGTGCAACAAACGGTGTATTTCTATCGTTGCTCGTTTAGTTTTTATTGCCGTTTCAAATATACCGGTCATTTTTGAAACACCCTGTATCATTTAGCTTATCGTTTAGCTACAAAATAGCAGGTCAGCAACTGGAAGCAGTTAATTCCATAAATGATTTAAAATGGAATGATCATATAAAGTTGATCGTCGGTAAGGTGGATGCCAGACTGAGATTCATTGGAAGAATCCTAAGGAAATGCAATCCGAAAACAAAGGGAGCAGGTTACAGTACGCTTGTTCGCCCACTGCTTGAATACTGCTCAGCAGTGTGGGATCCGTACCAGTTAGGGTTGATAGAAGAGATAGAGAAGATCCAGCGCGCTTCATTACAGGATCATTTAGTAATCGCGAAAGCATTACGGAGATGATAGATAAACTCCAGTGGAAGACTCTGCAGGAGAGGCGCTCAGTAGCTTGGTACGGGCTTTTGTTAAAGTTTCCAGAACATACCTCCACCGAAGAGTCAAGCGGTATATTGCTCCCTCCTACGTATATCTCGCGAAGAGACCATGAGGATAAAATAAGAGAGATTAGAGCCCACGCAGAAGCATACCGACAATCCTTCTTTCCACAAACAATACGAGACTGGAATAGAAGGGAGAACCGATAGAGGTACTCAGGGTACCCTCCGCCACACACCGTCAGGTGGCTTGCGGAGTATGGATATAGATGTAGATGTATGTGAGGGCTATCCAGAAAATAATGGACGTTTTGAAATAAAAAAATAACAAAACAATGAAATCAATTTTTGTTATATATATTTTAAAGATACACTTTTAAGCTATTTTTCTTCATAATTGCCATTCAAATTGAGGCTCTTCTCTTACTGTGGCACAAACTTTCCAATACCATCTCTCTAGAAATCTACTTTCTGCGATTGGATTTTGGAAACCCACCTAGCACAAAATTTGCCATAAGCAAGCTTCTCCACCACAATTTAATGCACCAAACTCTGTGGAGAAAATGTTGCAAAAGTTCTGTCATCGTGAAATGACAGTTTCCACTAATTTTGTCATTGATTTTCATCACTAGTTTGTCAGTCACAAGGCTAGGCCTACCACTGCTGTACTCATCATGAACATTGGTCTAGCCATTTTTAAAATCAATGCGCCCTTGCCTCACCTGACTTTCACTCATTATTCCTTTTCCATACATATCACAAAGGTTGTGATAAGTTTCAATTAGTTTGCAGCTTTTTCCCAACAAAAACCTTATCACAGAACACACCTCAGGAATGTCCGGAGTGGTGGCATCTTCTACTGCAGCAGCCATTTTAATGCGGCACAGGAAGCAAAGTAGCAGAGATACAGACCAAATGCTACCACCGCTGGATGTAGGAATGTTATGGCACTAAGATGGTGGCTGTAGCCCGCCCACCGCCGCGACAGACCAAAATGTCTGTTAATTTCTGGGTAGCCCTCATATGTACTGTTCTATGTATCTTACACTACTTTTCCATATAGTCCCCAAACCATTTCAGACATTTGGCTCAATGCAGCACTAAATTTGTGATGCTTGTGCGGTAGAATTCATCTGGCTTACTGTGGAACCACCACTGGACTGCTGTCTTGACTTCATTGTTTGAACTGATGACATGTCAGAAATGTCTTCAGTGGAATGAAAATGTGGAAATCACTAGGTCGCTAGGGGCAAGGTCAAGACTGTATGATAGATGGACCAGACTCTCCCAGTCAAATGACCAGACCTTGTCGGCAGTTCTGATCGCCACCTGTGGCCTCACACTGTCATTGAGGACAAACGTGTCGCCCATATCAAGAATCCCTCGGTGCTTCTTCCTGATGGCAATTCACAGCTGTGGCAGTGAGCAACAATAACTATTGGCATTGATGGTTGTACTTAATGGCATACGATCCAGCAGGAGCAGTCCATGGTGATCCCACAATACTCTTTAACATCACTTTCCCAGCAGATGACAGTGAACAGGCTTTTCTTTTTTGTCACAGATGATTCCACACCATGCTCTGCTTTGAATCTGGCATGAAATGCTATATCTACATTTCATCACCAGTAACAGTGCAGTTAAGGAAACTGGCACCCTCCTTGGCATACCACTACAGAAGATTCAATGAAGCAATCATTTGCTTGCTTTTCATCGTGTCATCCAACTGATTAGGCACCCACCAACATGAAATCTTCTGGTGCCCTAAGGCTGAGAAACAATGTTGTAAATGCTCCCAAATGAAATGCCAACCTTCTAGGAAATGATCTTCAGGTACACATGCCGATCTGCTTTCACTGTTGCATTCGTATGGGAAATGTTGTCATCAGTCAGTGACACACGAATGCTCATTGTCATGTTAGTCTTCGTGGCCTTTTGTGAACTCACGACACTACCACCTCACACTTTCCAAAGTCAGACACTTTTCCCCATATATGGGCTGGATTTCCCTGTGAATTTCGAAGGGTGTTTGTCCCTTGTTCCATAGAAAATGAATCACACCTTGCTGCGAGTGTACTGTAGGTTTGTGAAGCACAACCAACATCTTCAACAACTGGCAGCAACATCATTCTGTGGAGCTACCAGCAGATAGGGCGGCTCCAGTTCAAGAAAGATCAACCTCTGGGAATGGATATGCTAACTGCAGGTTTACAGCTGTAATTTGGCTAAAAGAGGACAAAGACTTTCTGATTTGTCCTCCGACATACAGTATTACTTGAGTAATGTTAAATATTTGCAGAGTTTATATAACTATTATTTTATACTATTTTTTGTAACAGTTAATTTGATAACATGAAACTATAAGGATTCTTAAAGCTTTATTAAACAAGGCAATGCACGGAGCCTTCTACTACTTTTTTATGATTTGTAAAGAGAGCTCTTTTTTTTGCTGGAAGATTCACTAATACTCTGCCCATTCCTCCCCACAAGGTTATGCCATAACTAATTATTGAATGGACATATGCAAAATGTGTTACACTTGCTCATGAACTGCTAGTTGCTGAAATTATGATTCAGAATACATAGCATGCTGTTGTGGTTTGCTTTCCCATTATTGTAATATGCTCAGTACACTTTAGCTGTTGGCCACAAGCAGTCCTAGAAATTTTGTGTTTGATATGCATTCTACATCCTCATCATTCACTCTTAGATTTACACTATTGGGAATTGTTTGTAGGGAAACTAATACTTTTTTAGTTAGCTTATTTTTTGTGTCCACCTACACACATTCCTTAGAATTTCTTCAATCTTTTCCATTAGCATGCCTGGTGACTTGTTGCTGGTCATAATACTTCTTTCATCACCAAATAGTATTATTTTTCTGTGCTTTAAACTCTGAGGAAAATAGTTTGTATATATTAGAAAACGTATGGGATCCAGAACAGTTCCTTGTGGTACTACTCTGTTGGTGTGTTGTGGATCGGAGAGATGTTTTCTATTCATCACAAAATGCTCATACCATCACAGGCTCTCACATGTATAGATTGTCATCATCGTAGCACTTCTACAAATAAAGTAGCGCGATACATACTGCTAACATAAAGCTGATTTAGATGACAACACTACTGTTGCCATATTGTCCCTGTTCCACAGTACTGACAGGGTCATAATGTGTGACTGGGGTGTGCGACATAGTCAGGCTCATTTTCCGGGCAAAACTGCATTTCATCCATGAACAGAACTCTACCCAACCATTCCTGTATCCACTCATGATGAGGACACCACCCTGTGTTATCTTAGCATCTCATGAAGAGCCAACCATAAATAACGAACTATACAAGCCAATGATATGAATCTGGCTGCAAATATATGACCAAATTTTCATATTCTGCCATGTTCTGGTCATGGAAACAACCCCCTGTTCTCTTTGCACTAGCCTCTGGCGTTAATTAATATTTATGTTTAACTAACTTCTATCCAAAGACACCACACTGATGTATATCTGTTACTTCCAATCAGGATGTTCAATTGTGACCTGTTGCTTACCAACACCATCTACTGACTGTTTCTTAGGAATTGTCAAACCATATACACTCAGGCTCATAAATTAAGGATAATTGCAGAATGTGGCGCCACACAATGTGGCACTACACAAAACTGGCGCTAACAGCATAGGCACATAGGGAACACACACGGCACAGATCTGTAAGTCCACAGTATTGGTGATAAGTTGAGAAAACCGTCCCAAAACACATGTGCTAATACTTGTTTAGTTAGTTTATTTTTTTCCTGCACATGTACCCTAACATCAATACAGGATATAATCACCATGCAGTACCTACACAGGCTGCACAACGGGTTGGCATACTCTGGATCAGGTGGTCAAGCAGCTGCTGGGGTATAGCCTCCCAGTCTTGCACCAGTGCCTGTCGGAGCTCCTGAAGTGTCGTAGGGGTTTGAAGTCGTGCAGCGATATGTTGACCGAAAGCATCCCATATGTGCTCGATGAGGTTTATGTCTGGAGAACAGGCAGGCACTCCATTCGCCTGATATCTTCTGTTTCAAGGTACTCCTCCACGATAGCAGCTCAGTGGGGCCACATGTTATCATCTGTCAGGAGGAAGGTGGGACCCACTGCACCCCTGAAAAGGCGGACATAATGGTGCAAAATGACGTCCCGATACACCTGACCTGTTACAGTTCCTCTCTCAAAGACATGCAGGTGTGTATGTGCACCAATCATAATCCCACCCCACCCTATCAAACCCCGACCTCCATAAAGGTCCCTTTCAAGGACATTAAGTGGTTGGTATCTGGTTCCTGGTTCACGCCAGATGAAAATTCGGTGAGAATCACTGTTCAGACTATACGTGGACTTGTCCGTGAACATAACCTGGGACCACTGCTCCAATTACCATGTACTGTGTTCTTGACACCAGGCTTTACGAGCTCTCCTGTGACCATTGGTCAGTGGAATGCACTTTGAAGGTCTCTTGGTGAATAAACCATGTCTGTTCAGTTGACTGTAGACTGTGAGTCTGGAGACAACTGTTCCAGTGTCTGCAGTAAGGGCTCGAGCAAGGCTACCTGCAGATCTCCATGGCCATCTGCAGGCACTGATGGTGAGATATGGGTCTTCTTGTGGTGTTGTACACTGTGGATGTCCCATACTGTCTGCTGGAATCGTTGCCATAATCTTGAGATCACACTTTGTGGCACACGGAGGGCTTGTGCTATGACCTGCTGTGTTTGACCAGCCTCCAGTCGCCCTAGTATTCTACCCCTCATAATGTCATCAATATGTTTTCTTTGAGCAATTTTCAACACATAGTTACCATTAGCACGTCTGCACACATACTCTCTACACCAAACTCTGACATGCGCCAACACACCTCTGCATATGTGGACTGCTGCCAGCGCCACTGTGCGATGACCACAGGTCAAATGCACCGCATGGTCACACCCCGAGGTGATTTAAACCCACAAACTGCTCACCAGAGCATTGTTTCACCGTGTATCAGCATTATCCTTAATTTATGAGCATGAGTGTAGTTTGTGTAGTCCGAAATTTTAATTTCCCATTTTTTCCCAGAAGTCATATGCAATATATACTGCCTGCCAAATAAAGAGAAAGTATCTGGAAGACATGGTCAGATGTCAGTGTAGCTTCATACGATACACACCAGGAGCATGTATATTAATAACTAGAGTTACAATTCTCTGTGACAAGTAGAATTGCCATCAGAGTGCTGTAGTATTGTTCATGTTTAGTGTTGCTACCAGGCCTGGTAGACTTCATATGGGGTGTGAACAGTCTGATGTTGTGTGATCACTATGAAGGACACAGAGATGTCATGTACTCATCTGAGACAACATTATCAGCACATAACAGAGTTTGAAAGGGGTGTCAGTGTGGTTTTCCATTTGGGTGACTGGTTGAATTGTGCATAACCAGATATGACAGTGGCCCGCTGTTGCATGGAAATAGGCAGGTGGGCATATTTTTGACAATGTTTGACCACCACAAAGAGCTTCAGAGACTACCATAGCTGAATATTGTCAAATGATATTTCACAAAACCAAAAGAAATTCTGGTCATATGTGAAGGCTGTTAGTGGCACCAAAGTTAGTGTCCCATCCCTAGCAAGGGAGAAAATGTTTGACTCCATTTTCAAATGCTCCATTATAAAGGAAAACTCAGGAGAAATGCCCCAATGTAATCTTTGTACCACTGAAAAGATGAATGATGTTGAGAAACAGCTAAAATCGTTAAAACTGAACAAATCTCCAGGGCCTGATGGAATCCCTGTCAGATTCTATACTGAATATGAGGCTGAGTTTGCCCCTCTTCTAACTATAACCTATCATAGATCCCTTGAACAAAAGCCTTGTCCAGCTCTTGGAAAACAAAGCACAGCTCCACACATTAACAAGAAGGGTAGTAGAAATATCCACAAAACTAGCATCCAGTTTCTTTGATACCAATTTGTTGTAAAATCTTAGAACATATTCTGAGCTGAAACATAATGTCGTATCCTGAACAGAATGACTTCCTCAATGCCAATCAGCATGATTCCGAAAACATTGATCATGTGAAACCCAATTTGCAGTTTTCTCACATGATACGCTGAAAGCTATGGATCAAGGCAGTCAGGTAGATACAGTATTTCTTTATGTTCAAGAAGACTCAGTGCCACACCTATACATATTGTTAAAAGTACACTATATGGGATATGAAGTTAAATTTGTGACTGGATTGAGGACTTTTTCGTAGGGACGACTCAACATGCTGTCCTGGATGGAGTGTCATTGTCAGATGTAGAAGTGTGTTGGGACTCTTGCTGTTCATGTTGTATATTAATGACCTTGCAGACAATATTAATAGACTTTTTGCAGATAATGCATTTATTTATGATAAAGTAACATCTGAAAGAAGCTACATAAATATTAGTCAGTTCTTGATGAGATTTCACGTGGTGCAAAGATTGCCAACTGGCTTTAAATTTTCAGAAATGTAAAATTGTGCTCTTCACAAAATGAAAAAAATGTACTATTGTATGAATATAATATCAATGAGTCACTGTTGGAATCGACCAACTTATACAAATACCTGGGTGTAACATTTTACAGTTGTGTAAAATGAAATGATCACATGGGCTTAGTTGTGGGTAAAGGAGGCAGTAGACTTTGGTTTATTAGTAGAATAGTGGGGAAGTGCAATCAGTCTATGAAGGAGGTTGTTTACAAATCACCTGTGCAACCATTTTTAGAATATTGCTCAAGTGTGCCGGACACTTACCAAATAGGACTAAGAGGGGATATTGAATATATAAAGAGAAGGGCAGCACAAATGATCACAGAATTGTTTGATCCATGGGTGAGTGTCACAGAGATACTCAAGGAACTGAATTGGAAGACTCTGGAAGACAGACATAAACTATCCTTAGAAAGTCTATTAACAAAGTTTCAGGAAACAGCTTTCAGTGATGACTCTTTGAATATACAAAATCCTGTATGTATCACTCACATAGGGATAATTAAGATAAGATCAGAATAATTACTTCATGCACAAAGCCGTTCAATCAATCATTCTTCTCGTGCTCCATAAGGGAATCGAATAGGAAGACCCCCTAATAACTGGTACAATGGGATGTACCCTCTGCCATGCAACTCATGGTGGTTTGCAGACTATAGATGTAGATGTAGATGTTGGAGGACTGCCGTGTTGTGTAGTCCGTTCACATCTGGGCCCACCCTCCAAGACAAGTAGTGGACTCCCTGCAAAATTCTGTCAGTCCCAACACCATCGGTAGGCAACTAGCCACAGCAGGCTAGGAAATTACTGTCCCATGCTTGGGCCTCCATTAACACCACAGCACAATTGGCTGCATTTGGAGTGGTGCCACGCTCATGAAACATGTACAGCTAATGAATGGCATTTCATTGTTTCAGTGATGACTGCAGTTCTGCCCTACCGAGATGATCTCATTGTCGAGACTGATAGTGACTTTTGAATCACAGTGTGGAGAGCCACTTGGGTAGTAGTAATTAAGTGAACTTTGATGGTACAACGGTATGTCACGGATATTCAGCATGGACAGTCTGTGTGATGTTGAGGTACCCCTGCGACCAGTGACATCCCAACATCTGTCTCTGATAGGACATGTGTGGCATCAGCTCAGATGTCAATTCTGCCCCAGCGACAGTACCCAGGATAATGAGGCTCAATTACAACAGCTGTGGGCCAGATTGCCTCAGGAGAGGATGCAATGGCTTTATGACACCATTCCCACCCGAGTCAGTGAATGCATCCAGGTAAGGAGGGTGGGGGTGCAGCGTCGTATTAAGTGGGCTAAAACTGCAACGTTCTTTATAAATTTGACTCGATAGTGTTATCACTGACATAACATCAAATTCTCTTTGAAACCGTGGTTTCATATTACTTCCTTTCCCTTCTGGGTGCTTCACCTTTCTTGTCAGACTGTGTACATTCTTTCTTGCTATATGCTGAATTTCTGATGAGGTTGTAATTTTTTCTCTGGTAGTGTTTTTTTATCATGTTATAGCAGCAAATATATCTGAAGAATGTGTGAAAGCAATTACAAAGAAACAGCTGCTCTCCTTCATTTATTTAGCGGTGATTTGCAGAGTGAAACTGTGAAGTTATAGTGATTATACCTGAAGCAAACCTAGCGACAGCGCTGAAAACACTGGTGATCAACACAGTGTAACTCTTTAGGAAGTGTGCTAAAAGAATGTGGCGATATAATGTTAACCGATAAATTTTAAATTTTTAGCTCTTGTGTATGTGAGCAAAATTAACTTCTGCTGAAGGAGTCAAGTTACATCATTTTCTTTGTGAACCATTTTTAATATCTGGTCTACAGGTCTTCTCAGAAGATGCTTCGCGTGTCGTTCGAGAGGTGAACTGGGCTCTTGTAAGGATCCATTCAAGTTTAATGCCACACAGGTGGAAAATGAACGTGGTGTAGAAGCGGTACCATGTGCATCTGGTTGGTGTGGGAAGTTCCTGGAAGGAGGAAATGGATACAAAGATGATGGTAAGTACTGTTGGTAATCAAATAATGTTTTAATTTTAGGATTCACTTTTCATGATGTCTTTATATAACATGTAAAACGTGAACATATACCCTGAGATGATAAAAGTCATGAGGCATTGATACGCACACATGCAGATGGTGGTAGTATCACATACAGAAGGTATGAAAGGGCATTGTACTGGAAGAGCTGTCATTTGTACTCATGCAGTTCTTGTGAAAGGGTTTCGGATGTGATTATGGTCACATGACAGGAATTAACAGACTTCAAACGCGGAATGGTTGTTGGAGCTAGACACATGGGACATCATTTTGGAAATCGTAAGGGAATTCAATATTCTACAATCCACAGTGTCAACAGTGTGCTGAGAGTAAGAAGTTTCAGGCATTACCTCTCACCATGCAGTCGGTGACAGCCTTCACTTAACGACTGAGAGCAGTGATGTTTGCATAGTTGTCAGTGCTAGTAGACAGGCAGTCCTGCATGAAATAACCACAGAAATCAATGTAGGATGTACAATGAATGTATCCATTAGGACAGTGTGAGGAAGTTGGGTGTCAGTGGACTATGGCAGCAGACAACTGATGCAAGTGCCTTTGCTAACAGCATGACGTCACCTTCAGTGCCTCCTGGGCTCGTGACCATATCAGCTGGTCCCTAGATGTCTGTAAAATTACGGTCTGGTCAGATGAGTCCCATTTTCAATTGATAAGAGCTGGTGATAATATTTGAATGTGGTGCAGGTCCCATGAAGCCCTGGACCCAAGTTATCAACAACACATTGTGCAGGCTGATGGTGGCTCCATAATGGTGTGGGTTGTGTTTACAGGTAATGGACTGGATCCTCTGGTCCAACTGAACAGTTCATTGACAGGAAATGGTTAAGTTCAGTGACTTCAAGACTATTTGCAGCCATACATGGACTTCATGTTCCCAAACAATGATGCAATTTTTGTGGATGACAATGTGCCATGTCGCCAGGCCACAATTGTCCGTGATTCATTTTATGAACATTCTGGATAGTTCGGTCAAATGATTTGGCCAGCCATTGAAAATTTATGGGACATAATTCAGAGGAAATCCTATACCGGCAACACTTTCACAATTATAGATGGCTATAGAGGCAGCATGGCTCAGTATTTCTGCAGGGGACTTCCAGCAACTTGTTGTGTCCTTACCACATCGATGTGCTGCACTACACTTGGGAAAAGGATGCCGGACACAATGTTAGGAGGTATCCCATGACTTTTGTCACTCCAGTGTACAGCACTCTTAGTTGGTAGGGGTAAATGCAGGCTATAAATGATTTTAGCCAATTGTTGCATAAGTTCTGCAACAAACTTTTGCTTTTCTTGATGCTAACCTGAGCACAGAAGTAGCTGCTTTATCAGTTAACATTATTTGCAAAATATTGAAAGCTTAATGTGAACTTCTGTTTGGAGACATGCATCTATAGCATCATAGCTCTTACTAACAACTATCAGCCTCACAATTGTGACAAAGCTACTTATCAAAGAAGGATTAAACTTTTCCAGTTCATTTATGCAAAACTTTTAAATTCTCTTTTACTTATTTATGGAATACAAACATAATTTAGGTAATTCATTTAAATGATTCACACATCTAAAAGATAGTTTATTCATTATTGTGTAGTTACTAATCATATCATACAGTTCATTGCCTCTTTTGACAGTCTCAATTTAGCATTTGCTCTGCTGCTTTGGAATGATACCGATAATATTTTCTATTTTATTTGAGAACTGATCTCTATTTCCTAGATGTTTGATACTGAGTTGTAGAGTTTCCACTTCAAGGTGCAACCAATATATCATATCATATGATTTGCATCTCATTTTACTAATGAAATTCTCTGTTTGCCTATTAGTAACAAATTTTTTTGTGATGAAAATCATAGGTATGATCATCACTTTAGAACTAATTCTTTTGTTTTGAAAGTGGCAGATGTTTTTGGATAAATGCTGTCAATATTTTTTACTTGACATTTGGTGGTATGTTTATGAGCCACATTTCATCTCTATTAACTACCCCCAAAGACAATGGACTCTGGTGTGGTGGGATGGCTTCCATATCTCTGTGATGCAGATTCCCATACTGCAGGTGCAACCATACCAGAGGAGTATCTGTTGGTTGGTTGGTTGATTGATTTGAGAGGGGGGACCAAACAGCGAGGTCATCAGTCCCATCAGATTAGGGAAGAATGGGAAAGGAGGTCGGCTATGCCCTTTCGAAGTAACCATCCTGACATTTGCCTGAAGCAATTTAGTGAAATCACGGAAAACCTATGTCAGTATGGCTGGATGCGGGTTTGAACCATTATCCTCCCGAATGCGAGTCCAGTGTGCTAACCACTGCACCACCTCGCTTGGTGGGAATGTCTCTGGAGAGGCCAGACAAATCTACGCTTCCTGAAAAGAGGCAGCAGGGTCAACAGTCTGGATGACTGACTGATCTGACCTTGCAACATTACCAAAATGGTTTTGCAATGTTGGTACTGCAAATGGCTGAAAACGAAGGGAAACTACAGCTGTTAAATAATTACCATGGACATGCAGCTCTTCTACATGGTTTAATGATGATGGCATCCTCTTGAGTCAATATTCTGTATGAAAATTGTTCCCCATTCAGATCTCTGGATAAACACGACTGAGGAGGATGTCACCAGGAGAAACAAAATTGGCACCTACACATCATAGCATATAAAGTCAGGTCAGATCTGTTACCAAGCAGATTAAGACTATTTACAAAGAGAGATGGGTAGGTTGAAGTTTGGTATAGTGGAAATTAGGTAGAATTGGTGGAAGGAGGAACCACACTTGTGGTCAGGTCAATACAGGGTTATCGACACAAAATCAAATGGGTGTGATAAGGAATAGGGCTAATAGTGGATAAGAAAATTGGAATGCAGGTAGGTTGCTGTGAACAGCTTAGTACATGCATTATTGTAGTCAAGATACATGCAAAGCCAACCAGCTTTGCAGATGATGGACAGATTGAAAGAATGTATGATGAGATAAAAAAAATTATTCGGATAATTAAGGGAATGAGGATTTAATTGTGACGCGGGTCCAGAATTCAGTAGTAGGAAAATGATGGGAAGGAAAAACAGAAGGAGAACATGTACTGTCAACAGGGGTAATTCTTTTCTGCTGGGGGTAACATTGACCCCCAGCCAGTTTCACCCTTTTCTTCCCATTTCTGGATAAACTTCTTCTTGATAACAATAAATAGTAAATAACACAATGGGAGTTGTTGATTTGAATTTACACAATTTAAAATAAAATTAAAAAAAAAATCTATAGTTAAAAAGGTTGTCCAATCCCTACATACCTGCTTAAAAATTAAATTAGGAAAAATTTTCTTGGTCCAGAAGAAATGGTTAATCCTACCATCATTAGGTTCTTATATGTTCAAATTCACATATTTTAATGAAGCTGTCTGATCTTTTAGCAGTACTAACAATTTTAACAACAAAAAATACACCTTTCTTTAAAAGAGGTTAAAATTGGTGCCCTGACTTTTTTTCATCGGGGTAAGTATTCTGACTGTGTTCTCAACCATATTAAATCATTCACAACTATTATAATGTGTGAGTGTGCTTCTGATGTTTTGTTGCTCATTTATATTGTTCATAAAAGTGAAAACTTATATGATATTTGGACTCAGGGAGGGAGGACCAAAGGGTGCGCCCTGTTGCAGTGAATGGTGCTGAAGAGTCAGAACACTCTACAACAGAACTCAGCATGGTTGGTTTGGCAGTGTAGTATTTACAGACTGGTTTAAAAAAGTGCTGCTGCTTCCTCATGCTACAAACCTGTCTGGAACAAAGACAATGATAGGAGAAAACCTAAGTTCACATGTCACAAGTGAGGTTATTCGGTTATGTGAAGAAAATTACAAAGTTTCTGAGTGTTTCAGCCATGTGAAGAAAATTACAAAGTTTCTGAGTGATTCAGCCATGTGAAGAAAATTACAAAGTTTCTGAGTGTTTCAGCCTACACAACTCACTTAACGTGACCTATGGATGTGGATTTTTTCATCCCTTGAAAACTCGCGGGAGGAACATACTAACAGATTTCAAAATGAGCGATCAACAGTTCTCAACTGTATCAAAGGCAATGTTTCCAACCCTTCTTAATGAGCTCACAAATAGTGTACGGCAGGAGTCATCAAGTAATTTTAGATGAGATGCGGATACTTTTGAAAATTTCTATCGAGTCCCAGAAGAAAAACCTCATAGACGTCACTAATTTTGTATTTTAATTTTCGCTCACAAAATAGTAAGAATCACAATAGACAGGCATTTTTGTATTTAAAATCCAGAAATAAAATCTGACATTTCTTACTAATTTTTATTTTAATTTTTACTCTAAACTAATATGAAACTCAATAGATAGGCACTTTTGTACTAAAAATCCAGAAAAAATCTTACATTGTTCCCTATTTTTTTGTTTAAATTTTCACTCAAAAAATTTGAAATATGATAGGTAGGAATATTTGTATTAAAAATCAATGGGAGAAATTACATTTGCAGTCTTGAGCCAGTTTCTTAAAGTTAGGTTCATGTGATGAGCAGCTTATGAAAATAGTGTCTTCAAGTTGGATGACCATTAATATTGAGCGATATTTGTTTGGCAAAAAATTCATTTTTGAAAATGAAATTTCACAAATATATGTGAAGCCAAACAAAGTAGCCAGTAATATGACTGTTTTTTTTAAATTTTCATATTTTTATGGCACACGTTTACTCAAAAATTCTTCAGTGGATCCAGTTTTATACACTGGTAAGGAAATGTCTTCCTGCAAGTCTGTTATCTCCATCTGGAGTAAAGAAGTAAAGACTTTGAAAGGCAGAACAACTGAGCAGCTGCATCTGTTCATTCTGCTGCTGGAGAAACTTCAAAAGGTGATTTTAAGAAACGTGATAGTGTGTCTGTCTCTGAAAAATCATTGGAATATTGATGCAAATTCGTCTAACATGAAGTTTGAGAATACTGGAATGTCTATTTCAGAACTATTTTTACATTCAAAAATTTTTGGAAAGTGAAAAAATTCTTGGCTTGCAATGTATTTTTCAAAGATATCCAGCTTGCAACGAAAAGAAGACACACTTTGTATCAGATCACATATTAACTTCCCATTTCCTTGTAGCTTGGTATTGAGTGCATTTTAATGTTTCAGAATGTCTTTTAAAAAGCCATAGCTAGCTTACTGCATTCATTTGCTAGGAACTCCAAAAGGTTTCTTGTGTCTTGTGAATCCAAGTTTTCTAAAACATATGTTACTTCTTCGTTTATTTACCAAAAATTTTCAGTCGCCTTACCTTTACATAGCCAATAAACATTGTTGTGCTGCAGTAAATCAGAATACACTGAATAACACTCTGAAAGAAACTCTTTGAACAGCCTATGCTGAAGAGTAGAATGGGACATTATAAAATTAATTAACTTGAACAACTTGTCCATTAGTTCTTTCAGAATCATGCTAAGTTTTCCACAAAGGGCTGCCTGTTGGATTATGCACTGATAAGATATTAGCCCAGCATTCATACCTTTGATTATCTTTACTAGTTCCTTTTCCTTGCTGATCACCACTGTGCGACGATGCAAGCTTCCTCTCTTGTTTTCCCTCTGCCTCCTTAAATTCATTTTATTTACATTTTTTCCTGCTTACCATTAACATGCATGAGTATAATTTGCATTTCCATAAAAGAGAAAGGTTGGCCCTCAGTCTTAAAGAATATAATACCAGATCTAACTTTGTGTTTAGTTTTGTGTATGTACTTAAATTTCCTAATTTATTCGGACTATTCCTAGCTAATATCTTTTGTTATAGGGTGAAATCAATAATTGTTTCATGACTTAAATTCTATTGTTGTCTTATAAACAAATATAAATTGTGTATTAATTATAAACATGCGTAAGAAGAACTACTAGGATTCTCAAAGTATTTATTTGACTCCATTCGAAAATATATTAGCAAAGCCAGCCTTTAACCCTTAACCCTTTGAGTGCTGCACCGGTGCATGTGGCTGGCCGTATCAAGCCTGCCCTTGGGGCCACCTAATCCATGTACCTGCACTGGCAGCCACTTCCGCACACTATTTTGTGTGCCTGAGCTCTCCGCTCGGCCGTCCTCGCCCGGGCCTGAGTATTTCTGGAACCACGGCAGTTGTGACAGTCTTGCAGTTAGTGTGATTGCCGATCTTAAAAATAAATGTAGGATATCTGGATACTTATTCCATAACTTTGAATCTGGAGATGAATTGCTCTATAGATCTACTGTACACTGAAACTGCTTATGCTGCTAACATTTAACTCCTCATCAAAGGCTTTCTTTCATTTGCAATTAGTTCTTGAGAATTGTCATAAGATCTCAGTATGCATCTGTGTTTTATTTGTCATACTGACACTTAATTATCAGATTTTTGTACGCAACTTATGATGTAAATGCTGTAGAATCCGTAACGACCAAACATTGACGTTCTTCTGTACTAGCACAATAACTTGCCTGCAAACAACTGTCTGGACACTGAGACACACTTTTGAAGCTAATCGCTATATTTTGAGAGCATTAGCCCAATAAATTATCCCCAAGGAAACTTCAAAATCAAAAATTCAACATTTCTGAATTCTTTTTATATGGGACGCAGTTGTTATTGTACAATAGAAATAAACAATGATTTATAACTTTTGTTTAAGAATTAGATAAGGAAATACTCAAGTTTCTAAACTACCTTACTAAATGTCACCTTTAATTCCTAATGACCTTTTGTGCTTCAGAAACGGGAGAGTGTGTGCAACTGACCAACATGTGCCGAGACGCCCTTTCCAAGTGTAGGCCTAGAATTTTTTCACAAATCCAGTATCCTGGAACAGATAGGACAACAACCTGTTATTGAATATTAGTAGAAAATTGTAGTGTGGTTTGGGGTAAAAGATATTTATTTAAGCGGCGACTAGTTTCGGGCAAAGCCCATTTTCAAACAACCATGTCAAAAAGGAATGTGACAAACACATTATAGCTGTTAATAAAACCATAGAATATCGATAGCGATCCATCTGGTATGGTTTTATTAACAGCTATAATGTGGTTGTCACAGTCTTTGTTTTACATGATGGTTTGAAAATTGGCTTCGCCCAAAACTAGTCGCTGTTTAAATAAATATCTTTTACCGCAACCCAGGCTACAATTTTGTAGTAATAATAATGCTAGACATTTTTGTTTAATTAATGATATTTGCACTAAGTTTAAGGTTTATCTTCTACCAAGAAGTTATGGAAGAATATATAAATTTGTACTAAGTTTTTATTTTTGCACCTTATGTATGAACATTTGAAGCATCCAGTCTGTGTTTGTCAGCACAGACTAGATATTTCACATTTTTGTACATAAGCTATTTCTCAGCAAAGTAATTCATATGGAGAGGCTCTTCAAGCTCAGATAATTCGGTGATTTATTTATTTTTTCTTTTTTTCCTTTTTGCACAGTTATGTTTCCCATCCTTCTTTCTCATCCAGGCTTTGGACCGGCAATGGTGAAGTTAAAAATATATATTTTTTTAAATTTTTGTAACTATTTTATTTTTTTTTTAATTTTTAAGTAATTTTTTCAGAAGTAACGGCTTCATTTCATCTTCCAGCTGTAGCAACTTGGCTAAAAGTTCTTCCTTGTGTGGTATGTTTCAAAACATGGTTCAACGCACAAAGGTACATTGCATGTTTTGCATTCATATTCCGTTTCTTGATGCACATTCTGTTTCGAGCAGACTGCACATCTACGCCATAGTCTGAGTTTCTTGGACTGGTCACTTGGAATGACACGTGGAAAGTGCCTCCCAGTAAAGCAAAGAGGATTCTCGTCGAGTGTCATCCTTTCCTATCTCTTCTCCGTTCTGTAGCAAATTTTGCCACAAGTTCTTGTACCAGACATAAATGAAAATCTGCTAATGATATTTTGCGCCCCGTCACCGATCTGTGAAGAGTGTGAGCATTCAAAACACAAAGGCCCACAACATGAAAAAAAAAGAAAAAACTTTTTGTACCATTTAACAGATTTACGCACAGATGCAACAGAGCTTAACAGCATGTTGGAGTGGTCTACTGCTCCCATATTTGCGTTGTAATCAACAACACATTGCGACTTCATTACTTTTTCGCCAGTCATCCTGTTTGTCTTTCCCATGTCACGCATTTATATAGTGTTGCAGGTAGTCAGCATGAACACTTCTCTCTTGTCGCACCACTTGATGGCAAGTATTGCGTCAGTTGACATAAACTCAACTTCTCCTTGTTTCAGTTACTTTTGTAGCTTTGGAAAGTTGCACCTGTTCCTATGTACAGTACCGGATGCTGCTGTTGTCTGGTTGTGAAGCTAGAGGATCAAGGTTGGACTTGTATACCAATTGTCGACATACAGGGTTTGTCCATGTTCAAGGTATGGCTTCATTAGTGTTGCCACAATATCACCATATTTCCCCAAATTATGGACTTCAAATTCTGCTGTTCTGCCTGCGTATACAATGAAATCTAATACGTATCCAGTTTTACAGTCGCACAACAAGAATGCCTTGATTCCAAATCTACTTCATTTTGAAGGAATGTATTGTTTAAAAGATAAGTGACCTTTAAACAATAATAGGCTTTCATCGAGACAGAGTCTTCTGTATGGATTAAATGAACTGTGGAACGGCACACAAATTGTATCAATTATTTTCCTAATTTTAAACAAACTGTCATCTCCACGATTGGCTAAAATGCAACATTCTCAAAAGTAACATAAAATGGTCCCGAGACACAACTTCGCCAAAAATTGGAGTACTTCGAAGTACATCTCAGGACCAATATTCCTTTGTTTTCAACTTTTTAACACGAGCTATGAGAAGTCAAATACCAATGAAGCTATACATTTCGTCCAAACCTTTCCAGGTGGATAGTCAAGAATGAACTGATTCCAATGTATTTTCCATGGCGAAAGTTAAAAATTGGTTCATTTCAAGTGCTATAAATTTCAACAGATCTTCTGATAGAAATAACATGAAAAAGGATAGAATGCTTGAATCAGGCACTAGCTGGCAATTATGTCCTGAAGATGAGTCATCAAATGCATGAAGTGCTGGACTGAAGTCACGTTTTTGCCAATCAAATTTCTCATTCTCACTATGACATGGCCTTTTACGGATTGATTCGTCTTCACTTTCAGAATCTGAAGAACAACTGTTCTGGCAAGCTCTACTAGGTGAAGTACGTGGAGGTGTATTACTACAACATTCTTCTGATGAACCTTCATCATCACTACATTCATTGAAGATGCCACACTCCCTGTCACTGTCACTCCTTGTCAATATCCCCAGTATGTCTTCATCAGTGTAACGACTCCATTGTGCCATTTGTCTGTGGAACTCAAAAATGACAGAACTCTAAAAATCCTGATGAAACAGCACTTGGCTAAAAGACACCACAAAAGCAGAATGCAGAAGATCACATGAACCAGCTAGCATGAATGTCGAACAGGAGCTGCAAAATCCATTGCAGAGTGTTTCCCAGATAGCAGGGACAGCGGCACAGAACAGTGCATAGGGTACATCCATCCCAGGGAGTGCACGGCACAAAAGAACTTGCGACAGGCCGGCATGCAGCCCTGAGTGGCTACTGACATCCGCAGGCCCACAGGCAGTGGAACCGGCTGCGGTATAAGCCGTCATTAGGACTCAGGTACTGGCTAGGCCGTGCAGTGAATGCCATCTGCAGGGCCCAAGGGGAAAGCCCACGTCAGCGGCAAACAGCGTCCACAGGCCCCGCGGCCAGGTGGAGTGCCGCGGCATATCACATCTGCAGTACTCAAAGGGTTAATTAGTTCCAAAGTAATTACTACATTTGTCAAAATCATGGTTTGTGTAACTATATCTGTTAATTTCATTATTTAAACAAATAATTCGGCCTAACCTTTGTGGTAGAAGAAACTGTTAAAAAGATGGAATTTTTTGAGGGATTCAGTTAATTGAATGAATTATTTTGTAATTGTAATTTCTGTAAATTAAACACTGAACATTGTATTTCAGTGCCTATTATCACCATTTTTGGTTTCGAGACAGCCAGTCCATGGCCGATTTTCAGAGAGAAATTATGTACTGTTACAAGTAACAACAATGCATCAACTTAACAGTAGAATTAGTGTAACGCAAATAGGCTGTGGGTTAAAACAATGACAGTGTGTGTTAAATTTATTTGAGAAATAGTGTCACACATCTTATTATTCTGCAAGAACTGTGAACTGTGTCATTAGGTTTTCACTGCTCATAGATGTTCAACAGAAAACTATTGTAGCAGTATGCTGATATTTGCCTGCAACCTATTAATGAGACTTAACATTTACCAATAGTGAACTGTGTAATGATGGAGGGTTGGGAACAGTGAAAGTAAAGAACTGAAACACAACTGTGCAACTGTTGGCTACATCATTTACAGCAGTCAGTGTTGTACTTCCATCCCTCATTTTTCAGCCAGTATAACAATGCAGCACCTCAACACTGAGGACTATCAATGAAGAAATAAAGCAGGCAAACGTCACCACTGGGGCCCTGTCAGGTGAAAGCAACATCATTTTATCATAACTAATATTTGATTTCGTCATTAAGTCTTCAAAAGTCTTGAAGATATCTTCTCTGCAAGTTTTGCCTTTCAGTGGCAATATTTTTAGCAATTCTTCCCGAAATTCTTTTCTTTCAAACATCCAAAAATCACATGAAAATAGATGTTTGTTCTTCATCAACAATGTTGCATGTTCACCTAATGCTATGATGTAGCAAGGTCCCTTCTGCAGAAATTCAAGCAAACTACTTTTATCGTCAGCAGCAAAAATTTCGGTTCTTCTTGTATTAATTCTTGCTGACAATGGAATACCCTGAATTTAGCTCATAGAGAGAACTAGAAAGGGTGTGCTTTTTTTGTAGGAAGCTAGATATGCCTGGAGTTTTTCTTACAACCTTTACTACTCAGAGGAAAATTTTTATGGAACTGCTGGTGAGTTGTTTCACAGTATCACTTTAAATTTGGCACTTTAACGAGAGTGACAGTTCTGTTGCATACAAGGCAAACTGAAACAGTCCCAGGCCTATCAGGCAGTGTAAAACAATATTGTTCAGTCCACTCAGTCAAAAAGTTGCTATTTTCACTTCCAGCTTTATGCTTTTTAGGATCCATATTGATGCAAAAGAAATGTTAATAAGCCTCAATAATAATGAAACACTCTGTGTGAGATTGCAACAACTACTGACAAAGTGGCAATAAAATATGTGTACTTTGTTTAGATTTGTTCCTTATAAAAATACCAGTGTCCAGCACACAGCACGTGCTGATGCACTGCAAAGGAGCTACTTCCATGTCAAAGTGTATGCTGCCACACATCCAAGAAGCTGCATTGCAAAGGAGCTGCACTGCAAAGGAGTTGCTTCATTGTCAGAGATCGCTGCCACCTATAGTGCAGTTTCATAAAGTAGCTTTAAGCTATAGTTCAAGTTACAAGCACAAAAAATTTGTTTAAATGAATATGCCTTCCCCAATTTATTAGAGGTTTCAGAGGTTGTTAGAGTCTGAAATCAATTTATAAAATTTCCTTGTTCATTAAATAAAATTCTTGTGCTGCAATTTGTGTGTACAGAGCTTTTACATGGGTTGACATAACATGCTGTGCCAGTTGGCCAGCTTGCTCCCATCCACTACCATTGTTCAGTGCACTCTCCTGCATCTCACTGCATATCAACTTTGTATTTAATCTACCTACATATAACCATTAAGAATTTTAATTCTTCAGCAGTTAATTGTAAAACTACCACAAAAAATTATAAAGGTGGTGCTCCAACGAATTGTGATCTACAGAAAAATATATTATAAAGGTGGCACTCAAACAAATTGTGAACTACAGAAAAATATCTTTTTTAAAATAGTTTGAGTACATAATTTATACTTTCAAAATATTTTGGCAGGCTAGTTTTTGACCTTCCATGGTCCAGACTTTCCATGGTCCGCCAGTTACCAACTACTGTTCTTGGGGATAGGATGAAGACAAATCTCCAAAATGCATTCAAGGCTTGTGGGATATTCCCACTCAAAAGAGAAGCTGTCTTCTCTAAACTTTAAGGTGAACATGTCTTCTCTAAAGTTTAAGGTGAACATGTCTTCTCTAAACTTTAAGGTGAACAGGACATGGAAGAGAAAAAGGAAGCTGTAGCTGAATCTTATTTAAAGTCTCTATGCAAAAAGAAAAACCGATAGCCCATTCAAATATGAAAAGAACAAAAATTGCTGTTAGCCCTGATAAAGTTGTTTTAGGTATTCATGCATTGAACATTGTTCCAAAATCATTCAAAAGGCCACCAAATGAAAATATATGTGCACTACATAAAAAGCTCAGATTGCCTGCAGGTATAAATATACAAACGATCCTCAACCTAGTTTTCCAAATCATCCACAGCTAATGAAGACCTCTCAAAGGCCAAGAGAAATCTCTTTCAGAAGTGTGGTAATTCTTCATCAGAAGGTGAGCCAGGTGTAATGAAATTGTCAGAGCAATGGAAACTGATGGAAATGATTTTGATCCTTCAAATGATCCTGTTGTTGAAGATTTGCTGCTCGCTAAGTGTGAGTGTCAGGACCTTTTTCAAAATGGCTTTATTATGGTGAAAGTAGTTGGAGGTAAAAGGGGGAGGCAAATTTGTTGCCATGTTTAAATTATTCAAAAATTTGAACCAGAGGAATGGATATCTGAAGTAAGGGTGATTCGCTCCAGTTACTCTAAAAGTACCTTTGTTCCAAGAGAACATGATATATTCATTGCCTCATTCTGTTACATGATTGGCAAGCTGCCTTCACCAGAGCTTCAAGCTGACTGGTGTAGAATTACGTGTAAATTTCCAAGGAGGATTTAAGTAAAAGAAGTTTAATATTTTTTGTAATTAGAAGTTTTTTCTAGTGTGTTTTAATTAATGATTGATAATTACATTCATAGAAATGAATGTTTCAGCGATACCTAGATTATCAACATTTTACAAAACATCCAGTTTTCAGTGAGGATCATCAAGATCCCTTTATGGAGTCATATTCATACTGCACTACACTAACATTTATCCCAGGACTATTCTGCATGTGCTTGTAATAAAATAAATTTGAGGGGTCAGTGTAACCCCACATCACAGGTTAACATTGACCCCTTCCAATTTTTTTTTCTACTAACCTTTGAAAAATATAAATATTACCCCAGATGATGGTACTGGAGGACAAGAACAAAAGGGAAACCCATCTGGCATAATTTTGCATGGAGTATAATTTAATCATTGCTAATGCTTGAGTTAAGAATCATGAAAGAAGGTTGTTTATGAGGAAGAGTTCTGGAGATATTAGAAGATTTCTGTAGATTACTTAATGGTTAAACAGGGATTTCAAAAGCAGATTTTAAACTGCAAACATTTTTGTGGGTGGACGTGGGGTGCTGCCAAAGCAGAGGTACCAAACACAGCTTTCTGAAATCCTTTCGCAAAAGAAGATGAAGTAAATATTCCAAAATCTGATTCGAGAGCAGCTGCCAACATGAGTAACGCAGAAGTAAATATCCTTGGTGATGTAGAAGTAAACATTCTCAAAGTAGTGAAGCAACTTAAATCACTTAATAAAAGCAAGTCTTCTGGTTCAGACTGTATACCAATTAGATTCCTTTCAGAGTATGCTGATACAAGAGCTCCATACTTAACAATCATACACAACCGTTCGCTTGCCAAAAGATCCATACCCAAAGACTTGAAAGTTGCACAGGTAACACCAGTATTCGAGAAAAGTAGTAGGAGTAATCCACTAAATTACAGATCCATATTATTAACGTCAATATGCAGCAGGATTTTGGAACATATATTGTGTTGGAACTTTATGAATTACCTCGAAGAAAATGATCTACTGACACACAGTCAACATGGATTTAGTAAACGTCATTCTTGTGAAACACAACTAGCTCTTTACTTGCATGAAGTGTTGAGTGCTATAGACAAGGGATTTCAGATTGATTCCTTATTTCTGGAATTGCAAGGCTTTTGACACTGTACCACACAAGAGGCATGAGGTGAAATTGCCTGCTTATGCAATATCTTCTTAGTTATGTGACTGGATTCGTGATTTCCTGTCAGAGAGGTCACAGTTCGTAGTAACTGATGGAAAGTCATTGAGTGAAACAGCAGTGATTTCTGGCATTCTCCAAGGTAGTGTTATAGGTCCTTTGCTGTTCCTTTCTGTCTAAACAATTTGGGGGACAATCTGAGCAGCCGTCTTAGGTTGTTTGCAGATGATGCTGTCGTTTATTGACTAATAAAGTCATCAGAAGATCAAAACAAATTGCAAAATGATTTAGAAAGATGTCTGTATGGTGCGAAAATTGGCAAATGACCCTAAATAACGAAAAATGTGAGACCATCCTCATGAGTGTTAAAAGGAATCTGTTAACTTTGGTTACACGATAAATCAGTCGAATCTCAAATGATTTGCCCATATGCAGCCCTTATCTTCATTAGGGTGATCCCCAGATTGTGTCTGCTCTGCTTACATACTTTTGTTACTGCGCCCATAATGCCGCCAGATGGCATCCAACATTGCAGTGGGCAGTGATCATAATGGTTGGTTGGTTGTTTCGGGGAAGGAGACCAGACAGCGAGGTCATCGGTCTCATCGGATTAGGGAAGGACGGGGAAGGAAATCGGCTGTGCCCTTTGAAAGGAACCATCCCGGCATTTGCCTGGAGCGATTTAGGGAAATCACGGAAAACCTAAATCAGGATGGCCGGACGCGGGATTGAACCGTCGTCCTCCTGAATGCGAGTCCAGTGTCTAACCACTGCGCCACCTCGCTCGGTGGTCATAATGTTTTGGCTTATCAGTGTATCTACCATATGCACAATACAGTACAGTAAATACATACTGTACAGTATTGCTCTTTTTCTGTTTGCAATTATAACAGCTTTTGTGTGGTTTATTGCAATGTTTTTACTGTACACACATGTAGAGTCATCATTTTTGAGTTAAGATATTGTTTATTTTAATGTAAATATGTACTTTCTGATAATCTGGCCTTTTTTGTGTTCCAACCCACACCCTGGTCCCAAAGGTGATGAATAATAGGGGCTGTACTGTATCTGAAACAGTTGAAGCACTCTTGGCTTCAAGAAGAACTTAGCAATTCCTATACCAAAGAAGGTACGTGCTGACAGGTGTAAATGTCACCACGCTCTCAGTTTAACAAATCATGGTTGCAAAACTCTGACTCTAATTAGTTACAGAAGAATGGAAAAACTTGTAAAATCTGACCTCAGAGAATATCAGTTTGGGTTCCAATGAGATGTATGAACACCACAGTAATGAAAAAGTAAATAAAGGAAAACTACATTCATAGTGTTTTTAGATTTAGAGAAAGATGTGACAGTGTTGACTGGAATTTGGAAGGTAGCAGGGATGAAATAAAGAGAGTATACAGCTATCTACAATTTGCACAGAAACCAGACAGCAGTTATAAGAGCTGATGGACATGAAAGGGAAGCAGTATTTGAGAAAGTAATAAGACTGGGTTGTAGCCCGGCATTATTTAATCTGTACTTTGAGCAAAAATTAGAGGAAACTAATGAGATATTTGGTAAGGCAGTTCAAGTTCAAGAGAAGACATAATATCTCTCACGTTTGCCGATGACATTGTAATTCCGTCAGAGATGGCAAATGGGTGGAAAGTTCAGACTTGATATGAAATTATAAGATGAACACTAACAAATGTAAAACAAGCTTAACAGAATGTAATCAAATTAAGCCAGGTGATGCAGATAGAGTTACAATAGAAAATGAGACACTAAAGGCAACTTATGACTTTTGTTATTTGGGCAGCAAAATAACTGATGGTGGCTGAAGTAGAGAGGCTATATAATCAAGACTGGCAATAGTGAGAAAGCAGTTTCTGAAAAAGAAAGATTTGTTAACATCGAATATAAATGTATGTGTTAGGAATTCTTTTCCAAAGACACTTTACACTTTTACTAAAGTGAAAAATGAATGATAAACAGTTGTGACAGGAAGGGAATAGAAGCTTTAGAAACCTAGTGCTACAGAAGAATCCTTAAGATTACGTGGGTGGATCAAATAACAGTAACCTTAAACAAAGTGTGATCAATATGTCCACCTACTGTAAAAAGCAGATCTCGTGCAATTTGTTTCCCAATGTGTATTTCTTACTGTTCAGTCTAACTGCGACGAAAACTTGGGAGCAACAAAGTAGTTCTGGAAGTGCAAATAAATTACATGTCCCCTTCACTGTTTTCCTAGATTCCTCCGCTGTCTACATCTACATCTATACTCTGCAAAGCACCATGCATTGCATGACAGAGAGTATGTTCCCATTGTACCAGTTATTGCAGTTTCTTCTCATTCCATTCACATATGGAGCATGGGAATGCTCCATAGTTTACATCTATCTTCAAAGTTCTGCCAGTCCACTTCCTTCAGTATCTCTGTGACACTCTCCCATGGATTAAAGAAATCTGTGTTATGTTGCCCTTCTCTGTATATGTTCAATACCGCCTCTTAGTCCTATTTGGTACGGGTCCCAGATACTTGAGCATGAGTAATTTGTAAGTAATTTCCTTTGTAGATTGATAGCACTTCCCAAGTATTCTACCAATAAAATGAAGTCTACCACTTGATGTACCCACTACTGAGCTTATGTGATCATTCCATTTCATATCCCTACAAAGTGTTACACCCAGGTAATTGTATGAGTTGGTCAATTACAACAGTGACTCATTATATCATAGAGTACTACGTTTCTTCATTTTGTGAAGTGCACAGTTTTATATTTCTGAACATTTAAAGCTAGTTGCCAATTTTTGCACTACTCTGAAATCTTATCACGGTCTGACTAAATAATTTATGCAACTTCTTTCAGACAGTACTTCAGTATGGACAACTGCATCATCTGCAGAAAGGCTGAAGTTATTCTTAATAGTGTCTCCAAGGTCATTAATGTAGAAGATGAACAGCAAGGGTCCCAACACACTTCCCTGGGGCACATCTTAAGTTACTTCTACATCTCACAATGCCTCTCCACCTAAGATAACTTGCTGTGTCCTCCCTACCAAAAAGTTCTCAATCCAGTCACAAATTTTGCTAGATACCCTATATGATCATACTTTAGATAATAAATGTAGGTGTGGTACTAAGTCAAATTCTTTCGTAAATCAAGGAATACTTTATCTTCCTGACTGCCTTTGTCCGAAGGTTCCAGTATATCATGTGAGAAAAGTGTGAGTTGGGTACCACATGATTGATATTTTCAGAATCTGTGCTGATTGGCATTGAGGAGATAATTCTGTTCACGGTACCTCATTATGTTTGAGCTCAGAATATGTTCTAATGTTCTACAACAAATCAATGTCAGGGATACTCGATGGTAGTTTTGTGGATCACTTCTACTACCCTTCTTGTAGATGGGTGTGACCTGTGCTTTTTTCCAAGAACTGGGCATGGTTTTTTCATTGAGGGATCTATGATAGATTATAGTTAGAAGAGGGGCTAACTCAACTGCAAATTCAGTAAGATATGTATTCCATTGAGCCCTAGAGTGTTGTTAAGTTTTAATGATTTCAGCTGTTTCTCAACACCGCCGATACTAATATTGATTTCATTCATTTGTTCAGTGGTATGAGGATTAAAATGTGGGAATTCTCCTGGGTTTTCTCATTTGCTAGAGGCTGGACACTAACTGTGATGCCGCTAACAGCCTCTAAATATGACCAGAATTTCTTTGGGTTTTGTGAAAAACGATTTGACAATATTCTGCTATGGTAGTCATTGAAAGCAACACACATTGCTCTCTTGACACCCAAAAGTGTTTCATTCAGCATCTCTCTACCTATAACCCTATATTTTGTTTTATACCTATTGTGCAGTAATCTCTGTTTCTTTAGACGTTTCTTTACAGTGACTGTATACCATTGAAGTCCCATCTCATTAAGAACTGTTCTAGTGGGGTACACATCTAGTCAGTGCATTCTTTTTAACTTGAGCCATACTTCCTCTATAGGCTCCTGCCCTGTGCTCAAAGTTTCAAGTTCCTCATTAAGATATGACTCTACTGAGTTTTTTGAGTGTAGTTTCAGCTCTCTTAGATTGCAGATGTTTGTGCAAGTTGTGCTTGTGTGTGTGTGTGTGTGTGTCTACTGCTGACAAAGGCCTTAATGGCCGAAAGCTATGATTGTGTGAATCTTTTTATTGTGCCTATCGCGGCTCAGTATCTCCGCTATATGGTGTGTAGCAACTTTCCTTCCCTCGTATTGTTACATTCCATCCTGGATTTTCCATTGTTTGATTTTTACTGAACATAAATATCTTTCTGCTTGTTTTAGTTGTCCTTTGTACTTTGATAATCATTCTTGCCAGAACTGTCTCATGGCCACTGATTTCAGTTTCAATGTGGACATCTGCAAAGAGGTCTATTTTGATTGTTCCCATTAGATCCAATATATTGTCATCATGAGTGGGGTTCCTAACTATCTGTTCCAGGTAGTTTTCAGAGAAGAGTTTCGCGTGGTGTCTTATCTTGGCCACCACTAACAAACTGTAATTTTTCCTTTTGATTGTTGGATGATTAAAGTCTCCCCTGGTCATTACAGTATGGTTGGGGAACTTAACATACAAGTGAACTTAGGTTTACAGTATGGTTGGGGAACTTAACATACAAGTGAACTTAGGTTTCCTCTTAAGTTTTTGGTTACATCAGGAGAAGAGTCTAGTGGGTGATAGAAGGACCTAAACAATCTCAGATGCAGCTTCAATTTCTGTCTCGGTGGATTTGAGTTTCTAGTCTACTTTGACAAATATGCCATTCCCAATACCTCTTTGGCCTATCCTTTCAATAGACACTCAAATTTTCCCCAAATATCTCACTGTTATCACTTTCAGATTTCAACCACACTTTGCATCTCATAAAAAATCAGCAAGAATCACAAGTCTTGAGACAGATAGCATTGTTTACTTCACCACAAGCTTGCTGCCATTTGAGATACCATAGTGAAGTAGCAGCAAAAACTCCAGTGTTAAATGTGAGCAAACTGCATGGGTGGCAGGTGTGAATGAAATGTACTGTCACTGCATAAAATTTATTAGTGATAATGTTTGTTCAGTAGCAGTCATTTCTCTATTATGCTACTTGGGTGAAAGGCTGCAGTAGAACTGGCATTTACACTAATGGGCCTAGGGAAGGCTGCTTCTCATAGGCAGAAGATAGGAACTCAAGTAGTGGGAGAAGTCAGCTCTCACATATTTCTTTCTTAGTTTTTTTTCTCTGTTCAGCTTTGCAACCCTTCTATGCCTGTGTCGGCTTAGCACCAACAATCATATAATGGAAACAATTCAGATTTTTATTGGGAGACCTCCATGAGCTTTGTTGCAGACTTGTAATAAATGACATGTCATGCAGAAATTATCAGTAGGTTTCAAATATTTGAGCCTTTTATGCTATTTATACCTGTCTGGATAGCTGTGCGTGTTAAAGCACCCACTTCCAGGACAGGGAGGTGCGCCAGGGCTGGTATGAATCCACCTGGTGGATTGACAGTGGTGGTCGGTGTGCCGGCCAGCCAGGATGTGATTTTTATGCAGTTTCCCAAATCCCACTATGTGAATACCAGGCTGGTACCCATGTAATGCCTCAGATACACACTATGCAAAATTTAAAGACATTTTTCGTGCTTACATGTCGAATTTACTGTGGACGCAGACAGATGGGGTACACTGATTCTGTCCTGGGGGGTGAAAAGGGGCTGATGACCTTAGATGTTTGGTCTCCTTAAACCCATAATCAGCAGCTCAGCTGTATTCTGTTTGTTTGGCTTATTTGCGTTGATTCCACCTTTTCTTTCTAGCAGGCTAAAGGTGTCTGATACCTGATGACAGAGTTTGACTGCATCCCATCTCACTGAGGTATAAATTTTCATGTCTTCTCATTTACATTCCTATAACAGTCTCATCCATTATGGGTTTCATTGTGAGAAGTGCATCTATTGACTGAGATGACTAAAAAACATAATCCTGCAACAGTCACAAAGATTTAACTTCACATGTTTTGATGGTTAAAACACCATCATTCGGTGGAAGGCATGTTTGCTGCATATTATATTCAACATTTCTGGACCCCCCCCCCCAGAAATGTTGCAATATACCTTGGGGGGGTGGGGGGTGTCTTAAGGAGCAAATCAAGGACATGATCCTGTATCTGGAAACATCATCCAGTGATGTTACAGAGCTCTGTTGCTTAAGTGGGTGATGGTTTCAGACACAGATTTTCATCTGCTGTTTATTTTTCTCCTGGAACTCTCTAAAATCTCCCATGTTTTTTTAGTGTACAGAAGAAAAATAAACTGCAGATGGAAACACGTATCTCAAGCAGTCATCCACAAAGACAACAGTATTGCATTGGTAGGAGACAAGGCCCGTCTATACAGCAGCTAGATGCATGTTCTCCTCTAGCATTTATGGCAATCAGTCATGATCACTGAATAACAAACAACATTGTGAGACATTCTGCCTATGGGGCTTCAACATACAAAATCACATTTGCTGCTGAAGGGATGACCCAGTGCCAGGTGCCGATATCTATAGCTTCGATGTTTTGTAACATCATTGGAAGACATTTCTGGACACAGGTTCCTATCCTAGACTTGTTCCTCCAGAAACCCTCTACAATCCCTTCAAGTTTTTTAATGAAATCATTCCACTTTAGGCTGTTAAAATGTTATTTATTGTGATTACAGTTTTGACTCATGATCATTTTCAAGCATTGTCGGATGCTGTAACCTCCTCAGTGATATGATTGAAAATGACCTTGTTTCCAAATTGCAATCACAATAAATAATGTTTTGACAGCCTATAGCAGAATATTTTCATTTGAAAATTTCACAATGGCTGTGGACCCAGTAATCAAACCCATTGTTTGTTGCAACGTTTCTAGGACACCCTATATACGGGTGTTCCTTGTATGGGTCATCGGGCATATTTTCTCTGATGTTTCAGCTAATATTTGCAATTTTCATTTTGCAGCATGTAGCGGAATAAGTCCAAACAAATCCTGCTGATCACACCTTTTATACGACATCCAGTGTCGATGGAAAGTGTTGATTTGTCTCCCAGTGATTTACAAATCAGAATTATATTTGTCCATTTGACAGAGCAGTCCTATATTACTCTAATGTATTATTCATTTTATCAATACATATTAACAGGAACAGTAAAATACAAAGAATGTTCTCTGACAGCAACTTAGCAACACTTCTTTATGGCAGTAGCAGTCAACACAGGCCAGGGCAGCTCTGTCACACTGGTTCTTCTTTTTGTTTTATACATATCAATAAAGCATATATATCAGTAAAGCAATATACATATCAATAAAGCAAATATTGCATTAGACTAATTTGGCACCACGCTGTCAAATGGGCACATAAAATTCCACTTTAAAAATCATTATGTTTGCAACAGGAAATAAACCAATACTTTCCACCGATTCTGGCCGTTTCATGATAGATATGATGAGGAGTGTTGGTTTTGGCTGGCTCCAGCTACAGGATGCAAAAATGAAATTGCAAGTATCAGCTGAAACAGCAGAGAAAATGTATATGATGATTCTCAGGAGAGACACCTGGGTGTGTGTAAAATCAGAACAGGACTTGCATGGTGCCATGGTACACAATACACTATCAAAAGAAACGTCATTTAAGCTCATCTTTTTCATCATTGAACTCTGAAGTGATCACTTGTACACAGTACATGTAGATACTGCCAACACTCACTCTGTTTGGGCTTAAACTTAGATAGCTATTATTCCCGACAACCTGAACTTTGAAGAACTCCAGAGATGACAGTATCATTATAGCATCATTTGTGAAACAAGAGGAGCTATACAGAACAATAGATATCAACAATAAGGAAGTGGAATGTCCAACATCATATCCTTCTGCAGTATAACAAAATATATACATTTAAAATATGTATTGTGAAATACTTAGCTGATTTTGTCATAAAACTCAGTCTATTTTTATGATCCTCAGTAGTTGAAATTAAATATCATCACATATTCTGAAGTAGATACTGAGTGTCCTGAGCTGTACAAGAGTGTATCACATACATATTGTAACATTGAAACTGTAGTCCATCATTTGGTCAGTGATGCATTATTGTTATCTTTGTCAATGAAAATAATTTCATACACTGTACTCCTGTTTTAATTTATTATTTTACACTGAATATGTAGTGTTTAATATCTGAATTGTTTTTCTTGATGAATATATCTACAAGGGAGGGGTACCTCACACATATGTACAATCTTATGGGCTTGGAATACAATGTAAAAAAACAAAATATTTAGCTGTCTTGGTGGAGCTTAACTATAAAGGCATACTTTTTAAACAAATGATAATGTTAAACCAAATGTGTTTTCCAGACAGAATCTATATAAAATAGGACTAACACTAATGATTTGTAATAATTTACTACATTTCAGACTATGGGATAGCAACTCAGAGAATGTGTCTGCAAAGAGGGCCATCCGATTCTGAAGAACGCTGTGCCTACACAGTGTGGAACTACAGGAAAGTTTTCATGTGCTTTTGTCAAGGTGACCTGTGCAACTCATCAACAAATCTACATCAGTCTTTTATTTTTGTATTATTTGTCAGTTTTATTGGGCACTGGCTTGTGAACTGATCAGTCATCTCCTTTTGAGTCCTAATTATTTGCTGCTGGTGCTGCTGAAGATGAATACTCAAGTTCCTTCATCGCTCTAAACTCAAGAAATGTTATTACATCACTAAATGTTTTATTGGATTTTTGAAACCAAGTGGCTCATATCTCTCTCTCTCTCTCTCTCTTTAAAATTTTCTTAATTATGATCAACAGTTTACTTATAGATTAGAGTAGACCTATGTTGTTACCATGATTTGGGCTTGTTCCTACACTTTGTGCAGCTTGAGTTTGATATTTTTCTAGTAATATCTTAGATCATCTACTTCCAAGCCGTGCAGTCTTAATCAGTTCTCTTGGTTCTGTTGACATGTACTGAAGTTTTTGTTAAGATGTTTTCTATTAAAAATGGATAATTGTGACATGTAAAGAGACTGTTACTTCAATTACTGTTAACAAATTCTAATTGTGACTTAATTAACATTAATCAGTTTTCTACTGCACATTCTTCTTTCATTCATTATATTAGAGAAATATCAAATGTAAAATATTATTTTGCAATGGATGAACAAATGTATAACTCTCAGTTGACTTAGGAATTATCAAGAGATGCACAAAGATCTGCTTTATACTTGAACAAATCAACATGATTTCTCATTTTGTAATAAACGGATGTCTTAACCAGTCACTCAATAATGAAAAATTCTGATGTTCGCTGGTAAAAGTTACTGTATGCTTTTTCTTTTCTTGTGAAGTCGTGATGTCTCTTTTTGATTTACCATATAATACCATTCTCTGTGGTTTTTACACATTACTTCTTAATGCTTTTGAAGAATACAGTAAACCAAGATGAGATTTTAACCAGAAGTAAGCCTAGTCATCGAAGAAACAAAGAATGCAAACCTAAAAGAAAATCAGAAGTATTGTACAGTAAAGGTAGTTTACCTGTCTCACACTATTGCCCATGACATTCCCCCACATTCCATTATTATTAGTTCTTTGTGTAACAAGGCTGAGTAAGTGTTGTGAATAAATTCTTGATATTTATTTGAGTGAGCCCACCAAGTGTTGAAATAATGTCATGTATATTTTGAATATCAAAATGAATGTATAATTTTGTATGTTTGATAAAATGTGATATGTATTCATTAAAGGAACATAAATGCAAATTAACCTTGGTGTCTTTTGAAATCTGATGTCTTAAGAAGAAAGATTATGAATTATTATATACTGAAGAATATCTTCAAACAGTGTGATCAACGTTTTGTAACAGATGAAACTATAGTGCCCCCTCGATATGCTAGTTTAAGTCTTGTTTTTTTATTTGTAATGATGCAGGCAAAGTTACTGTACACAGACCATTATAGTTCTATAACATGATTGACCCTCATAGAATACTTGGGTGTCAGTTTGGGTCAAGTCACCTGGGACCACATGAAGATGGCAATGAGCCTGTCTGCCAAAATATCGTGGATGAATTACGTGTGACCCGGCGAACACCCTAGAGTGCTACAAGCTGCAAATACACTGGGAGAACATCTGATTGACACTTACTCTTTGAATAAGTCTCAGTCATAAAATGTCTACGAACACAAACTTGGAGTGCTTTGTGGCGAAATAACAAAACAAAATAAGTT